>NC_057949.1:11600750-13043250 GCF_018555375.3 Anguilla rostrata | reverse complement strand
TTGTAGTATTCATACAAAACAGATTTAAATCATTGTTAGGCCCTTTATAAAGCAATCACATATGGTCCCACATTTCTGCTCCTATAATGTGTGTGTGTGTCTGGAAATTAAACTGACCTTATTCAGTAGAGGGATCATTCAGTCTAACCTCAATATCACTATGTCCAATATTTAAAAAACAAATTTAAGGCAATTTATCATTATTATTTTTTGTAACAGTACACCATATTTTGGTTTTATTGCTTATCTTGTGATTACGTTTGTGGGGGGGGGGGGGGTGGCATTTTCATAAAGACATGTACCTTAAAGTTACAATACCCAAAGTGTCACTGCAATTAGATTGAACAATCCCGAAATAATTGACATTTTCAAACCGGAGAGCAATTGCTGTGACCTGCCAATGACTCAGCGGAGACTTTCTGGCAAGAAATGTGATGATAGTTCCTATTACCCCCGCTAAATCCTTTATTTATTCATTTGTTTCAACTATAAAAAGAACAGCACCCCTCCACAGTCAATGGCTCATTAGCATTGACACCATGGGGCCAAACACCAGGTTTAATTAGATGAAATCAACGCAGCTCTGAAATGGCGCATTTTAACACCACCTGCAATTTAAGGCAATATTGCTATCATCACTGTCGCTTATTATTCCGCCTTAATTAAAAAACATCAAGCATCGAGTAACAATTTCACACTTTGTTTTTGATTTGAGCATATCAGTTTGAGGTCTTTCGCTTCTCACGTTGCACTCTTTACACCCCTGAAATAGGTACGATCTTACCAAAAACAAACACGCTACATCATTCCAGTTCAACAGACTTACAGTGTTGTCTTATTTTAATATACAGTTATTAATATTAATGGTAATATTCTGTTAACCAAACACTTCGGTACAGCGTTGACTCATGGTGTTAGTAAGTAGCACTGCAAATAATCTTGCTCAAAAATGTTTCCTCTAAATGGCTAAAACAACCATTTTCATTCTTTTGGCTAGAGACAGATGGTGAAACACCATTTAGGCCATGAATTTCAAATAACGGTAATTGAAATGTGTTGCTGGCGCAAGGACAAAAAACCAACGGAGCTTAACCCTTTGGGCTGTTCGGTGAGATGCGTGTCAGCTACACACAGCTTCCGTTCATCGCTGACTCCACATTGCTGACTGAGCCGTGTTTTATATGAGGCAGAGACAAACAGGAAATCTGCCTCAGGTGGCTGAAGAAGAGATGCAAGGCCCTAGATTCAATCAACACCAGTCCTTAACTTTATTTGGAAATAATTGCAAGGGTAGCTTCCTTCCCCCCTTTACATCCAGGTTCAACTCTCCAAACGGCATTTCGCATTCCTGAGGGGGAAATCGATCCATCTTAGGAGTGAATAGAGACTGAATCTAGGCCAATTATTTTATTTTATTCTTTTTGGGGGGAAGGGGGAGGGGGTGCAGGGGTTTTTCCTATATTCAGCATTTTGGAAGTGGGGGGGCCTCAAACCTGAAAAATGTCCTCTTGGCCGCACCTCTGGTCAGCATTAAACTTTTTGACTGAACGTTAAATTAGTCCTGTGTGTAGGAAGAGGCTCGCTGTAGAGTTTTATAATACCGCTGCAACTCTTTGGGATTGTTCATAAAATGTATCTATAAAACGTTTTATAAGGAGAGCAAGTGGTCCGCTTTCAGTGGGCATTATATTCACTTTATTACGACGGGGGAGAGCAGAGAGGGTTACGGCTGGAGACGGTATCTCGGTGCGCGCCGTACCGTGATGAGGAATGAAACTCCGGGCCGAATGGTTTGAGATTCAGCCACCCTACGGACTGCGCTACGGGGGCTAACCAAAATTGTTTGTCTACTTTCTTTTCTTTTGGAAGACATGCTTGATCAAAATGGAGGCGTCAGAACAAATTGCATTACTGTGAATGATTGCATTTTCACTTTCACAGGTGAGACCGAAGAGTTTACCATGTGATGGGAAAAGTTTGTGTTCGTCTCAGCTTCGTCGTTCTCAATTACATCCATCCTTTCACCTTTCATTTCCCCGTCTCCTCTTATCTGTTCGGCTTCCCCGTCCGTGCTGCACTTCTCCCTTCATGATTCACCCTTCGACTACGCCCCATCTTATCTCTTCCCCTGATCCCTCGTGTCCTCCTCTCCCTCCATCTACTCGTTTAACTTCCCTCTCCGAAGGCCAACAGTAACGGCGAGAATTAACGACTACAGCCTAACCATTTCAGTTCATTAACATCGCTGATGCTGTTTTCTCAGTGCCTGTTGTTTGAGGTTCTGATTGACTGATAGCTGTTTCAAAAATTTCAAAACCAGTTCTTTTCTTTCTCTCCTTGGGCTAAGAAAGGCGTCCTACAGAAAAGGCTTTTACAGACTGCAGCAGTAGGCAGAGGAATATTGATCTTGCAAGAGAGCATGTTTACTACAGGGAAGGAGTTAAGCTTTGTGTCATATGAAAAAGCCAAGCAGCTACCCAACAACTTCCAAGTGGATTCCCTTGGTTGAGAAGCAATCAAGGGACATAATATGCTATAAATGGTATGTTGATGGTTGAGATAGCATAATGATTGTTCAGTGAAGGTCATTCATGTCCTCTTTCATCTGTGAAGCTAATGCTGAACATTGACCAGAGTCTGGCAAAGTTTTTCCCTTTGGAGTTAGCAGGTGCAATCTGAAAATGCTTTTGGGCAAACTGTCTTTGAACCCATCCGAAGTTTCTTTAGCTATATATCCATCTCAGTGGCAGTAGGCTTGGCATCGCTCCGACTGACGTAGAAATCCATTTTCCATCCCCAGCAATTTACCCGAGTACCGGCATTAAGCAACCTCCTGGAACAAGAGGATTTCATTTTCAAGTGGAATATCTTTGATAAGTAACAAGAAATGATCATCTTAAGAGGAAATGCATTGAAGTAATATGTAAGATGAAAGTGAGCTTAAATTAAAGTACCCAATTTAATGAAATGAAGAATTTTCTTTATAAACAATATTTGCCATTCATACCAAGTGTGCTTGGTGAATTTCAAAGCTGAACAAACTAGGGTGATTATATTATACCATATAATACATAATAATTTGAAATGATTAAAATACAATCTATAATTATTATATTATAATTAGCCCTTTTTGTGAGGGCCTTTGCTCTCAATGTGTCCTCAAAAAGCCCATTCCTGTTGGCACTGCAACGAGGTCACATAGGTCAGACACTTCAGAATGGCCCTGTATCCCGTCATCATTTCATTATGCTTTGCCACTTGTAAATGTGAACCTTCATTTACGACAGCTTCAGAACATACTCTTCCCAGTAGCTTTTTCAAATTTCCACCAAAATTACGGAGATCAGCGAATCTAGTTCTCAAACAAATCCGATAAGTGCCTGCACTTCCGGGGGCACATGCGTGAAGTTTCTCGGAGTGTAAATGAACTCATAACTGAGAAGCAATTCTAAGAATTGTGGAAATGTGCTCATGCTCTGCAGAAGTGAGAAGGCCACTGAAAGAAGAGACATTCTGTTGTTACTGGATGATATGGAGTTAATAAAACATACTGCTTTAACCAAGAAGGCGTTCCTTCTGTTGACAAATCTCATCAAAGATTCAATTTCACTGTCACACGAAAATTAAAGTTTTGAAACGGTGGCAAAACCAAGCTGCTTTTATGTAAGTAAATTCTATCTAAGTGCACCTATACCTTTCACTGCACAAATGTAGATATTTCCAATAAGACACTTATTGAGAGTTTGGTAATATTTTCAAAGTTGGGTGACTTTCTGGGTCAGTCTTCTCGCAGTTAGGTTTTAGATCCACTGGCTCATCAGCTTGGAGCCAGTTCTCCGAAGATATTTTATTCATCTGGGAGTTTTAAATCATGAATCCCTCCCAATATTTTCCTCAGAGCTGACCAGTTTTCAATGTACCGACACAGCGTGAAACTCTTAACGAACCGTTTCTTAGCGGTGGGGAGTGCGAGAGAAACTGAACACCTTGATTAAACTTCAAAGCTCTGGATGAAAGAAGGAGCTGAGGAGAAACAGCAGATTTTCCATCTTTATCTGAGCGAGGCAGGCAGGCTTACAGACTGCGTAAAAATAACTGCAAATGAGCGCATTTTGTCAAAACAGCTGTTCCTGAGCAAAGCAGCTCTGGCGTAATTAATTAGAGCAAATTCTGATGTGCTCGTAGTCAGTCAGGCTGCATGGAGGAACAAATGTTCTGCATTTGTAAGCCGGTATTGTTGGCTTGCACAACATGTCAAATCCTGGCTTTACTCGTTGTTAGATACCCAAGAGGGCACAGCAGAAAGCATTGTGACATTGATATGCTCATGACTCAGCTAATTTAATTCATATTTCATGAGTAAATAAAAAAATAATAACACATTTACTTACATTTTGTCCTTTGTACTTATTATATGCAATTATGCATACATTTTGCAGAAAGAAAACTCTTCCACATAAAATGAATGAAAATACATTTTTCTCTGCAACTACCATTCGATTTATTGAATTTGCAATCTCCCATAATGCATTTCCTATTCAGGAACCAAGAAACCATACATTTTATTTTGGGAATATGAATCAATGGGAAATGCAATGAATCACTCTCCATCTAATGCAAAATTGAGTGAATGTTGATGTAATTAGCATAATACATCCAGCACATGTATATGCCATGAGACCTGAATTTTGAATAACTCACTTCCAATTTGTATACCAGAAAGCAATGTAAACCATGCTATGCATTTTCATAAGATCGATCATAGATCACGGAACAAGATCAAAGTTAAAATATTGTATCCAGGGATTTGGTCTTGTCATAATGTAGATTGTGAGAAAGACGGACAAATTATATAAATTGACTTTTGAATGAAGTTGGCTTTAAATGAAAGATGCAATGTCAAAAAAAGAAACATATTCTTCCTCTACAAATAATATGTTCTATGGTTGTTAGTACAGAGCACACACGCAATGCGAACTGAAATGAAAACTGTGTGCTTAAAGTTTCAGTGTGAATTCTAACCCTTAGCTTCCACACAAGTCATAGTCATAGAAGTAATTATAGACAATGAACAAAACTCCAATCAATCAGTAAATATATCCTAGGTCATGAAATTGATCATTACTTCAGAGAGAGACAAGTCAGTTAATATCTGTAGCCAATTGCCTCAAATGCACTAAAATCACTTTGTCAAATGAGATCAATTATACTTTCAGCGTACTGGACTACAAGCTTTTGTACCAATTCTAAAATAGATAACTTTCCATGATGTTCTTTGAGCTACACTAGTAAAAAAAAAGGTGGGCGCAACTCTATCCATTGCTTGTCAAAGCTATTTTAACAATTTTGGTCATTCGGTTAAGGTGCCATGCTGTGGTGCATGGATGAGCCCCGTGGTCTTGGATGGAAGCCAGACTGCATCAGTGCTTACTGGCCCGTAGCTCCATAGGTTCACAAGCAATTGCCGGCTGTGTCACCCAGGGCACGTGAGGATTCAATAGGTTAGGGCAGGGCCGGGCTGTTAATTAGGCAACTCTAGGTGACCGCCTAGGGAGGTAAAAGACGTGGGGCCGGAACTTGACGGCACTAGGACCTGGGGCGGCAAGCAGCACGAGTCGCCTGTCCTCCTACAAAGAACAATGACAGAAGCTAGTCGCTAGTTAAAACTAGCTTCCTAGCTTTTGACAGTGTCCATATGTTGTTTAGGCTGCTTTATTTCTCAGGTCATCCAAAAACTCATTGCAACATATGATAAGGCAAGGCAACTATGTGTATGCATATGATAAGGCAAGGTGACTACATGTACGCACCTCAATAAATCTTATTTTTTGGAAACTACAAGTCTTGCATTCTCTTATCTCTATCCACGGTGCTGGGATGTCGACGTCCCAGTTTTTATAGGATTCATATTCCTCTGAAGTTATGAATGAAAACTTTTAGAAACCCCCCAAAAGTTTGATGCAGGATTGTTAAAATGTGTTGAAAATTGTGACTGCTTGCCGCACTGTGCTAATAGCCCGAACCATTAAACAACCTTCACTTTGCCACAGCTACGGAGCACTATTATGTAGAGTATTTTTAGTTTCATGATCATTGGATTGTAGCAGAAAAACAGGATACCCAGGTAACGGTTTGCTAAGAAGTACCCAAAAGAGCCCACAGAATTCTAGAAAAGAGGTCTTGTGGACAGATGAGACCAAAATTCACTTGTATCAGAGTGTGGAGGTGAAAAGAAACTGCCCAAGATCCAAAGCATCCTCCCTCATCTGTGAAATGTGATGGCGGGGGTGTTACTGTTTGGGCATGTATGGCTGCTACATATACTGGCTCACTTGTCTTCATTGATGATGTGACTACTGATCGCAGCAGCAGATTTAATAGGACGGGTGTTTGGGGTTTTTTCTTCATTATAGTGATTATTCTTTGGTCATCAACTGTAGAGGTCTTCCTTGACCTACCAGGCCCTTTGCAATTTCTGAGCTCAGCAGTGCTCTATTTCTTCTTACTGATGTTCAAAACAGTTGATTTTGGTAAGCCTTAGGTTTGCCCTATGTCTCTGAATGTGTTTTCATATTACTTGGCCTCATAATGGCTTCTTTAACGTTCATTAGCACAACTCCGGTCCTCATGTTTGTCAAATGCCAAAAACAGACTTCAAAGGCAATCAAAAGCCTAGAATCAAGTCTAAATACTAAAAGCTCTCATGCACTTGCAGTAAAGAAGCAATTGAACACACCTGACTAATCAGAAGCACCTGTGAAGCCATTTGTCCAAACATTATGGTGCCCTGAAATGGGGGTCTGTGTATAAGAAGCCCTGTTATTTATACATGGTGAAACCAACATTTATTAAAGTACCTGTGTTTGTGTGCGTGCGTGCGTGCGTGCGTGTGTGTTTTATGGCTCACAGTTTTCAAAAAACAAATTACTAACATCTGCTGAAAAGTTTACATTTTAATTAACCAAGAGTGAAATGGTACCCAACCATCAGCAAATGTTGAGTGCAGCAATGGCTAAATTAAAAGAGAGGCCCTTTCTAACCTTTTAGCAGTCTTATTAAAATTGCTTTAGAATTCAGGGAACGCTTTTAGGTCAGAGGTTTGAGTGCATCTGTGCATCTAAGAAATGCATTTAAAATGGTAATTTCAAAGGGGGGAAAATGTGTTGGCTAGCCTTACCTGCAGGTTATTCCAGGCCAGAGTGTATTTTTAAACTTGCCATAATGCTGTTAAATCATGATGAACATAAAGGAGACACTTCCAAATGACACAGAGACAATGTCATGAGGACAAATATACCTATCTTACAGTTACTCTGAAGGTATTGCAATATGTTTCATTACATACAGTGATAACATCAATCAACATTTCATCCATTTGGGCTCATACAAACTGTAGGCAGGATATTGGCTACATTACAGATGGGGGGGGGGGGGTGTTGATGGGATGTGATTGAGAAAGTGGACCGGGAGGGGGTTGCTGACTGTCATGGACACAGCCCACAGCCACTTAACTCACCTCCAGATAGTTGGTACCGTTCCAGGCAGATGCTGCTGTTGTTTATATATTGTCTATGCCTAAAACCGGCCCTGGCACTTCTGCATTAGCTTTAGAGACTGCAGCATGAGCTGTAAATGATTAGGCATTCCAAATTGTGAAGAAAATCTAATAAAAATGTTTTTTTATTTAATATATTGTTCATATATATATATATGTTTTTTATTGCATGCTTTTATTTTAGTTTGCTCTCAACATAACCATGAAGAAAACATTTGCATATACAAAAGTACCATTTTCTGATAAATCATGTTGTGTACGATGACTATCGTTCAAATGTATATTTCCTGTGATCTGGATTTTATACTTGGCCTCACTGACATATACAGCAGTACTTTTACTAGATGACCTCGCTCTGTGATTGGCTGCTGCCACAGACCTGGGCTTCCCAGTTTAGTCGGCCATCTTTTCATCTGCTGCAACGTAGCACCACAGAGCATCCCCACCGCACGCTTACGAATTCATGCTTGTGCTGCAAGAACACATTGGGTCACTTCTGCTGAATCTGCCATTTCAGTAATGAAAATATTCCTTTTGGTGTGTGTGTGCATGTGTGTGTGTGTGTGTGTGTGTATGTGTATGGTAATGGGCCGCATGCAGGCAGAAGAATCCATTCCAGGTCTGGTCTCTGTTGGAGCTCCATTGATGGACAGCTAAGCCATTCAGTCCATGAGTCAATTTTCAGGCAAAAGGGCAAACCATTACTCATATGTATAATTCATTTGTAATTCAAACGTTAAGCTGAATTTATTGCAATCTGAGGTTGAAATATATTTTATCAATGGTATGTAGCATTTATCAGAGTAGACCAGATATAAAGATGGAATTAATGGAATTACCTGAAGAGGCCACAATTTGACTCTTGTGTCAAGGAAGTCAAAATCTTTGCTAAAGGGATGCTAAAAGAACAATTTTCCACACTCAAAATGTACAAACCTGCTTGCAGGGCATGATCTCACTGGCAGAGCTAATTTGCTTTAAACCTGTTGGTTGAAATCCCTGCATTGCACCACATGGAGCTTTGAGATGGGATGAGAGCCATCCTTAAGAAAAATAAATAAATAAAAAAATAAAATAAAAAATACTGAGTACTAATTCTCTTCAATGTCAGCAGCCAGTCAAGCGAGAAGCTGAGCTGCAGGACGAGCAAGCTTAAAAAAACAATTAAAGTATATAGTCGGTCATAAATTCAGTTTATGTATGGCTGCACAATGTCATTTTGCAATGCATTTCTGGAGGGACAACCGTTGCTGTTCTAATGAAGATACAGTAAATTAATATAAGTGATATTGGTGGAACTCTACTGTGAGAACTTAGAACATTCTTGATTTTATCATTGGGCAAGCTACTGCCACCTACATTGTGCACCTTAGATAACGGAATAGATTTCTCTTACTTGGTATGAAATTAATAAAGAAATCGCGGTCACTTTCTTGCCCATTACATTCAGGAGGCCCTAATACACCGTGGTTAACAAAGAGTTAATTTTAAACGTGCACTTGAGTGTACAAGGAATACGTTCCTCAATACATGTAAAGATATGTGCATTTATTATAATTAGGAGACAATATATGGACATTTCATTCAACAAGCAGCTGATTCTGGAGCCAACAAAAAATCCATTACTATGGGACAGCAGTGTAGCAAAGTGGCCAAGGAACTAGGCTTGTAACTGAAAGGTCACAGGTTTGATTTCTGGGTAGGACAATGCCGTCGTACCCTTGAGCAAGGTACTTAACCTGCATTGCTTCAGTATATATTCTGAATAAATGGATGGAATGTAAATGCTATGTAAAATTGTTGTGTAAGTCCCTCTGGATAAGCTTGTAATGTAAAGAGAGAAAGTTTGGAATTTACGCAAGCTGAAGTCACAGAGCAGCGGAAAGACAACAAAGATCTGGGAGCAGGGCCATGCAGAGACCATCGGAGGGGCAGGTGCTCAAAGTGAGAAAAGAGCACACCAATCAAGAGAAGCAGTTTTATGAAACCCAGTAATTGTAGGGAATATGTTTTACCAAAACAAATGAATGAAAATCAACGACAGCAACAATAACAATACAGATATTATTATTTTAATCAAATGAAACATCGGGCACTTGGGGGGGAAAAGGGGCAGGTGCTCGGGCTCCTACCGCCACCCCCCGAATGTGCCTGTTTGAGAGGTATTGTGATTAAACTTGGATTCAACCTAAGCAGTGTGATGATAGTGTGAAAATAAAGCAATGAGAGAAACGGTTCTTGATTTGCAATGTCATGGCATGCGAGAATTTAATTTTCTCTGGGATTCCCGAGACTACTCCTGATAATGCAGAACAAGCAGTCAAACAACTTATGCAAAACGATCTGAAGTTACTGGCTGACATTGTACAGGAGATACGGTTTCACAGAGTCCACCGTTTTGGCACCATCCGTAACCTTAATGCTACTAAATCCGCCGTGGCTACAGATTTGAAAGATTTAAAGACAAAGCATCAGTGCGGAGCAAAGGAAGGGAGCTTAGAGGCACGAACTTCAGAACGAATGACCAAGTTCCGAAGGAGATTGCTGTCAGGTGGAAAAAAGCTTTATCCGGTCCTGAAAGAAAACAAAACAAGAAGGATATGTGCCATCCTAAAAGTTGATAAACTTTACATCAATAGTCAGCTGTTCCATGATTCCAACATCATTCATTGACTATATTACTGAAAAACTGAATCTGAAAGATATATATGCCTAGATTTGCACTGGCCTAGTCAACAGACTAAACCAGTATGGGAGTCTGTATCTATGAGGAGGGGTTGCATAGGGGGAAAGCAATGGTGTGGTAAATAAAAGCACTCTTACTACAGAATATTGGCCACTGTGAGGCCACTCGTCAGCGATGCGTACTCAACACTTCCTCACTCACCAAAGAAGATCTCGCAACTCTCACTGAGAGAGTGGAAGACATTTTTAGAGTTGAATGAGTGCCCTGAAGTATCTCCCTCCACATCATGAGAAACTGGGAAAGCAGTGCTCTGAGGGAAAATGCTATCATACACACTCACCACCAGAAAAAAAGAGAACAAGATTACCTTATGAACAAGCAACTACTAAAGCAACATGAAAATGCATATAACATGCATCCCACTCAAGAAAATCACAATAAACTTCTTCAGGAAAAATATTTCAGCTGATTACAGACAGATGAAATAGAAAACAAGGTTGAGGAGGACATAGGAGCACAGTCCATGAACCTTTTGGTTGGTGTAGGGGGGATAAAACCTGAGGTTACTGCTGTCTTGGCTGAAAGTTTTTTTTTTTTTGCTAGATTCATCACACACTGACACACACACACACAGTCTCACATCACTCACTTTCCTTTTAAATATCTATGTTTTTACATTAGTTTGGCCAGTGTATTGTGTTACCTCTGTGGACTCTTTGAATATGTCTTTTTCATCTTGTCCTTTGGTATTGTTTGTTTATATGCTCTGTGAAGGAAACAATAAAACTAAAATTGAAAAAAGAATTATAAAGGAATTCACCCCTCAGCAATCTTACAGAAATTAATAACATTCTTAGATCTTTTTACACCCTGGAAAACCCTAGTAATCTCCATGACATCAGGCACTTCAAGCACATCCACCTACCCAGACTAACTGAAGATGAGGCTGCAGCCACAGATCTGTCAATCTCTCACACTGAATTACACAAGGCACTGCCTCTGATCCTAAATTCCCTGCTGAATCCTGCAAAACCTTTTGGAATCTTCTTCCACCATTATTTCTCCAGATTGCAAATGTAATATTTTATTTCCTCTTCAACCCCCACAACCCCCATTTATATATATATATGTATTGGTTGTGAGACTGCAATGCAGTGCACAATGCAATGCAGCCCTGGCATGCAGACTAGATCGTCATCGCCAAACTAATCCACCCAGACCAGGCAGGTTTTTACCAAAGGCAGACACCAACATGACAACACCCATGTTTTCTGTTTTTTTACTTCAACATCATTGACATCAGTAAAACACAGAAAAGTCATTTGATAGGGTCAGCTTGTTGTTTTGGAACAATACCCTCAAATGGATTAGCATAATTTACTGTTCTCACAGAGCTGCCACAATCACTAACAAAAATATATGTAAATCCTTAACGCTGGCCTAAGTTACAATAGAAGGCAAAAAATATATCTGGTGTTAATCTTGATATAAGCAATCATAAGATTAATCTATATGCAGATGATGATGTACTTCTTTCCATACTTCTATACCCTATATTTCTTTTGTTTTCCTCTTCTTCTTTTTCAGTTTTTCTTTTTCCTCAGATTATTTCTGTTTGGGTTATCAACACAGCACTGCATGTATTGTCATGTATTGGTACAGGGACAACATGTGATTGGGATGTCAGATTTGTACTGATTATTGCATTGTATTGATATATAGGTTGTCTTGATCTGTATTGATCCTTTTAAGTGTTCTGGTTGGGTTACATTTTTTTAAAAGTCAATAAAAATGCATAAAATTATTTTTTTAAACTTATTAAAATACAGTAACATTATGCGAGTGGTACAAAAAAAATTCACATGGATCGACAAAAATTACATTTGTGCCCTGAAAAGATTATATAATGTCATGCTAAGATTATAATATCACTCTGCCATTTTCAATCTGTTTGTGCCTTACTCCTATGGCCCTCCCTTTAAAAGTGCCTTCAGATAGATTAGCCTTCAGAAAATCTTGTCATAGACTGGTTGCTAATGTATTCGTTATGTTCCCTTTGGTTTGGTTTTCCATCAATCCCTGTCAGGAAAAGAGACCATCTTCATTCCTCACGTTTCATTATAAAAGATCTGTTTCATCATCCTCAGAGTATTAAAATTTTTTGACGTAATATAAGTGTCTTGGATGACATGTTGTATTGAAAATATTTTCAAAAATGTTATTTGCTTTGTTTTATTTTTATTCAAAGTTCCTTGTTACTTCAGTTTCAGCATAGTATTGAGATGGTTATTGAGATTAAGACCAGAGACTCATGTCCCCTACAGGGGACAAAAATTAATTGCTGATTCTTAGGAGCTTATAACAAGCTTGGAGGATATGTGTGCAACAGCTGTCTGCAAATATACTACTCTAGATGTTGTTTGCTGTGTGCCTGACTGTGCAGATAATTTCCTCTCTGGCACAGTGAAAGGATGATGGATGGTCCCATGGTTGAATTATTACACTGTTAAAATTTCACAAAGTCAAATGATTCTACGTATTCAAAAAGAATCTCTTTTCCCTTGACTTGGAATTCTTACGCTGTTTCCCTAAAGTAATCACCCTGAAACAGGCTCTGTTCCTAATGGTGGATAGGGTTGCCAAATGTCTGGTTTTCAACTGGTTTTCAAATTAATCGTATAGGTCCGGTGTGTGGTCCTGACTGAACAATGTAATGTTTGGTTTATGGAGGAAATTTACCGGTAGTTTGCAGTGAAATTGTTTGTCAAAAACTCCCTGTTCTGACTATGTTGTTTCCAAGGGGGACCGGACCCCCCCAGTCCAATGTCAGCCCCCCCACCCCCCCCCCCAAAAAAGAAGAGAACAATGTGGATGATTACTGAACGGAATCAGTGGACTGCATCACTTGCTCGATTTTGGATTTAATTTATTTATTTGCTCTACATTTCACAAACTTGTATGGAATGCATGCATGTAGAACGCACAACATGTTTTGCCTTGTACATGCAAAGCAGTAGATCAAATCAAACTTCAAAATATATTTCACACATCTTCAAATATCTTTTCTGGAAGATTTTTCCATACCAGTTTCTTATTTACTTTTAATATCATTGCTGTATTTGTGCTATAATTAGTTTTCCATGAAGTTCAATGTGCGTTCCCTTATTTGCTTAACTAGTGTCCTTGTTCAGAGTGATTTTGGAGTATATTTGACAAATTATCAATTAATATGACTAGATTTCCTATTCAGAACCCGTTCAGGATTCAAAACTATAATCTCTTTGGGTACATGCCAGCTTTCCAAGAAATGGTCCAAGACAGCTTGAATAATTTGTCATAATTTGTCTTAATGTTGATGCAAGCTGTACGAGGAACCACACACCATATCAGCCATTGCAGAATGATTTTTTATTCAATTAAGATATTTCTATGAAGGTAATACTATTATGCATGACTGGGTTCACTATTCTGATATTTTTATTCTATATTTTTAGGAAAGTTTGAAATATTTTAGTGTGCTACCTCTTGTCATCCAATTTTATAATTGTGTGAGAGTCAGCAAAACAAATAATCCATAACTTAGATTTATGAGCCAGTTTACACTCAAATATCTTTTTAAAAGGTCCTGTGCCAAGATGAGAATATATTATTGTCACATCTGATTTCAAAATTATATCCGTTTGGAACTTCACAACTGACAGATATGATGTGAGGCTTTAAGACTGATTTTAGTTATTACTGTTAAATGTGTGCCTACAATATTTAATATTTTCTTTTTGGCTTAGCTGGAACTCTATTGTATATTCATTCACTCATAGTTCCATAGGTTATTTAAAATTGATCAAACAAACATTTTGATACAAATACGTTATGAAACTGTCTGTCAACTGCAGAAGCAATCTGAGGTAAAGTGCTTACTTTCCAGCAGAAGGAAATTATACTTGCAAAAGCGCTGTTATCTTTGGTATTTTATTCTAAATTCAGCATATGGAGAAGGCACAGATTAGATATTACAGAAGCCACCCAAGGAAATCGAATTGATGTGGGTTAAAAAACGAAAGGTAAAATGCCTGGGATGTGTACCAGGGTGGCTAGGTTAAAAAAAAAACGAGGGAGAATGGCGAGAGTAGACCATTTAAATTTCGGCGTCAAAGCGGGAGCTCTCATTCGGAGAGACTTACAAGTTGGTGCACATAACAAGGCCGGGATGCAGACCTTGAAAAAAGGCATGTTACCTCAGGCCGGAGGCGACGGGTGATTTATCGCCGGGGCCTGCGTCTCGCCCGAAGCCGAGGTTCTGGCAGGTTGTCTCTCTGTCCGCCGCGCTGAGTGATGACACTTTGCGAGGCGGGCAGGAAGTAGCTGGCTCTGCAGTCCTGCCATCATTCCTTCCCTCGGTGATATATTCCCAGCTTCCTGTCAGCTCCCTGCACTTGGCCGGGAGTCTTCCCCCATCTTTCACGAGACGACACAGTATCAAAGATGGAGGTGGTGAGGTGGTGGGGTGGTGGGGGGGGATCACCCGGCTTGCATATGCAGGGTACAGGATATTCTGTCACTTTCTCCAATTCCGCTTACGGGCACAGTTTCATGTTTTTTTTTTTGTTTTTTAAGCGGCCGTTCTGCCGTGCGTCTTGTTCTTGAGCCGAGGAGGCCTGTGCGTACATGTGACAGCTGCACAGTTAGATATCCCAGTGTCCTCTGTGACACTAATCTAAAACCACTAAGAATGTTCGCTTTTTTCCTGTTTGGTTTTTTTTTTGTTGCACAGGTTCTCTGCCCCCCCACCCCCCCTCCCTGCTCCCACCTCCACACCTCCCCACCTCAACAGTTCTGCATCTGGCACAGTTGAAGCCATGTGGAATCAGACTCAACTGAAGGTGAAACAATGTATTCAGAAAAATGCATCAGTACACAGCATCTTTTTTTCTTTTTTTTTTAAATTAGCCAATGTTTTTTATTGTGTTGCATTGGTTGCATTTTGTTTAATTAAGGACCAAAGTGTGCAGTCTCCTTGAATTTTACATTCAATAATAGTGCTGCAATGATAGTGTGTTTAAATGCGGCTATACCATAAATTGCTTTTGTTTACACAGCACATGTAAGGCATGGGTCATTATTTTGACATTATGAATCTGCCGGTCATTTAAATGGAAAACAATTGAGCTGCCTCTGCGGTTGAGTGGACAAAAGGCTTGAGGAGCTCGTATACACGCTCGTGGCTATGACAACAAATCTTCACCTAAATTGAAATGCCTTTCCTGCATAGATAAGTGTGCACTTAAAATTACACTTGCTGTTTGTCTTTTTTAACTTCCTCGTCCCAAAACTTGATATTTTTGGTGCAGATCACTCCATAGTGACCACATTCCTTGGAAACTGAGGTCTTCTGTTTTCCTTGATGTGAACCTACGGGCCTTAAATGTAGAAATCCACTTACATATCTTCCTGAGACCTGGGATAAGTATTTACATTTTACATTTAAATTTATATAAAAAGTGTCCTGGATGAAAAAAAAAATGTCGTAGTGAAAATATTTTCAAAAATGTTGTTTATTTTATTTGAGTGTTCCTTGTAGTGTCCATTTCAGCATGACCAGAAACTCATGTCCCCTACAGGGGATAAAAATAAATAAATATAGTAGGCACAAAATAATTAAGCACACTGTGGCGGGAATGGGAATGTCAGGCAACATTTATGAGTGTTCTTATGAGTGTCCTTATCATGTAACCAAGAGAGGATCAATATTGTCCTTAACTAAGTAATGCAAGGGTTCATTTTCTTCTAGTATGTAGTCATATTAAAGAGCTGACTGTTGAACTTATGAATTTGTAAGTCAAAAATAACCACTGAATGAAACAAGGCCTCTATCACTTCTCACAATCTCTTTATAGGGGTTCCCCAAGGATGGGTTCTTGTTCCAAATGTATTATCTCTTTACGGTCAATCACCCTAGGCAGCCTAGGTGAAAAAAACATATTTCAACATGAAAATCCGCACTCTGTTTTGCAATCCATGTGCTCAATTTTGTAATCCGTACAGTCGGTTTTAAAAATCCTCACCCTCAGTTTTTCAGTCCATGCACATGGCTTGAGAGAGATCACTCGGGTTTGCAATGATAAATCCATTTGTAAATAAAGGGTTCGTTGCAGGAAGGTCAGACCCGAAGCATCATAGTCACGATTCACACATGAGGATACAGGATATTATTAAAGAGATATTCTACAGGAACTCGGGGTAGCCTATATAATGAATATTGGCTGATGTCAGGCATGACTCGAAGCAAAGAACTAGCTGTGGCCGTATTGATGGTATACCAGGGGTTAGAGTGCCATATCGCTTTTATAAAATGGTTTCTATATATACACTTTAATAATTCAAATAATTTTTAAAAATGTTTTAATAGATGCATGGTGTGTCATTCTGCTCAATTCATTTACATATGTAATAATAATTTCTTGCGTGGTCCTAACTTTTAACTGGCTACATACAGACTGCATTGGCTGTTTAGCTATTTAATTGAATGCCAGCTAGCTCCTATTACAAAATTGTGAACACAGATTGCAAAACTGAGCGTACAAATTTGGCAAACCGAATGCACAGATTGCAAAACCCGAGAGTACGGATTTCCAGGTTGAAGATTTCCACCTGGGGTCCTTAGGGGTGCTCCGTGCTCCCCAAACAGTGTTATTCCGATGATTCACAGTTTCTGCCTGTCCATGTATCACCGAGATCTAATCTGGATGTCAGACAGCTATCTTTAAACATCATGTCCCTTAGACAGACGTAGTGTCATTCACTCACTCTAAACCAACAAATAGCGGTAGCAACATCGAACAGGTCAGAGAATACATCGCTTCGGCTATCCGCTTCTGCAGGGTTCTCGACAGCCGACGTGCGAGGAACCCACCGGGTCCTATCGCAGGACACTCCCCCCTCCCCGGCCCCGCTCCAGAGGTTTTTTTTACTATGACGCTCGCTCCGCCTTGCTGCCAAGGCTGCCCCCGCCGATGCCAGTTAACCACCGACGAATTTGCAGCGCTGCCGCTGCAGTTGTTTTCAGTCGAAGAACACGCGCAAGACTTCTCTCTACATTCCTCTCAGCGGTTTCTAACTGCTCTTGTATCGAATGCAAGCCACTGGTTCTGGCCCCCTGGGCATTCAAGGGCATAGCCCTTTCCCTGTTTCAGCTGGTAAACATGTTTTACATTCAGGCCCATGCTCTCTCTCTCTCTCTCTCTCTGTTCACAGGAAATATGTTTTTTCTTCCTTTTTGTAGTTTGTGGCAGTGCATCAAGCCGCTGGTCCTTTACTAGCACTGAGAATGAGATGCCTGTAATAATCAAAGAAGCACCATCATCGCCAACATCAACTGGAAACAGAATTGTTTAACCTCCCTGAACTTGGAAACATGCCATTGCATTCACAATAGTTCTACGAATTTGGAAATGTGAAAATGCCAAAGTTCCCATATTTATCCAGTTCAGATTCTTCTTTGAATGTCGTTATATGTATTGTTCATAGTTAATTGTCATGCACAGTATGGTAGAATGCAGTCTGTGCATATGATATATTTTGCTGTGAAGGTTGCTGTTAGGCTCTTTGTATCTATAGTTAATGTTGAATGTTCATATTTTATCAATGTACTACAACTATGTGTTCATTTTAATGTTATTAGTACTTTTGTATCATGTTATTGCTGTTCCTATGATATGCACACATTATTGTCTTGCTGTGGATAATAGAAAATAGTAGCAGTAGCAGCTGTAGTTATTGTATATGTAATTGTTTTAACAATTATATCTTATGGAATACTACTTTTTGTTGTATAGGTTTTTCATTTTCACAAAAGAGGATGTAGATGTAAGAGAATTTTTGTTCATAAAAGAAGCAAAGGCTACTGCTGCTGTAATAGATATTTTTTACATCCCCCCACTGTCAGCTGGGACATCATTACTCCCTCTATTTTAATAACATGTTACTCCGGGCTTTCAGCAAGGAAATGGTTATGTTGACAACTTAATGTGCTTCCCATAATTCTCTTAAATTGTACTGCTGGATTACAGCCAAGGAAATCTACCGAAATCCATTAATGTATGAACTAGATTAAAACAGGGGCTTTAACCCTTTGGCATCAGCTGAGGTTGCGTAATAGCTAATCATTTTGAGTGCTGGAGTGCATAGGGTATTGTTGTTGTTACTGTACAATACCTTGAGGGCCCATGCACAAAAGTATAATGCTCAGTAGATAGTAAATAGTTTGTGTGTGTCTGTGTGCACATGTGTGTATACGTGTGCGTGTGTGTGTGTGTACATGCATTGATGCTCCATGTTTAATGAGATAAAATAAATTAGCATATCCTTGCGCACAATATTTTTTTTCCCCTGAGATAATCTCATTGTGTGTTATACTAGCAATAAGAAAAAGGATAAAACAGAAAAATATAACTATAAGCTATAAACATTTTCATATCATTACTACAAGATCTATTTACACCAAGTTCTGCTTCCCCTGCAGGCATAGCCAGTGCAGTACTAGTCGTTTCTGCATCGTAAATCTTTTAAAAGTAAGTGATTTGAAAAACAAATCTTATATTTTGTATTAAAGTTACACAAACGGTACAGCACATCAACAGTGTACAGAGCAACGGCACTGTTTCCATCAATCTGAAATCTGGTTCAACTGCTGCTCAGTGAAGGCAGTCTCTAAGGGATATTGTGCAATAGGGAATATGCAGCATCCATCACTGATATATACAGCTGTATTCAGGCAAACAATGTCTTGAAAGGCATGAAGGCTATGAGAAGTCAGCAATTCACGCAACCCCCTCCGCCCCCCCTTCCCCTTCAACCTTACTGGATAGGAGATGTAAACTGAAGCACATACGTCATGCTTTGAGCAGTTCTTGGGAATGAAGCATGCCGTTTTGAACAAGTAAAAAAATGATTGTGTGTGTTTGACGATGGAAGTACGAGACCTAAACAACTTGGAAATCAGATTGAGTGCTGTTTTTTTTTCCGCATGATCTGTGAATGTTGTGCATACCTTTGTAGTTGTCACGTAACTTCAAAGCGTTGTACAAAATGTTTTGATTTTTAAAGTGTTTAAAATTTTTCTAAACTGCAAGGTGTACACAAGGGGAAAACCTCTATGCACACTCTGTTCCTCTTCTCATCTCCACTAACAAGTTAACTCTGAGACAGTTTTACCCACAGTCCATGAATATGTCTGTGTAAATCTGGCTATTGAGTTGCTTGGCCTCCAAAGTATTGGATTCCCATGTACAGACTTAACAAGGCCTATTTCTGTAGCCTCTTTGCATTTGCATGTTGGATTTAAGGACTGTGGGTAGAGTGCACGACTCGTGCTTCTGCTTATAGCTCTCAGTCTGCCTGTCAAGTTGTGTTCTCAAAGTTTCAAGTTTCTAGTTTTTTTTTATTGTCACATTCACAGATTACACAGGTATAAAAGACGAGTGAAATTCTTGAGTGAAGAACTTCAACAATGCACGACGCAGCACGATAAAAATGAACTATAGTTAGTTTTAAAAATTGTCATGTTTAACTTCAGGATTAAACATGAATATGATGCGGTATTTGAAATCGACAGTTATACTGTCAACTGGTGCTGGCAAGTGGAATATAAAAAAGTGCAAGAATCAGAATGAATGTGTTACCTAAGCATGGAATGTTCAGTGCAGGTGGAATGTAAGGCTATTAAAAATAAGAATAAAAGATGAAAATAAGTATAAAAATAAAGTGTGTCTGGGCAAATGGACCTTGTGCGGTTTAGGTGTACAAAAGGTGTGTGGAATTTGTGTGTGAAGTTTGAGGCTACATGCTTGTGCAGTGGACAGCTGGTCATCCATTTAACAGCCTGATGGCCTGGTGATTGAGACTGTCTCGTTGTCCGTTTGTCTGGGACACTGTACTATCGTCTGCCAGATGGTAGCAGTCTGAACTCTATGGTTTGGGCGGTTGGAGTCTTTGATGATTTCTTTAGTCTTCCTTGGACACCGGCTGCTTTTCAGTCGGCAGAGGTTAAAGAGGTGCTGGTGCAACACCGTTTCAGGGTGTTTTCAACGTGTGTGGGTGAGAGTGTGTGCGTGTGTGTGTGTGGTTGGGTGTGTGTGCGTGCGTGCGTGCGTGTGTGTGTGTGTGTCCGAGAGAGAGAGGTGTGTGCGTGTGTGTGTGTGTGCGAGAGAGAGAGGTGTGTGTGTGTGTGTGTGTGTGTGTGTGTGTGTGTATGTGTTAGCAGAGCTTCCCATCTCAGGACCAGTGCCACAACTTGTGGATTGACCATCTGCACTGACAAGGCCAGACTCAATGTTCTAAAGTTCATTTTCAGAGATTTGGAGTTTATTTTAAACTATGAGGCAATTTTCTAAACATTTAGTTTTCTGCTTTTATTATTGCCTGTTTCTGGTGCCTGAAAAAGATCCTGACATTTATTGTGCATTGGTATAACTGAGTGTGTTTTAAATTGGTCTTGTTATATCTCCTTATTACATTATTGCAGCTAAGGCTATTAGGAGGTTTCACGCTTTTTGATTGCCTGTGCAGCAATCAGTAAGCGGCTGATGTTTTAGGCCAACGTTTGTCTGCTTTTGTTCTCTCAGAGAAACAAATTGGCTGCTCCTGTTTATCTTTTGTGGTGTTTTATAATGGCACAATGCAAACAAAGTTGTGCTCGTTTCATTCCATGATGCATGTAGACGCAATGATTTCCGTGGCTCTTTCCAAGCGAAAGAGTCAAACTACGCCTATAGTTCCAACTCATACTTTAACCCTCCTGTTCTGTTCATTTTTTAGGTACAGCAAAAATGTTCCCGGGTCAATCCCCATACAGGGGGGGTTTGCAAATACATGAAATGAACCATTTTCATTAAAAATGTTGATTACACTAATTAAGGCCAGTAGAAGAAGTTTCATACTGAAAAAATAATTTTAAGTATTTTTCCTAGATTTTCAAACTTTAAAAAGGGTCAATTTGACCCGCAACATAACAGGAGGGTTAAGTTGTCTGTTTGTCTGCATACCCAAAGGCACACTATAACAGACAGGTGGCTTGCTATCCTCCTTTTAACAGGGCGGGCCTCGTCTGTTTGTGGTTGTGTACATTTTTAAATAAAATGGATATCAAGATGTTCACAGAAAGTGAAAACGAAAACCCTGATTGAATGTTTGATTGAAACCTGGGCTGAATGTTTTGAGAAAAAAACGAACACAAAGGAAGTGCATTTTGGTTATCTAATTTTTACTTATTTATTTTGTGTGAGCGTATTTTGATGATTCGGTCCCTTTCTTTGTTCTAATTTGAATTCCGAGCTCGTGCCTTCAGAGTGGGTACGCTCCAGATGCACGCGATGCACACTGAATGAGCCTCAGGCGTTTATTTAAATGTCTATCCAAACTCACAGGGTGGCCGCCTGAGGAAAAAAATAGTGCGAACAAACCAACAGGAGCGTGGTCGCACTGGGGAACAAGAGGTGAGAAACTCAGCAGAAAACAGAACAATTGGCTCAGGAAACCATGCGTGTGCTGTACAGATGGAGCTCTGATTAGAGTCTAAACTGTAAAGGCACATTTACTTTTGTCGGAAAATAGCGGTGTCATCAACACGTATCCCCAGTGCACGAGCTTAAAGCACTGTTCCTATACCTAATCGTAATTTTTGTTGCCATTATAGAGCTCTGAATTGACACTCCAATATGACATCGTTGGAGTTGTCAACACAACTAGCAAGATGTCATGTGATTTACATTACAGATTTACATTATCCAGAGCTATTTACACCGTTTTTTTTTTTTTTTGTTGTTGTACGTGTGTATTTTTACACAGCATTTACATCGCATCAATTCATACAGCTTAATATATACTGAAGCAATGCAGGTTAAGTACCTTGCTCAAGGGTACAATGGCAGTGTCCTACCGGGGAATCGAACCTGTGACCCTTAGGTTACAAGCCCAGCTCCTTACCCATTACACCACATTGCCTAAACTTTTTTCTGCCGACTGACACTTGGGCCCCAGTTTCGGTGATTTACTCTGTTAGCGCAGCTAGAGAACCGGATATCACGCGCACGGTTAACATGAGCAGGCAGGAGAATAACAAAGAACCCAGGATGTTGTTGTACTGATTGGTTAATCAGAGGTGGTGAGAGTAGGCATGACAATGCAGCAACAACCCTGGTTTTTGATTGGCTGCCTAATTTTCAGTGAGGCTATAAGGCTGGGGGTTGCTGGGCGGGGTGGGTGTGGAACAGCAGAGATGGAAATGAGAGAGATGGGGAGTTGAGTGACTGGAGCCTTCAAGTCAGATAAATGAAATTAAATGAAGATTGTGGGATTGGGTGTGAGATAGGAGACTAGCAATATAGCAAAGTCTTTCATTTATCTGGTGAAGCTGGAGAAGCAGCAAAAGTGTTCATTTGTTCATGTAGTTTTTCTTTCTTTAAGTGTCTATAGCAATCTATAGTAGTTTAATCAGCTCTGTCACTACATCTACAGTAGGGGTCTTGTAACTGGAGGCAAACCTGACCACCAACATCACTTGGGGTTTGCCAACTGAGTATTGCCTTTTCAACAGCTTTCAGTGTTCCGGTGTCTGGACCGCTGAATTGTATTTAACCTGTCAGGTTCACTGCAGTCAAACTGCAATACGGAGGGTTAAATCAACTCAGCTGTCCAATAGCGATCCAACATACAGTACTTTATCAGTGTTCATTGTTGGTGATTCGTTTCTGTGATTTTTTTATTTATTTTATTTGGGACAGACAGCATGAAATTATACTGTGTTTGCGGCTTTACGGTGGCTGGTATAGGCACATCTTGGCGTTTGTGGTTTAAATGCACACTGAGTGAGTCCAAAGCAGCTTTTATTGCAACGTTATGCCTCCAGAGGTTATATGAGTGTATTACCCAGTTATTCTTCAGAAAATTGTTTCATTTTCTGTTCGAACCATTTGCTGTGGTGCATGCAACCTGGGACCACTGCACTCAAGGAAAGAACCACCAGAACAATATAAACTGATTTATGTTTATAATTGTGAATAAACCCTATAGGATGTCTACTCGTGTACAGATCCTCTAGAAACATCACTGGAGTTGTTCTTGAATTGTTTTTCTTGCTTTAGATTGTGAACCCCACAGATTCCCTTATACCAGCCATTAAAGCTGGCTGGTGGTAAAACTTGTAAATGTCTAAAACACCCTTTAGTCCAAAAATCTGTCTGGACTGAAGGCATACTATGCAGGTTTATTTTTAGCCTGTGTTTACAATCAAAGAAGTCTCCTCCACTGTCTTCCACCCCACCCACCCACTCACTCCTGAGTACCCGACCGAGTCACTGGCACGCAAATTCATTAGGAACTACTTGTAAATTTCTTCCATCAATTATTTGGACCGGACATTACATTGTTCGGACATGTAAAAATACTTTGAAAACCGGATATTCTGGTCAAAAACCAAACATATGGCAGTTCTAGCAGGATCGCTAGAGGTAACATTACTTACAGGTCTAACCATAAACAAGCCAACTCTGTGTTGCTTTTCATCCCCTTGGAGAACATCTCACACTATGGAGGAAAAGCAATTCCAAAGTTAACTCTAGTTTTTGAATGAGCCTTGTTGGCTTGTCTTTTTGCTTCACTGTATCTGGGCCATTGCAGCAGCTTGCGAGCCAGCAAAACACTCCAAAATCTGATCCAAAACCACAGGCTCTGTAGCCACACCCACCCCTGCCCACACAGAAAAGAGCACCATGCCCAGAAATGTCCCAACATTTTAGAATAACAATTACAGGTAAAGGTGCACATTCAACAAAAGTGAGTTTTCCAGAGCATCATACACATGCCTTAGCAGGCTTATTTTATAATATTGTCAAGGTAAAAAAAACCCTGCATAGTATGCCTTTAATGGAAAAATAAAGTGAAAATATATTAAAGGTGAACAACTTACAACAAATAAATGTAACTATCTTTAACACTGACACTACTGCATTTCCAAGATTTAATTATAATTGTATATACTGTATCTATGGTAATGTTTTCAATAAATGATGCAAAAACCTATTTAGCGTGTCTCCGCTTGAATTGCAATAATGGCTTCTTATTGGTTCCACCATGTCTCATTCAGTGATTTCTCTAGGTGCTTCCTCTGAATATCATCGGATTCTGTTTTTAAATAATCATTTCATTCACAAACTATTGACTCTGTGGAAATGACACTGCTGTGCCCCTTAGCGGAAGTTGCGTGGTGAAAACCATCTGCTCGGAAAATTGAGTTTCTGTCTGCATTTTGAGCAAGAGCTAAAAAGTCAATAACCTTACATTTTCTGTCATTTTTTTAAATTCCATCTGTTGATTTTCTAAACCCATTCAATAAATTCCAAGACGAGCAAGTGTAAATTAATGTAACAACAAATGTGAATGATCCATCTACTGTGCTCTCGCTTGATTTAAGTACTAGAATAGTCAATCTCCTTAGACATCTTTCCAACACAGACCCAGAGGGTTTTTTTAGTAGAAACAAATCCTAGTGCCTTGTCCCTAAATGACCCCATACACCTTTCAAATTAAACACAGAACCTTTCTTTATAGTTTTGGAAACAACCTTCTGAAGCCCTGAGTCCTATTTGGACACACATAGCAAATGTAATTATGGCACAATCTGAAAGACCTTTGATGTCGAGAAATTACCATTTCAATCATTCTGTGGCTTTGGCGTTGAACGTGTTCCTGTAGAAGGTAGAGCGTCTATCTGAGCTCGAAATGAATGCTATTTAACTGAAGGAGCAGACAAAACAGAATATCAACCCAAAGATCGCATTACAAAGCGAGTGCATTTAAAATGTGGGACCACTAGTTTTTCTGTAATGGTTTGGGATGAGCATCTGGCAGGGTGTCTAGCGTGGAGTGGAAGCTTCACAAATAAAACGTATCAAAGAGCTGACTCATTGTCACACATTCTCGATTCAACTCTGCGGTGCTTTCACAGGGGGCACCGCATTGTTTGCAAATACACTGGGAAGGGTTATTAATAATAAAGCGAGGCGTAAATCAGGAACAAGTAGTTTGGCAGATGTCTGGGAGTAAACAAACGCGGCGCCATTCCCAAGCCGTCTATTCCTGGGTCCCATTAAGCGGGGCCAATATCAGCCTGTTGAGAGTGATTCATCCCGCCTCCGTCTCGTAGCGACGGGAGGGAGAGCGATCGGAAGCCGTCTCCGTCCTTTCTGCAATGAGAGGGGCCGCAAAGTTAAAAGCACAGGCCCGGAGAGAAGCGGTATGTTTTGCCAGGTCTGTCTCGGAACAGCGACGAGCTGCTACAAACGCCCGTGTCGTGTATGCCTGTCGTTACGCCATCTTGAAATGTGTGTTTAGTTGAGTTTGTTTTGTTTAATCGTGACCCAACTGCGAAATCCGTGAAAACGTTTTTTTTTTTTTTTGTTTTTTTAAATAAGTTCTCATAACAGCACGTCCGTGAAATTGCAGTGAAAAGTATGTAATAATGATTGATAGGTTACCTTTGCAGTGTTGCACGGGTGCCATAATACAACTTTGTGAGTCTTAAATGAGAACTTAAGCGACCGTTTGATGAGCACATGCACTTTGAACGACCTGTGACTCACTTGCTCACCATAACTCACAGGCTAAGCCAATTAAACGGTGTGGCTAAGCATGTTTCTTCCTCAAGTTAAGCTTCTGTGATACTCACTTCAGTCGTGGTGTACACCAAGTGAGTGAGGGGCGATATAATGGGGATAGCAAGCAAGGGGATCGTTTTATAAATATGAATGAATTAATGAATTAATTAATTAATCATTGCATTCAAATGGCACTTTTCTGAATGCTCCAAGTGCTTTACAGTGATGAGTGGGAACTCACCTCACCCACCAACAATGCGTAGCATATGTGTAGCAAATATCAAACAATCATCTTACCTTTCAGATCCATTAGTGGGCTATGTGCTATGCAGAATTTCCACACACGCACACACATACATTCAGAAACTAAAAATTGCAACTCCACAATGTAAATATCATCTGACTTTCTCTACAGAGTGGTATTGCTTTTGCAACTGGCTTTATAGCAGTCATTAGCAATATTGGTAATATATATACCAGAGCTGGGTCAGTCATTTCAATCAAATCAGCACAGGAGCTCAATTGAAATTTATGAATTGAAAAATGTCCATTATAATTTATGGGACTTTTAAAATTAATTTATTGGATTTTAATTTGATTGCCCCCAACCCATGTATACCTTAATTTATGCTTTGTGTCAAAGGCAGGAATTCTGCTGTCCACTAGTTTGTTTCAATTGTTAATGCGTTTTATAAAGTCACGTCAGTTCAACATAATCGGCTATGAATGTTTATTTTATTACAATTTTGGTATTAGAGTTTATTTTTTATAAATTGTACAGTATTTTTTATTGCAATTGGGAAGTGGATTGTAAACTGAGATAAATCATGAATAAATAAACACAATTCACATGACAATAAAAACAAGTAACGTTGTGGAGTACCTGTTTGCTGGACCTAGGGCGGAGTTCTTTGTCATATTTTAAATTTTGACCGGTCCTAAAACACTTCAAGATATGGTTCGTTACGGCTTATTTTAATATGGCTATGTTTCATTTTATAGAGACAGTGTTGCACAATGGAGAAATGCTTACACTGAAGGGAAATACAACTCTTGTTCGTGCAAATGGTCTTTGTGACCTATTTCAAATGGATGTCACAGAGAACAGTAATCTGCAGCCAGCAAAGGCCTCGCACATGGTTCAGTGTTCAGATCTCAAGCAAAGTTCACGAATGGGGGATTTCCTTGAAATGATTTTCAGCTTCAGTTTTTTTTCCCCCCCCCAGTACATAGTGCTGAAGACAACCGTCTTTCGAAGCGAAAGTAGTCAGTCGAGCGGTATTGCTAAAGGACCGAGTGGTTTTAGTGAGTCCACCGGAGGTGCACATTAGCAGGCGAACATCAGGCCTAGACGCGGCTGCAATTTATGAATGTTTTACTGCGAGGAATAAATATCGCAGATTTTGCGTTCCGTTCTCTCGAAATAAAGTGGTTTAGCAAGTGAGAGGGTAAAGGGCTGGGTTACCTGGTAATACGCAGTAGCAGGTGTACACCACGGAACAGTTTTGGGACTGTCTCTCATTAATGCTGCATGCGTGTCTGTCCTGACGGATTCCGCGTCTTTGAAGAAATAAAACAAACATAAATATTAATTTCTCCGGCGTCAGACAGGATTTCTGCGAAAGCAAATGATTGATTGCAAAAGCACATAAAACAGTCAAATGAATCAATGCATTAATTGATCAAATATAATATGCTGAATGTCTCGACCAGCCAGCCTTACAGTATGTAGTATATCACGTTTCTGTAAGTACTTACAGAAAAAAGTCTCTTCGTTGCATAAAAAACTGCAAGAAATAACCCTCAAAAGACCCTTCAAACCCCCCGCTTTTTTCAACTATATTTTAAAAGGGCAGTCTTAGTTTTGAAATGCAGAAATTATTATTATTTTTATTAAATTGAATGTAAGAAAAATAATAATTTAATTTAAGAACTTGAAGAAATGTTCAGCCATGCATGTGACAATGCTGTACCCTTCAATCAAACATCAATTTGAAGATTTGCAATCCTACGTTTAAAGGATATTTTTTAAATATGTAAAGCAGATGTACTGCACTCTGTTTGTTTTAGAGAATAAGATGCATGTTCCCACATGCATAGCATCCTTGTGAAGGCACAAGCACTCAGTGCGGGACAAAGCTTGTCCCAGCTGCAGGTTTGAAATGAAAAAATTGCCATGCTATGTCATGTATGGGGAAACAGAGGAACCGTCCTGAAATGGATGATGAATAAGCAGCTGATTCATAAGTTGTTTTCCAGCTGTTCAGTGTTGAAGCTAGGAGCTGTACTTTGAACTCATATATATATATATATATATATATATATATATATAAGATTGAATTTGTGAGCTTGTTTGTATGTGTAATGGTACGTACAGTGAGGGAGCTAATCTACTCTGCCATCTGAAAATGTATTGCTGGTTCAGTAAATGGCAGAAAGCTCAGGACTCTGAAATGCGATCGAACGGAGCGAGATTACAAATGGGGGAAGGGGCTGCGAGCCTCTTTACCATGTCGGCTAATATGGAGACCACTTTACTACTCAAGCAGATGGCATGCTTGCATCACTCATGTGAAGGTAAACCCTGACAGAGAGCAATGATGATTTGTTATAGCCAAGGTCGTAGTAGGTGTCTAGCCCATGTAATACATGAGAGCGACATGCAGGAAGAGCAATGATCATCTGATATGTCATACATAGCCCTTGATGCCTTGCCAGTGGACGGACAGAGTGTAGCACAGTGGGTAAGGAACTGGGCTTGTAACCGAAAGGTCGCAGGTTCGATTCCCGGGTAAGGACACTGCCGTTGTACCCTTGAGCAAGGCACTCACACCGGAATTGCTTCAGTATATATCCAGCTGTATAAATGGATACAGTGTAAAAATGCTATGTTGTGTAAGTCGCTCTGGATAAGAGCGTCTGCTAAATGCCTGTAATGTAATGTAATGTAATGTAAATGGGGGACCGCACTAAGATGGAGGGTTTTAAAATTCAACACCGGGAACCCAACGTGCCTGCTGGTTTTTCGTTCCTACCATAATCACAACCCGTGAATAGCAATGAGGTGTTAATTGTTCTAAATTAGATGCCTAATGTCTGCTGAAGGATGATGTACCCTCTAAAGTTCACACTATGTCAGAAACGGCCGCGTACGCCACGGAGAATAAATGTTACACGTTGACATCCCGGGACTTTTAATCAGTCAGAAACTTTACGATTTATTTTCCACAATGTGTCGTACGACAAATGATCCCTTCAGAAAGAGGTTAGGTTTTGTAATTTATTCAATTAAAAGCGGACAGAAGAAATGGCCCGGGGTCCTAATCGTCGAAGGTGCAGTCACCTGGTCAGAATCCAGAATCAGGTTTTATTGCCAAGTAGGTTTACACATACGAGGAATTTGTTTTGGTCAGGTGGTGCATAACAGTGAACATAAAATAAGATAAATAAAATGAAATAAACATAGTGCAATAAAAACATAACAGACATAAAATAACATAAACATAGTGCAAACGGTAAACAGTAAACAATAAACAATAGTGCAAGGGGATAAAGTGTTATAAGTACAGGTGCTGTCTGTTTGGTGTCCGTGGGGGTCAGGATAACAGTACAGTATCAGTGGGGGTCCCGGGCCTTGTTGATGAGGCCAGCTGCAGTCGGGAAAAAACTGTTCTTGTGTCGTGAGGTTTTGGTCCTGATGGACCGCAGCCTCCTGCCGGAGGGGAGAGTTTGAAAGAGTTTGTGTCCAGGGTGGGAGGGGTCGGCCACAATCTTTCCTGCCCGCCTCAGGGCCCTGGAGGTGTGCAGGTCCTGGAGGGATGGCAGATTGCAGCCAATCACCCTCTCAGCAGCGCAAATGATACGCTGCAGTCTGCCCTTGTCCTTGGCAGTGGGCACAGCGTACCAGATGGTGATGGAGGAGGTGAGGATGGACTCAATGATGGCAGTGTAGAAGTGCACCATCATTGTCATTGGCAGGTTGAACTTCTTCAGCTGCCGCAGGAAGTACATCCTCTGCTGAGCCTTCTTGGTGAGGGAGGTGATGTTCAGCTCCCACTTGAGGTCCTGGGTGATGATGGTGCCCAGGAAGCAGAAGGACTCCACAGTGTCGACTGGGGAGTCATGCAGGGTGATGGGGGCGGGTGGGGCTGCGTTCCTTCTGAAGTCCACTACCATCTCTACTGTCTTTAGGGCGTTGAGCTCCAGGTTGTTATGGCTGCACCAGGACACCAGATGTTCAATCTCTCTCCTGTAGGCAGACTCATCCCCACCAGAGATGAGTCCAATGAGAGTGGTACAAACAAAACAAGGCAAAACAATGCGCACCAACACACCGAGGCAGCCATCCGCGGCGCCATCTTGATCTTCGATGGATGTCGCTGAAACTAAACCCCTTTGTGAAACCCCTTTGTGAAAAATGAAAGGTTCAATTGGGTCCTTATGGCTGAGTTTGAAAACAAGCACATTAAGTTATAGTGCGCTCTGCAACTTTGCGCGCACCACAGATGCATTGATATATAGTGACAGGCCGTTGCAGTTATGAAGTTTCCATTCCAGGCTGTGCCAAGACTACCATTAGGATAAATTTCCTGTGCACTCTGCGAGACTTCACAAAATCAGAAAATATATCTGTGCAGCAAGCGATATGAAATCAGGCCATGAAATTTCTGCATTGCTCTATTAGTGTACTGAGGTGTTGGAGACCAGCCATTGTCACCCAGCACATTATGTGCCTAGCTGTCACTGAAAGAGTTTCAGCTAGTGGAGACTTGTGAACGTGAAAGGGGAGAAGATGAAATATGAAACCTTCAAATATACCTGAATCAATACGTGAGCGTTTTATGTGATTAGCGAGCGTTCGGGTTTATAAGGGTCACCATTAACTGCTGATTCCTTGGCCGATTCCAAAGAGCTGGCCTGAGTCCTCGTGTATTTCACACGAGATGTTAAATCACAATGAAAAGATCAGTGTAAGGTTCAGAGTAATCTCATTCTTACGAGAAAAATCATCTTTGACCCACTGTTCTTAAGATACCTATAAGTTAATGAGAAGTCTGCAAGGCCATGCTGGGACTTCATACGTTGTCAAACAGAAGGAGAATTGAAGAAATTGAAAAAGAACAGATTTGTTATTCATACAGAATGATCAGAAATGGGTGCAAAGGGCCATTGGTTCCATTTCAAGCGTGCAAGCATCCATTGCTTTAAACCTTATATGAGAATGGCGATGTGGACGACTAAGGTGCAATCAAATAATAGCATTGATAGTCATCCAATTTCTTTTCAGCTTTAGGATGGCTAGCAGACTACTTTAAGGACACCCCCTCTGACGCAGACAGATCCACACTCACGCACAGACTCACTTTCACACCTCAGATAGCCGCAGATCCAGCTCTTTTCTCCAGGCTGTGCTGGCTGAGCGCTGGGAAGCTTCCTATGGCTGAGGTCACATGTCCGACACTATTGCGTTCGATTTTTACATCCCTCCTCCTGCCCATTTCCTCTGTCCTACTGTATGTGTGCGGGTTTCTCAAGAATGGGGACCAGGTAACCCTTTACTTGAACTACATTCCATATAAACTACATTACTACCATTGGCATGATATAATGTGTCATAACCAGTCATGACAGCATACTACAGCTCACAAGTGTCACATCACTGTCATGTATTCAGTAAAATTTTATATTACCAGTTACCACATAATGATTACAAAATGATCAGTCCATTCAGTAATGACAGTATAATATACATTTGACACATATAACAAGCTGTAATGACTGGTCATGCGAGGTTTAAATCACACTAATGATCAAGTGTTGCCAGGGTCTGACTATCTGTAAGATTCCAATCTTCTGTCCTCTTTATCATCGGAACGCTAACATGCATCCAAGTCAAAATCATTTATTGAACATTTTTTCCACAACATTGTTTTCATTTATTCAACATTCCTTCGCAATGAATATTTCTAAAGTGCATTCTGCCTTGGTGCGGTCTGTATTTTGTGACTACTTTGTCACACTAAATTGAAATCAGTGTGAAAGTGAGGCTGTTATTATTTTCCCATTCTTGTTAGAATTTGTTCTTGCATCGCAGTAGATTAGAAAGAGGATTTTCAAGCTCAGTGGTGGGTCAGCCACACTGTAAATATGTAAATGCAAATGTATGTAAATATCCTCATATTGTCATTTAGGCGTGTGAAAGTAATATGGCTTTGTTGTCGTTTCCAAAAAACAGCTTTCAAAAGCAAGCCGAAAACTGTGAAAATGAAACTGGTGTGCTGAGAGAGGACTGACTGAATGTGCTTCTTAAATATAGATACTATCACTCAAGTTATAATGCTTGTGTTCAATATGAATATTTACAAGCTTTCTCACGTTAAGAAACATTCAAAACTCTTGAGATGAAGGTAATGGCTGGTGCTCCGACACCCCCGTGCATATCCACGAAAAGAAGTGACTCATTTCTCTCCATTATGACCCCGCAGTAGCTCGATCAATGATGCGTGCCAGTCCAACTCTGCATGTACGTTATTTTCCCCGGCCTCTCATGGGAGCTGAAAACATGTTCCTGGCGAGAGCTCAGGTTGCTGTATTCTCGCACCGTCTCGATGGGACCGGCTGCAGTCGTCCATGCACTGGGAGCGTGGTGTATGGAAATGTTTGCGTGACTGAATCTCAGACACGAGATTCCAATCCATTCAGCTATAAATGATTTACCCAATACATGGAGAATGTCCCAAGCAATCCCTACAGCCAAGGATTCCCATGGTAGAAGTCAGATGAACAATTAAATGAATCACATGGTTTAAATTTATGTCCCTGTGTGTTATTAGTCATCCCCCCCCCCCCCCCCCCAAAAAAAAGAAGACACTTCTAAAAGTTCGCAGCTTGGTTTGCTTTGTGGTCTTAGGTGTGAGCCTCTTAAATGAAACAAAAGTCAAGTAAAGTCCAAGAAAGCTCATTATTTTATAAGTCCACCCCTTTTATTTCATAGTAATGATTGATCCTATGCATACTGTTCTCAAGTAGGCTGTAAAGACCATAATCTTTTTTGGATTAAATGGTTGTGATTGAGGTCATTTTAGAGAAGAAAAAAAGAAAATAATATAATTCCAAAGTCATTGGATGAACTAATTGGGCCTTCTAACAATTACTGGGTTGACTGGAGGCAAAAAATATCCTGTCTGTGAAATTTAATGATGTGTGAACGAGTGATAAATGGTAATAAGACATCACTGCTCAGCTTGAGGAGACCATGCTCTGTGTGGATTTGCTGTACCATTGTACAACATCAATTCAATAGTCAAGACAACAAAACGAAATCCATAGAAAGAGGAAACCGGACTGTCCTTCATACGTTAGTGTAACTGAAGTATGACAGGTCCAGGATCGACCCATACACAGACAGGATCATTAACCTGTATGTAAACTATTTCCAAAATGTCATTCATTAGGGTATTGCCTGTGGTCTGCAAAAGTAACCTACCTTGTCTTCATCATAATTAATTTTGATGATGATGAAGATGGTGTTGATGGTAGCTGCATTTAAGAAACATAATTTAATTATACTCTACTCTGACCAATCACATTGCAGTTAGTCAGTCAGTTTTCTTTGAAAATGATTTAGCTGTCAGCACAAATATTGAAGATTGTATGATATGTGGAAGTTAAAAATTGTTGCAGGTTGTAGTGATGGAATAGGCCTACAGATTTAACTGGCTGTTCCAAATTAGGAGAGCAGTTTAAAAGGCATGGGGGAACGTTAAATAATTTTGATGTTTAAAGTGTGAGTTTCATCTTCGAACAAGAACTTTTTCCGTTATACTTAAGCGAAAGAAACCACTTTTAAATATATGAATCGCATATTACCTTCACATCCCATATGCATTTATTAGGATCATATAAACTGAGAGCTGCTGAAGGATATATAATTATTCAGCTATTTGTATTTATGTATTTCAACAATCTTTTAAAACAAGTAAAAGTGGACATCTTTTCAGGGTAGTTAATATTATTTGTATTTAAGAATACAGAATATGTGGTCTAATAAATAGCCAATGCCTTTTCCCTGCATAGATATTAAAGGAGCCATTAATCCTGTGAATACTCCAAACTGCAGCCCTTAAGAACTAAACAGGATTCAAACTTGCAGTCTCAGGAAATAATCTTAATTTAAAAACTAATCTATCCAGCTGGGGTTGTTCAGCAAAATATTCATGCAAAAGTGACAGGCAGTCGGGCTGTGCAGTTGCATTAATTTGCTCACCCGAAGATGCACATTATTTAGATTTCGGCTAAATCTGAACATCTGTTTCCCCGGTGCCTGGTTCTTTGAAAAGTAGCATAGATAACCTGATATCTGTAGGCCCCTGCAGGCTGTGGAGTAGCAACCACAGGCACCATTTGAGGATTCCAAACTTAGAAATTCAAATAAGGTGACACCAGGTGTTTGAAGATCCTTGTAGAAATGGATTTGATGCTGGCTCGGGCCTTCGGTTCGACGGCCGCTATTGGCTGCCTCTGCTTGCGCCTGTTCCGTACGCCCTGGCCTCTAATCGACTGATGTGACTCGGTTCACAGATCAAAGATCTTTGCCGGTTTTAAAAGGGAGTGAGGCTGAAGGGAGAAATGGTAATCAGCCCGGCCCATTATCTTTGTCAGCATGCCCCAGTGTGTTTCAGTGGACTGTTGAGAATCTTTTTTTTAAAAAAACAAGGACCGGTAGCTTTTAATGTGTAAGAGGTGGAGAGAAATTGGCTGTGGAGCTCAAGCTGTTCCAGAATCTTCTCCTTCGCCTGCTGCAGAGCACCAGCCCGCGGCCTGCGTGGCTATTAGCCCACGCTTAATGGTCTTATGATGCAGCCACGGTAACCATTTTCGCACTAGGTGGACGGATGGATGGAAGGAGGACAGGTGGGAGATGAATGGATGGCTGAAGATGGAATTGATAAATCCATTTGTATTCGGTATGAGCGATGCCCAACAGATAAGTGTACGGAACGCATAATGCACCCTGGCTGCATAATAAATAAGAGGCTGGCACTGTTGATGATGATGAAATAAAAGTTCTGATAAGTTATGAAAGTTCTTTTCCAACACTTAAACACATCAGGAGGCCAAGGATAGAAGAGTTGGCACCACTTAAAACCAGGCGGGGGCCTGGATGCCCCAACCGAGCACCGCCTCGACTGAAGGACCACGGAGGAAGAGTAGGAAGGCCTGCATGCAAAATCAATAGCTGCGGCATTGCGGGAAGCATTGGCCATTTTGTGCATAGAATTACACAGGCTCCTGCTAGTTTGGAAATAAAGCTGCCCATTCACAGACTATTAAACCTTTAAAGCCTGATGGCTTCTCTTGAAGCTCTTGACAAATTGCATCCTTAATCTGTTGTTTCTCTGCTTGCAGACGTATGAGACTTACCAAAGTTTTGATCTTTAATTGAGCGACTGAAATCAAAGTCTATTAAAGTCCACCCAAGCCTCTTTTGCTTTTGTTTGTTTTTTGTTTGTTTGTTTTAAGTAGAACTGAATCTGTAGTTCACATTTTACAACGCAGTAAAGAGACATTTTGCTTGAGTAGGTAAAAAGAGAAATTCATTTGCATATTTGGGAAGTCCACTTCAGAGCTTTGCCAAGGGCTTGTAAATGACTTGGCGAGTTCGATTTAAAAGCAAAAACCCATTGAAACTGCCTCAGAACTACATTGAGACAGTTTTGGTGCAAGGCCTGACATTTTGCTTGTGTTCCAAAACTCTTTGAGAGATGCAGGCCATGGACTAGTCTCCTAACTTCTGAGATTTCAATTAGAAAGTGTAAGAACACAACCCCACCCCCATTTTAACGCCTCGAAATGAAGCTTCCAAGGAGGAAGGAAAATCATTTATATCTTTTCATAGACAAGTGAATAAAAGGGCCAATCTATTGTCGCCAGCTCTCATGACCAAGCGGATGCTTTGAGAAAAGATACTGTAATGCTAATTCTGAAAAGTTCAGACCTTTGTGCAGTGCAGTCAGTCTATGACTTCCACATTCTACAATATTGCTTCCGATTACATCAGTGTGAAAAGCAGGATACATTCCTGCATGTACCCACCCTCTGAAAATCAGTGCAAGGGCTCAATGGAAGCAAATTTAATTCTAAATTATATTCTAAGAATCTCCAGTTTTAAAACTGCAAGCATTTTTGTCTTTTTCAAAAGCCCGAAACAAAAGCCTTCTCGGTGTAAGAAGACTTCTTTTTCTTCTTCCAACTTCGAGTAGGAAAATTTAATAAGAAATCATGTTCAACCGGGTAGACACCAGACTGCCATTTGACACAACAAAACATTGCTGCACAAGGGACAAGCTTTTGCCTCAAAACAACCTTCGAACATATTCTGACATTAATGGATTTTTAGGACAGAACAATATGTCCAGTAGCAACAGGTCTAGAGGGGATCTGCTCTGATTTTCATAATAACTGCAATAACCTTCCTTTTAGTGAACCATATTTCTGAGTTTCTGGTGTTGTTTAAAGTTTTGGATGGGAACAAGCAAATAAATAACAAATGACATGAAGAGCATGAATAATATTCTTTGTTTGGACCTGCAAACTATTATGCCTGATTTATACCAGAGGGGAGGGGGGTAGGACACGGTGGTATAAAAGCTCTAATCCACTAGCATGGGGGCTGACAGGAAGCAGACATGAAGTGTGTACATCAGGAGTTCGGTGTCATTAGCCTGATGTTCTGATATTTTTCACTTGCATGAGCAGCAAAATGATTCATGGTATTCATTCTATGTTAACTTACTAATTGTGAGTCATTATTATTACTAATTATTAGTCGCTGATAATATGTGAAATGCAATTGACTTAGCTATTGCTTTGTTATTGTTTTATTTTTTTAAGTAGAAAAAAAAGTTTGAAAAGATGTGGTCGATTACATGTGGAGTGCAGTGGCTAAATCATATTCCATACATCTTAAAGCTATGGGTGAGGCTGCTGTGTGGCTAGTAAGGGACTGTTCCATTGCAATCACTCTCTGGTATCTAAATCCAGACCATGCCATTACACCCACCGTGTGTGGCAGCCCCTCAGGGCAACACCTATTCGGTGCAGGCATTGCCCGAGGCAGAGACTGTTTCCGTCAACCGGGATTACACAGCCTCATCAGGCACCGGTGATCCCAGCTGGCCGATCTGGCACCCACTGCCCACCTGTTTGGCTAACATCACATGTTTCGAAGGAGAGCACTTGCTTGTCTGAGCACGTGCTTGCCTGCGCTCTCCTGGATTTATAAAGGAAGGTTGTAGAAATGAGTGACAGCTGATAAATATGACTGGGCATTCTAAATTGGGCAGAAATAAAGGTGATATAAAATAAATAAATTATAAAATACATAAAAATATATATTTTTGCCTATATGTCAAATATTGACCCTCCTCTCAAAAGCTGTGAAATGCTCTGCCAATTAATCCTTGTCAAATGTATTGTGAGTACATAATTATGCTTAAATGATTGATCTCAGAAGCATTGGAAAATACTTATTACACTGAGCATGCTGAGATGGGTTATGCCTGTAAGACACACTGAGCATGCTCAGATGGGTTATGCCTGGAGAACACACTGAGCTTGTCAGGAGAGGTATGCACATTTTCACAACAATTTTCCCACAGCCCTCATAGTGTCACATTGTGCCCTACATTATATGACACCACTCTTTCAAAGCAGTCGACAAACTCTCACTTAGTAATGGAAGTGGTCAATTTTGTCTCGTGCGTTGTTCAACAATATCCCATAAACGCTTGATGGGGTTTGTGGCTGGCGATCAGGGAAGGTCATGACATCCAGTTGGCATCTGTATCATTCTCCTCAGACAACTGGGTGTCAATTGCTCTCTCTGTATGAAAGAAATTCTTTAACAAGGAGTGATCACTCAGTACTAATATGCTTGGCACTGACCTTACTTTCAAAGGGTATGAATACACCAGGAGCATTGCTGAAAAATACACTCCACATCATTATGAAACCACCTGAATAATTTACTGTTGGGGCTCTTGTCTTTCCATTGTTAGTGCTGGTATGTGACTTCTGAGGTTAGACATTTTTACATATTTAATGGACATGAATAGCCTTAGTTAGCTGTTAATTGACATGTTGAAGTTATCTCCCTCTCTTACCCTCTCACTTACTTACTCCCTCATTCAGTCACACACTCACGCAAACACATATGTACATTCACACACACACACACACACACACACACAACCATCACTATGACCACTATTTTTGCACATACTAAGACAGGTGTTCCGTCTGATAAGCATGCCATAGCCACCATTTGATAGAAAATGGCCTCATATTTTGTCATTTATTTCCATCCAGTACGAGTTATAATTTCCATTCATATCAACAGTTAGTGGGAAAAATATATAGAGGCCAAACTGTAATCTAGAGTGACATGGATTAGCAGCGAATTTCTCAACAAGATAACAGGCTCGGTGGCTATCATCCAATGGAAGCTGTTCACTGCTATGAAGATTTATTTTCTTGCCTGAAAATTATCCTATAGACTTTCTTTCTAATTGAATCTAGATTTCAATAAACACATTGCAACTGGATTTGGAGATGTTTAATTGACAGTCGATGTGATTGTGTGTTGTGCGTGTTCACCTATTTTTATACGGTCTCTGGTGTTCACCTTGCAATGGACTGGCCTCCTGTCCAGCGGATGTTCCTGCCCAATGCATGCTGGTACAGCCTCCAGTCCCCCCCCATGACCCTGAATTTGACAAGTGTGCATAGATTATGGATGGATTGAAGTTTCTATGGTAAAGCCAAAAGAAGCTGTAACCAGCAGACCCATGTGATGCACAGCCACACAATGAGTGAAGGTTGAGACGCTGAACACACATTTGTCCTTTACCTTCAACCAGTTACCGGGTAAAAGAATAGTTTATGTGGGTACAGGATTGTTCACTTCTCTCTTAACTACATGAATAGCATATAAATGTATAGCAGTCATAAAAAAGCACACAAAAGGCAACAGAAATGCAAGAACATTGAATAACAAGCTTAAAAATATAAAAATAACACCCACACAAGGAGCTGATTTTAACCACGTGGGACTTTTTTCTAGGTTTTATTTTTTTACATGTTTATAATTTTTTAAAAGAATTTTACAGATATTTCTAAATTAAGAGGTTATAAATTGCAGAATCATAATTGTTCAAAATAACTGTGCAATTATGTCTTCTTTTGTCTAACTTTGTCGCTGACAGTATATCATTATAATGCTTATCAGTACAGACACTTGCAATGAGAGAGAGTATGGACCTCATACTCCTAGACATTATAAGACTTTTTTTTTCTTTTTCTTTTTTTGCAGACCCCACAAAAACAGGTTTTTATTCGCATATTGCACTCCTTGCAACCAGGGTGGCTTTAGAATGATTCCAAGGGCCCTGACATGGGCCCTCAAAAAATGTTGGAACATGGATTGTTAACTTTTTATTGATCAGCTATTGAAATGGAAATTTACATTAATTGAAAATGTTAACAATGTACTAATAAAATATCTTTTAATCGGGGTGACGCGGGGGTGGTGGAGCCCAGTGTGAGATCTCTTCAGGGGGGCCCAAACTCCCCGGTGGTGCCCCTGCCCGCGGGGCTCGTGCTCGCTTGCTAGATTTCGGCTGAGAGAGCCCGGGTGCGCGACAGAGCGAGGTCGTGATTGAAGCGGCCCAGCTACAATCGAACCCTGGGCCCGAGGAAGGAGGCAGGGAAGCATTTCACAGCGAAATGGACCCGACGCGGCGATAAATCAACAGCTGTGTTGTAGCTATAAAACACTGGATTACTGGGGTGCTGGCCTTTTTCCACAATATGATAGATAGTTCGGTAGCCTAGTAATCTAGTACAGTAACCCAAGTGGAACAGCACCAAGGCTTGGGCTAAATGTGATAAGTTCTGAGAAACGACCAGTCTCCTGATGTTGCAAATTTCAGAATCTTCCCCATAAAAGCCAAAATATGCATAAAATCCTCCTTAATGTACTGATACTTCATACAAACTAAATACATAAATAAATAAAAGTATCTGAAATATGCTGGATATGTGGTTTGTTTTTACATATATTGCACGTGCAGTTTTTACATATTGAATAAATGTCGCAGTGCAACATTTTCGTGTGTGAAGTTATGCTTATTGTTGCATATGTAATTTAGTTCTGTGTTCTTCAGCATATATTTGAAATGGCATGCCCTGCATGTAAGTTTTGTCCAATTCTGTTTCTTTCCATCAACCGCAGCTGCATAAAGAAAGCAACTTTGATATGCATTAACGCTGCCTTTCCTTGGACCCTGAAAAGATGTAATTCTATTTGTACCTATTTTATAAAGACTGAATGTTTTAAAAAAGACTTAAGAGTCTACAATTTAATCATTGCCAGCGATATGAATGCTTTTCCCAGACACAACTGCAGACAGATCTTTCACTGAAATGTCCGCATTGATACGTTTGCATATTGACAAGGTCAGTCTCTGAGTGATATCCAGAGTTTGGAGAAGTAAAAGGCAAAGAAAATTTGACTGTCCCTTCTCTTTACTTTTTGGAGTTTAGCAAAACTGTAGTTTCCCCTTATGCATTGGTAGCTTCTGTCAACAGATTGCTTGCATACGTAGTGTTTGGTTTCTGAGAAAGTATTTTTAAAACTGTATTTTTGACAAAGAAAGAATATTTTTAAATAAGAACTTTTCATTAAATTAATCAATTAGTAGGGCAATACCAACAATACAGTCTGGTACAACTGTGCCTTTTATGTTAGATGAAATAACATTTTGCATTGCTTATTAGATGGTATGTTTCCTTAATTCATTTTTTCAGAGGTTTTGTACAGAGAGTCAGACGTCAAAAATGATTTTAGGTCGAATTCATCTTCTCTGCTCTGGCAGATCTTTCATTTGAAGCAACGTCTACACATGGTTTTCCAAACATCTTAAATAGTACTGTCAATCATGTCTCGAGTTTTGATAAATCCTCATTATGTCACTTTGGGTTATAATTTCAGTTAACCAACCCCCAAGTCTGTACCTCTATGGTATGTCATAACACTCACAGATGCATGTCTTCAAAACTCTCAGGGATTCTCAGAATTCTCAGGGATAACAAACTTTTACCAACACAGTAATGTGTCATAGTCACAAGGGAGTTTTGAACCAACTTTATTTAGTTGATATATAAAATCATGTATTTAGTTGATGCAAAATGAGACAGTTCGTGCAGCAGCCTTAAACCTTGGGCCATCCTTGCATGCTTAATGTCTTTGGCACACATTGAAATTTCAACATCAAGCTCTGAAAATGTGAAATAAGTCAATACTTGAAATTGCTTTTATGCAGGTTTAGTAAACATCCTCACAAAACAATATCAACTGAAAAGATTTATTAAAATGATTTTATTCATTAATGTGGTAATATATTACCTGCTATATTAGAGAAACAGAGCTAAACGTTGAGAATACGGAGCTGAGCATCTAGTTTATTTTTAGAATCTGTGTTGTCCACGACTGAACTCCCTAAGGTTTCTCATTTCTAAAGAAAAGGCGATGATGCAGTTTTGCTTTCGTTTCAGCTGCTCGGTCCTTGTCTTCTGCGAGGGATATCATCAGTTCACTGGGGCTCCGTGGCCCACCAACCGCAGAATGAGAAGAGTGGACAGCTCACAGCGCACTTCCAAGAACTGATATCGCTGCTGCTGGACCTGAAGGCTCATCTGCACCCACTGTGAGAATCCATCAGTCTGAAAGAAGACAAGGCCTGCAAGACAAAGCAATAGAATTCACATCATTTCACCCCCCTTGTCATATGTTGGTTTACAGACTGGGTTATGTAGGGTCATGTTGTCACAAGATGTCTAGTTCAGAAGACAACAAATTAAGTGCATTCCTGAGAGTGAATATCAATATCTCTGACTTTTTTTTTTCTTTTTTTTTCCAATTTTACTTTGCCAGCTTGCCGGACTACGAAAGCAAGTTAATTATGCATGGCCGCCATACAGTTTTTAAATAATTAACATAATGAACTACTTAATTATTAATGTAATTATGAATATTCCTTGGCTTAGATGTATTGTTGTTTATTTGCAATCAGTACGTGTATTTGGGATAATGCTAATTATCACATCGTCTAATTAATAAAATGCATCCAAAGACCCCAAGAGGCCATAGTAATTAAATGTGTGGTGAGTATAACAACGAAGAGGTAAATGGTCTGAGACGGTGGTTCCATGCACAAGACTGTTCGTCACCTCGAAAGAAGTGAAGCGTCATCACCACTTGATAGAACTGTTAGTGATCATATGAATTGGTCAAAAATCTAAATATCTTTTTTTTTTTAAACCACCAATGTATTGCTTTTATCATGATGTCAGCTTACATTGTCGGTATATATTCCAGTTTCGGCATTTCTCGTGAGAGAACATTGAAATTTAAGAATCCACGGGAAAAGATGTTTGTTTGTTTGTTTGTTTGTTTTAAGCTTTAAGTTCCTGTAAAATTATATTGTGTGCCATAAAACAGATACCTTAATAAATGAAGAAACAACAGTCTGCGTTAGCTTGGCAACAACATTAAATTCTCAGGCATGGAGTGTACAAGTACGAACCGGCTTATCGCCGGAGTGCATCTGGATCGGTTTTGGGTCTGCTAATCTCCGCTCAACTTTTCCACCGCGGCCCTGTCAATCACAGAACTCTGCGCCTCCACGCCGAGAGCCGAAAGCCTATGGAACTAAATTGCTGTCAGAGAGTAACAGTGCTCTCTGATCATCTTTATAGCTCCAAAGATTAAACGGAGAGCAGAAGGGGGGGGAAAAAAGAGGGGGGGGGGGGGAAGGGGGGGTGAAACACAAAGTGGGCTCCTCGCCAAACGTTCGCCGAAAAAATTCCCACCGCTGGAGCTGGAGGACCACGTCTCATCGGAGAGCCTCCCCACAGACAGCCCTCACAATTAAAAATTTAAAGCGAAATCTCTCTGGCTGAAGAACACAGCCGGTAATTGTGTCCCAAGAGCACAGGCAAACTACGCAGGCTAAAAATATACGCAAATACCAGCGCGGTCACATATCAGTCTCTTTGCATACATTTAAGTCGTTTTTTTTTTTTTTTTTTTAAGTAACGCATGTAGCATTTTACATTAGAAATTCCTGTCAGCTACTGAAAGTAAACCCTGGAACGGAAAAGCCTGTAGGTATAACTGATAAACGTCCTCTCTCCTTCGACAAATCGAATAAACATTAAAAGTATAGTATTTCCTTAGAAATGTTTGTGAAGCAATACACAGAAATCAGATAAATTCTTGGTTATTGAAAAGGTATGAAACATCCTCCCATTTTAAAATCTTTTTTTTTTCAACTTTTTTTTCTGTATTACTGTTATCTGCTGACAAGTTGTGATTGACTGGCTCAATTGCTCACTGTCCCTCGCGGGCTTTCTAGTGACACAGCTGTGACAGCCCTCCTTCTTGAGCACAGCTTTATCTGTAGCTTTTAGCCGCTGAATTCCGGAACATTCTTGACATCACATTCTTACAGAACAGTCAATATTAATCACAATAGGAATTTGCTATCTGAGCAAAGGGTTTGGAGTGTGTGGGGGGCTGGTGCACAGGAAATATTTAAAGGTTAAAATCAACCGATACGATACTATTAACTCTTAACAGATTGCATGTTGTCCCTGCTGGACTAACAGGGAGCCTGCTGTGTGATCAGAGACACTGTAAGGGGACAGGGAAGTTAGGACGATTCCAAGGGCCCCGAATGACAGGGTGTCTCCTCCCCCTATAGTGCACTGTCTCCTTTCTCTCTCCTTGTCTGATTGTGTGTCTCCCTCTGTGTTGCCTTGCCCTAATTGAAAACTGCTTCCAGGTGCTCTGCTGTAATTGAAGATTACTTACACCTGTGTGGAGGTCTATGTAGGCCTGTCTTCCCCAGAGTTCTAGCCTCTCTCTCCATTCCTTGGAAGGCTGGTGCCTGGGCACTTATGGTTATGGTTATGGTTACGGTTTTAGTGCCATACAACAGCCACTTACTCTGTGCCGTTGTCACTGCACTCAATGCCTGCACCACAACCTTATTTCTGACTACACATCTCATAGCCCTTATTTTTCCCTGATTATATCAATAATTTGGTTAACCTTTACTTACCTTGTAGACCTCCCTTATTTGTTATGGCCTGAATGAGCTGGGCAAAGCATTGGAGGCCTCAAAAATATTAGAAGGATTTTCTGGCGTGGTGGGACCCAATATGAGATATTTTCATGGTGGCACGATTGCACACAAAGTGCTACTTGTAACAGGTTTAAAAAAAAACTCACAAAAAACTGTAAAGGATTTAATTGAGAAAAAAGTGAATTGTCTAAGCTGATAAGCACTGTGCAATTAATGTTTAGCTTGGAGTAAATCAATAGGGTTGGATCATATACAAAATTTCTAAAATGCCATGGCTTCATAATGGGAGCCATGTTATATTTCATGGAGCAAGGATCATACTTAATGGAGTGGAAGTATGAGAGAGATTATGGCCATTACGACTAATTGTGAGGCAACTACTGAAGCAACCTTGGACTGACACATTTGTATTCAACAAATGTAATGGAGGGTGAAAAGGGCCATTTGGTTTTATCTATAGTATAACTACCATGTCATGTCAGTCATTGAATTTTCTCAACCAATCAAAACACTTCACTGTCCACATAAAACTATCAATAACTTTGGGAGGTTAGTGAAGTGTCACTCTTCCATCGCAAATTAATGCCCTTTTATGGAATCCATTTCAGGACTCTATCAAATCTCTGCTGTTAATCTCCAAATCTTAGTTATCATTCTTGGCCTGCACAATATCAATCGTATGTTGTCATCCAGTTCAGCTTTATCCTGAAACACAAAAAAAGGCTTACCGCCTCATTTGTCAGGCATAACAGCATCAGTTCTTAGCTCTCAGACAAAAGAATTTGATTTCGTATTCAAAAAGATGTCTGACAGTACGGTGTCATTACCCTTTCCTTGACTTTTTCACTTCCCACTCCTACTTAAACTTATGGCTTTGCAAGTAGAGCTCATCTTGTGGCATAATTAGCTTTCAATTTAGGAAAATAAATTGTCAAATAAGATGGTCATCACTCGTATTTGAAGCCCTTGAAGTCTGGAAGTTTGAAACTTTCAATGTTAGAAGAATATTTTCAAAAGCTATTTCACTGCTTTCTTCTGGAGCTGTGGTTTCACCAGCTATAGCCTTTTGAAGCGATGGTTTGTTCCAATAAGTCTGAAGCAAGGAGACGAATTCTACCGGTACCACATATGTGCTTCATAGGTACAGCTACTAGCTTCCAGAAACCCATAAGAGTAATTAAATTAGAAGATGCACACTGTCGGGTTTGATGAGCGCGTTGCTGCCTGAAGATATATTTGAGGGCCAGCAGGGGGAAGTCTTCACTATTGTAATCGATATGTTGTTATTTCAGCTAAGATGAATCGTGAATCCGTGTTCATGAATCATGACATTTTTATCAAGAGCAACTTACAGTGTAGGAGAACATAATTGCAACCACCTGATTTAATGTGAACAATAATGCCAGACTTGGCTGACTACATTTCCCAACCAGCCAGTGTTAATGCAAAATCACTCCGAATACATACAGATTGCATATATAACATTATATCAATGAAGGAGAAGGCCTTGTAGTTGTGAGGATTTGGAGGAAGGACTTCAGTTGTATTACACTCAACCCAGATTGAGTGTAATACAACGGTCTGCCTGCAAGCTGATATGTGAAGTTAGATGTGAGGGTCGAAGGTAAAGCTGAGCACCGTCAGACAGTTTAAAGACTTAAAATATCCTCTGCTGCTTGGGATAGTCCCCCGTGCTCTGGATAAATGCCATCTAATCATTCGCCAGTTTAATTGCTGAATAAATCCCTGCCTCTCCCAGTCAACACATATTTGGTAACTGTCAGGTACAGGGTGACAACACCCAGATGTATATATAAAGGTAATTCATCATTTATATATAATACAGTATATATATATATATATATATATATATATATATATATATACTCCAAGCGGCCACTTTATTAGGTACACCTGCTCATTCGCGCAAATAACTTGGTCTTCCAAACAGCGGATCATGTGGCTGCAACTCAGCATGTAAAGCATGCAGACATGGTGGAGAGGTTTAGTTGTTCTTAGACCAAATATTAGAATGAGCAAGATGCATTATCTGAGTGGCTTTGACCATGGTGAGATTGTTGGTGCAAAAGGGGGTGCTATCTGGTACTAGATAGGTGTGCCTAATGAAGTGGCCACTGAGTTTATATATATATATATATATATATATATATATATATATATATATATATATAGATGGGCTTTCCATTATTTTATTCTACTTTGAAGTGGTGTCATTTTAAAAGTTGCAAACAATTAAATATCACCAATTAAAACAATGCATCATCAATAGCACAAAATCTAAATGGGTCACTGTTTTGTTAGTTTATCACACATAGCCACACACAAATGTGCACACGCACACACATCGTGGATCACGGATGCGTGCACACCCACACACCCACAGTAGACGCACGTATGGACAGTCACACAGATATACCTTTAAAACTTTGCAGCCGTGGACGCGGCGAGATTACAGTTTCAGTTAGTTTAAAAAGCGCTTTAAAAGCTGCGTGGCTCAGATTTCTTCACACATCAAGCCGTAATGAGCGAGGCTCAGACTTTTTCCACTTCAGGAGACGGTTAAATGCGGCGGCGCTCAATACTTCACCGTCTGATCCCGATCGAGATTGCGGCCGCGTTTTTTCCACAGATGCGAGGCGCTCGATCATTTCAGCTATTCAGAAAAGGGCCTTTTCATGTCCCCAGGCTTCCTAACTGTGAAAATTCTTCGGAGGGCAAAATATAGCTTTGCATAACGTGTCTATTGATCACGCCGGCAACGAGTCATTTTCTCACGTTAAAATGTGGAATTAATTAGCAGGGTGTGCCAAATCAACATGCTGTTAATCAGTGGAATTAATTTTAAGCAAATCTATGAAACCTTTGCGCAACAGCCCGCATGTTTTATTCAGACCTCTCGCGTATTCATAAATGAAGGCCTTATCTTGCTTCTTTGCTTTGTTCTGTGCTCGTAATGCCTGCTGAAAAGTGTCAGATGTCTTGCCACAGTCTAAGCAAAGGGAAACTTCAGTAATGAGATCCAGTGCTACAAATACGTTAAAGGTCACCTAGGGTTGATTTACAAAAAAAAATAATTCAGCAATTTACAACTATCAGTAGCAGATTATGACCATTTGTAGTTATTAATCCAGAGTAATAATGATCTTCGGCAATGATGAGCACCATTACTAAAATAGGGACGTCAGACTAGTCTGCTGATTGTTCAGTGTATTTCAGCACTTAAGTAATTCATTTAGGCCACCGATTGGCTGAAGAGTCTGCGCACCTTGCTTCCAAAGCCTAAATGAGTTACTGATTGAAAGAAAACAATAACCCCCTGGAGGTAATCTGGTACAACAGCATTACAAGCATCATTTAACATGCAGGAAGTGTGATAGTCATTTGAAGTTCTGAAAAAAGGAAATTCAAAAAGTGAGGGAGAAGGGAACCCAGGGAAAGTGCTCACTCCGCCATACCACAGCCAAACGAAAAAAAGGCCGATTTCAGCATCTGCATGAATACGCTTTTAGATGCCACAGTCAGAGAATAAGAGAGAGGGGGCGGGATGCAGAGAGAGGATTGTACACCAACTGTTGTGAACTGCTTGTTTTTCATTAAATGAAACATTAGTTTGACTGTTTTGGTTCTGATTAACCGAGGGGGTGTCTAAAAACTCTCACCCTAACTCAAATTCTCTGTGCGTTCACCCGCACACTTTACCCATAGGGTTTCAGTCTCCCATGGTCTTGCTCAAACAAAAAGGCCAAAGAGGTGGTATGCAAAACCGGCCGCCATTCAAACCCAACTTGGCATCGACCGCCAGGGACGGCTTCCTGTGTGACAGCCACTTCCCCTTGTGGAACGCACTGTGGCGGTGTGTCAGAATTCAACTCCGGCAACGCAGCATCAGCATATATGGAAAGATTAATGGCTGCATCTAGAAGTATCCCCAATAGATTCCCCATCTAAGATTCAGTGTTGTGGTAAGCCATAAGGGCACATAATCACGTCACACAAAGCTAAGTTGCCCCTTGTTTCCACAGATTGCATTATTTATTTGCTTGCTTGGCGACTTACATAGTTTATACGGTCTGTATTATACATGCTGCGTTCTCCTTTTTATACCGCTGTGTTTATTGAAGCAATATACAATAGGTTAAGTACCATGACCAAGGCTGTGAAGGGAGCGTGCCGCCTGGGAGGTGAACTTATAACCTTCTGGAAGCTAGCCCAGTTCCGAAACTACGATACCGCTCATGCAGGATCAGATTTTCTATGCAGCAACTGTGTAATGAATCTCAATTCCATTTTATTTAGTATAATTGAAAACATAAATCTGGTTCAAAGTATGTTTTGCTAAACCTCAATAAGCTCTTGAACACACGTTGCCTACACTTCTAGGAGATAAAAGTAATAAGCACATTTGAATACATATATGAAACTTGGAATGGACACAACAAGGGTATCCTTCTTTATTACCTGGAAACATGGTTTCATGTAAAACTGAAAATAACATGATAAATATAAATATTCTATATATTCGTGAAGCCATTCTCTTATGGAAGGAATTAGACTGCGGGCATCAAATGGACTGCATTTATATGGTAAATTATGGTGTTTAATATACAAGAGATCAATTTAATTCGTCAGGAAGCTTTGATTTTCCAGAGGTCCAGGTAGGAAGTACTTGGTAGGAATCAGATAAGCAAAACGCAGTCAATGTATTGATTAGATTGAAATGCAGATTTTAGACTGTATTCATGAGATTAAGAGATTAAGTGTTAGTTTCAGCAACTACTCTTGTAGATTTTCTTCCTAATTCCCAACCCAAAAATTGCACAAAAGACAGAGAGAGACGGTAAACTTCGCCCTTGAAGTCACCTGTGAACAAAAGTAATTTGACCATGTTGATTTTTTAAAAATCCTATTGCATTATCTCAGCCTTTTGTGAAATCTCACTGCTAGAGCAGTGAAAACAAAACCCATTTCACAGGCTGAACACTTTTCTCATTTCTGTCAAATGAGTTTTCTTCGAGAAAAGTAAACTTTTATAAGCTGGTTTAGGGGAAAGAAAAAAAAACTTCTGCAGGCATTACAGGAGAACAGGGATTCATAATTAAAAACAGGAGGTGGAACGGTGAAATTGAATGCCATATTGAGGACCGGCTTTTAATACGCGTTCTGCTGTACCTGGTTAGCTTCCGAACGGCTTTATCCCAGATTGCGGTTATTATTTTGCATGTATAAATGTCCGGAGTATAAGTTTTAATTTGCCTCCTGAAGCGGCAAGGGGCGGATTCGGTAAACAAACCGTTCCCCCGTCTCGCCGCCATTCACGGTTTTTCTCCTAAAGGCTACTCTCGTAATTTGTTGTTTCCTGTCAAGCCTGCGAGCTCAATAAAGTGAGAAGCCTTTCAGAACGCGCTCCAGCACCATCTGTTAGCCTCGACCGCGGCGTCTTCGCAATATCCCCATCATCTGTCCGGTCTTCACGGCCCGGTCCTCGTAACCTCTACAGACAAATTACACACCTGTCCTTCCAAAACAGGAAGCGGGGGTGGGGGGGTGGGGGGGGAGGGGAGGTATGGGAGAGGGGGAGCACACAGAACTGAAGTTCTCTGATTGGAGTTCTCATAATTTTTTTTCCCCCTTCATTCTTTTTGCCAAGTACATGCACTCCAAAGAGGTTTGGGCTCTTATTCAAAAAGAGAAAAATGAAGGGAGGAAAAGCGAGAACGGTAATGGGAAGGACGTGACCATCTCCCCTGAATTTGGAAATAAATGATGCACCAAAATACCTAACATCTGTGCTTTGGGCAAACTGATTTCAGGGATCCATTACAGTGCGGCATTGTGGGTAATTTTATGCATCAACCCCGACTCTGTATCTCACTCGAGTTTATTTTTCCCCAGAGTTCTGGTCTGTTAAATGTGTTTGTCGCAACCTTGGAGAAATTGGAATTACATCTGAAATTACAAATCAATTTATTCTTTCAAATATTTGGATATTTATATCAGTGGTTTCTTTTGCTGCTGGTACTGGTGCTGCGGTTGCTATTGTTGTTTTGTGTATGACATTTTAAATGTGAATATCATGCCCCTCAGGCTAGGAATGGCCATTAACATAATTATTCCATCGCAACTGGACTTGTTTTTCAAACAATGGTGAGAGCCGGGCCTGATAGCAGTCGTGGTACTTGAAGGGCATGCTTAACACCTACTCAGCTGATCTGTTCATTCGAGATATTCAAACCCTGAGAGCCATCACTTCCATCTCCACAAATACAGACAGCCCAGTCTATTATTATTATCATTCATATTAGTATTAGTATTAGTATTAGCATTATCATTAGTATTATGATTATTATTATTATTATTGGTAGAAGTAATGAGCAGGGGATGGTAAAGACCAGGTTCAGCTTGGTCGTGTTCTTCATGGGGTGGCTCTCTCTGTCATCACGTTCATGATCACTTATCTCACCCATCCTATTAATCTTTGTTTGTTTGTTTTTGATCTATGTCCCACCAACATAATCAGCTCTTGTTCTATAGCTTTTTTGTACAATGTTGCAGGCATACTGTGTAGGATTATGATGAGTCACAACGTTGCAACATTGTTTTACAACGGAACAACTTTCCTGCCATGTTGTCATTTACACGCTTCTGTGTGTCCGCAGGGAAAAGGTTTCAAAGAGTCGTTAGCCACCCAGCACCAAATTCAATTTTGCACTAAACTAAAATGAACAAATTTCAAGAAAAAGTTCAATCTTTATGTACCTGGCTGGACTCGAGCTGATTTTAGGAAGTCTCCACCTGTTGATTAAATTCTGTGCTTAATTACCATGTCCTAACATGACCTTGTGACCTTACCTTGTCGTGCCCTCGTTCTCTGATGAAGTCAAGTACTTTACAGAGGGGGGGGGGGGGACAAAGGGGGTACCAGCATTGATCCCTGGGGAACTTCTGTTGATACACAAAAATAGTCTGGAGATGTAGGAAGCGAACCTGCGTAGGTCTAAGAGACGAACGCTTTGCTTTGTTCGACAGCGGGTAGGTTGTTTACCGTTCCTCGTTTGAAAGAGACGCGAGACGTAGCGCACGCCCGCTCAAAGGTAGCTGGGATACGAGAGGCGGGTGCGAGGGAGGCTTTAAACGAGCAGCAGGAGAAGGAAAGCAGGTGATTGAAAAAGGAGAGAGGATCGGGAAGGGTAAGCGGCGGGTCTGCGTGACGGCACGAGCGGGGGAAAACGCCGCGGTGTGGAAACGAAGCGAAGGCGTAGCGGAGCGGGAGGGGGGAAACTGATGAGAGAGACGGGGCCCGGGGCTACGAACGGGGGCTAACGCAGCCAGCGGATGCCACCAGGCTGTTTTACTCAAAGAGCTCTCCAAACCGGAATTGGCAGGTCCGCGGTTTTCCGTGACAAATTGAGCTACTTTTCAGACTAAAGTCGAGGGGAGGAAATTACTTGCTGCAGGTCGCGTTTTTTTTTGGGGGGGGGGGCTATTATTTAGCAAATGCGTGGCCGGGGAGAAGGCGGACAGCTAAGAGGAGTGACTGTATGCGATTGGTTCTGTTACCTACGCCATTGCCCAACCCATCTTCCCCTGTCTGACATCCACAACTCCTTACCCCCATGCCCCCCCGAAGTCTGCCACCGTGAATCCTTGCCCCGCTCCGCTATATAACCCCCCCCTCCCCCAGTCTACCACCCGCATAACTCACTAACCCCCACCCCCGCCTCTCTGTGACCCCAGGTCCACCACCGGCTTTGGGCTACTTCTCAGTGAGGTTTTTCATGGAAATGTTCTCTAGACCTGGCAACCCAGCTCTAAACTAATCTACTGTGTGAGTAATCAGAGGAACGAGACAGGCTATTGAAAGGGGAGGGCGTGTGAATGTGTGTGTGTGAGTGAGAGAGTGTGGGCGATGTTTAGACACAGGAACTGATGAGTGTTGACATGAGAGCGTGTGAGTTATAGACATAAGTGGAGATGTGGCAACAGTCAGACAGCTGGGCAGGTAAGACAATGGAATGAAAGGTGTTGGGAAAACGAGTGATGACGAATATGACAGAAGCCGGGGGAGGGTAGGTGGAGAAACGGGAACGGGGGGGACGTCACAGGACAGAGGAAGAGCGAGGGGGAAGAAAAGTCATCGAAGAGCTGAAGGCGAGTGACGGAATGATTGGAAACGCTGAAGGGAAGGGAAAGACGTTGAGGAAAACGAATGAGTAAAGAAAAGCATGAACGTTGAGCGGAATACAGATGAGGAAGAAAACAGATGTTGTTAGTAATGGCTGCGTGGGCCTTGTGGGAACATACACTCAGCACGCTCCCTGCACTGATCGCTTCTCTCGAGAGAAGCTAAATTAGCATACTGTTAAGCAATGCTCTCTATTAGCTCTGAAACTAAGAAAACTGAGGGATTTCTCGGGATTTGTGTATCTGAATACGAGTAAGTGAATGGAGCGTTTTCATTACAGTCAATTACCGGCTTCAAATATTGAAATAAGATTAAATGAACTCGCTCACATAAAGAAAGTTGTGCCTGTGGGCTACTGCAAGAAAACCAGGAGTGGAAGCCAGACACTGGAGGGAATCGGATGTTCAGGTATTCAGCGACCCAGTCCCCTTAAAGCACGGGTGGATTGGTATCGCTCCGTCGTCAATGTGACTGCAATCCCTAAATAGTGCGTAAGTTCTTTTTTATCTCGGTTGACCCCATTCACACAGGAATGTGTGTGACAGGACTGCAAGCATTGTTCCCAACTCCCAAACTGAAATTACTTGCAAAGCATACATAAAACAAAGGGCAGTGTGAAGCTCTTTAGTTATTGGCCAGCCATTTCTGGGGCTAAGTTCAAAACTTAGCTATAAAACTTAGAATCAAACATACCAGTGAGCACGCACCAGACTTTGGTCAAATATGTATTTGTTTTGGATTCAAAAACTTTTCTGGGCTCTGTTGATCTTGCCTGGTGCAATTGAGCTTACCAACATGACCAGAAGGCGTGGTTTTCACTTTTTGAGGGTATTTCATTGGTTCCAATACACCAGACAAGATCAGTAAAGTGTAGAAAACTATTTGAATCCAAAACAAGTACGCATTTGACTCTGGCGAGCACTCTATCCTCCTGCTGTCATAATACCGGGTCAGTGTGAACCCCGGCAAGCGGGAGTGATGTCGGTTGCCATTTTATCAATAAAAAAAAATAAAATAAAGTAAACTTTTTTTTCACCTGAGCTTTCTTGAGCAAAACACCGCACTATAGCAGCGACAATAACAGCAGCAGAGTAATCGAACCACTACCCCCGCCCATTGTCTGCTCAGCTTTTAAGAGCGTTATCATGTAGAGCATTTTAAAGCTTTTAGGAGAATTTTCTCTTTCTTTCTTTTTTTTTGTTTGAAGGAGCATTGCAAAGCAATTAACACCTGCTTTCATTTCATTTCACTTTAATGTACGGGGAGAGGCTGTCAGTGAGATCTCTATGATGATGGCAGCCCACATATCAGTTCTTTCATATTTTATATCGCTAGAGCATTTTATGCACCGAATGTTAATCTCTTTTTGCTCATGCTGAATTTTGTTGTTTTGAAGATCTGAAAATCTAGTGTACCTACCTATATCCATTTACAGTGTCAATTAATAACATATAGGAATATAAAGCCAAATGAGGGATACACTCTTTGCCTCATGAAATGAATGTAGTAAAGCAAGCAAAACAAGGAAAAACATTTTCAAAAACGGCCCTTTGATGAAGCAGAGAGAGCTGTATAACCCTACCTGAATAGACTTTGATCACAATTTAACAAAATATATTTAAGCCCATAGATGCATAACATTGCAGAAAACCTAATATAGCCAATGAATAAATAAGATGCGATCTGTATGCTCGCCAAAATCAGTCTGCATTCACAAGAGCTCTACTGAGGCGGTGCATCTTGGTAAATCGAGCCGTTGTTAGAAATAGGACTCTGCATTAGCTTCTAATATTAAACTGTTAGGCTTTGTCTGCCAGCCTGATGAATTAGTTTCAGAAAATGCAATTTCATGTGGTGAACATGTTTACATCAATAGATTACCTCTGTGCTCCTCATCTACCCACCATGGTGAAAATGAGTCGGCAAAATTGAGCTACAACTCAATGTGAACACACTTGATTACCTCGCAAGCTATTCAGCATTGAACTTAAATGTCAGGAGGACTCGCTGTTAATTAAAGAAATCCCAGTGTACCGCTGGCTAGCATCTGGGCAGTTTAAAAGATCTTTGAGGTTTAGCTATTCTCTCGGGCATACCCCCTGTGCAACCTACCGACACAGTGTCTGAACAAGTGTGAATATTCAGCTACGTGCAGTGCCTGATTTGATGTGTTTGACGTCTCTTCAGCAAAGCATTTCAACCAAATATTTATGGACCGTTCTCGTTCTCTATGGCAGAGTAAGAACAAAGAACTGAAGACTGTATTATAATGGAATTTCAATCCACACATGAGTAAATGGCAAATGTTAACACAAACATGCACATACACACACACACACACACACACACACACACAAACAAATATGCACACACACAGAACGATAGAACGGAGGAACAAAATGAAGAAAGATAAGCTCGATGTTTCCAGTTCTGCATGTAAGAAGAGTTTATTTTCAAACGACTCCTCCCAGGCAGTTTGGGGTGGGGGGTGGGGGGTGGGGGGGGGGGGGGGCAATGGCAGAGCAATGGCATTGAGTCTAAAGGAAGCCATTTCTCAGCCTTCCCATCCCAAAATGGAAAGCACTTTTCCCCCCAAACCTCTCCAAATGAGCCATTTTTTGTTCTAATTGTCAGATATGTACATACGAGCCACGCACTGTCTCAACAAAAGACAATTAACCTGACACACTTCATCCCAGTGGACCACGCATTAAAAATATCCGCTCAATGCTCATTTGACAAATAATTCTACCGCAGCCCTTGAGCAAAATGAAGAGGGAACTACAAGGGAATTAGAAGACCGAATCTAAATATTTATCAGCCCAGCGCCACTTTGGGAATCGTATTTTTAAAACGTGATTTGAATATCAAAGAAGTGGATAATCAACAAGAATTAACTGGGTCAACTGAGCTCAACAATTTTTTTCACAATTTATAGAAAGATGAAAATGACTGAAGGCAGAGCATTGTACTGAACAGGGTCTCATTCCTGATGGTGATATGTCTATTATATCGAATGCACTCTTTCATTAAGGGAGAACACAGTTACACCTGATGCGTCATCATTCGTAAAGTGGTCCAGCACCCAAAGGAAACCAAAATAAACAGATCTCATTAATACATTGATGTGAACCATCTTTTCAACAGACCAATAAATATATGCAAATCTTGGCATAATTAGGTTCGAAAATCCATTTCATGGGATAATCAGACTTTAAAAAAAAAACATTTTTAAATGGGGTTTTTAATCAGATCTTATGATATTAACTTGGTAGATACTTAAAGTGCATTTATCAGTGGAAAGGATCTGAGGCTAATTCTAAGCATATCAATTACTCGACCTTCAACCAGAGCACAGTAGGTTCAAATCCCTGACAGGAATTTGGCGCCTTTGAAGACCTTTAACAATACCGGCAACTGAAAAGGCTGAAAGCTATGAATGGTCGCAAGAATTTCACCTGTGCAGCCTCAAGGAATTTAGCATCTGACAATAAATATCACTCTGGAATGAAGTCAAACTAAATTGCTAAACATGCTTTCCCTTTTTAGCACTTTTATGTGCCTCCAAAGCAAACTCCTGCAAAGAAGCCACACAGACGGCATTTGCTTGGAAAAACAGACACTGCTCATACTTACTAGACCATTTTACCATCGTTACTAAGTATAATTGGTTAATTTGTCAAGTGCATTCATCGAAATTACTTATTTTAGTTGCGAATGACCTACAAGTTGTCCACTGCTGCCACTCATTAACTGCTAGCTATCCTCGGGACACTTCATACTATTTACAGAGATTATACAGTGTAAATACAAACCAAACATTCTAATTTGATGGCTGTTTTTTTTTTCCCGCAGATAAATGCTTTCTTGAGGCTCAAAGTACATTATCCGAGAAGATTCACAGACTGATAATAGTTATTTTTGGTCATCAACTGCAGCTGTTTCTCAGCTAGGTTTGTGGTCGTTTCTCCTCTCTTCCCCACCAGTGGTAACATCTCTAGTGAGAGGGTTTCAGGGGGCTTCTGCTTAGAGATGCTGGACCAGTGTGCAGTCTCTCCTAATTGAAATTAATTACCACTGAATCTTGAAGGACTGCTGCATACCCAAATGTAGATTTGGCTTGAGGTAGCATTAATCACACTACTGGGGTGTTAAATTGAGGCCCAGATACCAATTGCAAACATCATTCACTTATCTTATCTATGAGACTGGAGTTACAAACAGGACATTGTTGATTTAACTTGTCTCAAGAGTTGTAAGGTGATAAAACAGTATACATATTGGCTTAACTCCGGTAATTGCATTTATATGCATGTAACATCTGCCATATGAAATAAAAAAGAGATCTTTCTGAACTTTTTTGTATACAGGTAACGCAAATATGAAATGAGATATGTTGTTAAAAAATAAATGTTCTAAAATGCATACGCAAATATTTATGAATCAAAACATATTTTAATTCATCAATAATTTTTTTTGTTTCTCCCAAAACTCAGCAAATCCACACTCCATGCAATTACATTCTTAATCTAAAGGAGAGATAGGACCCTCTTATACAAACATAAATGCAGTTGGAGAGAGGATGCAGGAATGGAAGGGACTGTCTGAACCAGTCATTAGCATTTTATCATCATATGAGCATCCAGCACAACACAGAAGGAGGCAGAAATTGCTTACGTAATGAGCCAATGGTGTGTAATGAGCTAATCGTGTGGTGATAGCTTGACTGAGTACTGGCCAATCAGAATGCTTCTCACATCCCCATCAAATGAGCAGTTTCTCCATCTCACATTAAAACTTCACACTCAAGGGCACTGATAAATTACCATGGCACACGTGCAATAGAATATACGTGTCGGTACATTTTGACAACTAGAATATTCCGTGTTACTGATAAGGTTGTGATTTGGTCATGGAAGCCTCCATTAAGCATACGGAGTATGGTAGACTGATCAACACATTACAATTAAACATGAAGCTTTAATTAGATTGTTCCATCCATACAATCCTGGCTTAAGACAAACTCTCAGTGCTGTGCAGGTATGGTTAGGGAGCTGGGGCATGCCTTATTTAACAGTGGTATGGGGAATAATGTAAATGCCTGTCCAGTTTGAAAATCAAACCAGATCAGATGTGAAAAACATTTCATTACTTTTTTGTTTCGTTATAAATACAATGTACGTATAAAAAGAAATCTGTGAAAGCAACTGCCTGTAGTTGAAAAACTTTAAACTCATTCGACATTCTGACGAAAGAAAAAAAGCATATAAACGTATTTGTGCTAGGAACAAAATGGATATAGGCACCTGTATCAATTCAGTAAATGCTAATATGTAAATATGTGGGAAAGAATTTTGAATAGCATGGTTATGGAAATCAAGTAAGAGCAGTCTGATCAGTTAACTCACAAATCAAGAGCTCCATCTAGAGGCTGAGACTGAAAATGCAGGAGGGCCTCCCTCCCCGCCCTCCCATCCCAGGGAGAATGTCTGAAGAAGATAAATTGATGTTTCATGAAATGGCTTCCTGGTAGAATGCTTTGGTATAAAATTTTAAATTAAATGATGCAAAGGTAGCCCATTAAAGCTGCGAGTTTCCTTTGCGTGCAGGAAAATTTTGAGCTCCTTTAAATCAAATGTATCATATTTAGACTAGATGTGAAAATGTGAAGGGAAAATGGGCAGCAAGTCAGCCTCTGGAGAAATGTATGCTTAATAATTGTGAATGATAAAACGGTCGCACTTTATTACATTATAATTAGGACATCCATCAGACACTCTTATCCACGAGGACTAACGGTAGATTGCATTACAGGAGTACACACATCCAAATGAAAAATGGTAATAATTACTCAGAGTAAAACAATTTGTACACAATTTGACAGTGTTTAAAAGAAATTATAAATAAATAAAGCTAAATAAATAAATAATAAAGAAACACATATGGCACAACGTCAAACAGGACAACACTCTTCTCCTCCTCTTTCAGTCCTATAGCAGGCAATGTTTGAACAGAGAGTGCTCAGAGAGGGAGAATAATATATACAGCTTGGATAAGTGTCAGGAGAACTAGACGTATAACCAGAAGGTTATGAATTCAAATCCCGGATGAGCCTCTTTTGATGATTGAAAATATATATTTTTTAAATATGTGCACATCTCATTATAGCTCATACTGAGCACAGTAGTCCATTATAAATGAAGGTTTGTAACACTAATGAACACTAGTGCACTTGTATTCTGTTAAACAGATAATGTTTTGATCCCTTGGAATCTTTGCCAGGTCTAATTTATATGGCGTTCAGATACCCCAAGGCCTAGCAGCCACATCACATGACTGCTGGTACAACATGTCACATGTTGACAGTGTCAATGTATTACATGTGAGCTTATGAGTGTTGCAAACTTTAGTTTCATTCTTCCTTTTTTCAGGTTGCATATAACTTGAACTGACTCCATAAATATTTTACTGCAAAATGGGCAACATTCACATTTTATGTTCCCCATAATGTGGGCATCTGATAAATGGCAAGGAAATATTAAATGGGTGATCTGAATAATATTAGTATACACCGCATACATTATGTATCAGATTGCTTAGAATGCAGTCTCTGCAGAGCCATAATGTTGGTGTAACATAAAACCTAGCATGCAAAATCTTTCCATATATAAAATTGCGGTTTAGCTGAACTGTTTTTTTAAAGCGACGATCGTTTGAGTTATGATAAGAAAAGTTAACAGTGCAATGAGCGGGATGGGGCCCAGGAAGGTTTTCACATGACACTGGCAATAAAACAAAGTGGCACGATCCCACAGAGAGCAGACAAGAGAGTGGGTTTTACTGTCTGGAATAGAATGTCAGACATTTTGAGCACAAAAAGGTCTTCCTTCGGCCTCATCGCTCAATCTTCCCAAAGTGTCAAACTCCATGGTCCTTTGCATCCGTAGTCTTTATTACCTTTACGAGCGAGGGGTTGTCAGCACTTTCCATTGTCACTAAAACCAGGCTGTGAATACTGCATGACAGACATCAAACTGACAAGTTACCCTCACAGACTGTTAAAAAGCAAATTGCTAAATGTTTTTTGCTCGTATATTTCACTTTCACACCGTGTAGTCCACTTGCATGTGTGAGAAATGGAATGGAATATTATAATTTTGCCTGGAAAAACAGCACAGGAGAGTGCCAGCGCTCTAATTTCTAATATACTATTATTAAATGTAACAGCATGCACCCTGAAATTAGTTTCATGTCCGTTCACCATAATTCCATTTATTTTGATGTCTTCATTTTTTTGTCTGTTGCTGGTGGTAATAAAATAAAATATAAAAAAAACTTCCCATTTTAGGACTTAATGAAAAATCTTTTTATATTCTGTTACATTATGTGCTGTTAATACTGAAGCCCTTCTTGTGCAGGCATACATTTAACCTTTTTATTTTTATTTCATTTTCTTTTTTCTCCTTTCTCCTTCATGATATTGAAATTGAATCTATTTTTATCCAGACCCCACGGAATCAATCTAATGACATACGGTCGCTCCAGTATGCTACAGGCAGGCACAGAGGTTAATTTCGCCCAAAGCCAATCTGCCGAAGAGCGCGGACAACGCGACACAAACGGCGGTGAGCGGTTACTTTAATAAACTAGCGGACGGCCCTCAGACTTGAGCCATAATTGAGGGAGACCGCTAACGTCTCAGAGGATTCGCCGACGAACCGCGAGTAGAAAATGAACTCATTTAGAGACCCGATATCCAGCTGCCTCCGCTTCGTCGAAGGTCTGCAGGCCTTGCTTCTCTGTAACCTGCGGATGCACCTCTCGGGTTCTTATGCGATTTATCTCCCCGATCTCGTCTCGCCCAGCTGATTGTCTGACTGGAATGAGAATAACAGCGTAGGCTTGTTAGGATGCCGCCTAGGAGAACCGCCTTAACGCAGAGTCTGTTTCTACTCTGAATTTGCTTGGCAGAAATCCTGCTGGTAGCAATGCTGTCTTGCTTTTTAATCACAAGACTAAAATGATCACACTGTGGTTTTGTACCACCTCCTCAATTAAATATTTTTCATTTGACAGATTGCAGTGGTTCTTCAACACACTACTGTAGATATATACATCCATGTCTAATCCTGATAGCATATCTGGGTCTACATGCTGTGAGATGCAAATTATGTGTTAAGTGAAATGCAAGTATTAATTACCAAGGATGAATAAACAAGGAAACGTTTACAAACTATTGTTTTAACATTTATCTGAGGACTCTTCTTAGATCCCCAGGGATCCGTCACCTCTGGTTTTAGTACATCCATCACTGATTGTGATTTATATAGTGCATAAGAGCACAGTAAAACAATTACCTGAGGATACACAATCTTTAGCTGCCATTCACGATTGCCCCAAAAAGTCATATCAAATGAGTGCTTGAGCAATATTACATAATGAAGAGCACAAATATGCTCCAAATCCAGAAATTCATTTAAACAGTAATTTCATATTGTAAGTTGCAGCTTGATGCCATGTTATCCTGTGCTAATTAGTGCGAATGCATTTCTGTTTACAGAACTGTTACTGTTATATGGTTTACTGGAAGTGCATCAAAACCAAGTCCCAAATCACACCCACACAACCATCATAGGCAACATAGATGAAAACAGTTAAACAGCGTTTTTAGAAAGTAGTTCCGATTTCAATCTTTTGCTACAAAAATACAGCAAAAGATCAATGTTTGGCTCCTGATATTTGGTTCCTTATTCTTTGCCAACTATGTGTCATAAGGGATCAATGGCTTGCATTCAGTTTGGGAACGATTTGAAGTAAATGTGCATGATTGATGACAGTTTGAAATGGTTTCAAATGAAATCAATAAACACAATCTATTCCAAAAAATAATATTAAAATATATGATGTCACTGACATAATGGTATTTATTAGCAATATAGCAATAAATATTTGGCTTGTGGGTTCAGGCACGTGATAATTATATAAAATAGTTTTTATTTTTTTTAAACAGCTTGATTCTTTTTGAAAAACCTTGCGAGGAAATACAGTTCAGCGGACTCCTTTCGGCTCGCTTTGGGCTTGACGATTCTAACCTCACGGAAGGCATGCGCCAGTCTGCTTCGGACCTGGTGGGCCAGACCCCCGTCCCAATATTTACAGACCAGGGAACCGCCCGGTCCCAGGACCCTCTCGGCCAAATCTACCGTTGACAGACACATGGCCACCAGTCTTTCGTGGTCCAGTTCTCGGAAGCCGCTGGCGTTGGGGGCCATGTCGCTCAGAATAACATCCGCCTGGGCTTTGGGGAGAAGCTCTTGCAGCTGTGTTTGGGTGGCCGGGTCAGTGACATCACTGAAGGACAGGAAGTGGGCTCCATCTAGTGGTGGGATGCGGAGAAGGTCCACCCCAACCACAAAGCCAATAGGAACATCTGCATCTTGGGGAGAAGAAAATGTGAGAATTAGCATGCATTTACTTGATACACACCATTTTGGAGAATAATTCATATAACTTTGATTCTCCACAGTGCAGATGTCACACGCAACATAATCAGAGAAGCAATTCAGATAAGTGCCTAGCCTGTACAACAGCACTGCTACCACTCCAAGCTGGAACAGTAAACTTGTGATTACCGGACTCAAATACCCATCTCTTCACAATATTCCAAAACCACGTGACACAAATAGTGGATTCACCCTGCTATTTTTTGATCCAACCACGTAATAGAAATAATACGTAGCTGTGTGCTAATATTATTATAAATCCAAGGTTAGATAAAAGCGTATCATTATCATTGCATCATTATCAGTGCAAGAGAATTAGCTACTCACTTGTCCCAGCAGAATTCACCCTCTGAACTGCAACCTGACTCCATGCACCTGGAGCAGCTCCGCAATCGATGACACTGCACCCAGGCTTCAGAATGTTGTACTTGTCGTCGATTTCCAGAAGTTTAAAGGCACTCCTGCATCGATAGTTTTGCCCGTGAGCGGCTTTCACAAAGGGGTCGTTGAGCTGCCTTGCAATCCAGCGCTGATCTGAAGCACTTTTCCCTTTCAGGTTTTGTGGTATCGTTTTAAAAGTCCTGGCTGAGTTGTGCAGACACGATTTTCGTAACACTGACGAACAGTACATCGTTTAAATTATGCGCTCTCGTTCAGAAAACCTCACAATTCATTCAAATGAATCAAATAACCCTGCATTTTCGATCTGCCCCATGTGTTGACGAAAGTATCCTGCTCGCTGACCACGTAAAATAAATAGTTTTTCCTGTTTCCAGCCGAACCACTTTGACTGTAGTACACAGTTATCACATGGTTTGTTCTAATTGCGCGAAGCAGATGCCGCGGGAAAGAGTACACTTTTGCAACTGAACACTGTAATGTATTTGGGATGCTGATCATTATTGCATATTAATATTGTAAAGTCTCTGTAGTTTTATTTCTAACGAGCTAGTAAGTGATTTTAACAATACTTATTTTGTAAACTTGGTAAACGCTGAAAGGTGGGTACATTCATTTACTGACTGACTGTTAAACGTAGTATTAGAAAACAAACGCATGTTTTCTTGATCCTGGAAGTTGGGCTAGCATCAAGAGATTGTGCGAATGCCTTAACCTGTGGTGTAGTCATAGACTGTATAAAAATGTAGTCTTTAGCTCAATGGATACACTCAGTTGTTTTCTTGAGTCAGGCGTCAGGATAAATACGCCAGTGTTCAGCTGAGGCACGTTTCTAACAGTTAATGCGCCCTGTGCATGAAATAATCCTGAGTCGTGACCTTGCACATTCAGTCTACTGCAATAATAACTGCGCAGCTCGAAGACTGAAACGTTACTTCTGGTTGCAACCGTCTCAGGGGAAAACCTTTGCTCCTCCAGAATTAATGGAGGCCTGGGACAGGCTTTAATTAGTATGCTACGTTTGAGGAGAAGAAATTCTGGAATAAAATGTACCAATAAAGAATGATCCATATTCATGTTTTATGCAATTAGATGGTACAAAAAGTCTGCCAGCATTTTATTCATGGGTGGTAATTTCAGATGTAACTTTAGCATGTTGTGTTGAATCAGTGCTGTTGAGATAAAAACTTTCCACATAGCTCACCTACAACAGCCAATCCACTCACTCCAAATCAAGGAGCATGCACAGTCTTGATTTTAAAATATTTACAAACTGTGTACCGTTGTCAAATTTTGTCCTCAGCAAACAATGTTAACCTCCAAGCTTTTGACCCTGGTCTTGGTGGTGCAGCCTGGTCGGATACTTTTGGGTATGAAGAAAAGGGGATTTGGCGTGGGGAAGTGGAACGGTTTTGGCGGAAAGGTCCAGCCTGGGGAGACCATTGAAGAAGCAGCCAGGCGGTGAGTAGCAACGTTTAGAACAACAACAAAAAAAGGGTATTTGAAAGATGTTTTCACTTCCACCATGATTAGAGTTTATAAGTAAATATCTTCTGGGGACATTTGAAATGTGTGTGTCTCCTGAGATGATTCATGGTAGTCTTCAAGGTAATGGGGATGGTGCAAGGACCTGGTGCAAAGCACAGGTCGCTACATTTAGATACCATCAATGTGCATATAACATTCAGTTGTTGAACTTAGTTGTTGAACTTGTAATATACTTATTAATCTATCAAAATGATACTCTTTAGTTAAAAAAAACACAGTAGCAGTAAAATCCAGGGCACACATACTTTGTACTAATGCATTCTGTTAGGGTAGCTTACAAGGAAATGTTCTAGGTTGCATGCAAGCCAAATAACTAACACAAATCATTTTTACATACAAATCACATACAATTTTCACTGCAGTTCAGCTTCACCAGAGTGTATTGTGTTAGATTCTAAACTGTGTAACACGCATACTGTGGATCAAGCTCTTCTTTAATAGGAAAAACCAAGTGATCTAACTCACAGAGTACCAAATTAGGCTTGTGATTTCATTGGAAGTTATTGTGCAGTTATTGGACTAAGTAGTTCTCTCTGCCTGCCATTGTCTCTGCATAGTGAGCTGCTGGAGGAAAGCGGTCTTACGGTCGACTCGCTGGACAAGATCGGGAACATCAAGTTCGAGTTCGTGGGAGAGACGGAGCTGATGGACGTTCACGTGTTCCGGGCCGATTCGTTCAACGGTGACCCGACGGAGTCTGATGGTAATGTCTCCCAGCGTGATTTCATCTATCCATTCATTTATATGTAAGAATGTAAGCGAAACCAGAAAGATGTTACAGCACAGTATTCCCTGTCTGTATGGGTGCACTGAGCATCCCTGTCAGTTTGCCAAATGGTGGAAAAATGCCAAATCGCAAAACTTTTTTCCACCAGGAGTAGAATGTGAACTAATCTTTTTTGCTTACTGACCTGAATGGAAGTTGTATGCCGATATTGCTGAAGTCAAAACTGGCTAGCCCAGTAGCTTGTACATTAAAACCACCAGTAAAAGTCATTGGTGACTATCATTTCCTGCCAAGAGCCTCTAAATGTGTCCTTGAAGAGTAAATTATCTTTCATCTTCAAAGATTCCCTTAAATTTCACAAAATCTTACCACTTGTTCTTAAAATGTCATTGAAAAGTAATGAACAATGTAACGTGATTTGAGACCTGTTCGCAGTAAGAGACAGGTGCGTTTTTCGAGTGCCTCTCCAACAGCGCGTCCCTCGTCTCTTGCAGAAATGCGTCCGCGGTGGTTCGACTGGGAGTCCATCCCCTTCGACCAGATGTGGGCGGACGACCACCTCTGGTTTCCCCTCATGCTGCAGAAGAAGAAATTTTTGGGCTACTTCAAGTTCCAGGGGCACGACGTGATCCTTCACCACCAGCTGGATGAGGTGGATGAGATCTGAGAAGCACTGTATAACAACTTTCAGAAGAACCTGTCCCCTGCTCACACTGAAACCGACGCCTGCGTTTGTTTCCAATCCGATAACGCGGCCACACCCTGCCTCGCTTAGCGGCGTTCTGAAGTTCGACCCGTGGGAGAACTGCTAGTTCTGCAGAGCAGAGTTAGCAGCTCTACGGATACCGTTAGCAGGTGTACGGTATCCGTAGAGCTGTCCCATAATTGTAAGCCAAAACTGTTAGCCTACATTATTGGAACTCCACCCTCCAGAAATTTGAAAGGGTGTAAATTAACACCCTTGTGCTCTCTGGCCAGGCCACCTGTTTCAAGTCCGCAGTTCGGTGGTCTGCAGATGGGCTGCTATCGTGGGTAGTCCACAGGTGCCCAACTGGTCCCTATTGCGCCATAACGAGGGTTAACCTTGCCAGCTGAAGCCATCCATTCCTCTTCAGCATTGTGGCCAGTCATGCCCCTTTCATTAAAAAAAGCATTTAAACTAATGAAAGCCGATGAAAAACACAGTAAAGCAGTACTGTAAAATTTTAACCCTGTGATTTTTGGAATGTTTTGTTTTTTCAAAATTCTAAGTCAGCGTTCTAGAACTCTGTTGCTTTCTATTACCAGTGGTGATTGCTACACCAGCATTAGAATGTTCAGTTAAGAACATCCTAATTACACATTTGTGATCTTACACCTTGCAGGGGTAAATATGGACCACTTAATTTTTGATGAAAATCTGTGAACTTTTGGTTCTGTCCCTTGCGATATACAAATTTGAACTCAAACTGGGACCAGAGCTTGGCGGTGAAGTGAGCTGAGAAAAAACAGATTAGGATAATCGGTTCGCTGAAGTGGCTCATTTTGATTTATGAATTAAGCGTAAGTAACTTTAGTCAAATTTTCCTATTCAGAGAGCACTTCAGTTTAGCAGAATTTTCAACACTCATTTCTGGATCATTTTTCAGGCCTGCCCAAGTGTGAGAGAATTGGTGATTATGATTGAGAATCTCTCTTTGCCAGCTAGCCAATGTGCTGTCACGACCGCACTTTGAAACAATTATGAATATTTCAGCGACTCATCCAAATGTTTGAATTTGGCCGAAATCAAATATGCACTGAGAATACACTTTTCATTCATCAGTGGGATAAGTCTCTAAGAAAGCCTTGCAGTTTCAGCCCTGTAGCACATAGTTGCTACCTCTTATGAATGGGATTGTAATATTATTGTAACTTGGCTCAGGGATTACATTGAGCCATCTTGCAAACTTTGAGAACCACTACTAAAGACAACCAGGTACTTTTGTTGCAACATTAGACACCTTGGTTGGAAAACAGGATTGTGCTTGTTTTAAAAGGTGTTCACTGTTTTTCAGGGTGAATTGTGATTTGAAATGCCTTTCAGTACAAGCGGGGTTGGGTCAGTTAGCCAAGACCTTTCTTCTAGCCTATTGATTGAATTTACCCACAGTGACGACCTTGGTCCTTCGCTTCACTGTTGCAATTTCTTTTCTTTGTTTGAAAGAAAGCCTTTAACAGGTAATGTTCTTGTATTTGTATTTCTTGTATCAGCTTTAAAATGGCTGGCCCATCTCATATACTGTACAGAAATTGATGTCTGAAAAGAATTAAACAAATTTGAGCATTGTCCAGAATGCACAGGTGCCAATCGAGAATGGGCTAATTACGGTTATGGTTATTATGTAGACATTACATTACATTACAGGCATTTGGCAGACGCTCTTATCCAGAGCGACGTACAACAAAGTGTATAACCATAACCAGGAACAAGTATGACGAAACCCCTAGAGAGAAGTACCGGTCCAAGTACAGGGAACAACCGCATAGTTCAACCTGGACCCTGGTGGTTAAGCTGATTAACACTAACAACGAGAACGGCAACAACGCAATCTATGGAAAAATAAAAATAAATAAAAATACAAGTAGTCGTTAAGACTGGCGCATCAACTAAGTCACCTATTAAACAGCTGCCTAGTTACAACCCTAAGTTTAGTCATTTACAGGGGGGAAGGGATGGGGAGAGTGCAGCCTGAAGAGGTGGGTCTTCAGTCGTCGTTTGAAATGGGTCACAGTCTCAGCTGTTCTGACCTCCACAGGGAGGTCATTCCACCATCGTGGGGCCAGAACAGAGAGGAGACGTGTTCTGGAAGTGCAGGTGCGAAGAGGGGGAGGTGCTAGGCGTCCTGAGGTAGCAGAACGGAGGGATCTGGCTGGCATGTAGGGTTTGAATATCTTGTGAAGGTATGCTGGGGCTGATCCCTTGACTGCCTGGTATGCTAGAACCAATGTTTTGAATTTGATGCGAGCTATAACAGGCAGCCAGTGGAGGGTAGTGAGCAGGGGAGTTACGTGGGAGTGTCTGGGGAGGTTGAAGACCAGACGAGCCGCAGCATTCTGAATGAGCTGCAGGGGTCTGGTGGCAGATGCCGGTAGTCCAGCCAGAAGAGAGTTGCAGTAGTCCAGACGGGATAGAACCATTGCTTGGACCAGGAGCTGGGTTGAGTAGGTGGTGAGAAAGGGGCGGATTCTGCGGATATTGTATAGGAAAAATCTGCATGCCCGGGTTACTGCTGCAATGTTGTTGGAGAGGGACAGCCTGTTGTCCATCATCACTCCGAGATTCTTGGCGCAGGGTGATGATGTCACTACGGTGTCCCCTAAGGAAATGGAAAAGTCGAGGAGGGGAGAGGATAGAGCAGGAATAAAGATTAGCTCCGTCTTTCCCGGGTTGAGCTTCAGGTGGTGATTGTCCATCCAGCTCTGTATGTCCCTCAGGCAAGCGGAGATGCGGGCGGGGACCTGTGTGTCCGATGGGGAGAAGGAGAGAAAGAGTTGCGTGTCGTCGGCATAGGAATGATAGGACAAGCCATGGGCAGATATTACAGGGCCAAGGGATCTGGTGTACATGGAGAAGAGAAGGGGACCAAGGACTGAGCCCTGGGGAACTCCGGTGGTGAGGGGACGGGGTGGTGATACCTTACCCGCCCAGGTAACCTGGAAGGAACGGTCAGAGAGGTAGGACTCAATCCAGTCAAGGACTGTGCCGCGGATCCCTGTTGCTGCCAGGGAGGACAGGAGGGTAGAGTGGTCCACAGTGTCAAATGCAGCGGAGAGGTCTAGGAGAATCAGGACAGAGGAGAGGGAGGCTGCTCGTGCGGCATGGAGTGACTCACTGACCGAGAGGAGTGCAGTCTCAGTCGAGTGGCCAGGCCTGAAGCCAGACTGGTAGGGATCAAGCAGGTTGTTCTCAGAGAAATAAGCAGAGAGCTGGTTAGATGCAGCACGTTCGAGTGTTTTGGATAGGAAAGGGAGGAGAGATACCGGGCGGTAGTTCTGAATGACTGAAGGATCTAGTGTGGGTTTCTTCAGCATGGAATCGAAAGTGTGTTAGATTACCTTAACCCTTTGAAGAGCAGAACTCCATTGCTTTCGCTTACCGGTAGTGGTTGTTACATCAGCATCAGAATGTTCAGTTAAGAACATTCTAACCACATATTTGTTGTCTTACACCTTAAAGTGTTAAAGGGGACATGTAGCACTGAAGTCTCTGCAGACCCGTCACCCCCGTCCCACAGGTGGACTCCGCCATTTCAGAGCAGCCAGCCAGCGGCACAGTCGTAGCAGCGTCCTCGGAGGCAGTTTGTGAAAATTAATAAGTTTTGTTCTGTAATACTCGTTTGAACATCCCGAGGCAATAAAGTACAAAAGGACCCAAGGGTTCTTGGTTTTGTATTTTCCTCCCAATTCATTGTCGAGCTCATTGAAAGTCAGCAGTCTAGTAATAGGAGTAGCATGAGCTGCCAAGACAAACCAACCTAGCTTGTTCCAAGATGGCTGCACCCTAGTGCTAGTAGTTGCAAAAAAAAGCTAACTTTATTTTTCCAGCAAATACTGGTGAATTTCAGCTTTGAATGCAGGGCTATATTTTATTTTAAGGTCAAAAACAAATGAACCAGAGATGCATTGCTGAGTGCTTCACATCCTGTTTATGTCAGCATTTTATTCTCTAAAATAAAATGAGAAACACTAACTCCTTGGAGAACAGTGGTCAGTGAGAAACCATTTGAGCGCACTTGCCAAAAAAGTTTTGCATGTCTAGATGAATTATTCACAGTGGAATTGAGGAATATGTGTGCTGCTTGCACAAAGGCAGATTTGAATGTCTCTGGTCAGAAAAGCCGTCTAGACTAGGTCTTAAAAATTCAGCCGTGAGCTTATAATGGCTTTTTAATTCTTCAGCGGATTTACATTAAATGTAGATATGAGATTGTTCTGGCAGAGGCACCTCCACTGCATTTAAATAAGGTGCACATTTATAATAGTAAAATACGATAGATTGTAATAGTATAATGTAATATCAATGAAGCTCATTTGTAACATTTCATACATGGGCATAATGGTAGACATCCCTTTTTTGAGTATCAGATATACTGCTGAACACATTTACTATAATGGTAATGGTGTTATAGTCGAAAAAACATTCCACCTACAAGATTTACAATTAATGATATGGAGCAAAACTCACTAGCATTTTCTAGTCATTCATTTTCACACCAATCAGTTCTGGTCCAGCTTGCACTGAACGAAGACTAAATATGGTGTGCTCGTCTGAATCCCAAAACCAAAGTTTATACAGATGTGTTTGTAAATGCATTACATGCATTTAGTAGAGCATTTATATATCGTTTCCTATTGTAACTGGAGTCACACACGCACATACACACACACATACACACAGACAGTGCAGTCCTATTGTGTATGGGTTTTGAAAATTGTTCATCTGAAGAGCATTATTATTTTTATTTTTTTAAATACATGTGATTCAAATTCAAGGTTCAATTATAATTTATGAATATCCCTGAATGGATTTAAAACAGTCCTCATTTCTAACAACATGGTTTGTGCCCTGTGCTCTGGTCCTGGGGTCTCCATGAAACGTTTCATTCTGCCCTGTGGATATGACATGAAGGACACTTAAAGTGCAGCAAGTGAAGTGCAGCAAAAATATAATAATTTCAATTTGTCATGGAGCTGTATAAATGGGCCTATTCTAAAAATTAAAAATAAGAAATTAATTTTAAGATTGCAGGTCCATTAATAATGCCAAAACATATATTTTATATAGAAGTAATACATTTTATTCAACCATTTTTTCCAGCAATTACGTTTTATCAAATACAAAAATGACAACATGGACTTTTGATAAAACAAAAAGAAATGTCCATTTGACCAGCAGAGGGGTATGTAGAGCTCTGAAAATAACCCGTTGCATCACAAATGGTTTTTCAAATAAATGACAAAATGGAACCTCTTTATATTGAGATGCTTTATACTGACAAAACAAGCAAGCAAAATATGCATGTGTATCTGTAATCAAAAATACACATGATATAAATGCAGAATTTTGAACGATCCATCTCAATCAATCATCAAAATAAACAGAGACATTTGTTTTGCGAGTTCAGCTGCTCAATTAATTAGGGACAATAAAAACATTGTGTAGATTATGGAACAATATGTAGAGACAAATCCTACGTCGTATTTCAGTAGGGATATTAAACATCTGTCACAATTTCAGCGACATGCCTCTTGTAATTTCTCCCACTTGGTTCAAAAAGCCCCTGAGGGCAGGTTTTTCCAATGTCAGAGGGGTGTGCAGCAGTGTCTGGGTTACGACTAGCCTCAGTTTGTGAATGTGCCAAGTGAACGCTGCATAGTACAGTCCCTGCTTTCTCTCCATAACATTCATTTTCAAAATTGTTCAGACAATTTAATGTATGTTGCTACAGTTTTGGGCACAGTTTGAGCTGAAATTTTCATCTTGGTTCCAATATGATCCTTTAAAAGTCATATAATTGCCACAGCTGTCACATAGTGAATCTCTCTCTTTCCTCCTCTAGTGCACTCTCTTGTGGCTTTCCTACAACACTGCAGCAGATTCACTGCTGACGACTTGAAGAAAACCATAATTTAGAAATGACTAAATGTGCTTGTTCTGGTGTATTTTTTGGAATCTCTTTTATTTATTTATTTTATTTTATTTTATTTTATTTTTTTGAACAAAGCACAGTTAATGGTGTTTTGTTTGTGAGCTTTGTGTATGAAAATCCCATCAGTGTTTGATCCAGTAGATTCTTGCGGGTCATCTATTGCTACTTAAAATGAATAGTCTGTGAAAAGTGAACTCTGTTCACCTACTGGCTGGTAAAAGGAGGGGAGGAGACACTGTTGCTGTCCCCCAAAAGACGGCTCATCTTTGGTTGGAGATTGTTCCATAATTCACCCATCTAGTAAAAGAAAAAGGCATATTAATACACACACATTTTATTTTGCTTCCACCAGTTAGAACCAGAGAAAAGTAGCCTCAAAAACACTTTAGTGAGCACTTTTCTGTTTTAAGTGAGCAAAAATAAATGTATGTCCTTTACTTTAGCTCCTAAATATCTGGCAGAAATCATTACTTAAAGCTCCTCTGGTGTTCTAGGTTCAAATTAAGTCGGGGCTCTTATACCAGGCCTGTAGCATAACTTCCTCATATCAACCATGGTTAACAAATCAGGATTAGCGCAGAACTGATGCACTACGACTGACTAAAGGAATCGGTCACTCCCACTCCGCACCTCTCTGTGGCCCAGGATCTGGGAGCCCACCAGGGCCTCCAGGACGAGCGGGGCGAGCTGGAGGTAGGCGAACACCAGCTGGGTCTCCTGGTGCAGGCAGAACAGGGAGAAGTAGCTGCGCAGCTCCATGGCCTGGATGGCGTTCTCCTGCTGCGAGGGGGGGACAGAGAGCGGCGGGTGGGTGACGTGGGCGGCAGGAGGTGGACGGGGGCGTGGTCGCGCAGGCGGAGGGGGCGGTACCTGCACGATGCGGGACTCCAGCTGCTCCACGGTGGGCTGCTCTCTGGCCTGCGGGCCGGAGCTGATCGTCTGCCTCCTCATCACGCTGTGCCTCTGCTGCGCCCGCTGCTGATCCTGCAGGATGCCCTTCTCATGCCGCTCGCACAGGTCCTGCAAGCACACACACACACATACACATGCACATACACATACACATGCACATACACATGCACACACGCGCACACACACATGCACATGCACATGCGCACACACACATGCACATGTGCACATGCACATGCACACACACGCACACACACATGCACATGTGCACATGCACACACACACGCACATGCGCACACACACATGCACATGTGCACACACACACATGCACGCACACATGAACATGCACATGCGTAAAAAGGACACACATGCACAAGCGAAAACACGCACACATTTTAATTATTCATTTTACACTGCAGTTTACAATTTATTTACTTTATCACCATCCTGCAGGCACACACACACTTTATTCATTTAAGACTGTTGGTTACACTTCATTTAGACATAACAAAGATCACCCCCCCACCTCCTGCGCACACACATAGATAATAGACACATTTTAATTATTCATTTTATATTACAGTTTAGGCTTTATTTTGACATAAATCCCCTCCCACCACTCACACACAGACACACACAGAGGTACATATCCCCAAACACACGTACGCCCAGAAAATGCATTATTTCACATTCAATAAACTTTATGTAAATGCAAAACCAATTTTTCCAGAGGGTATTGAACTGCATCAGTTATCATTTTCAGCAACACGCCAGACTGTCCCCTGATTGAATTCTCCTCAGCTCATAGTGTTAGATTAGAGCCTTAGAGCCACCCCAGTCATGTCTGCCCTTCATGCTGGAAAATATACTTTTGACTTCATAAACTTTGAATTATTTATTTTCCTTCCAAATGGCGAGCAGCTGGCCTTCCAGAGACAATAACCTTTCATTCAACACAGGCAAACGCAGACACCACACACACACACACACACACACACACACACACACACACACACATACTCTCACTCTCCTTCTCTCACACACACACCCACACATACACACACAAAACTCACTTCCTCTGACACACACTGCTGTTCAGAATAGTTTTATATAGTTTTTTTTCCTCCTCGCAGTATAAAAATATATACACATCCATATAAAAAAGCATATGTGTGAACTTGCCTACAAATGACTAAATGATTGTCACTATATTGATTGATATACATTCAATTTATTCTCACGTCCTTCATTTTTAACATACCTATTTTAGTGTTGCTTTTCCTAAAGTGTTAGAAGGTCTATGGTTACTGAACTGAACCATCAAAAACGCTGTTATTAAAACGAATAAAAGTTAGTGAAAGTGCATCATGTTCAGGCCTTTGTCAAACTGACCTTGTACGACTGCAAAACATCCAGAAAGAGATTGAGTTTTTCCACAACTTCATCTTCTTCTCGTCTCCCCTTGGAAATAACAAATAAATGAAGATAAAGAATAAAAGCAATGAGTTGGAGCAGTTCCACCATTTTTTTCTGTAGCATTGAGGGATGCTAGGATTTAATAATCAAAATCAAAATTATTATTATTATTATCAACAGTATTATTGTTATTTATTATTATTATTATTATTATTATTATCTTCATCATCATCATCATCATCATCACTATCATCATGGGTCAATTGCAGCCTGTTTAGCTGTGGTATAAACCTCAGCTTTAAACCCCTGGACCACAGAACTGCATTACGACAGGAAAGCTATCCAAACCTGTGAAATGAGGATTAGCTGATCCAGCTGTGATGCATTTCTGTGGTTTAGCTGAGCAGGCTGCGGATGAGCCAGGGAGATTGCCACGCTCCATACCTGTTCGGCAGCTTTGTCAGCCAGCAGGGCGAACTCCCCGGACAGGCCCTTCAGGGACTGCTGGATGGTGCCCCAGCTGCAGTGGCCCCCGGCCGGAGAGGGGACAGACGACGTGCCCGAGCCCATCGTGCTGCCGAGCCACAAGCACATGTCATGTGACACTAATGCAACCATAGATATTGCAATGTAAGACTGGCTTCGATGAATACCAGGACCGACCAGCGTGTCAATCCCAGCCATTAGAATGCAGGTTCGGATGCACGGGCAGTTAGCTAAAGGCATCTTTTAAAACTCGAATGCCTGAAGCTTCTGAACATCATAAAAAAGTCTTTAAAAACACATTAAGTTATCTCCTCAAGGACATTCAAGTTATTGTTTTAAAATTTGTAGACTGAAGAATTGTTAGCTGCAGTTCTTCAGCTGTTCAAGTCACCTAGGGAAATTATGATAGACAATGCAGAACAAAATTAGTTATAAAAAGCAGATACAAATCAACTATGCTACGCTAAGCCTCCTATTTCCATTGATTGTTTTATTTTTCTCTGTTTAAAGTTCTTATCCAATTGTATGTACTGAAAATGTTTCAAACTGAAGTTTGTTCAAAGCCCCCGTGTGACCACATCACCACGTTTGGTGGGGGATGGGGGGTTAGGCAACCCAGACCCTCTCTTTAAAAGTTGGGCAGGGAGGGAGTGAAAAAAAAGGAAGAGGGGGAGATAGGTGGACCTCCGGACGTCCCGTGTAGAGCCCACCTGAGCTCCTTCCCAAACACCTGCAGGTCCGCGCTGGTTTCCCTGGAGCGTTCGCACACCCTCTCCACCCTGCCTCTCAGCTTGTGGAAGCTGGAGAAGGTGTTCCGGATCAGCTCCCTGCTCGAGGCAAACTGGCCCTGCACGTCCGTCGGAAGGAAGTCCTGCAGCACAAGAGCGAGCCTGCTCATTAACCCTTTAACTGCCAGCTCTACTGAGCATTTGAGCTTCTTCTCCCATCACTATTTAGCTCAGTTATCTTTTTGTGCAATTAGAAATGTGAACCAGTCAACAAACAATTAAACACATAAACATAAGTCCATTATGTGCACAAATAATTGAAGAAAAAAAATACTTTTGAATGCGAAAGCATGGTTGAGCTGCCAGCTATAGGGTCAAGGTGAGCCCTGAGAGGCTTTTTCATAAACACAGGTTGATGAGGGAATTCCATTACTTAGAGGGGATTTTAAAATCAATGTGGAAATGCTGCTCAAACAAGGCACAAAAGGGCAAACAAAAAGCTTAAACAAAGCTTAAAATGGATTTAATAACTGTCCACGGGGTGAGTTCTTTGACCAGGCCGGATCAGCGAGGAGTGGAGTCCAGGTCATGCTAAGACAAACTTACCTTAGCCTGTGTGGAAATTTTGTTTGTCATAAACTCATCCCCTGTCTTTTTATAGGCCTCTCGTAGTTTGCATTGAACATCCTATGGAAGAAAAAGAGGGAAACATCATGCAAGGCCCTGCCACGATCACTTGTACCTACAGAGAAAACAGTCCCTGAAAGTCTACTAATGATGCAGGGAAACTATTCAAGTCAGGTGTACAGTAACCGTCATTCAAAGGAGCAGAAGGCTCATGCATTGATGATCGAATACTGTGTGCCCATCACCTTAATGATGAGAAAAGAGAAGCGGTAGAACATTCTCTTGGGTAGCTGACATCTTTGCTTCAGGCACACTGAACAGCAGACAAGGCATCTTTTTATTCTTTCCAAACCACCCACTGTGGGGTTCCCCCTTTTCTCAGCTTCTCCCTCAAAGGCATTTCTTATTCTTTTTTTTTTTTCAGAAACAAAGGAAATCACAAGTTCCCATTAGAAATTGTAAAGCATTGTATCTGTGTGAGAACCTGCTGCTTCTCTAAGCTCAGAGGAAACAGCAATTGTACCAACAGACCGAATGAGTCATAAAGATGTTAATGGAAGAGAAGACACTCTTTTACATTTTAGACGGTTAGCTGATGCTCTTATCCAGAGCGAGTTGCAATTAGTGCAAACGACAAAATGGCCTAGATTCATAAATCAGCCACATCCCAATAGCAATTAATGAGAGTGCAATGGTTGGAAAATAACACTCCAGCAATAGGTACTCCTTTGTCACAGGTGCCATGGTTTGCAATCGGCGTCAAGCTTCAACCAATCTTTCCCTTGTTTAGGGCCAAAATCCTATATCCGGCAAGGCAGGAAGCATCTCTGCTGTCCTGACCTAGGTGAGCCGGTAGTTCTACCAATGGGGTGCCAACAGGGAGAAGAGCTAAGTCCGGGAGGAGTGATGACCAGGTAGCGGTGACTAGCTAGCCCAGCTATGGTAGTGACCTGGCAACAGTGATTCTGAGTCCAGTGGTCCGATACTGTACAGGCAGCTGCAACATTTGGGGCTGGTGAAAGATCCAGGCCATGTGGATGTGACCTCATTAATCTCATAATTCGGCTTATTATACCTGGAGCTCCAGTTTTCTCATCTTCCTGTTATCTCCATTAGCTGCTCTCTTTCTCTCTGTAATCTCTTCATATTAACCTGCTAATGGTGTAGCCGTACCATTACCTAGAACTGTGTTTCAGATTTCATTAACATCAAGCCTGAGAGGGCAGTGAGGGTCAGTTTATTGAAGTTTCACTTTATGTGGAGTAGTGGTTTCCTTTTTGTTTTGTTTCAGTTTTAATTTTCAAATGCTGCAACATTGCAGTGCCTGTGGACCTCAAGAAATGAAACTCATATCTTGTGGGTCTCTTCATTTTTTGAAAAAGAAAAAAGAGTATTGGTTTTTATGCATTCAGAGAAGGTGCAATGCTTAGGCATTTCTTACTTTGCTTGCCCACACAAAAGTGGCAAGAGCATCATTTACATATTACAAGTAGAAAGGATTTGTGATGCACATTGTGCCCAGCTAACCTCACCCAATGAAAACCTTCCATTTAGCCAAGGGGGGAAGCAAGCTAATCTCTGCAAAGGCTTTTTTATGTTTTTTTGCAAGAATCATTAAAAAAATATCCCTGGGCCATTTGTGAATGGCAAACTGTATTAAAACAAAGGTTAAATTGCAGGCAGTTAGACAAAGGCTAGTTATAACATACTTGTCCATAGATTTGAGTAAGGATTTAACTCAATTTTTTCACAATTTGTTTTGGTTTGTCGCAAAAAAAAAAACGAAAAACAGATTCAATCCCGCTGATATATTCAACACAGGATATATCTGCATGTCTTTGGACTGTGGGAAGAAACCAGAGAACACAAAAACTCCACACAGAAAGGCCCTCGGATGGAATTCAAATTAGCTACCTTCTTGCTTAGTAGCGACAGCGCTACTCACTGCACCACTGTGCTGCCTAATTTGAAACATGCTTTAAATGTAATAATGAGTAATTCGGTACTGGGACATATGTCACTGGGACCCTGCCATTGTACGCTTGAGCAAGAGCAACAATGCTTTGTTAAAAGTTGTGTGTAAGTTGCCCCAGATAAGAGCGTCTGCTAAATGCCTGTAATGTAATGTCAGGCCACATTCTAATAAGAGGTGGGTCCAAGAAACTATACGTGTGAATTAACTGGGCTGTTGGCTCAGAGAATCTGGGAATCTCTTCAAAAGAGTACATAAGAGAATAAGCGAATGAACAAGTGAAGTGAATGTGGTTGGGCAGGCCACGTACCGAGCCGTTGAAAGTGAGGAACGTCTTCACCAGCTCGTCCTCGGAGAAGAACGGGTGACGCGCCACCGTGTTGATGAACCTACGCAGGGCTCTCCGGCGGCCCTCGATGAACTCCCGCTCCGAGGTGAGCACTGGCGAGAGACAAAGACACACCTTTCAGCAATGCGGTCTAAAGACTGACAAATAACACTTTGTACTGAGAAACACAAACACAGCTAAAAATGCAGGAATAAAGGAATAATGACATCTGTGTGACTTCCCCTTAGCCTTCAAAAACAAAACATTTAATTTCACTTCTGCTTGTGCGATACATGATCAATTCAGACATTCAGAGAGGGGAATCCCCTCTGTGGATACCGCATTTAAGACACAGCTCCAGTGTAGTAGACTATATAACCAACTTTTACTCATCATGGCATAGAGTCTGAGCTTCCCCTAGTCTGTAAATCTGAGCTACACCACAGCCCGCCTCATCAAAGACAGAAGACTTAGCAGCCAGACTCTCTTCAAGCAACATTCACTTGCGCTACCATAGAGGACTGAAGTCCACAAAAGGATTCAGCCAACACAGAGAGTTTGAGGATTGGCTAGAACAGTGGTAACCAACTATATTCCTGGAGATCTACCATCCTGTAGGTTTTCATTACAGCCCTAACAAAGCACACCTCAATTCACAGCTATAGATCTGCATTGAGCTGCTAATTCGTGAGCCGAGTGCCAAGTTAGGGTTGAAATGAAAACCTACAGGATGGAACAGGGCTGGTTACTAGTGTGCTAGAAGGACTGTCCCGCTCCCGGCTGTGTACCTCCTTTCAGCTTCCTCTTCGGGGGAAGCGCTGGCACCGCTCTGTAGGGAAACCTGTGCAGCAGGACCTCGTGCAAGACGTCAAAATCGGTGTACCTCCGATAGACAGATATTTTGAAACGCTGGAAAAGGTAAAAAAGGTCAAATTATACACAGCAGGGACACAATTCTCCCACCAAAGCATTTGATGCTGTAGTTTTTAGGAAAGTACAAAACTTATTATGGCTGGTTCCTCTTTTCTCTCATGAGATTAATCATGGCTTGATTACAGATCAATCGTTACGCATTTACGTGTGATTATTGATGCCTAGCAGATTTAAGCTGACTTACAGGCAGAAAAAAACTTACTGGCTGGAAACACAAGGCCCTGGAGATATACTTACAGTGGTGGATGTATACAGGGCAGCTGAGGTGAAGGGTTTTGCTCACAGGCAGTAACAGTATATCACATTCACCGTATATTTTGGCATTCAGCAGATGCTCTTGCCCAGAGAAACTTACAGAGCACAATATGGATTTATACTGGACAGCTGCTCACACAATTCAGGTTAAACACATTGGTCAAGGGAACAATAATTTCCTGTCAGGTTAAGCATTTTCCACAAATCCAAAAGAGCAAAAAAGGATTATCTGACTAAATACTATTAATAACAGCATTCAATAAAGAATGGAAAATAAATGATCAAGTTATTACCAATTTATTATGAATTTATTGATAATTATTATAAGTTGCATTGCAACTATGAGGAGCTAAGAATAATATGTGCAGTAAGATTAGAAGGCACAGCAGCATTCATAAACAACATAATGGCCTTGATCCGTAAAGGTAATGCAGATAAGTAGCTGTCACCCACCTGACTGGTGACCTGGTACTCCACGTGCTTTAGGAAGAGGCCTTTCTTCTCAGGGATGAGCTCCACTCGCACAGTGTCCCTCTCCAGCAGCTGCGTCAGGCTCCGGGCCACTAGCAGGGGGCTCTCCCGAGCCGACTCCATCCCCAGAGCGCAGCGGGTTGTCTCGGCTCCCCCCGGCCTCGGCTTGGCGAGCTGTGCCAGAGTGCAAATTAACGCTCGCACCGCAGACAGCACCCCGAGGCAGAGTGCAAACAAACCGCACCGGGAGCCAGAGCGGTCGCGCCAGCCTCCCGCCCACTGGCAGAGTGACGCCGTATCCCAGCAGCAAGTCAAAAATCAGGTCATGTGACCGCCTCAGATGACGAATTTGTCAGCGGCTGGTCTTAACACGCTCGCTTTTTGCTGGGAAAGTCGACCCAAACAACAAGGGACTCAGAAAGAGGAAATAAAAAAGAGGATGGAGTTCCCCTTTAGGTCTAATAGCTTTGTCTATTAGTGCATGAATCGCTATCTCATCCAGAATCAGCAGTATACAAGTATGTTGAGGGCCACTGTCGTAACACTGAGGCGATAGACTAATCATAGGAATTTAGGAGCAATACCCAGGGCTGTGCAAAAATTAAGAGGTACACAGCTATGAGCTTTCTGAAGCAACAAAATTCAAATGTTTAACTCAGTTTTAGCTCAAATATATACCTTCACATGTGGATGAGAACTAAAGTACAGCTCATGTATTTATGAATAATGTGATGAAAAACAAGCACTTTAATTGCAACTCCATGGCGATAAATTAAGGGACAAATAAAAAGACGTGCATACAATGTGCTGACTGACTTCCCTTTTTGAGTAAAAGGGGATGCACAAATGCTATGCATGGAGATTTTTGGAAACCACCAAACAAATACAACATTCCATGTGTCTGAACTTTTAAACACATATTTTCTTAAACAGATAATACTAGTCCTTCCTCTTGAACTAGCTGTGTACATTGTAATAGGACTGACAGTCTCCCCGGTGGCAGTGGACTTTATATTTAAGCTTGACAATCAACCTGAAAAGCAGCAGTTCCTTGATTTATTTTTTGTGTGTGCCTTACATTATGATGATCGTACTCAAGCTGCATAAAAAGTGAACAGCAAAGACTGGCTTAAATCTATACAGCTACTCAAAATGGTGGACAAATGACATTGAATCCAGGATTAACAGGCAAAAAACACTCACTGACGAGGCTAAACACTTATTCATCTACATGTTTTACAGCTTTATTCATTTGTTCTTTTCACTTCATCTACAGTCTTTTATAATTACCTAATATGCTGTTCTCCCGTAGGTAGACACAAGGCTGTGTTCCTTTGTTAGCGCTGTAATGTTTTGTGAAGGCACAGAATGCAGAGATTTTTTTTAACCCATGTCTTCTACAATCTGCAAAGAGCAGTTAAAAAAAAAAACCTTGATTCCACCTGTCTACCTCATTCTTGTTACTGGTTCAGATTACACAGATGTAATATCCATGCAATCATTACCTACAATGGCCCTGCGTAAACAAGTCCAAGGAGTTTACTAAAGGTTGCTAACCCGTTAATGTGCAACTTTATATGGACGGGCAAGCCAGTTGTCTTCATTACACATCAAGGCCTGGAACATTGCTGCCTCACAACAGTGTCTCAGGAGTTTCTCAACCGCACTGGCCCAGCCACACGCAGTGTGGATCACTTCTGACTGACAGTTTCTAGCTCCAAGCTTTCATGGGACACAAGAATATTCTGTTTTTACTTTCTGACAATGAGATTTCTTCAAAATTTTACACCTGTTTGAGAGGGCATAACAGTGTTCTCATGAAGTTTTAGGGAATTTTGAAGAGCCTCACCTACACTGAATATTAACAGACATATACTGGCATGTTAAATAACACCCCTGGACAATAGCATACAAGACAAGACAACTCGCACCAATATCCAGCAAGGACATGTGTGGATTCTTATTGTAATGCATTCCTGTCATTATTGTATTGTAGTTCTGCATTATAGTAGTGCATTGCTGTATGTTATTTTGAAATTTTGCCTAACCTTTCTTCACATTGTGCAGCTGTGCAAAAACAGTAAAAAGGAGGGCTGAAAAGCAGACAAGCAGCAACTGAGAAGCTTAAAAAAGTTACAAATATTTTTTAAAAACTCAGACACATACTGAAACAGGGCCTTGAAAATGAATGCATTTCCCTGTAACAGTCTGGAAAAATAAAGCTATTCTATTCTTTTCTACTCTGTTCTATAGACCTTGTGTCAGGTTTAACTGAAGATAAACCGTATTGGCCTTGGGAATGATGTCACCATTGAAGAGGATAATTCATTCATTAGGCGCACATTTCTTGCTCCTAATGTCACGAGTTGTTCCCATTAAAACCCAGAGCTTTCAAATGGTCTCATGTTGCTCACAGAGCCTTTTTAGCGCACCTTCTGCTGTAACTGCTGCTATTCAGCTTAATGTCCAGCAAGAAGCCCTTCACTCAAATACAACGAGAAATGACCCGTTTGAATTCTGAAATTACAAAAATAATTTTAATGAACAAATGAACCATATGCCTGTTCCTTACCTGACACTTACGTCTGAGCTGTGGTACTAAAAGCATCATCTATTGTGACAAGTTGTGCTGGGTGCACAGAACACGACTCTTGCACTTTTGTACATATAGTGGTAATACCTGTCATTTTGGGGAAACCACCAATTCATCTTCTTACTACACTTCAGAGAGTCATAAATCTAACCACATAGCTTTGGAAAATGATCCTGAGTTCGAAACAAAAGTAAAAACAGCCCTGTTTATGGGAGTCAAACAGACTGGGATATCAAATATCACTTTGTAACATAAAAAACCCAAAGTTAGTCATGGGTTAGGTACTGCGTGTGTTTATTAAAAAAATGTTTAATTGGTTAAATGATAATAATGTGAAATCACGTAAGTGTTAGTAGTGTTCTATAGGCAGATGCCCACATGCTTTCCTAGGATTCAACCCGACATGATAACCAGCAACTCGGAACTTGCTGTTCATAACCTACTCAAATAATGTCTGTATTTGCTATGGCCTATTAGAAAATATTAGTAGGCCCAATTTGTAAATTACCATGACAAAAATAATTTGTAGAATATTAACTTAAGTTAAGTTATAAACAGCAACAAGATGCGTAACGCATTATATGCCTATATTTCACTGCTTGTTTTAATGATAGGATGATAAGAACGAATACGAATTTCATCAGAGAGAAATAAGGGGGGAATTTCAATCCAACATGTCCCTTTTTCAACAGGCTTATATTATTGTATTGGTTTATATATACATTTCGGAGTGCTATTTGAGTAGTAATATTTCATCCATACCATTTCAGATGTACATCAGTTACTGTTCTCTCATAGACAAGTAATAGCCACCTATCCCCCTATAGCCAAATTTTATCGTTTGTAACGAGTGCAGGTACTGTGAACAGGCTATGCAACTTTGCTCTGTTGTTGACAGCTAATATGTCATTCCTGTTATGAAGTTCTACCTCAGGCGGAGTGTTTAATTTGAATAAAACTTTAAGTTTTATTTGTCTATCTGACGTGTCTAGCTGTATTATACAGTACTTTCTTGTTACACTTTCATGTGGCCGTAAATCTGGAGTTTCGCATATATGGTGGCTGGTACAAATATACAATATCTGTAGATGTTCTGGCGTTAATACCGTTAATACAGCCATAATGTGCACATTAATATTAAAATCACCGCTGATAGAAGTGTCTACAAAATTGATACATGTATTATATCCATTCCTTGTTCACTTATAGCCACTAGGTGGCACAACATGTCACTGGACTTGTTGAGGTACAAGGGAAACAACATGAAATATGGCTGAAATAAGGATTTAATGAAGAAGGAACAATGTGATTTTCAGAGGAAAGAGCTTGGTAAGAGGAACAGTTCCTGTGGGCATGAGAAACAGTTCCTGTGGGTAAGATGTTTGTCACTGTAGCAGGAAGAACAGGTCAGAATATAGGAAAAGGTCAAAGTAGGTAGAGGCAAGAATGACTCAGAAGATTCCAGTAACATTCTGAAGAGAGATAACAGAGAGCAATAACTATTAGTCATAAAAACAGTAAGCACTGGAATCCGAGACAGTCTTTGAAAATTGCAACATTGATATGAGCTGAAAAGAGAGAGAAAAAAAGAAATTGATTAAAAATTGCACACCATGGGCATGTGTTCAGTAAATTAGGCTCCAGTAAAGGTCAATGCTAGAGAATGGTTAAAAGACTGATCCAAAACACTCATATTTCTGAGATAGAAGACATATGGTGAGATCACTGAACACGCAGTTTAAATTGTTACATTGAGCCATTAACTTGCCAATTACTAAAAGAAACTATCTGCTGATTGACCTCTCTATGAAAATAGTAAGGATTTCATCTCACAAAATGAATACAATGCACAGTCAGCCATATTCTCAAAGGACACCTATCCGCTGAACTGGTGCTAAGAATATTGGCCCCTTTTCTTGTCTAATCTAATAAAACATTTGGAATGTTTTATAATAAACGCTTACATATAGTGTTCAGATGTTGTTTAGAACTTGTTGTATATGCTTTCAAACAGAATTAGAGTATAATAAGTACAAGGCTAAAACATGTAACAAAAACAGTACAAACAGCATCTTATACAGGTAGCCTATTACATCAGAGAGCAGATCTATGCAGGCCTGGAGTCATCAGCTACGGAATACTGAAAATGGCTAAAGGTAAACAGGCCATGTATTCACTTGGGAAGATTCTATTATTCCCTTCCTTTCTGAAAGTCACCCCCCCCCCCCCCCCCCATGAGAGGAAGCCAACTTTCTGCTTATTTTTTTTCCTCAGAGGCCCTGATAAACTGTTGAGGCACAGTGCGCAATTGCTGTGCCACCATTAACACAAAACCAGCAAGGGTGAGTGTGTGGTCTCCCCACTGAAAGTCCTTATCTGTGAGGTTAAATTAAGCTGAACTTAATTTTAGGGAACTCATTTGCCCGACTTTCCATTCGACTAGAAATCTTTAAAACACAACCTGAAGGCTCATAATTGCTTATTTAAACCAGTGGATATGGCAATTTGAACTTAATTGATGGGTTTTCTGACAGAACTAAATACAGCAAACATGTTTTTGTTAAACAGATTGTATTAAATAATAATAATAATAATAATAATAATAATAATAATAATAATAATAATAATAATATATTGAAAGGAAAAAGCCAGGCCTGAAGTGTATCAAATGGTCCAGGAGGTCTCACTTGGTGTGCTCGTGAAATATTACTCATTTCTTTGCTGCAGCTTTCAGTCCAGTAGTGATGTATGTTTTGCTTCCTGAAAAGCAATATGTTTTTGATTGCTACCCTTGTGCCTACTGATCTTATTATTTTTCTATTTTTCAAATACTGCAATAGAACTATGATTAATCAATAAGATAACATTTGTACTCAGAATGATGTATGTTCTGTCCAAATCCTATGTGTTGTAAATTCCCTCATTCTATTTCTTACTATAGTCAAAAGAAAAGCAAACAGGCCTCCTTGAAACTGTGTCAGGAACGCCTAATTTAATTTGGAAAAATCCTTCAGGGTGGGAGCCTTGTCAAACTGTGAACAGATATCTTTTCACTAAAAACAAAAGCATAAATGCCCTGTACCAGATGGTGGTCAAAAGATATCAGGGATCTGTTTTACCTTACATCCTCCTAAAACAAGGTAATCCAGTTTTGTCATTTGATGGGGATACGAGTCTCTGGTCTTAATCTCAAGAACCATATATTCTGCAATGAAACCTACCCTACAAGGGTCTTTCAGTAAAAAATAAAATAAATATTTGACAATATTTTCACCATGACTTTTGTTTTGTCAATCATAACACTTGTATTATGTCTAAAAAAATGTAAATACTTATTTAAGAATTTTATATTTTATATTATATTTTTTTCCTAGACTGGTCTCAGGAGGATATGGAGATAATACAAGGGAAACATGGTCTCAGCCATAGCCTGTTCTGGTTCTGTTTCGGTTCTGGTTCTGAGGTCAGAACCCTTTGTGTCTCTGTTTTTCTGTGATCTTTCTGTTGGCCTCCCTTAGGCCTGCCTTTCAGTCACAGGACACATCAGGGCCCACGCAGTCCCCCAAGCACAGGTTCCGTGCCGATGGTCTGGACTGCTGTCAAAACGCCTGACACACCGCACATTTATACAGAAATGGGCCAATGCTGATGTTTGGAAACTGAAGGCATCTTTGCCCAGAGTCTGGTGTTGTGCCTGCTTGTAGGATGAATGCGCCCCAAAGGAAAGTAGGGGAAGGAAGGGTTTGCACTTGACCATGGAACCTGGTGGACAACGCAGTTAAATACTGCAAGATGAAGCCCATAGCATACTTAATGAATGAAAATGTTTCCAGTGTCCCATCCAGATGTAGCCTAAAATAATGCTAAAATATGGAGTCTTTTTTTTTTATTTTAATTTAAATAATGTCAATTCAACTGCACATAGACTGTATAGTGCATTGTATGAAGCAGGCACTGTGTTTAGTCTGACAGTTGTAAATTTCAGAAGAAAGCGTAGAAAACGCACCATGCCATTTTTCATGACAATTTTTCGACCCACTTCAACCCCTCCCACACACCACTCCTGAGTCCCCACCCACAGTTTGAGAACCACTATTAGAGGAGGATGGTAAAAAACGGAGCGACATTTAGCTGTGATGCATTTTTGTGCTAACGACCACATTATAAGGTTTGCTGAGCATATCACTCATGATTATTTTTATCCATTATATTGAATATTGCCCATTATCGTTATCTTGTCGTTCAAAAGAGGAGGTCATGAAATATTCACAAAAAGCTCACGCAAGGCAGGGAGGGTAGGAGATCGTACCCATAAAGGTGTGGTGTGCCGTGTTCAGAAATTGTCCGCGTAATCTGCCTTTGGCCACCAGAGGTCAGTACATGCAACAACTTCGCTCCGGATACCATTGCCTTTTGCGTCCTTTGAGAGGCTCAGTGGAGAAGAGACAACTATGACTTCATCAAGCTCCGGGGTTTAAGGCAATGCCAATGGTGTTCCTCTTGTTCGCTTCTGTCTTTCCATTGGACCATGGACGTTGGTGATAGTGCTGTGTTGGTGAAGTGAAAGTGGATGTAGAAGGGGACGTTCTCTGTGAAATATCCTGGGCTCGCTGGAAAATGGAACTCTGTCGTTGCTGAACAAAGGGAAATCGCGCAGCACCATCGCATGTGTGAGTCTAAGGGACCAGGATGGCTGGATAAACCGAAAAAATCAAATCGGCACGGCAAGAGCATCCACCATATGGTTTGCACATCTGCAGTGGAGCTGATGAACAATACACATAATAAAGGAAGATCACCGACCAAATATAGCGAGCGGTTGACAGGTTTACATATTTAGTTTTGCAGATTGTGAACGAGCCTGCTATTTGGTTGGCTTGGAGTGTTTGAATGGAAACGGAGTGGAGCTGACCTCGCTTCTTCGTCGAGTGGTGTGCTTGCTGTTAAAATATTTCAAGCAACCTAACTTGGTAGCTAGCTAAGTATTATGTAGCTAGCTGTCTTTGGTAAGCTACATCCTGTCAGTGTTGTGAGATGGTCTGATAGAAACCTATTAGGGGTTATCTATATTTTGTGGCAATTCAGACAAGGGAAAGGGTGTTTGCAGGTTGGGAATAGTCAGGTTGGTGTTGAAATTTCATTAACAACAAAATGTTGATGTTGGGGCATCAATGCCATACGGTATAAGGGTTCACCGTCCAGACTTTGGACACTGTGGAGGCACCGCGCGAACGGCGTAGGAAAGGAGTACGGGAACCGCCGTCTGATTGTTGTGATTACCTTCTGTATTATGTTAGCTAGCTAGCTGGCTACCCAGACATGCATCTTGGGCCGGCTAGCTAGCTAGCTTGGCATAACACTTATTTGCCACCTTGCCATTACATTAGAGACCCTATATTTAGTTAGCAATATTAGCCAGTTGAGTGATACGGTTGGAATACTTGGATTAGAGATCTTCCTGGATTTGAATTGGATTATTCTGTTGGGTTTGTCTATTGGAATTTGAAAATTACAGCTGCCACTGACTATGGCAGCAGTAGTCAACTACTCGTCTCCCTGGTGGGTGAACCTGCTTCACCGACTCCCCCACTTCAATCTGCAGTTCGAGAAAACAAGCAGCGATTTTCGCCCTGAAGATCTGGAATACCTACAGGTAAGGACAATTCAAATGAGACACCTGCACAAATAAGATCTATAAAATTATCATACCTCTATGAACACAAATTGATTTGTTTAACAATAGCTGCGATTTCCACTCTACTCTGATATCAATGAGCATCAATTGCAATTTTTAACGTTTTAATATAAATTCGTAATATTTCATCATTAGTCATCGAAAAGTCATACTTTGTCCAAGCGAAACCTGAGAGAGTGCAGTGCTTCAACAAAATAATTTCATTAATAATTATATAATATTAAGCTCGCTGTAACCAGTCTATTCCAAGCCCAAGGACAACCCTGTGAAAGACCCTCTCTTGCTGTCACGTGACTTCATATTATGTTTCTGTAACCTTAACGTCATGTTTTTGCAAAGCAGGGCTATACTGATTTGATTGATGCCAGGAGCAGAGAACAGAATTCATATTGCATTCTCGTGATAATAATGGCAGTGCGAAAATAACAATAGCACTTGTCGCATATTTTGGACAACCCATCGTCGTTAATTAGTTATAGGTTGTTACTGCCCTCTGTTGCGTGAAAAGCATGGCATGTCCTGTGGCTAGCATGCTGTTTCCTTGCTGCCTTCCAAATGTCCAGTTGAGATGCTCTGATGACGTCAAGGAAACAACATGACCAGCAAGTTCGCGACGGTGCAGTCAGTCATATGGTGCTTCTCGAGCTGAAGAGTGTTGGCCAGCAAATCACAGAGGAGCGCATCATCGGCATTGGACATACGTGATTCTACTCCTGTATTGATGTATTCATGTCGCACCAGTTCGCAGAGTAATGACTTTCCCTTTTTTGTATACTGGAAGACGATTTGACATCCCAATTGCAACATTCCACAAACTGTCTTAATACAACATTTTTTGTGACTACTGTTATTGATTGTAACATTGATAACTTGCCATTGGTTTTGCTCTTCGCCTAAACCTTTGTGTCAGCTCTTTTCTCAGTGGTTAAGAGTTAAACATAGAGCTAAATGCGAATTAAATTCTGAACACCACTGTTTATTTTGGTGGGCCTTAGTTGTAGTTCAATTATGAATGCTCCACATGCCAAATCATTTGGGAAATCGTTGATCATTTGACATTGTTTCATTCATGATGCATTGGTTCTAATATTTACAATTCTGCAAGAAGACTTGGGCTATTACACAACAGGAAATGCAGCCTAATTGTTAGGAATAAGTCACTATCTTGCATTAAATAGCTAGGTACTGCTTGATTCACTGCCCTGTAATCATAACTGCTGTCTCTTCGCAGTGTGTATTTGAAAGAGTCTAATTTATTGCTTATGAAATTCGCTCCCAGCTCTGCAAATATTCTTTCAATTATCATTGCTTAGTTTATCAGTGGAATATGCTTTGAAAAAACCTGCATTTCCTTCAGGGTGATTAATTGTGTTCTTCCCTAATAAACCACATAAATCACATGCTGTGCTGTGTGTGAATACACAGTGTAAACTTCTGTGTGTAAAAAAAGCTGTATTTTATGTTCCTCTGCCAGTGCCAATCATTGAGTGCCAAACCTACTTGCTAACATCATGATGATCTTTTGAGACTCCTACACTTTAGCGGGTGTAGTTGGACACACCTAGGCCACACACACACGTGCACAAACACACACACACACTCACACATTTTGAAAGTGTTTTTACATCATGCCAACATGTTAAACGCTCTGCAGCGAAAGTCAACATCTTGACTTTCGTAAACTGTTCTGGAAGGGGTTCCCGTGGCATCTCGGTCTTCCAGATGGACAGCTGAACCTATCGTGTGTACTTGACGAAATGTGCTCTCCCTCAAAACACAGAAATTGCCTGCAGTCCTCCGACTGCAATGAAGAAAGTATGTCATTTGGATTCTGAGATGTGCGGTGTACAGTGAAGCAGCTGAGGCTATTGGGGAAGCATCTCTATCATTTGGGCCTACTGTGTTTTTAACCCTTTCAGGTGTAAGATCACAAATATGTGATTAGAATGTTCTTGACTGAACATTCTAATGCTGATGTAACAATCACAACTGGTAACTGAAAACAATGGAGTTCTAGAATACTGACTCAAATTTTCAACAAACGTTCCAAAAAACCTACTCTTCAGAGGTTTAAAATATGTGAAAGCATTACTTTCTGTAGACAAGCTAAATAGCTGCTTATTGGGCCATTTCCTGTTAATCCTGACTTTCCAAATTGTGTAGCCTATGCTTGGGTGTTTCAAGGCACCTGTCATTTCTAGTGATGCACAACACGGTGATTATTCGCATTTTCTTAATTAAAATGGCAGGATAGCTTGGGGAACGATTTCATGCTGGTGGACAGTAATGAAATGAGCTTGTTTAATCTCTGGGCAAATATTGCCCCGCTCCTTTTGTTGCAGGGCGTCTGCTTTCTCCGGATGCTAAGTAACGAGCTGATGCACTTTGCTCGCTGTTGCTGCTGTGAGAATGTAGCCTAAATTCTGCGCTAGTGCGTGCTATTTCCGCTATTTCCAGCAAAGCAAATCTGGCCGTTTTGAGTTTCAGTCAATGCAGTCGCAGAAACGCTAACTGGGTTATTGCTGGACAGTTTATCTTGTGTGTTGCTGTGTTTATGGATTAACTGTGTATATATACTACTGTCTGTGTATATCGGCTATACTTTGTTCATGTGAACAAAGCGTGTCTTGTTTGCGTTTGTGCTGGTTCAGATGTGACGCGTGGCATACAGTATTGCACGTACGGCATCCTAGCTTGCGCAAGGCGAGCAGTTCCTGTTGTGAGATTGTAGCCCATGATTTATCACAGCCCAATGCACGTTTAACGTCTGGCTTTGTGCTCTCTGTTCATTCTCACACTCATCTGCTTATTAAAGGCTACAGATGGCCCCCAGACAGCCCGGGGGGGGGGGGTCGGTTTGGGGGAAGTGTCCTGCGTATCTCATCTGCATACATTTTTGCTTATTCAGAGTTTGATCCCCATTTGTTTATTTTGTTTTTCCTCCATAAATCTTTGGTTATACGACTGGACAGGTTTTGGCAAATGAGGGATTATTCAGGAGGAGATGGAAGTCTCTGGAAAACTTGCTGGTTTATATGTAACTGCATTTTTTTTTTTTGGGGGGGGGGGGGGTGGGGGACTTGTTTTAGCGAATGGTGACAATTCCTGTCTCGTCCTTCTATAGCAGGCTGAATGAAATTACTGACTTCCATTTACGTCATGCTTTTCGAGGCATGACTGATGGAAGTTGCCACTTGGATTGATTTGAAGAAGAAGAAAAAAAACCCAGTGACAGACCACAAGGAATGGCAGTAATGCGCTTTTAAATATAGGGTCCAAATGGAAAACCCTTTCAGCATTGTCCCAGTTGCACAATGTCAGTGCCGGTGCTTGGGGTGCGCTCGCTTGCATTACCGGCCTCCTGCTCTGTGTTGTTTTGGTGTGTTCCGGGGACATGAGTGACTTTGCCCTCCGGCAGAAGGCTTAGAGTTGACATTGGCGCAAAGCCCTGCTTGTTGGCAACGTTAGCGTTGCGAAGGTCCGGCCCGTGGAACAAGGGTTAAGGCGAACGGCAGTGAAAAATTAACTTCCTCGACTAGCGGGGCACTTTTGCCACGAGGCGAGGTAGCAGTGAAAACATCGGGGCGCTGCTGTTACAGTTTTTCTCGTAATGGAACATGTAGCCTACAGTGTTCCATTTCAAACTCCACTGGCTACATTTGCCTGAGTTTCACGTCGTGAGGACTGTGTTCACTTGGCATTTAAGAAGTACAAGCGTGGGGGGCGGCTGATGCTTAGTGAAACAGATTGTTTGTTGTAACTGTAACTTTCACTTTTGGTTTTCAAGCAGAACTATGAGACTTCCTTTGAATTAGCGGAGTTCGTCCAAAATTGCACAGTGTTCAAGCTTGTAAGAGCCTTTCTGCTTTCTTGGTTGTGTCCCTGAAACCGAAGAATCAGCTCACAGCAAAATATTTCAGCAATGACAGCAAACAAATGCAATGGTAATGATCCTTCCTTCAGGCTAAAAGAAGGAAATGATCTTTTCCTTTGAATTTCACCCAAAGTTTACATGATCTGGAAAAGCGGAGTTTTTATTAAATTTGTTTTTTGACCTGAATTGGTTTGACTTTCAGGGTGGGGGCTACATGCAAGAACATCTAGAATAACGGCTGGAAAACAACTGATAACTGCTTTGTTCTCTTACTGTACGGATATATTTTGGGGTTAATAAAACTCCAGCGATGACTGCATGAAAATCTTTGAAATGGATGTGAAACATTTCCCCTTCCACAGATGGGAAATGTCATTTCACACGAGGCGAAACTCCCCTTTGAAAGCTGAGCTCCGATCAACCCGTCTCCTGATTTTATGGACTGATGCCGTCGAAATGTCAAAATCAGAGGGCCCGGATCGAACGATTCTGATCGCTCTCCCCGTGTCGGTAATCATTGCGACGCTGTAACGGGACCGCACTGCAGATGAGAGTCAATATTCACCCTGCTGCCCCCCCTATCGATTTTTAGCCTTCCCAGTTCTGCGTTGAACTTCAATCAAATACATCACGCTGATCATAAAGACGCTTGGCTAAAACTTGTACGTTCTTTGAAATGACAGTGCCTCCCGTAGAAATGTGAACACACACGTATCAAAAGTTGCCGTTCTAAGTTTCTTTATGCTCGCAGTTTCACTTGGTAGAACCCCTGATAAACAGAGCGTGCATAGACTACCCCACAGTGGTTCTTGAAATTAATTTAGGACGAAAAGTCCTCCAAAGGCACCATTATGTATCCCCCGTCTCCTTTGATCCAAGCATCAGTGGATTATTACCGGCAACAATCACGGTGATTATCTCGCGGCAGCCGTGGCCGAACGTCTTGATCCACTGACAAGCTCTTAATTGCGAATGGCTTTCCCCCTTTTTTCCCTCCAGCCTCTTATTAAACCACGTCATAGGCATCGGCCATCTGAGCGAGGAGGGTGGAACGCAGCTGCCTCAAATTGCGTCCGATTGCGTCCGTGGCGACACGCCTGGGGTCCCAACCGGTTCGCAGGCAAATTGCAGCCATGGATTTTGTGTCCTGTGTTGACCGGCACTGGCTGCAGTTGGTGGATCCAGAATATCGGATGGAGGAAAGTAGATCGGTAGATGTATCGGTGAAGGGATGGACCCAGCGGTCGTGAAAGAAAGAAAATGGAAAGTTAGATTACACACCAGGTCAGGAACGGAAGTATGTCGCAATGTGCTCCCAAGAATCAACGTTTAGGCCATTTGTCTTTTATGCGGTCCGTAAGGAGCACTAATCAACCTGGGGGGGTTGACATTGACCCCCACCTGGTTTGCTCTGAGACACAATAATTTCTGCGCTCAGCAAAACGTTAGTTTGTCATCCATGGAGTTTGTGTTCTCGGGCTAAATATCATGTTTCTTACCCATGCTTAAAAATTTTGGTTATTTCTCACAACCGCTTATATGACTGATAAAAGTAATTTTACCCCCATTGTGTGTGCTTGTCAGCTCAAATGTCTTGGTACAATAGGGTGCTTAAGGTCTTTATTTTCTTTTGGTTTGCGGGGGTAGGGGGGAGGGGGGTATTGAGGGTTGTTGTGAAATGTTTGCTCTTAGCCCAGAGGAATGCTGTTTGTCAGGAGTATCATGGTTCTTAAGGGATGTAGACTTCACTTTTTTGGAGATTTTAATTAAGTCATTAATTAAGACCTCAATATGCCAGCCAAAGGAGGCCATAGCTGTGAATTTCCCTAATCATGGAGTCTGCATATTCAGCCAGAGCTGTTATCAGTTGTGTGAGACACAGGCATCACAAGTTCATCCATAGATGAGAGCTGGCTTCTCGCTTGCCACAGACTCTATCCTGGAATATCTTGAACCTATGTTTGAATATTTTGAAACAAATGGTAACTTAAAGCAAGCTAATATTTTCTAGTTGAGAGAGGAAAAAAAAAAGATTTAAAGTTTTAAGTCGAGACGGGTGGCGTAATCTGCTGGGCAGGCAACTTTCAGCCACACGGGCAGGGGTTCAAATCCCACCGCGGTGCCTTCTCAGCTTTCCACCTCTCTGAATAAAGCAACAAAATATGAAAGGGGGATAGTTTCCTAAAAAGAAAAAATATTTAAATTATTCTCTCAGCTTTCATTTATCCAGAGCAACTTTACAGGTTTGTAGCTTTACAGGTTTGTTCCACCGACAGCAAAGACATGAATAGGATATGGAATTCCATGCAAAAGATATTGTTGGATAGCCGTGTAGTATGATATAGCTACCTTTGCCCCGTTCTCCACTCTCAGCCCAGGGGTATGTGCAAGGTCATGGGCAAGGCTTGCTCTCGTGACCTCGCCGAGCCGTGAAACATCTTGCAGAAAGCCCTGGAGGCGAGCTCCTTTCACAACCTCCCGAGTCAGCAGCTAAAAACATAGCCCCCGCGGCGCGAAACCAAATGCCCCGGCTGCGTTCCTCCTCATCAGTATTCCTGAAGGACGGCCCGAGAGCCTTCATCCCCGCTATTTATCTTCATGTCAGACGGAAGATGTGAACGAAAGCGGATGTCTTTTTATTATTTTTTTTTCAACGGTCCGTTCACACTGAAACTCGTTTCAAACCACGTTTGAGGAGAAAGGGATATCAAAGTATTTCAAATGTGCATCGCTAATAAGAATCAGACTCCCAGAGCGCAGATGATGTAATCCCTAACTGCTTGAAGAAAGCTTTTTTATGCTATGTATAGTGGGCCAAACAGAGCGGTGACTGAGTACTGCAATTACACAAGGGAATGGACTGTCACTATTAAATTCCAGTTTATATTTATATCAAAGAAAGAAAGTTATTTCAGATGTGTTTAATGTTTACAATTTGTTTTGACTGTTACAATTTAGGCTTAAGAATTTAGAGTTTGGAAGCATTTGCAGCCTCAAAAAGTAACAGAGTGCATTGTAAAAGCACTAATTTGGCCTGACTCAGATGTTTCTAGAAGGTTTTCACACTTTTGTCACTTTTAGGTTACTGCTGTGGGAAATTTTTATTTATTTATTTATTTCCAACTGTTCAAAATCGTGTAGCGTTTATCTGTCTGCACATTTTGCTCACAGCCCTGCTGTCACGTTAAACATTTTTCTCACTTCAAAGTGCAAGACAAACGTGAGAATCACATCGAGCTGGTCTCACCCAGAATGATTCAGGCATTTTGAATAAGATTATCGTTAAGTGACCACCTTGCTGCCGTTTCGCAACCTTTCGCAACTGTGCGCTGAAGGGAGCCATCAGTCACACATTGGAAGGAGGCCAGGGTTTCAGTCTGTATAGGGTTTCAGTAGAAAATGCAAGCGTTCACTCAGGGGAGTACCGACGCACGTGCTGCAGATCCTTTCGGTTGAAGGGAACGCTGATTGTCTCTTCCTGAAAGACAAAGTCCAATCAGGGGGAAAATAGGGCATCACACGGTTCCTTTCAACACCTAGAAGACGTTAATCGCTCATTGAGCGGAGGAAACGATCGTTTTAGTAGATGCCAAGTGCTGATGTACTTTCAGTCTTTTCACTTTCGGTCTGAATGTAAAGGACTTTTATCCAGGGCAAACTGTGTTATGGCATAATTAGGAACTCGTTAAGAAAGTGGACTCAGCTGGCAAGCATGTTCTGTTATCATTTAGGCCTAGTACAGACTATTTGCTTTTTTAACTCAGTCCAGTCAAGCAGATTATTTGTGGTAGTAGTAGGAGGAGAGGGAAGAGTAATACTGGTAGTTTACATTTGATGTTCAGAGAAACGTTCCTTAAGCATATTTAATCTACACTGCATGGCCAAATGTATGTGGACACCTGACATCCAACATCTCTCCAAAATTATGGGCATTCATATGGAGTTGGTCCACCCTATGTTGCTATAAAACCTCTGCTTTTCTGGGAAGGCTTTATGCTTGATGTTGGAGCATTGCTGCAGGAATTTGCTTCTGTTCAGCCTGTTGCTTCTGGTTGGGCAGTGATTGGGCGATTAGGCCTGGCTCCCCTTTGCAACTCTGCGATGCCCGGGGGGGGTTGTTGTGTCATACGACATCACTGCAGTTCGGCTGGTCTTCTACTGCCTGACTCCTGACTGACTGCTGCCTCAGACCTTATAGCAGTCATTTTAGCCTCAGAATGCTGAGGCCTTGCACGCTCTGTAGTTCTTGGTTTCTGCTGTTATTTTCTTTCTTCCTGTTTCGGTGTTACTGTACCTCGCCTGTTCTGCTGGGGTTTTCTCGCAGCGGTGTTCACACGGCGCTCCTGTTCGCCTCAGATTCAGAGTCTTTGCGAGAGCCCTGTGGCAGATCCTGTTGTGGAAGAGCACAGCGCAGAAATTCGGTTGGTTGGAAAAAAAGGGGGAAAAAAGCCTTAAAGTTTGAAAGATGCCTGGTACAGTGTTAGTGGTAGGGGGGGGTTATTCCTGTAGCATTTGTAGTCTTTGACAGTGGCAGACATGTTTACTTGCGTTGAAGAGGTTAAAAGGGGCAGGGCCTTGGTGATGTGGGATTGGTCTGCCAAAGGAGGGGGCAGGGAGGGCATCCCGCTCTCTACACTAGTGCCAGTCTGCCAGAGCAGATTCCAGTCCGTGGCTGGAATTAATTGGTAACGTCAGCACATTAAGAGAAGGATTTGCACTAATTCTCTGTCCAAAACTCACCCCAATGCACTTTTTTGCCGAAATGTATTTCCTGCCTCTCTCGAACGACAAATAAAAAAATTATTTCCATCATTTGACAGCCAGGAGCTTCACATAAGGATGGTTTATTTAGCAGTCTTAAAATGCTCTTAAAGGTCCCACACACTTCCCTGTGCATTTATTTAGAAAGAGCTTTGTGTCTGTCCTGCTCTATAAAGGGGAACTCTCTGTAAATATAATTGGGTGGATTGAGAGATATCCTTACTCTTTGATGACCTGAGCAATATGCAGCCTGTCTCCCAAGATGGTTAAGTTCAGCAAAGATTAGTCTCTGAAACAAAAATGGGGTGAACAAAAATTCAACAAGCGCAGGCTAGCAGAGGAGACGGTCGAGTGTTAAACTCGCTCGTCTGCCCTGCAGGGGAGGGGCAAATCCGGCGTTATGGAGGTTTCGACGGTGACCCAGCTCAGTGGGTGAAGTTTGGGGTCCGTCAGTGTTGATGGGTGACCTGGAGAACCCGGTCGTGGTTTGTTTGGGCGCCGGTGGAAGGGAGGGCACGAGAGCAGACGCCGCAGCGGGGGGGTCTGGCCTTGGAGGGTCAGCGCGCCGTGGAATCTGGCCAAAGCCAACTCACAAGCTGCCTGTGGTCTGGTGCATTATGGGAGAGCAGGCTTATATGAACTGCTCAGGGCATATGCCGGCTAGTGGGTGTCAGATGGGTGTTTGGAAGCTACAGCACAGATCCGTATCAGATAAGTAGTCTGCAACCCTGGTCCTAGAGTTGCTGGGTCTGCTGGTTTTCATTTTGATTTGACCCCTTAGTCAATGAAATAAAGGGGCTCTTTTCACTGTTAAGTCTCCTCACCGGGTTTCTGGAGTCTGAATTGGTTGCCACTTTAAATGTGAGATCAAAAACCAACAGACAGTGTGGTTTACAGGACCATAGATTGCAGATCTCTGCTGATACTAAACGCCCTATTCTCAACATCAGAATCTCTGTCTCCCATTAAAACAGAAATGTTCAAATTTGTCATTGAGATGCATATAGGCCTATTCAGAAAATTAATTTAGGGGGATAACAAAGTAAAATATTGTGGTATTGGACTTTAAGGTATCGCTGTGAAAATCCTGGTTCCATCCGGAACCTTCTGTAGTTAAGAAGCAGAGAGGACGGAAGTAATGCAAGACCATCGTGCATGTCTACAGAATTGTTGCTCACAACATACTCCCAGTTTGCACAGGATCCATAGCATCATGGGGTTCTAGAATAAAAAGAAAAAAAAACTATTGTTGCTGTGATGTGGTCTTGATATGCAGACCTGTTATGGCCTAATTAAAAAGGATGTAGCCTATTCAATGAGTGTGATTTATTTGCACTTGAACACATTGACATCATGCCCTCATCGTTCCAGTATTCTGTGGAAGATGTTAGGTGGACACACACAAATGCACAAATAAAACATTATTGTGGGTCATCATCGTGGCAGATAGTCTCATCTTGATTATACAGTAGTTCCGCTAGGAACAAAGGTCAATTAGCAATGCAAACTTTCCAGCTATGGAAAGTACAGTTAAGTATATTACATGGATCGGTGGAATGGCAATTGCGTTGTTTTCGGAGACGGGTGAAGAAGCAGTGTAATTTTGAGTTACCCAGACCGCAAATTATGTGGACAGTGGAAAAAGACAGACCTTCAACCATCCCTGCAAATTGCTTTGGAATAATTAGCTTGTCTTTATAAAACAATTTGGGTAATTAGCTTGTTGCGGTGCCATTTTCTCACACTCTCCTTTGAGAAGCTGTCAAGGTGCCATTTAATAGGTTGCTGGCTAGCTGGACTTGGCTTCTGTCTAATTTGCAGACCGGCACGTACGCACTTGCAAAAGCAATAACAGAGACGGTAGAAGTCACAATAACCTAAGAATGGATTATTTCTTAAAATGAAGCCGGGTTTTGGATTAAAAAAACTGGTAGCACTAGTCCTTGGGGCTTTGAGCACTGTTCTTTTCTCAAAATGCTATTGACTGAAAGGAGAGAAATCGAATCGGTAAGCAGGCAAGAAGGGCAAGTAATCAGTAGGGTTTGTAGAGAGGAGTGAGATGGGTGAGTCTCAAGGGCATACTGTTCTACTACTCTTTCTGAATTTCATGCCAACTTCTTCTCTTAATTATTTAATGAGCCCACTCATTTAGAAATGGATATTTAGCCACATTTCTTCATAAGTTCATGAATGACAGCTGAATATCGTTCCTGTGTCCAAACAAGAAGCATATCATTGAAGTCTAATCTACACTTAAACCAGCAGAAGTAGGCTATATTAAGTTAGCCGGTGTAATTGGTGACTTGGGCACCTGCATACACATTGGGCCTGCAGGTATGGATTTTCCCACCCCAGTTTTTGCAGAGTTGTCCCAACGCTTCAGTCACATTGCTCTCGTGTGTATTTAAGTATTTAACATCCTCGTTCCCCAGGGAAAAAAATCAATCTGTTTAACTGCGGAGCAACTGAGGTTGGTACACGGACCTCGGAAAATTGATGGTCGAGGTGCAGAAGCGCCTTGATTTATGAGTTATTGTAACAGAAAGAATCACAAGGCACGCTGTCTAGGGGTTGCCTCTGGAGAGAGATCACATTCCAATGAATCTTGAAGATGAAATGAATGGGTCTCTGAGGGTCCACTGGCAGCTTTTCTGAATATAAACCTCCTCCTTCAACCGGGTTTTGGGTCCACCAGCATTGAGACTGATAAAAATGAGTTTTATCAAAATACATCCTATTTAGACCTAGATGATAAGCCGGAACCTTTTTCAGCATCCAGATTCAGCCTTATGGTGAAATGCAATGTGTCCCTCCGGGTCTGCTGAAAAGACACAATCTTCTGTAAGGTGGTCATTAATCTACTCACTGCACAAGATTTTACTAAGTGGAAGGTAAATGTGTCCTTAACTTCCATCTTGAATGCGTGGTTGCACTAAGTAATTGAGCCTTTGCCGAGTCCTGAATGCTCATGCTATGCTTTATGCTTTTCATATTATTTTCCTGGTGCCTCAAAAATAGCAGCTTGTAGGTCTGTTTGCTGAACTGTAGCTGGCACTATTCGTGATACCAACTGTAAAATGAAAGGGCTAACTTTAGAGAAGCCTTTCATTCAGTCACCTTCAGGAACTTCCTTGACGTGGATGCGATGTGGTGATACAGCTGACGGCTTTCTGTCAAGTAGTAGGCTTCTCAAGGCTTTGTCTGACCCCCTCCTCACCCAGAGAAAAATGGTTGTTGTAGCCATTTGCTGTTGTACGTTTTATATTGTTTTATTTAATTTGACTTTAGCTGCTGTTATCGCAGCAGTAATTGCTGCAGTAATCGCAGCATCTGTGAAAATACTCATTTGCTTAGTAAACGCCTTTTTATTTGGGGGTCCAAATAAAATTCTGGTCCAAATCCCTTGGCAGGAAAAGGAAAAACCAGAGAGATGATGGTTAACGCTAGCCTGTGCTGTCAGCCTGTTTGCCCAGTGCGAAACAGCACTATGGGGAACCATACTCGTTATGTAGCCTACTTGGAGTGTCTGTTTTTCTTCATAGCGCGCTGCAGTTCTTTTAATGGCAGGATTACTGTTAGCATGTGTATGTGCGTGTGTGACTGAGTATCTGTTTAAATGTTGCTTCTTAATAGTTTGTAATATGTTTTTGTAGGGGAAATAACTTGTACTTGTTGGAAGGACTTTCATGTGAAATTGAGGGTTTTCATAACGGATAGCGTCAGAGCTGAAACCTGAAATGGTCATTTGGGGCTGGCCTGTCTGAGTTATGGTTTGGATCCGTCGAAAGCGTTCGACCGCTTTCAGTACTCTGCTTTCCGCCGGGAAGATTTCCAGCGGTGCAGCCACGGCCGCGGCTCAGGGGCCGACCTCCGCGGTCGCCTTGTTTGCTTTCGCGCGCGCGCGTGCGGTCTGACTTTCCCACGGGCGGCGAATCTCCCGCTAGCCCGTCTCAGGCCGTCTGAGGTCACCGCTAATGAAACGAATAAATAAACGGAGGAAATGAAAATATGTCGGCTCTGACATGCAAGGCCTGTCCGCCCCCTCGCCCCCGCCCCCCAGTTCCGGGCCTTTTCCGCCCGGGGATCGATGACCCAGATGTGTTCAGTCATACTTGCGCATCCCCCTTTCGGCCTTGCTCGGATTTTTTTATGCAGTTGACCTCCCCATAAAGACGGGGGCCATTGACCCATTTCCCAGGAAAGATGGAGCTCTTTGAGAATCGATGATGGCAAATTGCAGTTCCGTGGAAGCGAAACCGAACGTCTCGTGGCTGTATGTCAGGGCAAGTGCGAAGAGGCGAACAATAAAAATAAATAATGCCGGCCTCACTGAGCATGACAGAGAGCCTGCTTATTCAGAACTGAGAATCTACTTTGTCTTTGAAATGGACTTGAAGAGATTGAAAGCTGACCTTAGCAGAAGGGGAAATGTCTAGTTGGACGTTGGCCAGTTTTCCACATTCCCCAGTGTGGTCTAAGTTTATAGTCGTTTGAAGGCAACAGCCATTGTGTGGCTTTTAAGATTGATGTCTGGATGAGAACAGAGTCACAGCCCTGTATGGCAATCGCATATTCAGCATCATTTGGATTGGTTTTTATTTATTTAGTGCCATTCATGATCAGGAATGCAGACCGAGCGGAATGACAGTCCAGCTGTGGTATTCTGGCTGTGCAGTCCCTCGCCAACTGTGGGAAGTTATTTTCCCAAATTAGTCTGCGCTCAAGGAACCAACGCTTATTGAGGGCTTCGGTTTATGTAAAATATTGGGGTGAGGGAGAGTTGAATCATAATTTCTATAACAGACATACAGTGAACTCCATGTTCACTGTATTCCAGCGAATGTTTGGGACAGAAACTGATGAGACGCCCTTACTAACTATGATCAGCATTCATTCTCTACTTTGTAGCCATTTCTGAAACCACATGTTAACCTCAAGAACCTGAAGTAATATTCCCCCTGAAGCAATGATATGTTAGCATGTGTAGCAGGTATAGTATTGATCCATACTGAAATGATAATGTATGTAGAGTAAGCTTCTGCCCCATGTCTCTTCTGACTATTACCCTCTGACCCCTTCCTTGGTGCCTTCCACTCTTCCTTCAGCGATGTCTCTCCCCAACCAACCTTGAACAAGATGTGGAAATGGAGTTGCATGTGAGGGCCAATAAGAATTGAAGAGTGCCACAAAATCATCTGGCCTTCTAGGACTTCTTTGGTGATTGGTTGTGTGGTGTTCAGTAGCTGGTGATATTGCTTTTGCACCTCTGTAAAATGCTATGTGGCTGACGTTTTACTTGCTGCGCAAAGACCTCGAAATGAAGTGAATGTGTGTGAATGTCCTACAAAATGACCTGGATTAGCAGTTAAAGAAAATGTAACCTTGTTGCATATAGTCTCTTGTGGGACAGCGTCTCTGTATCCCTGAGCAAGGTACTTGACCTGATTTGAAATTTCCAGCCTCATACATTCGTCATAAGATGTAAAGTCGCCCTGGATAAGTGTCAGCTAAGCAAATGATAATAATAACAGTAATGAAGAGGATAATGCTATTGATAAAGATTTTTCAAGACTGTTTCATACTTGATCTCTTTTTTTCAAGCTGACAATTTCTGTTTGTCAGCGGCTCGTGGCCTTCTCTACTGAAACACTAATAACATTAAGTCTAATCTAATCAAGCCTCATGAAAGAGACTCTTTCTTTAATTTAAATTGAAGTCCACCATAACCTGGGTTTAAAGACAATGAACTAGTTTTGACAGAGCTTGTCATTTGACTACACAAATGCTGTGCCACTACAAAGCCATGATTACGACATGTACAATGGTTACTACCAGCACAATGCTTAACATTGCAAAATCTATTATCTGTGTTCAAAAAGAGGCCGTACATCCAACAAAGGCAGCTTTTGGAACAAAGCGTACAGATTCGGTTAGTATTTCGGCCTGGAAATTTTCCAGCCCGTAAGCTGGAACGAACTTGCGCGTTTCAACATTCCCAGTGCATCGTCGGTGCATTCCCCTGCATTTTCAATCAGCCTTTTTTTCTCACATTCATTCCCTGCAGCTCAAAATATGGATTTTTGTTCTTTGACTGTCTCTAACAGACAAATAGTTAATCAAAGGGACCAAGCAGTCTTCACTGGACGTTTGAAACAGTTAAACGATTGTGTGTGTTCCCTGCGAGATATGTGAAAAATATATCTATCTCCCTCACTTGCTAGCAGGCTGTTTCCTATTTCCCGCAGGGGAGGTTATTTTTGGAAACGTTTTTTTCCTCTTTTCCTTTGGGACAAGTTTTCCCTCTCCTTGCCTGTGGCAGTCCGAGGGCAAAGCCGGTAGGTTTCTGCCTGGTTCCCTAGCCAAGCATTTCATTTAGTCAAAACAATTACGGCTGCTTCCATGTTTGTTGAAAACGAAGTTAACCACAAGCTACTGTGGTGCATCAATCGAATTAGGACATAATACGTGCTACATTTTCAGCCTAATACATCAGATAAATGGCTTACTCAGTCAGAAGGCGCATATGCAGCTCAATGGGAAAAAAAGGCACATCTCGTTTTATAGGTTTGATTTTGCTAGCCGCACAGGAAAAAACGATGAAATGCGAAAACGAGACTAAGTTTAAAAACCAAACGCTGTGACTGGGCTCACATTTTTTCGCTCTTCGGAAAGGCGAAGTTGACACGCCTCTGAGTTCTTGAAGTGGCCTTAGCTTTCAACAAGTGGTGGAAAGAGGAGGCCCATTAAGATAGTCTTCTAGTGATTGCGTTTGTGTTTACACAATCGGCTCCCAGGACTTCTCCTGCTGAAAAAAAAGCCCGCTTGGGCTAGCCTTTCGTCAACAGTATCTCTGGGGAGACAGGGAGGGAAAATTGTGTTAGCGGTGTCTGGATTTAAATCTCTTTATTGACACGCATGCACACATACAAAACCCAGATTTTCCCAGGAATTAAAGCATTTGGGGGAGGGGCTTTGTTCTGTGTGTCCTATATTTTAAATGGCCTCTGTTGTAATAAATAACAGCTTGAACGGTCCCAGCGTTCGGATTACTGTGGTGAACATTACACAAGTGCATGCTGCACCAGACGCGAAGCGAGAGGCCTCCTATGTTTGTAGATGTCATGAAAACCCAGTTTTTGGAGCTTTGAGAACAGCTTCACTCGACTGAAGCTCAACGAACCTGAATCACTTTAGAGTCCGGGTTTCACTGCGGTGGAGATGCTTGCGGCAAACGGCCGCGGTTTCTCTGTCTGCGTTTTTCCACAGACCGCCGCTAACCCTTACGACCTACATACGCGCACCGGGGTCTCCAGAGGCTAGCGTGGCCCGGCAGATATCCGCATTTCCGCGACCCGGCTCGCCGACCGGCAAAGCCTCTCTGTCCATTACCTCCCGAACGGTGCTCACAGATTATGTAATGCCGCCGCTGATGACGTCCAACCTAGCGAGACCTTTGTGGCATCGCAGTCGGGCCTGGCCCAGATGGCATGGCGCTGGTTCCCTTGGCCTCGCTCCTTCTTATCCCTGTACTGCCTGGTTTTCTCCTGACCTGGCTAATGCTCCTGCCCTTTAGTAACCGAATACAGCAGTTGCCATCCGCGGTGGGAAAGCAGTAGGAAGCTCTTTTTGACTTTGGCTTGACGCTGTTGACATGGCAGCGGTTCCCACGGTAGCCAGTAAAGGCTTGACGTGTTGACACCGCAGCGATTCCCGGTTTTTCCGCGGAAGACCGATTTTCCCGACATTCTCTTGTCTGCGCCTGTCCAACATTGATCGATTTGACACTAATGTATGTGAAAGTTTCATTCATTCATTCATTTATTTATTTATGTCATTTTTCAGATGGTTGCGGCCTGACTTTGAGCCAGCAGTCAGGGCGCCCTGCCTTGCAGGTCTGGAGGGAGCCGTTTTGCTTTGGAAACGGGCTTATTAAAAGGGCACTGCGTGGATGGATGCTGGCAGCTTTCCTGGCTATAGACCCCATTTTAGCTGCTCCGTTGCACACCGTCAAATTTTTGTTCTACTACTTCTTTGTTTTTTGTTTTGTTTTGTTTTTTGCTGGTATTTTTCTGAGCTGCTTCGTTGGAGCGCCACAGCCCCACGCCGCTTCGGTTCGGCTGTGGCTTCCTGGCATCGCCGCTTCCGTTGCCCTCCGCCCAAATAAGCGCCAGATTTGCGCGTTAGTTCGCGTCCTGAAAAAAATCTCCTCCTTTCTGATTTCCTGTTATTGCATATTTGTCACGCTGAATGGTTTCAGTTCTTTAGACAAAATGTAATATTAGACAAAGGGAAACCGAGTAAACGCAAAACACATTTTTTAACACGTTTCATTTAGACTGTGCATAGTGTGCTTGTAGATACTTTGTGGTGACTACTTCACTCTGATGGTAAGGTTCAATATGAGTAAGGTTTAGATTCAACAGGGCTGACTGCAAGACTGCTAAGCCTGCCTGTGTTCAGTCAGCTGAATCTAATGAATTAAATTTGTTTAATTGGTTGAGTAAATAAGGGAGCGATTACTTTTTCACATGGGTGATATGGGTGTTTCATAACTTCTTTCATTAAATTTTAATTATTTTTTAAATAATTATTTAAAAAATGTGTTCGTGTTTACCAGGCTTTGAAGCCAATCAGTGTGACAAATATGCAATAATAGAGGAAGTCAAGAAGGTGCATACTTTATCAGGGTATTGTAGCAGAACAGAGAGACCTGAATCAATAGCCCATCTAGCCTTGTGTTCCCTGCTTTAATTACATTATCTTTTTTTCTTCATATTATGTTTATTACCTTACTTTACTCAGATGTCAGATTGATATTTAAAATGTTATTTTGAAGCGGGACTCAGTCAAAACAGTGACGGTACATCAGAAAAGAATACAGACAGAAAAAAATATAAAATGTATAAAATGTGCATATTATCAATGGAAGTCTCTAAACGCAAGAGCAGTGGCTCCACACACCAGCGTTTTGTCCTTCTTACTTCATGAGCCCAGATCGGCTTGCTTCAGCTGGTCTGGACTGCAGGTTCAGAGGCTAACCACACAGGGCTGGGGCAGCAGCTTTGGGGAGTGCTTATTGCTTTCAAAGATGCCTTAAATAATTAGATTTTGGCTGAAGCCGAACGTGTCCTCACCCAACAGGGATCACAAGAACCTTGTCAGGCATTTATGGGCGAATATTACGAGGAGTCTTGCACTTTCTTTTGTCACCGATGTAAAGAAATCAGCGACAAAGGGTGCCCAGTCTAGGAAATGGTATAATGTAAAAAAACAAAAAAACAAAACACAAGACCAGGTCAAAACCTAGTAGGCTATATGGCTGGACCGGCCGACCAATGGTGTGACTTCATAACTTGGCTGACCAATGGTGTAACTTCATCACTCACTCAGTCAGTCACAGGCATTCGCGTTTGTAGGGCTGGCCCCACTGTTGCGGTCCAGCCAAAAACGTTAAAAAAAATGTGCTGTAAATGTTCATGCAGTCTTCATTCTGTAACCAAATTATTTCATTCTGTCTCTGAAAAAAAATGTCAGGCGTTCATTTAGCTTTCAGACAGCCTTTTCCAGTGGACCTTGGCTTAATTTAAGTGGTGTTCACCCTCTCTAAACTCTGTGGTATACCACTGAGCCAATCGCGCAGGCCTAGCCTCAAATCTGTGTCTCAAGGTCCCAGTCTGGGCTCATGGTCAGCACTTTTATCATCTGGGCCGTTGAAAAGAACGAAAAGATTTTCAACATCATTTCAATGGCATTTTATATTGCAGAAGCGCATGGCCAAGCCAGATAAAAATTGAAATTATGATGACACACACCTAAAGGTATTTTGAGATTGATTAGCAAAAGGACCGCCTTAGTGTTCTGGGATGTATCTTGTGCGATTCATTTCACATTGCTTTGATTAGATATTGTGCAGGTTCATGTGCACAAAAATAGAAGCTCGCTACTTCTCATAATTATTCAGTTGCAGGAAATCTTTAGTTGCCTTGCATCATTAAAAGAGTAAGCTAAGTAGATTACAAGACTGTGATGTTGTATATTTGTTTTCCATTCTACCAAGCTGTAATTCAGCTGCAATTCTGTACTGCAGTTTTTCCAGAGGGGATAATGGAAGAACCCACACAAACTGACTCCTCATTTATTTATTTAAATCACTAGTCTATTAATATACTATAATACATTATATGATAAATAAATATGATTATTATTGATACATGGATGTATCAGTTGCTGTACAAAAGTCACAAATCGACTGAGGATTCTCGCAGGCTTTGTTTTTTGTCCATCTACCTGCTGTCAGAAGCGCCGTTGTTTAAATTCGTCTGCGAGCAAGATTGCTACTTGAAAACCGGGCCTTGTTCGCCATTTGCTAACAGGAACTGCACTTCGGAAGTCGTTTGGCGGTTTTCGTTTATTTATTTACTGCGCTCTTCAGATAAGAATGCGGAGAGATTCCGGACTGCTGTGGAAGAAAGAAAAAAAACCTGATAATGAATGCCTCGACATGAAATTACAGATGGAAATTACAGACAAAACCGTCTGGTCTTATTCCGCTGTATCTCCTGTGTGTGTCAGCAAAAAAAAAAAAAAAAAAGTGACTTGAAACTGAGAATTTCTCATTTTCATGTCTCTTCCCATTTAAGTGAAATGAAAGCAAGTTACAGTGCCATTTCTTAACTTTGGTAGATTGTTACAAATTGAAAACTTAATGCCCAGTGACACATTTCCAGATGTGAATACCAGATTTTAGGTTAGATCAGTTCAATTTTCGGAAATGGCGCTGCTTTCTCTGCTGTGCACATAGACACGTTAAAAATGTTTAAAAAATAAATAAATAAAAACTGCATGTCTTTTTGCAATGGATTCAGTTCCTGCTTTTGGACCGTGGTAAAGACTCCCGTGGCCCTTTTGTCCTGATCAGCTGAAAGATTCCCTTGCGGTCCCACGGGAAGGTGGAGACAGACAGGTTTGGCGCACCTTGAAAGGAAGACGGCGGGAGTCTCGTCGGTTTCCGGAAGATTCCGAACGTTCGCTTAGGAACATGAGCTTACGAGGTCTGCAGGGGCTGCTGTGCCTCACAGCAAGATTGTGATCTTCGTAGTCCTATCACGCAGCCCCCATTTCATTAGTGACGGCCCCGGGATAAAGAAAAAGACGGGCCCTTTTTGGATTGGAAGGACAGGACAATTTAGAGAGCTGTGTTTCCTGTAAATACGGGTGCAGCTCCGTATCTCTCTAGGGTCAAAGGACTGATTCTTGGAATTGGCTTGATAATCATTAACTTGAATGGCTGTTTTAAATAAGAGGCTTCTCCGCTGCCAAATTGTTCTCTTTTTCATAATCAAAGTACATCCTTTACTTCAGGCTCCACAAAAGTACTGTTGGCCGGTGGCCATGTGACGCACTGGCTGGAAATTGAACCATTAGAGCAAGTTGCCATGGTAGGGCACTGCTGTTGAAGCAGGACAACCACTCTAAATTGCTTCAGATGGCTAATTAATATATCTTAAATACCCTTTTCACACATGCAGCCTTGTCCTGAATTGTTCTGGAACTTTACCATTTAAGGGTCATGTGAATGTGAGATCTGGCCGTTCGTGTTCTGGAAAAGTTGCTCTGGAAATTTTCTGGCTCAAGACTCGGTAGCATTTACTGCTTTTCTGGTGTTGTGTTAGTCTGAACAAAGCCAGAACATTAATGGGCAAAAACACGAAACTTGACTTGTTCCTTTAAGATAGGCTAGGCGTCAAGCTACATTGTTTCCTACTACTGCAACTAATGGTAAACAGACAATGTACACACAATAAATGAATGATTCCTTACCAGCTAGCTGCACAGTACACACAGTCTCCTTCACATCATACAGTTCAGCTAACACTTGGATTCCTTACTGCACAAGATGTTACGTGAACATTACAACGTGGCAGGATCTTGGTGGTTTCTTTCATTGGCAAGCTAGTTAACATTAGCCAGATTCAGAATCATACCCCGTGGGGACTTCCATCTCATCATTAGCTCTTTTTGACAGCCACTGCTTCTTCAATCATACAGCTGAATAACAGCAGTTTGGCTGATTAGCAGGATTTTCTAGCATTTGATGGATGTTTGAACATGGATGCACTTGTACAGACTGTCTAGAAGATGTCTAGAGACTGAGGCTTGACTGTGAAAGGACTGCACAATAGGGAAGACATTTTGTTGCCTAGTTGCTTGAGTGAAGATAGAAGTTGACAGACAAGAAAGCCTATATCAACCAGGCAGAGAACCTGCTTCACAAAATGAAAGTCCTGGTTGTTGTCTGTGGTTGACCATGCTTCCTGTTAGACTGTGTTCTGCAACGCATTAGTGAGCTATCTTTTCATGAGTGTAAGGAACAGTCTGTTCCTGACACTCATTGCTTGCGTACTGTATGTACTGTATCCTGAATATTTTACCCCTCAATTAAAGATATGGCTTGTCTTTCACCATGTCACTCCCTGTGTGGTTTTAATGGTGTTAGAGCTCTTTCTGCAATTTGTCTTGACTCATCACACTTTCTGAAGTCACATCTTTTTAAAAAAAATGTTCTTTTATTTATTTGGTTTAAAAAAAGTTAAAAATTTTGGTTTGCCAGATAATTGCAACCGTAAAAACTAAAGTGTAGTTATCTCAATGAAGTTGATATATGGTTAAGATACAGGCAGCAGCCTTATTACATACTACTTACTGACAGACTGACTTAAGGTTTTCAGATGAAAAACAGAGAGACCATATTGGTGAATGGGCATAGACCACTCATTCATTCGGTGTGAATAGCCTAGCAAGGGCCTACGTGCACATGATAATAAATATTAGCGGCCGCAACACGTTTGTCACCCGGCGGTCACGGCGCACAATGTCATTTCCTGTCCCGCCTTCTCTCTTCCAGTCGGTGCTGCTGCTTGGAGGCGTGGCCCTGGCCTGCCTGGCCCTGGACCTCCTCTTCCTGCTGATCTACTCCTTCTGGCTGTGCTGCCGCCGCAAGAAGACCGAGGACCAGCCCAACGCCGACTGCTGCTGCACGGCCTGGTGCGTCATCATCGCCACGCTGGTCTGCAGGTAGGCCCGGAGACCCCGCCCACCCTCACCTGATTCACTCTGCACCTCCATGCATACAGATGTAATGGAACAGAACACTACGTTTTGCCCATAAAAGGGAATTTCTGATGCACATAAGGTTTCATGACATGTCATCAAAAAATTAATGTATTGTGATGTTAACCACATTTAAAAAAAACAACGAAACATGCACGCTGGGATAGGCTCCAGCACCCCCCGCGACCCTGCTCAGGATAAGCGAGTGTAGATAATGGATGTATGGATGCGTCCCAGCACTTTTCATTACCGGCCATTACCAACATTAATAGCGTACAATAGGAAATTACATTGAACGCATCAAAGTTTCATCATTACGTTCCAGCATAAAGTTTGACGAGTAATATCAAGTATGAGCTGTCAGATCTTAGTGTTAACCAGCCGTCTGCTTTCGAGTGAAAGATAATGTTCAGCTTGTTTCCGTTCGAGGCATCCTATACCATCGTCCAACGGGCGAGACGGTGTTGTCAGTCCTGTGGGGGTGTGAGTGGGGTTGTGGGTAATTCTGCGAGCCAGGCTAAAATGTGGTATTCTAACAGCGATGGCGACGCTCTCCCCACACAGGGCCGGGGGGGGGGGGTGGGGGGGAGAGATAATTGGCACGGTCTTTCCTGCTGGAACCCCGCAGGTGCTATGTCATTAAACCAGCTCTCACGGGGTGCTGCGAGCGGGGGAGGCCGGTACCGCTGATCTTTATATCACAGGCGGGGGGAAACCACGGCGATATCAATCAAAGCCTCTACCAGGGAAGCCTGGGTGTTGAAGGGCACTTATAAGCTCAGAGACCTCGCGCGCGGCCGGCTGTCGGTCACCGCGGCGATGCGGGCGCTCCGCTAGGGCTAACCGTTTCCTCGGCTCCAAAAGAGGGAGCGCTGTCACCGGTCTCCCCTGCAAGATTTGGTGGGGGTAAGGAGAGGGGGAGGCTGGGAATTACGAATAACGGTCTGAGTCGAGGGCGGGTTGAAACCGGCGTTTATTGGCGGCAGGCCTCTCCTGGCGGACACAGGCGGAACCTCGGGCCGTTAGCGAGTGCCTCTGGGTTTTACAGACCGCAACGCGACCGGTCGTTAGAGGCGGTCAGCCGTGCTCGTGGTGCCACCTCATCTCTCAAAAACAATTTTGACAAACGACTCCGGGCGGCCAGTGTGATTGTGTTGCTGAAATACTTCACACTTTAGCTCGAAAGACTGGTTAGTAGACATTTTTCTTCCTTCCTCGTGGGAAAATAAACAGGGGCATTCTCGTCCTCTATTCCTGCCGGTTGTGCTTGATTTTTAGTTTTAGTTTGCCCCCCCCGTAAGTAGGGTTTTATTTGCTATCCCTTGGCCCACAGATTACTGCGCTCATGGTTTAGCGTACATGAAAATGTAATTCTACCGTGGGAAGGTTTGCTGCTTTTTAATTCGTGGAGGTAGGGCGTTGCGTCACCTAAAATATGCCGCAGCCCTGCTACGAATTTAGCGTTGCAAGATGGAGGTATTTTTAGCAGTAATCCCCCCTCCGTCCTTAATTAGAACCGCTGAACGGGTGCCGCATCGATCGACAGTTTTAACTCCACCTCGAGCGGTCGGCCATGAAAATAAGACCGGTACGTCGAAGCCAGAACTGCGGAGGGGCTTACAGCGTAAGGTGTGCTTCTGCAGAGTGTAATGCTGTCATTCAGATATTTATATGCGAGCCTTGCATAGAAATGAATCAAAATGGCCTTCTCTGCAGAATGTTTTGTATTCAGTACGTAGGCCTCTGTGTGCCACCTTCTCAAAGAGGAAAAATCCAGCATCAGATAAAGATATTTAAATGCATCCGTATTTACATACATACATATGTATGCACAAATACACACACACACACAGCCAGCACAGTAAGTAAACTAAAGTGACACTGTCAGCTTTAATTTAAGGGTGCTTACATCCATATCCAGTGATCCATCTAGGAATTACAGCCCTTTCTGATACATTAGACTTGTACATCCTCTAAATTCCTCTACGCCAGCTTATCGATATTAATGTCATTTGATGCAGACACTTGGCAAATCTCCTCTGAAATCCGTTCGACCCTGTGAGAAATGTCAATAAGAATATGCTGTATTTCATCTTCTAAAGAGAGTAACTCTTGCACCACTTCCGTGTAAGCCTACATTACGTTGGTTTGAACGAGGTGGCAGACATGTCCAGTCAAACCCTCAGAAACTAGGACGATTAGCCAATGGCAAGTCAGATCCACCTAGCCGCACTGCAAGAGGGTGCCTTAACAAGGACATTTTAGTTTGCTATAAATTACTGTTCGCTTGACAAGGGAAGTTTTCTTACTCTATTGGGAAATCTTGAAATGAGTCAAGCTGTCTCATCTCATTGCCAATATTTTGTCTTGTTTAGCACAGAAGCAATAGAAGTAAGAATTTAAGTCTAAATATAAGACCAAAATACTTGGTGACGTGGACCTATTTTTTTGTTTCCGCAGTGCACCTTTAGCTAAACTCTTCTCAGTATCGTGGCTGTCATGCCAAAAGTCTGGCTGCGATGTAGCCTATACAGTTTCTATTGTGCATATGGCAGTTATGGAACGAATCATGTAACAAAGGGTATCAAAGTAATCATGTGTACTCAATAATCTGACTATTGGCATAAACTGATTACTCCTACTCCCAGCAATCAGGGTATTGGTGGGCACGCAAACATAGCCACTGCTTAGGTTATAAATCTCATTCCAGTCAGCTTATCTACGTTGGAAACCCTATTTGACTGCGAAAGCAGGCTTGCCTGTTTTTGTTTCCTGGGCCTTTCTAACAATAACAATTTTCTCGCCCTGTCCTGACAGAAAAAAAAAACCTGCTATCACACTCACACGGACACTGGGAACACGTGTTTTATGTTCTGTTTTAGCACAAGGCATGAGGCTCCCAGCGCTACGGTTTATGAATTACGAACGCAGCTTGCCTTGCCTGTTTGTTAATATACTATTTTCCAGCACCGCGGTGGCCTGGTGTGCGCTGATGTAATTTTTAATTGCCTTTTCCAATCGAGAACGTACAGATTTGTGGCGACGGCGGTGGCGGTCCAACCGCAAGAGCCATCTGTCTTGGGACATTGTTCCCGTTACGGTAGTGTTATATCGTAGTAAGATGGCGGGGAAGGGCGTCCGCCTGTTGAGGGAGGATGATTTTATAGGCTACCCAATGCTAGCGATGGCGAAAGCCATTCCGGTCTTCACGGTCACAGTGGTGCGCACGCACGGTCCATTATTCACACCGCGACCGGGCGGAAACCGGCCCTCTCTGGATCCCGCCGCTCGCGTTCGTCTCGCTGGCGTCTTGCTTCGCGTTCGCCACACGCTCCGACACACAGCAGCGACCGCGGTTTACTTACGGCGGTTAGCCGTGACCTGCGCTTCTCGTTAGCCTGGAGGCGGGCGCCGTAGCCGGACGCAGGTGTACGGAATCGCAGGTGCGCCGGGGGCTAGCGATCAGCGGCGGAGTGCACCCGTGCCACGGACGCCGGGGCCTTGTAAACGGGTCGCAGCGATGGGAGCATTTACGGCGCCGGATTCGCCTCTTGCCTCGTAAAAGTCACTATGTCCCGCGCAGTCGCTCACCACACTGCTTCTCGGGTCGAACGGACGCAAACCACGTACGCGTTTCCCAGGAATGTGACGCTGGAATGAAGGTCTATAATATAAGGAGCGGCCATGCTGAGAGTGTTCTGCTTGCGCTGCCTGATGAGTGACATGCAGTGTATTACCACATACTGCTGCCATTTTAACTCGGATCCTTAAGTCCTTCAAGCAGTCTTTTGCCAAGACCTGGCCAAGACTGGTCGTGCTGAAAAGCAGCTGTTCTCAAAACTCGGTCCTGGGAATCCTTGCGTATGCTGGTCTTTATTACAGCCGATCTCTTGCTCAAGTAAGGTTGTTGAGTCAAGCCGTAGTAATGAAGACGGCACTATTGAAAGTCGCAAGTGACCTCAGACTGAGTGCGGATGCTGATGATGTGTCACAAGCATCATCCAACCAACATGAACAATGTGCAGCAAATCGGTTTTATTACTTAAGCAAGCAGCATATTTTAGTTTTCCATTTTTTTTACGTATCTGCTGAAAAATAACTCATTTTGGCTTTGAAAAATTGCTTGTTGGAGCATCTGAGTTTACAACAGAAATCGTAATTGTAAAAATATATATATAATATAATTTGTAGTTCAGTAAAATGTGAGAAACTGATTGAGGGCCTGAATACTTTTGCAAGGCACTGTATACACAGAGTCTTACGCTGGGTGTTTGTGTGGCTGCACATAGTGACGCCTCAGGGCAGGATGCCTAATCGCGCGTCAGTCCCGTTTTCCCAGAGTCCTCGACTCGCCCTCTTTCGTTGGCCTGAGTCAGCTTCGGCGCGAGGTGTGCGCTTCGCCTCGAACTGATACCTCCTCCGCTACGGAGCGCGTGACAAACGACGGGTTCGCCCCCTCCGGCGAGTCCCCCTCTGGGCGTCCGCTCGCGGGGAGCAGCGAATCACAGCGGCCATCGAGGCCCCGCTCGTCTCCGCGAGCAGCCGGTTGAACTTTTCCGGAACGACGTTAACTGCACTGATCCGAATGATGGCGGTCACGCCCTCACGGCTCGGGGGTTCCCGAGGGAGCCGTGAGAGAGCCGGCACCTGCTGTCGCCGTTTCTAGCGTTCGTTCGTTTCGGGGATTTTTTTACTTATTCGTCTTTTTTTGTGAATCCATTGGCGTCAAGAGTCAAAGAAGTCAAAGATTTAGGGAAATTTCCCTCTTGTGGTCCCTCCTTTAAAGGGGGCTAGCACCCCATTGTTCCCCAAGGGGGAGCTGGAACAGTTTGTGTGGCGCAAAGAGCAGCAGCTACAATTAGCGCAAGTGCTCAGAAGTGGGAAGGTTAGCCGTTTTGTTTGGGTTTAATGGCCTGCGCGGGGAATGCGTATTAGCATACATAAAGCCCCGGTGGCTAAGCTCTCTCAACGCTGCACGGTTGCCACTGTTAAAATACGTCAGTCGCAAGACTATGAATTTGCGTTTGACGAGGTCAAAGATCGGTGTCTTTTTTTTTTTTGTGTGTGTCTTTCTTATTCCGTTCTGCTGTTCAGTGTTGTGAAGCAGTGCTGGGGGGAAAAAAAATAACTATGTAATGCAACTAGACTGCTATAAAACACTTTGGTTTCACTTGTAAGTAGCAGTATATTTGCATAACTGCAGCTTGTTGTGTTGTTTATGGTACACTGTGAATGTCTGAGGTTGGTGTGATTTACATAGTAACTTCGGTGCGAGTACTGAATGCTTTCATGGCCAAAACTTTTATAATTCAGCAATGACAGGAAAGGAACGAAATGGCATGCATAAAATAAGAGATATTTATTATTACAGACAGCGCTTGCAGGAATATTTTTTTGTCCCCCTGTTGCGGAGATAATGTTTTCTCTCATCTTGCCGGAGGTTTTCTGAAGTATCTGTCAGACTGCCTGCCGGCTAACTCTGTTTTGATTATCCGTTCCCTCCGAACCCCCCCCACCCTCACCCCCCACCCCTTCAGCTCCGCAAGCAAGCATTTAATCTTTTCATGTCCTGTCTTCTTTTTCTTTGTGCTCCTGAAATTCTTCTTTTTCAGGGAGCGAGCAGGCGAGCGCCCCCAGAACGGCTGCTTCCGTTCGCCAGGCCGCCGTTTCTGTGGAGACGCACAAACGGACAAACAGACAGACAGACAGACAGACACAATGCTGAACTGGTCAGGCAGATAGACACAGGAAAAGCATAAAGATAAAAACGAGCTCTCATTAACTGGTGATGTCATAGGGCATTAACAGTTCTGTTTTCCCCTTGTACAATTGGTCCCCCACCCCATGGCAACACAAGAAGCTGAACAGCGATTCGTCGACGTCGACCACTGTGCAACCTTTTGCTACTGCATTGAACACGATAGCCGTTCTAGAGAAACAGCAGCGTTTGCTGGGAATGCTTGAAGGAGACATCATTTTTTCATGTACAGTTGCCAGAAATCACAGACGAAAACCCGTCCACTGTCTTTAAAGCTTTTACCGTGGAGGAAACCGCTTTAGGTTCAGCATTACGCCTTTCCGACAGTCTCAATGGGGGCGGGAGCACCCCCACAGACAAGAACACGTGCCGCCGAGAACCTCGTACGAAAGCGAAAGACAGAGTCCTCAGAGAAATGTTCCGGCAAGGCCGCAAGTTTGAAAGCTTCGATTCTGGCGTCAGATGTGAAATCCACCGTACGCTGGCAGCTTATGTTTGGTATTATTTATTTAATTTTTTTTTACATATTCATTTTTGAAGTGGCACCTGCGCCCTGGCACTCTGCGCCGTTGTTTAAAGATGAGTCAGGGGATGGCCATTTTGCTGAGCTCGGCGGAGGGGGCCACTCCAGCGCCGCGGACAAAGCGCTGGGGAGCGGGGGAACACACGGACTGCATTACAAGCAGCGGTGAAGAGAGGAGGACCGTGGGGGAGGACAGCGAGGGGGGGGAGGAGGCGGTGAAAGGGGAGGGAGGGGGAGAGTACCGAGGGGGAGGTGGGGGCAGGGGGTGTTCGCTTAAAGAGAGATGCAGATGGGGGAAACTTTTATTCTTGCAGGAAGCTGGAGACAGCGGGTCACCTGACCGTCCCCTCAGAGCAGGAAGTCCACAGGGCCTGTATGCTTTATGAGGGCTTACAGGCAGGTCACATATGCCAGCTCCCCATAGACCTCCCACAGAGGAACAAGCACTCGGGGCATACACACGCTCACACACACACATGCACGCACACGCACACACACACACAAATAAATACACACACGCATATACACACACACACAGACACACTCTCACACACACATACACACACACACTCACACACACGCACACACACACATACACACACACACTCACACACACGCACGCTTACACACCCACACACGCACACGCACACACAGACACACACACGCACACACAATCGAAGGATCACGGTGAAGGCCGAAGGGGAGCGCTGTAATCTCGTTTTGCCCCGTCTTCAGAGAGAACAGGTCAGGCTTTATAAACACGGCCCTGTACCGTCATTAATATTTCAGAGATTACACTCTGTGCTCTAAAGCGTCTGGGATAGACCGAGGCTTTTCGATTTTTAATCTTAAAGTCTCTCCTCCCGTCTCGCATCGGACCACCGACCGTACCGGCTGTTCTCCCGCTAAAACGGACGTCAGGCTACCTGCCGGTCGGGGAACATGCGGCGAGACGCAGGACAGTTAGCGGCCGTTTAATTATTCGGAAGCACAGAACGCCGCTGATCCGCCGGAGCAGTTCGACGGAAGTTTTAACGCCGACCGGACCTCATTTACATTAAACCGAGCCGCGCTTGACCTTCAGCTGCCTGCTAGCATTAATGGTTCGCGAGGCTGAGTGCGTGACATTTGCATCTGAAAACGGGCACGGCAGCCAGTCTGAACTCTGCGAGAACGGCCATTTTGACTGCATTTCCGCGACATAATTATTTGCATCTTATTCAGGGGCTCCCAAACTCTGTCCCTGCACGACTGCGTGTGCTGGTTTTCAGTCAATTTTTCGATTAGCCTAATTAGGTTTTTGGAAAACGCAGGTCTTCCATAATTATTCAGTTTAATTTATTTACACAACAAGAGTTTGGCTTTTCAATACCAGATCTTCATCGAATGGTTCAAGGACCAGGTCTCCGCACAATTGAATCATTTACGAAACGTAACCTTTCTAAATGAATGTACATTAAATGAAAGCGTTGGTTTACTGGACTAATTCAAAGTCTTGCATTGTGAATATTTATTCATGGCACGCATTGCTGTATGTCGAGGTTGGAGAGGGTGCACAATTAACATTAAAAGCATCTTATCAGGAACAATTAACAGCTTGTTGCAGTTCAGGGAATGCACTTGAAATCGAAGAAAAAAACCGGAAGACCGGGCAGAGAACGTCTGGCCTAATTGACCATAATCCCAGGAAAGAAGCCATTTGCTGAGATTACTTGGGCTGGGCTTTGTTAATATATACTTGAGACGGGAGGCCTCCTGGGAAAATTAAAATGGCCGCTGGAAGAGGTGTTGCCGGGTCGGCGTGAGGAAGTTTTTTGCATCGACCAATAAAAAAATCCAAAGATCGTTGGCAACACTGCAGCAGGAACGTTTATTTATTTATTTTTCAACATGAGACCCCCCACTGAGGACCTGACTAAAAATCCTATTGGCTGATTCCGGATCTGGCTGTCTCTTGCTAGCCAATAGTCATCAACTGATACTAAAGCACAGCCCAGTTGCTGGTCAACCTGCCCAACTTCTTTCTGTCTTTCTTGATCTTCATTTAGACTTGTGTGTATAACAGAAGATGACATTATTATTATTATTATTATTATTATTATTATCATCATCATCCCAGGTCTAGCATGTAGATCATTTTGACAGGTTTGTTCTCTGAGTTAAAAAAAAAAAAAAAAAAAAAGAAAGGCTCTGTATGTGCTCTGCCAAAAACCTTCCCCGGTTTTCTGGCAGCGAACAATGGCACTGATGGGAAGCCAGGAAAACACAAACAAGTCTGGCGAGGAGGCCAAGCCAGCGAGCCGCTCGTTTAACCTCAGGCGACGCTTCCTGTTCCGCCGGCTTGCGCGGCGTCTTTCGCAACCGCGGCCCCTGTCCCGGGAGGGGGAGGGGGGAGGTCGTGGCAGGGGGGGCAAGGTCTTGTTTTTGCAGAGGGTCAGAGTTGATCCGCTTCACCTCTTTATCCTGTGGACATGGAGGGGTGAGCGGGGTGGGAGGAGGAGGAGGGGGAGGAGTGGGGGGTGTGGGACTGACATCCTATCCAGGATGCCGGGATCCCCTGTGGCAGTGGGGGATTGTGGGAAAAGAGCAGCCGTCACTTGGGGGTGTTCCCACCAATGCTCAGTGTAAAAACCCACTCCGACAGAGTCCTTTTAGCTCCAAAGAGTTAAACGTTGACCCTATTGGACGCTCAAACTCTGGTAGAGTTGCTTTAGCACTGATGATTCTGCTGTGTCAGTCAGCTCAGTGGATGTTGGGGAATGTAGTTTAAAATATAGCGAAGTTTTGGGATTGAGAAGACGTTATCAGCTCATTCGGGGGCTCTCTGCGTATGATAAGTTGTTCTGAAAGAGAGCTTTATTTCAGCCGGATGATGAATGCTTTTAATTTCTATAAAGAAACCTGAGACTTGTCTGTATCGCCAAGGGCACGCTTAAGTTGTTAAGGAACACTGCGTGCGGTTTGTGGACCGCGTACATGTCTGTAACGCTGCGGGACACGTCTCTGTTGCAGACGGCGAGCCCTGCTAAGAAAACGCCGCCGCGGCTGATGAAGTAATAAAACTGCTGTTTTTTTTTGTTCATTTTGTATTTTGAGGATTGGTTTCTTCTGGTAAGACGCGTGGCACCACCCGGAGCTGGTGACTTTCAGACCTTGGGTCAGAGATCTGCGGAGGAGCGAGAGACGCTCAGGGTTGCCACGCCGACCGCGCGGTAGCGGCGATTGACAGGCGGCGGCGGCGGCGCGATCCCGCTGAGCCGGGCGGATTAGGGAGCGTAGGCGAGCCGGCGTCTGTCGGGTTTCTCTCTCGGTCTAGACCGGCGGCAGCAGGTCGGCTTAGCGGCTTTGGTTAATGCGTGGCAGCTTCCGCGGCCGCTCGAACGCACCGCGGGCCGCCGGCGGAGGACCCCTTCACCCTCGGGCCACCCCTTCCCCCTCGGGCCCCGGGGCCAGACCCGCAGTACAGACTGACTGCCCAATACAGACTGCCTGCCATTTTAGCATCAGCTCAGAGTGGGACATTTTATTTGTCCCAGTAAGGCCATTGCCCTGACACACATACCAAGAACACGAAACATTTTACTAGATACTGTAGCCTTTCATGCGGTTTCTTTTATGAGATATTTAGTATAATTAGTATACTGTAGTGTAATTGAATATGTCCTCTCAAATACACTTTGTTTTACTTCAGCAACCAGTGGTTATGTTATGCTGTATTTCACTTCATTCATCATTATTAGCTCAAACTTCGACCATATAATACACATTTAAAAGCCAATAAGCATTCCACAAGGTATTTCATGTTGTGAATTTGGCCTAAGTATACATATGATGTAACTGAAGATGAAGAAGCACCATTTACATCTCTCTCAAGTCTATTAAGCACTGTAATTGTAAATTAGAAAATGAAGAAAATGAATAAATGAGTGGCTTCAGCCTATGTAGAAGGCTTTACCTTGTTTGATATGCTTTGTTTTGCAGTGAGAGCCCACCTTGAATGCATCCTTCACTTCTGAATATACGAAGGTTGTCATGGCGATGAGGTCACGTTTAATATAAAATAAAAACAGACGTGGTGGCTGTGGAAACGGCCCGTTATTCCGCAGCGCACCGGCTCGTCTTCCTTTCGGTCTGGGAAGCCGTGCGGTCTAGCGCATGAGTGTGTTTCTAGGACTCCATTTCGGCTCACGTTACAGCCAGCGGCTCTGTCGTAACAACAGGATTACTGCAGTGGGGAGCACAACAAACATTCTCTGGCCCTGCCTGCGATGGCGGCACCAGTTCCCTCCGGAACCTTCTAGAGCCTGGGGTTTCAACAGGGGGTCCCTGGCCAGACTTGATATACAATGACTTTACATAGCCTAGATTTGGGAGTATAAAGGCCTTTTTTTGTTTGTTTTTAAATATAACCATTTTTAACATGCCTTTGAGCCTGGGTAGGGTCCCTGGATCATAAAAGGTTGAAAACCCTTGTTCTAGAGGGATTTTGCCTGGTTATTTTGTTCAAATTCCAGATGTTATAGCCTTAAAATGCGCTCACAGTATGGATGAGAGCAGTCTAGAAATACAGCTGGAAATAGAAGAGAAATTCAGTTTAACAATTGGAATGAAGGAATGAATGGATGGATGGATGGATAGATAGATCACCTATAGTCGCACTTTTTGGCACGAGTGATCAGGTATGGAATGGTGATGGAGATTAAGATAAGCAGTGTTTCCTGATTAAAAACTCAGTTTCCCAGCATGCCCTTTTCGGTCTCAGCTCCTCGCCCTGACCGCGCGGCAGAACCGTGAAGGGAGTCGACCGCAGCCTCGTCATTTAGCGACGACACGATTGGCGCCTGGAGGGAGACGGGTCTTATCCCTGCTCTGCCCGACGGGTGATTCAGGCCGTCTGCTGCAAGGTGCTTAACGGTGTTCTGTGAGGGGAACTATAACTCTCAGAACATGTTTCCCTGGACGTGAGGAGCGTCTGTAAACGCACACTCTCACGGCCTAATAACGGCTAATCTCATTCCTGTCGATTTTCCCCCCAGAAAATAAATCCTTATTATTAACGATAGCTGTAATTTTGTCGATAGCGTTCACAAACCGGCCCGAGGGGACCTTCAGCCCCCTGGTCCGTTTGAAAAACTCTGATAGGATTACACGGAGAGCCAGATTAATGAAATCTCTCTCGTGGCGTACGAACACAGTAAAAAATGCGCTGAAGGAAATTCAGGGCAGCGTGTAATTCATTCAGACACTGTGTGTCATAGTTTCACCGGAGTAGAAATACGGTGTTTAATGCATGCAATTTCCTATGAAATAAGTGAAATATGCTGTCTGTTCTCACGTGTGTGTTAAAATGCCGTGCGCACAGGTGTGTGAAGAGCGGTCTGCTCTTCGGCACCTCGTCACCTTTCTGTCTTAGCTCGCAGCCTCATATTCGTCATTAACGGTGTTCACTTAACGAGCTCAGTGACTGCAGTTCTATCAGTCGAGCCTAGAGCTGGTCGTGGTGCGGAAGCCAGAGAGGGGAAATTGGCTGTTCTGATCACTGGCGTGATTGGCTGTTCTGAGCCCTGGCACGATTGGCTGTTCTGAGCCCTGGCACGATTGGCTGTCCTGAGCCCTGGCATGATTGGCCGTTCTAAGAACTGGCATGATTGGCTGTTCTAAGACCTGGCATTATTGGCTGCTCTGAGCCCTGGCATGATTGGCTGCTCTGAGCCCTGGCATGATTGGCTGCTCTGAGCCCTGGCATGATTGGCTGCTCTGAGCCCTGGCATGATTGGCTGTTCTGAGCCCTGGCATGATTGGCTGTTCTGAGCCCTGGCATGATTGGCTGCTCTGAGCCCTGGCATGATTGGCTGTTCTGAGCCCTAGCACATTTGGCTGCTCTGAGCCCTGGCATGATTGGCTGTTCTGAGCCCTAGCACAATTGGCTGTTCTGAGCCCTCGCACTGGCATGGGGTTTACGGACGTTTGTACCGAGAGTCGCAGAAACGGGGAAGCTTGCGGATCGGTGAATAGCCCATTGTTGGGGCCGGCCTTGAAATAAGGAGCGCCGGCCATCAAATCGTTCTCACAGACAGGGAGGGGGGGACGTTGCACTGGAGCGACACCTGCTGGCAGAACAGTAGAATTGCAGCCAGAGGCCATGCGTCAAGGTGTCTCCGTGTCCATTTCCCAGTAGGTTAATATAATGGGGATGTCACGCTTGGTGCGCCACGTTTAGCTTGAGAAGGCCGAAGGCTGTATGGCTGACGTGCCACAGGCCGCTGGAATCGTCTTGGCGCATCCCTGGGATCACGTTCCGTCTGCGCGAAGAGGCGGGGAAAGCTCCCTTCAGGCCGTTGAAATGCGGCGTTGCTCCAGGGACTCCTGCCCACGTGCCCTGATTCTGTTATGTAAGGAGAAGGCTGGTTGTTCTCTCACTTGTTTTATTTTTAATTTTGTTCCATTTTTGAACGGAAGGGTGTTTTTCAGTCGGCCGTCTCAGAGACGAGTGTGAGAAGCGAGTGTTAGGCTACATTACAGGCATTTAGCAGACACTCTTATCCAACATTTTTACAAAGCATCCATTTATACAGCCGGATACATACTGAAGCTATGCAGGTTAAGTACCTTGCTCAAGGGTACAACGGCAGTGTCCTACCGGGAATTGAACCTGCGACCTTTAGGTTACAAGACCAGTTCCTTTCCCATTATACTACACTGCCGCCTGTGGATTCATTATTGGCTTAGTGAGATAAAGGTGCCTGTGGGAAACTGGTGTCGATGCACTTGGCCTGCTGCTCCAGCTGAGGCATTCATAGGTTTGGCTACATTCACCCCGTCTCTGTGCCCTACAGAATTTCGAACCCTCGTAATAACGGAAAGTGTAAATGTACCACGGTCCGCAAAAAGAAAAATCTGTTCTGCAACACTCGCGACACTTTTTCCCCAATGTAGCGCTGAAATGTCACAGCCGCGTCGCGCCGATGACTCGTTCACGGGCCCTCGCGTCGGGACGTAAAATGGCGGTGCGTCCCGGCGTGTGAAAATCTCCTCGCTTGCTCACTTACCCTTCTGAGGGGAGTCTGCTTTGCTGAAGCCCTGCGTTGTATGACGTTCAGTAACGGCTCAAATCTCAGTTGAGGGTTTCTCTGGTTCTGTGAGCTCGCTGGAAAGGCGAGCAGAGAAGGATTTCTTTGTGCTTTCCCTGAGCAGGGTGACGCGTAACGCAGCGAGAAGGCGTGGCGGCCGCTATGCGAAGCGCGTCGCGACACTCTGTTTTATAAGGGCTGGAGACGGCTCCTTTTAAGGAGAACCTGTGCTGTGGCTTCCCCTCTGGGATCCCCGTGTCTCCCAGGCCTCAGGAAGTGCACGTCTGAACTCGTCTCGGGCCCCATACCCATAATCCCACGGGGCGGCGGCGGTGGTCATGTCTCAGGGGCCCCGCCGGCCCTGACCCTACCTGACCCCCTGCCCCTGACGGGGTCCGTTCGACCCAAAGAGGCCGGGTGTTCACACGACCCGGGTGGCTTCCCCGCAGACTCCTCCTCGTTCACTCCTCCCCTCCCTCCCTCCCTCCCTCCCTCCCTCTCTTTGTGTTCCCCTTCAGCGCTGGCATTGCGGTGGGTTTCTATGGGAACGGGGAGATGTGCGACGGGGTGAACCGGCTCACGTACTCTCTTCGCCATGCCAACCGCACGGTGTCGGGAGTGCAGAAACTGGTAAGCTCCGCCCCCCCAGCGGCTGGGCCACAGCCTGTCCTTATCCGCCAGTCAGTAGTTTTTTCATAGACTTCATACAGAATTCCCACAACCAAACACACACGCACACATACATGGAATAGACTTTGGGTTAAATGAGTGGGTTGTTGTCCATAGATTGTGTTATGTGCACAACGGTGTATCTGTACTCTGTTACAAGGTTTTAGTAATGTTTACGTGCAGGCATTGTGTGTGTGTGAGTGTGTGTGCGCATGTGTGTGAAGTAGTGTTTAAGTATGTGCATGTATGGTTTCAGGGTCTATTTCCAGTTAATGTGCCGCCATAGTACCCTTGAGAAACAGTATTTCTATAGTGAATGTCTGAGTATTTCAATGTATAAACCCTTATTTAGCGCACTGTCTAAGCACGTGTTGTTTGTGTGTGCGTGCTTGTTTGTGTGACACTTGTGCGTGTGTGTGCTTGTGTGTACGTGTGTTGGTGTCTATGTGTGTGCTTGTGTGTGCTTGTGTGTGCTTGTGTGTACGCGTGTTGGTGTCTGCGTGTGTGTACGTGTGCGTGTGCTTGTGTGTATGTGTGTTGGTGTCTGTGTGCGTGTGCTTGTGTGTACGCGTGTTGGTGTCTGCGTGTGCTTGTGCTTGTGTGTACGTGTGTTGGTGTCTGCGTGTGCGTGTGCTTGTGTGTACGCGTGTTGGTGTCTGCGTGTGCTTGTGCTTGTGTGTACGTGTGTTGGTGTCTGCGTGTGCGTGTGCTTGTGTGTACGTGTGTTGGTGTCTGCGTGCGTGTGCTTGTGTGTACGTGTGTTGGTGTCTGCGTGCGTGTGCTTGTGTGTACGTGTGTTGGTGTCTGCGTGCGTGTGCTCGTGTGTACGTGTGTTGGTGTCTGCGTGCGTGTGCTCGTGTGTACGTGTGTTGGTGTCTGCGTGTGCGTGTGCTTGTGTGTACGTGTGTTGGTGTCTGCGTCGTGTGCTTTGTGTGTACGTGTGTTGGTGTCTGCGTGTGCTTGTGTGTACGTGTGTTGGTGTCTGCGTGCGTGTGCTCGTGTGTACGTGTGTTGGTGTCTGCGTGCGTGTGCTTGTGTGTACGTGTGTTGGTATCTGTGTGTGCGTGTGCTTGTGTGTATGGGTGTTGGTGTCTGTGTGTGCGTGTGCTTGTGTGTATGGGTGTTGGTGTCTGTGTGCGCGTGTGCTTGTGTGTATGGGTGTTGGTGTCTGCGTGTGCTTGTGTGTATGGGTGTTGGTGTCTGCGTGCGTGTGCGTGTGCTTGTGTGTACGCGTGTTGGTGTCTGCGTGTGCGTGTGCTTGTGTGTACGCGTGTTGGTGTGTGCGTGTGCTTGTGTGTACGTGTGGTGGTGTCTGCGTGTGTGTGTGCTTGTGTGTATGGGTGTTGGCGTGTGCGTGTGCTTGTGTGTACGTGTGTTGGTATCTGCGTGTGCGTGTGTGTGTGCTTGTGTGTATGGGTGCTGGCGTGCGCGTGTGCTCTAGGTGACGGACAGCAGCTCCTCGCTGAACCTGACGGTGGAGGAGAGCCTGCGGAAGCTGGAGGATCAGTACTCCAAGCACACGGACTACGTGTCCATCGTGCAGAAGCTCCAGGGCCAGCTGGAGGAGCTGGTGCGCCAGATGGGGGAGATCCCCTTCTGGGACAACCGCCGCATCTCCCTGGAGGACCTGGCCGCCAAGATCGAGCTCTATGACTGGTACAGGTGAGCCCCCCCCAGCCCCCCCCCCCTCCACCCCGTGCCGCTTGACCCATGGCCGTCGGCCAACAGGCTGGCTGCGAATGTGCCCACCGGAGATATCTAACCGTGAACGAGAACAACCGCCGCTATCTCACACTGCCGAGGCATTCTAGCGGTTTCGTCAAACGGAGGACGAGGTTTCGCGTGCCCAAGGTCGATACCAGCAGGGAGACTGTTTTTTTTTTTTTTTCCCCATCTTCAGCTGTGTTTCCACTAGTTAATTGCACAGCAAATTTACAGGCCCGCGTACAGAAATAGATTTTTTTCCCCCTCCAGTGTTAAGAGGCAAAACATCAGGCTTCCGCTTTCTAATTGGCTGAGAAAATGTAGCGGCGGTTGAGGGACCGCGCGGCTCTTTTCAGACCTCCTTCCGCTCGCGCTCGGAGGGATGTCGCCGTCCGCCGATCCGGACGCCGATGTTTGTTTTAGACGCGCTTCGCCTGTTTGTTTGCCTTCAGGAGCTCGAGCGAATCTGGTGGTAAACTGGTGAACTTGAATCCTGTTATTTTCTGCTTTCGAAGGAAAGGCTGCCTTTTTTGTGTGTGTCTCAGCGCTGTATAAATAGTCTGAGAAGACTCTCGTGCGCACATACACACTGACACGAAATGCGGTTCTTTTCCAAAAACATTTTTCTCTAGAACAAAGCCTTGTGTACTGAGAAGAGCTTGTGTTCATTCTGAGGGCCTGTCATAGGCAATTAAACTCTTGCATTTAAAGTGATATTTTTCTTATGCCAGATTTGCAACACCGTTAATGTGTCTCAACAGTACTAAATATTCTCAGATAGGATTCTCCAACCAACCAATTACTTTCAAAAATAGGTCTGTTTGTCAGTACATGACATTTTAGTAATGAATTTTTTTTTAGTTCATGTAGAAATGTACTGTTACATTACAAACAATATCCATGTGTATATATACAAAAGAAGAAAAAGGAAGTAGCTGTTTTCTATGGCCGAAAATGGATTTGTGTAGCGTATTGAAATATTTGAAATGTACTATGTAGATTTGGATTTACCTCGTATTGTGCAGTAGGAGGAGACTGCTCTAATCTCAGCTCTAATCTATCTGGGTTCTGCGTTTTAAGTTTGATTAGTTCCGTTCGCTTGTTTTGAGCCGGCGTCAACTAGCGACGCTCAATCGGGGGCGTTCGAGCTTTGCAACAAACAGAGAGAGAGAGAGGGGAGATACCCGAAGCTCGAGAGCAGGGACGTCATCGGGGGGGGGGAGTCCGATCGGTTTCCTCCCGACAGCCGCCAAAACCTCCCCCTGCCGGTCGCGGTCAGCCTCCGGGAGCGGAGCGTTTTAATCAGTATCAGTTTACCGGAGTATTAGATCAGCGGGCATTACGCTTGGGAGAAGAAGCCGTTTTAGAGAGGGGGGAAAGAGGGACATCCATGGCTGTGTTCTTCCCCGCAGGTGGCTGGGCTACTTGGGCCTGCTGCTGTTCGACGTGCTCATCTGCCTGCTGGTGCTCTTCGGCCTCATCCGCAACTCCAAAGGGACCCTGGTTGGGTAAGTGGGGGTCACCTGACCGACCAAAGAGTGGGAAGAGGAAGGTGTCATAATCAAAAAAACAGAACAGGAATGGGATTTACCAGCCAATGACTTTAAGTCACAAACTAGTCATGGCGATCGGCCATCGAACACTCGATTAGGTTGGATTTTCACCTCATGCAGTCGGTTGTTTTAAAGAGCTGCGGTTAAATACGGCCTGGGTGCGATTTTTTGGGGTGTGAACAAACGCTACAGTGGCCACCATTCTTTCTTTTGCTCGTCAACACCCTTCATAGTTCATTTGACCAAAAATATATAATTTTGGTTTGACATCTCTTTAACTACCATCTTGCCTGAAGTGGTGTTAGATTGAGTGTTCCCACGTTTCATTTGGGTGTGACAAACCAAAGCACTCTGGATGGTTTGAAAGAGGGCCTCAAGTGTTCAAAGTGGAAAAGGGTTCGTCTTCATCTTGAAACCGTTGAGAGACGCGTAGCTGTTTTTCACCGTGCTGTGCATTTTCTTTCATTTTAAACACTCACTTTTTCTACAGTTGTATGGGCAAGTGGGTTGCCGCCGGTGACGTAGGGTTCTCAGAGCCGGTTGGATCGGTTCCGGCTCTTCCACGGCGCGCCGTGGGCGGGAAGCGGACGAGGTCGCCGCGGGCGTCTGCTCCGGTCTGAAAACGGCGCTCCGCCCCCTCCTCGCGCGGGAGCGTGGGCGGCCGCGGGCGGATTTCCGGTCACGAATCGCCCGGGAAACGAACGGCGGTTTGGAAGATCCCCCGCCGACACCTCGCTTCGTGACCGCAGGAGGCGTGCGGAAACCGGAGCCAAAATGGAGTTCCTCCGTCATTCTGTTCAATATTCCAGCGTGCTGAGCAGCGTGCCAGAGTCTCTGAGAGTCTGAGGGAAATATTAGCCGAAGTGGAAGAGCGAAGCCTTATTTTTATTTTTCCCACGGCGTGCAGGCAGAACTGCCGCTGTGGGCTATGCTGGCAAATTGTGACTCACTCACTCACTCATGGACGTTTAGTCGGACGCATGCGCAGGTGGTGCCAGCAAAAAAATGTGTCTGCGGAAGTGAGTTGCGCCGCGGGTCTGGACGGTTCCGTGCTTGTCATAGAGCGTTTTCCAACGGAAATGTCAAAAAACGAGGCGTCGTTTTCGATAACAGCAACATTCATCTCCTTTAAACTCCCATTAGCCAGTGTAAGCGTACAGGTTCAGCTCATCACAGAAGCAAAAGAACCTTAGCGTGTGCTTGAATGAATAGCTTAACATTCAGCTAATGCGTGTGCTTGGTTGCTGAAGTTCTAATTCAATGCGTATGAAGAGGCTACTGACAGAAATTGTAAGGACTGGCTGTGACTCATGTGCTTGGATTGAACGTGGGCCTTTGAGACCAATCCCAGCGAGTCCAGCTCGAGTTCACTGCCGCCCGTTCCCAGTCGAGTGTCCGAACGCATTTTCTTCGCGCCCTTGTCACAACTTGCGTCGATCACACATAGCAAACCCTCTCGAGGCACTTAGGTATGAAGTTGTACGTCCTAAAGCGCTGGTTTATCACAGCTCTGTCGAGCGTATTAAGATTGCGTAGGGTGAAAATCCAGCTACTCTCCCGGAGAACGATCAGATGGTTGAGGCCCACCAAGGTCCGATTAGCAGCTGGTGGGGCGTTCATCTTATCTCAATCCTCAGCTCCTTTGGCATGTAAGCTTATGTTGAAGGCGGTCACTCGGGACAACGATTTGCATATGCGGAGGGCACATAGAGGTCAACCCCAGGGTGTTTATCAACGACGTAGTAATACGCTCGTGAATTTCTGTTCACCCCCCGCGAATCGGACACAGGTTGACATGTAGCGTTGACAGATGGAGAATGGAACCGCTCCGTGTTTTTTGACGCCATTATCCAAATTCTGATTCTAATTCACTGTGGCAGATTGGGGTTGGTAGCGGGGGTTCAGGAGGGGCAAATGAGGATTGTGAAGGTTAAGCTTTTCGGATGACAACTTAGCAAGTCGAGACCCAGAACTGACATGCATCTCTCTCTCTTTCCCTCCCTCTCTCTCTCTGTCTCCCTCCCTACTGCTTTCCCCCACAGCGTCTGTTTGTTGGGCGTGTTTGCTCTCATCGTCAGCTGGGGAACCCTGGGCCTAGAGCTGGCTGTTTCTGCGGTGAGTGTCTCCATGGAAACAACTCATTGTACTATGGCAAAGCTTTTTTTTTTTTACATCCCTCCCCCCCCCCCCACAAAGTGCAATTTAGGCCGTACAGAATGTTCTTTCATAGTCCTTTCAAATGTCCTCAGATATGACTGCAATACATTTATTTCTACACAATCAACCATCTTCAGCCTCCTCGCTATCTAACGAAGTTGCGGTTTATATTATGCTACACTGTGTACCTGGCGGATGTACTCGACGAGATCGTGGAGATGTTTGAAATGTAAATTATTATCCAGTCATCGGCTAACTCATGCATCGAACGACTCCCATCCTCCGAAGCCTTCCTCCACCTCACACTCAGAAGCCGTGTCGATCCCGATAAAGACGTCATCCGCGGGCGGGTGGGCGTCAAGCCGATAGGCAGGCGGGATGGCGGGGGAATGACGTCACAGCGACCAGTGAGGTCGCCGCCGAATCTGGGCCGAATCTTCCACGCACCCCCCCCCCCCACCCACCCACCCACCTATCAGGCGTAGCTCCTTCCGGAAAAATCCTCAAGTGTGAACACACCTTTATAAAAAGCTCCAGTGATGTGTCATCATTTGGGAAAAAATAAATAAATCGCATCGCTAGTGAGAATGTCACCTTGTACTGAAGGCAGGATGGAATTTCACTGTGAATCTTATGGAAATAATTAAGAATTAAACAAGCTCTCTCTCCCTCTCTCTCTCTCTGTTTAGTGAGACTTACAAAGCGCACACAATTCCAGGCTCAGTAAAAGCATGGTACATCCAAGTAAACCATTTCACACATTTCAGTGTAAATCAAACCCCTACTATTATTCATTGTCTGTCTTTGAATCCCAAATGTTACCTCTTTTGCCATCTCCTTTCTGGGCTGCTTTGTATAAATCCCTAAAAAGTGTTGTCACCTAGAGATACAAGGGTCGTACATAGTCAGAGGGCTATATTGAGTTTGTGGTGATTCACAGTTATAATATTACACGTCTTAATACGTTGTTAAATCAGCAACAACAAAAATCACACTGACAGGGTCGTCGTAGTCAGTACTGCCAGAGATAAGTGCTCTGTACCACCGCATGACTTGTCTACAACCATCCCGAGCACTTTTCTCAGCTCTTTGGCTGTCTCTTACTGTTTGCGTCAAGTTTAAAGCCTTGGCACTAGCCTACAGGGTAACTCATAGAACGGAATCGGTGCTTCTCCGTTCAGTCCTCAAACCCTAGACTCCTGTCTGAGATCTCCTCTTACCAGCCTCACGGTGACTGGCTATCGCCTCCTTTTGGAGTCACTCCCCCCAGTCGCATTGCTCATGTGTTCCCGGCCCCCCAGTGGTGGAAAGACAGCAGACCCACGGAGGCCAGGATAGCAAGCCTTTTGCCCTGCATTTTGGTTCCTCTCTCATCCCCACCCCCGAACACACGTAACTTTTTCTTCTAGTTAAGGTTATGGTAATTTTATGTTCTAGATTTTTATTCTTGGAGCTTGTTTTGGAAGGTAGTCTGTTTTCAGATTACCATTTGGTTCTTGCTTTTATTTGTCGTTAGCCGTGTCTGGCACTATTACGCATGCAAAGCAGGTGGGTGTACAAATTCATATTCTACTTTGTAAGTCACTCTGGATAAGAACATCTGCTAAAAGAATGAAATGTATGATAATGTATACAAAACACTGGGTTGGGATTTGAAGGTTGCAGCTGTCTCTGCTAGGTTATAAGGAGGCCAAAAGGCATTACTTGTGATTTTTTATTTTGGTGTGGTCCTTAATTCAACTAAGTACAGTATCTCACTTAAATATAACCATCTGTTCTGCTCTACAGCTTGTCAATCTACACCTACGTGGCAAACCGTGCTGATCATAGTAATGAGTAGTAATGACTAATATGGAAATTATAACACCCACGTCCCTCCCAAGTATTTGTGCCTATTACAGTGGAATGGAGGCATTACAGTGTTATTTCGGTATTATTTAAATGAATGTTTTTGTCAGACAATAAGGAAAACCCTTCGGATCATTTCATTTTACCCCACACTGGGAAGCAAAGGAAGAATCATCACACCATGTTATGGCCTCCAGAGAAAGGAGAGATTGTAAAGATGATTATCCTTCCTGCTGGTGTCATTTCATGCACTACAGTTGACTTGTTACACATGCATTGTCTGAGATGGTTTCCAAACTTCCCAAGCCAAACCTGGTCTAATTAATTGTATTTGACCTACTGATTATTAACGTATGCTCAAGTATGGAACGCAAAAGTTTTTATTTGTCCTTTATTTAAACAGGTAGTTTCACTGAGATCAAGATCTCTTTTTCAAGAGAGACCTGCTAACAATCAAACATATACACGTATATGCCAACAGGTCATCAGAAACTAGAGTTTTAGAGTCTGTAAAACCTCCTTTATCGCACATCAAAACTGTCTGGGCCAATCGAAAACATACACCGAAACTGAAGCTACATCGAGACACCCCAGGAAGTGAACTACCTCTTTAAACAACATGGCTTCTCTTTGTGTGATCTTCAGAGCTCCAGTGACTTCTGCATTGCCCCGGCCATGTACATCATCCAAGTGACCAAGGAGTACGCCGTGGTGAAGGAAGGTAAGATTGAAGCACTGTAGTTAACTGCATTTCCGTAAGTGCATTGTGCCTTGTCCATATATTTTCTTGTTTTTTGTTTCATACACTTACGCCATACTACAATTTTTAGTTCACCAGTTACTGGAACAAATAAAAATGTTAGGTAAGAACTGATTAAGCTTAACAGTATCTACTCAACCATTAAGGCTTAAGAACATTTCTAGATTGCAGTTCAATTAAATGCGGGCATTCTGTTTAAGTTTTTTTTTTTCATACTTAACTAAAACTGGGACAAGTACGTATTTTAACCACTTCGGGGTGGTTTCACGAGCTTTGTGTTAAGATACTGTTTTACACATAGTAATTGTATCTGTCCTTCTGTTTATTTATTGTCATACATTTCTCTGTATTTGAAAACATGCACGGTCTTGGTATTGATGGAAGATGTATTTGGGTGTGAAGTGTAAAACAGCACTTGATTAAGAAAAATGCACAGTTGTCCTGGTAACAGAGTCCAAGTAACAATGGCACTGAGCAGCGGCAAGGAAACCTATGTGCTCACACATCATGTAAGGATACTGAAACACCATGTTCTCTGCTCACAATTTCTGCGGTATCCCTTATTAGACAAACAAGCAGAAGTACTATCGTTACTTTCTGAAGACCATAACTTTATTTCAAATCGTCAATTGTTATCAGTGTCTAGGGTCAGTGATCTACAGTGACAGTCCAGTGCTTGTGGGAAAACCCCCAATGCGGTTGCACAGTGTCCGCATTTCCGTCAGGTTTAGTGGCACAAGGCGTTTTTATGAACAGCCCAGTGTCCGTCACGGGGCTACAAAGGTCGCCTGTCAGCATTAGTTGGCCGTCTTCCCGTGCCGGCTGACGTTAGGCGAGGGCGACGGGAGGGCGGGGGCTCCGGCGGTGCAGCGGAACGGTCACTTCCTGTCCGTGCCCTCCAGCGCGGCGGCTAGGAGGAAGTGGAAGCCGTTGACCGGCGCGTTCATTTCCTGTCTGACTCAGAGAAGCCTGCGACATCATCCCAGTTTTATAAGCTCTTTCCCCTCCATAAATATGACGGCAAGATGCAGCGATTCATTACTTTTCTTGCATTTCAGATAAACACCACGGTCCTTATCTCGGGAGGTTCATGAGTCTGTGAAGCTCGGCTCTTTCTCTGACGAAGTGTCGGGAAATTCAGGCTTCAAGGTTATTTTCCGAGCGAGCGAATGTGGCTTTCATAACTCGTAATAATCTTTGCCGTCTCTAAGGCAGCGAGGATAAGATAGGGTAAACAGACAGTGACAGAGAAACGTTGACTAAGAGAGACTGTTTGGCTTACCCGGGCAGCCATTTTCCCTGGCCTGTCCCTGTATCCCAGCCGGAGGAGAGATTTAGATTCCGCTCCTTTTCGGGGAGGACATTAAAACGGGTTGTTGTTACCGGCCTTGTTTCCTGCTCGTAACCTGGCTGTAAATTACCAGGCCGGCGACTGGCGCGCTGGTAGGAGCCGGGGGGGGACGCCGCGCCGCATGCTAAGTGACGCCTGGCCTCGCCCTAGCCGCGGAACCGCAACCCGGGAGCGGTGAAACGGAGGGGCAATGGGGGGGGCGAGGCCCGTTAAGGAAACGAAGCTAAAGGACGAGCGGGCTGGGCCAGGTCGGGCGAGGGGACGCCGGGGCAGACGGGCAGGGTAGGCGGAGTGGGCGGGGCCTCCCTGCCTCGTGACCTTCGGAAACAGAAACGCCCGCATCATGAAACAACCATTACCATCAGCCAGTCATATTTGTTTTTAGAAGTTGTATAGGTCTATAAATGGCTACGAGAGAGACTTCTGCTGATGTAGTAGCAGCAACATTAATTGTCGTGAGGATGTTGGTAACAATGGTTGAAGGCATTGAAATTCTTGTATAGGCATTTTATAGTTTAGACAGTTATTTTTGTCAATTTCAAACCATTCAGTGAGATCTGAAAACATCCTTATTTGGCTCATTTTAATGTTAAAGAGCAGAAAGCCACAGGTCAGTGTGAAGCTCCTCGTTCTTCAGCTTTTGCATTTTATCTTCCATAAATGCCTAATCCCCGCAGATGCAGTGCTTTCCATTTGTTGTGCTGAGCTAAAGTGGTTTTATCATCACTCAAAATGGACACCTCTCTACAATTGACAGTCAAATGGCCTCTTTTTTTCACATCTCCTTTTTCCTGGGCTGAAGCCTGAGGCAAGCCGACTCTGATAACACACAACGCCTTTAACCAGCGAGCAGCGTCACGTCTCATGACAAACGCATCATTCATTCGCATCCAACAGGAAGTGGGAAAAAAACAAAGAATAAAACTGCTTGTTATGTGATGACTTGAAGCGCAGTTCTGATTGGCCGTTTGCCTTTTCTATCTTCAGACTTCCAGTATTTGGCGATGGGAAAAGACAACAAAAGGCTCTGAGCTGAACTCTAAAAGGAGAAAGTGTATGAGGATTGATTCAGTTGGCTGATATGCACCTGTGGCAGGGTAGTCTTAATTAAGGGCATCCGGTCATGTCGGTTGCCCCGGGAGACGTGAGTTTTTAATAAGTTTGGCTTTTGGGTCGCTCTTTTAATGGAGCGTGTCACACCTGTGCTTGTCCAAGGAAGATTAAGAAAGCATTAGATATTGATCAGTGACATTTAAAGTGTTCAATATGATCATTCCGGTGGCATTATTTCCATATGAATAATTGCTAACCGTTGTGATTTCGTGATGTAAGGCGTTCGTTCAGTCAGAGCTCTTGTCTCGTGCCCTGTAGGCATCGTCAAGAGACTGCTTGCAAATTAGCACTTGTGCGGCTGATTGTTAAATTAGCTCCAGAGATTGCACTCTGCCGAAACGTCTAGCGCGCGAGGGCTGAAATTAAATCTTTCTCGGCAGAGAGAGCGGTCTACCAGACAGCAGCACGTTTGCTGCGCAGTCAGAATTCTAATTAATAACACATTTTTTATTATTATTTTTATTATTATTATTATTTTCTGACACATTTTCAAGCTGTGTTTTCACTGCAGCATTGTACTACGGCAAATTGCATCCCTGTCATCCATAATTAGAAAATGCCATGGATTGATAATGTTTGCAGTGTCGAACCTACAGTTCACGATCGAAGACCTAGGCCTCATAAATGCCAAAATAGGTAATGTTGTCACGTGTGACTAATGGCTGAATGATATGAACCAGTCAGAAGCCTGTTTGATTGTCAATGGAAGTTGGCGATCGAAGCACCAGCATAAGTGCCAGTTAAAGTGCCCTTATTCTGAAACGACTCCTGTTGGAAAAGTTTGTATTTTCACTCCTTTAGCCTCTATCCATTCTGCTCCTTTGTCCACTTCTGCCCGTCCATAAAGAGTGAAGGCCAGTTCATTCTTTCCACTTGCCTTGGCAACAGCATGGACGTGCACTTGCGTGGAGTGCACGAGCTGAACGTTCGTGACAGGCCACGCTGTAATATCAAGGTGTTAAGGTCTTACCTCAACGCACAGAGTGAGAACCTTTGCTTCCGTCTCGTCTTTTTTTTGTTTACCTCAGTACATGTGGAGGTCTCACAGTGTGCATGAGACACCTCAGATCACTCGCTCGCGACTTTGACGCGTCGCGTGCAGACCCGAAGCCGCATATTTCATTCCGCGCCGGTCCGTAAATCACGTCAGACGCCCCGCTTTCCGCCCTCGCTGTCCCGCTTCGCTCTCGCCCGCGTCTTTCCACCTCGTATTTCAGCGTCTTTACTGCCCCGCCACGCGTCCCGAACGACGCCGGAGCCTTGATTTATCTTCGGCCCCCTCCTTTGTGTTCGGGTCTGGTCCATTGTTCCCCGGTACAGGTGTTCCGGAGGCTCGTGAAAACCGGCTGATTAGCCTCGACGAAGACGGATCGCGGGCGGCGTCCTCCCGGGCGCTAAGACGCTAAAGCGCTGCGGTGAATGGAGAACCTTCGGCTCTGCCTTTTGTGCTCGGCCGTCCAAGGAAATAACTGAACGGCCTTTTTTACGGCCTGTTGTCAGTGGAATAATTATGCTGTTTATGAAGCACGTGGAGAAAGGCAGCCCAGAGCGAGACTTGGGGGGGAAATGGCTCATCGGTAATGAGGGCTGTGAATGCAGTAAATCAACTGATGGTGCCCGTGCTTCCCAGACAGGGGAGGGGCTTCTCTGCAATCAAACTGCAGTCTCACAGGCACTCGCCCAAAGTACATAGAAATGTGATTTCCCAGGGAAGTGCATGCTGATTGGTCAAGAATTCAGAGGACTGGAAAGAGAGCAGGTCCTGCACTGGTGTCTGTTAGAGGCGGAGCATGGATACCACGTGTAGTTTCTTTAGATGTGGGTTCATAAACTCTTACATTTAAAAACAAGAATGTTGAAACTGTGTTTTTTAAACAACATTGACACTGTGCCCCAGAGTACTGGCTGGTTTTAGTTGAGACTTTTTGTGGATATGCAGTTGGCTTACTTCGGTAGAAGGCTTTGAAGACACATTGAAGTCTGTTGTATCAGGGTGAGCTGCCGCTGATATCTAGAAAAACTCAGCAAAACTAAATTGACTGATATAAATTGCACTCTGGGTTAGTGGAAACCGAGCTGAATTTTGTTTTTCAGTGAACTGCCCCTTTAAAACAGGAAAGACGTGTTTAACAAACCGCCCTGTGAAACAGGGAGGTGAATCCAGGGAGCTTCGTATGCGTGAGCGCGTGTGAGCTTGTGCTCGTGTGTGCATGTGTGCACTGGGTATGCCTTCCTGTTGTAACTAACACACAGTCCCAACAGGAGGAATGTGTCATGCCAGTTGTCTTTATACTTTGAATTGATACATAGATGAACTGCATTGATTAGGCTAACAGTTTAGTTTTCTGTCTTTACTGGTGTTTGCCTACTCATGCTTTTCAATGATTTGATTGTCTTGTACCTGCAGAGTGCTTTATCTGCTTGTGTTCCACTTTCTCTTACTGTGCTGATGAAAGACTTAGATGGCCACGTTCCATTTTTTTTTTTTTTGCAAACCCATTTCTCACAAGCCTATAAATATACTTCACTGCTCAGGAGACGACACTATTTTATTCATGCTGTGACTACAGCTTTGACGCCGGAAAGGCGCCCTCATTTGTTTATTGTTAATACCGCCACGATCGCCCGGTTGCATCTTCATTACTAGGTGCTACCGTAGCTTACCGATGTCGCGACCCTCTCACTGTTGGTCGTCGACCTGTCATTAATCCTGGGTCACTCCCTTTTCTCTCTTAAACACGCAGTCGGCTGAACTGTTTTTGCGTGGACAGGCTAATTTGTGACATTCGATTACGCCACGACAGGAATGCGTTCCTGGGTGACGCGGGGCTCAGTCGAACTTCCCCAACCGCCGCTAAGCCCGAGATGATCAGAGTCCCATTGACCCGGTGAACCGGCTCCCCCTGAATACCGATAGCGTGGCTCCAGTGTGGCTTTGAGCCAGCGCAGATGTGAAGAGGGCCTGAGGTTAATGAATGTTTAATGCGGGCTATAAGGTCAAAGCGGCATCCACGTGAGAGGCAGCTACTTCAAACGGACGCTACTGTTCAAAAACAAACTTCAAAAGCAGACGGAGCCAGACGTAAATAAGGTGCGTCTACGTAAACATCGGCCCTCCCTCCCTCTCTCTCTCGCAGTGCCACGTGCTGGTTTTTTTTTGGGTGGCTTTAACTGGGATATTTTTGCTGCTCAAAGTCTGGAGCAGCGAGTTCAATTCGCTGGCAGTTCATTCATCACATGTTGGCAGTCGGCAGATGGCATTTGTGGATAGGCCAGATTGTCCCTCCCATCCGTAGGGTCTTAATGCTCAAATTAAAATATTTGCCTTACGATGAAATTCCAGCCATACCTTCACAACAGGTACAGTACTGAATATAAAATTGAAGTTTGTTCCTGGTCAGTGGGCAACAGAAGGCAATGGGATGTGTGGTGGTGACAGTTTGCCGCAGTGTGAACTAAAACGTGCTCCTCTCGGGTGAAGGGTCGATGGTGAGAGGGAAAGGTTCAGCCACTGCGCCACCGAGCCATCCGTTTTGCAGGTCCCCAGGCCACTTTTCAAGCCGTTTTTGTGGAGGCCGTTCGAAATGGATTTTCACACGCTGAGAAAGGGAAGCTTCTCAGCGAAAGGGTCAGAGTCGTTGGCGCGGAGCCACCGCCCCAGCAGCATAGGAAAGCCGACCGGACGGAGAGTGGCTTGAGCGTCACGCGCGCTCTGTGGGGAAAAGCCGGTCCTGAGCAGGCAGGAAAAGCGCCGTGTCAGCATCTGTGGAACAGGATAGTGGAATGGAAAATTGACGGAGGTGAAAGGTCGACCCCTCTCCCATTGGACACGCGTTTTTCAAAGCTGAGCGTAAGGTCACAGGAACGTGCTAATGCTGTAACCTGTGTTCTTATGTAGTAATATATTTAATTCTTATATTTCGTCTTTCATTTGCGTATTGCCTCCCCAGACATCCTGCAGTACTACCTGGGATGCAGCATGACCTCGACCAACCCCTTTCAGCAGGTAAGTCTGTCTCCTTGACCCACACAAAATGGCCTCCTTTTTGCCTGATGTTAAGCAGGACATTGGACCTGAGAGCCTACTGAGTGGTCCTGTATCACTTCTAAATAAGAACACAAGGGCACTCAATTATGGGGACTGGCTGTTCAACACAGCTACTCCCCTCAGTTTTTTCCTACCGTCTAGAGAGACCCTTAACACTGCAGAATGCATTTAATCAGCGTTTTTCATTTGTAGATGTGACCTACCAAAAATGGAAGCACTTCACTATCAGTGTGAGGTCAAAGTTAAGGACAAATCTTGATTGAATGCAGACTTTCTTCTCGTTTCTCGTTTTTCTTGGTGGGTTTGCCCAAGGATTGAGCATCACTGAAGATTAAATACAGTACTATTCAATTTTTTCTGTAAAAAGCTTTTTTAGAGAAAAATGGACACAAAAACACTTTACAGGACAGTAGTAAAATAGGAAAAATAAGAAATACCAGGTCCCAAAAGCTTCCAAGCTGCAAGAAAATCTCGAGAAGAATCTGGTGAGGTGTCACTAAAGTTAGGCCAAATGGCAGTAGGGCCGTTATGGTGACTGTACTGGGAAAATATCCAAGATGGCCACCGTTTTTCTGAACGGTTCAGGAAACGGGTTGTGCCTAGCTCGTGGAGGTCGCGCGTCTGGGCAGACGTCACATACGGGATGGCTAGAGAGACGGGGCTCGTTTCCACGTCGCAGACACGCTGTGTCATCCTGCCACATCGCTCGCAGTGACTCCCCCACATGGGATCCGACAGCTGAGGTTGAGCCGGCTCGTTGAGGCCCCGAGGTCACAGCCGACATTTGCGATGGGAACGGCTCGCTGAAATCGATCGTGCTGCGCGCGCTCCTCTCTGAGGGCTGTGCCAGCGCACGGAAGCTAGCGAAAAGGATCTTTGTGCTAAATACCATCTGGGAGCAGTATCATGCCTGGGAGGGAAAAACAGGCAAAAGACCGCTTTTGTTTCCGTGACCCTTTTAAGATGGGCTAAAATAAAATGAGGGCCAGCTTTCCAGAGAGATTCAAATTTAGCAACAATTTAGGTTCTTGCTCTGGGACGCGTACGGGCACAGAAGTCTAAACGTGCAGCTGGGGCTCTGAATTTCAAGTGCCTTTTCCGAAGGCCGCGTGACTACCACATTCCATCGGGTAAACTCTGTCGCCAAGGTGAGAAGTATCTAAAGTGGGAGAATTTAAAACCAGTATTCAGTAGGAACAGTGTACGTACTCAATAAATTCCTAATTCTCCCAGGGTGGCCTCAGCTATTTTGAGTGTAATTCCCTTGTCCCTGGAGACCCCCCCCCAATTATGTAAGTGACTGATGGTATCGTGGATTGACTGTGTTGCAGAAGCTGTCAGGAAGTCATAAGGCCCTGGTGGAGATGCAGGACGACGTGGCGGAACTTCTGCGCTCAGCGGTCGGAGAGTATTCAAAGACCAAGGTGTGTGTGTGTGTGTGTGTGTGCGCGTGCTCACGTACGCATACCTACCTTTAGTGTATCCATGCACGTCAGAATCATGAAGCTTTAAAAAACTGTTCTGATGGCTTATTCCAAATGCACTTGAGTGCTTAATGACCACTGAAAATTTAAACGTTACTGGCAAGCGCCGGCGCGTATGCTAGCGTGCGCTGGCGTGCGAGTCCGCATGTGCGTGCACGCGCGCTCTTGTGCATGCAGAACGGCGCAGACGTCGCCTCTTTAGCGTGTTTGAACCATTAAAGATGGCTGTGCTGGCCATCTGGCTTTTAACCTAGTGACACGAGAGAAGTCAAAAGAGGCGGAGAAACAACCCCACGCACAAGATGGCTGAGAATGTTCGATATAATACCAGCACCAGGACTGCTCGACGTAATGCCGTATGTTTTGTTCTGCGTGTTTACATGAGTGTACAAGTCAAATGCAGGACTTTAACAATGGTGGTATTAATAATAATAAACCCAAAGACTATGTGCAGATTAGCTGGGGAAGACAAAGACAAACAATACAACAGCAGGGAGATCAGGAGAAATGGACGGTAGTGTGTAGCGTAAGGGTTTGGGAACTGGGATTCGTTGAAGGCTCGTTTCTCCAGGGGGGTCCTTCCTACCCTCGAGCGAGGCACTTAAAAATATCCAGCTGTTTTAAATGGAGCATACGCCAAAGAATGTAAGCTGTGTGAGTCACTCTGCATACGATGGTCTTCAAAATAGCTATAATGTAGTGTAGCCCATACGTGCTTTGGGGAAGACTATAGCCTGTTTAATAAGTTGGGAAATGTCACATTGTGAGTTCATACCAGACCTGGGTCAAATACGTATTTGTTTTGGATTCAAATACTTTTCTGTGCTCTATTAATCTTGTCTGGCGTAACTCAGCCTTCCAATATGACCAGAAGGCGGTGTTTGCACTTTTTGAGGGTATTTCTTTGGTTCCAATACACCAGACAAGATCAGTAAAGCGTAGAAAACAAATAAGTATTTGACCCAGGTCTGGTTCATACATGAGTGCACGAGTTCACCAGCTCTGCAACAAGCCAGTCCAGCAAATGGGAGCAGAATACAGTCAGAGGCATGAAGTCACGCCCTCCAGGAGACAATAAGCCCGCTCTGCAGGTGTTATTTTTCTGTTGTTATTTATTTTATTTTTTTTGCACATGCAGCTGCTGGGGTCCTTTCATCAGCCCTTTCTATTGGCCGGGGGGGGGGGGGGCGTCTGCCACCCGCCGCCATCCGCGCCGGTCGACACAACACAAATAGGGGCGGGCGGCCTCTCTCGCGCATACAGGAGAGAGAGGGAGCGGGGGAGCGGGGGGAAACGCCGCGGAGGCCATGGAGCCGAAGCGCTGAGTCGGGCGGAACGTTTGTCACGCGCCGGCGAGGGGGGGCCGTTTGCCCGTTTAGCCCTCGGAGCTTGCCCCCCCCCCCAGCTGAAACTTTTTTAAAAGCCTTTTCAAAAAGCGTCTGTATGAACTGAAACATTCAACGCGGCGGCACCTCTGTGTGTGACTCTTTTGTTCCGGTGTGCCCCTCCCCCCCCCCGCCGTACCGCTCACCGTGCTGTAGCTCACACAAACGACGCTCGCGTTTTCGAACCGCGAGGGGCAACGTAAACGGCGAAGTAAATTTAGGCCTTCGTTCGGCCCTGAAGGCGCCGTTATTCGTCCTTAACGTTGAGCTACTTAACCTAGAAATGAAAAATCGTTTTTTTTTTTTACCGTCTGTGGATGATAATGCAGACGCCCGGAGCGCGATGCATAACACATCCTGCTTTTTATATCCTGGCGCTCTTAAAAGTTTGAGAGATTACTCCTGGTGCTGCAGTTGGGAAGACCTCATCTCCTGTTTAATACTGAAGGCGTAAGTGCTTTGGGATTCGCGCCCTCTCGTCTTTGTGATTTCCCTTGCCTCAAGCTCCCATAGTTCTTTGCAAAGTCATTGTGTGTGATGTCTCTGAGAAACACCTGGTGTTTTTTGACATTTTAAAATAAGAACACACAAAAATTATTTAAAGCTTATGAAAGAGGAATCAAGCCATATTCTGTATATATTACTACCACAGGAAATGTAACAGGTATTTGATGAATGGGTGAATTGTTCCTATAAATTGGTTCCTCAGAGTTCATAAGCACATTGTGGTTTAATTGAACAGGTGGTCGGTTCAGATCAGGAAAAATGGGCATTGAACTTTTTTGTAATAAAAAATGCAAGCGTTGGGATTGAGCGCGAACGTGTTTCTACCTCCTCACGCTCCGTCTGACGTCACGGTCACCTGAGCCGCCCGTCGCGGTGATGCGTTTTTAAACGGTCGAATGACGGACGGCTGACCCCGTTTTAAAAGCGTGTGGGCTCTTCTGTTTCAGGGAAACCTGGAGCAGATCCAGAGGGTGCTGAACACCACGGAGATCAGCCTGCACCAGCTCACCGCCCTGGTGGACTGCCGCAGCCTGCACATGGTGAGTGAGCAGTACAGTGGCGCCCACCCCCCAACCTCACCCCCCCCCACAACAAACGGGATTGAACGGTTATGTGTCTAAGTGGCTGGAGGGCAACAGAGGGAGGGAATTTCATGGTTATCCCACTGCAACCATGTATTCCGCTGTTGTAATTGGACATGATTGTTATGAGTTAATGGTGATGTTTGCTCTAATTGGTTACTGTGGTGGTTTCTTAACAGTGTCTGCCTTTTTGGTTGATATTGTTTGCTATATGTTTTTTATTTTCTCATTCAAAATCTGTGTTCCTTAAAGACATGGGTTTTATGGAACTGAAATTTATAACCATGATGCAAGATTGTGGGAATGTGTGTGTGATCTTTGTGTGTGTGTATATGTACTGGAACTGATGCTGATAGAACCTAGTGTGTATAGAGGAATTGTTGCTGATAGGGAGGTGTGCGTGTGTAGTGGAATCAGTGCTGATAAGGAGCTGTGTGTGTGTGTGTGTGTGTGCGTGTATACTGTAATAGGTGCAGATAGGTAGGTGTGTGTGCGCATGTGTGTAGTGCAATCACTGCTGATAAGGAGCTGTGTGTGTGTGTGTGTGTGTGTGTGTGTGTGTGTGCGTGTATACTGTAATAGGTGCAGATAGGTAGGTGTGTGTGCGCATGTGTGTAGTGGAATCACTGCTGATAAGGAGCTGTGTGTGTGTGTGTGTGCGTGTATAGTGTAATCGGTGCAGATAGGAAGGTGTGTGTGTGTGTGTGTGTGTGTGTGTGTGTGCGAGTATAGTGGAATCGGTGCCGATAGGAAGGTGTGTGTGTGTGTGTGTGTGTGTGCGAGTATAGTGGAATCGGTGCCGATAGGAAGGTGTGTGTGTGTGTGTGTGTGTGTGTGTGGTGTAATCAGCACAAACAGGACTCAGTGTGTGACTGCAGGATGAGGAAGTGCTAACATGGAGCTGGGTTACCTTCATGCACTAGCAGCCAGCGCTGTGTTCACTCTCACACTCCTCCGCACGTGCGGCTGTTCCTGCTCCCTCCCCCCTCCCTCCCTCCACCCTCCGCTCCGATCCTCTAAGCCCCAAACCGCCGTCTTCTCTGTCCCCGAAACCCCGCGCCATCGCGTGGTCACATCCTCTCTCCACACAGGGGTATGCGCCACAGACATCCTCTCCTGGAGCAGAAGAAGTCACTTCCGTCTGTGTGTGTTTGAGGAATCCAGAAAAAAGGATACTCCAGAATGTGTGTTTGCAGAATCTGGAAAAGGGATACCCCCAGACTGTGTGTATTTGAGGAATCTGGAAAAAAGGCTACCCCAGACTGTGACTCTGTGTGTTTGAGGAATCTGGAGAGAAGGGCTACCCCAGACTGTGTGTGTTGCTCGTTAATGGCTTGGACTGCTGTAGCTATCTGCAGGATTTTGTTCCCTCCAAGGTGATTAAATCTTGATTGGACCAATCACTGCCGTTGAATGTTATGGCCGCTTATAGCTTGAATTCAATACGCTTTTATGACAGCGAAAACTTTACAGCTGTCCGTCTCTTTCAGCCGGAGAGAATATTCGGTCTGTGACCCGCTGGCAGAGCATTTCCAGTTCCCATAATGCAATTCCCTGTGTGGTGATTCATTCAACGGCAACGGTTCTCCGTCTGCCAAAATGGAGGGGCAGGCGATAGTGCCTCTTTCTGCCAGTTGGCCTTTTCACGGCACACGTGTTTTGAGGGCCCTGTGAATTCGCCATCAATCTTTCGGAGTGGTAAGGGCCTCCTGCGGCCTGCGCGGAATGCGCGCGGCCGTCGACGGCTTCAAAATGGCTGCCGTCCATCACACACTGCCGCAACAGCCGGAGTTACAGTGTAGGTTATGAAGAGGAATTGATTTGCAGCTGGCGGAGTCCAGCAGCTGCATTTATGCCAATTGATAAATCGGAACGGAATGCGAAAGGTCTTGGAAACCCTCCCGTTTGTACGAGGGGCCGCAGATTGATTTTTGAAAAGGGGATTGGAAGCGCTCTCCTTCCCCGCCTCTCTCCTTCCTCTCGCCTTTCTGTCTTGCGCGTCCAACGTCTTTCAAGAGATCGGTGGCTGCGCTTCTGTTTCTCCTCATTCAGTTATTGGCATAATGGCTTTAGTCTCATTTCCATGGGTTTACGTTAGCACGATAGCACACGCTAAGATATGAAGCCATTTCTGTACAGGACTAGCCAATATGTGGACCATGAGCCCCTGTCCACACAGTGTAAAGCTCAATAGCTACAGTCACAGATTTCCCTTCCCCACCCCCAAGCCATTTGCCTCGTTCCACGCCCACCCGTGAGACACCGCGAAGCTCGCAGTAAGGGCAAACCCGTAACCGAGCGGTCGTGATATTCCCGTAGGTGTAGCGCTCTCGACATTATGTTGCCGCGTCCGTGGTGACTGTCGCCCTGACAGCGCTCCCGCCTTTATCTTGATGTCACCGTTACTCCCGGCGAGTCGTCGGCATCGTTCGTTCACGTAGTCGACAACGTATCTCGAATTTTTTTAAAAACGGTCACGGAACTCTCCTCCTCCCTTATTGCTGCACATTGGCTCAGTATTGCGTTTCAGAGGTGAGCAGGTGTGTGTGTGGTTTAAACACGGTCCCTTAGCAGCCTGTCCAGGCATTGTTTTCGTATCCTGTGCTGCCTAACCTAGTAGGCCACCATTAATGCCTTGTTAAAAAAAATACAGCGCACATTGGACGATCCATATATGGAAATCCGGTTGCCGGGAGATTAGATTACATCACAGTCGCATATGTAAGAGCTCGGTTTTGCTGTGTAGTGATTCTGAGAGACGCCGTTGCCTCCCCCCTCACAGGACTACGTGCAGGCGGTGACGGGGCTCTGCTACGACGGGCTGGAGGGGCTCATCTACCTGGTCCTCTTCTCCTTCGTCACCGCCCTGATGTTCAGCTCCATCGTCTGCAGCGTGCCGCACACCTGGCACAGCAAGAGGTAGGCGGGGGGGTCCTCCTGGGGTGGGGGGTCCTCCTGGGGGGGGGTCTCGCACGACGCTGCTCCTGCCCCCGTCTCGTCTGTTCGCCTGTTTTATCGTTTTTCTCACAGCTAGGCCTTGCTGTGCTATCATTTGTTATGTGAATCTGGCATCTATTCAGATTTTATGAAATGTACAAATTGAAGAGGGACCCATGTAGGTCATGTGTTTCAAACTTTGTGCCATTACGGCTCTAGGTGGCGCTATAACACCACTTCAAAATGTAAATTTGCTTATAATTATTACATCCTATACACACCAAACTTGGTATGGATGTTATTTGGATTAGGCTTACACTCCATGACAAATTTACCCCCCCAATGTGCTACGGCTCACCTTTGGTGCTTGCCATAGCACATTTCTATGCCGACATCGCTGCTTGCGGCTTTATTTATTATTTCTTCCTATTGTTATTTATTGGGACTCCTAGTTTCTGCGATTGGGTTTCCCGGCTCACCAGCAGCGAGCGGCAGCCTCATTATGTCTAGCCAGGATGCTGAGGTCACTCAGGGATATTTGTGCAGATCAGGCATTTTCCCTGGCCCGGATGCTGGCAAGCTTCATGTACAGTAAATGTGGGAGTGGACTGAGGTAACCTGCGGTCTGTGTTGGGTTTCACAGTGCAGACAGCAGCCAGCAGTCTTTCCAGGAAGAGATGTTACTGTGTATTAATGTACTGTACATTACAGTGGTTATTACTGTACAGTAAATACAGACATGTGCCCACGAGAAGGGAAGGGCCGCGTCTCGGCAATCTTCCTCGGGAAAAGGGCTAATGAGATCCTTTCTGCCGTATGTAATTTCCTGCCTATTGTCTTCCCCGTGATGCAAGAGCCTGTGAAATCTGTTGGCGCAGTCACGGAGACGGCTGTAATTTGGAGCTCTGCGTCTCGGGTTCTTCACACCCCCGGACGCTCTCCTTCCCCCGCGAAGGAGAGCGCGGCGAGGTCGTTTCCGGAAAGGAAGCAGGCCGGGGGAGTTTCGAACACCTCCAGTTTTATCGGCGCGATTATTGTAATTAGCGAAGCGCTGCAGCCGTGCTCATACAGGCACCGCCTCCTCCTGTTAAACTTTGATATTTAGGAATGTGTCATCGATGTTCAAGTGGCACGATGGACTTGTGACGGACAGATTAAAGAGCTCGAAGGTCGTTTAGCATATTGCAGTTTAAGGATCCAGTTTTTAAAGGGACAGGCAGGCACTGAGTCTCTCAGACTTCACAGTGTTTATCATCAGAGCGAGCTTTATCGTGAACTTGTATCTCAGTAACCTCACGTCATGCTAATCCCGAGAAGTTTAGCGTCAGATTTACGCAAGAACATTAAACCTACGGGGGAATTTTGAGGTCCAGGAATATAAGCGGGCCGCAACCTCCCAGTGACCACTAGGTGGAGACAGTCTCCAGAGTGCTGTTCTTTTAATTTCTGGATCGTTTCATCACCGTTTCATTTTCCCTGTGGAAATGTGCTGCAAGGCTGTTTTTTCCCCCCAAAGGTTTTTAACATTTGTAGAATCCTGGGTTTTTCATCTTGGCCAGTCGAGAAGAGACATTAACTCTAAGCAAATATAGCCAAAAATAAAATACTGCCTTAATTCACGTGTTTGAAAGTAACTCAGTTCTAATCTTATTTGAATAGCGATGCGCTGTGTGGCCCTTCCCTAAGGCAACGTTGAGTCATACAGCTAACTCTGTACAGAGTTATGAACTTTAAGAATTAATTGTACCTGTCTCAGGAATTTAGGGTGTGACCTCAAGGTCAGCCAGCACTGAATCTATTTCCTCACCTTTCTTTCGCTTGGTTAAACAAGAGGGAGAGCACTCCCCCTGCTGGCCACATCTCATAATCTCATTTTTTAGAAATGTATTTATTTTTATTTATTTGTTTGGGCTCCAAAGGAACGAGGACGACGCCGAGGAGGAGTCTCTGGCCCATAGCAACCGGCAGCCCCATGACAACCTGTACCGCGTGCACATGCCCAGTCTGTACAGCTGCGGGAGCAGCTACGGCAGCGAGACCAGCATCCCCGCTGCGGCGCACACCGTCAGCAACGCACCCGTCACCGAGTACATGTGAGTCCCCTCCCCTCCCCCTTCCCTCAGTCTAATGCTCCGCGCCGATTTACAGCCAGTTACACCGATGACACCGCGTTGATTTACACCACACCGATGATACCGCGCTGATTTACACCACGCCGATTTACACCAATGACAGTGCACCGATGACACCGCGCTGATTTACACCGCACCAATGGCACCATTCCATTGTACACCCCGCCAATGACGCCTTGCTGATTTACACCGATGACATTGTGCCGATTTACACCAATGACACTACACTGATGACACCGATGGCATGTGCCGATTTACACCAATGACACTACATTGATGACACCGATGACACAGCACCAATTTGCCCTGATGATAGCAATGTCAGTCAGCTCTGTGCCATCACTTTTTTCTTGCACTGACACGCAATAGATATATATATACTCACCTCTTTCAAATTTATTAACGGGCAAAATGAAGAGAAAAGTTTGCACTCTTTCGGATTTTTAGTGCTGGCGTGTGCTTATTTTGAACTGTGAACTCAAATATAAATCTAAATGTGCGCATATTTTTCTGTTCTTTTTGGATGCATTTCTCCTGTGCAATATGGATTTTTTCTATAAGGGTTTCTTTTATCAATAAAATATATAAACAGGGAAATAGTACAATGCCTTTTTAATGTAAAGAATGTCATTTATAAACCGTTCTGACACGTCAAGTCAGTTCTGTTTGGATATTTACTTCAAGTTCACTTGTGATTGGCAGCCCACAACCCGGGCGCATCACTGACTGACTGAAATGGAAATTGTCACATTACACACCAGAAATGCGACACCCAGACTTCTCCATCTCCAAGGCAGAGACACAGACAGACACTGACATTATATACTGAGATATTACAATGGGGAGGTATTGTCTTTTTTTGACAGTTTTCTGTCTTGAAAAACACCTTCTACCAGGAGCATGGAATGTGGAACGTTAGGGAGTTTGAGCCCCTCGAGGAAACCTTTTAAAACAAAAGTCAGTTTATGACACGGTCTCACACAAAGAAAGTGTTTGTAATTACCGCAAAGTATGTTTTACGCAGTTAATAAAAGACTTCAGTGAACATCGTAATGAGATTTTGCCTTTGGACTCCGCGTGGAAGAGAATGAATGGTTTGCACTGCAAGGGACAGCAGTAGACACATTAATCTCATTCACATGGCAACAAAAGCAAATGAAGGCTTCCTCTTTCAACTACACACACACTCACTCGCACACTTCAGAGGGACATGCACAGGCACACCCACACACACACACACACATACGGCTCACGTACAGACACACGCACACACACAGCTCATGCGTGCACACACACACAGACACACACAAGTGCACTCACACGCACGCACACACAAACACACACACACATCAGACACACACACACACACACGCACACACACACACACACACGCACACACACACGCACACAGAGCACACACACACACACACACACACGCACACACACACACACACAGAGCACACACACACACACACACACATGCACACACACATGCACACACACACAAACACACACACACACACACACACCCAGCCGATCTTCAGGGAGAGGGAAAGTCCGGCGACGTGATGAGGAGCCGGATGTGATTTAGCGGCCGGCTCCAGAGGAGATAAGGGGATATTCCGCGGTTGTAAATTCCGTAACGGGCTCCGTAAATCGCCGGTAATGGCCGCGGCGCTTTTACGGGGAGAGGCGCGGCCCCCGAGCTTTAGACCTCACCCCGGAGATAAAGCACCCGCCCTCTTTCATCAAGCCCCCCAGCGAAACCGCAGAGAGAAGCCCACCGGAGGCCGGGGGAACCCACCGGGGCCTGAACACTCCCAGCATGCCCAGGGGAGGGGAGACCCGCGGGGCGCGGGTGCGCGGGAGTGAATCCAGAGCGGTGTCCCGCCGTCCCTGCCTGCATGAGGACAGCACGCGGGACACTTCACATTTGTTTCTCCAAGGGGGGGGGAGGGCAGGAGGGGGGCATGGGGCTGGGGGGTGGGGGGGTTGGGGACAGCTGTTTGTTTCTGGCCATGCTCCCGATCCCAGCAGCTGCTGCTCACTGTGAACGTGGGTGACCTCAGACCGGGGGCGAAGGGGCCTTCCTAACCACCTGAGACAGGGGGCGGGGCCTGTGCTGGCATGGCTCATAGGAGGGGGCGGGGCTGTTGGGGGAGTGGCTTTTATTGTTGTGGGGTGGGTGGGTGGGTTGGGGGCGGGGTTTGTGGGTGATCGGGAGCCACAGAGGTGCCTCCTCAGTGCAGTATAACCGAATTGCCTCGCCCCTCTGCCCCAACGCAGGACCCAGAACGCCAACTTCCAGAACCCCCGGTGCGAGAACACGCCGCTGATTGGCCGGGAGTCGCCCCCGCCCTCTGTAAGTGCGCACAGCCTCACACCGCGTCATTTTGGCAGCCTTGGTTTAAAGACACAAGCAAAGACCTTTACCAGGTCTCTGTGCGTGCAAATACAATGCAAGGTTTATTACAGTGGTGACTTTAAGCTTTTTAATTCTGGTGGAGCATATGTTGTTTATGAGAATTTTCTCTGATCATTCCTACTGGCTGAGACACTATGCACAACACATGGTATAGATGTATAGTCTATGGTATAGATCTTTCAGCACTTCTGTAAATCAAAAAACACCCCTGCAACTTCATTTTAGTCTTCTTCATTTATTAATTAATGCATTTCTAAGTGTACTGTAGTTGGGGTGTGTATGTGTGTGTGTGTGTGTGTGTGTGTGTGTGTGCGAGCGAGCGTGCGGGTGCATGAGTGTGTGTGACCACATACATCAAGACATCCCACAATGAACTATAGCCAGACTGCTCATAATAATACATTGACATATAAAGTTCTACTTTACAGCTGACTCGCTGAAATCTTCCGTAAATGGCAGAAAGCAGTTTTTGAGATGCAGCTATGAAACAACAAATTTCCCCAGAGCAAAGCAAGCTCACCCGTGCCTGCCTTGAAAGAACCTAAACTCTCATGTGTCTATCCCCTGTTCCCTCTCTCCCACCCCACCCCACTTGGCCCGGTGATGCTCCGCCCCCCTGCCCAAAGAGCCCCGCCCCTGGCCCATAGTGCCCCGCCCCTTGCCCGTAGAGCCCCTCCTCCCCGCCCTGTGCCCAGCTGTCGGTGTGTGCCTGCATCTCCTGTCGTTCTCAGAGAGGCTGCACTTTTTTTTCTGTCTGTTGTGTCGTTGTTTTTTGTCGTTTTTTTGTTTCTGCAAACCCGCACAGTCCTATTTGGCTGCCGTGGACAGTAACGGCCACCGCAGCCGGCAGTTAAAGACCTCGGGAAGTGCCAGATCGTTATGGTAACAGCGTCTGCTGTCCCAAACAGGTACTGGAAATGCCCGCGACACCCCACCGTCCCTGGCCCTGGCTCCGCCCACAACCTCACCGTCCCCGACCCCCCCTTCTCCGAAATCACGCCCCTAGAGTTCCCCGTGCCGACCCCCAGTCCCTCACCTCTGGCTAGCCTCTCTCACCCAGCCATGTGCCCCCCCCCCCCCCTTCTAGCATTTGGGCAGCATGTGTACCCCCACCTCCCCCCTCCCTCCCTCTGTGCTTCAGTGGCAGGTGGTGCACTGGTGCTCTCCTTTTTTTTTTGGGTCCTGACAGGAAGTAGTCATAAAGCTGAGGATTCTGGACCTAAAATGAGACAATGTTATATATTTACAGCAACATCAGTAATTCATACACTGAAAAAAGATCTCTTTTATTGTTTCACAGCAAGCTTGTAGGGATGGTTGGAAGTGTTAATGTTGAAAGTTGAATGGTTTGTCTTCTTTGAACAGACGGGATATATGATTTTCGTAGACATATGATAAATATGTAAGTAAGCATTAAAAGGCACTTTTACGAATAGGGGGCATTATGTAGATCAGCACCTTTGGATTAGTGCAGATAAATTCGGTGCAATGACAGCTTCCCTCCACAAGGTGGGGGCCTCTGAACAGAAACCGGGCCAATGAGAGCTTAGCCAACTGTTCTGGCATATCTGCCTCGCAGTGACACGGCAAATCCCAGCTTTACAGAACCGGGGGAGACATTCGCTAAGTGCACCAGCGTTTCAGTAAATCACGGCTTAGAGTGCTGTAATGGTCAGCAGCTGTTCGCTGTGTGGTCCAGTAAATTCCGCACTTTCTGCGTGTGTGTGTGTGGGTGTGTGTGTGTGTGTGTGTGTGTGTGTGCGCGTGCTTTCTGTGTGTGTGTGTGTGTGTGTGGGGGGGGGTATCTTCATCCTGGGTTCTGATTATCGTCATCCTGAAAGAATGAATTACGAATTAATTATTTATTGATGAAATGGTGTAGATGGATTCCTGCTCTCCAACTATAAGTGTGTTACTAAATCAGTGGCACTTCAAAGTACTTCTGGTCTCTTAAAGAACAAACCACCCCCACCCCCCCCTCCCCATGCTCTGAAGTAATGGTGCATTCCATCTGCCAATTACTGTGGATATCCCCTCTCCTTTCTTTCTTCAACCAAGTGTGTCATTGTCTCCTTTCTACCCCGGACAGTGCATGAACGGATTTAATCCCGGTCAGGTTGATTCCAGTTACCGCTATACATTTCCCCGCTGTCAGTCAGGGATAAATCTGTGCAGCTTTCGCTGATGTTAAAAACCACAGGCTGGGGAAGATGACCGGCTCTCTCACAGACCTTTTCCCCCCAATCTTCTGTGATAATCTCTCACTTCTATAAACTTTAGACTATAAAATCCTTAACACATAAACAGGGATACTGATTCCCATAATGTTCATGGTTGTTATCAATTTGGGAAAAAAAAGGGGGAAAAGTCATTTTCTTCAATGTTATCAGTTGCATTTCCCACTGGCTTTTGTTTTACAATATTGTTGTCTAAACTCAATTTCTGCCACAATATGAGCTTTTGCAATACTGTAAAATAAATGCCTCATGCAAAACCGCAAAAGCACAGGTAATATTTATATCAATAGAAACATCTTCCTTTTTAGATAAAATACTTTAACATCCAATTATTCAACTCTCAGTGTGTTCTGTCAGTGACAAACAAAACCACTTATTTAATTTGGTATCTGCAGTTGTGTATATTTACGAAAATTGGACACGTGGAGCTGGCGTATGATCCAGCTGATTAAAATATGCTTTTCTGTTTTGTCTTCTCTGACAAAGACGCTGTATGATGTGTATAAAACACAAAAAATTGACATTCATTGAGTTGTTGATCTGATTGGATTGATGGTAAGGACTGAGGTAGTTCTTAAGTGTAGAAACTCTTCGTATTTTGAGTGAGCCAGATTCCAGTTTTGCGAGGGGATAGATCAATACTTACTGTAATCTCTGCTAGTGGGAAGACTTATCGTTTCAGTAAAATAATAATAATAATAATAATAATAATAATAATAATAAGGAACCATAGGTGGCAACAGCATGCTCCATCAGAATTAAACCGCTCATAAATGGCTGTTGGATGACTTTCGAGCCGGCTCGGTCTAAGTGCTGTTTTCTGTGTCCTTTATTATCCTTACCTTTGAGTGATGTAAGCAAGCAAAGCCTTAAAAGCTTCTACATTTTCATCTTCTAAAATGTCAAAAGTAATACGCATTATATAAAAAAAACAATAGAAATGCTTGCATTCATTACTCAGTAGTTATGAGAAAAGCACATTGTGTGGTTCGATTGAACAGACACACTTGTGTCAAAATGACCGGGTATGACCACTTCCGAGACCTTTGTTAAGACACAAAGCCAAAGATTTAATGATTGCATTGAATCGATTTGGTCCCTTTTCCACCACTGGCTGTCCAAATGACTGTTTTTCTCTGTTTTCATCTGTGACCTGTTGCATTTCCTTCATTATTCTCCAGCCCCAGCAACCAAACCTTTTTTGTGTTGTTTTGTGTTTAACCGGTTCATTGTTCCCATTTTCTTTTAAGCATTATGAAGCGCTTTAACGCTTGAAGTTCAGGATGCAGTGCAGTGGTTAGCCTGTTTTTATCATTCAAAGCACAAAACCCTGCATGATGGTACAAGTCTATTTACGCATTGTAGCTGGTTGGTTGTCGTCCACAATATTTGTATTCTGTTATGTTACCACAGGAATTCATTCAAGCAAAACACAGCAATGGGAAGTGTTGATAATATTGGTAGTTATTGTTATTTGGTCTATAAACAATCCTGTACCTTTAGTTTCTCTTTAGGTTTCACTTTAGGTCACCCATGTTAAAATAGTCTTCAGTGGAAATATTTCATTATACAGTGAAAGTGAATGTGTTCCATCTCATTAAGTAAACCATTTGGGCTAAGGAAAACATCTTCCCATTATAAAAATACAGTGTAAATATGTACTGTATGTGAGGAAAGAATTGTCAACTGTCTGTGCTAGAGAATACAAAATTTTAAAAGAAATACATATTTTTTTTAGGTAATACAAATGTGTATACCGGTACATTGGTTTACCTTACTTCTTGGAAAGAATGCTGAAATGATGGGCACCTGGTTTATTGTGAACGGCTTTCCTGTACCTCTGTTTCAGGCAGTCGAATTTAAATGCAAATGCGCTAGCCTTCGAGCCCAGGGGCGCCATAGCGCACACACATTCCCCCTCTCTATGTGTTTCTTGTCTCTGCTCTGTCTCACCGCAGTACACCTCCAGCATGAGGGCGAAGTACCTGGCAACCAACCGGCCCGACCCCAACAGCTCAGCCGCTCATTAAGGGAGGGACGGCCCCCCCGCTCGCACCCCTCCGCAGAGGCCCGACCCGGAAGTCTCCGGCTTCCGGAACTTTCCCCCCACCACCACCACCTACCACCCGCCACCTACCAACACCACCACGCACCGCCGCCCTCCCACTCGCCCCTGAAACGGAACAGTCCCACTCAACGCTTCTGCCCTCGCCAACGCCACCAGTGACTAACCAGCGAGGCGTCCGCGTAATGGATGCAGGCCCAAAAAAAGAATGTTCCGGCACCTTGTAAATAGCGCTCTATAAATGAAGACTGAGGAAACCAGCTTTCCCCCCTACGCTCTCGCTCTCGCACACGCACACGCACACGCACACGCACGCACATACAAAGTGAAAGGGGGGGTAACAGGGGCAGCGTCACCCCCCACCCTCCCCAACTCGCTTGCTGGTTTCCATGACACCTTTCTTACCGAAGACTGACCTGCACTGATCGCTAGAATCTTACGTTTTTCTTCCTGATCATTCCACAAACCGACTTTTTTTTGAAAGGCGCGATTTCATTTTTACTTTTTTTGCTTTATTTTTGTACGCGTGTTCAAAAACCAGAAAATGGAACTTTGCGTTTACTACTGAGAGGCCCTGCGGCGGCTTTGCCGGGTTTCACCCTATCAGGAAGGAAAGAAAGCCGCCGGGCGTCCCGAGCGTTTCCTCCTCGACCGCGGCGTCCCCCTTCGAAGTGCGCGGAACTCGCCGTTGCCGCGCGGACGAAATTCTGTTTCCGTCGGCGACGGCCGCTTGGAACGCTTCGCTGTTTTCCACCGACGCCCGTTTATATATATATGCAATTTGCCTCGAACCGTCGGCTTCCGGGGATGACTCTCCGGATGCGGTGACCGGAGACGCGCTGCGGTTTTCCGCCCGCTGGTGCGGTTCTCCGCGCTGACGGGACTTTGATGTTGGGCGGAATCCGTAATTCACGCTTTTTTTTTCGGTGTTCGTTTTCGCTCGACGGCGACAGATCCGTCTGATCCGTGAGAAAAAGCGGCCGGAGTCAGACGGGACTGCGCGCCGCGGGATTTACAATTACGACTACATCGCTGGAAAGATAAAAAATAAAAAATTTAAAAAAAGAGCAGCTGTTGAATCGGGGACATTTCACGGAGCGGTGAAAAGAAAGAAGCGGCAGATGAGTTTTGGATATAGCTTCTTTTTTTCTTTCTTCTTTTAAAAAAATAAAAAAATAAAACCGTACGCAAAACCAACCGCCCCTGCTTCCTGAAGGGGTGGAAGGGCATCGCGTGTGTGTACAGCGCTGTTCATCTGGGCCGAAGGGAGGGGGGGTCTCAGGAAAGCTCATCTTTCCATTACTCACATTGTGAACGGTGTACTTTTACTGTCTGCGTGGCTCGAATGCACTGGGGAAGGCTTGCATACGGACCGGTGCAGTGAAAGCAACAAAAGCAAGGTCTGAAGATTCCATAAATACCACACAAAGTACAGATTTTGGGTAACCTCTCACGTGGAATATGTAATGAAGTAGTCCTTTTCTAAAAGGTTACAGCCTTGTGTCAAGCAGGCATAAGCGCGCTCACTATATGGACGGAAGCGCAACATGCTAACTCAAGAAGTCTTTCTTTTGAGTTAAACAGGATTTCAGCTGAACTTCAGGACAGCAGCCTCGTCAGTGTGCTTGTGGCCCACGTGTAGTTCCTCCGGCATACAAATTCACTGAGCATGATGACGTCCAAATGACTGTACCGTGTCTTGTGTTGACCTCAGCAGGGTAACTGACCAATATACTGGAACCAGTGTTTTGTTTTCTTTTTTCCCCTTTCCTGGATGCAGGTGGCTGACGTCTTACTTTTGAAGGGAATTTGCACTTGGAATTTTACTTTTGGTTTTGGTTTGAATGGCGGGTGCTTGTGTACGCTCCTGTCGTGAGCTGGACCCAGGACCTTGAGTTTTGAGGATTCGGTCGGGATGCTGGTCGGCGCTCTGAGGCTAGACTCGGGCGACAGCGGCCAGCGGTGAAGGCGAATGGGACCGAGAGTAATTCTCGACTTTTTGCCCGATTTCCTTCTGACTGAAAAAAAGGAAGCAACCTTGTTTGTTTCTTGTTTTAAAAATGAATTTAGAATAAATTGACCGAATTGGTGCTTTTACAGTGTGGTGACGTGACTGACTAACTACAGTGGTTTATTTTTATGTTTTTGTTTCTTCCTGTTTTAAACTGGAAGTTTTGGGCTCGCACAAACAAGAAAAAGAGGACCACTGGTTTTTATTCATTCCACTGCTGTCAAAGACGTTCTTCTCTTTCCTGGAAAGCACAAACGTTTTATTCAAACAGCTCTGGATGGCTCCTCAGCCGAACCCGAGTTCTGGAAGAGAAAAAAAAAAACGAGAGAGAGAGAATGGCGCGATGGCCGGTGGAGAGATCCGCGCTCCTCGCGCGGACTCTTCCTCCACGCTAAAAAGACTTGTCGGACTGTAAGATAATATTGCTGTGCATTTCTCTATTTCCCAGATTTCTAGTGTTAGTATCGGTATTCCTGTGCGTAATGTGGACAGTGTGTTTGCTTGCCCGTCGCCCGTTTCCGCACGACCATCGCGAGGACTTCACCCCACCACCCCTCCCTAACCACAGCCCCACACCCCGTTATGCAGCCGTTTCCCATAACGTCTCTGTGATACAACGACAGCGGTGGGTAGGCTAGTAGTGCCGACAAAATCACGGTGGTTCCAGAAAAAAAAAAATTCTGGAACGATTAATGAGCCTCACCTAGCAACAGGCCCGCGCATTAGCCGTTTATTAATTTTGACATTTCACAATGAATAAACTGCGTAGTGCCGGCCTCGCTTTTAAAGAGCAAACAAAACAACCTGACGGACCCTTGAAACGGAATGGTGCTCTTTGAATTATTTTGCTCTAACTGCAGACCTTGATATAGAGGGTGCCTCTGTGAATGGCAGGTTACCCTCTGAAACTAGGCAACCGTTGAAATGTGAAATAAAATCAAATAACGATGAAACCAGGGTGACGAGGTCTGTGCGCTAGCGCGTTTCAATACCTCCTAATTAAGGGGCATTTAATTAGTCAACAATACGAGAGAGATTTGTAAAAATTAAAAAAAATGTGCCAATCGTCATAAACTGTTCCTTTCCATTTTCTCCCACGCCCATGAATTAAACGGTAAATGTTGTTGATGATCTTTCCTCTCTGGCCTTTTCTATACGTACATTTCCGGGAGACGTACATAACCAAAAGAGACGCCTGTGGAAATGTAGCCAGTCTTTTCTAAAAAAATAAATGAATTGCATTTTTAATTTCCGCGTGAAAGCCCATCGTCACGGTGAGACAATCTTATTGTTTTGTAGTATACTTTCTCTTTATTCAGCATTTCTGGAACTATGTATCTACAGTGTAATGCACGAAAAAAGAAGAAATCTGGTGAAAAGCAAACTGCCTTTGTAAACACGTTTAAACAGGTGAATCTCTTACAAGTTTTTGTTTTCTTTTTAAAACTTGTCTAGTCCCCATAGTATATTTTATGATTATTAGCAACACAGTTTTTGTTTCTTAATTGTTGATACACATACACTTGGTCTTGCATTGCTCTGTTTTGATAAACTATATGACTGTAGTTTTTTTAAATTTTATTTTGAAATTACTAAAATATTGTAAATGTTAAACCTGTGGTTTTATTGAGCTTGAATTCGGTGTTTTAAAATTCAAATTAAAGTTACTTAACAGAACGAGTTTTGAATTGCGTTTGTTGCAGTTTACAAGTGAATGTACCTGGTCAAATCTCTTGCACAAGACATTTGTGATGGAGTTCACATGCTCTCCCTGCCTTGCATGATTCCTCTGGGTACTCCTGTTTCCTCCCACAGTCCAAAGACATGCAGGTTAGGTTAATTGGAGTCCAAATTCTCAAATGTCACTGCTGCGTGATCCCTGTGATGGATTGGCGACCCGTCCAGGGTGTGTTCCTGCCTTTCACTCAATGTCTGCTGGGACAGACTCCAGCCCCCCATGACCTTGACCAGGAGTAAGTCAGGACAATGGATGAATCACTCTGTCAGCCTGTTAAGCATGAAAATGGCAATGTGTAAATGGATTATCCTGTGGATACCTGACGGACAACACTAGAGGGCAGTATTGCTGCATTACTTCCGTCTTGCTACTCTGTCCACAGTGAGAGAACTATGCTACGGAGTGTACATCGTGTTGGTAAGCCTCGGCCATAAGGAATTCCTAGCATGGTTTGAAATTTGTGCATCATTATACTGATTGTGTATGACAGCCTGTAGAGAAGCATTAATCAGTGGTCACAAAGAGGCCATATCTCTGCACCTGCACTTTCACACTACTAAAGTATGTCCGCAATTCCACTGAAGTTTTGGAGATGATTTAAACATTCTTGGTATGCTTTAAGTCCTTTATAGAAGTCTCAACATGTATGAAGCATACTGTCTTAAATCTTCTTAATTCAGTGTCTATATAGCAGCTGTGGCAAAAACAGATTGGGGAAAGCCATGGAAAACCTGCGTATTGCAAACTGAAACGGAAGCAGGGGCAACAAGGGCTCCTGGGGTAGAAAGGGGTCAGCGTGCAGAAAGGGGAATTCTCCAGGAGAGCTGATGATCTCGGCCAGCGGGCTGAGACAAAAAAAAGCAAACGTGAGCAGAGTTCAGCGAGAGAAGAAGCGAGGCGTCTGCTGAACTGAAGCAGAGGGGGAAAATGAAAAGAAAGAGCTGAAATGAAGTTCTGCGGGCAGGGCAGGACGGCGGTTACAGATGGAGAAGGAGACCGTATGTCCCTGCGGGGATGAGGTTAGCAGCTGCTAGTGTCTGTGCTGGCGCATAAGCAGGGGTGCTTCAGGGAGTTTCTGCGGTGTCTGTCGCCTCAAATGTAACCACTGTGAGGATGTTCTTCGGTGCCATACACAGGCATTTTGTCCTTCCTGCATATCAAAATCTGATCTGGCCAGTAAATCTTAAAGTTATATGTATGTACATGCATACGCGACGCACATTTCTGCATTTCAAATGTATTCCCATCCCATGGCCTCAAGTGTGCGTTTGGCACACAGACAAGGAGTCTGCGTGTGGATGTGTGTCTGTTAACTGAATGAAGGAAAATCCCTCCATCCCCCTTGAATTTAGAATGCTAGCTTTCACTGCAGAAGTAAAAAGACACCTGGATTCTGAACATTTGTATCAACCCAGAACAGGATCCGTATGGAAAATATACACAATCCCCCTGCTACATTTTTACATGTAAAATTCAGACTTTAAAAGTTTATCCTGCACGTTACCATTCTGACTAAAACGCGGTGGTGCCTTTTTGAAATCGCGGTTCGAGATAAATGTAAATTTACGCAGCTTATCGCACCACCAGACTAAACAAATGCGTGTATTTCACATTTGCGTTCGGGTTTCAGGGGAATTTGCGCTGTGGTCGTTCGCCCTGAGCGGGGGAAGGAGAAGGCGAGCGAGCAAGCCTGTCACATGGCGGTGAATTTCCTCCCGCGGGTAGAGCGCGAGTGGGCTACGCTCGCGTCCGACGGGTCCTCACCGGCGGCCGGCCCGGGCGCGCTTCGCTGCCCTGAGCGACGGGCGGAAGCCGGCGTTGTTTTTGCGGTCTCGCTGCAGTTTCCGTGGGCGCTGCGCGGGCTCTGCTTAACCACCGTCTTCTTTGCAAAAAGGCTAGCGCTGGCGCCACTGACAATCCCTGAGGCCTGTGTTCAAACGCCTGACGGGCTGTCACATCGGAGGCCCCGCCCCCCTCGCGTTCGTGCGCACAGAAGCATTGCGCTCGCGCTGCAATGGCACGTATGTATGGGTATGTACATATCACGGAGGGGGTCAATTTCATTTCCGTTCAGTCAGTTTTTATTGAAAGTTTTTATGAAACTAAGTCAAGCTTGTTCATAGTGGGTGTCAGACTCCGCCAAGGGTGCGCCTCGTCTCCCCTCCTGTTCTTGGTATTCATGGCCAGGATTTCAAGGTGCAGCCGAGGTCTGAAGCGTGTCTGGTTTTGGGGACATTGGGGTGGCATCTCTGCTGTTTGCCTCATCATACAGTGACCTCCGAAGCTCACCATTACGGTTTGCAGCCGCGTGTGATGCGGTTGGGGTGAGGATCAGCACCTCCAAGTCTGTGGCCGTGGTCCTCTCCCGGGAAAAAGATATCTTGTGAGGGGGGAGCAATTGGCTCAGGTGGAGGAGTTCAAGTATCTTGGGGTCTTATTGACGAGTGAGGGAAAAAGGGATCGGGAGGTTAACCTCCATACAGGTGCAGCAGCTGCAGTAATGCCATCGGATGATGGTGGTGAAAAAGGAGATGAGCCAAAAGGTGAAGCACTCGATTTACCAGTCGATCTTCGTCCCTACCCTCACCTATCGTTACAAGTTATAGGCAGTGACCAAAAGAGCACAATCACGAATCTAAGCAGCCAAAATGGGGTTTCTCCGTAGGGTAAAAGGGCTTACTCTCCTAGATAGGATGAGGAGCTCAGCTGTCCGGGAGGACCTCAAATTAGAGCCGCTGCTCCTTCGAATTGAGAGGAATCAGTTGAGGTGGTCCAGGCATCTTATAAGGATGCCTCCTGGGCGCCTCCCTTTGAAGACCCAGATGCAGTCCCAGGACACGTTAAAGAGATTATAACTACCTGCTGGCCTGGGATTGCCTTGGGATCCTCAGGGATGAGTTGGGGAAGTCGCTGGGGAGGGGGACGTCTGGGCTGGTCTGCTTGCCTTGTTGCCACCGAGACCTTGATCTGGACTAAGCATTTAAAAAACGGTTGGTTACTTTTACTGAAAGTGCCCACACAATGTTTAATTTATTGACTGTAATAATTTTATTTTATTATTTCCTCACTTTACATGAGGCCATTTTATGTAAATAAATGAAGAAATGATGCTTCTGCTTACAATTAACTTTTCATCCAGTGCTCTGATAACACACACATATATATATATATATAAAAGTTAATGTGGTCATGTTACCACTTAATATATTAATGTATTATGAATTATGAATCCCTTAGGAAAGCTTGTAAATGTATTTGCTCTGATCTCAAAGAGAGTTTGCCATAGTGTTTGGAGCAGCAGTGGGAGAAAGACAAGGTATTACGGATATTATCAGAACAACAGTTTGGCTGCGAAATAGAAGGACAGAGAGCAGTTTGTTTGCAGAGGCGCTCGTTTTGCTTTCCTTGAGGAGAAGCCGCTGGGTTGTGGCTGCGTGTTCCCAGAATAGGGGGTGCTAATAAAATTTCACACCGCTTCACTTTTCAGGAAATTGAATTAGTCCCAATTGTCGGAGCGTAGGAATTCATCACGGAAGCACTGAATTGCATCGCTCTAAGGGCAGGTCAGAATCACACTCGGGGCAATTCCGGACACCCGCTACATCTCCCCCCCTCCCCTGACTTAAAGAAATAAGTAAAAGAAGTTTCCTGAATTGCACTGGGCACCATGCCCAGGACTGGTACCGGAACCGTCGACTGTAGTTTCCTTAAGTTTGTATCCCCTGTTGTGTCAGTGCTGCTGGCCTGGTCCTCAGAGGTCAAAGTTCGCCTCAGTTTGCCAGGCTGAGGAAATCCATGATTGTGCTTGTCATTCCAATTCATCCATTTCTTAAAGGGCCCCGAAGGATGTTCTCTGAAAAAAAGGTCAGTACTTTCCAGTACTTTACAAGTGCTGTCCAGCATGTCTGTCCTTGCGAAATTGACAACCCGGTTTGAATAAATCTCACAAGACTGCTCACTGTTTATTTTTTTAAAAATCTCATTGGCTATCAGCATAGCATTTTACTCGCATTTTCCAAATTTTTGCACATAAATATTTGTTCCATTAAGAAAATTGCTCTCCCATTTCTCAAGAGCCTAAGTTTAATTACAGCACTGTATTTAAACAAAAAAGAAATGTATTTATATACGAATGTTCTATGTAGTGCACTTTTACTGTTGAATGGTTTCAAACATCTGAAATTTCTTAAAGACGCTGGAACATATACACGTCAAGGGTACACCACAATGTGATGGTATAGGATTTGAAAACGTTAAGGCTTGATATACAAAACCTGTTTTCTCCATTTAGTATCGTATATTTCTAAGCCCCAGTCTGCCATAGGTGACGGGTGATTGGTCGAGTTTCTCCCCGCCGCACAGGAAGCAGACGTTGCGTGACACGCCGTACCGCGTTCAGTCTGGGGCCGCGCTCCCATCTGGGGCGGCTTTGCGTGCAAGCGTACAGAAAGAAGAAGGCAAGAGGGAATCCGCATTTAAAAGTTAAATGTGCGCAAGATGTGAATCGCTGAACTCGCTCTTTTTGATCCTGACGTTGAGGGCGGCACGTGGTCTTTCTGTGGAGTTCTGGGATCCGCGAAGGTGTCACAAGCAACCGGATGCTAACAAATGATATGTCACAGTCGACTGTGCTTTTTTTAAAAGGAGCTTTATTGAACACAAAAAGCACAATGCATTCAATAATTCATGTACAAGCTTTTTTTAGGTTATCAGATTCTTCTTGCACACTTTTGCACAATCAGAGCCACAGTTGGCAGCAATCCGACACATTATTTTATACGGCTTACCGCAACAGTTTGCCGTTTCGTGTGAGGACTTTACATTTTTACGCATTTAATGCAACAGGTTCCGCGCATTTCTGAGGCCGGAGAACGATGTGTCCGATATCCGCGGCCCGAGCAGATGTTCATCCGCCAGCTCTCCGGCTCGGCCTCTCCGGGGAGGGGGCGAGGGCGTGCGATTGACTGACGGGTCCCCTTATCTTCCCTTCCCCGGCGCTGAAGGCGACAGCTGTCAGACAGATTGCACTGGAGGGTCCGTATGGATCGGGAGTCTGGGAAACGGAGTTTGTTGTTGTTGTGTTCTCAAAAGGGTGGGGGAGGGGTGCCATTTTCTCTGTGTCCATGTTCCTATCATTCATACCCCGTTGACCTTTTTAACATTCACTGCCTTAATGAATATGAACAAGCAGGCACTAAGTTAGGGAGCTCATAGGACCGGCTGGCTCGGTTCTGTTTTTGCTCAGCTCCTGTTAACCAAGCGCCCCCACCCCCCCCCCACCCCCCAACCCCAACCCAAACCCCCCCAACCTTTTATTCCACAGCTGTAAAGAAAACCAGTCCTTTTTTACAGAGCCAAACAGTGAATTCGGTTATCCAAGTCAGTTCAGTTGACCGAGCCCCCTTTCAACTTGGCTAACCTCTCGGAAACCCCCTTTTGTCTCTGCCGTTGCGAAATTAGGAAAATACGAAGGCCCTTGCAGGTCATCGGAATTTGAATAGCGGTCTGCTGTTTTTCAGTTTCTACCCCCAAGCAGGAATTTTATGAGGCATAGCAGTGCATTCGTTTGCCAGATTGGTCATGATTTTTTTTTTTTTTTACGTTCCTCGTGCCAAAGGAGCGACAACTGTAAAAATGTGTTCGCAGGAGAGCCGAAAACAGCCCGCGCCTAACCGCCACGGCGCGTTGGCTGAGCGACAAGAGGGCGCTCGCTCGTTTCACGGGCGTTCGGATAGCTTTTGTGTGTCTTTCCCAAGTTTTTTTTTTTAAAAACAGCGAGCTTCCGAAAGGCTTCGAGCGCGAGGGCGTTGACCGCGGTCATCCCGACCGCGTCCCGACACCTTCTGCTCTGTCGGCGGGGTGCCGAGCCGCGACCCGTTTCGGCCGAGACGCCAGCTACGGCCAAGCGTGGGGAGGTCATCCCATAATCCCCCCTGGGGGGGCGGGGCTGAAATTGTGTGTCTCCAGACAGACGAAAGGGCCACCGCTTTATCTGTGTGTATGCAAGGGGATCCATTAACAGAGAGGACTGCTTTTCAGTGAGTCTGGCAGGCTTGGGCTATAGAGGCTTGCTTATACCAGGAGTCTGCAACCCTGGACTTGGAGAGCCGCAGGGTCTGCTGGTTTTTGTTTTAACTGTAAAACCATCGAGCAGGCAAAAGCCATTAAACTAGGGGAAGTGCATTTACTGTAAAGCATGGATCTGAAACTCTGATCCTGGAGGGCCACGGTGTCTGCTGGTTTTCAGCTGAATTTAGAAGTTAAGAGTTACGGTGTCAGCGGGCCGCCATTTTTAAGAGTCGTTAGTAGAGTATGGTGTTTACATTCTTTTCGTTTGTGGATTATTAGAGGCATATGCAACATATCTTATTCAGACTTTGCATATTCGGAATAACAGCTTTACCGGGCTTTTTATCGGAATAAGGTGTTATCGTAACTGGAATATTTTAGTTTCGTGAATAAGATCGCAATGATGTAAATTTGGTCAATGACAACAGTGGGAATATCATTTTAAACGTGCTATACATTTAGTGAAAATTCTTATTTACTGTAATAGATCATCTTGTGCGGAACTCCACCTATGAGATTTAGGAAGCGCATTTAGAAACATGAAAGGGGGTGCTGGGTGGTCCCTGCTAAGGTGCTGTTGGTAAATACACGGATGGGCCCACAGGGCTATCACACTTCAAAAAAACTAGTTTGTTTTTGGTCCCTCATACACCTTAATCTCAAATGTAAATAAATTTCATACAGAAACATAAAAAGGTAAAATATATAAAATGCAATACATGGAAGAAATTGTGTGCAATGTGCTAACTAAATATATAGTGTTGCACCATTGTTGGTACAGTAATTGTGCACTTTAATCATAAAGTGCAAGGTAGAGAATTTACAAACAGAACATCTCTCTTGATGAGCTCAAAGGTCGACACACAAGCAATCAGACATGGGTCAAATAATTACTTTAAATACTCTTTGGATACCAGTGACTTCTGAAACCACTGCTGCAGATTCCTGAAGATGTTACTAATCAAAAAAATATGCTTAAATGAAAGAACATTCATTCTAAATATCAAGTGAAAGTACATTTTTCAGTTAAAATCGATAGTAACCTTTGGAATTTTACTTGTCTGTAAGGTGATGAAGCGTTTCAGATAGTTATCTGAGAGCAATATGGCGGGTCCAGTATGCTGAACACAGGCTGAGAAGAGGAAACCTCAGTGGTGAGTATTGTGACCGCAGCAAAACCAAGCGGTTATTCCGTGAACAAATGTCAGACTTCAGCGGCTGCAAAGGCAGACAGAATGTGTTAGCAACCATCACGGAAGTGGATGGTTTTTCTTCAACTGAAATTGCTGCTTCAACTGAAACTGCTTTTTTTCGTTTCAGTTTTATTGTAATGTAGTCAGAAAAAAGTACGTTGAGAAGTACTTTACTCCCACATGTTGTGAAGTTGGGGGGGGGGGGGGGGGTGATCTTAAAGGCCTGAAGGGAACTTTAGGAGAAAAGTTTCAATTATTTCCACTTTGTCCTTTCAATGCAAATGCCGCTCACAGAATAGACAAGTGAACTGCATGAGGTCTCTCCAGGGCGATGAGAGCAATTACCAGCGTCAGAATTTGCATACTGTTGAGCAACCCTGCCACCTAACTCAACCGAAGATCTGTCAGATTGACAAGAAACCAACAGAAGCTCTAAAATCCGGCAGTAGGACGGGAACCTAGAGACGGTTGCTGGTGGTGTTTATAGTTCTCTCAGGGCACGACTGGCTGCAGTGGTCATTTACATAGTTTCAGAGGTTATGCATTTGCGGGCTTCGCTTGCTCGCCTGAGAGGGACATAAGGCTCTGTTTTCTATTTTAATCCTACTTTTTTTACCCCTATGCAAATACAATACCTGTAAGCAGCTCTTCAGTTGAATGCAAATTTAAACACTAGGAAGAAGAGGGGGACCGAAAATCTTCCGGAGTGTGTTCTGCTTCCCGAAGAGTGCCGTAAAACTGTATTAGACCAAGTGATCTGAACCACAGATGTGTGAAAGATGATTTTGACCTAGATTATATTCAGTCCTCGTCCTCAAACAAGTCTAAAATAACTATCAGGGATAGCATTGTTGAATGTATGAAGACGAACTTTGGATTATTGAAAAGCAATCTGTTCCTCGATATGGAACCGTTTGAGTTGGGACTTACGGCCTTGTTATCATTGTACAGCCACAGCTGTGACAGAACTCCTCTTGTTTTCACTGTCTCAGCTTGAATAATGAACTTTCCTCATAATTCATGACTGCAGATATGGCACACTTCATTTCTCTTGCATAATTAATCCAGTGCTCTTTGTAAATAATCACACTTGGGAGCGAGGAAGACATCTGGCTATCTGTCTTTGTTGCACTACGCGTTTGCGTCAGTCAGTTCCTGAAGTTTTGCATAGAATAACAGACAGGCAAGAACTCCAAATGGGCGCAGATCACTTGTACTTCGTCCTCCTCTTCTCTGCTCCACTCGCAGTTTTCCTGTCCTGTAGCCATGTTGAGGAGCGATAGCCACTCAAGAGCTGGCCTACAACCCAGAATCCCCTACGGCATTCACAGGGAAAGTGCGCTGATTGAGATAGCATTCGGATGTTGGATACCCGCAAGTCAAATAAAGCTGCTCCCCTTAACCGTTATACAGCTTATAAGGGGTCTAGCCCAGTTTCCATTCGCAAAGCAACAGGCGGTGATATTTGCATTGAGAAAAATGCAGAGGCCAAAGACCTGGCCAGCTGGTTGGTTAGAAGTCTTCTGATGCTCACTGAGCATGTGCAAAGATGGCTTGCCATGTTGTAAAGCAGGGATTTATGGGTAGTATACCTTGAGAAAGCACTGGTGAGAAGGGGATGAAAATCTCTTACTTTTTCATTATCAGGACAGGACAGGTCAGTAAGACCATGAGTGTGTTCCACTTATTTTCTGGAAACCCTTTGAGTTTAACACCTACAACTCATTACACATTGATCTGTTCATCTGCCACAAGTGGATTTAAAATGAAATACATTTGGCTTTACATTTGTTCAAGCGGTTTGCATCCCCCTCCCCCACGCTGTAACATATATAACATCACTTTTTAAAGGTCAGGTATGATTCAGCTGCTGAAGTGTTCATTAAAGGAAATGGCACTTTAAGTGACATGTTCTTGGCCTTTGTGTTTACCAGGAACCAGGATGTCACCAGGCAATAATCTTTTGAGAGCCAGAGTGCCGTTTCCCCTCCCCGAGGCTTTTTCTATTGAACTCATCTGAATCTCGGGTCCATTTCTGCCCATGGGAAAATGATCAGAGGAAACTCTTCGCACAATGTTATTTTTGTAGTTGTAGACCGAAACACTGGGATAAGCAGGTGACAACACGGCAACAATGTTCTTCATTAAGGTTGAAAAAAAAAAGCAGCAACGGTACTTTCCAGGTCGCTGGTTATTAGTTTCACTTGCTTTGTGCCGTTGTGAAATGACAAAGTGTAACTCGGCCACACTTTATAACCTTTCGGCTGCCAGTTTCCATGCCGATTGAGAGGGGAAAAAACCCTGTCGCTACAGAAACACGATTAACAGCACTTCAGACAGCCCCAAGTCAAGTGTGTGTGTGTGTGTGTGTGTGTGTGTGTGTGAACAGTGATATCGAGGGAAGATAACAAACCGTATCCTGATTACCGATAATTGAATGAAAGAAATCTCACCCGGGGACAACAGGTTCTTATCTCTGTGAGTAATTCACAGATACGACGAAAACTGTGTCCTCAGGACTCGTATTTTGAGTCACTAAATTGAAGTCACTAAAATGAAGGCCCATACTTCTGAGCTTTCAAACATCATTGAAGGTGAGACTGTTTTTGTACGGAGGGAATAAGCAAAGCTGAGATGTGTATCGAGAATTCAGTTCAGACTTCAAGTGATTGGGAAAATAGCCATTGGGCAAGTATGAGCATCATGCATTTGAAGATTTTTCTCTCCAAAATGTGTGTTCCTTTGATATAAAACTTGGAGAGAACTTCAGCAGGCCACTACCTTTATTTATCTGTATGATCAATAGTTTTTCCTTGGTTGTCTGATTTTGCATGCACAGGATTCATTTTGTAATATAAATATGCATTTTATGATATATGCACATATATTTTATGAATATGTACAATCAATAAACACTGAAATTGTCATGAATATAAAATGTTTTCAAACACAGCATAAGTTGTACATATATCGAAGTGGCACTTGCATGTGACACATTTGATTACACGTATAATGTATGCGCACGCATACATAGACAAACACGAAACGTGCGCAGACACATTCTTCAAGGAAAATTATTTGAGGTTAGAAGTTTTCCTTCGAGAAAGCTTTCTCCTCCTTTCTGCGAACCATGTACCGACAACCCGGACGAGCTAGAAAATGTTGTGACCAAAACAGCCCCGGCAGAGGTGAGAAGACCTGCATTTCCTCTGAACTGTCGCACCCAAAACATCGTAATCGCAGAGAGAATCTGACAGAGCGGAGCAGGAATGCGGCGGGCTGCATAATTAGCGCGGGGAGGCTCGTTTACTGTCTGCCGGTTCCCACCCTGGTGCTCGCCGTTTCTGTGCGTGTGTAAACAAAGGCCCATGCAGAAAATGCGATTTAGCTGCTGTCGGAGGTAGCAATTAAGATTCAAGAAGGAAGCGCTTTGAACGCGTTGGAGTCTAACGGTCTTCCGAACTGATAAGCTGGCCTCAATTAAGCGCTTCGTTTCTCAGACTGCTGTGCAGACGAACCTGCGGGTTTTGGAAGCTCCGCAGACCCAAGAACGAAAAAAAAAAAACTCTAAACAGAAGCAGTGACCTTCTCAGAAATCATTTAAGGGAATCTTAGATGCAGTTAACTTCAGAATATTATTATTAGATGCAGAATATTATTTCAATTTTATTAAGCCTTTCCGATTGGACCAGGCAGTCTGTATGTGTGCTGCAGAATATTTTAGATACGGACGTTTCTGTGGACCAGGAGGCTTTGCGATGGCTGGTACAGGGGCATTCGGTGATTTGTGGTCTCTGTAGTCCCTCCATAGCAGGACGTGCAGTGACATTGGGCTTTCAGAGGCTGCATAGATGAACAGATTTATTTCATAGTATTTATTGTTTGTATATAGTTTTTACATTATGCTGGTACTTCCCTGAACTCAGCAGGTCCCAGCAGTCTCAGGTTGCATGTACTGTAGAAGGCAGTTCTCTTCTCAGTTAATGTATATATTTAATTTGCAAGACTGAAGCCATTGTGCCATATCTTTCACACTTATTTATACTTATTTAGCAACTTGGTATGTTTCCTCAGAAATGTGTGACAATGGCACCTCCCCCCCCCCTACCCCACACACCAAACCACCCTCCACTCTGCTGACTGGAAGTGTTGCACTATTGTTCCATGGTTTCTATAAAACAGCCATTGAGCAATAAATGCAATTGAACCATGATCACATATACATGTGCATAAGGTTGTGAGCAGGAAAGGGGAAAAAAACGACTGACATTTTAATTTTCCCTCAAGGGAGGTGTCAGCACTTCCTCTCGTATTGAAAGGGTGTCATAAACAATGTTTTTGGCTTTAGACATGAATGACTGCCACGCATAAATATGTCAAGCATGCACTCCGCAGAGAGTGGTCATAAATCCTTATAGGGTGTCACCCCCCCATTACGAATGAGAATTGTATACAGTTTGAATCTGTCACAGAAATTGTAAGAAACTAGAAGCGGATCATTTATGCTGTGACAGATCTCTTCAATCTAGATGGAATCCATTTTGTCCAGAGCAATAAAATGTAGCAAATGTAAATGTAGGCAGTTTTAGTCATAAAACAAATAAATCTCCTAAATCCATGTTATTACTGAATATTAATGACAGTTCCTTGTGACTGTATTGATAGAAGCCAGTGATTCGCCTGTGTCTTGAAAGACTTGGAGCTGACATAAAATGGCTTCCATATGGTTACCTTCCTTTTCAAACCAAAGTGGAAATGGCTTTCAGGCCAGTGACCATAATCGCAGGCTTTGGCTCACGGTGGGAAAAGGAAAATATGCCCGGTTGTCTCTGAAGTCCTGTTGGAAACAGACGCTGTGTATGTTCGCTTTTCCGCTCTACTCGTCCACAGCTCGTCAAACGCAGACGAACTTCGGCCATTAAAAAGGGTCTAAAACTGTGATGAAAATTGTGGCAGGCTATGCTGATGGGATCCATGTGCCCACATCCCCTCATTTGTCTTATTTTGTAATGTTTTATATGATCTTGGTTAGTGCCCCTCACTTGCTGGAAAACCACAGGAATGTTTGATTGTGTCACTGGCATCACACCACTGGAAACAGGAGAAGGGGATCATTAAAAAAACATAACATTAAACGAGTAAGCCATAAATGATTGGCTGTCTGCTGTTTTTCACCATAACCTTGCGGTCGTTTAAAACTTTCAACATCACACGTCACACAATACCATATTATACCATAGTATAAATCCTTAAACATTCAACGCTTGGAAGTTAGGTGGAATATTTGTACTGACATTTTAAAAACCTCCAGATTAAGTTTATCTTATTTTATTTTTTAGTCCAAGTCCAAATCTGGAAATAAGTCTTCTCAATTGGACATCACAATGAATCAATGGTCCTACATTTACAACAAGATACAGTATAGGATGTTTATGCAACCGTTATGTTCTGGTTTCTTTTAATGTATGAGAACTCCAGCATCCTTCAAACAACAAACAACCATCAGAGGAAAGAGTCCTCGAAAAGAAGAATGTGATTTGTTAACATTTCCTGAATGGTAACAAATGAAATGACCCCATTTTATCAGGGTGAATAAAAACAGACTGCTGGCCCACTTCCTGTTTCACACAGACCCTTTAATGAAAGGAAATGGGGGGAGGGGGCACTTTGCCCAGGTCCTTCAAACCTTCAACAATGATATTCACCTGCTGCTGAATCAAGCATAGGATTTTCGCCATGGAGACACCAACTCCAAAAACCCAGCAGCAAGACACTGAGAAGTACCACTCCGCTCACGCTCTGTGTGAAAATGTTCCCAGTCTCATTTTCTCAAGTGACAAGCTACGGTTGGTACATTTATTTCAGTAAATGAGGAACCCGATGAGTTACGTTATAATTCTTAGAATATAAATGTTTGTGAAATACTTTGGGATTGGGCCCATTTCTCTGGATTCTAGTTGACAACTTTTCTCTGTGTAACTGAGGCTACTTATCAACGGCACCTATGCGGTGATGTTCATTACTAATCTGTGAGGTGTGGCTTGTTAGCAAGCTTCATGAATGGAATTACCCTTTGCCTTTGTCTAATCAGGCATTGATTGGAATCCATTAAATACAGGTGTGTGTGTAGGCCCCCTTGTTCCAGACATTAGGGCTGTGGTTGCAGTTTAGTTGTCTTAAATGGTATTTTATAAAGCGTTGCATTAGCATGCTTAGCAACTACCAGCTTTGTCGCATGCTTGCAGGGATTGACTGCTCTCTAAAACCTCATACAATGTTAGATAAGGTTTTTCTCGATATGGTAAAGCAGAGCTTTGAACACAATTTATTTTGAAAGATTTCCATAATAGTTCATTAATTCTAACCAGACTTAAGGGGAGAATGGAAGTAGGGGAGAAGGGGATGGGGAGTGGGGTGTAACAGAGATTCAGCATCCCATTTTGTATGCAGCTGCACTGAACGTCATGGTTTATGACATTTCTAATTACCGGGCGTCTAATCTGCCGTTCATGAATATTTCAATGTCTTTCCTTTCGTTTTTTTTTCTTTTTCCAAAACCGTAGCCTCATTATTTTCCCACGTTCAGGCCCCCTTGCTTGTATTGGAAAATGAGAAATTGTGTGAGGTTCTATATTCATTCCGCAGGCTACCAATGTCATATGGTGCATGAAGTATTGATTTTTCTTAAACCTTTTTCCTGACAAGCAACAACTGGTCTTGTGGTCGATATTAGCCTGCGGACTGTACCATTTCAGTTTGATTTTCTATTTAAGTTGTGGTCTTTAAGGCATTACCAGTCCACTTCATTTATTGTGACACTGCTGCACAAACATAGCTTCATAACTACAGAAATATTTAATACTGAGGATTGTAGTGAAAAGGCCAAGTTTATTGCTTGGTGGGTGAAAATGAGTTTGCAGTGATTACATTGATTCGATTCTAAAGGTATGAATATGTAATGATTAAAACTGTAGGGAATACACTTTCGATTTTTCATGTATGAATGAAAAAGTAAATTATGCGCATACAAATCTAATCTGAGACTTTTCAGTGAATCAATAGTTTTGCCAGATGGGATGTAATTGACTGTTGTTCAATGCATATTGTCAGTGGTTGCAATTCTCAAAAAACCCAGCCTAAGCAAATTCACCATTCTCCAGATGAATGACTCATTCAAGTCATCACAACCTGAAACGGCTGTCTTTTTTTTGTGTGTGTGTGTGTCTTATGAACTATAGGAGATTCTAGCAATAGAATGACCTACATGGAAATGGAAACAAACCTATATAGTTATGGAAACAAAATGACTGAGTAGCTAGCAGTCACTAGCACAAATTAGTGTGATTTTTATTTTATTTTTTTGATTGGGGTGGTAGACTTGTTTTTGGTCACTTTTAAATTAGGAAGTGAATTCTGAGTGAATTGAGTTTGATTTTTATTTATTATTATTATTTTTTAATTATTTTTAGTTCATTTTTTATATGCTCATTTTATTTCTTGGAATCTTTAGCTTTTGACTGTTTTATTTTTTGTGATAAGGTCTTCATTGAAAAATTATATCTGAACACAACTTCAATTGAGCAATTAGGAACTGAGATGGGGGAGCCAGTGAAGATAAAGCCTTTAATTACTGTCCTTCTGACCCTGAAATTAGCATTTTCAATAACATGCAACCATTCCGGTGACATGAACAATGGTAAAGGTGAATTTAGCATTTCAGTCTGAGGATAAACTTACAAATCAGCATTTTTATGGGTACAAATCAGCATCCATTGTTCTGAACTAAAGATGCAAGCTTGTGTTTGGTGCACAGGCCCTGCTGGCTTTTCCTCTGTCTAAACCTCTGCAGGGTCTTTACCCAGCTTCCTGTTTTGAATTGTGTGTCTGGTGTGAGAGCTTTTCCTCTTGGGGGGTTCTGGGGAAGAAGCATTGTCAGCAAAGGTCATGTGACCTGCACTATAGGGACCTGTAATCAAAGTGTACCTCACCGAGTCCATCTGTGTCTGTGAGTATCAATATGTGTTTCAGTTATGTCACAGTGAAATTACCTAGGCAACGTACAACTGAGTACTTTTACTTGCACACAGAACAGCTGCCAAGGTGTGTCTCAAAATTACTTTATGTCAGGTAAAGTAGTATTGTGTGGTTAAAGAAAAAGCAAGAGAGTTATTTTTTTCCTTTTTATAATTCAGTTAACGTGTAAGGTTCAGTTTTCGTGAATTAGAACTGTGGTAACATAGTTACTGTGGTTGCTACTGTGGGACTTGAGTTTCATGCAGGAAATGGTTTGTTTGGCGGTTGACGTTGACATACTTGTGTGTATTAATTTACTTTGCTCGATGGCATTAGGGGTTCTGTAGATTATGGCACATTAAGTATGTTATGGCTTGTTTTGGTGAGCTGTATGACAGAACTTTCAAAACTATTGAAGGAATTTCACACTTGAGATATCTGCTTAACGGTGTTGGAATGGTTACTAGGGAACTGGACAAAATAATATCTGCTAAGCAAATACAACAGTGTAAAATGGAGAAATATCAGACAGTGCCTCAGTGGGAGCAGAACACTGCTTTACAGAACAAACAACAGGACGGGTACCACAGATTCTGCAGTAACACCATCAGGTTTCATAGTCCCCCGAGAAGCATTCCGGTTAATTCATACATTTTAATTCCACAATCCAGATACTGGAGTATAAATGACAGAAGTCAATGCAATTACAAGCGGTAAACGGTCGTCGTAAATCCGTCAGAAGCATTTCTGATCCACAGAAGAAGAAAAAAAGCATAAGATTTACACATATTTACACAGAGGCAGTAATTGGGAATAAACAACACAGTAAAATAAGTACTGCAACAAAATAAAGATGTACAAACACACCCACTGTGGGTCATCTTCACAGAGAGAAACCCTCTGATTGGGAAGACTGGTGCTGCTCTTGTGAAGCTCTCAAGGCTAAACGTTCGACAGGAAGGCTTACAAAGAGAACCAAAATGGCTAATACCCTCGGTAATAATAAAGGGGAGTCTTTGCTCCACCAATTATTTATGTTAAAGTTTATGGAAATCTCTGAAAATGGTGGATGAACATGAAAGGATTTGTGAGGCAAAAACAGACCTTTTTTTTAGCTGCCAGTTAAACTGATGCACTTGGGCTACACACTCAAAACTTGGGAATGTTTTCTATGGTATAGACCATAGAAATATAATTTCAGAGGTAAAAATGGTTGTTTTTGAGATTATATATATATTGGAAAAATAGCAATATTCCACTATGTGTCAGAGAGCTTCACAAGAGTTAGCAACAGTAAATTAAAAGCAAGCTGTGCAATTATTCAATTCAAATTTTACAAAAACAAAAGATGAATAAGATACAGTTTTATAATATACAAATTTTCCACATGATTGTTTCAATGCAATGGAATGAAATTAAATATCATCAATTCTAAATAATTTTTTGTTTAGTTTTGGGCTAAAGTCTTCTTTTAGTTTTAGCTCAGAATTGAAGCCTAAAAGGCTTCAGTCTTGTGAATTTTCTAACTAAAAATATAGAGCGAAAAGTGCTTAACACGATGTACCTCAGATACAAAAACATCCAAGTGTACATCTATAACTACCCACTGCCAGCTTAAAATCAAATTCATTGTAAAACTGAAATTTAACCATAAAAAGAATTCAAATGTATCTTCACATTGCTTATTTGTTTCCGGAGTCTATTGTGATGTCGGTTTAAAATAAAACAATATAAAACTAAATGAGTGAGTTAAACCTTAACATGGTCCTACATGGCTTTAAAAAAATCAATTACAAAAAGTTGAGGACGGTAATTCCTCAAGCGCTCGAAATGAAACGGTTTTTAAAAAGCGTGACAAAGCTGGCAAGAAGGCCTAGAAAAAGGCACAGACGAATACACATTCTGTGAGAATTGCGAAACACATCACAAGCGACATTTACAACATTAAGCCTGTACAGCGCGATGCTAAAAGCCCGCCCCCTTCTGCCGGACTCTCCGCCCACTCTCCCGTCTCTCTGGACCAGAGGGGGAGGGGGGGGAGTGAGGGGCTGGGAGCTCCAGCGGAGGGGAAAAGGGCAAAGTCTGTAAACCGAAACGGGGGGGGCCGCACAGCAGCCCCATTTCAAAAAACCGACCCGGGCCGGGGGGGGGTGGGGGCGCACCGCCGCGGCAAAAACACGGCGGGGGCCCCTTCCCCGGACCCAAATACGACACGATGGTCCCACGAGCCATTTCAGATACCGAGGCAAAGCGTGGGACGAGGATTCCACTGAGGTGGGGGGGGGTCGCCGCTAAGGGCTGACCTGGAGGGGACACCAGGGGGTGTCCGGGTACAGCAAGCAGTGCACGGACTTGAACCTGGAGACAGAGGGGAGCGGGAAATTAGCTTCACAATGAAGATAGAACATTCTACATATACCTTTATTTCATTGGCACTGTATCCCAGCAGTGATGGCTGCAGTCGTGTCTGTGTGCTGCTCCCTTACCTGGATGGGTCCTCTTCCACTGAGAAAGCCCCCTTCAGGTTGATGATGTTCCTCTTGTTCTCGAACATTCCGTAGCTCAGCGTGACCTGAGAAACAACCAGACACCCAGACTGACGGCTGATCTTCTGAACGACGTCACCCATTACGACTTTAAGCTGCTATGACTTTAAACCACAATCCGTGGTGTTTCTGGCACTTAGCCCCCTCGACTGAAAAAAGTATTAGCAGTCTGCCTTAAAAGTTATCAGTAAAATGTGTGCCTGACACGTGGAAGCCAAACTGAAGACAATTTGTCCGTTGAAAAAAGTATTTGCGGATGAACACGGGAGCAAGTCATTGGAGCAGACAGAAAAGCAGGTGACTTAAAAAGCTTCTTTTGTGCTGCTGGTATATCCAAACAGACACAATTGGAGGCTTATTGTGTAATAAAGCCTTTTGAGTGCGGGCAGCAGACGGTGTTCATGCGGCGTGTCCGCGCAGGTTCTCACCTGTTTGTGCAGCTCAGACTTGGACACCTGCTGCAGGTTCTCCAGGTGGGAGTGGAACAGGCCACTGCGGGTCAGGCGCACCCCCAGGACGGACTCGATGATGTAGCCGACGGTGCAGTCGTCCGGCAGCCGGATCTTCTCCGCCGTGTTCATGAAGTGACCGCCGCTGCGGGGGGGGGGGACAGAGGGAGGCCGGTCAGAGAGATCTTAAACGGCGGGTCCGTCGCGACTAAAGCTAGCAGTCTGAGTGGCTAAAGCTAGCGGTCTGAGCAGCTAAAGCTAGCGGTCTGAGCAGCTAAAGCTAGCGGTCTGAGCAGCTAAAGCTAGCAGTCTGAGCAGCTAAAGCTAGCAGTCTGAGCTGCTAAAGCTAGCGGTCTGAGCGGCTAAAGCTAGCGGCCTGAGCGGCTAAAGCTAGCGGTCTGAGCGGCTAAAGCTAGCGGCCTGAGCGGCTAAAGCTAGCGGTCTGAGTGGCGTGTCGTTAGTGTCCTGTGGGCGGAGCTCACTCACCTGGCCCAGGGGCTCATCTTCAGAGCCAGGCCGCGGCTCACGCAGAACCCCGCCCCTCCGGTGGCGAACCAGAAATTCACAGGCCTCTGAAATGATATAAAACAAGCACGGTCAACATTTACGGCTGCTGTTGGCTTTCTCCACAATGCTTCACATACACATAACCGTTACAGTGTAAATACCAGCGAGGGACTTGAGGGGGTTGTGAAAAATACAGCAATAGCAAGAGGCCTCCTGTGGAAGGAGCATTGCTTGAGTATACAAATATTGACTTTAGTCATCGCTGTATTTCTGTTTGCTGTAGAGCTATTAATGTGTTGATTAGGGAAATCTGCAGGTGTAGCGATCAGTTGGAATGAAAACCTGCATAAACTCAGCCCTCCCTGGCACATGATTGGGCCCTGCCATTGTGAAGCCTTTACAGTTTGTATCGTTGTAACATGGAACTATTTAGCAAATATTTCTGCTAAGTCTGCACAGCAGGATTGAGGGCCACAATCCTTATTTTCTGCAGAGGGCCTTAAAATCAGTGTCCACCGCTGGCGAACGCTACTGCAGCTGCGACCTCGGTCCACACACCATTTTGTTGTCCCCGAGCCTCTCGGTGGCCTCGATGGGCCGGTCCAGGCTGGGCTTGCCGATGTACACGTCCTGAGTGTGCGGGTAGCGGGACAGCAGCTTCACCAGGGTCCGCACGTTCACGTAGTTGTCGTCGTCCACGTGGCAGAACCACCTGAGGGCGGCGAGGGAGGGGGAATTCACATTATTAAAACTGACTGCCTTCTGAAAGACAAGCTCTGAGTCCAAGCTCAATCCACGAAGGCATAAATCAATGCCAGAATGACAAAATTGACAGTTCATAAAGTAAGGCTAAGCAATATATCAACTGAAATATTAGTCTTTAAAAGCAAATAGACCAAAGAGAACCACACTTGGCCATCAGTTTTCCATTGGTTTTGTCTGTACGCACAGCGCGGCGCAGTACGTACTTTTTCCCCGACTCGATGAACTTGTCGTACTCCACCGCCATCTTGCAGGACAGGGCCTGGCGGCTGTGGGCGGCCGAGCAGTTGGTGTTGACGGCGTGGCTCCCTGCGCCCCGAAAAAAACAAGAGAAGAGCGTCACTGAGCAGGCGCCCCGTAGCGCCCCGTCGAAAACCCCCCCTACACCCCCACCACCTTATCTCCATCTGCCACCTGTTAGGCTGTCGCCCCCAACGCGTCTGTCCCGGGACCCTAAAGGGGGAATTTGCATCTGGACTATAGGGCCCTGCCTTGGGGGGCGTAAGAGGTCTGCAAATCTGGGACGGGGGTCTGAATAGAAAAAAGGCTCACCCCCCCACCCCCCTTCTGAGGGCAGAAGTCCGTTTTCCTTCTCCATAAGTGTCAGGCTGGGCGGGGCATCAGTGGACGAGCCTGTGTGAGCGTCCCTGCCTCCTGACCTCTTAAAGCACTGCACTGAACGCATCCCGCTAATAATAGCTGGACGAGCTTCCTTTAAGCATGTGACTATTACTTCCTGTCCAATGTAACCAGGGGCAACGTGCACTGGAAAGTATCCTGTGTTTACCAGTTTGGACTTGTATGTTTCCCCCAATAAATAAATCAGGGCTTGGAGTCAATCGGCATTTGCCCTTGCATAATTTGGCGAGTGAATTTTAAATATCGCTGAGCTCTGCAAACTGTTTTCCGAGGAAGCCAAACACTTGCTTTTCGTTTCTGGTAAAACCACAGTTACAGGATGTGTGCACTTTGAATCTAGGCCCAAGTCTCTTTATCTCCTGAGATTGATCACCACACAGTTTAAACAGTGGCAATGTGGTCGCGTAACGGAAGGCTCACCAAGTTTCTTCTTCAGCTCTTCGTCATCCCCGTCTGTGAAGACGTACGTCTGTGAAGGCAAAAACAATGAAGGATCGGGTTAGTTTATCCTCAAAATGAAGCCTCTCAAATGAATATGAGTTCTACTGCAACAGTGTCAACCTTATTGTGCAGATGATCACACTGTGTAAATTATTATCCACTAGGATGGATATTTTCATTTTTTCTCCAGAGCAGTCATTTGAACAATGCCGTGGTGCCATGTACAATCAGTTCCTTCACAGTTGACATTTTCTGGAGGGAATTGGCGGGAAAAGAACTGGGGGGGGGACCCATTAGAGCCAGCGTCGGAAATGTCAGGGAATTATTCCCGGGCTCCTTAAAACTCAATGGAGCTCAGCTCCTGGAAAATGTGATCCTGTCCCCTTGTAAAGAAGTGCAGCTTTCCTTGTCTCTGATTGGGCCGTGCTCTTACTTCCTGACATTAAACAAGTGAATCGGACAGTAAAGCCACTTCCTCCCCCCCGCCAGAATAAAAGCCCCCTTGTGCTATGTTCCGCTCTCTCCATGGCAACCGCGCTGGTGTCCCACAGCAACACAGGAACCGCTCGAGAAAGCGGGGAGCAGGGTTCCGCCCCCTGGCACCCCGAACCTCCACCCCTGAACTCTGAAACCTTTAGAACGCTGTTTTGCGGCAATGACAGGGGGCCGCTCGCGCTTTTCAGGTTCACAAAAAAAAATGTTCCAGCCTTCCTTGCCCGTAGACTAGCATTCATTCACAATACAAACCGACAAGAGGAAACGCCAAAAATGAGTAATCGTGCGGTCACATTATTTCTTTTTGTGTTTTTGTCACGCCGCAGCTCAGCATACAATAGCGCGACTCATTCGTCTCTCTCCCCTGCGCTACAGGACTAGCCCCGGGGCTAAGTGTAGGAACACGCTCTTCTGAACCGCTTCGGGACTGCGGTTGGCGATGAAGAGCGGTTGATAAGCCGGAGCAGGTGCGGGGCGGCGCTGGGCGTCGGCGGGCGGTTTGGCGGGGGGGAGAGGCGCCGTGTGGGGGCTGGCTGAAAGGCCTTATCCCCGCGCCCCTGTCTCCCATTGTGCCCTCGCTGGTTTTACTGCTCCGCCCCGGAGCGGAACGGCACCTGCCCGCGTGCGGCCTTATCTGAGCCACGCGTCGCCACACGCCAGGTGAGCGCCCGGGCTGCTGCTGTCTGTCTGCACGCACGCCGTCTGTGTGTGTGTGTGGGAGTGTGTGTGTGTGTGTGTGTGTGTGTCTGTCTGCACGCACGCCGTCTGTGTGTGTGTGTGTGAGTGTGTGTGTGTCTGTGCGTGCGTGTGTGTGTGTGTGTGTGTGCGCATGTGGGTGGGTGTGTGTGTGTCTGCATGTGTGTGCGTATGGGTGTTTGTGCGTTTAGTGCAGAACATGTATGAGTGTGTACTCATGCTGATATACCAATTACCTTTTGTTACACAACAAAACTACTAATGAAAACTACAACTATCCACATTCAAGTGTCAAGGCAATTTGTTGATCTCTGTCACACACACACAGGCATGCACACAAACACACTCCACAGATACCTCATCAATGCATCGCACACACACATAAAATCCACACTCACACATACAGTTCACACATACACACACACACACACACACACACACACGCACACACATACAATCCACACTCCACACCGCAGACGCACACACCTTTCCACACCCATTTGTTTCAGCCGCTACCCCACATCCGACAGATCAGCAGAACAAACGGCGGGCGGACGCTGTGGGGCGGACGCTGTGGGGCGGACGCTGTGGGGCGGACGCTGTGGGGCGGACGGGGCCGGAGGGCCCGTGTTGGTTTAAGGGGACGGCGGCGGCTTCTCTCCGCTCAAAGGAACGCGAGACGGCACTGTTTGCTCACAGATCCGCTGAAAGGGAAGCCTAATCGGCCCGGCAGCTGCCGGAGAGGGGTGCAGGCGGCGAAAAACTCGCCGCTGATTACTGAATCTGAACTATGTGTGCGGTAACCCCCTCACCCCCCCCCCCCCCGGCCCTCCTCCCCAAACTCTCTCCCTCTCCTACAGAACAATGGGGTGTGTTTTCAAGCTGGGTAAAATGTCCGCCGGGTAAATTCTGAATATGTTTGTGCTCATTAGCATACAGCTGCAGCGGTTAACTAAAGGGAGGGCTTTTTCGGGGGAGTGCTTTGTTCTCTGTGAATGCTCCCGAAAATATCCCCGCACTGAATCGGCCCTTTAAAAGCGAGCAGGAAACACTGTGTGTGTGTGTGTGTGTGTGTGTGTGTGTGTGTGTCTGCGAGTGCGTGCTCTGTCTGCGCGTTAACTCAATCCCGCAGACAGCGCATAAGCTTTAGGTTAACTGCGCTGCTTTTCATGTTCCGATACCATAGAAACCCAGGGGTTTCTTGTCTGGTCCTGAAAAGAAAGGGTCAGTGTGTTTTCTGTGCCGCAGAGAGGAGCGCTGTTGGCGCCCGCTGGTTTTCAAGAGGCTCTCGTTCCCTCTGGAGAGGGGAGAAAGTGCGTCGGGTGTCGCCGCTGATCCCCGCGGTCGCCGTGGGAGCCCCCCCCACCTGAACCCCCCCCACACCTTCACCCCCGCCCTCCATTAGAGGGGAGCCTGACTGGCTGCCTCCGTCTCCCCGGGAAGGAAGGGCACTGCCTGCAGATAGCCACGCTGCCGACCCCCCCCCCCCCCACTCCCACTCCAGCAGCAACCAACTACCCCCCAGTTTCCTGAGTCCTGGCCAGTACATTCAATTACACCATACCACCCCCCACCCACAAAAAAGCCCTGATTCTGTCCGGCCCTTTCTTTTTTGTTATTCATTCCATTATTTCAGCAACACCCCCCCACACACACACCCCCACCCCCACACACACCCCCACACACACCTCCACAAGCCTAATCAACAGAACAGTCATGGACTTTATGGCGCTGAGTGATAAGGTCAAATGTAGGGCAATGGGATTTTACACGGTAGTGCTGCATGTAAAGAAAATCTCGAGTGCGCGCTTGTGTAAATGCGTACTTGTGAGTGTGCGCATTGTGCACGTGTGAGTGTGTGCATGCGCACGTGTGCGTGTGTGCGTGCGTGCGCCTGCGTGTGTCTGTCAGCTCGGCTGCCCTCTGCGAGCGCTGCCAGTTCCGTCTCGCGTTTCGCTCCGTCGCGGCCCTCCGCTCAGCTGCGCGCCGCTCTCCAGGCTCCTCCCTCCCGCCAGTCCGCGACTCCGGGCCGCTGGGTTAACCCGCCGGCCGCACAGTCGCTCCTTGTTGGAAGCGATAATTAACGAGCTCTTAATTAAGGGCGGCGTGCACGGTCTCGGACGGGCCGAGAACTCGATTAAGGCACAGACGGCCAGTGTCCCGGACGGTCTGATGTCTGCACTGTGCGTGCAGGCCTGGTGCTGCTCACAATGGCAGCCCATTCTTTCCAGCACATTCCGCAGACAGAGACTAATGGGTGTCCTTGGCTGATTCTGATGAGGCTGGGCCGCATATTCCTGCTCTTAATTCTGTGCAGCTTGTAACGATTCCTCAGTCAGGCGATCTAATGCCGATTCATATGTTCTGTGTTCAGCGTCTAGCCAGAAATAACGCTGTTCCCTCTAGGGTTTAAATGGTAAACAACGGATTGGGTGCTGTGATTGAAAGGAAACCACAAAGCGATGCAGATAGCTTATGTTTATACATAGTCTGTGTGTTTATAAGTCTAAGTAGGCTACTAGATTAAGTAAAAGCTGTTTAGCTTAGTTACATTGCTTACAATATGTCTATGTTTTGCTTCAACTTTTGTTAGATATTTGCCATTAAATAGAGACCACATGTCCCCTCTTAAAGTTACAAGATGATTTTACACTGAACATTTTGCTCTCTCTCTTTCTACCCTCTCCGCAATGTGTGTGTGTGAGGATGTGTGTGAGGGTGTGTGTGTGTGAGAGAGCGTGTGTGTGTGTGTGTGTGTGTGTGTGTGAGAGAGCGTGTGTGTGTGCGTGTGTGTGAGCGTGTGTGTGTGTGTGTGTGTGTGAGAGAGAGAGCGTGTGCGGTGGTGGTGTGGGTGTGTGTGTGAGAGGCGTGTGTGTGTGTGTGTGTGTGTAGAGAGCGTGTGTGTGAGCGTGTGTGTGTGTGTGTGTGTGAGAGAGAGCGTGTGTGCGTGTGTGCGTGTGTGTGAGCACGTATGCGTGTGTGAGTGTGTGCGAGCCTGCATGGTCATTCGCTCCCTCATGGGGGTTAGCGCTGTACCCTCACTGTAGCCTCATTGTCACCATCCTCTCTCGGTGGGGGAAGCTGCATTGTTCCAGCGGGGAAATGCTAAGAAACGGCGGAAGCTCGGAAGCGGGAACAGAACAAGCCTCTCACTACAATAACAGGCGAAAGAAAACACTTTTCTCAGGATACTACCCCAATAGGACAAACGATACTATCAATTATCCTCAGTCTTTACTAATAAATCCAGTGGGCATATGCATTCTATCGCCATAAATGCTTCACAGAATTGCGACCGTACTTGGTTATCCACAGAGAGCTAATGTGCTCGCCTGATGCATTTAAATGTATCACTCAGACACAATAGCCTGATTTATTCAGCCATTCCTCGTGTAATGAGGGAAATTCAGTTTTGGTGCATGTACACAATGGCAGGTTTACGTTCCTACGCAAAATTTCCAGTGAAACTACAAGCTAGGAGATGTTCTGTCGTCCCCACTGAGAAATGTATCTAACATGTACCTAGACGGTCCATTTTCTCATCAGCAAGCTGATTCAGAACAGATTCAAATCAATGTTTCGTCTTTCAGTGAAGGATCCAATGCAGAGTCACCCTTCCAGAAAAAGGGCCGGGCTCACTTCCCAGACGCACCTGACTCACTTGTGTCGACGCCAAAATGGCTACCACACGCTAACCTCCGTGTTTCCGTGTCAACAGATAGATGGCACACGGCAGAGAGGGGGGAAATAAAGTGTAGAGCACGGGTCACAGGGAAATCACCCACAAAGGGTCCCTGCATTGGTTAATCTTACGCTTCAGATAAAATCACAGAGCTGAATCCAACACCAAATCCAACCCCTTTGGAAGCCTTTGTGTTATTCTCAACAGTCCGGCCCTCTACCAGCCACACGGACAGTTGCGATAAAACGAAGATAAGCAGCGCTGGGCCCCCGTGTCAATATTTGCACAACGCCTGCCGTTGGTCCACTCTTGGCGAGAGGACGCAATGAAACAGCCCATCGAAAGCTGCGGTCGTCGTGCTAACGGTAAACACTGATAGCGAGGGTGACCGGGGAGGCAAGCCAGGCTTGTCGAGCCTTCAGTTTGCTGAAGGCGCCGTATCTGATAAGGACCGGCGGATAGCCCGGCGAGGGTGTCCAAACGTTAGCGCCGCCGGCCGCGCACACTGACAGCGCTAAGGCGCGTATGCTGTTCGTTCTGTGCCTTTTGTTCTTCGGCTCCTGGCCACCTGGCATCTGCCTCTGTGGAACTCCCACTTGTATTCTAGGCCCGTGTTTCTTTTCCGCGATTCTCCGCGCTGCTAAACCCCAACAGCTGCCTGGGAAACACCCCCCCCCCCCCACCTCCACCTCCTTTAACACCCCCCCCCGCCTTTAATTCTTCATGCTATCGTGTAATTTTACCCTCTGCAGTGCGTAAATCCAATGGTGGTGTCGCCTATACTGCTACTTCGTAAACCCAGCTCAACATAGGCTTTGACATGGTGGCGTGTGTTAGCGCACAGTTCATGAATTGGAGGTACTTGGATGTAAGCCTGTGTATTGTCTTTTTACTGTTGTTTGATCAGCGGGTGCGTGCCGCTTCCTTTGAGGAATGTTCTCTCAACATTTAGGTGAAAAAAAAATAACTGGTAAAAAGGGACATGGAAATCTTGTTAAATTGTGCGGTAAATGCAAAGACTGTCAACCTTCATTTTCACTGTAAAAAAAGCACCATTTGCTTGCGTAATGCCACCTCAGAGTGCCACTATCAAAGTTTACTTTCTATATTCAAACACTACACATTGTGTATTCTGATAATGTTAGGGGTGGAGTGTTCCAAGAAGGACACAGATCCCCAGACTTCAGTAGCTAATGTTAACATATGTGCAACACCTGCATTCTGGAAAAGAAACAACTGCATATAGATGATAATCAGCGATGAAGTCACAATCTGCAAGACCTTATTATCACCTGGAAAGTGCAGTTCCTCTAAAAAGCTATGTTTTTTTTTAAATTTATTATTATTAACATGATTGACCCCAATGCTGCCGACCCCCTCTACTCAGAGATCCCGACATCTTCGGCTCCCACGTCCCCCGGTCCCCCTGGTGAAGCATAGACGAGGGGCCGGGAAAGGTTTTCTTCCACCCACAGAATGAACCTTTGTTAAGCACGAAGCCGCCATCCCCGCTGTAGGTCCATGGTACTGAACTATTCACATGACCGCCGCGAACAAAAAGGACAACGGGGAGAAGGGCAACGAGGGGGAATGGACCCGCCCCCGGGTCCTGAAGAGTTGTCACTCGCGGTAGACGAAAGTGGGAATTGGGAACGGGGAGCGGGAATGAGCGCGGCAGATGGGCTCAAAAGTGACACAATGCGTCGATTGCGTCCCCTTGGAGCGCTGAAACACATGCTGGCGGCTAAATATTCCCACGTCTATCCTGCTTCTGATTGGCATAGGCCATTTGCATGAATTGGCGAAAAGAGATAGACCGAGACCCCCAGCCAAGGCTAATAGGCTATGTGTTAGACTAAACATGACGCTGTAGCCTAATTTCAATTCCTGACCAATATAATAGAATCCTTGTTCTCAGTTTTACTATGTTTATTTTTTTATTAATTTCTTTCTTTTTTAACTTAAAAAGTACTAATACAAAAGTATTAAACACAGTAATCCCCGTTAACAAAAACCATATATGCGTCATGTTGTCCTACATACAGCAGGCTGGACAAAGATAACGTATCTCACCTGTAGATAACTGCAGGTAAAGAGACTGTAGCCTATGCAATACAGATGCAGTAGCCTGTAACCGTGCTTCCTTGAAGTTCTCTGAGGTATAGCATGCTACCGCCAAAGTGATGCCATGGTGTTGCTCATCAAGGAAGCCCTTACCTCTCTGTTTTAACATTCGTTCTTTACACAGTCTCTCGGGACAAAGTTAGGTGATATTATAAAAACGGCAACATTGTTGTTTTCGTATGATTATAAAACCACAGCAATTCTTAACCAGAGCTGATGATATCACAGAAAGACCCCTGGGAAGTAATACTCTTACAATGCACGTTTTGAAAACGCATTCTTTCCATTGTAAAGACTCTCACGGTGTTATTAAAAATTGCATTTCAACCATGTTACGATCATGGGCGGCTTAAAACACATCAGGAAGTAATCATTAAGGAAGCGTTAATTAATAGACGTTCGAGATCTCCTATGCCTCTACTTAACTTTTTCGTTGAGTTAAGAATGAAAGAAAGCAGTTTGTAACGTGTAGACCACTTTTCAAGTCAATGGGTTTAACTATACTTTACATATAAAACATGTAGAAACTTTTGAAGATGTAGTCTAACATCTAAACTTTAGAAATAACGGTCATAAAAGTAGCCTCGAAACTTCTGTTATAGGCACTCGTAGCCTGCCAACAAAATAGGCTCTCGTAGATAACAAATCACAACTGAAAGCGAACATGTATAGACACTCATTCATTCACTAAATCCACCTCCGTTTACCTGCTGCATGTTTCTTGAGATCCAGGTATCGAGAAGAAGGTCCAGCCTGGACTGGTGGAACTTCTTTGTTGTCTTAACAGCGATGAAGATGTCATTGGGGTTAATGTCCTCGGATGGGGGCGCCTCAGATGCAGACCCGGCTTGCGACGCGGGTTTCTCTAAGTCTCTCCTGTCCCGAGTTAACTTTGAGAAATAAGCGGAGAATCCTTTCCTGTTCGTCGACTTTGAATTGTCCTGCGACTGGCTCTCTGACGAACTCTGGTCGTCAGCATTTGTCCCCGTGCTATCCAGACTCTGCAGCGAACGCATCCCGACATCGCTCTCAATCTGTACCTCAGCCACCTGGATTACTTGGTGCTGGGTTGCAACCAAGAGTACCACAAGGCAGGTGAAGGTAGCTCCTGCTACCGAAATCACCAATTTCCTCCCGCAGCTTTTCAACATTTTTAGTTGAAGTGGATTCAGAATTGCATAGAGTTTATTAAACAGTCATTTCACAGTGGTTTTCTTCTTTGAAGCTGTGGTGACTGCCTGTCCCGGTAATGGACTGTTCGGTGACAGCACCATGTAACATTTACAATATGCTGCATGAAAGCTTTTATAAACTAGCCCGAACAAAGGCCACGCCAGCTGGGTGGAGCGAGAAAGCTTTGTAAACTGAAAGGACGCGGCGTAGCTGACATTACCAGGTGTGGTCTCGCTCTGAGATACGCCCATAAAAGGAGGGCTAAACTAGCAAAGGAAAACATTCGCACACGCGTGGAGCGGAGAGGCGCAAGTGGTGTTTTACCATTTTCTTTGTAAGTCGAAGTCTAGCCAGCCTATGGTAGGCTAACTCTATATTCAGTGAAAAAGTCTAAAACTGTGCAACAGTGAAATGAAAAATGAGTAAATATTCCGGTCTGAGTTGCATTTTTCCTTTGCAAGAATAGGCTACATAATAAATCTTTCACAGTTGCTAGCGAACCAGCAACTGAATCGGTAGGATAATCTAATGCAATTATTCATATTTATAAAGACTGATATTATTTGCCATACTAATATAAAAACACGAAATTCTGAATTAAATGCAAATGCACTTTTCCAGCAGAGCTCTTACAATGATGTCCAATGAAGTCCCTAATACCTGTCAGAGAATCATTGTGTCCACCATGTATCCACAATGTTTATAGGGAATCTCTTCAACCACATATGATTTGTTTGGTCAGTTGAACAGATTTTTATTTTTATTTTTCATCATTTATGGATTTAAAAGTATAGGGGAAAGAAAACATCTTTTGAACTGTCCATACTATTCATCATTGAAAAGGACTTTAATTATTATTTCTTTTTCAGCTAAACTGTGTTTGTCCCTTTCAGTTGAACTGAATTTTTATATGTTTCATCATCTATGGATTTAAAAGTATAGGGGAAAGAAACATCTGTTGAACGGACCATTAAAAGAGACTTTATTATTACTTTTTTCAGCTAAACTGTGTTTGTCCCTTTCAGAAGTACACAGCTACCAAGCGTGCAAGTTTCAGAATGCATGGCCTGCCTTGATGCCAAATCAAGGATGCAGTAAATCTGGAGTTTTATACTGGAAAACTTTGAGACTTGAGACTTTCCAAAATGTCCTGTTGATTAGACAACAAGTCAGTCATTGTAAGACTACGTTTAAGGAAATGGCACGGAGAGCTTTTTTGTAGTCAGGTGAAAAGACTTTACTGGGGGTAAAAAAAATACAATATGGGATTTAGTTTCAACAGCGAACGGCATCGGGCAGGTGGTAGGGATGATGCCAGACAGGAGCAGCGACCGTGCTAAGGGAAAACAATATGGCAGGTGTACATGTTGACAGTTCACGCACGGTTTGTCTCCAGGTAACGACTAAGTGAAAAATCGAATCTTTCAGGTCCCACTTTCATTTTTAACGTCAGTATCTTGCGCTTCGGGTATGGAGAGAGTTCTACGGACAAAACAGCTGTACTATTCTAAGCTAATTGATATCCACAGTGTGGGGAAAATCGAGGCAATCAAAATATTAATAATATTTTTTCCTGTATCTCGAGGGGAGATCTTTCACACAGTTGTTCAGTTTGGACTGCTGTCATAGGAGCTCTGCTGCGGACGCTTTTTTGTGTCCTAGTTAAATTGTTCTGAAACTCATACTGCTATCAGTGACAAAAGCCCTTAATCCCAGGGCTGCAGTCCTTGTTATTGAAATTCCTGCCCTGCTGGTGGAGGGCCCATGACCCCGGGAGCCTGTAGGGGAGTTCCCCTCAGACAGGCACACCACTATCCCTGAGATGCCTGGGAGATCAGCCACACCCACTCCCACTCATCTCCCAGCTGTTCCCCAACCATCCCCCAACCGTTCCTCAACCATCCCCCAACCATTCCTCAACCATCCCCCAACTATTCCTCAACCATCCCCCAACTATTCCTCAACCATCTCCCAACCATTCCTCAACCACGATCCCCCAACCATTCCTCAACCATCCCCCAACCATTTTCAACCATCGCCCTGTCCTCCTCCAATCACTGAACTCATCGCTGAACACCCCTAGGCTCAAACCATACAGATCACCATTACGCTGCCCCCAAACCATAGATCCCCTGCAACAGTCCAGCTGCGCTGACTGTTGCCCTGCATACATATATGAAATGCACTTTAGATTCCCAGTAAATCTGAAATTACTTTTGTAGATCCCTGAGAGTTTTCAGCATGCCATTCGACAAAATCTACCATTACAATAAGATTGTCCATACTGGGGTCTACAGGTTTTTAAAGTGTTTCACATCAGCCACACCAGCCCTACATAGCGCACACAACCTCAGGAAAGGCCTGTGGGTTGTGCACACGAGCAGCGAATAAAACCACAAGCTAGCGTAGTCAAAGCTAGCTGACTAGCAACTTACTGCAGCAGGTAGACGGCTTTCTGTGAACGTGGGAATGGAAGACACTACTGACTCTAATGGAACGCACTCGTATTTTCTCACACCCGAGGAATGTGATATTTTCCGCACATGCACGTGCACACACACACGGACACAGCATATAAAATATTACTCTGACAGCAAATGTTTTACTAAGAATATTAATAAACAAGTCACTCATAACAAACAGATGCGCAAAGATGGTGTCCTCTTCAAACAAGCTGCTGTTCTGAAGATTGTAGATGTTGCTATTGGCCAAAGCCTGGATGCTGTCCAGATGTAGACAATGTTCAACAAATAGTGAGTGGTGATAGAGAGGCCAGCCAGGATTTAGTTCAAAATCGCCAAAAATGACCTACTGCAGTTTGTTTTTAAAACGTGTGTTAAACACAGGATAATTTGTAGGACAAACACTCAAGCAGTGATGTATTTCTCTGAAAGGAAGTTCATCCAAAATTTGAATTAGACTCACAAGTCTTTTTTTTAAATTTGTCATATTCAAATGTCTTGAGAATGATCACTTTCTCATTTGTACTAGCAGTAAATCCACTGGTACCTGGGATAGGATTCAGAGTTCAGAGCAGCCTATGAAAAATAGGGCAGTAAAATCAGAAAAGGGGAGTCTGGTCAGAATGGCCACTCCACTCCTGCCACCCCCCCCACCCCCCCCACCCCCACCCCGACACACACCCACGATTTGCAGGAATATTTATTGATGTTTAAAGTGTTGATGTGTTTCAGATAAAGTATTTGACCCGGGTCCATGTGTTGTTTTCATTAGTAATGAATTGATATTTTTTAAATGGGATACAAATCAAAGAAAAATAAATCAAACCAAAATGACTTAATGTTAGAGTTTCAAATAATTATTTTACCTAAGCCTGGGCTTCAGGCCCTCATATAAGGACGGTTGTGTAAATGTGCTAAAGGTGAAATTTGGGCACCAGATCAATGCCCAACTCCTTCCTTCTTCCCTGAGACAACAGCCAAAAAAACAAACGATGAGGAATCCCTACCCACACCCCGCTTTTAAATCCCTCCTCTGATTCCCCTGTCTCTGTGAGGATAACCGCTGGATTCCACTGAAACGAAATCCCTCTGAATGGGAGCAAACCACTTCCCCCCCACAAGAATTTCCCCCGGACCGCCCTAATAAACAGAGCAACACCCGACTCCGCTTGCCCCGCCGCCCCCCACCCCCCCCACCCCCCCCGCTGCCGGCGTCTCCGCAGATCTGACGGTGTCTGCGGGGGCCTCCGGCGGACGGGCCCGATCAGACGGCCGTTATTTATAGCCGCGGTCGAACGCGCCGAGCGCGATAGCCGAGACGCTGCAGCGCGTCGCTTCTGAGGCTAGCGCAGTCGCGGGACGAGCCGCTGCGTTCAAAATGCTACAGCCAGCGCTGTCGGTTTCCGGTTTTCCCATTCCGCTCGGCCACGTGTCGCGATTGGCTCGGCGGGTTTGGCGATGGCGGGAAAGAACGTGCTCGTTTTTCGTTTAGGCGAGTTTCTCTTTGGATTGTAACGCGATGCAGCCTTGACTCGCCGCAACTCAGCTTAAAACTGATACGCTTTTAATGACGGAAGATTGCAACTACCCAGCCGGGATCAGGGGGTTTTAACCCTGGGCTTGAAAAGCCATGGAGGCAGCCGATTAGCAGTTCGCATAGCACTAAATTAAACCCATTGATTAATAGCAATTATCTTGTTTCCGAATGTCTGAGTAGGCTGCAGATTTTAAGGTGAAAAGAGAAACCAGCAGAACTGGTGGCTTTCATGAATGAGGGTTGTAGGCCCTATTGTAGATGCATCAGTAGGATTTGTCAGTCAGAGAAGTCTCGCACTGCTTCGTGTTCTTATGGGGTGAATTTTACCCTAAGGAATAGAGAGTAGACTGTGTTTACAGGACTGGAAGATCAGACTCTGTGGGCGAATGGAAAAGTTCCGCGTGCTTTGGGCGAATGCATTTCTCACCCACTCCATTTATTTTCCTTTCCTTATTAATATTCTTGCTTCGTTTTTCTCCAGAACATTGACTAAAAGTTGCTGCTTTTGAATATGTGGGTACTTTTTCCAGAAATTGTATTTGGTTATGATGTCTCCAGACTAGCACAAACACATACTTTTAATCTCATGCGCTGGTCAGTTACTTCTTGATAAGTTTTAGAATATTGCTTGTTTTTACTCCATAATTTTATCATTTCGCAAGTTCAAAGAGAACAACTGCCAATCTTTTGTTTTCCAGAGCTTGTGCTGTAAGCAGTGGCTAAAGTATTTGAAATAACGTTGTTGTTTTGTGAAATGGTGCATTGCCTTGGAGCCCCCAACCAACTCGACAAGCTCCATCAGCTGTAAACTTTAAAGGTCAAAACTGCTTTAATACGATTACTGCATTGTACTGATATAATATTGTTACTGTAGCAGTAAATTAACTGCAGTTTAAGCACAGCTGATTTCACAGTTGATTACAAAGAAATTCTCCTTGAGTAGCTATTGTGGCCTGGCCTTTATTGAATGGGCCGTGTGCTGTGTGTTTATTTAGGCCTTTATGCGAATATGGAATCCCAGGGGATTCTGGGTAAGGTCTGGAAAGAATCTGAGTCACTTTTCAGCCCTGGGGCTTGCCGGGGCTATTGTTTCCAAACATGTTCCCAATCAACAGGGAGGACACAATGAACTCGGGAGGACCTAAGCCACAGTCAAGCATGCCTGTGTGTGTGTGTGTGTGTGTGTGTGTGTGCGTGCTCCTTTGGGTCTTTCTGTCACTCTCTCCCCCTCACTCATTTTTTGTCTTTCTATTGCTATTCTTTTTTCATCTCTCACTGTCAATTTTTTTCTACTTCTCCTTTTCCATCTATATTTGCTCTCATTCTTTCTCACCCCTGCTCTCTCCCTCTCTCCCTCTCTCTCTGTCTAACTCCACACTTCCCATTTTGCTCTCACCACTGCACTCTCTCACACTCTGTCTCTCTCTTTCTCTGCCACGGACCCTGGTAATCTTCACTGTTTCAAAATCCCCCGCACAAGGTCACTGTTTTCCACAACAGAAAATGAAAGAATTCACCCCTTCCTTCCCTCCCTCCCCCTCCCTGTCCCTCCCTCCCTCCCTCCTTCCCCACCCATGGGTATTTTAACACAGAATTCATAACTCCAGCCTCCGTCATGTAAACAAATTCTCCCAGGTCACCTCACCTTGAGGACCGGTGGTCAGAGAATATGGATTTCTTTCCGCCTTCATCTGTCGGGTCTATTTTTAAACACTGAACTTGGGGAGAGCAGCTGATGTGGCAAAAAAAAGTTAACGGAGACACAAGCAGACATTAATTTATTTTTTTGTTAGCCGTTGCCAAGGCCTCTGGCTCAGGGCCCTTATTTTTGACTTATTGCTTGTTGATTGGGCGTTTATCTTGCGGTTGTCGTTGAATTATATATTTTTTCCCCTGTCTTCGACTCGTCCTGAAGAAATTTTCTTTTCTAACTGCGAGAGAGAGCACCGCACTTGACACTATGCTGTAACGTGGCCCAGTTGTTGGAAATGCTACTTTTCCCTGGTGTCTGTTAGTTTCCCCCTTCAAGGAACGGCATCTGTATACTCTAAGTATACAGCAGGGCATGTTTATCTGTGCTGTAAAGGGGAGATCACTGTCTCCCACTGTCAAATTGTGTTGGATCCAGGTTAGTGACACACGATCCAGGTTGGGAATGTGATTGAGTCCCCCCTTCCTCCCCCACCCCCCACCACACACCAGCTGTCCCCACTTGTATGACCCGTGGTCCCATTGGGAGGGCCCTGCTCATGCTGGGAGAGTAAACACAGGCCTCAGCTCCTGGGACACGGGGACGGCGCTCTAAGCTCACGCCGCCCAGCATGCTCGTGCCCCAAACCACGTCTTCCATGGAGCGCGCCATTTAAGCGCAGATTAACGGTTTATTACTTTGGCTCAAAACTGAACGCCATCTTGGCTCAGGTTATACGCAAATTTGAGCCGTTTTTGTAACAGCTGCAGTATCTGAATGAATGTAGTTTTATTGAGACAGAGAGAATGACATTTGCCTTTCTGAAATCTTTTTCATTGGTACTTTCCAGAATATGACTAATAATATGTGATGTGGAACAAGGCCTATTCGCTGTTGCTAGTTCTTTAGCTCCATATATGGAAAGCCGTGTAAACAGGATCTCTATAGCAGAGTGAATGTCTTCATTGCAGTTAAATGCCTTCCTTTTACCACCCCAAAATGGCTCTTCATACACACAGAATACCCAGGGGCCTCATTTATAAAGCATTGGTATGCTCAGATTAAATCTTAAATTCAACGGAATTGATCTTACATGAAGATGATTGCAACCATACGCATAGGTTTGGGGGGAGATGTCACCCCCAATATTTTAATATGAATTCATCCCATGACTAGCAAGTATGCTTTAAAGGCTTGACATTTGACTATGCGAGTCTAGGTGGTCCAACAGTGTGTCTCCCACAAAGTTGAAAGGAAAACCTACTTTATGATTGCAACGTCAACATTATTAAGTGTGAAAACTTTTATGAAAAATAGAACAACATAATAACAGCAACAACTACAACAACAATAATAATAATGATCAATACCTTTTATCACTTTAAATCGTAAAATCAATTCACAATTTAAATATACATTACATGTCATAAGGATTGATATACAAAAACGCTGTTGAGAGCTATATTCAGAGAAAGCAACGAAAGGCTTGTATTGCTGGCTGTCAATGACAACTCCATTGAAATAAAACAATTGTAACAAATATTAAGTTATGCAGTACTAAAACTATAACATTAACATTGCTGTAAGCTATCAAAACATAAAGAAAAAAGAAAAATGTAACATAGCTATTTATTTTATTTCATGTTACAATGGTTTTGCAGGGAGTACAGTATATACAGTATCAGAAAACCTGACCATATAAAGATATTTGAGGGCATTGACTTGGTGGAGTTTATGGGTGAAGTGTTGTCTGTGAAAGAATCGGTAAGCTGCCAAGAGTTTGCCTTTTATTTTTAAAGAGGTTCCTTCAGACTCAAAATGGCCTTAATGCCTCAGTTCTGTGGCACCATTGTTAATGCAGCGTATCGTGTCAATTTGTGTCTGTAGCCCAGCTTCTGTGAAGACATGACCGCTGGTTGAGTCTTGTGGCACACGAGCATCAGCCTCTCTCTCATTCACATCACTGGCTCTACCCTTTTCCAAATAGCCAGAGTCTGAGAGAGAGGGAGAAAGAGAGAAAGAAAGAGTGTGCAGTGGGCATTGTTCAGAATCCAAGCGCCAAACAGTAAATATGAATGACAAGCGTTAAGTGTGTTTACTCACCAGAAAGGAATGGCTCATGTACTTTTTTCCCCCCTTAGCGGCTTCATCCCCTGCCAAGTCGGTGTCTCTCCCTCCGTCGCTGGGACGACCCCACTGACGAGGCTATCCCCGATTATACAGGTCAGATGCTCGTTAAGGGGAGTCAGCTCCAGTGTCTGACCCAAACTGCTTAGCCGGTGCACAGAAATGCGCTTCTTTGCATTCACTTTCATTTCCAACCACTTGATTTATAACAAACATACGGGTGCCTGTATTTAAAAGCGGAGGGAAATATGAACGCAATAGATCAGCTAATATTGGCAGCAATCCTTCACAAGAATACCCACTGAGTAAAGCCCCAGGATCTCTCTGGCAGAATAAATGTTAACCAATCTCCTGTTGTGGGACTGGAGGTGTCTGATGGAAGCTAGTGTTTGTTAACGAGAGTTCTCGCCATTCTTGTTTTTGCATTTGAATAGGTTTAGATGGATGTTGTGAAATAGTTGGAAAGGATAACAATTGGACATCCATAATATGAATGGGTTGTTGAATACTGATAATCACTTTAACACATTGCAGTGTGTTGCAACATAATTGTTTTCTGAACTGACATATTTGACCATCATCTACTAGGGTTAATGCCTCATTTATTTTCCATAAACTCCAGGCAGTCTCTTGCAGTGTCTATTACTAAAGATAATTACTTTGCCTCTGTGGTTAGACTAAACATTTCATTCAAAATCACTACATGTCTAAACTTATCATTAAGAGGTTTATTATTTATTTATTGAGAGGGGGTGTTTTACACTGATTATTTGAAAATCCAACTAAAGAAATCTGTTGTACCAAGAACCAAGTAAGTTCTACTGTAAGTCATAAAATGACCAGGTTTTATGTTTAAAATACACCAATATTTAGTTAGATACCCATCTTATTGATACAATACAATCAAACTCCCCATTTTATTCATCTGCAATCACAAGCCAACAGGCCTCTCTGAAAAACATCTGCTTTGATGCAACATTACTACTCATGCACTGTTTCATTTTGTGAACGCATGTCATAAAGAAAACATGAAATCAATGTGGAAGGCAGAGGACCCCAGAAGGGCGATGTTATATTTCTACAGAGATATACAATGCAAAGAGTCTCCATATCCCGCACAATACGTTCAATAGAGACAATACTTGGACGGTACTCTCTCAACATCGACAAAATTGTTGCCACATGTGGCAAGGTACAGACGCGGTCAGAGAAGGAATGCAGACTCGCCACAGTTTAACCATGAAGAGGGGCCCGTCCTCCAGATAGCGCCATGATGAACAGATATTAAAAGATGAAAAACAGAAGTGCGTCTGAGGGTTCGACGGAGGGGGCACGGCGCGTGGGAGGGGAGGCTGCAGAGTGGCCCTGGCGCACGACGTTCACCACGACAAAGAGGAAGTTACTGTGACCGTACTGATGATGTAGACCACGCCAGCTTCCTGTTGGTGCGAAAGCCACTGTTTCGAGTGTACGGGTTGCATCTCAAGATTTAGAGAAGTTAAACTCGAAGTACACACTTGCGAAACGTTTGTAAGCGATGAGTCATTTTGTAAACACTTTGCTGTTCTCACTTGTACTTCTCGAATTATCACCACGTCAAACACACCCAGGAGAGAAAGCAAAACCACTATTTTTTGGACAGTAGCAATTAATGATGTGTTGGGGGGGAGGGGTTGTGTGGGTGTTGCAGTGAACTTTTGGTTTTGATAGCTTTGTTTTCTCACCGTCTTTAAAAAAATATGTGTTCCTACCCACTGCTCTCGACAGTGCACTACAGAGTCCTCCGTTCTGAGCCCCAACAAATCGATAGACTCAGGGGAAAAAAAGAACACACTGATGCGTGTCTGACCAAGTCAAATCGCTATCCATACCGAGCTCTGGAGCTCATCGAGGGTGTCAAAATGGCCTCAGAAAATAAAACGAAAGGGGAATTAAATAACTGCGGCTTCCCCGTCCGGAAGAGCCCTCGTTTCCTCTCAGCCTCACAATGAACGCAGAGCCTCTTGGCAGCGACCGTACCCATCGGCCGTTCGTAGCATCTGCACAACCCGGGCACCGGGCAGTCCCTGTGTCCCCGTGTCCCCGTCTCCCCCGGCCTACTTCTTCCACTCTCCGGACCATCTTCCCACCGCGTTCCTCATTGTGTCTCCCCGGGAGCGTTTAATGAGCTAGAACCTTCCGTGCGCTCTGTCGGGACCGCTCCGCCCTGCGTGGAGGGCGAGGGACGGGGACACAGGCCCTTTTCTGGGGCAATACCAATTAAGTGCGTGTTGGGGTGTTGGGGAGTGGGGAGAGTGGGGGAGGGGGGCAGCGGACTTTTTGTTTTGTCATCTATATTTTCTCACTCGCGTTGGGCTTCGTGTGGAATTCGCAGCAGGAAAGCTCCCAAGGGAAAGGGCCGTCCCCCATATTGTGCAGTTCCAATATTATACAGGGTTAACTGAGCTCTGGGAATGAATACAGTGCAGTTTCAATATAAAAAGGGGCTGGACTGGGCTCTGAGAATTAATATAGCGCTGTCCCGATATTATGGGGTTTGAATGGGGATTTGGGATTTAATGCTGCGCTACCCCAGTATTGTGGTGTATCCCAGTGTTTGAATGGGGCTGTGGGAGCTGATACAGTGCGGTCCCTGTATTATACAGTCGAGGCTGGATGGGGCTTTGGCAAATTAAGAACGGTGTTCCAATGTTGTAGGAGCTGAAAGAGCCCCTGGAAAATAATACAGAGGGGAAACAATAGCACTTTATGAGTGTGTAAAGTGACCGAATTTGAGTGAACTGCATCTGACTCAAACTCAGCACTCAACTCAAACAAAAGACACAGTCTTTCTCCCACTTATTCCCCCACCTGCAGTAAGACTCATTTTTTTAAAGAGATCAAGGTCAAAACTGCAATCATTCGTATTATTATTATTTATGCATCAGTTGTTTCTGTCATACGCAAGATTATTTTTCATTTTGAGCAATAACAGAGAATCCCTAAGTGGGACTGTTAAAATAATTTGCCTTCATCTGCATTCAGGCCAGAGTTCTGCCCGAACTGCACTGAACGCTTTCATTTTAAATTTTGGCCATTGGATTTAAGCATCATTTAGGTTGGGGAATGGATCTGAGGAGAATTCATCCTGGTAAGAGATTTGTAGGGAACTTCGTCCCTGTTGATTAAGCAATGAGGCTTCATAAGTGTGTGTGTGTGTGTGTGTGTGTGTGTGTATGCAGGCGTGTTTAGGTGTGTCTGTGTGTGTGGGCCGGAGTGTGCAAATAAAACAAACAAACAAGAATGCTTATGAATAAACAAGCATGTATGCTTGTTTATTAATTATATATTTTTATTCTCTGAAATAAATAAATAAAATAAATGAATAAATACATAAATGAATAAATAAATAAATGAATAAATAAATAAATGAATAAATAAATAAATAAATAAATGCTACAATTTTGGCAACAGCTAAAACCACTTAGCAATGCTGAGTAACAAAGCAATAAAAACTAACCCTCCTTTAAAGCACAAACTTAAGGAGAGACAAAGTGTTTATTATGAGTATAGCTCCTTGTGTATTATAATTGCATCCACTGTAGTCTTATTTTGATACAAAAGGTCCTTGTTAATTGACAAAGGGAAAGTGGTGTTCATGTTCTGGTCTTTGCTTCTCCCATTAGAGCAATCAGATTAAAGGTCAGACAGTCCTTGATTATACATATTTATTTTGTCCATTCCCCCTCCCCCCCTCCCCATTAGCCAGCCCCCCTTCCTTACCCATCCCTTCTGAGGGGTCCATTGTTTTCAATGTCCACTGCCAGTCTGACCACAAGGAAGTCTGTAAGGGGCAGGGGTCACAGAAAATTTTGCAGTAGTAATGTCTCAAAATTTATGTTATAAATGGCACAACACGTGTCACAGGTCTGATTTAACCGGACATACACGCACACACACGCACACATATTCATTCACACGCACATATGCATAGAACAGAACAACGATTCTGGAACATCAGCACATTGATAATGTAAAAACATGGAGAACTGTAAATGCATTACAGATGAGCTACATGAATACTTGAGGTGATGGCTGACCTCCAGGTCTTCTTGCATCTGCCCAGAATGGAACACAGTGATGGAATGCAGTCAGTGTGGAGGTCCCTCATCTCTCACATATGTTTAACGCTCTGGTATCGGTGGAGATGAGTCAGCCTGGCTTCAAAGCTCTCTCTCTCTCTCTCTCTCTCTCTCTCTCTCTCTTTCTCTCTCTCTCTCTCTCTCTCTCTCTCTCTCTCTCTCTCTCTCTCTCTCTCTCTCTCTCTCTCTCTCTCTCTCTCTCCTCTCTCTCTCTCTCTGTGCATGTGCATGCGCATAATTGCATAATCTATGCAGTTTTACATTGACTCTTTTATATTGATTTATAGATTATGTTTATTTTGTTTTTAGTGGTTCTTTTCACTGACATTTAATTAAAAACACATTTTATTATTTCCTGTGTGTAATAAGACTCTGCGGTTCTTGTGGAATAATCCTCTGAATAACAGCTTTGTCATCATAGCATTTCAAAATTGGTTTGGACTAATTAAAATAAATACAATTTAATTGTGTTTTTCCTCCTTTGTTTTTGCATTCTCGCTTTGAATCAGTCTTTGAGGATTGCAACAGTAAGCTTGTAAAATGACTATATTTTACTTCTGGATCAAGAGCAGAAAAGAGAAATTAACTATTCTGCTCCTTTTCCATAAAAACAAATAAGAAGAAATATTCTTTTGGAATCTGGAATTTTGCAAATTATTGACATTTAAAATCAAGCCTTGCATTGTATGTTTTGTGAACAGAGTTTAACCAATATTTTGTGATGCAATGTATTACCATTAGGGCTTTGACTAGTTGTAGATGTGAGAAAAAAAAGGGGTCAGAACAAAATGATTTCTAGAAGCAAAATATTGAAATAAATTGTATTATCCACATATTTACAATACATTTTAGTATTTTCCATTCATAAGTGGGCAGACAGTTTCAGAAACATTTTATCTCAGTGGAACAGGGAGTGGGTTATTGTGAAATTCAAACAGTGTGTATTATCTGTTTCTCAAAGCTAACCTCAGTGATTAAGATCCGCATTTACATGCATTTCCAATTAAGCCCTGAGAATTTTCCTTCAAGGGGCTATGTGATTTTTATTGTGTAGTAATCTTTTTGATTGTTTGTATAATCTAGGATGGGCACTAAGTACCTTTGATTTGCATTTGATTCTTGCATGAGAGTGCCATTTGCTTCCATGCTGTAGCTTAATAATACATGATAAAATGCATTGCTTTGTTCACTGCAGGGTCAAATACAAAAGCATCCAGGTTTCCTGCTATCATGTTTAATTAGAGAAACGTCCACACTGAACATTTGAACGGTACATTTTAGAGAGGTCTGTGCCACCTGTGTGGTGGTGGGTGGGGTGGGAAGATTGAAGGAGGCGGGGTCAAGCAGATGACATAGCAGACGCAGGGGCCGCCACCTGTTCAGCCAGGATGTTGGCCTGGTCTGAGAACTGGGCCTTCGACAGCAGGGGCCTGATGGGGCAACCCCCAGCCCCTAGACCGGAGAGCCGAAGTATAGCCCAGCAGATGGAATCTTCTGCTCCATTTAACAGGTCTCCTGTCCCCTGGCCCCGCCTCCTCTGCTCTGAACACACTTATGTCACCATTAAGCAGCGTCACGCTCAGGCCATGCCCTGGGCTGTAACCAGAACCCAGATATGACCGAGGTCATGAGTCTCAAACCATTGGAGGTTTCAGGGCATGATCCCACAATTATTATTATTATTTTTTTACTTTGGGGTTTTAGATTTATCCATCTAAAACCCCAAGTGTGAAATGTTATTTTTGTATATACTTAAAGGATAGGTTCGTTCTTTTTGAGCCCAGTCCCTGTCTTTGGATAATCTTGGTTAATCGTGAGTAGTATTTTTTTTATTGCAACTTCAGACACAACTCCTATACGATACTTTAGGGTTTTCAGCCTTCAAAAGCCACAGTAAACATAGTTTTCAAAAACGGGAAGCTCACAGTTTGACATTTCAGTTGAAACTATTTTTTTCCTCAAACCAAGCACTACATCCCAGCTGTAACCATCACAAAGTCCTGCATGGATGTAGCCAGAATGACAGCCCGGAATAACGCAACTTCCCAGGCTCATAACTTTTGATACAGTGCTCTGTTTCGGATCATTCTTTCAGTAGAACATGGTCAGGCACATATGAATATACTGTGAGCTTCCCATTTTCAAAAAACACATTTATTTTGGCTTTTGAAGGCTGCAGATGTTGTCCTCGTATTCCTATGGGAGCTGTGTCTGAGGATGCAATAAAAAAAAAAATCTAACTCAATTTTTAAGCGATCAGCAAAATTTTGGTCTCTACCACTCATAATCATTCTGGGCCTGGGTTCAAAAATACCAAGCCTATCTTTTAACGCTGTTTGACTTGAGATCAAAATATGAATATGATACAAAAGTACGGACAATCAGCTTTTATTTCATGGTACTTACATGCACATATGTTTTATCATTTTTACAGAAACAGCTGTTTTTGTGTTGCAGGAGACATTTGTACATTGATGAATGATTCACTGAGTGCTTCCTCTTTCAGTAGGCCCTCCTTTTGAGTTTTCAAGTTTTTGTACCACGGCGTCTTTCACTACATTCAGTACGTCTCGTTCAAGTCAGATCTTCGAGCTTTTATACTTTTTTCGGGTTTTTATACCAATTGCGTTTTTCAGTACATTGAGAACATGTCATATGAGTCGTTCCTTTCAAACTTTCAGTGGATTAACGAATTTGAACAAACAAAAGAAAGACTGGTCTCATGCGATCCAACACAGTCAGTACACAGAAGATTTTGTATCATCGATTTAATAAGATAAATAGTATGTACAAGGTCTACAGTGCAAATATGAAGATAATTCTGTTTTTGTAGTGATTGCAAGTATGCCCGATGCTTACATTTTACTCATTTAGTGAAATGTCTTGTCATTATGTTGTTATTAGTAACTTACTAATAACTTACTCTACAGGAGCTTAGGGGGGAGGTGTGAACTAGTCAGGGATGTGTACGAACCAACAGGGACCACGAGGGGGAGGGAGTTCGGTAAATTTAGGAAAAAACTGAATCAGTCCAGAAGCTGGAATTTAGATTCAGTTGGCAGTTTGGTTTGTACCAAGTTTTAAAAGGAATTGTTCAAAAAGATTTGGTTGGACAATTTGGAACAACATAAACTAAAAGGCCAGATTATAAATATGACAAAACATACAGACACAAGCTAGAAGAGTTCAGGAACAAAGTTGCCAAAAGTGTTGAGAAAGGAAGGAGCAGCCCATGATCCATGATTATTCCTCTGTTATAAAAATGTATAACTTTTGCCTAGCCCAGCCAAAGCCACCAGGATTTTTTAATCCTTCTTTTAGTAAAATGATTTTGTATAAGATTATTTTTAAATGGATACTTAATGACAATTATTTGTCAAATTGGAAGCGATAATTGCTTGAAGTCGAAGTCAGCGAATAGGCAGAGGAGCTAGCAACATACTCATGTTACTCTTTCTCAATTAACCAATGAGAGAGTGAGTGTAACTTACCTATACATTCTGCACAAGGAATGGGTGGAGCTAAAGGCTAATTGGAATCCCTACAAAACTGCAACCAGTCTTTTCTCCCCTTTCTTCTTATCAAGCACAAAGTGTTTAAATGGCACTTTGCTTATCTTTTATTTCTTTTGATTCTCTATCCATTATCGTTTTGCATTTTAGATCTGTCCTTTTATATTGGGCTATTCTAAAATTCTGTTCTTAGAAATAAGTCTACCTTGTAGGAAAAGGTGAGAAGCTCTGTTAGAGTGGTTTTAGATAAGTAGGCCTCTTCCAGAGCTGGCTTTACTACTCCTTTTAGTTTCCGTCTTTCAGATTGGCTTCTAATCTGAGGTGGAATGGCAAGTTTAATATGGTTTAAAAAGATGTTTGAGTTCACAGAAAGAACAATCCTATGAAAATGGGACAAACAAGTATTGGAATGATAAAAATGGATAAAGGTGTAGCCAAAATCAAATGAACACAAGCCATTCACCTTTTGGCAATGGTTGAACGTACTATTGAGCAGTATTTTCCCACTTGGCATGTTCAGTTAGGTGAAAACTCACCCATTTCATAAGAACTTCCACACAATCTGAAATTACTACAAGAAAAAGTTGCAGTGAACTGAAATATCAGGATGCAACCTTCTATAAACCTCTTGCATCAGGTCAGCCCAATCCTGTTCCTGGAGATGTACTGTCCTGCAGGTTTTCATTTCAACCTGAATTTCAATGTTTTGTAGTTGTTCCAATGATCTTTGGTATGCACTTATTCTACGTCGCTTTGGATAAGTGTCTGCCAAATAAATGTAATGTAATTTGGCACACCTGATTCTACAAATTGGCAGTTCATTGAGGTCTCTAGTTGTTGAATGAGGTGTGCTTTGTTAGGGCTAGAATGAAAACATACACAATGGTAGATCTTCAGGAACAGGACTGGGTAGTCCCAACTTCTATGACCACTATATGACAATGATCCAAATACGTCTGGTTTCATTAGATGGCTTTTGAGAGCTCCTTTTGCTTGGGATTAACCTGGGATCAAAGCCAGTACAAATACCAAGGTTACCACAATTGCTTCTGTGAAACAACTTTGAATAATAAAAAACAATGGGATTTGGTCAAAAGAACAAGAACTCACAAGAAAGGGGATAATTCTGTGAGATGGATCACACACCTTGGCCATAACCCTAGGTCATCCAAATCTAGGACTAACCCTAGTTACCCTTTACCTCACTCCTGAACATAACCCTAAACTTGCTTCAAGACCATCGTTTACCATTTCTCCAACCCTAATTTTAATTCAGACTCCAGCTCGTTTTTGCTGCATTGCATTAGAACTATCATTTTCAATTTGCATTTGTATAATGAGAATTCATTTGGTTGAATGAGCTGAACCCCCCCCCCCCCTTTCACTCGGAGCAACAGTGGGACACTTACGCCTTGATTTTCCACAGAAGGATCCGTAGAGAGGACAGGTTAATTTCCCATCATCTTTGGTTTGACATGAGCACCTGGTGCACAGCAGCTGTGGCCGTGGAAAAAAAGACAAGAGGGATTAGACCACCTTTGTAAGACACAGGAGAAGTGGCAAGGTGCTCTGTTTGTTAGCTGGCTTTCACTTGTCTCAGAGTTCATTCCCATCGGTGACCATGATGACAAAGATTAGTGACCTCTGCCTCGGATCATGAAGTAACAGGCCACACAAGGTTGTGCTTTTAAACATTAATTACAATATTTGTCTCTGTTGCAAACAGGTTGAGGTAGGGAACTGGATTGAGTAACAAAATCCACAATAGAGATAGCATCACGCAGGTTCTTGATTCAGTATAAAGAACAGGGTGTTGAGTATGCAGATGCAGATTTCAAGAAGTTTTTTTATTATTTTTTATTTATTTATTTTTTTATTCCTGGTTGAGCACCACCCCAGCCAGCTATTTGTGTGTGGATCGGTGTGCACGAACAGGAAAAATTTAAAAGGAAACTCAAACTCATGCACACATGTTACTTGATCCACACATACAGATTAAACTATTCAAGTCAATTTTACATTCAAGAATGTTTTTTTTGCAAAAAATAAAAAATACATTTTTGGTGTTCCTATACAAAGTATGAGGTATTTGGGCAAAAGGTAAAATATATATTCACATATTTTACACGTTTTTACAAATTGGTGCACATTCATTTAAATGACAATTTACAAGACACAAGTTGAAAGATTTTTTTTAAATGTCATTGGAATCAACCTACAGTCTTTCAAGTGTGTTTTGGAGAACTGGAAAATCTCAGTGATTTTCACATTAGCTTTTCATACCAATTGCAGGGAATTTGCTTGTTTACATGAATCAAATTTGACCCTTTAACTAGCAGCTCAATCAAGCTACATTTTCATATGAAAAGAATCTTATTTGTGCAATTACAAATATGCAAAAGCCAACAAATGAATTAACCGACGAAGACATTTTATATGCAGAAATGAATACAGAAAAAATTTGCAATTGGTGCAAAAAAGCTTAAATAATTGGGCCAAGATACCGACTTTGTAAGACCGCACTGGAATAGAATAAATCTGCTTTACAGATGACTGGAGGGTTAATCTATTCATTTATGGCAGGGCTGCCAAATCCTGTTCCTGGAGATCTATCATCTTGTAGGTTTTCATTACAATCCTAACAAAGCACACCTCATTCGACAGCCAGAGATCGCAGTGAGCTTCTAATTAGTAGAATCAGGTGTGCCAAATCAGGGATGAAATGAAAACCTATGGCATGGTAGATTTCCAGGAATAGGATTGGGCAGAATTGATTTATGGCAGGATTGGGTGTTTCCAGTCCTGGAGGGCTGGTGTGTATGCAGGCTCTTGTTTCCAATAATTACCCTGGCTAAATGAGCGTACTGGCTGTATCCAGTTAGCTGGTCGACCTGTAGATGTGCATCACAGTAAAGCGTTTCATATCGGGACGCAAGAGCAGTTTTCGGATGTCTTTCATGCGCTTACCAAGAAATGTAGTTAATGTCAGGTGGTGTAAATATTAGGGCTAATTAAGTATTTAAGACCAGAAGTCGGCATGAAAACCAGAAACTGATACGGCCCTATTTGCCCACTTCTTATTTATAGTACACTGGTATGGTGTACTCCTCATTCTTATTCCATGCAGCTCTCATTCTCCTGCAGCTCTCACAAAGTAAATCCCACCTGTGATCACAGACACAACACTTATTGTTAATGTACTGTCACTCTGAAGGACACAACGTTACTGCCGTGTGGTAAAAACACAGTGAGCAAAGGGCCAAAGGTCATTCACACCTTTTTTTTTTTTGACCTGGCCCAGGCTGTCACATGGTGGGCTCCAGCAGATGCCATTGGCCCCGTGGGCAGCGGTACGGACTCCGTAACCTCGGCAGCGGCGCACTTGGCTGGCGCGGGGGTTGGAAACGAGGCCACGCGAGCTCGGCGCCCCTTTCCCACAACCCCCGAGCACCTCGGAGGAAGTCATCCGTGGCTGAACGCGGCTCCTTAATCAGGGCCTGAATGCTGGAGGTTCGGCGGCCAGGAGCGCTGCATTATGGGGGCACATGCTCGCCATTCACCGGGGAAACAATGCGGCCCATTGTCGCGGGTCGGATCTGTCCGCTTTGATTTAGAAACGGCTCTCTGAGGAAGAAAGACCGGACCGCAGAGCCCTCTCCTGCCACAGAAACCTACCAACTTCCTGACAAGTCTGTAGGCTAGTCTATGCACAGTGATGTGCAGGGGAAAAGGAGTGAAAATGGCAATAAGCAAAGGGATATTCATAATAATTTTTTTTTTTTTTAAACTACTAATTAAATTTTTCTTTATTCTGTCACAGACTCATTGGTAATCCACTTGGAAAAAAACTATTCAGTCTCAGGGATGCAGGGTTTTCTCCAGAGATTCTATTGGAAAGGATGCTGATACAAATACAAGGTGTTATAGATTTTCTAAATGAATAATGAAACATTAACTCTGTGTGACTCAATTAGAATGGTTGTTCCTGTATTTACTTATGGTTTTGGTCAAGCAGTTAGGAAGGGATGAGAAGCTTTTGAAGGAACAACAATAGTTCAGCTTGGTTCTGTTAGTAAGAAATTGTCAAAATAATCTTCTTGTGCAACTGACAGAAAGAACACCACGTTTGTGGTCCGGTTGTGAGGTCTGTACTGTTGCTGCTCGCTGGTCTGTGATAACGTCTTTCTCCTGACATCACTGCAGAATGGGAGGCAGTCCCTTACTTCTTTTATTCAGCCAATGCAATAAAATAAGCTTAATGGAGCACAGTAATTGCAGCCTTTGCCTTTGAATATTGCTGTTACACTGTAACTAGGATACCAAAGCATCTCCTGGTATGCAAGAACTAATTATGTCAGAAAGAATTTTGAAGTTGAAGGCAGGACATCAATGCCTAAATGCAGAGGCAAGGCTTTAACATGTGGTACGTGCATTAGAAACAGTTCCCCTGTCACACCTGGGCGTGATGGACATCCTGTCCAGGCTTCTCTTCAGAGCTGAAAAAAAAAAAAAACAGGAAAAAATCCTGATTGACCTAGTGCTTCTTCCCCGGTGCCGGGAGGGGTGCTTATTTTTAGCGAGGACCCATCATTACAAAGAGCTTTGTGCCTTGTTTTCTTCCTCTGCTATCGACCTGAACGCTGAGTATCTGCCGTTTTTGGGGTAAACATCCTGCAAACCTTTGAACTCCACTCTCCCGGGTTCGAATCCGGCTGTTTATGTTGCGGCTGCTGTCCGACGGTTTTTTTTTTTTTTTTTGTCGCTGCACAGAAGTGCCATCTGAACCCAAAGGTCATTTAATCATCGGTAACAAATCAACAAATTTTGAACACAAATTGGTTTTCTTTTCCACACGATATGTACGGAGGATGCAAACACAAAAGTTGAGGGCAATGGAGGACTTGGTTGGCTATCTTCAGGAAGATACAGGCTAGAGCTTAATCTGGAGTTTCACCACATACTATTTAAGTGTATGAAAGAAGATATAAAAAGCATTTTTCTGGTATTTATTTTATTTGTTCACAGTTGAAAGTATCCACTCTTAAGCATGATTTTAAAACACAATTATACATGGTGCTGAATAACATTGACTGGTTGACTGATTTGATTTAAAGGAGCCATGACCTGGTATTTTACATGTAGCATATCTCTGATATTCACTGTCTGCAGCTTGGAACATGATTTGGGCAATATTTGAGAAATCATACTTGTGGTAAAGATCATTTCATGATTCACATTTGTCTTTACATTTCTGTTGAAGAGAGAAGAATGCCTTTTGGTGATACTCAAACTGTTTAAAGCCATTTATACTTGCATAAGCAAGATGACTTATTGTATTATATATGAGGATTACATTATGCAGCCACTATTCTCCAAATAGCACTGTGTATTCGGTGACGTGAGCACTCTGTGCCTCAAAAGCTTGGTCAGGCATTCTTGCAATCCATCTACTGTCATGACATTTGAAAGCACTGCTGTAGGAACAGTGTGTCCTTGTATTTATAGCTGGATAGATATGTAGTGCAGCTCAGAGACAATGGTTAGCATGTGAACATCCACTGCAGACTGTCACCTCTTGTAAAGCAATGAGGCTATAATTAGTTCCCTTAGCTGGGCACCATTGGTCGTTAGCTCAGCAAGCTAATCCTATCTCTTGTTGTGCAGATGGTCTGCAGCAGGCTCACCCTCATTACAGGTACTCACCTGACTGCTGGTGCCACTCAGATCCTTTTTATTTGCTAATGAGGATAAGAAGTATGTAAATTTAAATTGTGAAAGAAAATCAACTTCCTTTAGCAAGTCAAAAAGTGAAAACTAAACAAAAAATTGGTAAGAGATTTTAGTACTGATTTCTCGTATAATATTACAGTTTTCTATGTTCATCGAAAATATACTGCCATTATATGTAAACATCGCATGAACATGGATGACAATAGTAGATCATCAATTAATATTGAATAAAAATTCTGATAAGGTTGCATTTATATAATCCATTGATTATCTTTAAGATAATGAGTTTTTGTGGCACCAGTGATCCAACCTATTCCTTCAGTAATTCATAAAATGTATTCCAACACAACTGTCTGCTTTCAAACCAGAAACATGCTTAGAACTAAACTCATTTCTAAAAACAGTTTTCTGTGGTAAGGGAGAAAAAAATGAATGGTCACAACATCCCTCCCTGCATGTCATGTAAAAACTGAAAGAAATCCTAAGACCACATGCACCGCATTAAGCTGCAGCCCCTTTGTTGGGTTTATTTTATTTATTTATTTATTTTTTTTGTCGATTGTCTGCAGACAAGCACGCATTGATTTCTAAGCCTATTCTGTATCCTTTTTTGTTTTTCTTGGTTGTTCTCCGCTTTGAACAACTTCAGAAACATTAGGAGGAGATTTAGAGCTCATCCGTAATTGGTCCTGGCACTTCTAAGAACTTGAGCCCTGGATCATTTTTGCCTTACCTCATGCCTTCCATTTATGTGGTCAGCGAAGTGAAACAAACTTAACATCAGCATGTCAAGCGTACTCTTCTTTTACTTTATTTACTCAAATCAAGTTGTCCTCTGGCCAGTCCTCCGCGTAAAAAAAAATAAGCAAAAACCGGTGTTCTCCAAAAAACTGGTTTCGTTCGACTCTTTCCCCCCATTGATGCATTTTCTTTTTTGGAGGGAAAACACGTGTTGTTTATGGCAGGGGACAGGTTTGGATAATCAGTTGCTTAGCTGCAAATGTTTTCTTTGTAGTTGTTTACAATGGACTGAGTTATTTTACAGAGACAAACAGTGGCGGGGGTGCCTTAAGCAAGGATGTTAAGTCGGGCTCTTTTTGTACCATTCAGAAACGATTAGCCGCCGCGCAAGGTTGTTTAAGAGGAGGCTCGCGGAGGGGGAGGTATGGATGACTTTAGGAGGAGGTGGTGCGGTGACTGGCTATTCTTTTCGGCCTGTCACCATTTTCATTGAAATGAGGGTAATCTATCAGGGATCTCAAAAGGGCTTTTCAGAACGGCAGAAAAGCCGGCCTACGTAGGGACCTGCCAGGAGGCCGCCGTAGACAAAGATACATCGTATATGTTTTTTATTTTTTTTTAAACTAAAAAAAAGGAAAAGAAAAAAAAAAAGTGCGGCCTTGTGGAAAAGGGCTCCGGGGGCCATTTGCTTTCTCTGAGAGAAGCAGCTTTATGCTAATGCCCAAAGAGTGTTTGTCGGAATGCCTTTTCCCCTTCTTCCCCTCGAACAAACATGCCCACAGGCCCAGCGCATAATAACAGGAGGCTTACCCTGCTTGGCTTATGCATGTTTGCTTAATGCACCCTTTGCCTGTGGTCTTTAAGAAAGAGGAGCCCCCATACCAAGACACTGAAAGATAACTGTAGTGTCAAAACATGGATTTGGTCCCTTTTTTTCCCTCCTTTTGCCTGTGGCATCCACGAGAAAAAAATGGTCAGACAAAATGAAGTAAAATCCTTCTTTTTTTCCCTCCCCATTTAAGACCTCTTGATGCATCACCAGTCTTCCCTCCCTGCCATGGTAAATCTGATCTGGTTTATAAAGCGTCCAATTTGCGGGAACCCTTTCATAAGATGAAATGTCTACACTGGGCAAATTAGATAGCAGAGGTTGAGTGGGTTTAATCATGGAGAAATGAATCGGCCGTTGTCCCCCAGGGAGTGCTCATGTTCAATTAAGATAATTGGATTTGCAGTTAAGAGATAGTCATTCCATTAGCATTACGCTTTATCAAATATGGTTTTGGGCCACATTACTTCTGTACAACCACACGTACGATATGTGTTGAGCAAGTGAATTTTTAGTTTAAAACATTACTGCTAATTGCTTCTGCTTTAACAACATAGGAGGCATTTTTTGTAACAGTAACACTTTACATTGAAAGGAAACTCAAGCCAGTCGGAGGCCAAGAGAAAGTCCAATCAATTATGTATAACAAAACATATGCACTGAAATATCACGCACTGAAATTTCGAAATATCTGTCTTAACACATACGGGAAACACTATTAGCATGGATAGATTTGCTATGGGATGACACCATCAATGATATTTGCTTAAAAAGCCACTGGGGTCATTCTCACCTACAATGTGTTACATTGAACTGTTGCTGACTGTGAACATGCATGTTGTTCTGTAGCAGACAGGAGAGGAATCTGCCACAGACCGAAACAATGGGGCAAAATGGCTTCAGACGTGTCTGAGGCTAGCCATCTGCCATGGAGATGGCTCCATTGTCCGCCCCGGGACGGGGGAATGTCGTCGCCAGATGGGCGAGGGTTCTAAGCGATTCCTCCAGGAAGTTGTCGGACAGCAGGCGTCCCAGCCGGCAGAGGTCCCGCCCTTCCTTCTTCTGAGTGCCCAGACGTGCCGGACGCTCAGACGAGTTGAGCTGAGATGTCTGCACATGACAGGTGGCTATCCTCCAGATGTACGTTACGTACGTGCACGCGTCACAGATGCAATTTCATTCCAGCATGTCAGAGTGCTAGCTGTCTTTAACGTAGGGTGACCATGCAGAAATATAAATCAGAGTGAGAGGGGGAAAGAAACAAAATGGTAATAGTAATATGTTATAGAAAATATAACTATTACCACAGAAATATTTATTTTTAAATTTTAATACTGAAATAAAATTGTAACTCCATTTTTTTGTTTCATATATGAGTAGAAGAATGGCATGCATCGTAAGATGTGTACCGTCAATGTTTAATGGCTCTGACTGATCAAGTTAATTTTTAAAAATACATTGAAACCACTTTTACATTATCTTTTCAGCACAAGGAGGTCTACACAGAAACAAGCTCAAATTGGTCATGCTTAACCTATACCATATAAACCTATGACCGACTGTAATTATAAGTATTTAATCTATGAATCTGTAAGTATTTAATCTTAAAATGGATCTTAAGCACCAATCCTTCAAACTTTGAAGCACTAAAAGCCCCCTTTGAGGATTATTTAGAAAAATCTTTCTCATATGTTTTTTTTTTTGCGGCGAAACACCTATCATGTGACCAGCAGATGCAGTCATAGCTCCCCAGTGACACGCCCTTGGGGCAGGGATCTTGAATGTGCCGTTTTGCAGTGTTTTGATCCACGGCAATCATAAAGCACCATTATGCAGGCTACGGGCACTCATCCAGTTACATCTGTGCCATTCAGCACTTTTTACTCTGAGCGAGCCCTGAATTTCTCTCTCTGTCTTGCCCTTACTCATGTCACATGACCAGCATAAATCCCTGTCTCAGTGTGAGAGTTAAATCACGTCTTTATATCAAATGCACTCTGTGATGGATGCTGCGACCTTCAGTCTTCGTTTGACAGCAAGATGCCCGAACAGAAGAAGGGGCGTCAACTCAACTTGAGTGGCAGGACAAAGGAGAGTTTGGAGCCCCGTGATTGGTCAATGTTCATGCAGTGCCCTTTCACCCCTCCCCCCCATCCCACCATCCCAGCAGGTGTATAGATGGACCTATTGAAAAGGGGCCAGCCTTCACCCCACCCCCCGTGTCATCAGTGAGAAGGAGGGGTTGTAAAATCGCTTTGCAGGACAGATGTTGTATATGAAAGCCCTGTAGGGGGGTGGGGGTGGGGATTGGGGGTGTGAAGTGTGCCTTGTCCAAAGAAAGAAAGTACAATGTTGTGACGTGTCCTTGAAAGTAGTACTGTGTCTTTATGCATGCAGGTCCTCTATCTCACAGTTTATAGTTATTTTTGTTGATTACATAACATTTTTGAAATACATTTTTCAGGAGCCTGCAGATACAAGCAAAGCTTTCATTTGCCGAAGCTTAGCGCATTTAATATTCAAACATCCAATGACAATGACAATCTAATTCATTGTGGCATCAAATGTTCAAGAAGTCAGTTCTCAGAGTTAAGAACTTTCAGGTTTCAAATTTGGCTCTGTCCTTGAAAACTATACATCAAACTAAACATAAACAGTAAACATCAAGGCCCTACCTGAGATCCCTTCCTCCCTTCGGGAACCAGAAAAAAATGATAAATGATAATGCCATATGTTGAGAGATATGGCAATTGAACTATCCTTAAACAAGACAGACCCACAAGCAAAGAATCAAGTGTCGAGTGAAATGCAAAGGGTTAATTTAGCCTAACCTTAGTTTCCATTGGGCGACTCCCCTTTGTATGATACAGCTATGCAACAAAACTGACTCTAGCAACTCAAATGTCAAGCTGTCTGAACTACCTCATGTAAGTACGGTAGTCTTTCAACTGCAACTGCCACCTTGGTATTAGTTACAATGTGTTATTTGTGTTGTCTAGGGTCCATAGTTCCCACTGTTATCTGCATTAATTGAAGACCAATTGGAGGAAAAACATTTTAGTGTACCTATTTATATTTTAACTTCCTAAAGGAGGGATTGATTCAGCTTGATGGCTGATCCTCATCTCAGCTGTCTTGCCTCAACTGTCAGCTTGCGAAATGCTGACATGGCGATTTCAAAAGGCTGGCAGGCCGGTAACTGCAATGACAGCAAGCCGCAAGGGGAGAAATGTGTGCGCTAACTGGAAAATCATGGAAAAAAATGTTGAATATCAAAGGGCATTAAATGACCTCCTTTTGCTGCTCATCTCTCCAAATCCATCTCTCCCTCCCCCCTCCTCCTGCTGGGTATTATCTCCAGAGATCAAGTGGAATAATGATCTCTAATGACATCATTAGCATAGTTACTGACATATGAACCCTTTGGCCGTAATAATCCGGTTTTAATTTAACTGAAATTATTCTCAGAGCTCTACCTCCTCAAACTAGTGTGGAGCTGATCATCATATTACATCGCATTACAGGGCGGCCTTGTGCACATTGTAGTGACTGGTCTACGGGACATGAAAGGACATTCACTCCTCAAGTGAATTATTAATCGGTGTCGGAAGGGAGTGTCGGCCGCGAGCAAATGGATCTGTGGAGAAGCTGTCTGTTGTCGTGGTTACCCCGGGGCGGCTAGATGCCGCGGCCTGACTGGATCCTACAGATGGAGGAGCTTTGGAATGCGCCGTACTATACCGAGTCTGGCGTGAACTTGGGGATTAGATGTAGATTAATGGCATGGCTGGTTTTCTTAACGGCTTACAGTGGTTAAAGTCATTCATTATCTTCCTGGAGATGACTACCAGCCTGGCTGAACTCACAATCTGATAATATCTTAACGCCAGCAAATAAAAGGAGGCTGATTTATCATTAGACTTCTGATCTGAGCGCAACAGTGTATATATTTTTGTATATTTTTTATTAACGTCTCAGGATATGTATTAATTACAACAGGACGGATGGAGAAGGGTCAAATATGTCTTCTCTTTGGTTGGGTCCATCTTCAGCTGTCCTTCAAAGCTGGGAAGAACCTTCCGGACCCGGGACAGCATTGGCCTCACCAACGGGCAGGCACACCTTGGACTGATTTGCAGTCAGCCCAAGTGTTGCTCGTTGCTTTCGTTTGACCTGTTACATAGACGAAGCCTGGAGAACTTGAAATTCTTAGCTGGTTCCTTGGCTTGGTCTTTACTTGTGGAGCAACCTTGGCTGATTTTGGTTTTATTCTAATCATCCTGAAGTATTTGTGCCTGAGTATTGCGTCTTTCCCTCTGAATAAGCAGCACGCAGAAGGCTCTTTTCATTCAGTTCTTTTGTTGTACTTCTTTTTCACTCACCACCTGGTGGAGTGGCCTTATTCCCACAGCACGTCACAACGTGAAGAAATGCTCCGCCAGGACATATGTCACGTGTTTAGCAATGATAAATTTCATTACGTATGAGCTCGTTTTATCATTTTTATACTTTTTTATCCTTATTACATTTCAGAAATTCAGTCTTCGGTGCACATTGTTCATTACTGACGTCAGCTCCTGTGAGCAACAAACATGGGCAAATCTGCTCTCTGGCAACTGAATAAAGTTAATCCACTGTTTATTTTTTCTAGAAAAGGCAAGGCAGATGTGTCAATAAACTGCATCAATGAATCAGTCAGCTGCCACGTTGTGTTTCATAGAGAGTCTTTCAAATAAACCTTTCAGACAAAGATTGACAGCTGGTTTTCTTCACCGCTTACAGTGGCTGGGCTGTTGTCTTAAAATATGACAGCCAACAATACAGAGAGAGCTTTTGTGTGTTTTTTATCGCTTGGATTTGCAATCTGTTTTTCATCGGATGAGTCTATTGTTGAGGTAGTTCCAAAAATCTTTTAGATCAGCGCTGCTGGTTGGTGAATGGGCAGAAGTGCCCATATGAACCAGGGACACAGTATATACTCTATTGGATATTAAATGTCTTTGGGGTTTGGGCCAGGTCTTTAAAATGCCCCCCTCCCCGCCCATGAGTCTTTCCCTTACGTCAGCAGACTTCATCCCAAAAAGATCTTACATGACTTCACACCTGAACTGAATGAGTTCACCTGAACTGGCTTTTTTCTTAACAAAATAGCTTATTTTAGTTACTGTTGAATCTGCAATAAAGGTATTGGTAAAGATATAACTTTCATCTAACACTTATTTTAGACTTCATCTAACACTTAAGGACATAATTATTTTTGAATTCAGGACTAAGAGCACTGAGAAAGTCAATCATCTGAATTCTTAGAAAAACATTATCATACATATATATATATTTTTTTTAATTGATACATTTACATGGGTGTCAAATAAATAGCAACGACTGTTTTGAAATGGCAGGACAATTGTGTCACCATTTTGTATTTAATTTAAGGACAGAATTTGAGCTCAACGAGCTTATGTTAAGAAATGCATATCCGATGGTGGAGAATATGAAACTGACATTTTTGCAATGCAACAATGATAATATGAAGTGTGCCCAAAAGCTGCAGAAATCTTGAAGCCATTTGATGTAAGATGGGAAAGTTAAAAACAGTTTGTGTTAGATTGAAAAAAAGCACAGCTCCTCTTGTTTTCGCTGAGTTGTCTGGGCTGAGGTCATCGCAATGCGGTGAATCATGATTATAATTGAGAAATGATTCTCCTGCCTTCATGTCTTTCATTTGTAGACCATTACTTGGGTTTCATGAGGACATTGCACTGAAAATAAACTTCATCAGTTTGGAATCAAAATATTGACTGTGGGAACAGCGAGGGTACTTCAACTCCAAGAGCATGACACAGTTTGGTTCTTCCCTCCTTTAGCGAAGTTAGCTCATATCTTGTGGGGGCTTTGGCATATTCGGCAGCAGTATTCTTAAGAAGTTCATCTGATGTAGCAGAGTTCAGCGACAAAACAGCACACAAACAGCCATAACAAAATGTGTATTACAAAATGTGTAATCACCCCTTGAAAAGAAATAAAGCAATTAGTTCCCTTAGCTGGGGATCATTGGTCTATAAATCAACAGGCTAATCATACATTCTGTTGTGTAGTGTGGCCATAGCTCAAAACCCACAGCAGACCTTAACACCATTACACATCCACAACAATAAGACATTTTTCCAGGGAAAAGATTACGAAATATGACTACATTTTTAACTCTTAAGTAGATACAGCAAAACTTGATCGTCACCAGAATACTGCAGTTTTCTATTCCCTGCAACTCACCGTTATCACCTACAATATATCAGAGTTCTGAACCTGATTGGGTAGAAAATGCACAGCTGTCCCAATTGAGAAGATATGAGCTATGCAGGTTACTCTGAGTAAGAATTTCTGAAGCACAAGTCAGCAATACTAATCACAAGTTTGCATTGCAGCTTTTAGTCCATACATTTAGTTCCCTGGATTGTATTTGGAGTAGTTTTCTTGCTGGATCAACACTCGTCCTTGTCAATGAAAAGCAAGAATTATTTCACAGACTCAAACAGGTCAGTGAGTTCAGCCATCACTAAAATAAACTTGAAGAAAAAGTGTAGCCCTTGCATTTACTTAAGTTTTTTATTTTATTTTTTATTTTAAATTGGTTTGTTCAATCCCACTCAAATTCCAATTCGAAGTCCAATTTGAGAACTATCTGCAAAGCATGCTCATATACAGCACCACCTGTGGCTTGGGAGAGTGAAGAAAGATTGTTTTGAGGTAGGCTAATTGATACATTGTCTTTGATCCTGGGGCTCTTTTCACAAAGTTGCAACGTGCAAGATGAGAGCTGTGAAATAGGATAGACTTCTCCTGTTCTTTTTGGACCATTTTCATGTAGTGAAAGTTGCTGCAAGCCACAAACACAATTGTCACAAACGCGTTCATGTAGGCAATCAGTAAATCGGCTGATGGATAAAATTCCAGCCTCATTTTGGTTTTGTATCGTGCTTTAGCTTTTGTGCACAGCATTCTGCTCTACGTGGGCCGGTCTTGGGTGTCATGAGCCAAGGTTTCAAGTGATATCTGAGGGCTGGAAAAATGTGGCTTGTGGTCAGATTACATTACAGTTACGTTGCAATATGAAAATGTCATTAAAGTTTTTTTTTTACGTTCCACGAGTAAATGGTTTTTCTTTTTTTTTATAAGTATACAACTTCAGGATGCAGATGTTAGAATAATCGGTATACATATTCCAGGAAATAGCCAATGGGCCAAATGAGTTTTTATAAACTACTTAAAATATATAGTAATTTCTCACAAATCACTATTGTGAAACGAGCCCCCGATCCACAGCAAAAATGTAACCTCATTAACAAAATTTTTCCTTTCATTTTTCATAAATAGCGATATAAAGAAGAAATCAACGGAGACCTCATAGAAAGATTTGCATACGGCTTGAAATTGACTTGAACCAAATCAGCACAATGAAACGAATGGCGTGTTGGATTGTTTTTGGCATGGACACGCAGTGCAGCTCGACGGGGCTGTTTTGTGTCTCTCTCCGGAGGGGTTCTTCAAAATCATTCCGGAGAGCACTTGGAAAGACAATGCGGCGGAGCACAATCTGTTTACGAATCACTTCTAGAAGCAGGAAGAGGGTTCCGATCGCGGGGGAACCCGGGGCGATTAAGTCCGTCCACACCCAGCAGTCAGAGGCTGAGAATTATGTGGGCTGAGAGGTGCGGGACGTTTTAAAGAGTGCAGCTGTGAAATCATGCTTCTGTGTAGGCCTGAAGGAGAAAGCATAAACTCCAACTCTAAACTTTCAGCGTTGGATAACGTACATTTTTCCATCACAAATCCTCTGCAGTTTTTTTTTTTTTTACTGTTTTAATTCATCTCAAAAAATATTATATAGGAGGTAATATCTATGTGTAGATGAAATGTGAAAATAATTATACTATCCGGGGGGAAAAATTGTTATTTATTATTAAACAGAAGCATATACTATAAATGTCCACGAGACTTAAGTTTATTAAAGCTCAGCACAGTGACATAAAACCTTTACATGAGTGATATTTGTCATAAATCTGTGACAGATTCTGTGTGCTTTATGCCTGACAGCCCATGGGTAATCTGAAAGCCACAGACTGCAGTAATACCCTTTATGATCAGTAATACCCTATCTTTGATTGAGGGAGCTCTCACTCTGTGAGTGTTTCTGAGCATGGCCGCTAACCGCCTTAAGGAACTGCTTTGGCAACGGCTGGAGGTGTAGACATCAGAACAGTGGTCTCTTTGAGAGCGGACTCCCAGCCCGTTCCAGAAGTTTAGCGAACCAGTGAATGGGAAGCTATAAGGAACGAAACATTGTTTCTCTTCAATAGCGTCTTCCGTTGGGCCTCGCCATTAAAGCAGCATTGTACGAGGGCCAGGGGTCTCCTCACCGCCCCAGAGAGCCCGCGGACGTCGTTCCGGCGGCTTATAGAGCTGGTTATTTGTATTGGGCCCACCGATCCCATGATGCATTGCAGGGCTCACCGCCACAGGTCAGAGTGGAGAGGGTGACGGTGGCCAAGCGGTGCCCCCGGCGGTTGCAATGCAGCGGACGATCCGTGAACTTCCGGCCTTTACGGCTGGGCGCGCATGCGACCCACCCAGGGCCCTTTCTGCTCCAGCTGGGCCACTAAGTTTCCGAGCAGCTCAAGAGGAGGGCCTTTCATCATTTTGGTGCGAAATGTCAAAATCATTCATCATGTCGAGAGGGCAGCAGCTGCTGCAATGCCATATGGGGGGTGAGGGGGTGGGGGGGTGAGAGGGGATGGAGAAAATGACATGACAGGAAAGAGGCAAGGTCTCGATGCTAATTCTTTTCTTTTGCTTTGAACAAAAGTGCGTTCTACACAGTCGCTAACGCGCGTCCAAAGCCAATCAGCGCTCCCATTCCCCGAGGTCTTTGCGGCGCTGAAAGGGAGGAGATTATTTTGACTGCGCTGCTGAGAGATGTATCGCAACAGGCTCAGATCAGTGCGATGTGAAGCACGACGCATAGTGCGCCGTTTGAAACGTGGAACCCTATTATCCTTCTCAACAAACCGATTTGCAAGTAAGCTAACAAAGTAAACGGACTTACTGTGTCATTTACTCAGTGTGTTGATTTTAGGGACATGCAATATCAACAGTGTATTTGAAAAAGCTTACCATTTTCATTCTGAATAACATGTTAGACAAATGCTTTTGAAGAAAGCCTTTTCAAATGCAGTGCCAAGAAGTTTTTATTTCTTTATTTAGTCTTTATTTCTTAATTTTCCTTTGTCTTTATCAGAACCACAGCGTCCCTCCTACACAAAGCGTAACAGTGTGGATGTTTTCCGTGCACAGCAGATGAAAGAAAATGGGAGCTGACAGAACAGACAGTTCTGGCATGGCGATTTGGGGAACAGGGCCCAGATAAGTTTCTCTTCACCCCACCACCCCCACCCCAAATCGAATCTACCGTCCTAAATCCAATTGCATGGAAGCGGCTGAAGGAGGGTTTTGTTCTAGCGCCTGCTGCTGCCCGTCGCTAACTGAATTTAGCGCGGCCGCCCGGCCGTGGTATTAAACAGCAGGCCGAGAGATGAGTGCAGACCCGCAGAAAAGTTTCAGCCCCTCAGGAATGCGACATCAAAGGGACCAGTGCACGAACTAGTGGGGACAGCCCATTAAACAAAAGCAGACTTTTTTGTGGCATTGTGTTTAAGGGGGACTCGAGGGAGGGGGGAAGCAGGGTTGGGGGGGGGGGAGCTGAGGCTAGTTTTTTTTTTGTTGTTTTTTTTTTTTTTAAAGGTATAGGGTTCAGGTCAGAAACGCCCCCGTTTTGTCCTTTTTTTAAAAGTTTGTTGCAGCTGTCAAAGCCACCGGGTGTCATCTGATACGCCTTTGTGGCATTTTATAAACTGCAGCTCGCAAACAGAAGGAAAAACTCCTCATTATCCTGCTCTTTACTCTGTCTGCAAGGAGGCTGCCACCAATATTTTACTCAGCCGCGTTTCAATAGGAGCCCAATAGAAATGAGCGAAAAGGTGTGTGTTACAAGAGGGCAGTCCCAGGGATGCCATGTCAGTAGTAAGCAAGGTGACACAGACCTTTATTTTAACATTTAGTCATGCCCTTGCTTTGCTGAAACGTTTACTGCTGAATTCCTCTTTAGTAACGCTGTTTAAATCTAGGCTGAAACTGGCAGACTGTCCAGTTAGGCCTGGAAAGTAGAGTCTTCCTGATTCAGACTCCAAATTCTCCAAATTCCTCCTAAAGTTCCTACTAATGTTCAGCTCCACTTTAATAAAAAGTTTAGGTTGAACCAAAATGGAAACTACTTGGTGCTCACAATTTCCTGTTCTGTAACTGTTTGATTGCACTAAAAGTTGATCATATTTTTATCAGGTCATCTGAACAGTTGATCATGTTATTTGTTGGCTTCATACCTGTGTCTACAACAGGGGTTCTCAACCCTGATCCTGGTGGAATGTAGTGCCTGTTGGGTTTTGTCTGAGTAACCAATTCTTTCCAAGCACCAAAATCAACATACCCTGTGGCACTTCAGGACCAGGGTGGTGAACTCTTGATCTGACATAGCCATAGTAGCAAACCAGAAATGTATTATTCTTTAAACAATTGCATACTTCATCCATATGTGAACTGAACCTCCAAACCTGTGTACCATCCCGGTCTCACGGTCATGTGATTATTCCCAAATATCTCTGTGACACAAACAGTAAGTCACGCAATCACACCGCTGCAGACTGGTCACCCCAGAAATTATGCTGCTGTGGCTTTGCAGCTGACACTGAGTCAGATCTACGGAGTTCTTCAGAACCTGAGTAACAGAGCTCATAACAGGGTAAAGAACGCTGCTCTCATTTTGAGTCAAGGATGCGGTTTTCACGAACTCCGCTGAACTCCGCTGCTCGTCTGCGCTGCTGCAGATTCGCCTGGGCGTACCCGGCAGACCGGCACGCAGATGAGCTCCCTTATCTCTCCCGCCAGTCGGCTAGGCTCGCGCCCGTTTTTCCACGGAAGACCTAAACAAACCCTAAACAGAGACCGCTTGGCAACCCCGCCCCCCCCCCAAGGGTTTGACCCCTCTGGTGACGGGTCAGCCACGCTTCCTCGTCCGACCCGAATCGCTCACCCGCGAATGGCGAAAACCGGCCTGGCCTCCACTGAGAATCGCAGGCCTGGTTTATCATCTCTTCGCTCTCTTGGTTAATCAATTACAGCATGCAGCCCCTGTCCGCACGCTTTCTCTCAACGGAACGAGACGCATGCTTGCTCTTCTCATTTCACAGAGAGAGACAAGTAGAGAACCAGATGTGCAGAATAGTGTTTCAGTGCTTATTTTGCAAGTTCAATGCATTGCTCAGCCTGTATGTCCTCTGAACATCTGTAGAACTAGTTTTTGAAATACAAATTGGATTTGTTTCTACCCTCTGCCATTGTTTTTTCACAAGCGTTTCTTTGTGACTTCTGAAGTGACGCTTGGTGGTGCTAATAGAATAGTGAACGTAGATCAGAAAGGAATTAATTTGACAGGAGCCTAGTTATGAGCAGCCTATTGGTTGGTTCAGTTTTTTGATTGACAGTGCACAGCACCGTAGCTCCGCCCATCCTGGGGTTCCTATTCAGTGTTGTTCAGCTATCAGACTGTCAAATCTGTCCTACCATTACTATGGTGTTTTCAGTGAAATCTGATTTTGATTTCACACATGCCAAAACTTCTGGGTGAGAATATTTTTCAGGAGCACTGACTGTGCCTCATGTCTAAACTGCAGTTCTGAGAGGTATATAAAAAGAGCTTATTCTGTTTTTAATTCATGAAACGGTTCAGTATGAAGGATCGTTATCTTGAGCTTAGTCTCAGAGAAAAACAACTGTTCATATACATGGAGGGCTTAAACGATATTGCTGCAGGGGATGGTTACTTTATGGCAGCCAAAGCAGGCCGTGGCAGTGAGAGGGACAAATCCTCGCTTTATACAGAATATTGTGAACAAATTGGAACGGGATTAATGTGAAATCGGTCTGAGCGGGAGTATGAACTGGAATCCTCAGCGGTAAGCGCTTGGATCCGAACCAATCAACCCCCGACGACCCGGGCCAACATAAACACAGGGACGTCACGGCCCGTGCAAGGTCAGGAAGATCTCTTCCTCCGCGTCCGCGTCCCTAATTGCCGAGCAGTTACCGCCAACATCCCACTGGGACTAGTTAGGGGTTCCGGTGAGAGGTTATGAACTAAGCAAGTTGTGTGTGTGTGTGCACGTGCATGCGTATATGTGTGCACATTCACTATATGACCAAACGTATCTGGTTTGGGCTAGGCCCCTTAGTTCCAGTGAAGGCAAATCTTCATGCTACAGCATACAATCACATTCTAGAAGATTCTATGCTTCCCCAACAGTTTGGGGAAGGCCCTTTCTTGTTTCAGCAGGACAATGCCGCTGGGCACACAGTGAGGTCCATATAGAAATGGGTTTGTCGAGAATGGTGTGGAAGAACTTGACTGGCCTGCTCAGAGCCCTGACCTCAACCCCATTCAACACCTTTGGGATCAATTGGAAAGCCAACTGCAAGCCAGGCCTACTCGCCCAATCAGTGCCCGACCTCACTAATGCTCTTCTGGCTGAATGGAAGCAAATCCCTGCAGCAATGTTCCAATATCTAAAGCCTTCCCAGTACAGGTTGTTATAGCAGCAAAGGGTGGACCAAGTCCATATGAATGCCCATACTTTTGGTTGGATGTCAGCTGTTCACATACTTTTGGTTGTACTTTTAGTTATAACAAACTTAGGGCTTTGGATTTGAAATCAAAAGATGAACGAGACAACAGTAGAGACAATCAGCTTTCATTTCATGGGGGGTTGTAGTTTTTTATATTGCATGACAGTTGGTGAAATTTGCATACTATAATTTGCCTGAGTGACTTGCACATTACATATTTACATACAATCCATTTATTCAGCTGGATGGAAGTTCCTTACTCAAGGTTACAACGATAGCACCCCATCTGGGAATCAAACCCAACAAAAACCCAGTTCCATAACTATTATACTACACTGCCGCCCTATTCTCATGCAACCTCATACATTGCGATTTGCCAACATAAAAATCTACGACTAAATAAGACATACCTCCTAAGACAAGACCTAAATAAGACATACCTCCTCTCTTAGTCATCTAGAGAATATACGGTTACAAAAATGAGATTAGATGGTCTGCTAATTAGCTTGATACAAATACTTCTCTTGGCAACTCAAAACTTCTAGCAGTATGCGTGTGTTCTTCTGGAAGCCTTAATCCAGTTTTGGCATTTCTCAGGGAAACATGACTTGCAGGGATTTATTTTGATCAGGGAGTACGCTAAAACGGCGTTTCTTTCCTTCATGTTTCGGATTGTGAAACGGAGCACATTTCTTACCCTTCGGCATCGCTGATACCACTTTAACGAATGGTGCCCCGGGGGGAGGTGCTTTGGCCCACTGAAAAAGCATTGCCCTGGATAGGTATCCGGATGGTGGAAGACTTTAATTAGCCTGCAGGGGTACCGCTGCTTCCTCCATCACAGCAGGTCGTCTGCACTGACAGATGAAGGATGGCTTGATCAAGGGGGGCAGGCCAGTCGATGTCCGTGGTTTCCCATAGCGAATTTCCAAAGGAATGAGTCTGATGAAAAGTCCTCCGTGTTTTTCCTCTACCGAAGGCCCAAGTGTCAGCATGATGTCAGTGGCCAGAGCAATATTTCAGATTAGTAGTCTGTTTGATGGCACTGTTTCGTTGCTTACACTGGCTACTGCTCAAATAATGAGAATACCACCCCCACCCCTGCTGCTTTAGTTTTGATACAGTTTTGCATAATTCACTGTGTACATTATGACATTTATCATGAGCTGTAATACACTGTCGTGGCTATTTATGACAGGTGTTATGTCATGCCGATAACGGAGTTATGTAGGTCTTATTGCTTATATTTCAAGTAAAGTGTTACCCTTTTATTTTTTATGCCCTGGCTTGACTTCAAAAAGTCTTGAAGATGTAAACTGTTTTCTTCTACTGGTGCATTACACAGCTGTTGAAAGGATATCATTGTTTGACTGGTTTCGCACACAAGCACGCAGGGTCAAAGGCCAGACAGTTTGTGATCAATATTGTTTTCCGAAGCATAACGGCTCTTTGCGAGATTCAGAGTCAGGGAGCAGCGCTTACTTTTTGGCTCGAAGGCCCTTCCAGCTGTTAACAGTACAATGCTGCAGTATAACATGTTACAAAAACAATCTTCATTTATTTTTGGATGATGATGGTTGATAATAGTTTTTTTTTTTTTTTTTTGAGCGATATGGTATTAGACGCTACTGCTCTTTCATCTTGCTGCATTTTCTTTTCCAGACTGTTAATACCCGATTAGCTGTAACCCCCCACCCCACTAATTACCCAGGTTTGCAACGCTTCACCAACATTACATGACATCAATCTCTCTGCCTGGAGCAGAGAACCCCCACCTCCACCCACTGACATTGAAAATAAATCTGTTTGAATCTGTTTAGATCACACGCCAAATAATTGGAGAGTCTGCGATACGAAAGCACAACTGAACGCACTCAGATGACAGGAAGTGAAGCCCTGTTCGCATTATCACGTTTTCAAATTTGTTGAAAAGTTGAATATCTCGCACTTTTTCTCGAGGCGGACTTTCCCAAATATGGCTCTCAGGAAGGACACGAAGGAGGTCGAAGCTCTGCCTGTTACCCGTCGCTCGGCGGGACGAGCCCAGACCGTGGAGTGCGGGTGGACGGGAAGCCTCTCCCCCTGACCCGACCCCCACGTTCTCTTCCTGCTCAGCCACCCAGGGTGGGACGTCCCCCCGGGCCGAATGTGCCGGAATCGACCCGCGAGGCGGAGGAAATAACAATCGTATCTCCGCCGCGCAAGCCGGGACCCCTCGCTCCTCCGGGGTCGCGTCCCTCCGGAGATCGGTGTCGGGGACTTTGGGAGATAACATCTCCTGCCCGCGTCGCGGCCATGTTGAGGAGAAGCTCGTCAAAGTTTGTTTCCCTTGGGCCCGAGCCTGAGGAGATCTAATCTATCCTGGAAGAAAAGAAGAAAAAGTCCTCGAATCCATTAAAAACAGACGCTAATTGAGTTAAGAAGAGTAATAAATCTCCCCCCATAAGAAAGAGACTCTAACCTGCTCTTTTCCCATGACTCTTTGCTACTGTGATAGAACGCGCTAGAAGCTGCAGATAACCTGGTTCACAAGGGCTGCTGGAGGACGATACCAGAGATGCCAAGTTACATAAATCTTGTACCTATTATGGCGCTTAACGTCGTCCTGAATGTTTATGTAACGGCTACTACTGTTGGCTGTAAGAAATCTGTATTGTTCTTGATCCTTGCCTAACCCTCTACAAATGAACTTTCGTAAGTCACTGCAGATATAAGCATTTTCTAAATGCCCAATTGTAATATTTAAACAGCAAGCGTTATTTTCAGTTATGAAAGGACCATTTGAGGTGTGGCCTTACCGGGGGAAGATGGTGGAGAATTGACCTGTTACGTTTGAATAACAAGATGGAACACTGGTTGCAGGTTACTCTGTCTTACTTCTATTTTCTGCCATGAAACTCCCAACCCCAATGTCATAAAGCAGATGGTATGTGATTCACGACATTCAAAAATCACTAACAATATCAGACATTACATGTGATGCTAGCACATAGATTATAATTCAAGTGATCAAAATATTTCACTGTTTGTCAGTGAAAAAAATGATTGGATACACAAAATCAAACATGCACGCACAAACATATGAGAACGCATGTAAAGGCATATACACATTCACACAAACACAGACACAAGTGCACACACACTCAAGCCTCCAGGTCAATGTGTTTGATGAAAAGAAGAACAGAGAGAGCATTGTAGAGCAATGTACCTTTTAAAAGAAATCCTCCCCTCCACATTATTTGTGAAGCACTCTCCCCAGGCCTGTTGTATTCTCATTTAGACATGCTGCTATGAGATGGAGGGCCTTTCAGCAGCAAAAGAGCTTCACTGTCTCATGCTGACACTACTGCCAGAAACATAATGCTCTTTCATGGGTATACGCACGGTAGAATTTTCAGTGCTAATTCAACTCTGGCGGAAGTTCAAATGAATCAATTACGTGCTAACGCCGTTAGCCGTGCTTCATCAGAGTTGATTTAGCAATGACAATGGTTTTTTTTGGATGTTTTCCTCTGTGTAGAAGTAGTCTCCTGCTCTATCCGGCCCAGGATTTATCGGTTTTTACGACCCATGAGTCTGTAGGGCGGGCGGGGCCTGCCCGGCACACGACGTGCGGGGGGAAGGTGTCCGGCCTCTTTGGGGCTGTGCCGTTAGCGTTTGCAGGATACGTGAGGCGCCAGACGATATCCTCCCTGTGAAAGCGCTGATAACAGGGGAGCGGTATTGTTCCAAACGGGAGCTTCCTGCCAGAAACGTTAAACCTCAAGACGAATGGATCTCTCTCTCTCTCTCTCTCTCTCTCTCTCAACAACAACCAAGGGAAAGTTTAGTTGATGCGTCATTTTTCATTTTTGAGCTTATACTGTCATAACCAAATACGATAGCTGTACAGATTTGTCAAGAGAATTTCTGTGCATGTATTCCAAACTCAGAAAATGTCCATTGTAATTTAACTGTTAAAGCTGGCAAAAAGTGGAGAGGTTCATAGCTTAACTTATTTTCAAATTGTTAAAAAAGAGTTTTCAGTTTTTCCGACACTTCTGCAATTCTGTGATTTATTTCAGTGATTTACTGTGGTTTTATTATTTATTACCAGTTGTCTTTTAAGGAAAAACTGGTTGGTTTGTACTGAAGGGCTGTAGTTTTGGTGTTGTGTTAAAGCCATAGATGACTTGGCATTAGCTTGAAGCTTGATTTTGATTCTCTGCGTGAAGTTTGATTTTGATTGAAGAAGCATCAGTATTGGTATCAAATCATTAAAATCCTAATGATACACATCCATGTCATGTAGTTTTACAAAGGTTCCTTAAAAGTTCCCATTGGCATACATATACATTAACAGGTGGCAGAATATTCTTGTTGCAGAATATTGTTTTAGTCGATATGCACCTCTCGTTTGCCATGCTTGAGGCTGAACACGCGAGGCCACGTGGGGGGAATTCAAGCAAGGTGTCTTCCATCGGGGGCGCTCGGAGAGGGGCGCAAATTGGATTAGACATACCCGGCGAGGACGTGTGCGGTTGAAGGGACGGTCAGCCGCGCGGAGGAGCGCCGTCATCTGCTGTTTGACCTGTTCCTCCCCGGTCCTGCTCCTTCCAAGCTTTGATCCTTTGAAGTCATCTGGGAAAAGGGGGACGTTTGCTCTCTCCTTATCGTTATTGGCCCATATTGGAACGGACGAGGCAGGAGATCGTGTTTCACTGGCGTCCACTGCGTGCCAGAGACGCAGAGCCAGCAAGAAGGGTTAGAAATTGAAAAAAGAGAAGAACTCAATACCCTTTCTTTGAGTTTGTGTGATTAGATAAGTTATCTTTAAGATAATGGGAATGGTTATTTTTTGCCGTTTGTTTGCAATGAGCGAAACTGTGAAAGAAGAGTTGATACACATGAAACAAAAAGTGTACTTTTTTGGGATCCATCAATCATGGCATTTATTTAGTCAGTTTCCGTAAATGCAGGTGGATTGGCTACCCCATGTAGGCCATAAAGTATCTGATTACCCTTAACAATGCATTAACACCATGCATGCAGCAAAAGGTGGACACGTAAGACCAGCAGAAATGCCTACATTAACTAGAAGAGGAGCATTGCAGTCATATTTAGCATGGGCACAGCTAGCGGCATTTTGGCTAGGCTGACTTGCCAAGGATCACACCTGGTTAAAGAGTGGCAAATCTGCCAAGGGTGGCTATGATAGACGTGCAAAGGAGCAGAAGCAGAACCTGACCAGGTCAGATGGACCACTCTTACCAACAATTTCAAATGTGGGTGTTCCCAAGAGGAAGACGGACAGCTGCAGAGACCAATGAGGCTTCAGATGATGATGTAATATTGTATATACAAGCCAATATATCCACTGGGAGACATGCCTCTGTCAGTCCTCTTTTAACAGGTCATCAGTAGAGCTGTAGCGACATTCTAGCCCCCATTTGAAAATTTCATTGCACACAGGGGATCGATTTTAATAGTATGGATCTGTGCCAGGAACCCATAAATTGTGAGAATGAAAGTATCTTTCTTTAAAAACATTGCTTTTCCCTTATATAAATTCTAGTCTCCCTGTATAAATAATACTGCTATGTTTAATTGGGTATTGAATTACTAAATAGAAATAAACCATTCTATGAGCTGGTACTGCTTCACGCCTAGAAGGGAATGTGACAGAGTTCCATACGGAACACAATTCATTTCAGTACTTGGAAAAAAAGACATTTCAAATCCTTAATACTAATGAATCTTGTTTAAACTGCAGCAAGTCACAAAATGCCACAGCGCTGTGCATAAAGATCAATCCTAGGGAAGGAGATTCTGCTCTTTGCCAAGAGTCGGTTCATAAGTATGTCGAAGGAGCCACTGAACATAATTCAGTCCTCTGCAAGACACAGTATGTGTAGGACACCTTCTCTACAATGGAAATACAAGGGACAAAGAGACCCAGATTACAAGTGTGTTGATGTAGGATGACACAGCAAATACCTTGACATGTCCTTGTGGAGTCTTTATACAGTACTAGACTTAATTAGATGAAGTGTCCAATGAATGTAAAACAGTTTGCATAGAAACCAGCCAGAGTACAGAGGACCACAGGGAGACAAGAAATTGTAGAGGACCACAGGGAGACTAGCAAGATTTCAAAGATCAGCAATATTGTAGAAGACAGCAGGGAGACCAGCCAAAGTGAGAGGGTTTAAACAGTTAGAGAATACCTAGGGGAAGGAAACTACAACCTACAAGAGTAGTTGTTCAACTTACCATCACCAGCACTTGTGTTCTGAGCATGTACAAAAATGCAAATGAAAAACAGAAGACATTTTTTCATGCATTGTCCAGGGAAGGATTCTGAGAACCGAGCGGTTTGGTTTTGAACCTGGGATCCCGCGACAGTCACGGGCTTTCATCTTCTGTTTGCTGGATGTGGGAAAGTGGGACCAAGCCAGGCCCTGGCTGGGAGAGAGAGAGAGGCAGGCAGGGTGCCATACGGATGAAAGACTCCAGGAAGGGACGACCGTACGGGGCTGCCCAGACGCACATGGGAACGCGACGTATCCCATCTTCACTGTACGGCTCCTGGGATGACCTGAACGGAAAACGTTAACGGAATTATATCAGGGCTTGCGTTCAAGCAGTGTATCATAGCAGGAGTGCTGTTCTAGGTTCAGGGTTCCACTGCCTGTTTCTTAACCTTTTTCATTATAATTTAAACAGACAAACTGATCTGAGATCAGTTCTGCTGATCTGAGAAGCTTTATGAACCCCTGGCCCAGGAGCATTCCGTATGTGGGACCAAGAGCTCCATAATTTACATTTACTCCATAACTCCATAATCTACATTTCAGATACCTTTACACATGGGGTATCAAGCAACTTGCATTTAAAACAGTTTATTTCCACACGACTGCCAAACATGTGCATAAGCATTTTACATAAGAATGACAGATCCAATCCTGCAAATCAAACTTCCAAACCTCTGGTTATAAGCCATTCACAACTACAATACACTGCTGCTGAGGAAAAGGCTACCGCTGTGTCTGGCGCCGGGTTTGAACCCGAGTCTCCATTTGGCCGTTTTGGTGTGCTTAAGGCCCAAATCACGCGCTTGCATTTAGGAGACCGATCCAGCGGCGTTCTCCACTGGCGGTGAAGTCGCTGTCCTCAGCTAACCCGCGCTACGCTCGCAGCGAGTTCAACTACAAGTTCCAGAGACCCTTTCCCCTTCTTTCCCCCAAAGTTGCTGTGAAAACAGGAGATTTGTTTTTAATGGCCTTTTTCGATAGCGGAGATAGCGCAGGGGCCGGCGTTAGCCCTGGGAGATTTAGAAGCTGAGCTTCTCTGCGCCGCGGCTCTCCTCCTCAGACGCTGACGGATGACGGGGGCCTCTGTCCCACCGTCGGATCCCCCGACTCCTTCCAGAGGCTCTCTCAAAGCAAAAAAACAGCAATGGGAAACTTTTCTTCCCAGAATGCTTGCATTGGCGTGAACCCCAAGGGGTAGATGGGACTCTAGAGCGATTTCAGATTGTATACAGAGCACAGGGGACCGAGACGTTTATGAAATTTATGGCGTAAATAAAGAATGCTCGGTTCATTTGGAGGTCCGAGGATTAAGATGTCTGGCTCTGATGTCTCCCTGATTCTGTATAGATGGCAGCGTCCTGTTGCAGATGTGGTCGAATGAACTGGATGTTACCTTGATGCCAGGTAACACTGGCCAAACAAACGTCACAAAAGCCAGCCAACAGGGGAACATAGTCATTTTGAAAAAGCACTTGACATATGGATGCTAGATTATCTACATACAAGGAACTGTGATCCTCTAAATACCACACAACATGCTTTCACTTGCTCTGTATGGAAGTACAATACGGGCAGAGAAAGACCCGTCCAGAAGATCAGATAATACAGATCCCCAACTAATCGCTCTCACAGAGTCAGATTCAGCATTGCAGTGCCACAGACTACACCATGTTTTCAGCATAAAATCAACTCTGATAGAGTATTTTTAATTGAGTCTTGTTGCATCAACTCTCAGAGTCGATTCGACACTGACATGCATTATGGATCTCTTCAGTGTTGTGCTGTGGACTGGTCTGCAAATCCCGGTAGAACTCTGCAATGCCGTCGTTCCGGGAGAGAAATGAAGTGGACCAGAGAGATGGGATCACATGTAAGCTCAGCACTGCCTCAAACTCAAACCCTGTCACCCTCACTGCTCCAGAAAGATGTACCTGTGTTTCCTCTTACAGACAATTGCTAGGCACAGGGTTCTTTTCTGTTTTTTGCATTTATTTTTAGAAGTGCTTCCCAGCTTGAGGTAATTCTGACTGGTTTGTACATAGCCACGGGAGGGAGACGGCCTTGTGGAAGGATCCTATTACTCCCTCTCTAGCTTGAAAACAAAGATGGGTTCCTTAATGCTTTGAGCAAGCAGTCTCTGTAAAAAAAAAATTTTTTTTAAGTAAATAAATTTCAAAAGAATTTAATGGTGGTAAATTCTCTATGCCATTTCTACAACAATATGTGCTATTAATTCTGTTAAATGCAGGTGATTGTGTAAAGAACCTGGCTGCATGACAGGTGAAATCTCAGATTCGTGATGGTGATCTCGCAACAGAGAGACTTGTGTTAGTGCAATAGCTTCAAAGTGCTTTGAAACTTTAGAGCAGTCTATAGAAACTCACACCACTTTTAGAAGATTGTGCCAATTTCCTCATTTAGGTGTTGCTCTCTTTCTCTTTCTCTCTCCCTTTCACTTTCTCTCAGCGAGATTTCAAAGCAGCAGTGCAATGCTTGGTCAGCTAGCTTTGGTCTTAGTTTGCATGCATTCCTACTGCATTTAGTGGGTGAAGTTGCTTTACTTTTTTTTTAAGTCTTCAACCAGCATATGTAGTGTTAGCCCACGTGTTAGCCCATCACAAGGCTACCGCTGCTAGTGTGAAGCTTGGAAGCAGAAGTGAGAACTCCTGCCGCTAAAAGCAACACCAGCCTTGAACATATCAGGGCAGGCTAATTAGCCTCTTTGTCACTGTGGAAGGTGTATGACAGGATGGAAAAACCTCTCTCAGTTCCAGAGAACAGGGCCTCTTATTATCCCAGTCAAAGACTCCTTGTGTCACCAGCTGTATACCGAATTCTTTAAGGGTATCCAACCACCCCGACAAGCACAGGATTGTTTTGGTGGGTGTGCAGGGGGCTTGCGGGTGCTGCGATTTGTACCCGAACCCCTGTGGACAAGCATATCAGTGGCTGAACACAACCCAGCTCCCTCCTTGCAAAGCATCCGGCCATATCAAGCCGCTTTCTAATCAGCCGTCACCTCAATCCAAGTGGCTACCACGTGAAGCTGCAGCGCTTCAAAGGCATGCGTCAAGGGAGCGATCACATGAGCGCTCTTAAAACGAGCGCAGGGGCTTAAACTGGAGGTGCCGTTTTCACGGTGCCTGACACAACGTTGAAAAAAAACGGTTGCTATACGGGGAAGGAATATATCGGCGTTCTTTCCGACCGGTTAAGGCACTTCTCACATCTCTCCCGACGGCCTGTCAGGGCCGACGGGCGATTGAATGATGGCTCGAGGCTGCCTTCAGCTAGGGCTGATCTGGGGTCAGCCGTTACACCGGCGTTATTGCCCGCGAGCTGAAAACCCGCCTTGGAGAGATTCGCTCCGCCAGGGATGACGGTCGTGTCGGACGGTTCACGTGTTGCTCCGCCCCGGTCTTCCGCGTGGCCCAATGGAGCGCGTGCGGGAAAGCCGGCCCCCGCGGCCCGTTTGATCCGGCCCCGTCCGTCTTGTCTGATCTGACAGCCGAAGAGGGCCGACCCGGGGAAATTGAATTAGGGGCCGCCGTCCGGGCCAAAGGGTTTCTGTGCCTGTGCGGGCCTCAAGGCTGGACCCTACTGACTGAACTCTCTCTCGACACCGTGGCTAAATGACTGTGACAGCTATCACCTTTTTAGGAAAAATTACAAGAGAGCAGTTAGTCACGATGTGCGCCCTTATTTAGGGGTCTGAGGGGAAAAAAACAAGGGAAGCAAACCTCAATCCTTCTTGTTAATAGAATGGCCGTATAGTGAATACCATTACAACGCTTTGCAGAGCTAACTTCAGAAAACACGTTGAGAATACTGGTTGTGTATCACTGTGTTCCTTGTTGTGCATTTGACCATTCAACCCCGTACACCGTGGCAACAAGTTATGGTCTCTTCTCAAGTCGCTGTACTCAGCATTAAGAGGAAAATCAGACAAAATGTCAGACATCACATTTACATTTTTTTCTTATTCATTTTTTTATTCATTTTAAAGCAAAATGTCCTCTTCCTCTGGACAGACGAAGTCATAAATGTAAGCCACTCTGATATGGATAAGCAATTAGAAAACATGAATATGAAAAGCACAGAAACTGTTCACATCGTGCTTTTTTGCACATTGAGTTTGTTTGAACCTGACACCACTCGGGACTGTATATGTACTCTGATGTAACCCTAATTAGGGAGTTGTTTAGTGTTTTAAAAAAGGTAGTATTTAGTTCACAAAATACTTGGAATTCATTGGAAGGTAGTGACACTGTATTGTATTCCCCAGATTCAAACTACTGAAATGTTGGAGGCTTGTGTGTGTGTGTGTGTGCTTTTAGGCATGTCCCTTGAGTTGATGGCTTGAACAGATGTGGAGTGTGACCCCCCCCCCTCCGCCCATCCCCCCATCACAGTGCCTCAGAAGACCTTTTGTTGCATAGAGATTTATGGCCTCCGTTGACAGACATTAAAAATGAGGCTTCACATTCAAAAAGGTTATGCGTAAGCAAACATTCTGTAATGCTACTGCCACTCATAAAGGTCCCTTTCAGTACATTCAATATTTATCAAACACGTTTCAAATTTAACAGAGCAATCCACATTAGCTTTAATTGGCTATCATAACAAGATTTAAATTAAACCTTATATTTACCAAATTTCCCTTCTAAATTATTCTGATATTCCTTCATATCAACAATGAATGAGATGCCAGACTGTCAATGCAGAATTTAAGCTCTAAACTTCAGAAAAACATTAAAGGTACTGGATTATCTTCATGGGTTGAGTAATGTATGCACGCAATCATGACCCAAAAACATAATTCCCAGAAAGGCGATGGAAACTCAAAGGAGAACGCGAACGATTCAAGTTTTAAAGAGGATTATTATAAAAGGGTTTCATCCAAAGCGACAAATTTAGAAACACAGAGTGACCGCGGGGCACCAGAGAATCTGTGACAGCGCTCGTTAAGCGGATGACAGGCACGCGGTGTCGGACCGACGCGCGACACACCGAACCGAGGGTGTGAGAGAGGTGTGAGAGGTATCTTATCTGGAGGATGGAAATAGACAGGACAGGGGCCCATATTGCACCGACAAGTGTAAATCCTCACATGATATTACACCGGGTGTGAAGTCAGGCTCCCCCCACCCCCCCCACACTCAGGTTCTTCCCCTCCTTCTATGGTCTCCTACTGCTCCCTACCCATAAGCCCCTGCTGTTCTGGGTGCTCCCCCAGTACAAGGCCTTTGAGTGTCAGTGGAATCAGAAGCGTTGGAATTTGCAAGTTTTCTGACCAATGATAGCCGTGTAACAATTAGAACTGGATAAAAAGGATATACAATCATAGGTGTTCCTTGCGAATGTCTGTTACTCTGTGATTGAGCCATTTTGCCTTAAATTCCAGATGCATGTTGGGATTGTTTGAAAACAGCCGAGAGACTGGAAAAGAAAGAAAATAATGGCAGGTGCTAACCCTGTGCGCTCCAGATGCAAAGGCTATTTAAAAAGTACAAGAAATATCCATGTTTTCTGTGTCTCGATGAAAGTTTCTTGCTTTGCTTTAAGTCAGTCACACTACCAGTATAAGTATTACAGCTGCGCTAACTGATATTAATTTAATGTTGACACAAAATGCATAAACCTTCAACTTGAAATGTGCCTTGGATTTATGAAAAGAACCAAACACAGGGAAAGTTGTTAGACACACCAAACCTTATTAGCCACTGGATGGATTAGTTTGGGGTACGTCCAACAAAATACTTTCTTTGGGATTCAGGCCAGCAAGTAATTATCATTTGTCCTTTTGACTAACAACTTTGACGAATAGCGAGAATGATTTTTTTCTTCATTCAAGCTCAGCATTAAATCACTAAACGTAAATCACTAAAAACCAGGACAAATGTTGATTGAATACAGGCCTTAGTCTCAATTAGTATACCTTTTTGGTGCTTGAAATAATAATTTACTGCAACAGTTAAATGATCCATGCTGTAATTTACTCTGGATAAGAAAGTCTCCAGAATCACAGTCTTCTTCCACAGTGCTTATGTGCATTCACCCATAAAAATCTAAATAATCATAAAATAAAATGCGACAATTGTTGTCAAATGCCCCTTCCGTATAGCTACTGATAAAAACCCGTAATTGGGGAGGACTGCTTATTGTTCCTGCTTATGGAGTCTAACTGGCCTCTCCGGCACCAAAGAGAAGCTCCTGTTTCTGTGGCGACGGAGTGCCGAGTGTGGCGTTGCCGTATCGAGCAGGCGTCCCGGAGCGTGCTGGAAAAAGCAACATCTGGAGAACGTATTAGAGCCCGCCTGACTGCTGGAAAACTGTTTGCGTGAGCCCACGTCTCCAAACAAACATAAATAAGAGAGCCGGCCCTGCGGTGCTGTGAAGTACCTCTCTCTCGCCGGGACCCCTGCTGGGCGAGCATAAGGCTTCTGTGCTCCCTCACTGAAATGGCCCTTGCAGCTAAGCAAACAGAGCCCGCGGCTTTCCAAACTAACCGCTCGCTCGTTAAACACCTGAACCGTCATTGTGGACTTCATTGGACCTCTCGTAATTAATATTCAGTGTGCATATTATCATAGCCGAAAGCATCATGCATTAAATTAGGCTCAATTGCATTATGGAAGCGTGTTCAAACAGAACTGGATATGCACTGAAGCAATAAAGGTTAAGCACCTTATTCAGCTGTTAAAGCAGCAGTATGCTGTATTAATGTGAACCTGCAAAGTTTAGCCCCTTAGCTACTATAGTACACTCCTGGCACCCCACCACGATTGGTGTAATTACAGTGTGGTGTCAATCAACTTGAATTGTACTGCATGAATCAAACAAATGACATTGGGCTGCACTGCAGAACAGTTTGATTTGTTTAGATTAGTGAGTGACTGAAGAAACTGTATAGCCCCACTCCATTTGGAATCCAGGAAGCCTTACTGCTGTACTAGTATTAGTTTTTCCCCTCCTGAAGAGATAACCTATCTTAGAATATATATGTGCAGAGAGCTAAGCAGAGGTTTGTTTGTGGAAAACAGACTTATCCTCAAATCCCCTAGACCCCCCTCTTGCCCCCTCCCCACCCCCATATCTGACAGTACCCAAAACAGAGCTTGGTGGGGTGGGCCCCTGGGGTCACACGAGGAGATAAATGAAGGTGGATTCAATTCAATTCACCCCCAGCTGTGTTTTCTATTTGCTTAGTTTTTAGGGGGAGGGGGAGGAAGGGGCTGTCTGTCTGTATATTGCGTAGCAATGAGGGCTGAGGTGCACCAGGATAACGCAGCTCTATTCCTGGAGCGCCAATGTGTATATTGGTTTCTGTTCCAGCTAATTATTCTGGCTTAATTTTCCAAAAGGCTTCAGATGCCAGGGCTGATTCACTCTTGTGTCAGACCAGAGTAACGCATGTTCACAGAGGACACGTGCTGTCTGGGTTGTAGCTCATGACGTCATCCGAATCAGATCAAATAAATGATTGTGATAATTAAGTCAGGAAGAGCAGAAGTCGGCAAGGCATCTCTAAAAGGATCAGCTTTTACCCTGCACCTCTGGGCAAGATGGACTGCCCCAAGTGCTTGTGTAGGAGTCATGGCCACCACACCCAGGGGCTGTATACAGGAAATTCATGTAGAATGTCTGCTTGACCAGGCGAGAACTCTGTAGGTCTTTACAAGCATTATTAGGGTGGGATCTGCAGCAAATCCTAGGCCCCCCAGTTTTCACATGAACTGTTCAATTATAGAGTAGGGACTGAGATTGAGTCAGACTAAAGTGCTCTCTGTCCATAGGTTTAAAAAACAAATGCAAGTAAGGGTTAAACCTTGATTCATTCTTTCCACTGAATTTTTTGTATTATGAACAAGCAAATGGTGATGAAATAAAGAAAAATCATGTTCATCTTGAGAGACCAAAACCATCGAAAGGAATCTCTGAGTTCCAAGGGCCACGTTTCAAATGGCCTCTTAATATCCAAAACTACAGAAAGCAAGAAAATTAACAAATACAAATGGTCAATGAGTACAATGCAGCATGCATTATGCAACTACTGAAAATGAAACACGGGGTGATCTTACCACTTATAACATAGATCCCCAATGTATATGATATAAATCAGGATCATAACAGTTATCAGTAAAACTGAAAACAGAGGGTATTACTCATCTTCCCTGAACTACCATTGGCTCATTATTTCCTTGCTCTTTGAGTTCCATCCACATCTGTCCATAGAAGTAAATCTGCTGTAGTCTAGCTTTTTTACACGCAGGCACATATAGCAGTTACGAAAGATGGAAGCAAAATGATGGGGAACATGTAACATGGAAAAACCAAAAAAAAAAAAACAATGGAATGTAAGAACTGAGTTCACCACCACAATAGCGCAGTAGAACAGATGCCAAACGTGCAGCATCTACAGAGGTATCTGTATTTCATTACAGCATGAAAACCATGTGTGGATTTTCCTTAAAAGTGCATCGTCCATCAATGTTTTGCAGTCAACACCGGTATGTCTCCCAAAACACATTACAATAATTTCTTCATTCAATCAGTAGCAGAAAGCATACAAATTCCAAATCTAGTCTTTCACTTTTCTAACCTTTTGGGGCTCCATCAACCCAATACCCTCTTCTTCATGTCTGGTTTGTTAGATGAATGTCCTTTGAGTTTTTTCAGTTTTCTTTTGAAGTTTTTTAATCCTGAAAGGGAAAGAGGTGCGTGAAGATCATTTTGAGATAGTCATTGTACAGTGTTGCCTCCATTAATCTTTCATTCTTGTTTTAACAACTACTTTTTATACACAGCGGTTGGCCTCTCACAACCCTTATGCAAACAGTCACATTTTATGTATATAGCACATTCTACAAAGCATTTTCACACCCTGACATCTATCATGATTACATTAGCATCTTTCATATAATTTTATGATCTATGAGTGAATTATTTAAGCATGTTCTTAGACCCCCCATAAAGTGGCCTTGGCCAAGTTTTAGTTTTGTAACTGCATTCCATGGTTATATGGCTACCAAAAATATTCATGCTGCTTCTGAAGGTTGAAAAAAAGCTCTGATTAGGTAAGTGTGTACTGGGTTTCCATGTATGAGACACCGGCCAATTGAAAATTGAGAAGACAGCATTGGTGTAGTAAAATCTGAAATTAAAATACAAAAAATGGCCTAATATTACGTAAGGTTGAAGGTTACATAAGGTTGCATCTTTTGTATTAAAGTATTGAAGCCATCTGACTGGCTTTTAACTGTATACAATGGACAAAGTTAACATCATTCCCGCAAACGAGGAAAGAGAATGTTAACAGCGCACTGGCTTTGTTCTGGCTTGAATCTCTGAAAGAATGGAATAATTACTGCTAATGTGGCTGTTCCATTGATCCAAGAATATTATCCGCTGAGAATAAATGCTTTTATCACAGGCCATAAAACCATTTACATTTTTATTATCTATGGCCAACCTCGTAACTCCCTGCTCTGTGTATATTACCAACAGATAAGACCGCTAATATAACGGAAAGGAAATGACTAGCAGTTAACAAGTGTTGTATAAATAACGTGAATACAAATGAAGCTTTTAAAATGGAATCTTTTTATTGCCTTAGTTATAAATGGGCTTCTTGGGGATTTTGATGTTAAGAGTACTGACCAGCCTCCAAGAAAAATAAGTTTTCTTTTAGCAGAGGCCTCTAGTCTACGTAAAATGCAAATCAGCGCTGTCACACTGAGTTTCTCTGTGTCTGCAGCTAGGCCCAACACTGCCACACATTATTAATGCAAGCCCAGTGAGATGTAAGGACATTTTGGGTCCCTGGCAGTGCAGGGAGTCTGAGTACTTGTGTCAATCGCTGCATTTAAGACTCTAACCCATGAAAGTTCTGTAAGCAGTCAACCGTGCCAATTAAGCCGAAAAATATGCCAGCAAAATTGTGAAACCCCGCAGGGACGTAGCCATAGCATGTCAGCAAGCTGAGGCTTTTCCCCAAATGCTAAAGCAGGATGACATTCACACGTAATAAAATATTCAGTGTTTAAAAAACTTGTGCACTTGATACCTCTTGGACTCGTGAGCTCTGTTAGAGTTATATTAACACTGAGCATTATTACTGTTTGTGGCCGCAGGCCAAGGAAAGAGATGTAATCTGTACTGTACCAGTGATAAATGAGGTTGACCAGGCCGCAGAATATTTTCATGTCCCTCTTAGATAATTCCATCGGACATGTCGTCTCCATTACACAGGGCCCTAATTTGATATCACCGCAGAAGTGCAATGGCATTCTGGAATAATGCCTCTAAAACTGTACTAACGTTCAAAGGGAATTCACGTAGATGAGATTCAAGATGGCGTGGCCGTTGAAGGCAATTTCTGTGAGTGTAATTAGGCCTTTGTCGTATCTCCCCGGTGCTGAATGGTAATTTCCATTTCTCTTATTATTATTGCTTTATAATGGCAGTCCAATGGCAAAATTAAAAACTGACGACTGTTCCGTCAGTGCTAATGTACAGTGTGCACTGATGTGGAACGACTGTTGCCGTGGAGTGAGATTACTACGTATCTGGCGCCTTAGCACTCAGAGCACCACCAATAAGAAAACCTTTCTTTGTAGTAAGGCCCCGATTTGACATAAACCTGGGTTGCATTATGGTGATTTATTATACTTATCAGTGGGCTTGTATATTCCACCTCAAGTCTAAATCAAGCAACTGCTCAACCGTGACCATGAAATTTGAATTTGCTTTAAATGTGTCATTTTAATAATTCAATTCCTGGATTTCCATCTCCTAAATTTCAGCTTTTAATGTTTTCTCAAGGGCGGCTTGGGTTTTAAAAGACAAAACAAAACCATATGGCCTGAATTAGGAAGCTAAACCCACACACCGATTGGACTGCCCCTTCCTACATTCCCAACAGTGAGTTTCAGAGTCCTGAACATTTGACCTTGAGGGGGTCAGATCACTTTATCTGAACGAGCAGCATCTGAGAGCATGGGGCTTCTGGGCAGGAGTAAGTGCCCCCCACCCTGGTCACTTCAGCCCCACACTGACAGAGGAAAACCCCACAATCTGTCCTTCACTGTGGGCCCTGTGGAACTTCTGGATTCAATCAATAACAAGCATGTACCCGCACCCATCCCCCCACCCACATGCAAGCACGCACCAGATTACCATGAATGTCATGTCTTGGAAGCAAATAATTGATCGATTGGACCTTTCCCAGGTGTGCCTATTATTTGTGGGTCTAATTTCAGGTTGTCCCACGGTGGATATGTGTGTAAAATAATTTATTTTATTGTGTTCTTTGTTAGATCCAACAAATTTCCTGTGTATCCCAGAGGAATGGAGATTTTGTGATGGGAACACAAATGTCACATCAGGTCAAATAATTATTCAAAATACTTTAACCCTGCGCCCCCCAGTCTCAGATTGAATTCAAATTATGCCAGTGCTGACTGGCTGGTAGCTCCATAGAGTAATGCGCAATTGATGATTGATTGCATTGCTCAGTGTTTCGGAGGTTTTCTCAGATAGGGGTCCACGTTTTATCACTCTCTGGCAACCCCCACTGGTCCATCGTGTGTCTGTGGACTGCATATTAAAGCCACAAATGAAAGGTCCTCCTCTGACTCCACTCTACGTGAGCATAGTCTGCGGAGGGAAAAGAAGCAGCTGGTGACACCACGTGTTTTGGAGGAGGACCATAAATGTCTACACTCCTGAAACGGCGGTGCAGAGCAAGGAGCTAGGAGACTCCTGAAGAATGCTTGAGCAAGGAAACACAAGCGTATTCTTTGCAGAACTTTTTCTTTTTTTTCATAACGTGTGACATATAAATGATTCACCTGTGAATATACCTGTTCACATGTGCCATGTCTGTAACTGACATGGCTTCAAACTGATGCTTGACTAAACAAGGATCATTCAATTTGCCTAATACACATTTCCTTTATTCCTCCATCCTTGTGCCCTTACTTTGTGTCATTTCCTTGCGTCCTCCGTTGGGTGGAGCTAAGGAGCAAGGAAAGGACATGAAGAAATGAAGTAGGGTGAGAAAGTAAACGACTGGATTGAGTCCTAAGTGTGCATGCCTGAGTAGAATCTACCAGACACATATCTGTTTCTACAATTGATCAAGGCCAACAGTGGAATGATTTTTCCAGCGACTAGTTTCATACTTGTTACTGGCAATGTGCTACTACAAAAGTCAATATTATGCACAGACAAAACCAGATCCATTGTTTTGGCTTCAGAATTCCAGGGAAAATAAATTTTATTTTGCATTGAATATTTTTCCATGCTTTTGCTATAGTTTTAGGTCAGATATAATCTTAAGACTACAGCAGAAAAAAGTCCCCCATGGCTTTACGGTTGAATAAAATAATGCAGCCACGTATTCTCACAGCTCAGTGATTTATTTCTCATTTGCTTCCTACTGTACTGTAGTGTAAAGGTGAGGCTTTAGCAAATCCAGACATATATTGGATGCTGCATACTAGTTGAAAGGTCATGCAATTTAAAATTAGGTACTTTTCGCAAGTTAATGTAGCGTGAGAAGATTTTTTCTTTCTTTCATTGCAACAGAAACAAAAAAAATAGATTTTGTCGGCTCTCTTCTCTTCAAGCAATTGCTAACGGCCTTCAAAAAGTGCCGGCGACTGAGGAGAGATGGATCTTTGTTGCCGTGACTATGCCCCGCTCCCTCCCCCGGTCTCTCACTCCGGTGCCTGTTAGCCATTCCCACTGCGTCGGCCGGCGAGCGAAGCTGCATCTCGATCGGCTCGCCCGACGTTACCTGCCTCAGGCAGCGCGTGACCCGCATCTCAGAGGGCATCATGGGGGGAAAAAAAACGCCTGAGATATGTGTATGGCAGAAGCCCCGCCGTGGCTGTAAGACCACAGCGTGCGCGTATGCGCAAGCACGGCTCTTTGTTATCGCGTGCCGCGGCTAGCCGGGACAAAGGCGCGTCTTCACGGCTCGGTCGAAAGCCGGAGCAGTGTGGCTTCAGGACCGATGTCAAAGACCGCGTCATTGTCATGAACGCAGACGTGGCTGTGAATGGGATGACGCAAAGTTAGACTTCCCATAAAAAAAGGATAAGTTCCTTCTGCCGCATAATAAAACAACAAAGGGCAGGGGAGTCATATGGTGTCTCATGTCATCCGGTGTCAACTTGCACACAAAACCGAGTCTGCCGTTATGTCCTGAAACTAAAAATGATGCAGGAATGATAAAAAAAGCACGCATTAGGCCAGTTTAGAAGATCACTTCTGATGTCATTTTGTAATTTTGAGGAAATATATTGCTGTCTAATTTCAGCCTGTAGTTAAAAACAGGTGGATAGACAAAAAGAATTTCAGTTAGAATTTCTGCATTCATACAATACCAACACTCAGTCTTCTCTTTATACACGCTAGGCTAACCATATGGTGCAGCTTTGAAATTAAACAATGTTGCGTGCCTTCTGTGAACAGTGTGTCCATATGCCATTGAGAGGCCAATAGTCAACTGGAATTTAAATGATATTCTTCTGTTCCCATGACCATGTCAAAAGGAGGGAGGTGAGGGGGTCTAAAATAAGTTACCAATGCATGTCTTGGCACATTGTCCATTTCCAAAATGTACATACTTTATATTGACATTAGACGATTTACTTCAGATTACAGATTTAGCCAGGCTATTGAGGTTCAAAAGAGACATAGATGACGACCTAGTATAAAACATATTAAACAGATGATGTCTAAGAGTCATGCCTACTCAGGATTTAGAAATGCTCTCTCCAGCCTAAATAAACAGTACAGCCCATTTCCGTCTAATATGTGTATTTCTAAGAACTGGACTTGTATAGCAATGCGGTTTAAAGCTGTTGTTTTTGGTCGATTTATGGATATGTGTGTAATATTTGACATTTATGGTCTGGAGAATCAAAACAGGCTCTTTCAGACGGCAATATTCAGTCCAAAACAGGCAATCTTCCGAAGGCAATGTTCATTTCACACAGGAGCCATAGGGGTTTTTCTCTCACACAGGCCGCTGTTCCAACTCCCCATGAACCTTGAACTCCGTAGTTATGACTAATATAGCAAAAGGTGCATCGAAGCGCGTGTTTCTTCATTCGTGTGCTTCCCTCTTTGGACAGGAATGACTCAGACTGCTGAGTCAGAATGCTATATCTGTAACCTGTAGGCAGTTTTCAATGAGATTTTCTGGAACTGTGGAGTATTGGTCTGGAAATTCGGCTTATGACCAGGTTACGTCCAGAATGCTCAGCCAAGCCAAGCGCTGGCATAAACACGATGGAGTTGTTTAGGGCCACAACCATCCCTGGGCCACACAATTGAACTGTATGACTTACTGGAGATGGAGCACATAGGGGCCACAGCAACATTCTTGTGTAGGGCCACCAAAACCCTAGGGCCCGGCTCTGTGTTTGGTTATACGGCCTGAATGGCCTGACCTTAAATCTTCAGCAATACAACATAAGGAAGCTTTATAGATAGCTTTGGCTGTCTGAAATTTTCATAAAATACAACATAAGAATCTTAAAAGTAGACAAAAATGTTGCAAACAGCTGACCGAAGCATAGGCTTCAAGTCGGGACGCTGTATGTTACAGCAAAGGCAGTTTACGGGGAGCTCTGGCGAGAGGAATGGCTTAGAGGTTTGGCCTTTAACCAGACAGATTACAGTTCCCAAAGGGATACAGATGGTACGTCCTTAAGCACATCGTGAACCTTAAAGCACTTAACCCGAACCATCCAGAAGCATGCATGAAGTACGCATAAGCCATTTCACCTGCTCTGGACAGAGACATTACTCAGCAGACAGCTCAAAGTGGAACCTTTAGCAAGAGAATCAATGCATTATTTGCATGTAATTTATTTGTTTTTGTGCCTCGTTTCATTACTTAAAATGTCTCACTAGAAAAAAAATGGCAGCATTTACTTTTGCAAAGTGAACAATGCAATATTTTTTTGAATGTGGGGAAATACATACAAAAAAAAATGTAAAACATTTTCAATGATCATTTTTGCCTGTCGTAAATGCTTACCTTTTGAACAAATATAAACAAAGATTTCTTAAAAATCTGATTTAGCTTCTTTATAAGAATCTGTTTCTGTTATATAGAAAAATGAAGAAAGATCTTTATCCCCCTCTATGGGTAGAACATAGTAAAATGAGCTCTCTGCATATCTATGCCAGACACATACATATCTGTTCCTACCATAAATCAAGTCCAACAATAGAAAGATTTCTCAGTGGCTAGTTTCATTACAAATGCTGACATCACTTGTAAGATTCTTACTTTCTTAAGAGGAGAAAAAAGTCTTGAACCAGTTATCCAAAATGGATTTATTTTAGAATTAGTTTTAACAGTCTCATGTTTAGCTAGTGTGCGAAAAAAGGAAGTATGAGTATTAGGGTGTTGGTTAACCACTCATTTTTACAGCACTGGCTGGAAACTCTTGACAAATGTCGAAATTGTAGGTCAACTGATCCATGGCTGTTCATCTGTTTTTCATGGCGCTTCACATTAATGCAGAGACATCAGGATCCTGGAGTATGTGCTCCCACCCGCAGCTGTTGCTAACGATGCTTTTCCCTCGGTTCCATTATAATTAATGCATTTTTAACATTTTATGCATTTTTATTTTGTGTGCGGAGTGTTCTCCCCATATTTGCGTGGGTTTCCCCTGGGTACTCCGGGTTCCTCCCACAGTCCAAAGACATGCTGTTAGGCTAATTGGAGACTCCGAATTGCCCATAGGTATGAGTGTGTGAGTGAATGGTGTGTGTTCCCAGCGATAGATTGGCTGCCTGTCTAGGGTGTATTCCTGCCCCTCACCCAATGCACACTGTGCTCCAGCACCCCCCACGAACCTGCCCAGGATAAGCGGTTATAGATAATGGATGGATGGATTCATCAGTTTAATAGTGGAAAAAAACAATGCTTGATTATATACATGGTATTAGAGTACTGTTCAGTTTTGAGGCCTTTATTTAGGGGTACGTTTTTACAAAAGACAATGTATCAGAAAGACATTTATCATTTTTGACCTAATATTGTATTGCAGATTGGAATGAAAATAAAATGGAATTAAGTGTTTTCTCAGTTGTCCCACAGGAGGGAGCCAAAGCCGCCATCCTGTGTCAATTATACATTCCTTCATAGAGACTAATCATTTTAAGGCACAGCATGTGCTGCACATTAATCTTAAACTCATAAAATTCTCAAGCTCCAATTATACACCCATCCTGAAAACCATTTATATGGATCAAAATGTTCAGCAGCTCCTATGACCCAAAATAACACATATAAAATGCAATACATTGGGCACGTCCATTGTCTTGACCTAGTAAAAGTCAACTGTAAATTTACTTGCTTCCATGAGTACAATTGTTAGTAGGTGATGCTAGTTATAATGTACTTCTTGCTCTTGATTTGCATTTGTTTACTGTAACAAGCCTGTTTGTTTATTTATTATACCACAGGATCCCACAGCTGAGAAAGTCTCATGGGGGGGGGGGGCACATATGGTAAATGGTAAATGGACTGCATTTATATAGTGCTTTTATCCAAAGCGCTTTACAATTGATGCCTCTCATTCACCCATTCACACACACACACTCACACACCAACGGTGAAAGGCTGCCATGTAAGGTACCAATCAGCTCGTTGGGAGCAATTAGGAGTTAGGTGTCTTGCTCAGGGACACTTCGACACGCCCAAGAGACAGGCCAAGAGACAGCTGCCCTATGGACTGCAGCACACGTCTAGCCGAGTTGCCAATAGTTCGCTTTTAATTATCTCCATGCCCAAATCCAGCACAGTAAAAATCCATTACAAGACAAAGGGCAGACCTACACATAAACAGGAACAGTTAAGAATGCACCTGGTCATTAGCGAGACCTGTTGACCCCCATGTCATCGTAGTCCGCTTAACGGAGAGCAGGTTGGGAGGAGGGGGTGCTCCGAAAACTTCACCCTGGCAAAGCATGTGTTGGATCTTTATACTGAAAATAGATCCACGTGATTATGTAACACGAGAAAATGGGCGAGATGCGACTTCTTGGATTTTCTGTTGGGTCAGAACAGGAGAGCGGATGTAGCTTTACAGTTTGCACAGGAATCAGCAGGATTTTTTTTACCCTTGTCATAAGTGGGTTTTATTGCTCGCAACCTGTGAACCACTCTTATTTCTTGGAATAATTGATCTGTAACACCTAGGTGGTCAAATTATTGTGAAAATGCGAGTGTAACAATAAGTCCATTTGAGAAATTGTTTTGTATAATACTACCACACTTCCACTACTTCATGTATGTTTATGAATTGGGTTTGACGTTTGTTCAGGAATTTGCCTTGAATTGAAATAAATTTGTTCATCCTGTCAATTTCCTACACAGCCAACAAATTGACCTGATAACTAGCACCTTGCCTTTGAGCTAGTCCTCATTGTTATTCTTAAAGTACACATTCTGCTTTACGTATTTATATTAATATTTGCATGAAGATTGTTTGGTCTCAACACATGTCCATCAAGTTGCCCGACATACTACAGTCTGACTACAATTTGCAGACAGTGTTCTCTATTGACTTAAAGTAATTTAATTCGCTGTTTCAGCCTGGCTTTGGCTACTACACAATTTTGAAAAATGTACCATTTCAAATTCAGTCAAATAAGTAACCTATATAGATTGAATTAGTAAAATTCTACAAATGAAAAATGTTACTGCTCTCATCAAGGGCTTGCAGAAAAGCTGGTTTTGGATTATTAATGTGTGCACAGTCATGAATGAACCCTAAAACACATCTGAAAGTTGTTTTAGGGTTCAACCCCCAGCACCCTGAGGACTGAGTGCAGCCCTACATTTGTTTCTTAAATCTATATCTCTACTTATTCGGTAATATACGTGAAAAGGCACAGACCACTGAACAAACACTATACACTATAGACTGTGGTGTGGAAAAGTGTTATTGATTTTTGCTGCTGTCTGAATTAAAAGAAAATTGATCTCATCAACGTATACTGTGGTTTGTTATAAAAGTTATGATTTTGAAATGCCACTTATTGGTATTTTTTAAATGGCCTCTAAATAACATGAAGCAAACCAAATTGTGTATATATATAAATATGATGCTATACTATCTACAGCAAGGATAGTATCAAAAACATAATCTCAGCCAAAGCCAATAACAGTCATTGACTGGGCTGTGCCTTGAGGACTAAAAGAAATTGAAAAGGTAATGCCATTAGCGTAGAAACTGACAAATTAGAAGCAAGATTAGCAAGTCAGTGTAATGGCTTTTTGAAAACGCTCCAAAATGGATGAAATTTTTTGCCTTAATAGCAGTGCATAACACATTTCAACAAAGAATTTACAAACCCGTTCAACACTCCAAAATAACAAATCAAAATTATACCTTCCGTGTTACGGTCATAAATTGCAACCGCACGACCACAAGCTTTCACCGTTAACCTTACACAATAATTCCGTCCCCATCATCGGAAAACAACCGAGCTTTAATATCAGTGTCTTCTTTCATTTTGGCCAACCTTGGTGAGAATGAATGAATGTGACTCCACTGAATTACTCCATATCAGGGGAGGGCAATTCCATTCCTGGAGGTCCAGTGTTCATGCCGGTTTCTCCTTTATTCAGTTTCCCTGGTTCAATGTGCTCAGCAGCGGTATACGCTAGAGCGATTTTACCATAGATTAGACCACAGTAAAACAATTAATATGGGAAAATAAAACATTCCTCAATCATTCATTATCTTATTGAGAAATTTAATTAAATGTTACACCACATAAACGGCGGAGAATGAAATAATTAAAAGCAGAAGTTAGATTAGATTAGATTTTGATATGCTTTAGAGCAGTGGTCTCCAACCCTGGTCCTGGAGAACTACAGGGTCTGCTGGTTTTCACCTTAAAATCAGCACCCAATTGAGACCCAAGACACCAAGTGAGTCGAGTTAACTGTGTAATCAACTGCTGTAATTGATTCATTGAGTCACTATGAAAACCAGCAGACCCTGTAGCTCTCCAGGACAAGGGTTGGAGACCACTGCTTTAGAGGAAAGATGGTATTGATGAACATGGTGAATGGTCAGGCAACAGACTTCTTTGATTGTAAGCACAGGACCACAGCAAGGCTAGAAAATCCTATATAGTATGCGTAAGTCGTACAGAATGACAGAATGACCTTAACCTTCTGAGAAAATAGATGTACCACTGTACCTTGCTGCAGATGCAATCTGTGTGCATACTCAAAGACAACGTAGCATCCACATATATTCCTAGATATGTATAGGAAGTAACTTCTTTTATCTACATTTTATGGATTTTGACTAGGAGATTTTGTATGGAGCACCAAAAATAATTTCAGTTTTCTTTGAATTAATAATGAGAGAATTCTGGTCGCACCACTCCACTGATCCATCAAGTTAGCATGATATTGACAAATAGATACAGCCCTTATTGCCCACTACTGCTCTAAATTCAAAGGTGTGAATGGACATGTGATTCTTAATTAAGGCAGGGATTCAGTCCTGTTTGTTTATCGGGGGCCATCTTACTCTCATTTCTTCCGCCCCTTCCAGCCAAATGCAACTCAAGCCCAAACTAGAGTTGATGCCATTGGAATCAAGGCAATAGAAGAGCCAGTTAGAGAGGCATGAAAAACAGGGTGGTCACTGTAATCACAAGGTCACAAAACCAGGCCCATCTCTCTGAAAATTTAGAAATTATACTAAACTGAATGAACATTCAGAACAAATATTAATATTTATACTGCCCACACTTTCTCTCACGTTTCAAATTGCCAGTTCCAGGTATGTAAATTATAATTATGAAATTTTAATGTTTTAATTGGCTAGACTTTATTTTGTTGTCAGAATTCATCTCATTTCAAAACAGTGCTTATGTAATAGAATAAGTTATTAGCTGATAAATTATTTATTTGGAAATTTAGCATTTATTAGGGGATATATTATTCATCAGGCGATTACCGAGAAAGTTCTGTTCGCTGTTTTCTGACACTGTTTTTCCCCCCTTGATCCATCGATGGGTCAAAGTGTTTGACGTTCGCCCTGTTAAACAGGCCATGTTCATATTGACCAAGATAAAGGGCAGCTCGATACTGAAAGTCAATGTTTTTCAGAGAGGGGAGGAGTCCGGCAGACCGATCTTGCTCAAATAAAAACACGGTTGCCAGCTGGCAGCAACAGGATGCAATCGTGCTGCAGTTAAATTTATTTAAAGTTTTCATATGATGTAACAAATGAAGTGGAAAATGTTTTTGGTGGATTTGATTAAAACTTTGGTTGCTTAGCAACAAGTTAAAATTCATCCATGGCTTTACCGCCATTAACTCAGCACCCGCTGGAGGTTTCATCAAGCCTCCTAGGTAAACGGGGTATCATTTTTGTTACCGACCCGACCGCTATTTACTCCTTGCATGCTATGTAATCTAGCAGGAAGTGACCCGATTTATCTGTAGAGCTTCTGATAAGTAAACTATGGCCCACTCCCCAATTCACCTCCTAATCACTCCACCCACGCACTCATTTTGCGTTTTCATGAGAGCTGCCATCTTGCATAAGGGCTGTCCCAGAACTGAGTGAGCCAAATTTCAGCGAGGGATAGTGGCTGTTCTGACTTCTGACACTCCCCAAATAATGAGGAAATTAAAGTGCTGGCATAGCAGCGAGCGCTGACCCAGCAGGAATTGCGTTGCTTGATTGTGTTGCCAGAGTCATTAAAGCACGGTGGCGCTAATCCCATTTAAATGCCATTTAACTGCCATGTCAGGCCTTTTCAAAAGACAGTTATCATGGTCATCGCAGACATTGTCTTGTTTGCAGACAAGGGTTGTCTCAAATGACGGAGATTTCGTCAATTGAAGTGCACGGATCTAAATTGCGGTAATCATCATTTGTACTGCGAATGTGGCAGTTCAGAATTGCTCACTGTTCCCAACCGTCAAGTGATATTCTTTTAAAAGGTGATGATCCATTATTGATAATAATTAATTCTTTCTGGATTCCGATTCGTCGGACCAGACCAAAAGTGTGTCGCACACACCTGCTGCTTTTTATGCTCCCTATCGCCTCTACGCCTGCCCTTGCTTGTGATTGGCCCTTATGTGACAGTTATAATTAAGCGTAACTCAAAACAGAGGGGGAATGATTAGGAGCTGAGCTTGGCCTGGGGGTATTGATGTCATAAGGCTGCTTTCCATCACCTGCAAACAGGAGGATACTCCAGTTAATAAGGGCAATGTTAGGATCCGAAGCTTCATTGCATGGGGTCAGTTAGGGGCAATGTAGAAATTCACCACAACAAACAACAAAAGAAACTGAAGTTTTGTCAAGCTGCTGGCCAGGAAGATAACAAACAAGACGGGTTTGTGCTGCAATAACCTTCAACGCACTGGTCTTAAATAACATCCTGGTTTTAATACATCTGAGATGATAACACACATGTTCTACCCTATCGGGTCTGAAATGCCAGTTCCTATCTCTGTTTAGGAATGGCACAAGCATTGTTCACAAACAGCACATGCGATTGCATCTTGCACAAAAACCTAAATAAAAAACACACACACCCTCAACTACTGCTATCGCAAGATAAAACCGTGAACCCATCAGCAGACTTCAAGGTCCAAAATGATCCTGCATTCTTCCACTCAGTTTAGCCATTGTGGAAATCCACACAAGCAGAACCAAATTTTACAGAACGCTGCCCAGGCAAGACAGCTGATTCAATTGGTACCTGGGTTATTTAAGACGATGCCAACTTCATTTACATTGATAATGGCAATCGTATAACTGCAAAGTGCAATATGGGCTGGAAGCCAGGTTGATAAAAGTATATTTGCAGCACATAGCCAGCATAGAAGTTTTGGAGTGCTTAAAAAAAAACTAAATATTAGGGGCCAACACAGCATCATCATAATAATAATAATAACAATAAAACCAAATGTCAGCTCACAACAAAATGTTTCTAAGATTATCACTCAACTCGCTTTAATCGCTTTCATTTAAATCTGCCACTTTGGGCTGTTATTTCCTCACCGTGTTTCAATTAACTGTTCATCAAGAACTCAAAAGTTAACTGCCAACTTAAATGCCAACAGTTTTGTTTTCCACTAAACTTCTCTCCAAATGACATTTGAGATGGGGAATCACAAATTACCAAGAGACTAAGCTCCTCATCTCACACTACTCTCAGCCCTCCTGAGACTGGGGAGGGGGGAGAGCTAGTAAATACAGTAAACCCTGTGGCTGATTGGCCACAGGTGACCAAACCAAACAGGCTCTGCCCAATGATTCCAACTAAAAAGGAGGTGGCTCCACTTACGAGCCTCAGCCCAGAAGACGATGATCCACTGACTTCGGTCTCACTCCGATAGCCACAGCCACTCGTAACAATAATAATAAAAATGTGTTCTGTGTAACTTGTGGAGAAATATACATTTGTTACTTGAGGTTGACGGTTGAATCAGGGCTGAAATTCCTATTTGTGAATTAGACTGGATTAATAGAACAGATGGTGACCATTTGCAACAATGTGCCCATGAATGGGACAAGTCATGTTGCAGCTGCAAAGCTTATAAAACTGATGCCGATAGGCTTAACATAAAGATAAGTAAAACTGTCATCTTCAATATATTGGTTCTGCAATCGCATAATGTAATTTCACGTCATGCTAAATCACCTGGAAATAATAGGACCTTTAAAGCTTATAAACTGAATAATGTCTTTGAAACTGCAGGTTTAAAAAAATGCAGAGCATTTTGCCACCACAAGCAGATTGATAAGAAAAAAGATTAATGAACGTTGGCCGGCATTATATTCAAACAGAGACAGGAAATTCCAAAGGGCAGGCAAATTCTATGGGGGTGCGAAACCCAAACAGACGCCCGACGGACCGCCTAATCCCTCGGATCGGGGGCTGACAATGAGCCACCACAAAGCGTCACACGCCGCACGCGCTCAGTCCGACGGCCAGTGTTACCGAGTTTCACCGTAAGCATTTTCCTCGTCCTTTCAAAACTCGTGTTTCCGAACCGCAGGTCCAGTACGAACGGTTTTTCAGCACCATCTTTAACGGCATCTCTGAGATGTCAGTACTCTTTTATGACCCAGGCCAGATGTAAATCGTTACTGCAGTCTTTGGTGACTAGGAGACGAGTTCAGAAGGAGGGGAGGGGGTCTGGTACGCAAGTTACAAAAATAGCATTGTTTTAAACCCAACTGCCACAAAACGAATCTATTCACTCTACACAAGGCTTCAGATAAGCTTTGAAGAGGTCCACTGCCTCAGAACCTTCAGGGTCTGAAGTTCCAGTAAAGAACATGATGTCTATATTTGTCTTTGCTATTATTTCTACTGTTATGTGGTGGTTAAGTAGCCTTCCTTCTGGTTTCTTAAAGGTTTGATCTGTCATTCAAGGGCGAGTATATTCTCCTGGGATGCTTCAGGGGAAACTGGTTTTCATGAGCCTTGTGCCCGGAGCTCTGCTGGTTGGTGATTTATATTGGGGGCTGCCGTTCGGCTTCAATTCTCGTCTCTTGCCGCTCTGTTTGAACATTAATAAGGCAATTAGCTGTGATTACACAGCGACTAAGTATATAAAGAAAAGCCAGTCATAATGAGATTGGTCTAATCACCATATTAAAGAATCAGCTTAATGGGCTGGACGCATCTGACAGCGAAGGAGGTAATGGCTTAAGGAATCTAAGCTCAGCTGGAGCGACCTCACCTCAAACCCACGACCAGCTCCGCTTCATTTGATCATTCAGTGCGCTCAGACATGAGAAGGTGCAATTTGTAAACGCTTTACATGGCAATCCGTATGACAGGAACATAATGGCATTGGTGGTGAATTAAATTCAGTATAAGGCACACAGCAAAGGACATCTGAAGAGTATTAAAACAAAAAAAGATTCAGGATATTTACTTTTTTAAGCTGGGAGGAATCCAAAGCGAGCTGTATGCATACTAATAAACCTGATGCTCTATCAGCGAAGACAGGATTCCGTTAGACAGTGCGCCACAGACTTAAAAGCTTTTCCGCGAACAAAACACGCAGCAAAATCCACTTTGTGAATTGGCCCGATGGAAATTTTTCATAAATAACTCACATCATAATGCCAATGGCAGAAGACTTTGATTAATAAAATTGCGAAGCCCAAGTTAAAAGCCCCATTCCAAATAACTTCATTTCCAAATAAAATAAGTATGTTCAAGGGAGTCTTGGGCTTGGAGCCCAGGGATGCGCTAGGCGGTAAAGATAAGACCCACTCCTACTTTTATCATAACAAACAAAAAGAACAGGAAGAAAAATGAGGTACAGAGGAATAGGAGAGGTACAGCAAACAACTGACAGAATGTATGTGACATTTTTTATTCCTAGAGCTAACTAGCTTTGCTGGTTGAAGTCATTTTAAATTAATATATATATTTTATCCTTTTCTTTTTCGTAATTTTGGTGCCCAATGTGGGGCTGAACAAGTCCAATTTGCACCTTCATTTTGGAATGTCCAATTATCTGAAACTACATGAACCATACTGCCAGTTCAAGAGAGTCCAGACAACTGTGGCTCTCCTTCTGGGCTGGATTTCAATTTAACACATTCCTTGCCCTTGCTCTCTTCCTTCGAGTAAGCTTGTCATTAAATTTGTGACGCGCAACAAGTGAACTTAACAGGTGCTCTGCAAGGGAAGATAGACGAGGAACAAACCAAAATGGAACCAAATGGCCCTCACAACCTATATAGGAAATGCATTAGTTACAGAACTTTAGTGTAGGTGTCAATGCCATTAAACCCAGAAATGACTTGTAGTCAAACATAATTATTTTATTTATTCATGTATTCATTAATTTTATTTATTCATTCATTTTTCAGAGAATGTATTTGTTTTTCACCTTCAATTTGAAATTACTTATTGTTCAGCACTTCAATATGTTAAAATTGATGTTATCCAATCTTTTGTGTACTCTTGTAGTTATTTTCACCCCAGACAGGAACAGGAGGCATATGATCTATCCACGGTCTTATATCTTCAAGTTTAAAATAAATGATTATCACTGAATCAAAAAAATATGTGGTAAAGATCGAGGTGTTCTGTACCTTTTTATACATGTTCCACTCTGTTAATACAGCAAAAAGTAAAAAAGACTGAATGCTGTCATTTTACATACTTTCTCCACATCTTTATAACCATTAGGGTGGGTGAACTACACCAGCTCAAAATAACATATTTTATCCACAACATAATAATGAGTATTATATTAGGATTCATTCTGAACATTTATTAGATTTTCCTGATTTATTTATTTATTTATTTATTTATTTATGCATTATTCATAGAGGCAAAACACTGTTAAGTATATTTTACTTTTTGTGCTGCATAAAGAATTCACACCCATTAACAAAATGAAACATTTATTTCCTATGAGAACGCAGTCCATATGGGTCATTTTTATGTCTTATGTAGCATATGCTTTCAATGCGTTGCACAACTGGATTCCTCCCAGGGCAAACTGGGTCACCAAATCTGGCTGCTCTGCGGTAAAGGAGGGCTACAGCACTGGGAGGTGCAAGCTGACACATTGTACAGTGTGCTGGAAAGGACCTGGACTGTCCTTATCCTTATAAAAACATGCCTTCCAGAAATGATTATGACAGAAGGAGCTGCCTTGATTTCCCTGGCTAGCAGTCCAGAGACTGTATCTGATTTTGAATACATATGATATTGTTTAGAAACTTTTCAAATGTTAAAAGTTGGTGCACTGTGTGTAAATGAGGAAGGATTCCATCAATCTGTGGCTTTAATGTCAGTATAAAGGCTGGCTGCAAAATGGGGAGGCACAAATCCATGCCTCCGTGCGGTGTGCAGAAAAACCTCAAAAGAGCGGAGGGACAGAGCCGGCCCCGACTGGGCAGAGACAAAGGCCTTTGACCGGCCTCATCCCCCCTAAAGCCAGCCAATCACGTGACCCCGGTGCGCTCTTTAAATGGCTCCCCCCCGGCTTGAACCAGCGCCAGCCCAGAGCTCTGAATTAGGGAGCGCAGAGACCCCCGCAGACAGCATGACTTTACGGGTAAGGAGCTTACATCACCGCCACCGGTGTGCAGCGGTTTCCACGGTTTCCACCCCCCCCCCCCCCCCCCCAAGCTGGGGCAGATTCACTGTTCTCATCTCTTTCAATAGAAGCAGCTCTGTTATTATTATTCAAGAACATTTAATAAGATGAGCATAACCTCAACAAAGTTTAATCGCTCATTGTTATGAATTATATAACGTTGTTGTATAACTTGGGCTACATATTGATGTGTATTGTACTTGTTTATTGCTCTTGCTGTTGTTTTTGTTGTTGATGATGATGAGGATGATAATTATTTAAGAACTTGGCAAAATGTCAAATAATGGGTATTGTGTTAATGGCGCACACCACCGCAAACAACCAAAGAACCAAGCAAATAAATCCATAATAAATAATTATACATAAAAGCACTACTTTGTGCTGTCTAGGCTAGAAGGCGCACAGTCTAACCGCCTATTTTGAATCAAATGTAATTGCACTGCGCAGGTGGAGTAGATGGGTTCTCAGTGTTCCAGCTTGCAAATAGAAGATTTGGAATGAGAGGCTGTGCATTGTTTGCTGATTCAATGCTGCAGTGTTGAAAAAAACTGAATATCTATCAGCAGCTGGTACAGCTCTGACTTGGGTTAGGAAATGTACAGCCAAGCACAGCCTGCATATGGAAATGGGTATAATATAATAATAATAATAATAATAATAATAATAATAATAATAATAATAATAATAAATGGATGAGCGTTAGTTTTGAAAAATCATTTCAAGTGTTCTTTTTTGAAGCTGACCCATGTTATTTCAATGTTCACATCACTAATCGACAAGGTATTTCATAATAATCGCTAACAGTGCAGATCTCAAAAGGCAACCTCTATTACAGTCTGAAGCGTTTGGAAATGTGACTCTTGCTTAAACTTTTTTTCCGATGGCCTAATCCAGCAGTTAAGTCAAAAGTCTGCTTGTAAACATCTCCTAAGGAATGTCGTTGCGTTTTTGAGAGGCTCCGGCACGCAGACGTGCCGTGCTACGACTCGGCACATAGAAGATAACTTCAGAACTTCAGAGAATGTTATTGAAAAGCTTCATCTCACCGAAAGAGCGCCCGTACATGATGAATGGAAGCACGCGTCAGTGGAGGGGTGGGTGCGTCTTCACTTTGCAATTTCCATTTTTAACGTAATTCTGTTCGCTCGTGACGAACTGAATGGGTCACAAGATTCGGAAGTGCCAAGCTACCGCCGTCATCGGGCATCGGCGAAATGCACCGCTGATCAAATTACATCTTTTTCTTTGAAAGTCAACCTATTACTTAAATAATGTCACGATCCCTTTTTTTTAGTTTGAGGCGTCCTGTCCTGACGGCCTGTGTCCCGGATGGAGCATTATTCTGAAAGGAGAGCCACCATCTGAGGCAAGCAAGTAAGTTATGATCTAGGGTAGGCTAAAAGGATTTCATTGGCACAGAGATCTAAAAGAGATAAAAGACACATTCCAAGTTTTCAGCCATCATTTGCTGTGTCATGCATAATATCATGCATATACAACGGTGGGAAATGTCACCAAAACCAGATTTTGTAAAATAAAAAATAGATTACACAAAATTATATTAGTCACTTGGCAGACAGTCTTTCCTAGAGCAATGTACAGTAGTGGAGAACATCAGTGTTATTCTCAGGAATGCTAAAATATTCCTATTACAAATGCAAAAAGCAGTATCAATACCCTCATCAAAGTACGTTTTTAATTACGCACATATTAAGAAACAGAAAATAGGTATTTATGCATAATACATTTGTGTTGCAAATATATTCCTCATATGCATATATAGTGTAGTCCGTAAGTATTTTGACAGTGACACAAAGTTTTTGACGGACTGCTCTTGCTGACGCAGTCTGTTCACATCCTGAATTGACATTCTCAGTCACCTGAGGAAGGGTTGCTTTTCTGTTTTTCCTTACACGTCGCACTAATGTACAAGCAACGTGGTCACTGAATGTACTCTTTCGACCACAATTTCCGACCCTATTTACTGATGTCTTTCCCACAGATCTAAATGCAGAACACTAGCCTGTTGAGCAGTCTTTGTGACTGAAGCTCCTGCCATCCGTGCCCCAATAATGAACCCTCTTTCAAAGTCACTTGGATTATTTTCCTCATGCCATCTTGATCGAGGTCAACTGGGCCTGCTTAGCATTTTTATGCATGCCACAGGGCATGATAGAATGTTAATTGCTTAATTGTATCATGTAGTAAACCTGTATGGACGCATCTGCATTCATTACGTTTCTCCACTCATTTATTCAGGTTTTTCCTTTCATTTTTCACGTGTGTGTGTGTGTGTGTGTGTGTTTATGCATGCATTTCTATGCAAGTTTTATTTATTTATATATTAAGAATCAAGGACCCTCTTGAAAATTTGATGTTTTAATGTATTTTTGTCCTTTGTTCCCTGTGTGCTTCTGTTGCTAAAGCAGACAGCGCTCGCTATTCACAATGACAAATATGAGCAATGTTCAATCAGCGCAGAGCTGCGTTGTACAGCCAGAGAGGAATCGATGTTCCAATTTACTTCCCCTTGTATTTATCCAGGGTCACCGGCACAAATGGGAATAGTTTCCATCTGAATGCTTTTGACATCAAGGCTGAGTTATTTCTTAGTGCTAATGTAAGAACTGGGCTTCCAGCGCACGCTGCAGGTAGTGAACCGTGCGTGATGCTGTGAGAATGTTCTGGAAGCGTGCTCAAGCTTATGTCTGAAGGGACATGGTGTTATTAGGTGCCTAAGATCAATTCCCCTAAAGAAGCTTTCATATCTATCTAGCTTAATGTCCATGATTGGCCCTATAATAAAAATACATTTAACATTTAAAAATAATGACTTGTTCGCTGGATCCTTGCTATGATAAAAAAACACTGAATTACAGTTATTCAGGTCATTTGTAGATTTCAAAAATTAATAGAAGTTGAGAACCCCCACGCTTCTTTTGCCAGTCCACATGCTACAAAATAGGTAGCCGGTGTCACTAAAACATTGGTACCATAGAATTGTTTATAGAGATAGAACTGTGAGTTTTATCACTTTTAAACGGTATATCGTGTCACCCGACTGACTGAAAATTTCACCATAAAAAAACAGAATGAATCCAAATAAACCCACACTGGCCCGAATATGGACTTAAAGGGTTAAACAATCACACATCCACTAGCAGGCCCTCAAAAATATTTCAGAGCAATTATTGGTCTTGTCCAATCAGACACTTTCCCTGGGTTTAGGATTATTAAAGAACCATTTTGGGTGCTATCCAACATCTTATGGGCTGCATGATACAACAGCACATGATACAACTGCAGGATAGCTCATTTGAAGTCACTCCACTATGCCTGCGGAGTTCTGTAATTCACTGCTAAGCAATACAGGAGCAAGACTTTATTTACAGTCAAGGCTGTGCTACAGAACTGGATTTGTGACAAGGCAGGCACTGGCTCATCTGGCTGTACCTGACACACGCTCCGATGAACACAAAGTGGGTACTAGACTGTACAGTAACAGAAAAATGGCGGCTTATGTTATGCCGCGAGCTACAGGGTACAGGGGGAACAACTGCTGTGAAAATATACACTTTCTAGACAGTCAGAGATGGCGGTATCTGCTGATATCAGTGAATGTGCCGAGGAGGTCAAAAAATTATGGCGCGCAGAAGGTTTTTCATTTCCGGAGAAGTGCTGCCAAGGCAGCAGCTCTTAACGAGAATCACGATGACAGGCAAGGAAAGGGCCTTGCCGTGCCCTTGCTTCTGCACAATAAGCCACGTGTCATACAGGGCCTGAACATGGGGTACAGTAGAGTGGCCTACAACTCCCAGCAGGCCATGGAGCTGCTTATGGTCTGTGCTCTGAAAACTACTGCCTCTTAAATTAACAATGAAATAAATCCAAATTACTTCCAAATTAAAATGCGTGGGCTTCTGTAGTTTGCAGGCAATGATAAATGAACTCTGCCAAAGTTTGTCATCAGTACGCTAGATTTAATTTTTAATCGCATTGATTTACAGATTGCAAAACAGTTAAAGCAACGAGGGCCATTGATTAAATGAAGATGAATAAACTGTGATGATCGGTCATTGCATGCATAGGGAAAGTAGAGATTCCCAGTGTCCCCACACTGACCTTTCTGTGACTGTTTCTCTTGTGACTTTGGCCTCATACATTGAGACCATCTCTTTCTGTGCATGTCTCGTGTGCCCCTTCAGGTTTGAGATTAACTTCCTATGCGACCGCGATGACAGGATAGCCTTCCACTTCAATCCTCGCTTCACGGAATCTGACATTGTGTGCAACTCCTTCATGTCCAACCGCTGGGGGCAGGAGGAGAGGTGTACCAACTTCCCTTTTGGAACAGAGGAGCCCTTCCAGGTGATCCACCCCTCTCCTGGGTTTCCAGAACCAAGCAGGCCCGTGGGACCTCCTGACAAGTTTCTGTGCATGTACATCAGAATTCATTTCTTAACCATAACTTATACAGTGTCAGCTCCCATGAAAGTCCAAACCTTGGCGCTATTCTATTGGCCCAGAACTTTGGTGCTGGTCTAATGGCTCAAAACCTTGGTGCTAGCCTATTGGCTAAAAACCTTGGTGCTAGCCTATTGGCTAAAAACCATGCTGCTAGTCTAATGGCTCAAAACCTTGGTGCTAGCCTATTGGCTACACCAAAAGATCTCTAGTACTTGCCATGCTATGGCTGGGTTGGGTGTTAGGTACCTCCCCCTGGCGTGCCTGTACCTCCAGGTCACGTCTCCTGTCTGCCCTGGCCCCACAGTGGTGGAATGAACCTCTGCACTCAGGACAGCAGAAACCTCGACCATCATCCAACACAGACTGATGCTTTACCTCTTCAGATCTCCCCTGACCCCCTTTAGATTTCTTTTATTTTTCTCTTTCTTTCTTTGGATTTCCTTTGGGTAATGTTATATGTATAGCTGTGTACAAATAGACTATTGGCCTCACCTTATCTTTCTGTGACAATGCAAATTTTTGTTTGTTAGGCTAATGCTACACTTATTGATTATTATAAATGGGCCTCTGTACCTTCTTGGAGATAATTCTTACTTGTAATTTATTGGATGTTTCTGTGTTGACTGAACTTGGCTCCACAGTAACAGTGTGGATAATCACTGTCTCTTCCACACAAGACAAGAGACCTTGGAGAACAGGCAAAGAAATTTAAAAAATGACAGTTTTTGAGATGGGTTTTGTAATGAGACAGACGCAGTGGCATCTTGGAAGCAGCATGCTCTTTGTGCGTTATCAGAAGTAGGAGGTCTCCTAAAATCACAAACCCAGAATCAAAAGCTGAGGGACTCTGGACCTTGTTTGGGGAAGACCTGTTCTGTAGCTAATTTCAGCTAATGTCCATCTAACTTCACCAACCACACCCCCACAGAGGTAAAGCAGGGTCTGAATCATGGTGAATGCAAGTGATCTGAAATCTTCTCCCTTTTATTTATTTTTTTATTTTTTTGCAGATCGAAATTTACTCTGACAATGAAAGCTTTCATGTTTACATTGACGACACGAAGGTCATGCAGTACAAGCATCGTGTGGAAGACCTGAAGACCATCACCAAAGTGCAGGTGGCGAACGACGTCAACATCTCCTCATTGGAGATCACGAAAAAGCCTTTTTATTAAAGCAAAATGAGTTCTTAGGGGGCTTTCCTGTCTATATGCAAAGCTGCTGCCCTCTTTTGAGAAAGTTTTGTTTGTTCACAACGTGGATTAATCAGCGTCTCAGAATTTTTTGTTATTGAATCTTTAATAATGATGGTAATCTCATTTGATTGGAATTTTCCTGGAGATGTATGAATGTTGATTTTGCTTGGGGTCACCAGCATTTTCAACAATGGTGCTGAAATATCCGAAGGCCATATTTTAAAATGATGCTCTTTAAATAAACTCTAAAATATGATCACGCTTGGAGTTGTCATGAATGATGGTCCCTTTCCACAATGAGTTACATATATGTTAACCCTGTTCAACAACCTTTCACAGGCACGCTTTTCAGTTTGTGTGTGGAAGACACATTTCAAGTGTGATGTTTCCTTTTCTTTTCATTGTTAATAATTCACACATTCACTACTTCTCTCACCATTATAAAAATGCGACAACTCACCATTATTAACAAACCAACCTATAAACCCACTATATCAAAAAAGAATTCCAGTTACTTTGGTCCTTAAATTGTCACGGAATTTATTTCATTATGATTCAAATGTGCCCACATTCCAACAACAAAGCACTGCTACATGGCAATATTTCATAACAAGCCATCACGAATATATGTTTGTATATTTAATAAATGACAGCATACATAATGTCTCTCCTTCCCAGTACCAGCTAATCTGTATTTCAATGTGGTACTGAAAGGACAGCTCCCAATGAGTTCCTAATGCACACTGCTATCACCGAAGCACAGTGCATCACTGTAAATTGCATTATTACTGTTGATTTGTTTACTGGGCGCTCTTATCCTGAGTGTTCGCGTGCTTATTATTACATGTGATTCCTACATGGCTGGACATTTAGTGAAGTAATTCGGGTCAAGGGTGTAAACAGCTCAGGGATACAACAGCAGTGCCTGCTACCCAACCAGCATGCGCGTTTGCCTATCGTGAAAAACGCATCTTTGTATTAGTGGAATGTGACAACGGTTTGATATAATAAAAACATTTTTGTTTACATTTTCAGCATGAGCAGATATTCTTATGTAGAGCGCTTCACCGTTTACATACTTATTTTTCATGCAGTGCATTTATATATGGATATTTCCTGACGCAAGTCATGTTAAGTACAGCTCCTCGCCTGGGAAACAAATTCCAAAACGCCTTGAGATGTAAAGCAGTTGGACTGGAATATTAAAGTCAACTGGCCAGATGGCGTGTTGTCCGCCAGTGACTAATCCCAGCCAATCTGTGCATTGACATTATTAATATGAGAACATATTCTGAGTGATCTGTGCGTTTTGCCCTTGCACGCGAGTTTTATACGATATAAATGGCTCATTTTTTCTTACGATATAGTCTTCTTTAGTTCCATTGCGATACACCGAATGTGCCCCTAACTACTATCCAACATAATGCATACATTAAAGATTATTAATATCGTTACATCCGTGCTGTGTCATTGATGTAATTTCGCCAATCTAATTGTTTTTTAAATTAAATGTTCATTAGGCTACACGTTTAAAAACAATGCCCCTACTTCTAGAAATGCATCGTTTCTCTCGGATATTTTGATGGTTTCATTTTATACAATTAATCCGTAAAAACTTTCCGAATGTGGCTCGCGAAAGAGTTTACAAATTGCCAATGCGTAAAAATCATTTCCCGCGAATAGTCTGTTGCTTCCATGAATGACTGTTAGGCTATTAGGATCCAGTATGCTTTTGTAACATGTGAGTCAGATTTACGCAAGGAGGGAAAGGAAAGTCACTGCTTTTAACTATCGCAGAGGTATCTTTGCGCATAAGGGACTTACCTCTGCGCCCAGCATCGGGGTCGGGAAGTCTCTTCAACGTCTTACAGGATTCAAGGCGCCCAGACATTCGCCCAGTCATTCTAAGACATCGACAAGGACAGTGCAACAATCCTGGACTATGGGACATTATAATTTAGTAATACCATTTTTGCTTTGCGACAAAATGAAAAGAAGACTTTGTCGACATTTCCAGACCGCGACCATAGCAAACTGCGTTAAACACAATGGGTATGAAGACATCCTTAGTTTTTAAATAATTATTCTTTTTTTGAATTAACGATAATATGTAGTATGTTGGTGCAATGTTCAGAAATACAGTCTACTGGTTTTAATTATGGCGTAATATTATTACTTAGATAAAGAAGTAATTGTTAGAATTCTGGAAGTTAGCTCAATATTAACTACGACTTTGCATTATGATGCCATTATTTAGCTTTCCTTACGAGGCGACCCTTCCCATATATTGGTGTGCTATTGAGCCATTTTATTTACATGTTTGTTTCGGAAATAATCGTGTTTGCTGAAGCAACTAGTGGAGAATGCTAGTTCAGTAGCCTATATTGTTCGTAATTTGACGAGGACCACTCATTAACCCAGTGAACTAATATTAAAATGACGAACGTTAAGGAAAACTAGCAAGAAATGTGAAAATTCGACGGCACTAATCAGAAAGGAATTGTTTATACTTATAACATATATTTTTAGGAAACTTTATATAAAAACGATCTTTTTGTTAAAATATAACAAACTAGATAACAAATCTCCACAAACTCTCTCCCTTCAAAAAATAAATAAATAAATCAAAACAAAACAAAAATCGCAAGAAAATGGCATGTCTTATGCCTTGTAGTTTTGAGCTCTCTTGTAAGTTATGATTTTTTTAAAAACTGGCTGAAAAGCCTTTCATATGTAAACATATATGTTAAAATAGGTGTATGATAATATTCTTTCCAGTGATTAGTTTTTGAGAAAAGGTAGGGGAGAACTGAACACATCGGATTGTCTTTGTTCCAGCTGAGGCAGCAGACTAGACATTCTCCACTGGCTGGTGAGAGAGAGGCTGGGAAGCTATAGAAACATCTTCTCAGTCAACCTCTGGGATCGTTTGAGTCACAAGCCGAAGGACCCGCGGTCTTGGTGCGGTGCAGCGCGTAAGTCGGAAAATGAACGGCTCTTTGGTTCGCCCCGGGGCACGGCAGTCCTTCCCCTCCCCGCGCTATGGTAACGCGTCGCTGGGAGACGCGAGGAACTGGAGCGAAGACTCCTTCCCGCAGGGGAGCGGCGAGCTGGAGAGGCTCTTCCTGCTCACCATTTGGGAGCCCACCACCATCGCCCTGACCGCCATGTATGTTCTGTCCTTCGTGGTGGGCTTCGCGGGGAACATCATGTCCATCAGGGTCCTCACGGGGAGGCGGAGCAAGAGGCTGCCGGGGGTGAGCGCCACCCGGAGCCTGCTGATCAACCTGGCCGTGTGCGACCTGATGGTGGTGTGCGTCTGCATGCCCATCACCCTCGGCTACAAGATCTACAAGGCCTGGGTGTACGGGGACTTCCTGTGCCGGGTGGTGCCCTTCACGCAGGCCGTGTCCGTGTCGGCCAGCGTCCTCAGCCTGACCGTCATCAGCATCAACCGCTACTACAGCGTCCACAGCCCGCTGAACGCCCGGTCCTTCTTCACCCGGAGGAAGATCCTCTGGACCATCGCGGTGGTCTGGGTCCTGTCCTCCGGCATCTGTTCGCCTCTCGTCTTCATGAACCAGCGAGACGAGTTCCGGCCCATCGAGGAGCTGCCCTTCGTCTTCCCCATATGCCGGGAGATCTGGCCCCAGGCCAGGCTCAAGCAGGCCTACAACGTCCTGCTCTTCGTCACCCTCTACTGCGTGCCCGTGGCCTTCAACCTGACCATCAGCTTCCTGACCGGCCGGAAGCTGTGGCACGCCTCCCGCCACTTCGCCGAGCTCGAGGCCCGCGGCCAGGCCGCCCTCTCCTCCCGCCTGAAGGCCCGCAAGAAGATCGCCAAGATGGTGGTGGCCCTGGTGCTGCTGTTCGCCGTCTCCTGGCTTCCGCTCTACGTGGCCGACATCTGGATCGACCACGAGGCGGACACCCCGCCCTGGCTCCTGCAGCTGCAGTCCTTCGCCCAGTGGCTGGGCCTCACCAATTCCAGCCTGAACCCCATCTGCTACTGCTTCATAGGCGACCTGTACCGCTCGGCCAAGGTCATCAAGACCAAGTACCGCCAGAGGTGCCTCACCTTCTTCAGGTCGTCCACCTCTGACTCGCTGCCCAAAATGCTCGCCAGTAAGCAGCCCAAGTCCGGGCAGCACGGAGAGGCCATCTGCTGCCGGCTGGAGGAGCGGTTCTCCGACTGGTACTCCCACGGCAGTACGTGCGAGACCACGCTCGGCTCCGGTCAGCAGGTACCGCTTCACGGCGTGTTAGCCCACAGAGACTTCAGGGACATGTCTGGTCACACAGGCTTCTAACCTGTAATCGTAATCATTTCTTCCAGAGAGAGGAGGGTACCGTGTGCTGCATCACCGTAGATTGACCATCGTCAGCGTCCTTTTGTGGATTGCGCTAAATGGCGAAAACTGTTGTAAGCTACAAGATGATTCTATGGCCCTTTAGCCTTTGGGGAAAGAAGATAAGTGACCTCAAGAACATTGCTAACTGAAGCACATGCAGCATTGTTTGGTATGTAGGGACGGACCGATGCTTATTTAAGCAGCTGTACTTTGAAAAGTGATTTCAAGTGGAATATATTTTGGTAAGCATATTGACAAGTGAAAACACCACTACATCAAAAAACAATATTGTTTGCGTCAAAATATGCTTTGTATTTCAGTGTGGATCTCTACAGTGGGTAAATTTGGACAAAGCAATTGCTGGGTTTCATAATTGATGACTCCTGTAGTTATATGTTGATAATTGAAAACGTATTTTCAGTGTCATTAGCATAACACATTACTGTGACTCAATTATTATTTTTAACAGAAGCATGAGACATAACTCAGATATAAATATAAATTTTGTATGCTACCAAATATCTACTGGGGAAAAAATGTGTGTATATATTACTTCAGATTACATTCATTTGTCCAATTACTTTTGGTCCCCTAAAATGGGGGACTATGTATGAAAAGGGCTGTAATTACATGGATCACCCAATATGGATGTAAATGCCCTCATATTAAACCTGACAGTCATATGCATTGTTTCATGTCAACTGAGTGTGCTGGAGTACAGAGCCAAAATAACAAAAATGTCACTGCCCCAATACTGTCACATTTAACCGTATGCATGCATATATGCATGTGTGTGTGTGTTTGTGTGTGTGCATGTGCACGTGTGTGTGTGTGTGTGTGTGTGTGTGGCCTATTCTTTATATATAGGAAAGATCTACTTGCCACACTTACCTTACTCCTTAAAATATTGTATGAAGAAGGTAATTCTGTTTCTGTTAAAATTGGTCACAACGATAGGGGGCTCACTGTGTGCCAGATTTAAGTACAAAATGCAATCTGGCTTTGCAGAGATTTCTTTTGAAACAGGAAATGTCTTCTTGTGTACATGGAGCTGGTTCTCTCAATGAAAAGGAACAAGGTGTCTTAGCTCGCTGTGTAACGACATGGGTTTCCATTTTTACGTCTGGCCTGGGGCATTGCACGGCAAACATAAAACAAAATTGCGTCTGATTAAAAGCAATTTTCCAGTTGTGGGCAGAAGGACACCAGGGGCTATTTGTGACGTGACCATTTTACAGGGTCTGGGCATTGGAGCGATTTGAATTGAAAGGGATTTAGGTTGAGAAATTTGTCCCCCTGAGCTAATTCACGCCTGTTCTGGGTCAGCTGCCGGAATCAACAGCTGTTCTCCTCATTGAGTCTCTCACGGACTCGTCGTCTCATTTGTCTTCCCGTCGCGAAGGCTTTGATGCCAGGTGGAGAAAAATGAGACTGGGAGATCGGAAATCTGGGTAAACAGGGAAATACTTCATCCTCTACGGGTCTTCAACAGGTCAAAGAAAGACAAAGATGGTAGTGGCTCAGTGTCAGCACACTGGTATTGAATGAAGCGTGTGTATTTTCATGGTGTCCTCAGTTTTGAGGACATATATTACGTCCCAGCAACAATTCAATTTGCGAAGTACAAAACCAAACATCTAGGGAATGTAAAATCGCAATATTTGCTTTTGTGGTATCTTCTACTGCGGTTTGTGAACGTGTGTGAGCATGAGAGATGAGAGAGGGGGAGGGGGGATAGAGAGAAAAAGAAAAATCTTGATGACCCTCTTGATCATTTAATCAGCCTTTCAAGCACATGTGCACTACCATGCAGAAAAGAGGAAGACTGTAAAATGGAGTCAGCAGTGGCGACCTGTCCCCACCCCTTCTTCCCCAGTGAAGCGCCTCTCTGATTGCCTGCACCGTCTAACAAGCAATCCACCCTCGAGAAGCTGCTGCAGAAATGGCCCCAAGACAAACACTGATTGGTGCTAATGAGATGAGAAATGCAATCAACAGCCGTGACAGATGCAATTTGCTAAGTGTGAACCAGCCAGCTTTTGCACGAATAATGATAAATTTGTGAGCAAATACCTTTATCGAGTGACTTTTATGGCCATGTTTGGGAGTTTACCAAATTATATTTGCATGGATGCATAAGTGTTTCAGATGGCAGTGCTGTAGATTCAGTGCCTGGTTAAATAGCAGCACCTTGCTTGGGGTTCACACCAATGATCTCATGGACACAGGTTTGTTCTCTTAACCACTGCACTAAAATACCTCCCTTTCTCCCTACAAGCAACTCTTCATGAATTAGTTTGGGAATCTTGTATGGTAACATTTTTTCAGAAGTGATCTTTCTGTGTCTCTCCCTGTCTCTCTCTCGACACTCAGGTCTTCTTAAAACACACAAACTTCCTGATCTATTTTCATGCACAGACTGTCACTCAGTAGGAGGTTGTATAAAGATATGAGTTTATTAACCAGTGCTTAGCAGCACAGGGTTGGAAAGCCAGCTGTTCCCGGAAATGATATTTCATTAACATTCAATCAATTATAACAGTTTTATATTACTCACATTCATATCCACACTTTCATGCCTGGCTCATGAATACATATTGTAACTACTGACGTGGTTCTTTCATGCTTAAGAAACTATAAAGAATCAAGACTGTGAATGCTCTGCTATTTTGTTGCTTTGAGCATAGTCTATTCAGTTGCTCTAAGAGGCAAATTCTTTTATGCATTTCAAGATCATTTTCAACTTATTTTTCAGGTTTATAGATGTAAATTTCCACTTAATATCAATCACCTGTAATAAAAAAAACATAGTGATTATAGCGAAAAATGTTTTATCACTGTCTGAATGGAAAACATGACATAATTACAACAGTCATTCCAGACCTCATTCCAGATTCCGAAGCGTTGTAGCACTGATTTAAAAGTGCTCTAGAACAACAAAAAATTATGATCTACTGAAGATGAATATGTCATATTGTCCTGAAGCCTTTTGATTCCTTGTAAGCACTATGTAACCCAATAAGCACTCTCAGTAAAGCGAATGGTTGTGTGTTCACTGTAGATGAATTTGATATCACGGTGAGATTAGTCGTTTTTATTATTTCAGGTGTATTCACCGGCTTCCTAACTGTGCCTCAAACTCATTTTCTGAGAATCATAACTTGGTAGCATTAGTCTGTAGGGTTAAATAAGAGTCAATCATAAAGCTACACTTCATTAAACATCATACATTTCTTTGACCATAATTTTGAGTTTGGTGGCCGGTTCAGGCTTTGGAACCAAGGTGTTTGTAACCTACCCATTCAGTGACTTAAATTAATGATAAGTGTTGTAATGCACCAAAATCCAGAAGACCCCCCAGGACTGGAGTTCAGTATCCCTGCTGCAAACCCTTTTCGGAAATAGGTCACTTAACTTACTACTCCTGCCACAATGCACTACCAAAAACACACAATTAAACTTCCTGCTGTCTCTGGTTCCCTTGAGTTATGCTCATACAGTATGCATGTATGTTAGTGGTGTGTAATAAGAAATTTCAGCAAACATTTAAATTATATGTGTTACTCTCTTAGAGTTTTTAAGGTGAGGTTTTAGGGCCCTTTAAGCTGCAGCGCTTAATTTGTATTTCAAAATACAAGCAACTGATGTGAGCTAAAATAAGGGAAAGTAGTCCCGTGTGGATAAATAAATACTCTCAGCGTGTTCATTTTTAATAACATAATTGTTTATGGTTTCCCGAGCACCTAATGGCTCATTAAGAAATGGAAATTACTGACATATATACAAAAGGGACTGATGACAAATATCTAGATTTGGAAGGGATCAAATATATGCGTTCTGTTTATAGATGAGATATTCACAAAAATGAGTACTTCTTAGGGCAAATTTAAATAAGTATATGCTAATTGTGCCTAGTGGTGCATTAAATGTGACATACACCATAAGACTGGCAAATCACAGTTAATTACTCTTCCCCCTTACAGCACTTGGAGTCCTTGTTCATTTAACCCTTGTACTCGGTTACTTTTTGGGGGTGTGAACCAATGTTATCTTACTTTTAACCAAAGCTTTCATGCCACAGATCAGGGGCTTGTGGTCAAAGGTGCTAGGTGGTGCTATTACACCCTCACGAATCACCATCTCCCAGAGAATTACAATTGCATTCAAACATGAAGTCTTCAGAATGACAGAGTGATATGAGCATCGTTCTTATTCACAGGAGCCATCTTTGCATCATTCTTCACCAATTTTTACATTTAATATAAATTAACACAATGTGGTTAATTGTTAGAATTCTTTACTAGAAATACTGGCATTACCTTAAAGTCGCGAAACCATGAAAATGTGTAAGACGTAGCGAACATTCTTTAGAAATCAGTAGCCAACATGGAAAGTATTGGGGGAATATACAGGGGACACAGACATTGAATTCAGCAGCATGCCAGCACCTGGGGTAGTCAAGAATCATTGTTTTTTATTGCTACCTGTGATCAAAAATTCCCCCCTCCCCCCGCCCCGGCATTTGTTAATTGCTTTTCATTTGCACCCCCATGACAGGCAAATCCTGTGCAGGACCCTGCAGTAGATTGTTGTTATTTATTGTTTTGAACCGGCATTTATTATTTTTCATCTTTATCTATTTGATATTTTTTATAATATCAAATAGAAACACAAAAAGAGCCAAATTTACACTTGCCACTCATTTTTACAATAGGGCTCTGTGATATAAAGCAAAACAACACATAGTTTTATCCAGAATTGTTCAAATTCAGGATATTAAATGGGAATGGGAAATGTCAGACTACACATTAGCTGCAGCCCATTGTCCATCCATTGTACAGAGACTTCTCTATTCTGCTGGGCAATGTTGGGTCAGATCACCCATAATGCATCTGTAATCCAAATTCAACTGTCCTAGGACCATAGTGACAGGGAATTGTTAGCTTTCCCAGGTTTTGTGCTACTTTGCCACTTCCTGGAAAAAAAATCTTTTTTTCAAAGAATACCGCATTTCACATTTGAAAAGATGCCAGTGACTGTATCAAGAAAAGCCATAACATCTAAGGAGCTCAAAGTATTTATTAAAGTGGAACTGAAACAATGCTGAGCAAGTTTCCCGTATCCCATAATTCCTGCACAATGACCTCCAGCTGTGATCCAGCAGTGTTTTATCACCATATTTCACCTTAGTAAAAGAAATATGACCAAATCCCCTATAGAGAGAAATTGCCAAAATGGGTATGTCTCAGGAGAGTGTGATTTTTAACAGGAGTGTGGCAAGCTACTCCGTTAAAAGCTTCCAGTCAAGTTTGAACTGCCACTGTTGTCAGAAAAATTTCTGAACCCGAGAACACTTGACCATTTTCCAAACCTTCGCAAGATTCAAAATGTGTTCATTTATGTGTATGAATTTATTTCAAAAATGTCATTTTAGTTTAAAATTTATTGTGACCTGCCATTTTTCTGACAGTATAAAGTGATACCATAAATCAGAATATAAATGAACAAAGTTAGCGCTATATTACATCGGAATAAGTTGGCAGTAGGGGCCATTTCATGGAGAGACACTAAAGAAGAGAAGATGTGGCAGTTAAAGCAAGCAGGCAAGCAATAACCAAAAAAAAGACGGGAGACCATGTAAATGCGACACAGTGACCAAAGGCAGACGTGATGCAAGCTTGTAAATATTCCTTTCTTAGAAGTAGTGTCAGCTGGGAAAAACAGGGACATTGGTGAAAGTATGAAGGACGTATAAAAGTGACAATAGTGCTGTCTGAGCTCTTAAAACTTTATTTATACCTTCATATCATTCTGTATGATGATGGATTCACATGAAGACCATATTCCTTTGTTATTTTATGTCCTTTGTTCTGGTTCAACAAAGGGTTGTTGTGCCACATTAGTGATAGTTGTCTCTGTGTAATCTCTTAGCCTTGGGAAACACAGATTCCAAATAAACAGATTTCTAATATCATACTCAGATTCATCTTGCACGAAAGTAATTTCACACCCTGTGCCTGTTAAATTTCCCTTTCTAAACGTGACACAAAAAATACATGCATTCTCATTTGTGGACCAGGCTACACACCGAACAATATGCTGCACAAAACATTAAGGTAATATAATGATGCAGACTAGGTCTTGCAAATATAGGAATTGTAAAATTGCACAAATGTGTTTGTGTAATAAGAATCTCTATTGTACTGAACACAAGCTGGAGCACAGGTCTGAAAATAATCTTCACACTTCACACTTTTTTGTCTAACACTAGATTTTTTGAATCCCAGAAATTTGCTGTGGAAGAATGACCCAACGTGGCCTGTGCTTCACACTAGGGATTGATTTTGATGGAAAGGGGGTTTGACATTCCAAAACCAAAAACCACTAGAATGGATGAAATTGTTGACCACGGTAGGGGAATTTACAATTATAATCACCTGCATACCTTTAGTTTCTGGGGAGGGTTTGGATTTTTTGTGATGAACTTAAACCCTCTCCCTCCACCCCCTGCCCCAGTTACATTTCTGCATCACATACACAGGAGACTGGCAGGTTCAGATATTTTCTGATAACTGTCTGACTTTTTAAGGAAAGGATTAGCCATTTATCTTGAGGTGTGCAATGTTAAATGCTATCCAGATTAAAAGACACCGATCTTTAAATCCTCAGCCCTAGTGCCTTTTGTATGACCGATTCAGCAGTCCAATTCAGGGAGGTTGGCTGTCAACTGCACTGAGGGTGCCTGTCAACTGCAACTTGGGTAATAAGCGGGAAAGATGGCTGTGATAGAGGCCTGGGAAAGGTTAGGCTCCGAATGGCAAAGGTGTGCCATTCAGTCTGAGTGGCTATCCCACAGGGGTGACACGGGCTGGCTGGGAAGCAGCCGCTCTTCACTGTCAGTATCACATTTTCAGGCTACCAGTGAATCTGCTGATAGGTAACATGGGATTGGAGAGACCAATGGCGGGCATCTCTGACAGCCTATTAAGAGGCCACCTCTGTGGTGACATCCTGAATGGTAAAGTTGGTTGTCATGGGGAATGAGGGCAAGGGGACAACATGCTCAAAAAAAACCCTGGTTACACCTTACTCACTGTAATGTTTGTACCATTATACTTTCCATTCTAGGTACCATATCTTACATATCCTCTTGACAAAGGTCTTGATAAACCAGTTGGTACCAACTGGAAGAGTACTATATCAGCTCCAATTTTGCATTCCCTTATGCAGTTGGAATACACACAAATACATTGTAAATAATGGGGATATGGCGATAAATATATTTAACAGCAATGTATTTTCATATGTTTTCCAATATACTGTGAAGCATTCCTATACCTTTTTGTGATCTTGATGATATCCCTAATAACAATATATTGGAAAATCTCCCCTCTCTGTCAGGGTTAGAGCATTGCCTTTTGATGACATGAATAAAAGTAAATTCCTTGCAGTCTGCACAGTGTGACCCCTTCTTCTACCAAATCTATAATGGAAAGAAAAAGAAAATGAATCCGAACGAATCGTGTTCAAGTTATTTTGATTCATTTGAAAAGACGCTGAGGACAATGACAGTAAAATTCCTGGTGTGTCTGTCCAGGTCATAAAAAACCATTTATCACCAAAAAAATCCGAATAATAGTTTTCAAATAATAAAAAAATAATAAAATTGCCCATTAATTCCCTAGTGCCTTCTGGGAGATGGCCTCATAACATGGGCTGTAAATTGCCAGCTCAGTAGGTGGGCACTGCGATGGAATAAATAATAAGAGGATATGTAAGATGTTAATAAGAGGATAGGTAAGATGTTTTTTTTACCAGAAACATCCAAAAGATTGTTGGCACCTATTTACAGATGCAGGTCCTTTCGAATCATTAGTACAGAATCCTTAAGTCTCTCTTGAACTTACCATCAAATAACAGAACAAGCTTCAAAGTGGTTCTTAAAAACATGAGTGAAATTGGCAGGCAGGGTATGGGACCTGCAGGTGAACAGAACGGAAACAGTGGAATTTAATAGCCAACCTTTCCGCTCATTCCTTCTCTTTTCCCCGGCTGACTCATGCCTGATGCTAATGATGCAAATGGTTCCTCAGGTGAACGTGTCAGAGGTCAATAAGCCTGCTCATCTCTGATCATAAAAGGCAAATGAACATCATCTGCTGTCTATTGCAAGGCCTCGGCCTGATGAATCGCTTTCCGTTTTTCCCGTTCGCACCGAAACCCAATCACCTTTCTTTCAGCGCTTCCAGCTGAGGATGACAGAGCCGCCCATGCGTACAAATAATGAATTTATTTCAAATGGAGGCACAGTAGGGGGTGTATGGAAACTATTTTATTTTTCTGTCCAGTATCTGACTCTCGTAATGGATGGAAAATTCCTTTTTTACCTCATGCTTGCAGTGCAATGAAAAAATCTGACTTTAAAACAGTTTGACCACCATGGATTTGCTCTACCATGTTGTACGGCACATAACATCCAGACATACATAATTTTATAGACAAAATCAGGGAATGGGTTCTGATCCTGATGCTAATTTCTCCGTTGAACTTTTTAAAGAAAATGTTGCTTTGCGCTTCTTAAGTATGGTGGTTAGGAAATGGGTTTGACTTAATGTTATTGTTATTGATTGAATTGTTTAAAGGGCTAAGCTCTTCTGATATTCACTCGGTTTGTTTGCTCGACAGCTTAATCAATGGCTTCCTTAACCCAATCTGTGTCTAGACGTTGAAATATCTCTAGTATCTCCTTTGCTCTTTACAAATAATGAGACTCAATCCTAAAATGGTCCCTTTTATAATGGCTATGTATTACTGTATCACTTAAAATGATGCCACTTAAGGTCAAGATATGGTCCGAATGTGTACCGTAAAATGTACCATTTTATAAGTATATATTTTTACACCCCAAAAAAATTCTGTATTGATAATACATATCGCCTTTCTGTGAGGCATATTTAAATGCTTATTTTGCCAATTCCAATCTTCCAGAAATTCATTGGTATATAATGCAATAACATAATAACTTTCGACAAGTTGTTACTTGTGTATTTAAATTCATTATTTTTTATTATCGCTGTAAATGTGCATTAACATGAATGTAGCAGAGATAACAATTGTTCCTTTGTTCAGCGTCTTTATTTATGACAGCTATATAAAAAATTCACCAAACAGAAACTTGCAGGGTCAACATAAATATCAATATGACCGCTGAGAGCTCCTGTTGTGGGCAGTCTAAAACAGAAAAAACCAATAGACACAAGTGGATTTTCCCAGGCTGAAGACCTCAGGTCAACATTAATCATCTCTGACAGGAAGGTGCATAGAAAATGAATGGCAGCCACAGAAGAACATATTTAAAAAGTACTGTCAACATTTGGTGACACAACATTTGGACAAATGCCTCACTGTGAGTTGAAAGACCAGTCAACCCAGAGAGAGCAGAGTCTCGGTGATAAGAAAATAAATCAACATAGACAGTGAGAAAAATTGCCCTTTAAAACTCTGAAATTTCCCTTTAGTGTTACAGTAACAGCAGTCATTGTGACAAATAAATAACAAATTACAGAAGCTGGCCCAGATCACCAATGAAAACATTGGCCACAGGGACAGTAGGCCATGATTTAACTATTATTAACATTGTTTACCATTGTTGTGATCTTTGTTCAGTTGCAGTTAGTTCAGACAGGCCTCGTTCGCTCGGTGGAGTGGAGATAGCTATTTTTTGGACATAATAAATTAACTTGGCCCATGAGTACTTAACCATTGCAATACATCGCTCTCATAGAAAGCATAATTAGATAATGTAACCAATTAGAAGAACTCCAAAGTTGTTATTCTTGAGCCCCATTATTTCGTTCAGTAGCCTAGGGTAATGCCCATTTGTTCACTCATAAAGCACGAGTTTAGACAGTCAGCAGCGAATGGGTTTACTTTCAGTTTTACAATGTCCTTCAACATTGCATCATTTAAATGAAATACATTATCATGTTTAAAAACATGTTGGTTAGAATTTAAGTGCAATGTAGGTGGAGCCGCTTGGTCAATCAAACGATTAAAATAGAACGACTCAACTTAGAAAGCTAATCATTACTCCCGAGTCGGTAAAAAAAGAGTCGGTCAATTCGAGCGAATCGCTCCCAAACTGCACACCGCTAATATTTACCATAAGTCTCTTCCAAAATTGTATATTTTCCATTACTCTATTGCCAAACAGGGTATTCAATTTTTCCACACAGTCTATTTACCACCATTATACCTTGATCTACCAGAATTTACCATGATTTTGTATAGTTGCCATTCATCTGTTCCCAAACAGTATATTTACCATGATTCCATTTCCACACAAGATATTTACTATGGGTTAATCATCTGATTGGCTATGGCGTGCGAATTGGGGGGTTTCTCAATCTTCCCTCCTACACCCACCTCACCACCCCCTCATCACTGGAGCGCTTTTATCTTCCATGGATGTGTGAATCTGGCCAGCAGTCATAAATGTGAAGTTTGGAAAAGGGCGGGGGGAGGCGGCTTGTCAAAGTTCATAAAACAACACACGATTCCTTCCGGTGAGAACCAGGGACTATAGTCAACAAGGCTCCCTCCCCGGCGAGGAATCAGCTTTGCCTATATTTAATCAGCAAAGGTGCAAAGGTCATGTGGCTGTTATCACATTGACATTTGACGAGATTAAAAGGTTCTGTCCAATTAATATTCTCACTGGTCCCTCTGGCACCTTGAGCAACGAGATGGGACATCTAACAGCCTTGAATAATGTGCAAGGACAAGCATTAAGGTGAGAAGGTTCTTGTTCTAATTCATTCACTGCACGTTTGGAATGAGGACACAGCAGCGTACAATGAATGGGGTCCTTCGGTATCTGCCTGTTGATATCACTTTAAAGTTCACTTGATTTCAGAGAAAAATTAATGAACATTATGTCTCTCTATGAACATCAGCATGTATTTGTACGCATGTCATCTGATGAATTTCCGTAGCTAATCAATGTGTCCACCAAACAAGCTAGTGAAAGGTGCATATGATAGACTGGTAGCTTATTTTTACTCTGTAAACTAAATGATACCACTTCACAGGTGATATTTCTTAGCTTGCATGCATTATCCTACAACACAGTTACAGGATATTATTGTCGTAGGATATTATTGTATGAGGACAGCCTATACAGCAGCCTTACTAAATATTGTGCTAACATTTCTTGACATCGTATGAAAGGTTGCATATTATGTCTCAGGGCCCTATTTAACACTAGCCAACTAGATAGTAGTGTTCACCGCAATTGTTTTGTGACTCCAGGCTTGAGCGCAACTATGATAATAAATTATTTGTGGATGTGATGGGGTTTTGGTTTCGTTAATGTCAATCAGTTCACCGCATGTCTTTCCCTTTAAAAGCAGTGCATTAACGCCACTCGCCTCGACTCTTCTCAACTTTTTTTTTTTCAGGCAAAAGCTGTGGATAGTACCTGGTATCACATCCGTCGAGGTTCCAAGCAAGCTGAGGCAATACCAGAAGGTGACGTGAAAACACTGCAGACCACTGATTGGTCAGAGCAACATGTTTCATGCGGCGTCGCTATGACGACCAGCTACATTGACGGGGGTACTACCTGAAGTGGAAAACAAAGTGCCTGGTACCAAAAGCGAGTAGAGTCGAGTCGAGTCGAGTTGAGCTGGTGCCATGCGGTGAAAAAGCGGCATTAGAGGCTGTGCTGTGGTGCAAGTCCTCCAGGCCCCAGTCGAGCAGTAAACAGGGAGAAACCGAGATGGGAATGCACATTTATAGGACAGGAAGTGACGTACTGCACCCAATCACCATGTGATATGCCTGACAAGCCATAGTCATGTGACTGTGACATGATTCTGACCTGTTGATTCAAAATGGTGCCCATAGAGCCTACATATTGATAAACATTTTGGTGTTAATAGGTCATTCGTAACTACTTAGCTTTGTATGAATAATTCTAAATTGAAATCTCTTCTGTATTTGTACCTTTATGTATGTTTCCAAATACATCAATTTTGATCTTACCAAAGAACAAATTCAGATAAGAAAAAAACGTGTCAGTCGAAACGTTCATATGCACATTTCATGATCAAATCTCACTGAATGCATGTTTTGCTAATTGGACATGGAGCTTCTATAGACTTCAAAGCAGCAAGGCTTGTGAAAGTAAGCTCAGATCTGGCAGATCTCAAAGGTTCAAACATTTTCTAGTAGTAAACACACATCTTCCTCTGTTGTATTAATACATCCAGCGTACCTACAGATTCAGTGGCTCACTGAAAAAGTCAGGCATTGATTACCTCAGTGAAAATGTTACCGCCGTCCAATCACTATGCCTTTTTTTATCTCAGTAAAAGTAAACTGTGACTGAGCTTGAGCTTCAAAGAGTCCTACCGCAAATACTATGGGTGGCAGAGATTCTGTACCGGAAGGGTAAACAGCATTATCTCACATAGCCACATGGTGTTTTCTTCCCACTTCTGCCTCTGTGAAGTCACACAACATTTTGAATTAATGAGCTTCGAGGCTGTGCTTCATATTGGATATGTGTTTAGTCTGAACAGGCAAAACACAGCTCCTAATGCCGTCATTATTCTTAAAAATATCTTATGTATCAGTCTGTATTCCAACAGAAGGTCTTCACGAGATACACAGTAAAAAAAAAAAATAAACGGATATTGCCTGTCAATGACTGTGCTGCTGTTGATGATTGACAGGTGCTCAGAAAAGCTTAAACAGGTCACACAAATGACAAACAGTCAGCCTAATGTCTGCTGGCTGAACAATGCAGCAGTGCACTGCAGACAATACTGTCAATTGTACTGTTTGGAATTAACTAAACTAAATCATTTTCTCTGTACCATTTAAACCATTCTGGAACATGCATAGAAAATATGTATCGCTGCATGGTCGCTAACCTCATTAGTTGATTTTTAATTATTGAAAAAAATATTTATTAGTTGATTTACTGTTAAGCAATGTAGCCTTGCTCTCTGGCAACCAACCATTACAATGGTTACTGAGGATTTTCAATGTCTTTCCTGTGTAGAATTTGAAATAATGACCTGGATTTAATCAATATTTGCCCTAAATATTAATTTGCATGGAAAGCGAGTGTTCTTTTTCCCATTGGAAATAATTGTCTGATGATTTCAGGGACCTCCAAAATGAATGTGTGTTTGTGAAGAAAAACCAATAGTATTAATAGTTAATTGATTGCATTTGTAGTCTGTTGCTGTTGTATCCTAAAATAAGGACCAAAGAAGTGTCAATGCCAGTAAAGCAGATCATTGTGAGGCTGAAAAATCTGAAAAAATCAATCACAGACATAATGAAAATGCTGGGTGTCTCAGGGTGTTTTCACATACAATTATTTTAGAATGAAATGGACTCCGTTCTTTTAAAGTGAACCAGCTGCAAATGAACTCGGTCTTTTTTGTGATCACATTGTAAGTGGACTAGAAAGAGGGTTCTGCTCCCTTTCTGGTCAACGTAAGCATTGATGAGATCTCCAACCACTTGCTCACACAACAGCTCCTATAGGACTCCGACCCCACTGCTGCAACACTGGAGAATGGGCAGGGTTTGACATAAGCGACATAAGTACACGTTAAAGGGAAAAAGATTAAAATGAACGGCAATTTCATGCCCTAACAGAACCTGTACCTGAAATTAAGAAATTAAGCATTTGCACCATTGTGACATAAAATTGCCAGGCATTTAAAAAAAATCTTTTTGCCATTTATGCGTAATTGTGCGCCACTTATGTCAACCCCTGATTATGGGTAATTTTCTTTAAGATGGCCTCTGCAGATGTGTTCATCATTTGGTTCTGCTGCATTTCGAGGAAGCGGATGCAAGAAGAGCGCAGGTTTCTTCTGACCACATACAGTAATCTCCCAAACCCCACTGGCAGCTATTCTGCTATTTATTTTTATCCGGGTACACTCAGAAGTCACTGCAGCTGCATACAAGTCTCGAGGTATTAAAGTGTTTGGCAAAATGCAAAGCAGACTGGGGCCTTGCATTTTTCACAAATTAAGTGGACCTTGAAAAGAACCGCAAACAAATTGTGTTGAGACAAGCTCCTGAGGTGTTCTGAGTTTGGTTAGTTTCCAAGTTTGTTTTCCATGTTCACATATTTTTTAAATAAATAAAATATAATTAAAACAAAAGCTAAGTCAGCAGTTTGAGTCCACTTGAGAGGCTGAAATGAACCAAGTGTGACAACACCGTCAAAATCACCAGTTTGGCTCATTAGGAAGCAAGAATGCACTGGCAGCAATAGACTACCAATAGACAATGACCACAGAAGACCATTGTAGTGGATGATTTGAGAATACTTTCAATTGTTAATAAATACCCCTTTTCAACTGTGAAGCAGATAAAGAACACTTTCCAGGATGTAGGCATAGGTGTGTCAAAGACTGCCATAAAGAGAAGACCACACCAGCGTAACCTCAGAGGGTTCACCACAGGTAAGCCTTAAGAACAGAACGGCCAGTTTAGAGTTTGCTAAAAAGTACATTAAAAACTGTAGAGTTATAGAACAAAGTCTATCAGATGAGGTGCATATTGACCTGTTTGGAGAAAGAAACTGCTCCTTTATGCATACACCATTCTATGTCTCTTCAGCCAGCTGTTGCTGCAGTAATTAAAAGACAGCCTGGACCATTTTTGTACTTTTTTATTTAAAACTCTGGGTTGGGTAAGTAAAATGGCCACTGACCATCAGCATTGCCAACTTTGACGGTTGAAGACAAATTGGTTGAATTGTCACTGACTTTTCACTAACTGTTGCAGCTTGCATCCATTTCAAGACCTTGATGATAATCTACAGGGTGGCAAATGGAGAAGTTCCATCACACCTCCAGTCAATCCTCAGACCGTACATGTTGACAAAACAGCTCCTTTTTACAGTCTTGGGCAAGATGGCTGTTTCTTCCCTGTGTGCTGTGTAACTGGCCAGGGAGCCCATCTGTCCTGGTCCCGCAGACATAGCATGAACTTTTCACAGTGAACAGGCCTGCATATCATTCATCTTCCAAAACGGGCTAAAGACCTACCTAGCACTTGCTATTTGATTTGTGTATGCGTGTGTGTGCGTGTGTGCATGTGTGCCTGTGTGCGTGTTAGCGTGTGTGCGTGTGTGCGTGCATGCGTGCGTGATATGATTTTTGTATGCACACAGACTCTCTGATTTGGGACTGCTGTTCTTAGCCAGATTCACATCACTGTTTCTAAAGGACTCAGGTGGATGCATTTATGTTCTCTCAGACTGTACGGCACTCAGGCTGAGTGTGTGGTGAATGAAGGTAATGTGCTGTACTAGATGTGTGAGACTGAAAAGCCAACTGCCATTTTAGCTCTTAAAAATAGTCAGAGTTAAAGTAGACATGAGATTGAAACCTTTTTAGCTTATTTTTTTTTCTTCCAGAACAAACTATTACAGGCATTGGCTTATATTTTGGTCACTGTGCATCATGATTTGACTGCTTTGGCTTTAGAGAGTTATCTCACTTGGTTTAGAACATTAAAATTAGCCTGGCAGCACTGCTGGACATTGCAGTGGTGGTGTGTTGTTCGTTTTTGTTTATTTGCCACCAGACACTGGGCAGCATTACTATGGGAAGCCATGTTATCTGATAAGACAACAAATAAAATAATTATTCATGTGATGAATCAGCACATGCCACAGAAAATCCCAGGGATGATTGTTCTAAAAACAATGGCTATATGAAAGCTAAAAATAAAACCTAATTTCCTGTCTTGATCCTTTCAGTTCTGTTTGAAAGCAAAGCACATATGACAAAAACTTTTGCAGAGACACCTCTCACAGTACAGTGTATATTTCAAGATAACTGCTGGAAAAAGCTGCAACCATTGCTGATCCAACTTTCTTCAACTTGCATGCTTCAAGAACATTTTTGGATCACAGCGACGAAAGGGAGATGGCTAAGAAACATCCATCCATTATCTATACCCGCTTATTCTGGGCAGGGTCATCATACATTGGGTGAGAGACAGGAATACACCATGGACAGGCCTCCAATCTGTAGCAGGGCACACACACCATTCACTCCCACACTCAAAGCTATGAGCAATTTTGAGTGTCCAATTAGCCTACCTGCATGTCTTTGGACTGTGTGAGGAAACCAGAGTACTCAGAGGAAACCCACACGGACACGGGGGGAACAATACAAACTCCACACAGAAAGGCCCAGCCCGGATTTGAACCCAGGACCTTCTTGCCGTGAGCGCTAACCACCATACCACCATGCCACTCCGGCTAAGAACCATGCCGTGTGGAACTGCATGTGGGAGGGGGAGGGGGGGCATACTGTTAGGGCATTCTGTCAAAATCCCAAGAGACCCAGTTAGATAAGTTAGTAAACCATCTCCTCAGAGAAAGAGTGAAGAAACCTCCCACCCATGTCCTCTCTCAGAAGTGAATACTCAGTAGCAGCCTGAAAAGGTCCAATAAGGTTCGCACCATAAATTCCTGTGTGATGAGGTCTAATCGGCTGTGCACCCATGGACGCATGCTCATACAAATCTAAGAATTTCAACAGAGATTGGATTTACTGTATTGTCCACTGCCTTTAAATCTAGAATAAATTGGATCTTGAGGAATTTACCATTTTCTATTCAGCCAATGTCTTTGACAGCCAATCTTGTAATATGATTGTGTGATGGAAAAAGAAGAAAAGCAAATTGCTGTAAGAAGCAAAAAAGAACTGTTTTTGCTTGGGTCACATTTTTAAGGAGTTCATTCCATCTTAAAAAAGAGCAAAAAAGACATGTCATTCTGATCCTGAAAAATGACATTATTTGACTAACTATACTGTAGTAATTATGTGTTTATTGGATCCCCCATTTACCTCCAAAGACAGCTACAGGTAACCACCAATTTAAAGGAAACACTTCACTAAACGAGAGCTAAAAAGTAAATTGAAAGCAGGTGCTTCCACACAGGTGAGGTTCATGAGTTAATTAAGCAATTAACCATCCCAGCATGCTCAGGCTGTGTATAAAAATGCTGGGCATAGCCTGTTGCTCCTTATTTCAAGCTTTTGTGACTGCAGTTAGAGATCTCAGTGACAAGCCTGCATAGGTTTGAAATGCTGGGTAAAACATGAAAAACTGAATCACTGCAAATATCAATCTTGGGTATGAGCAGGCAGTTTAATCAAGAATAGTCTGTTAAATTGTGAGGAACACTATGGTTTGTGCTTCTTTTTTAGGCTGTACTCAAGCACAATTCAGCCAGACCATTTCTGTTAACAGAAACTGAAAGAGTATGTCCATTTCTTCAAAAAACTGGCTTGTTGCATTTTAAAACCTTTTAAGATTTTGTTTAAAGCAAAAAAACAAAATGGTCCCATTTATTTTTAATTGGACTTTGCATTTAGAACCAAAATAATATATTTCAATCCAAGAAAGCTAAAATGGAAGTACAGTTGTCTAGTTTTTATTTGATTCTAAAATGCATTGAAGTATTCAAACCATTTGCTCTTTCAACCTGAAAACGATTCAAGGTCATTAGAAAGATCGCAAAAGTTGTGTGACAGTGTCAGAGAGAACCTGCCTCCAGGCAAATTGCAAAATGCTGTGGGTGGTCGAGTTGCTGTGCGCAAACATGAAGGCCACTCGTTCCTCCTGAGTGATGTCATCTCGGCTGCAACCACATCATGATCTAAAGCAGCGGTGGGCAATTCCAGGCCTGGAGGGCCGGTGTGTTTGCAGGTTATTGTTTCAAGCAATTATCCTGGCTAAATGAGCTAATTAGCTGTATGCTCCAACACTGGTTCACTAGTAGATTAGATCACAGTAAAACATTTCAGATAGGGACACAAGAACAGTCTTTAACTGTCATTCATGTGCTTATCAAGCAAACGTCAAGCTAAATGGCAGATGGCATAATTATTAGGGCTAATTAAGTAATTAAGGCCAACAGTTGGCATGACAACCAGAAATGGATACAGCCCTCGTTGACCCCCTCTGGTCTAAAGCAGTGGTTCTCGGTCCTGGGAACCCCTGTGTGTGCTGGTTTTTATTCCAATCACAACTGCAATGCCTGAATTTTAACATGCTGGTAATTTTTTTAATTTGCTACTGTTCATGTTTTGAGAGATTATTTAAGCCACATTTTCATAAATAGCTATGTATGTCGTGAAGAATAAAATTCCCATATTCACATGTGCTTATTGTGCTAAGCAACTGCTCTAAGGAGACCGTTCAAGCAGGAAAAGAGTTACAGTCAGGAAGGACAACAGCGCACTCTTGTGGAAGAGTTTGGAAGTGCAATCATAACTGGGACTGTGGACACATCAGGCTTGTTTGCCAAGAGATCCAAACCTGCACTATGGCCCCGGTGCATAACCAACTACCGAATCTATCTCTCACAACATGGGACACTACTGTACACTGCATGATAAATGGGACAGAACTGCCCCAAAGTCTGTGATTTGCTCCAGCTGATTGATATATTGTTTATAGGACAGACTGTTTAACTATGGTACAGCAGGGGGTGCCAGTAGTTCTGGAGAGCCAAAGCGTTGACTGGTTTTTGTTGCTATGAGACCGATCAATTCAAGTAGTTGTTTACTTGCCTTACCTGGTTCAGACCTTGGCCTGAATTTCAGGGCTCCTTTGAAACAGATTTTTTTGTCAGTGGGACTACTGTGTATAAATGACTACAGTGTATAAATGATATATAAAACAAAAATAATTGTGGTTATTGATTATTAAAGTAGACATCAGGCCTTATGTTCACCCAGTGTTGATTGGTGAAAATTCTAACATGGTAATAACCAGGCCCAAAAAGGAAGTATATCCATACAAGAAATGGACAGGTGGACATGCACAAACTGAAGAAAGTATGGGCAGTCCCTACTTTTTATAATCAAAATGTGTTTTAGTAATATCATACATAATTGGAAATCTAATCGATTCATGTTTAATACATAATCATACAGTAAAATTTAACCAAATAAGTGATTTGTTACGTCTAATTGTACAGCTTGATGCCTTATGGCCAGAATTACATATGCAACATAACATACCTCTGCTGTCAATCATGCATATGCGCCTTTTTCCACAAACAAACACAGTTCCACTGTAGGTGGTTTGGGGGGCTGAACAGACTAATATCATGGCCTATATTATAAGTGGCTCCATCCGGTTTTGTAAGAGCAGCTAACATATTCCTGGAAGAATTGTGAAAAGGGAAGGTCATGCCTGACAAAGGATGGTCATGGTTGACAAATCTTTTGCCATTCGTTGAGGAAGCTACCTAGTGTTTTGATTGTTATGATAAAGTTGTTCTTCAACAATCGGTATATTAAAAAACATGGCATGTGACTGCATTATATTGGTCAGAAACAGGAACAGAATTTTTAAAAGTCCCTAGTCAGGAAGGCTTCTGACCATGTTGTAAAATTATCACACATCACCAGAATATACTTCCGTCCTGTGCATGAGGGAAGTGGTCTAGTAAAATCTCTGCCACGGCAGAAAAAGGACAATTGCCAACACGTTGATACCAGTCTCTTAGTCTATGCAGCTGGATTATTTTTGGCATGTTACACATCGCGTACATTAATGGTAGGTCGCTTTACTCATATGTGGATTCCACCAGTGTTATCTAATTGCAGCACACATTTTCTCAGGAGAACTGTGCCTATAAAGGGGATTGCACAGTGCGTAAATAGTTCTGCCCAGGTAAACTGCTGTTACAAGGAAAAAAATGTTTTGTGTTGATTTGTGTTGCGATGAGCTTTCACTTTAAAACTGGCAACTTTATTTGGGAGTTTTAATACCTTCCTGTTATTTAATCATGCTTCCAGGGCTATCCTGGAAGCCACTTTTTATCTATATCACTGCATAATCTGACGTGCATGTTAACTTTTTTTCATTAAATAAATGAAATAATAAGTTTAAAAATGTTTTGTGTTTTCTCAGGTTCGCTTTTTCAAATTACATTTTGTCAAAAGATCTGAAACCATTTAGTATGCAATAATAGAGGAAGTCGGGCAGGGGGAAAATACTTTTTCATGACACTGTGTGTGTGTGTGTGTGTGTGTGTGTGTATTGGCAATTTTGTGTGATGTGGTTACTCCTAATGCAACGCTGACAAGGTTGCGAAACGACCAAGCCTAGATAGATGGCTGCATTTCATTCACTTCCTCATTTCATCACGTATAACAAATTTATCCTTGCATCACGTCCGTGTCACCGAAGAATTCTTTAGCCTGACCCACTGGTCGTTTGACATTCCATTCATGATGATCATACTGCAGACTTGAGTTTTGATTGCTCTTTTTGTTAATACTCTGGTACCACTCTGCCTGTTCACTTGGTCCTCCTTCCACTGGTAAGAATCTATCATTATCAATTATGAGCTAACATATGCTATCTGCTACAAAATCCTTTACTTCTTTTAACATTACTGCATCCAGGCCCGAATCAGATTTCTCTGCCCTAGGCCAGAAACAATATGCCCTAAAACCACAATCAAATGGGGATGGGGAAACTACACGAATAACCATCGCTATCATTGGTTACATTTGTGTTGCATTAGAAATACTGTCATAAAAACATAATTCCAATATAATCTGAAAGAACAGAACAAATAGCTAGACTTTAACGATATTTACTTTGGTCCACTACGGCAATTTTTGCCCAGTTTTTAGTTGTCTCATTTAAGTGTCGAAATCTCAAAATCTATTTACTGCACATTCACAATTGAAAATTTGAATTAAAGCAGCATCTTTAGTTGGAACATGTGGGAACACACAAACTGGCCCCCTTCCCCAGTACCTGCCACAAAAACAAATGCATGGTGCTGTTTTGGGACTATTTCCCTTGCATAACTTGCCACTTGACGTGGTGCAATAGCAAAGGCTAACAGGCTGGTGATAAATAGGTTACCATTTCACAAAATGGAAGGACAACTATGCCACATTCTTGAGGTGCAATTACTGCTTTTCAACCCACTGTTTAATGCTATCACTTGGCTTCACTCCAATGTGACTCAGGCCGCAAATATTTCCCATAAGCATGAATCAACTGGATACAGAAAGAGATGCACACTTCCTGAAGAATCTCAATAGCTGCTATCTGGCCAAAATGTTATATTCAGTTCCTGAAAACCCTGAGGCAGAGACAGCCCAGAATAATTTAGACTTCATGGCAACAGCTGTACAATTAAAGGGTCCTCTTCTTAAACTGATGGTTGAAAAGCTGACACTGTAAATACAATCTTCACACCCTAGCTGGTTAAGCACATGCACCAACACGCTCTCCTGTTCAGAAATGATGTGCAATGTAGCCTCCATAAATTACTGAGTTACTGTCACCATTTGCAAAGGTTTGTTCTTCATACACACACACACATACACACAATATCAAAGCCTTCCTTCTGAAAACATAATTTCTTCAGGTCTATTGGCAGTTCATTAAAAAAACACATCTGCTTGAACATCTGTGCACAACGTACAAGCTCTTGATTTCTGGTGTAGTGAGGTTTGGTCAGGTTTAATCAGAACAAATTAACTTCAACAACCAATCACAATTCTATACATCTGTAGAGCCCAATAACACAGACACGACAGTGGTTTGTAAATAAAGGTTATATATATATATATTGGCTATGAATATGTGAATAGACTAAATGGAAACAATATTGTGCACAATATGAGGAATAATATTATGTACATGTGCTCGCTTGGTTCCGGTCAAGGCGACTTTGGATGTGCACAGATCTTCCGGCCTGCAAGGGAGATACAGTGGAAAAGTATGTGCGTAGATGCGTGTTCCTCAAAACAGCTGTCGATGGGAGCCATCTTGGTTTATTTCGCAGGCAGTGGCAGGCCAACTCAGACAGGTCTCGGCGATCAGACGAGGTGCGCGTAAGGACTCGCAGAGAAGTCTGCCGATTTCCTTACTGCGTCTGGTTGGGCAGACAAGCGTCTTTACGCTTTACGCAAAGCTTTTAGCAAATTTTTATGCTCACAAAATCACTGATGTCACAGAACCTCACGTGTTCCCTGGAACCTGGTAGGTAGATTATTTTTGGCACAAAACCTTTGATTGGCTCATGGTATTGGAGCTGTTAACCAAACACCGATAGATAAACCATTGATTACTGCTTTGATATTTAAGCATGTTAAATCTGGGTCCCCATTTCCTCCTACAAGGCATGTTCCTGCCCCAAGCTGGTGCCTTAATTGATCAAGCAGGGAGTGAGTTTATTGCAGGGTCACAACATGAAGAGGCCAGTCAAATTAATCAATCAAATTTTATTTGTATAGCGTTTTTATACTTTATTTTTTTTATATTTTATTTTACAGCAGTTATCACAATACGCTTCACAGACAACCCTGGCCTAAACCCCCACAGGAGCAAGCCTAAGGCAACAGTGGCAAGGGAAAACTCCCTGCGGCAGAAGGGAAGAAACCTTGGAAGGAACGAGACTCAAGGGGGAAACCCATCCTCCTCAGGTCAGCTCAGGGTGTTGATTGGTGACCAACATGTCAGTCAGACAGGCACTTAATTATGCCTTAGCTGACCAGAAAAAGTTAATAGTGGATGTGACTAAGCAGAGGGTCAGTCCTTTGGTCAGGAATGCAGTCCATTTTCACTTAAGAGCATATAGATCAAAAAAGCCTTATAAAATACTGCTAAATCATTGGCTCCCCCCACCCCGCCCTGCCCCCACCAGCCCCCTCGACAAAAAACTGCTGCAATCATCAATGTCAGGAAAATAGTTGGAATTATGCTTATTAAAAGCATTTTTTAATGGTAGCAAAAATATACAAATTATATATATATATATATATATATATATATATATATATATATATACACACAAATTAAAAATACCAAATATGCAGGCTGTTTAATACACGTTTCCCTTCCCCAACATTCATAAAAATGATCAACGATTTTACATACAGACATGCAAAAAGTAGCCAGAGTTGGCAGGAGTGTGTTCATTTCAATAACACTAACAGCATAAAATGCTGGCATGTGCATAAGATGAAAAAAAAAATTGAAACCAATAAATATTTCCTCATGGAAAATGCACACTGTGTGTACTAAAAATGAAACCTCATAATATACTCATCTCGATATGGGAAATCACATCTTTCTGTACATATTTATTACGAGGGACAAATATTGCTTTCTACCCATACTTCATAATGGTACATAGTTGATATGGTTGTTAGAACACAAGACACACATGCTCTGTAAACGGGGTGCATGGCTTCCAGATATTTCCTATGGAAGCCTAATTGTGTGCAGTTTTAATCATTCATTCAACAATTAATTGACCCATCTAAAGAGCATAAATTTGAGACCTCCAACACGCCTCAGAAATCCAAAGCAAAAAACTGCATTCCAGACAGACGTAAACACCAATGCTATGCTCACAAGTTGAAACGTGGACCATTATCACTTAATTCATAAATGGGAAAAATGATCGGGCACAGAATAAATGAGTTTAGGCTCCTGTCAAAAAAGATATTAACAGGAAAAGTGCTAACTTTGGATACTGGACACACTGAGATATCATTAACGCAACCCAGGCACGTGTGCTCTCTCCACCAGCCGGCGTAGCCGAGATCAATTCGCTTCTCCGGCGGACCGAATGCTACATGCTTCAACTGTAAAATGAATTTTGTAATCACAAATACAGTTGCCATCGCAAATGTTACTTGAAATCATATGCCCAGTCTTCCTATTGTTCATTGCTGAAAATTTTCTGGTGAGTGAACCCCTTTCAAAGCTGTTGTGTACCCTGTGTAAACATTTTTGTCTTGTTTCCTTATAACAGCAACAAATTATATTTTTGTAACTGTTTGTTCTTTAAAATAATAGTCCTGATTACAGAATTCTGTTTGAAGCTTTTTGGGAAGTATCAATTCCCAAATGTGTTTAAACTCCTGAGTTTAACCCCAATACTAATTCAATGTACTGTAGTCTAGTAAACTAGCAAGAACATTACGTTTAAACGTTTTACAGAGGTTTTGGTGAGAAGATTGGGACTTGATACATGTATTTGACCATTTAGATAATGTTCAAGTTTAGTTGGCAATAATTGAAGCTAGCAAACGTGGTACAATTAGCAAGATGGTGAAGTCATTTATAGGCTTATTGTCGCTTGGCTCCAATGTTTATCTAACACAGTTTGGATGCAGATTACAAGTCAATTTTGTAAGTGTCCAGTTAAGACTGGATGCATATACCTGCTATATGACATGCACAACTCCATTGATTTTCTTTTTGCATTAATAAATTACCCTGTTCGAAAAGCAATTCAACGTTTTTAACACTGGATAATCTATTAATTATCAATGAAGACAAACATGCTACCTCACAATACAGTTCCACAACTTTCTACATTATCATTTATCCAAAACAAAGTACTGCTTGGCATCTCCTTCCTCCCTACCAATATTATTCTTTCCAAAAGAATTGTTGCAGATTCAGGTCCTGCTGTTGGAAACCTTTCTAATGTACATTAAATTATTGTACATATTCCAGTGCCCATTGAATTCACTGAGTACAATTAAGAAGCCAATGTCAGCTGGATTGTGATTCTTCAGAATGGACGGATTAATGGAGGGCTCACACTTCATAAATGCCATGTGGGCCATCAGGGATTTTTTGCTCTGATATTAATTTTCTGGTGAGGAAAATAAATGTAATCTCAAAGCTGTCTCTAAAAACTCCCCAGGAGGTTTGCCTACAAGTCCTGTAACAGTTTTTCTGGCTTAGGGTATCCAAAGAATTTGTAGTCTGGTTCATAGAGCTTGTATAGTTTCCTGGTTGACTCATAGGGGATGCTGGAAAACCAGTATTGCTGCCAACTGCTAGTTGTTCTGTTGTTGTAGCTGGGAGGGAAATGGATGATGTTATCCACCTGAAGGATGCGGAGCAAGTGCTCGGCATCCTCATCCACAGTCTCCAACTTTCCTATGAAGTCATATTTGATTTGGCAGGGATGACACAAGCGATATACTTGTTTCCAGTGCTCGTTGAAGGGCCTCTGTTTTTCTGTTTTTGGGTCCAATAGATACTGAATGAAATGAGAAAAAGACGGTTGAATACCGGATCTGAAGGCATCAACGACTGAAGCTGGGGGGTTGGAGTAATTGCCATACCTCTTCAGCATGACGGTGGAAAACCTTCTGTAGAAGTCCTCGTTCGCTGTTGCAAGCTTGTCTCTGTAGGCCGAGATCAGACGCACAAACGGGTCCCTGACAAACAGGAACTTGGTATAATTCTTCAGCTTGACTTTCCTCAAGCGACGAGAGAACTTGTTGAGGGTGAGATGGACTTTAATTTCATGAACTTGCTCTAATGGAACATCCATAGGGTCCCTGTAGGGCACACCGTTGTCTAGGAGGGTCTCGCTCAGCACTATCATGACACGCTTCCAGTGGCTGCACGCCACCTTGGGCACGTAGCAGTAGATGATCCCGTGACGGTCGTCAACAATTAGGTGGTCCAGCTCTCTGCTGGGAATGTCGTTAAAAGTTCTGCTCTTGCCCGGAAAGTCTAGGGTGCTGTTGATGCTGCACAAGTCATGCATCAACTGCTTCCTGTCGTCCTGTCTCTTTTTCTTATCCTCAGAGGTGTCCTTGTCTTCTGGTTTGCCGGCAGCCGTGGATGCATTTCCAAAGGCCGCTGGGGTGTTGTCATCCCTTGTTTTTTGACGGGGCTCTGAAGTGCCTTCTAAAAACTTAAGAAATGCATCACTGCCTGACGGGATGGAGTTGTCTTTGTTGTCGACAGCCTCGTGCTTAGGCATGGAGCGACTTATGGGGGGTGGCCGGGAAGCCTGAGATCGTGATATGGTGGTGTGCAGGTAAAAATGAGCAGCTCCCACAGCATCCCAATAAATAATAATCAATAGGATCATAAATACAGAACCCAGGATTAGGCCATTTCGAAAAAATCTTGACTTGCCCATTTCATCTGATCCAAGCTGAGGACATGTTATTATTATCTTAACTCCATGCTAATATCCTCTCGTCTGTCCCACTGTGTTAGCCCTATATTCAACATGAAAAGAAAGGGAGAGAACAAACATGTATTCACTAAAATATTATAAATTACAATATTAATATTGTGTTTCTAAAAAGACAGAAGAGATTGTTCTGTACCATCTCTTCACTGGAAAATCTAAAGGGCTGTATTTTCTAAGCAGTCAATGGCGTATGGTTGCACTGGGTGTGGCTACTGAATGTTGGCGTTTTCATGACTATAAATTACAGCTTTTTCGTCAGCCATTTTTCAAATCTAATGGGATGGTGTAAATATAAGATGATGTGGTTTCACTTTGGTTCAAGGTTTCAAGGCTTAATTCCTTGAGACTACACTTATTTATGGATCAGCTACATTTATTAATTTATTTTTGAGAAAATAATACCCCCATAGCCTACATGGTAAACTACACAGTGAATGGTAAACAATTGTCTCAAGCCAATTTAAGCTATTAAAGGACTCGGTTGAGTAAAAGTTCCTACATGCCTAATAAATCATGTTATGCTTGCAGTTGTGTAACAACACGGTTAATCACTAACAAGCATCATCTTCCCCGGTTCAGCCATTTCTTTTATTTTCGCTTTGTGGTCGGAAGTCGTTGCAAGTTTAACTGCAACGTTGCCATTGAATTCATCTGACAGTTCCATGTATTTAGCAAGTTGCATGACCATGTCTTCCTGTTAGCTATACTTCATATTTCATTGGCTTACATTTAGCTCGATAGCTAACGTCGTACTGAGCCAGAAGGGTAGTTATACTATGGATAAAGGTACTTGATAAATGGCATTCTAGCCTCAACTAGCTGTGCTGGCTAATAATGTGCAACTGCCAACCTCGCTCCTGTTTTACTGAGCACAATGTAGCCCTTTCACGCCGCTCTCTGAGTGAGCTGGTACTCTAGTTCATGTCACAGTTCAGCCTATCCCTCCATGTCTGTTTTCATCATCTGATTATACATAATTCCTTGATCACATTTGAAATGAAAAACACGTGATCAGCTCCAAAAATTACAACCATCAACAGACAGCAACGGGAAAATTTGTCTCAGGAAAAGAGTATCCAAGTTCGGACGAACTTTCTATTTTTCATATCATATTTCAAGGATGAGGAAAAAATAACATGTATTTTTTTCCATTATTGTCAACCTGACTCTGTAATCATGTACAGTAAAGGAATACATACAATTCAGGTCTTTTTTAAAATAAATTTTATGATTCAGTAAGGATACTTAACACTAACTTTTGCAGTGCCAGCTTACCTGTCTCAGGTCTTCTGCTGTCTCTACTCCCTCAATTGTACAAGTTTTGACAAGCAGATCGTAGGCGCTGTTTCACTGCAGTCGGGGAAACCGGTTTCTCTCTAGTTGTATCGTGTTCTTCCTTGACTGCTGACATTTTACGATGACGTTAGAAGTTCGTTCCTGATTCGAAATTTCCGGTCCACCTTAAATCAGTTGAGTAGTGCTATTTATGGTATGCTTTCATGGTCTTCCTTACGCGCTGGCACCGGCAAAAATGTGCTTCGAAAAGTGAGCTAACGGCTCACAGCTCAAATGAGCAATTGAACAAAGGTGATTATGAAACAAAATACTTAATCATATTTTTAATTTAGGGTACGTTCACTTCGCATGTATTTTAAAGGCTGTAATATGGAAAGATCTGACATGCGTCAGACGCAATTTTTTTCCTCCCCAAATTCTAATCGTCTCAACACTGTACCGCGTCACGCGTTATATGAAAGAAACTAAATTAATGTACCTCTGAAATGATGTGGATGAAATATTACTGCACCGTTTGCAAATAACACTCCAAACCACGGGTGCCACCAGGGATTCTGGGCCCCATGAACATCTGGAACCATCTCCCCAGAAAGTCCTATGTTCTCATTTTTTTTGAGGGCCCCTGTCAGTCAGGGCCCTTGGAATCATCCTAACCTCTACAGGAATATTCATGTCTCACAATTGCCTGTCCATGTTAACAGTGCTACACTGGATTAATTTATTAATTATTATTTCCTGACTTCACACAGTTTACTGTCAGATTACACCTGGATTATTTTTCATTGACTAAGAGATGTGTTCTTTATAGGAGGATGTGGCGGGTTTAGGGTCTGAAAAAGTTTATCACCTTATCATAATCTAACCTTTCAGTCAGATCTCTGTCAAACTAACGTTAGGAGACTCAGAGTGCAATGAAGCCACACAGGTGGTATAGCGCCCCCTTGTGGTACATTGTCACTACAGTTGGCACTGTTCGACTTTTTCACAAATACTGTAAAATAACTTTCATGCTTCTATCCCCTGTAGAATTTTTCAAAATTTTAAGTTCCTCCCCTATCTCTTGCAAACTCGTCCTCGATATTTAAGTTATACATACCACAATTATTGATGGTGTGAAATACACTTTCCTCTTCACACCAAAAATCATGCCTTCTAGATTCATGCTTCTTTATAATAAACAGGGTACTATTTAGTCCTGTTTGACCAAGTCTTATGAGCATGGCTAAGGCATATGTTGCTGATAGACCTAGCTGATACTGTTTTCTGCAGTAAGTCAGAAGAACAGAGCAGCAGCATTGATTCTCTGGAGGAGGAGGATAAAAAAAGCATTTTAGTAATAACATAACATAAATAATGGTTATGTCTAAGTGTACAGTATAAATACTGAATAAGCACACATCGAGCTCTAGCCTTCAGCTTTACAAAAACAAGCTCTGAATCAGAAATAATCATTTAGACTTTATCCAACATGTTTTGAGAGACCCAGGAAACATGGTGTCAGAGACGGTTCCTACCTGGTATATATGGCAAGAGTAAGGATAAAGAAAAGGCCAGGCCCACCAGTTTGTACTCCAAGAAATGTATGAGAGAGAGAAAACACACACAGACACACAAGTACATGCAATTTTTCTGTCTTATTCTTGTCCTTGGGAAGTTGCCTGGAGCCAGAGGCCCTGGTGGAAGAATTTAGTGCAGTACATTCTTCTAGACGTAATAAAGATATTCTCCACTCTTCTTCAGGAAGAGTAGGTTGGAACTGTACACCCGTTCTTACCTTACCTCTTGACGAGAGCTTTCATCTCGTAGTGACAAAGCTATGTTTAAGTCCCCAGAGCCGATATAGGCCACCTGGTCCTTGTGCACTGGTTGCGGTTGACACATCAGCAATGCAGGTTGTGACAGCATAATTGACAACCTGTGTGCTGTTTCAGCGAGGACCTGAGGCTAGTTAGATGGCGGCATCCTTTGGTGCAGTGCTCAGCTTGCAGACACATTGAAGAAACCTTTGCTCAGAATCCGGGTCACATGACACATTTCCGGCACTCTCTCCACCAGATGAGAGGACCCCGCTGCTGAACTGCCGTGAGGCACAATGCCCTTGGAAACCAGAGCAGGGCGGGCTTAGCTCCTTGAGTAGAGACTGCAGAAAGCTGACTTCACTGTAGAGCAGCCGGCTGGTTGGTGTGGCAGCGAGGCAGACACGGTGCCCCCACGGGGCCTGACTGCAGAGCGCACGATAGGAGGCAAGCGTGAATGCTACCGCCGACCAAGAGACAGAGCTTCTGCCGCAAGCCCCACACTGTCTAGCGCAGGGCTGCCCAGCCCTGTTCCTGATAAACAATTGTGCAATGCCCCTGAAATATGAGTAAAATAAATAGTTGGTAATTATGGTAATTAGTAATAAAAATCTGACATGCAGCACAGGCTCCATGTACTCTATGACATCGTTTCCCCACCTTTTACCTTCCACAGCACCCTGTCCAAATCTCATGGCACAAAGCTCTCAAAAGTGATGTACTGATGCTGATTTGACATGTAGGTATAAATGTTCTTCTGGGGTTTTAATTTAGCATTTAATATGCATTTAATGACATTTATTTTGGCTTTTGGCTGTGAATGAGATGTGTTCATTAAGGCGTTTCCTTTTTAAAATAAATTTGAACTTTTAAAATCCTTTCAGAAGGATTTTTTGCCAGTTGGGAAAAACGATACTCCACGGGACACTGACAGTTCACAGCAAAGACCTGTGCAGAGAATAGGATTGCGCCAGCCAGCAATACGACCTGCTGATGCTTACTGCTTCCCCAGGCCCTTTGCTGTGGCTCTGCGTGGAACCTGAGACCTGTCTTCCAGCTGACTGAAAACAACCTGCTGACAACGTCTGATTTACACCCACACTAAACACACCACATGCAGGTAGACCCCCAGAGAACTGTGGAACATGTGGGAACAGAAACTGGGCCCCTTCCCCAGTACCCACCATAAAAACAAATACTGTTTTGGGATCATTTCCCTTGCGTAGCTTTTCACTTGACGTGGTGCAATAGCAAAGGCTAACAGGCTGGTGATGAATAGGTTACCATTTCACAAAATGGAAGGACCACGCCACATCCTTGATGTGGAATTATTGCTTTTAAGCCCACTGGTTAATGCCATTGCTTGGTTTCACTTTAATGTGACAAATTATGGTAGACTAATTTAGGTCATAAACCTTAACCATAAGCATGAATGGACTGGATACAGAAAAAGATTAGCTTTCTGAAGAATCTCAATAGCTGCTATCTTTCAAAAATGTTATATTCAGTTACTGAAATCCCTGAGACAGAGACAGCCCAGAGGTATTCAGACTTCATGGCAACAGTCGTACAATTATACAACAGGGTCCATCTCATAAAACGACGGTTGAAAACCGGACACTGCAAATACAATGCAATTCACACCCTGGTTAAGCACATGTGCCAAAATGTTCACTTGTTCAGAAACGATGTGTAATGTAGTCTCCATAAATTCAGAGTTACTGTCACCGTTTGATAGTTTTTCCCTTCACACACACACCATCAAAGACTTCCTTCTGAATCTATAATTTCTTCAGGTCTGCTGGCGGCTCATTAAAGAACATCTGCTCGCACATCTGTGCACAATGTACAAGCTCTTGATCTCCACTGACTTCAGTACAGGGCTGTTTCAACTGTCAGCTCATCACCGTGTGTTTTATACAACATGTATTTATGTTCCACAATGAGTAAATGAGCAAACAAACCAGGTTTGAATGTCACTGTATGCTTTAATAAACCCACAGAAAAATGACAACCTGAAAAAAACCATACAGCAAGAACTGAAAATTGTGTTCTTTAACTCTTGGAAAGTAGGTTAAGAATTAAACAAAATGCTGAAATCAACTGGACCTAGAAGTAATCCCTGTTGGTAATGTAATCGGTCAATTTGGCCAATCTAGCCTTCGTTAGGGCAATATAAAATGCAGAACAAACATACACCAATTTTTACAGTTAATACAGTGAACTCCCAAAAAAACTTGGTCCATGCAAGTAAAAGCCATGTTGAACATTTAAATACATGTCTAAAATAACCCCCATCTAGTCATTGATGGAGACCATTTATATTTTTTATGTAGTTTAACAGATAGTGAGGACACCTCTGTGCAAACTGAAGTTTATAGACCAGTCCTTTCAAGGACACCTCATCCATACAGATTAACAAAAAGTCACCAAAACCAGAAGTTTGTTTAGGATACCCACTGAACATTAAAGGCAAGCTACTGCAGAGGCAGAACATAGAATACAGTCTTTTCATTTAAGCGCATATAGATCAAAGCCTTATAAAATACCACAAAATCATTGACTTCCCCCAACAAAAAACTGCTCTCATCAATTGCAGCACAATAGCTGGAAAAATTATTTAATAAAACACTTTTTAAGTGGTAGCAAAAATATACTATGTTTTACACCTCAGCTTATGAAAATAATTCCCTTACTTAAAAATATTTCCTTAAATAAAATTCAATTAGAAAAATACTTGACTTGAAAAACTTTGATCTCCCCCCACACACACACATTTTCCAACCCTGAGGTATGGCTGTGCAATGGAGTATCTCTTTGTAATCTCCAGCCAACATAGATACTGTATTTACATCGCAGGCCCCATTTTCTGAAGTAAAAATGCTAAATATTCTAGCTGTTTAAAGGGAATAATTTGTAGGATATTTTAGCCTTGCTGTGGCCATGTGTTTACATTCAAAGAAGTCTCCCCGCCCACTCACCCCCAAGTACCCGACCAAGCCACTCACATGTGAATTCATTATAAACTACAGGTAACTTTCTCCTATCAGACCTGACATTACATGGTCCGGTCGGGACCACGAGTGTACAAATAATTTGAAAACCAGAGCTGGCTAGCTAGAGGTAACGCATCATCCCCTTGCCGAATTTAAGCTGATGCCACTGAGGGAAAAGCAACTGAAAGCTAACTCCAGTTCTTGAATGAGCCCTTTCGGCTCGTGCTTCACTGTATTTGGGCCATTGCAGCGGTTAGCCAGCTAGCAACAGTCCGCTAACATCTAATTCCAAACTTCAGGCTCTGTAGCCACACCCACCCCTCCCCACACAGAAAAGAGTGCCACCCAGAAATGTCCCAAACACATTTTAGAATAACAAATACAGGTGCCAGTGCCCTAATTCAGCAAAAGTGCATAGAATGACAAGAGATTGCCGGGGCATCATAGATATGCCTTAGCATGGTTATTTTTGTCATATTTTCAAGGTAAAAATCCTGCACAGTATGCCACCTTTCCCTGTGAACCCAACAACATTCATAAAAATAGTCAAAAATAATGTTACATACAGGCATGCATGGAAGAAGAACCCAGACAATACTGGCAGGAGTGTGTTCATTCCAATAACACTACTACCATAAAATGTTTGTATGTGCATAAACTAAAAAAAATATATATTTCTGTATGGAAAATACACACTAAAAAAAACAAAACCTCAATCTAATAATCTCCATATGGGTAAGCATGTATTTATGTCTACACATTACAATGGACATATATTGCTTTCTATCCATATTTCATGATGGCACACAATAGATATGCCTGGTTAGAACACAACATATGTTCTGTGACCAGGGACTATGGCTTGCAGATATTTCTCATGGAAGCTGAATTGTGTGCAGTCTTAAACATTCAACAATTCACTGACTCTTCAAAAGAGGATACATTTGGGACCTCCAACACTGCTCAGAAATTTGCATTCTACAGCCGGAAGTAAACACCAATGCTACACTGATGTTTAGCCTCGGGCTAATCTCACAAGTTGAAACGTGGACCACTTAATTCATAAATGATCAAAATGGCTGGGCACAGAATAAATGATGAGTTTAGGCTCCTCATGGAAAAAGTTCTGAACAGAAAGTGCTCATTTGGGATATTTGAAACTTTTGAGATCTCAAGGTTAACCAATACTATAGTAACCAAAACCCTTGTTTGTGCAACAAAAATTCACTAGCTTGCTAGGCATATTTTCAGTGTTACCACTGCTTCAGTTGTAAACTTAATTTTGTCAACAATAAGTTCCCATTGCATAGATCATTTTAAGTCATAGGCCCTATCTTTCTAATGATCATTCCTGAAAATGTGTACCCATTTCAAAGCGGTTTTATTTATTACCAATAACATACTGCTTAGTGCCTCCTTCATCCCTACAAATATTATTCAGACTTTCCAAAAGGATTGTTGCAGATCCAGGTCCTGTTGTCGGAAACCTTTCTAAAGCGCATGTACTTGTTCCTATTCAATTCACTGATTAGAATTGAGAAGCAGATCCCACTTTGATAGTGGTTGCTCAAAATGCCATGCACACTAGAGATTAATGGAAGGTTCAGGCTTCAGAAATGCAATGTGGACTGCTCTGATGGACCATCCAGGCTTCTTTCACTGGAATATGTATGTATTTTTTGGTGAGGAAAATAAATGTAATCTCAAAGCTGTCTCTAAACTCTCCCCAGGAGGTTTGTCTATAAGTCATTTAACAGTTTTTCTGGCTTGGAGTATCCAAACAGTTTGAAGTCTGGTTCATAGAGCTTGTATAGCTTCCTGGTTGATTCATAGGGGATGTTGGAAAACCAGTCTCGCTGCCAACTGCTAGTTGTTCTGTTGCGGTAGCCGGGGGGGAAATGGATGATGTTATCCACCTGAAGGGTTCGGAGCAAGTGTTCGGCATCCTCGTCCACAGTCTCCAACTTTCCTATGAAGTCATAGTTGATTTGGCAGGGATGACACAAGCGATATACTTGTTTCCAGTGCTCGTTGAAGGGCTTCTCTTTTTGTGTCTTAGGGTCCAATAGATACTGAATGAAATGAGAAAAAGACGGTCGAATACCGGACCTGAATGCATCAACAACCGAAGCCGGGGGGTTGGAGTAATTGCCATACCTCTTTAGCATGACGGTGGAAAACCTTCGGTAGAAGTCCTCATTCGCCTTCTCAAGCTTGTTCCTGAAGGCTGAAATCAGACGCACAAACGGGTCCCTGACAAACAGGAACTTGGTATAATTCTTCAGCTTGACATTCATAAGGTGTCGGGAGAACTTGCCATAGCGCTTCCAGAACTTGTTGAGGGTGAGATGGACTTTAATGTCATGAACTTGCTCGGATGGAACATCCATAGGGTCCCTGTAGGGTACACCATTGACTAGGAGGGTCTCGCTCAGCACTATCATGACACGCTTCCAGTGGCTGCACGCCACCTTGGGCACGTAGCAGTAAATGATCCCGTGGCGGTCGTCAACAATTAGGTGGTCCAGCTCTCTGCTGGGAATGTCGTCAAAAGTTCTGCTCTTCCCCGGAAAGTCTAGGGTGCTGTTGATGCTGCACAAGTCATGCATCAACTGCTTCCTGTCGTCCTGTCTCTTTCTCTTCTCCTCGGAGGTGTCCTTGTCTTCTGGTTTGCCGGCAGCCGTGGATGCATTTCCAAAGGCTGCTGGGGTGTTGTCATCCCTTGTTTTTTGATGGGGCTCTGAAGTGCCTTCTAAGAACTGGTTAAGAAATGCATCAATGTCTAACGGGATGGAGTTCTCGACAGCCTCGTGCTTAGGCGTGGAGCGACTTATGGGGGGGGGTCGGGAAGCCTGAGGTCCAGATATGGTGGTGTGCAGGTAAAAATGAGCAGCTCCCACATCATCCCAATAAATAATAATCAGTAGAATCATAAACACAGAACCCAGGATTAGACCATTTCGAAAAAATCTTGACTTGCCCATTTTATCTGATCCGAGCTGAGAACATGTCATTATCATCTTAACTCCATGCTAATATCCTCTTGTCTGTCCCACTGTGTCAGCCCTATATTCAGCACAAAAAAGAAAGGGAGAGAACAAACATTCATTCACTAAAATATTACAGATTACAAAATTGAGACGGTGTTTCTAAAAAATCCAGTCTCAGAATGAACAGTCAATAAAATAAGTTAGACTGGATTCTGTGTTCATTCAAATAATGTTTATGTTTATATTTTTGATGGACGCTTTAAAGGAATAAATTTGATCAAAAAATTTTCCAACATAAAATACTTTTTGATTTTGTTTAGTCCCTCGCGGCATATTAATAAAAGACGTATACTGCCTGCAAGAAATATCACTCTGATCCTAGTCGTCCTTGCCAAATGCTTTCCAAGCCACAGTTATTTGACATCTACAGCTAGTCTTCCTATGGAACAGAAGAGAATTCAAGTTAAACATCTAAACTCACATCTAGCTGTGAGTAAACCTGGACTCAACCTCAGGAACGAAGGTGGAGTTTTATGTGGTTTGTCAATGGGATAGTATCACTTCAAACTCTGCCAAAACCCAGTGTAATAGATCCTGCACTGTGACCAACAACCAAAAATAAATTCTTCAAACTCTTTAGTAGGCCTTTGTGGAGCCACTGCCTCAGTGGGTGAATTGCACAGATCATAGCATGGGCTCCCACACTTTTTGAGACCAGTTCTCGATCAGAGCAGGTCAAAGTTTCTGTCAACCATCCTTAACACACACACAAAGCTGCTGGAATGCTGTTTTGTTCAGATTTTTCTTTTTTTTGGCTTAAAGGTTCATAACATCTGTTTGGACAGGTGAAAACTGTTAAGGTTGATGCCCCCTACATCCTGCATTAAAATAGCAGCAACTGGCCACTCAATGGTGCCATAGCGATCAATTACATCCATCCATCCATTATCTATACCCGCTTATTCCTGGTCAGGGTCGCGGGGGGTGCTGGAGCCTATCCCAGTGTGCATTGGGCAAGAGGCAGGAAATACACCCTGGACAGGTTGCCAATTTATGACAGGGCACACACACCCTTCACTCACCATTCACTCACACACTCATGGGCAATTTAGAGTCTCCGATTAGCCTAACTGCATGTCTTTTGACTGTGGGAGGAAACCAGAGTACCCGGAGGAAACCCACATGGACACGAGGAGAACATGCAAACTCCACACAGAAAGGCCCAGGCCGGGATTCAAACCTAGCACCTTCTTGCTGTGAGGCAACAGTGCTACCCGCAATCAACTGAATATTCAATACTGAAACTGGATTAATGTCTCTCGATTCCGCCCTTAACATAATTCTCACAATTTTGAATAAATAAAAAAACTTACTACAATCTCCTCCTACAGCAATTGATTGATTTGCATGAAACTTGGACTAATACATCCAGTGCACTGTTCTGTTTAAAAGTTACAGTTAAATGTAAAAGTACTGAGATGGTGACACTTTTTTTTTTGGCTCTGTACTCCAGTATATTGCATTTGAAATGAAACAAAATATGAGGTTAAAGTGCAGACTGTCAGCTTTAATTTGAGTGTTTATATCCATATTGGGGAATCCGTGTAGGAATTGCACCTTTTTATACATAGTCACTGTTCCAATACTTTTGCATTGAACTGTATATAGTGTCTGACGATTTTGGCAACAATGTTAAATTGTGTTATATATGCATACATGATGTATATTACTGTAAATAATTGGTTTATTGGCTTTTTAAGACACTTAATGAGTTGTAAGGCTCATGGGTCAGAGAAAAACAATATTTTAAGGGTGTTGATCAGGGGTGGGCAAGGAGGGCAGCATCTCTTCACCGGATTCCATGTTCAACTCAGATTGTAATTACACAATTATCCCTATCATTTATTTAGTGATTCATATTTCAGCTACATTTCTTTAGATTCTCAAGGGAACAGCTGAAGATTGTTCCTGTGTTCCAACATTAAGCACCTTATTAGGGTCTAATCAACATTCAAATGAAACACACAAATGAAGTACAGGCACATATAATAAACTGACAAATTGCCTCATGGAAAAAGACATTTAAATGAATGTTTTAAACAGCTGATGAAAACCTACAATCCAGAAAGGATATGTTCATACTTTGTTGTCAAGTTAATTTTACAAAACATACATGTTCTTGTATATTTTAAACTTGTAAATAAATACAGATTGTAAAATAAATACTATAGATAGATAGATAAATAGATGGATAGAATACTGCATTATTCCCATGGGAAAAATTTCTAATAGCGTTCACATTTACAAACATACTTTTATACCAAGAAACACACAATTATTTACACTAGAGAAGGGATAGGGGTGGGAGGAATTCATTTTTAAAATCTAATTTCTGAACACAATTTTCTAAACACAACAGCAACAGCAGCAACAACAACAACAATAATGCATTTTATTCATGTGCTTTTCATACTCCTGAAGCACTGGATGCAGACAATTGTTCAAACATACAATGTAGTCATTTCTACAATTTTTTAAAGTGTAACACAGCTGAATTGCTGATTATTTCCACTGTAAATGATTGGTAATTGTCACTTTCATATGACACAAACGTTGAATGACCACATTCTCTTCAGATGGTAAAATGAAAAAAAAAAACACAGGGCCAATTTACATGAAATAATTTGGGAAACACTGGGTAGCACTGCTTTGGAATAGAGTTCGTTTAATTTATGCGAGTCACTATTGTTTGTTGAAACTTGGCCTCATTTTTATTATCAATAATTTTAATGGCAGGGCTAGATTTTCCTAATTTTAATGACTGACTTAAAGACAGGACTTTATATGCGTGACTAATTAGGCATGTTTTACGTTGAAAACGACGTGTTTTTGTTTTGATAAATAACATGCTAGCTAGACACAACTACTACACAGGTTAAAAGCAACTGCAAATATTGCTCACCTTTTACTGAACACAGCGTAGCCCTTTCACTCCGTTCTCTGAGTGAGCCAGTGAACCTTACAGTCCATATCAGACCTCTGACTATCCCCCCAACGTCTGTTTTCATCATCTGATTAAATATAAGTCCTTGAAACTAGAATTTCAAATGCAAACGTTATGCGCTCAGAGAATTACAATATATCTATGCACTCCGACTGCTCTTTTTTAGATACTCTTTTTTGTCTCAGAAAAAGAGTATCCAAGACTAGTTCAGACATGACTTCTGAAACAGTTTTTCAAAGATATCCCTCCAGCAAAATAAACCGGTATGCTTTTTTCATTATTTTTGTCAACCCTGTCTCCGTAATCGTGTACAGTAAAGGAATACATACAAGTGTCTGATCTTTTAAAAAAAAAAGTTTCCAAGTTTTATGACTCAGAAAATTAATTTAACAATACTAGCTTTTACAGTGCCAGCTTACCTCTGCCTCACGTCTTCTGCGCTCTCCACGCTCAACTGTACTAGCGCGTTCAGGAGAAGCTCGATACAGTTAACGTCCGAGAGCTGCTTGCCACACAAGTCAAGGCAACACATCGCGAGGACGTAAAATCGCGAGATTTGAAATGAGCCGGAGTATGAGAAAGAAGACCTGTCTGTGAGTCCGCATCTGGGCGCTCTTGCTGAACAGAGGGTCTCTTTGACTCAGGATTGAACTAAATATGATGGGTTTTTTTTTTTTAACTGAGGGAGTCATGTAACATTTATACTGTCAAGTACAAAAAAATGGGATATTAGTAGGTCTACACCCTAAATAAAAAAAGAAAAGTATACTATAATAACAAAATTATTATAGTATTTCTCATTACAAAACAAAGCTTGCTATTTAGGTTGGAACAAAAACTAACATACACAATGGGTCCCCAGGACCAGGGTTGAGAAACACTGAGCTAATACTGTCTTTCATTAGAATAATATTTATAATAATTACAAATGCATTGACAAGTTGATTAGCAGAAGTGAAATCTGTACAAATGATTGATGTGCATATGCATACACACGTGCAAGGAACTGCACACACACTTGAGTTTCAATGTGAAAAATGCTGACTTTCCAGGTCTGAGAAAAAAATAATACAGGGATACAGGTCAGAACAAGTGTTAAGTGAATAGTTATGCACGAAACGCGTCGAAACCTCACATATCCTGTTAAAAAAAGAATCAGCAGGTACATGCTTAACTAATCATTCAGCTTGAAAAAGAAACTGTTCCACAGAACTCTGGATTCCTTTTTCTTTGGGTAATATGAAAAACTAAGACTAACACTCACCCTTAATCCTGAACATAACCCAAAATCCCTAACCCAAATCCCAGAAACAATACATAAGACTATGGGTGATTTTTCGATTAATGAATGAAAAACAATCAAATGTTAAAAAAATAACCCTTGTATAAATTCTAGTCCTAGCACTTGAACATGAAAATAAGAGATTTACATGAGTTTTTTTCTATTAACACTGATTATAAACAATCAAAATAGTCGATACAATGCAAAATTGGAAATAACTGTATTTCACCAATAACACATTACAATGCAGAAGGTTGACCCAAGCCCTAGATCCTGAATGAAACCCAAATTCTGCCTCAACCCTAACCATTTTTATAACCCTAACCACAGCCATATTAAAATCAAACCTGATTAATTGCATTCATTACTGATGCATTATTTGAATCATACTTAAGCTATATGTCCACTGCATATGATGGTTTGATCTATAATGGCGATATGACCTGAGATTGAACATACAGCCTGTGCCAGACTGAAAGAAGAAACAGATAAAATGAAACATGAACAATTTCTTTATGGCCTAAGAACCTGCGCTCCCCACTCAAAAATAGTTTACAATATGGAAGTGATATTCCAATTTATTTTCAGCTTCACAAGAGATGAGTTCAGTATACATGTTTTTTTTTGGTTGAAGCTACTTAAGCATAACTCTGTGCCATTGAGTAAAAACACGAGACTCCGAGGCAGGAAAGCAAGGTCTGCCCAGCGTGTCTCTGATGGCTGGGTCGAGAAGACTGGGCCATCCCTGATTTTCACCTTTGAGTCTTGCTGTGATCTGGCAGCCAAGGGCTCGGAAAGCTCCCAGATTACCTTTTAATTCCCTTTAGCAAGCAGCTGCAAACATTGCATTACATACTGGCATTTAGCATACGCTATTATCCAGAGAAACTTGCGCAACAAGAATCCATAAATTACAGCTGTGTATATACTAAAGCGAATTAGATTAAGTGTCTCGCCCAAGGGTATTACGACATTGTCCTACCTGTTTTTATTCAATGTGAATCTTCTAGAAAGTAACTACTGCACCTCAGTGAGGTCCCTTGCTTATTTTGCCATTATGGAATATTGCTGGGAACCCCCTTTGACCCTGATTCTATTCATCCAAACACCACTAATGTCTACACGTAGACTGGTAGAGCCACTGCTAACAGCTTGTTGGATGATTTGCATTAAAAAGACAGGAGCAATATGAATCATTCCACGGTTGTATGAGAGCTTCCTAACAATTGCTTCTGAAAACAACTCCCCAGCCACTCAACAGGCACCTACAGGTTACTAGGTTTGGGTTGGCACAGATCTCTTCAACATCCCTCACCCAATAGCTAACACACTCATGCTGTGTGATTCGTAGTCGAGCGCTAACTAAAGTGCACACTTGGAAAAAAGTGATAGACACACAATTTTTATAGTTAACTTTAGACAGCAACATTTCGATTTAAATGCAATGGAAACCTGGGACCTCTGCCACACGTGACCTGAACCAACACCCCTGAAGAAGCTGCCAGATACACAACCACCTGGCCCATTTAATACACCTTATTATGGTTTCAACTGAAAACCGATTGAGAATTTTAGATCATTCCATTTTCATTCTGCACAAAAATGAATGCCCGCACATAACACAAGTACTGTCGAATAAGGTTAAGCCATTTTTAGGAAAACTTGCAGGACCAAACCAACGTTGTTAAAAACACTCGATCGTTTAAAAAAAAAAAAAAAAAAAACAGAAGAAAAGACACCGAGCATGCACAATATTTTAAGTGTACTTTATTACCTTGCAGCGCTTTTTAATATCAGATAATCTGAACGGAGGAGGGTAAAGCCATCTGTAGTGCCGTTTCAGCACGCTAAAATGTGTGTAGACCGTTCTACTCGTTCTTGGTAGCGGGTGCGCATCCTCCCGTTTGGCCATGTGAAAGCAGTCCCCGCTGTGCCGAGAGGCAGAGCGGCTCCTCTTCCTGCTGGTGGCAAAGTTCTCGATGCGCAGGGACCCAAAAACGAGGTACGAAAAGGACATGGTGGAGAGCCGCGGAGATGGCGCCGCTGCCAGGCTGTTCGGCAAAGAGGCCCCCCCCCCCCCCCAAAATCAGGAACGGGTTTCAAAAAAACCTAATTCCTCCCGCTGCAGTGACCAATATCAAAGGCACTAAAATAGATGTCACACAAGGATTATTATGCTGGAGCAAGGAATTCCCAAATAAACAAATGAAATCGGGACTTTTTGACCTGTCCCCCCCCCCTCCCCTCGATGCAACTGGTCTTCTCTTCAATGATTTGTGCTCTGTTAACGGAAGAACAGAAAAAGAAAAAAAAAATCAGCTTAAACGTTTGGAATGAGAATTACATTACCGTGCAGACACAAAATGTCTGAAGACTCCAAAGCTCGATTTTACAGCAGACGGATCTTAATTGCCAATTATTTGTTCATAATTTAAATCTTATCCATAAATCACCTGCTGTGGGGATTACAGATCTCCGATGTGAATTGTTTCTTCATTGATGAAAAATTCGATGGTCTCCTCCTCCCAGTCATCGACGTTACTGTCAAGTTCATCGGTGTCCACACCTTAAAAACATGGGTGAGTTTCACTTAAATTCACTAAAATTCAAGTGGCACGATTTACACAACGTGCTGTAATAGTCACATTTCTTGAAATTCCACGTATGCTAAAATTACATTTGGACAGACTTATTCCAGCAAATTACTGATTAACTAAGCAATAAGAGCAAGGAATGCACTGCCTGTGAAATAATGAACGTCACATTTTTATGTACCCATTTGGCTGCAATTGACTGAATTTGGCTGAATTAACCCGTGTTAATTCAGGCTCGTTTCAGGGAGAACTTGAAACAATTCAACTCGACACTCAACCCTCTGTCACCTCAAAACTTAGCATCCCCTCCCCTTTCGCATTCGAGTAGCAGACCTTAAGCGTGAACACTGGTTAAGCCTCTCAGGCAGAGCGGACTTACCTCCTCTGAGCTCGAGGCGGAGAGGCCTCTGCTCCTGGTACATCTGCGCGGCCATCTCGCGGTACTTGCGGTACTCGTCCATCATGGCACGACGCTTATCCACCAGTTCCTAACGGGGGAGGGAGAGACGGTCGCAATATCAGAATGGCTATCCAGTTTATGGCATCTCATCTCCTGCTTGTGAAGTCTGGGCTTTCATATGAGAGCCGAAATGTACGTTGCGCGTGGCAACCTGGCCCGAGGACCCTTACCTTGGAGGCCTTGGACTGACTCAGTCGATCCTTCTGCTCGAAGATCTTGGAGTACTTCTTCAGGTCCTTCTTGATAAGCTGTTGAGAAAGGAAAATTGAACTTTGAGTTGCGGCTCTTTTCCGAAGGTAGAATAGGAAACACCTTGACGGGGCTGGGGGTGGGGGCAGGGGTGGTCACCTTGATCTGGTCGGCACTGAGGAGTGTGGGTGGGCGGGGCCTCCACAGCAGCTGACAGAAGCGGTCCTTGTTGTTCTTCTGGAGGAGGCGTCCCTGGAAGGTCCAGAGCCAGAAAGCGTTGTCCACCTGAGGGAAGGAAACAGACTTCAGTCTTAGGATTTTGGGTTTAGTCTCGTCATACTTTCAGGACCCCACTGATTTCACCTAATGTAACCTCTTTCTGAAGGAACCATGTGCCATGTCATACAGCACATTTCATAAATTAAAGTTCTGGTTGATCTGACTGAAATACAGGTCCTGGGATGTGAATCTGGGACCTTTATTCTTCATGACATGCACTGTCATTTTTAACAAAATAAACATACCTTATGACTCCACCAGGAGACCGAAGTCACCACATATCGGCCTGTTGGGTCCCACTCAACGTCCGACGCCATGTAGTGCTCGGCGATGTTCATCATGGTACAGTCCGACGTGTCCACGAAGGCCAGGGCACCGTTCATGCTTTGGAAGGAAGGGGGATCGTTTTTCTCAACACTGTGTCGTCTACTTTAAATAGTTTATAAAATGATAAAGGAACAGCAACACTTCAACCACTTCACTAACCCACTCTAATGGTGAAAAAAGAAAACAGCAAGTAAGGTAGATTAGGAGTTCTTGAAAGAAGTTGGTTTGTGAGATTTGTTTCCTGCAATCTTATTGGGTCTACCCAGTTTTAGCCAGTGTTATAGCAGTCAGCTGGAATAGTTGGAGCCCTGCTTACATAAGATTGCAATTGGTCAGAAGCAGCAACTGACCATAGGTTTATTAGTAGATCACATCTCTATAAGTAGGACCATCTTCCAATACAAGTGTCAACCTGGCCAACAGGCTCACAGCAGCACAAGGTTATTAGCCTGAAACATGAGGCTAGTTATCAAGTGAGAGGCCGAGCGACCGAAATAGCAAGCGTATTTGAATTTGAGCGAGTGCGACAGTGAGTGGCTGAGGAACACAAAAGCTGCTAGGGGAGTATCCATCCGTCAAAGCTGAAAACAATATCCCAACTGGCATGACACTTTGTAATTGTTTAGCGATCTGACAAATGATTTACTACCTCCTCAATCCAGCCAGCACCAGGAACTGCCCCTGAGGACTCCAGAAAATGCTGTTGGCTTGCTGCTTATCAAACATTTCTGAAAAACAATGCATCATGCTTTACACAATGGACTTCCGTTTTACACGTTACAGTACAGGGGGGTTGATTCAAAACACCAAATATTTCAAAAAGACTGATGCCCTTTTAACAGAATTTACCTCAGTTTATTCACGGCTTTCCTGATGGCAGAAGGAATTAAATTCGGAAACGTGCTGCGCTTACTGATTAGCTCGATCTTGCCGTTGTTCTTCACGTGGTAGAAGGACGCGTTGATTCTCGGCGACTCGCCGTGCAGGACGGCAAACTTGCTTCCGTTCGGCTCCCAGGCAAAGGCAATGATGCTCTCTGTAAAGCAGGAAACGCATTAAATGCACAAACAATAAACCAAGACTATTCACGTTGCCATTTCTCATGACATTCGCTCGGCATAAAGGCAATAAGGACACTGGACGTATGGGGCTTCCTGCTTAAGGGGACAACAGAAGTTCCGGTGTAACAAGCTCCTACTGGCTACTCGTAGTCTATCGATCACCTGACTGACGGTTTAACGTTTTTACTAAGTGGAAAATTTGAACACTCAAGCCCTGCTTACCTTTCATTTCCACAACGTCAACAGGGACCTGTTTCTCTCTCATTCGGAAGATTTCAAAGTTGGTCACGACCCCCTATGGTGCAAAAAAACAAAAACAAAAATTAAATATGAATTAATTCCACAAAAACACAACAGAGTGGTAGCTCTATTCATGGAGCGAGCCTGTACAAAAACCAGGTTCAACAAGGAGAAACATATTCAACAGGTGACCTTGAGAAATCCAGACAGGCCTTTCCCCCCATGAACGTGCATTGAGCACCACCTTAATAAGTATATTTGGTCAAGTTTTCTGGCTTCCGATTCGTTTATCCACCGCGTGGCCCATGGCGGCTGTTAGCGCACGGGAAGCGTACCTGTGTGCCCTTCGGGGTCCTGTCCACCTTGACGCACAGGTAGTCCCCGTTCTTCTGCCAGTGGAGCTTGCAGTCCACCACGTTGAACAGGTTCCGCACCCTGATCTCCTGCCGGGAGGGCATCTGCATGAGCGTCACCCTGGCAGGGATGTCCTTGTCCTCCGGTACCCAGAATGCAATTATGTTGTCGCCGGGCGACCAGGAGAAATCCCTGAAAGTCAGATGTTTGCAACAGTTACCAGTCTTATTTCTGGGAGGATTTTCCTAACAGTCTCTGAAAAAGGTCTTACTGTCTATTACCTAATTATAAATAAATTTGTCAATGTTTGAGGAATAATGTTTGAGGAAAAAGCAAGCTGACGGTTAATAGACTGTGCACATATTACAGTAGAGCTATTTAGCGAAGGCACCCACCCAAGGCATTAAACAGAAATACAGCAACACGTCTATGCAAAGGTACGTATTACAAGTGGTACGTATGTTTAAATGCAGAGCTCAACCAGCTTTCCCTGGACGGAAGTCACTTCACATTCACTCACTTTATGCCAGTGATTTTCAAACTCTTCTTGTCCAGGAGCCCCATGGACTATAAAAGAAAATTCACATGTTATACTAAAATGCAAGTATAAAGAGAAATATGAATGTACACGCATGGATTTCTTATTTAGGTTAAATCTCACAGCTGCATTTGTGCCAAAGAAAAAAGTAAACGCATTAGATAGACATAAATACAAAACTGGGAAGAATTTACTTCAACAAATCATATTTATAGCCTGTTCAAATCTGAATACATGCAGTCATTGGATATTACTAATGTGTACAATTGTATTTTAACAATCTTTCTCCAATAAACAAATTCTAATTTAATTTAACTTCTTACTGGTGTTTCATAGATGCTCAGCGTGTCCTGAGTCATTCTGGCAAAGAACTTCCCATCATGACTCCACCTGAAATGACAAAATACCAATTGATTATTACAGGATGGCCCAGTGCAAAAATGAGAGAAGAGAGATTTTTAAATTTCACAAAACAAGCACCACAGTCAATTAATTTGTGAACATGAGCCATAGGTTGCATAGATTGTTTGTAGTCACTTCATAACCAACATAACATGAAAAGATGATGGTTTGATTCATATTCAAATGCATTTTTTTCCACAGCCATACTCCACCAAACCTTATTCAGTAATTGTTGAATATTTTTAGCTGGAAAGTTTGCAGTGTTAACACAACGGTCGATTCTAGCACTCCCTTTTACTGTTACTCACTCAAAGAGGGTTTAAGAATCTTTTCTGTGGTACTGCAGCATGTCAACTGCTATATGCTTAGTTTTGTACGAGTGTCTGTAAAATAGATGCACTGTAATTGTAAAAACAGAATCTGACAGGCAAATCCAAACGAATAATACAGACTTCTAAGAGCTGTCTCACTTTTGCCTTTGACTTTTGCACCAAAGTCCCTCCAAGTCTGCAGGCCGAGTGACAGGCACCGTGTAGCACGGAAGCATCCACTTACTTGAAGATGGGCCAATGTGCAGAGCTCTCGCAGTGGAATCCTCTCTTCTTCTGACCAGTCAGGACATCCCAGATTATAATGGCCTGGGGGTCATCCTTCGTGTCCATTAAAGGGCTGAATGTCACCACGTACCTGAAAAAAAAAGAAACGTTTAAAAATGTCAAATCCTCACTGAACAAATCTCAAATCCCATAACCCATGGCAAGAGTACAAAATATAATTCAAAAATCAAGAATTCAGAAAGCATTCTAAGAGTAATCAAATCTTCAACATATATTTTCAGTAGCAACTAAATCTCACATTAAAATATAGACTATGGTTTCATTTTTAAAAGCCAGTAGGTGTACTCCAAGGTGAAAATGAAATGGTTGGTTTGCCCGAGTTGGTTTTCATAAGCGTCTTCAATGTCCTCACTTAAGCAAACATTTTAAATTCAAATCAGAGGAAGGTCATGGGACAGCTGTACGATACCCATATTTTCTCAGAAGGGCCCTAGGTTGGGGTGGGAGGAGCACGTACCTTTCGCACGGGGAGAAGTCGATGAGCTGCACGCCCTGGTGACTGAACCTCTGGATCTGCTTGAATTTCTCCCCGCCCCACAGCGCGATGCCCCTCTGGTGGAAGGTGGCCAGGTACGTGCCTTTCGGGGACCAGCGGACGTACGTCTCCGTCCACCTCTGCCCAACAGATCAGGGACACGCAATCAGAGACGGGTTCCACATTTTATTTTCACTCATCCGCACCGTTCTTCGATCCTGATGCAATCTGAACCCGCCCCATTAAGGGACTCCCCATAACTCGCGCTTCACTTCAACAACGTGATTAGTGACAGTGACCGCTTGGAGCGCTTCAGAAGAAAGCTCGGACACACTGGATCTTTTTAATCGATAACTGCACGTGCGCGATTAATCAACGAATGAAGACTGAAGGGCTTAGATCTGGAGACAGAAGCTTAGTCTGCTTTACAAGGGGGAAAAGCCTCCAAAATTACAATGTCACTTAATTTCATTATGCACAGTGGTGTGTCAGTGAGAAATTGATATTGTTTAGCCGTGCCAAGTTGCTGCATTGCAACATTGTAGCATGACTGCTAGGGATCTGGGCTTTAAACCCCAAGATCGTAGTTAAATTTCCTCATGGGGTGCGGTCATTGTTCCCTTGAGGAAGGCACTTAGCCAAAACTGTTTCTGCAAATATGCAGCTCTATAAAAGATTTTATGTTAACAGAAGGTAAATCACTGTAAATCACTCTGCATAAGAACCTGCCATGTGCATTAAATTAAACTTTTGCACCGAACCTATCCGGAGGACACGTTTCGCTCACCGCTCTCTCCTCCACGGTGATGGCCTCCTTGACATCGTTGGCAAATATGCCTGTCCGTTCGCCCGCTTCAAAGATCACACTGTACTGGTCACGACAATCTGATTCCTCCATCCAGTGACGCAGGTTTCCCTTGAAAAGGAAAGGAAAACTGCTAAGAAACAACATAAACATAAAGTGCATACACAAACCACACAGCGGTAAATCATGTGTGAGGGACAGTTTTGCATTGTGGGTATAGTAGTTTAGGTCATGTCTGATGTCAATGGTGGGTCCTACACTGTTAAGAACTGACTTCAAAAGCAGGCCTGAACTTTCTATAAATACCAGAGTAAATAGGCAAAACTGTAAAGTGTTTCCTTAAACATAAGAGTAAAAATACTCACAAAATCTTTGAAGGGTTGTTTCTCAGGCGTTTCCCACTCATCACTGATTGTCATGTACCTGAGGGAAACAAATTAACTTCATGTAAAAATATAGATACTTTATATCCTCACCTGCACCAAAAAACCCAGTGTGTGTTTTACAATTCTCCTATTTACAGCAGACATGCATAACCTTCAGATATAAAATAAATTGCGTTGACAGAACATATTACTTTGATTCACTGGAGCCATTTAATTTACAACCCAATAGCAAATTTCAAGTGCAACAAACTAGCCTTCCAGGCAGGAATATGCTAATAGAATTCAAATATCCAATGAAGGCTGAAAGAGGTCGATTAGAAGGACATGCATAACATTGTGCTAGAAGCCCATCTTACTTATCAAAGTCAGTGAAGACATTCACACGAAATGTGTGCTGCTTGTCCAGCTTGTAGCTGTCAGCATTTTTCACGGCGTCAAGGGCATGACTGGGAGAGGCGTACTCCAAAAAAATATACCTGAAGATGTAAAAAATGAAGATAAAAAAAACACATGATTCTCAACATAACAGCAATATTTCACCATGACAGTATAACGATCACTCAATGTTTCGTCAACAGGCACACTAACCCCTTGGTCTTCCCATCCTCTTCCGGGTAAAACTCGTTTGTGATTTTGCCGAACTTTGAGAAAATCTTATGAATGACATTCTTCAGCTTCTCGATACGTTCTGGCCCAACCTGAGGGACGTTGTCCACCACAATCACGGAGTCGATGCCATCCGCCTCCTGCGGCTGCTCCCTCAGAATGTCTTCGAGAAGCTCTGCAGACGACAAAGTTGACAATGCGCAACTACAGAACACAAATGACACCTGCTGCTACTTCTAGTCCTTAATGAAATCACGGCACAGTAGAACAATAACTGAATGTTACATGGATCAGAACATAAAATACGTCCTAATGCGTCAATTCATAAAGTATTCGTGCATACGACGTACGGTACTCATACCTAGCAAGTTGAGACTAAAATTACATTTCATATGGTAACGGTACATTCCCTAAACATTAAGTAAACCATAAGCTATTGGATGCATTGCCTGTGGGCATCCTAAGCGGGCATCCTAAGCATTCCTGTCGCAACACTGTATCTAACCCATTTATAACAGAATCAAAAGTCAGCGGGTGTACATTGCACGGAGCAGATGTATCGACGTTTTCGCACAGGTTTTATGATCACCATAGATCAGTGAGCCTGGCATGGTGTTTAGCCAATTTACAGGCTACACCGCACTCCCTAGCTCTTCAACACCGTTCAGTAACGTTAGCTAGCTGGAACAATTAGCTGGCTTTACGTAATATAGCTAAGCATCGATGACCACATGCATTTTACAGTTATTGGAGTTGATAGGTACATACACCACAGGAATACAGACACAAATAGCACGATAACTAGTGAGGCAGCCACAGAGAACTGGCTTGATTCGCAAAAGCAACCAAATAACTCCAGCCATTTCGAAGGTCCAGTTCCAGGCCGCAAGCCGGCTACTTTCCTCGGTATGCTCACCCTGGTCGCTGATGTCATCTACGAAATCCTCCGGATCACTAAACGAAGGCTCTTCGCCCTCTTCAAACTCAGCTTCGGCCTCCATGTTCTCTGTATCGTGCATTTAACGTCAAACGCGATCAGTTTCTTATCAGAAATTGATTGTAACGGGTTTAAAGACTGCAATCCAACAGATTTTGCTCAGCACGCCATGTGCGGTACGCCCGGCGCCATCCACTCGTCAGAGGGAAAGGATCATACCTTTTTCCGAAAGTAAGGGTGTACATATTGAGTTGAGACTGTTAATTCCAAGAGTATTTCAAACCAGAATTTGTGACAGTAATAAAACATGTGACGTAATAAGTTAACTAAATATATCAATATCCATCTGTAAACATACACGTTCAATGTTAAATGTGCCTGTTTTACATGTACAATTTTTAATCTACCCCTAAAAATATTGGTCGATTCCAAATATGGCCGCGTACAGAATTTTCTTCCTGGCTGTGCAATAAAGGAAGTGAAAAAATATTTAATGAATTGAATGCGAGTGCTCACGTGTATTTTTCGGCATTTTGTTCATTGCTGTTAAATTGATTATCAGTATGGAAATTTGTGCTGGCATATATTGTGTGCAAACATCCGACATAACAATTGAGTAAGGTAACTGAATGGTAGCCCATTCAATTTGAGTTGTTTTATTTCTCTCAAACTAGGCTACGCGCTTTTCATCTTCCCATGTTACTTGTCTAACTGCATCCAGCAAATTTTCTAACCAACAGTGACTGTAAAGAGTTGTGTGGAAATTACAGATATCATGTTCTCGCACAATGAACATTCTTGAAACTTGGGAAGAAAACTTTCTACATTTGTTTAGTAGGTAGGAGTGTAAATAAAATAAAACCTCTTAGAACGGGCAAGTAAGACAAGATCTCCCTATCACTGGTGAATTAATGATTATATCGCCTTTTTTCTGGTGCTTTAATACTTTTGTGCAGTTTTTTGTCATTATTTGTAAAACAGCTAACGCCGATTTGTGTGGTTAAAAAGATCCAATTGTATTACTATTCGTTTGTTTATTGCCTACATTTAAAACTAGAAATATGTTAGACACTACGCATTTACACGGATAACATTGAATCCACATTCAGCATAAGACGCTCACATTGAATATTTTGTCCTTGTTCATTTTATTGACTTTGTGCTACATTGTGTCTTGAATGACTTCAGGTAAGGTCGGTAAGCATTTCTTCCCACGAAGAAAATTTTGCCATTTTTCACTTTTGGCTCACTACCCTTGACTATATTTATCCCTGTTCTATTTATATGGAGGGGAAATTAGAAAGCATAAGATGCTATGCTCTAATGTTTAGGTTTCTCTCATAATAGACGACTAATATATGTATCTCATAGGCCACCATATAACATCTGGAGGGAAATTCAATGAGAAACTTTCTTTTTGTCAGTAATGTATTAATTATGAATTATATATTTAATATTGTACTTTGTGTATTGTAGTGCTCTGAAAAATGTTATATATTGCAAATTAATATAAGTCCAAATATACAATATGTTGAACTGCCTCCAGTGCACAACATTTTACCAAAAAATGATACTCCTAAAGAAAGTCATGGGATTTATTTATTTGTATTAAAAAAAAAAAACATGGACAAACAGTTGCTTAAACCTGCTTTTTATCAGTGTTGTTTAAAGAAAAGTACTGGTGTTTGCATCTGAAGAACATGTCTAAATATTTTCAGACTTGAAACAGGCTTTGCTTTAGTAGTGCTGTTTATCTTCCGCTAAATAGTGTGTAAATGTACAATGGGGTAACTGTATTCAGAGGAGGAGGGTGATAGCATTAATTTATTGAGACTATACAGGGGTTGACAAGCCTCAAAGTAGTACCCCAAATTCCCATTAAAGCCAGGAAGCCGCACTACACCTTGGGTGATGGCGTACCCCACGGGTCCTGCCTTGGAGCCGTGGGGTACGCCATCACCCAAGGTGTAGTGCAGGACCCCACGGGTCAGTAGTGTGCAGGACCCACACTACTTTTTACTCCTTAGTTAGGTACAGCTGGGACCGGATTGTATTCCGTTAGATTGCACAGGAATGCAGAAGCTTAACCTGTATTGCCTTTAGAAAAAAATGTTTCTGCTGTACCCATGACAAGTAGACTTATACAAGTTAACTTATTGAGTCATAAAATATCATAGATTAATCGCAGATTTGTCATTTCATACCAAAAAGTTTGTAATGGATGTATAAAAAACAAAAAACAAACAAAAAACCAAATTGCAGTATATAGAATTGACCAGCAGATGGCGATCAGGGCTAAGATGTAGTGCGTGTGGTCTTACTTTTCCCACACTTAGCAACCAAAAGATACCGTGACCTAGAAAGGGCTTGAGGAAGTATGACTTGATACGAAAACTGTAATTGCTTCCACATGGTTTTTAATACTGCCCTGACTTTTCCCCCATGAAAAAGTAAAACTAAGAAAGGGACATTTAAGTAGCTTTATTCTTATTAAGCGAGCTATTCTCCAAAAAGATATCCTACTGATGTCAAATAAATTCCCCCCATTTAAAGGCCTGCGCATTGAATCCAGGCCTAAAACTGGAGAGCGGCTTTCAGCTCTCGTCTTCGTCTAGAAATGTACCATAAAGGCCACTCCAACCTCTCGCTCAAACGCAGCGGTTTGTCTCTCAGAATATGCCCGCTGGTCATCAGCTACCCCACCATGCAGCCTGGCGGTAAGGAGGTCTCTACCCGCCAGTGCCCATGGTAAAGCTGGTGTACAAACGGCACTTTTACCCTCTACCCCACTGCCTCCTCCCAGACCTCACTGGAGGGGGCGTCACAGCGCAAAGGAGACCTCGAGCAAGGATGCTCATTCGACGAAACCGGAGAAGACGAACGACAGACACCGCTTGACAGGGACTTCCTGTAAAAAGACATCCGCCAGGGATGCAGGGCAGAAGGGATGCTGGGAAAGAACTGTGCGGTGAGGGGGGGAGAGAAACAACGGCACAGATGTTTTGCCCAAGCGTCACCTCCCTAATTCCCTTTGGTTACGCCTCAGGCGGTGGATTGCATTACTTGTTCCCACCCTTCAGCTGTCCAGCTGAACTATACCACAACTGCTCTCCTTGATCTCAACTCTGTTCGGCCAAATGGGAGTTTTATTACTATATCAAATACGTCCTCCTGCATTTCCTCACTTCGGCTCAACGTAATGTAAGGCATATGTACGGGCTAAAATTGTAAAATGATCTTCAAAAAGAACAGTGTAATAAAATATTGTCCAAGCCCAAATACTTTCTTTTTTTTTTCTCCCCTACCATGCAATTCATGTCAGTAAATTATGGGCTAAGGACATTCCCAAATTCAACTTAAATAGATCTATTTTTTCTTGAAGCTGATAAATATTTTTTCCAGTATTTATGAACTTTCCTTCTATTTGCTAGTTTTTACAAAACTGTATATGACTATGAACGTTAGGGATAATGTATTTAAAATCATATCTCTGTGGCCGCTTCATGAAATCTGTGGAAATGCCATTTAAGTGTTTTAATGCTATAACCAAATCCAGATGCTACATCATTCACTTTCCCAATAACAGAAATCCCCATTTGCAGCATATGACTGTATCTCTCTTTAATACCCATCTTCATCGCTCGAGAGATCATAATCTGGAAAACCTTGGGAGAAAAGCAGAGAATTAACAAAGCCACAGTAGAACACCTTAAATTAAGCTCAGTCACCACTATAGTAGCCTACTTTCATATTAAATCGTCATATCAAAAGTATTAACTTCAAATATATTACTCATGAAAAAGTTATTACATTATTTTAAAATAGTTTTTCCACACATTACAGTGACTGCTGATGATGAGTTTATGAAGCCCCCAGTATTGGCCTCTTTAAGCTTCCGGTTAACACTGTTATGGTAGCCTAGTTGCTGCCCACTTTGCCCAAGTAGCTTGCTGTACAAATTACATAAACAGCATAATTAATTTGATGTTTCAAGAGGGAGGTGAGTTATTTAAACTTAGAATGCAAGCATAAATATAGACAAGATTAATATATATATATATATATATATATTCTTCCTGTGCTAACTAACATTCAAAGGGCAAACGGATCACAGAGGCAGTTGCCTGTTATCTTTGCCAAGATGCTCACCCGGGCAACAGCTGTTGTTCATGTTGATGGGAGGTTATTAAATATCAGAGTTCAGCTTTAGGTCCAATTAAAAACAGCCTGAAGGAAACGTAGGGAAAACAAGAGTCATGGGGTTTTACTCATGTAAATTACAGTTTGCCTGCAGAAAGGGTCTTTGTGTTTCTGCATACACACAGCCCCTGCTGCTGCTGGGAAAGGGTACGTTCAGGGTTACATGAGGAACATACTATAAGGCGTGTCCGTGTGGCTTTTTTTCTTCTTTTCTTTTTTGGGGTCAAAAGCGACGCAAAGCAAACAGAAGGAGTTGGTGGGGAAAAAAACTGACCCACAATGCAGCGTGACAATAGCACCTAAAATAAGCTGTCTCATGTTGCCGTCGAAGGGATGCATGTCTCAAACATTCAAGTAAAAATGAAAGAAAAGTATCTGGTCCACTGGGAGCTAAAAGCCTTCCTACGCTCATTAAGTCTTTGCACAACTTCTGCGCATTGGTTCAATTTTGAATTTTGATATTTTGAACAGGAAGAGTTAACTGGACAAATTCTGCAGGTGGTTCAGAGTGATTCTCCACAGCGAAGAAATAAATCTTTCCAGCTTGGTTCACTTCAGTACAGAAATGCTGAGCTTTTTTTTTTTTTAAGGGTGTGCAGGAATCTGGGACTGTGCACAGAAAGATCATCATCCTGGATGGTAAAAAAAAAAAAAAAAAAAAAGACTTATAATTGTCACGTTTACATACATTGGCCATGTTAGCAGAGGTACGCCCTGTTCACGCACGACTGTGTGGCCACACGCAGCTCCAATGCCATCTTCAAGTTTGCAGACGACACCACCATCCTGGGTCTCATCTCCAACAACGATGAGACCGCCTACAGAGAGGAGGTCAGTGTCTTGGCAACATGGTGCCAGGACAATAACCTCTCCCTCAACGTCTGCAAGACTAAGGAGATGATCGTGGACTTCAGGAAGCGACAGGGGGGGGGTCACGCCCCCATTCACATCGACGGAGCTGAAGTGGAGAGAGTCTCCTGCTTCAAGTTCCTCGGTGTGGTCATAAACGATAACCTCACCTGGTCCAGGCAATCAGACGCAGCAGTGAAAACTGCCCAAAAGCGCCTATACTTCCTGAGGAGACTCAAGAAGTTTGGAATGTCTGCTAAGACCCTCATCAATTTCTACAGGTGCACCATCGAGAGCATCCTCACTGGCTGCATTACTGCCTGGTACGGCAGCTGCTCCGCTGCTGACCACAAAGCCCTCCAGAGGGTGGTGAAGACAGCGGAGCGCATCATTGGCTGCCACCTCCCATCTGTGCGAGGCATCTACCACACACGATGCCTCAGGAAAGCACAGAAAATCATAACAGACTTCAGCCACCCAGGCCATGGTCTGTTCTCACTGCTGCCGTCTGGCAGACGCTTCCGGAGCATCCGGGCACGGACGACCAGACTCACAAACAGTTTTTTCCCTCAGGCCATCAGGCTTCTCAACCAGCAACATAAATCCCTGGGATCACATTGATCACATGTCCTCCTGTGTATGCTATGTACGTTCAATGTACAATCTTATGCACATATCCATCAGCACTCCTGCACTTTATATATGGCTAATATTTAAATATTTAATACTCCTATTCCCACTGTCCATACCCCCCATCTGTACAGGCTGGTACTTATTTGCTGTTAATATTTAACACTATGTTTAATATTATGTGTATTTTTATTGTGTGATATTTCTTTGATATATTTTAGATATTTTCGATATTTTGCTCTTGCTTCTACGTAGTTGCTGCCTGCCATGTCACAAGAATTTCTTTGCTCAGAATGACCTGTGTTATACTGTGCACTTGACAAATAAAAACACTTTGACTTTGACTTTGACTTTGAAAGGGTTGAACAAAGGGCCCTGACAGTAGTGTGATGTACAGACAATGAGCAGATCCATAAAATAAATTGTGCAAGGTACAGAACCGTCATAATCCAACAACTGTCACCTGTATGTGCGTCACGAAACATATTTAAAATGACTGCCCAAACAATGAGGGAAACCGTCGAGCGAAGATGGCAAACTCCGGTTCGGAGTTTTTGCCTGAAAATCAGAAACCAGAGGTGAGCTGACAGTGTAATCACCTGCTTTAATCAATTATGTGCTGAGTAACAATGGAAACCAGCAGGCCCCGTGGCTCCCCAGGTCCAGGGTTGGCCACCCCTTGATGTATAACATTAGTCGGTAATCAGCTCTGTTTTGTGTCAGACCCGTGCCGGGTTTGAACGCGCTTTTCCAACAACACAGCCAATTATTAGAAAGACACATCAAGCTTTATTGTCAAAGCCACAAGTGTACTGTGCACAGGGGTTGATAAAACATTTACTTACTGCTACCTGCATGATTTTTTTTTAAAAACATCGTAAGAAGCAGCCACACGACACAACGTACATTTAATGTATTTATACAAGTATTATATACAAACCAACTGAAACACAATTAATCGCTTTAAGAGTTTTACAGACATTTACAATGAAGACGTTTTTGGAGCCTCGGTTCTACACAAAGGAAACACTTACAACACTTAAGGGTAGGTCTCTGAGCACTGCAAGGATTAGTCATTGTGGAAAATATGTCAGGTAGATTGTCCCGCATACATATGCAAAGCTCTTTTGGAGACGGGCGACGTTCAGAAATGCAATCTTGAGCCTGTGAAGGTTAAGATAACATACATCTGCTAAGTCAACGTGACATACAGTTAAGTTCTGAAGCACCTGAAACGAAGAGAGAGAAGCAGTAAACGGTTGCGGCACAGCCCGTCGGTACAAGTGGAGATGAGACAGTTCTCCCCGGGACGCTCTCCGCGGAATCCATAATTAGGAAACTAAGTTATTGAGTTTCCGCACACACAGTAGGGAGCTATTTGCGAATTTAGCCAAAATCTCATTAAGTTTATACCTTAGCCTTATGACACCCTATAACAAGCAAGGACTGGGTAATGACTCAGAAACACACTTGTTTTTAAGCACGCCTGTAAAGCATAATCAAAATGGTTCCCAAATGTGTCATACATTAGTTTGAATAGCAGATGCTAAAGCTAATAAACAGTCTGCCGCTAAGGAGCTCCCGTTCGCGGGGGTAGTCTTCAGCCGCTGGGTGTGCGCCGTTTCTCGTTGGCAACGCTGCAGAGGCCTTTCCCGATGCGGGCGGGGGAGGCGGAGCTCAAATTTACAAGCTTGCATACAGAACATAGTGGTCTCTTCCAGATCCCTCTGGGCCACGAGGGTAATTTCAGGCTGAGGTGGAATCCTTTTTAGAGAGAGAGGCAGGGGCCAGCGTTATCATTATCAGCCTCTCAAATTCTTGATACCGGTCGGCTAAACCAGCGCTCACTTCAGCTGCAGTTCTGACCTCCCGTCTGTGACTGAGCTATTTATCCCAGGGTCATTCAACACCCACAATCAGTTCCTACTGGCAAATGTAGAATAAGCCTTTGTGAAGTACATACAAAATGAATAGTTTTATAGATCCAAATAGCAAATAGCTCCAAAGCTTCCCTTTAAGGGTATCATGGGTAATGCTAAATATATCTGTAATTATCAGTCAGAGTTTGAAATTACTTTATTTTAAAAAATGCAATGTGTGTTACAATGCGCACAATCTGAATTACCAAGAAAGCATAAAGTATGACCTCGAAAAGGTCGGTTCGAACTGCTTGGTACGTCCAGCCAAAACACTTTCTGGGTTTCCGTTTTTGAGAGGAAAAACTGTTGAACAGATAATCAAATCGGCAGATGTCCCTCAGTCGAAAATCCACACACACGGGCGTTTTAGACCAATGGCAAGCGTGGAAAAATACGCCGCGGGCACATCTGCCAAACAGAGCTGACATTTCCACATGCTTGCCACACACGGAGGCAGACTCGCGCAAAGGCGTTATTGTGTGGTGGACATGGCTGAATCCAACAGACAGGAGTGCCTTGGTACTGTGGCAAGGAGGGCTAAAGGCACTACTGTACCTGCCTGATTAAACTCACCACGTCATTCACTGAACTAATTTAGCTGGTTTTCAGTGGCCTGATATTTACCTTCCTCTTAGCCACTGCTAGCGAGCTGGACGGACCAGGGGCCTGATTTACTAAGACCTTTAGCATGTGCAAAACCATTCAGCACGTACAAAACCAACAACACGACCGATGATTGGTCATGGTATTTGTTTTGCCCCAATCATTGGCTGTTATCAGTTATGCGTGTGTTAATAGGTTTTGCATATGCTAACAGTCTTGCTAAATCAGGCCGTAAGAGTCAAATGTCCTTAGCTTGCTGTTATACTGTCTGGTCCGAGGCGGCTGGCTGGCTGGGTTTTCGGGGTTTTAGTGGTTTCAAGACAGCCTCTAAGACCTGCCCTCCGGGACCTGCGGGGCTGACACCTGAGGCCAAACCCAGCCGCCTCGGCGCACGGACCACCCGGGAGGTCCGCGGACAGAGGCCCTGCCGCGGAGAGGGCCGCCGCGGATGGAAAAATGGAAAAGCAGATGGGGTGGAAAAACAGACGGGCACGGGGAATCCTGATGAGCGCTCCAGCCTCGACGCAGCAGCGCGGCCTCCCTGAGCTCCGCCCCCTCGGAGCCTCCGGCTGCCCGTTCGCCTGCTGCCGGCGAAGGCAGGTCAAACGGCCTTCCTCCTCACCCCGCGACCGAACAAAGGCCACTGTCAACAGCTCCCAGCCATGTTGAACTTGCCCTGTTTCTGGCATGGCCTCATATTCTATAAGCTGTAATGTCTCTCTCCTTGCCCTCGCTCTCTTTACACACACGCACGCACACACACGCACACACTCTCTCGCTCTCGCACTCTCTCATTTAAATATTCGTACTCTTGATAAATATAATGTAAATTATTATAGCAACTATTCCCAGTTGCAACAGGCCAGATCTGGAAGTACCTTTGTCTACTGCCACACTCTAGAGAGTCACTGCAGGTGACAATGGAAAAACCATTCGGACAGAACTGAATTTTGGACATTTGGGCTTTTTCTGCCCTCACAAGCATTGTGTTCAATTCCATATGCAACCCAATTAAGACCTTATGAAGTAACAGACATCTCGGAACAGTGTAGGGATATCAGAGGGCAGGACAACTGCAGACAGAGGTAAGCATGTCCTGTTTCACCTTGCGGGGACAATGTCCTTACAAAACTAGTGACAGGAGAGAGTGTGTACTCCAGAGATCTGCACCACTCACATTCCCGTGACCACCTCACAAATTCAATACTGTCATATCAGAGGCTGTAATTAACAGCTTTGCTCTAGTCTCTGGCTGGCAATCAGAAGTGTAATAATGATTTCCACCAGGCTTTACACTGCGCGATACCTCTGTCAGAAGAAATAGGTTGGCGTGACAAGCAAATTAGCATAGGCCTGTCCTGTCTGTAATGTGTAAAGAAAAAAAAAGCCAGCGCTAGATTTAACACTGCTTGACAGGTAGTGATGAGCCAATCAGGTCTCATTACAGTGGCCGCTGCCGATGTCTTTACAAACGAGGCATTGGAGCACACTCGTCTAAATGGGCACTGTTTTTGTTTGCCTGAGACTGTCAGTGGTGTGCCCTCTGTAACTGCAAATTGAGCTAAATGATATTCTTGGGTCACTGGCCACCTTTCGTCCTGTGGCAGAAAATGACACTAGGAACTTGGCCCTAAGCTGCTAAAACCACAAGGCGCCCTATCAACAACTTTCCGTAAATTACTTTGTGCCCTCTCTGCGTGAGAGAAGACAGTTCTGCTTCTCTTTTCTTAAAGTAGTGTTCCTTCTTAAAGTAATAAAGGAACACAATGTGACCCATACACGGTAGACCGTACGAACAGACAGAGGGCTAATGCGTCACTTCTGCTCGGCCGAATGTGAGCCAGGGTTTGCGTCCGCGGGTCAGGCACTTACGAGCACGCCGCTTCGCACGTCCGCCCGGCCCGTCGCACGGCGAGCCAGCGAGATAAGCGCTCGCATTGTGAAACGTTCGTAAGCGCGTCACTCGTTGTCCGCCCCAGCATTATCACCGAAAAATATGACCCGGTCTTTTTTCCTGTTAATTCCAATTGAACAGCGCATCAGGGACATGAGCCGGACGATGGAACAGGAGACCGTTGAATTGCTTCGCATTATCGTGACTAATCGCATTTCTTTGTCCCGGAAACAATGCGCGCACTGTGATTGGTTTATCCCGTGTCCACGGCCTCCTGCCGCGGACGGGCTTTTAACCACCTGACTCGACTAACTGCTGCTCTGACTGAACCAATTTGGTGTCCCTCCGTGGTTCTGAGATGTGGGAGTGGCTTAAACTGAACTGTAAACTTGCTGGAACATTCTGCAGCCCTCTGGGATCGGAGGTGAGTGGCCTTGGATTAATGAGAGCTGGAGAAGCTGGACTTCCTGTTCCAAAGCAACAAGACAAATATATACACACACACACACACACACATACACACACACAAAAGGGCCAAGGGCAGTGTGCTTTAAATACGTTCTCCAAGAACTATTCTGTCTTGTTTTATAAATGCATGTTCAAACTTTCTGCAGGCCAGCTGGACGTGTGGCCTTGCTAATCACACACACTCTGAAAATGGTGTAAAAAGCCCTGTTGGATTCAGCCATGTATTAAAGGTGGTTCAAACAGAACCCACCTCTCCAAGCACCACTTATTTTCAGCGTCAATTGAAAGAGTAAATTGCATGTGAAGGTTCCTACCACTAACTGCTTATATTTACGCAAACTTCGATAACACTCATTTTGCATACTAGTGCAAAGCCTTTTGCATAACCTTTCATTTGCTAATTTTTAATTGCTAATCATAAATATGATGGAATACAGATCTGAAGGTAGACTGGTTTAGCCTGGTTTCATAAACGTTGTTTCCTGTGGAACACATACAAGAGAAGCCACGCTATTCAAATACTTTTCAAAACCTTTCAGAGTCTGTAACAGAGGTCTGGGGAAAGCCAGTGCATGTTTTGATAGGTAAGGCAAGCTTCTAACAGTTTATGTGCCTCTACTGCTGCCCTTAAATGAAGGAAGAAGGTGTGGACAAAGAGCTTAGTTGTAAGCCAGGGCGATGCAGACAGGATGGCGCCACCTGTGGTCAGGAGGCCTCACTGCAGCATGATGTCCTTAAGATTATCCTGCAGGATGGTGTCTTTGACCGCGTGGAAGACGAAGCGGATGTTCTCCGTGTCGATGGCGGTGGTGAAGTGGTGGAAGAGGGGCTTGCTGCGGTTCCTCCGCCGGCGGTTGAAGCACTGCACCAGGTAGGCCTGCACGTCCTCCAGCCGGTGCGGGTCGCCCTTGAAGTCGGCAAAGTGCTTGCGGATGCTGACCGTTCTCACCTTCTCCACCAGCAGGTCCATCTTGTTGAGGAAGAGGATGATGGAGACGTTGGAGAAGAGCTTGTTGTTGACGATGGTCTCGAAGATGTTCATGGACTCCACCAGGCGGTTGGTGCGCCGGTCCTCCATCAGGACCTGGTCGTACTCGCTGGACGACACCATGAAGAGGATGGAGGTGATGCCGTCGAAGCACTGGAACCACTTCTGGCGCTGGGAGCGCTGGCCGCCCACGTCCACCATCTTGAAGGGGATCTTCTTGATGACAAAGTCATGCTCCACGATCCCCTTCGTGGCCTTCCTAGCCAGCAGGATGTCCTGCCTGCTTGGTACATAATTCTGAAAACACAGAGAGACAGAGAGACAGAGGCAGAGTCAGTAACTGACATCCCAACTGGTGTTCCTGTGTGATTTTTAATTTTAAAAAGGATTATTATTATGATTATTATTATTAATGGTGTGCATGCACTGTGATAGATTGACGGCCTGTCCAGGGTGTATTCCTGCCTTCCACCCAATGCACGCTGGAATAGGTTCCAGCACCCCCCACGACCCTGTCTAGGATATGTGGGTATAGATAATGGATGGATGGATGGATGGATGGATGATTATTATTATTATTATTATTATTTGTTTAAAGGATTCTAATGCATTGTTACATTGGGGGGGGAACAACGAGCCAATGTATGGCTGCTGTTGTTTGCATCAGAAGTTGAACTACCCTTTAGTTCATTTATAGAGACAAGAACTTACTTATAAAAGGTACACGATGACAGATTAGACAGCCTGACTGACTTTGATAAGGGCCCTTCTTCTTTCAGTTAGTGCCGTGGGATCTTTAATGGTTTCAGTGAGGGTTTATCATTTTACCCATATTCCACCCTCTGGCTATTTTAAATGGGTTTTATTATGGCTTTGAAACATAAATGCTTACTAAATGAAATTGTACAGAGTGCACTTACTTGCATTGAATGTAATTCAAATTGAAATGCTTTTTTACCCAGTAAGAATATGATTGAATTAATAAATAGTGTAATTCATAATCCAGGTCATGAGGTCTGCAAATATGGTCAAATTACAGCTGCCCCTCAACTTCACACAGCACTGTAAAATACATGATTACACTCCAGGTTCATACTAAATATTTGAAGCAGCACTGCAAAAAAGTCTGTCTTATCAACTGCTTCAGTCTTGTAGTCAGACTTATATTAGAAAGAAAATATTAGCTTGTTTTAAGTTTTTTGCTTGTCAAGTGAAATTGTCTTACTTTTAATCCTGAAATGAATCAAACTGTCTCATTGGCAATCCTTTTGTCTTGTTCAACAAAGAAAGTAACAGAAATAAGATTTTAATTCTAAATATAAGACAAATATACTTATTAAGACTAACTTATTTTTTGGTTTTAGTAGTGTGTAAACAACCTTGCAGCTGCCTCTGAAAGAAGGGATCATGCAGTCCTTTCCCAAGCAATTTCAACAATTTTTTCCAGAGTCTTACGTGACCTTGATGACAATAGATTAAGTTTCCACAAAGCAAATACATCCAGGTCCCTTAACTCTTTTTTTACCGCTCAAATGGGACCGGGATTATTGTTTGGTCGCACTTGCTCTGTCCTGGCAACACAAAGAGCGGTGACTAATCTCATTCTGTAAGCGGTGACTAAGGACACGCCCAGCCGAGCGTGCGCCCGGTTACAAACCAGCGTCACTCCGGCAGTTTGTTCAATCTGCTGAGGGGAGGGGAATGCATTTCTGCACAGAAGACAGAAAGCACTGACACAATATAGCTAGCAGAAGCTATGACGCGCGGTCACTCCAAAGGTCATAGTAGGGTTTGCATTTCCAAATCCCTTTTAGAGTTTTTGAGAATCATAAATAGCCGCTGACAGCCTGACCCATTTAGTGGCGGACAGGAGTTTGGAACTTAAAGGGATGCGATAGCCTGGAAAAAAAAAAAAAGCCCTGGTGGTGCCAACACCAGAAACTCCCTGGCTCTGCTCCTCCTCTCTGCCCTCGGAGCAGGCCAGAAGGCCTCGGCCGTGTCAAACCCTTCCTCGGCACCACTAGCTAAGTAAAGGCACCGGGGGTTTTTGGGTTTATGTCTTTGGGACGGAAATGGTTCCCGCCGCGGAGGCAGCCCTTAAAAGGACACGCATGCTGGGCTGGCCTGGCACCCGTCCAGACGCCCCAGCAGATAACTGGAAAAGAACTGCGATGATTTCCTTGAGTTCATTTCGCAAAAAACTGACAACAGCGAATCGAAGCAAGACCCGAGAACTTCTGCAGGACCCAAGCAAAAATGATCAATGTCCAAGCCCATGCAGGACACTTCCATGTTTAACAGATTCACTGTGTGTTAATGAGTGCCAAAGAATAAACTAGAAATATCTGAAGTTTATCCCACAATAATTAATAAAATGTACAGGGTTTGGACAAAATAAAGGAAACTTAACATGAAAACTGACTCAAACTGATGTAACTAATTCACAATTAAAGCGAGAGCTGCTCAGCTAAGTCATTTAAGTTGAATGCTAATTAGCAGTATGTGTCAGCTATAAAAGAGGTTTGCCACTCTGTGATATGTGATGATTGGCAGATCTCTCCAAAAGAGATATTTCCAAAGCAACATGAGATTCAAAGAGGCCAAATAGTCTGTACCCAAATAGGAGGTGCATCAATCACAAAAGCTGCTAAACTGTTTAATGTAGCAAGGGGAACAATGTAAAGAATATGACAGCATATACCAAAGAAGAACAAACTGCATCAGCAAACAGGAACAACGGTCATGTCTCAAAGCTCAGGATAGTTACTAAACACCTCAAAACTACAGCCTCGAAAAAGAGCACAGAAATGAATCAACACTTCTGTGACCCATTCTTAACAAAAATGTGTGTTATGCACTTCACAAAGCTAGAATATATGGCAGAGCTTCTATTTGGAAGCTTCTTGTATCCAAATGCTAAAGCCAAAGACACAACCTGGTGCAAGAACCACAAAAACTGGGCCTCTGTGCAACATCTGGAAGGGTTTACATTTGGACAAAGCCAAAGGAAGCCTTACACCCACAATGTCTGTTGCCAACTGTTAAACATAGCGGCGAATCCGTAACGGTATGGTGACTGGGTCCAATGTTTACTCTGCATGGTTGTATAAAGGCTGAGGATTATGAAGCCATTTTACAAGACCAAACAAAGGTCCCTCATAATGTCCCCATACTCCAAAACAATAAAGCCCCCCATACACACTGTTCAACAAATTCAATTATGGTTTCATGAGCGCCAAGATGAAGTCATCCTGGTCATCCTTCCATGTCCTCTCAGCATCATTGAACCTCTATGGGAAGTTCTGGAGGGTCCAAAAGTAGATTCCCACCTCCTTCATCTCTCAAAGAACTTAAGGCTTTACCTTCTTGAGTGGTCAGAACTTACATAACAGCATTCCAAGAAGGACTGAAGCTGTTCTGAAGGTAAATAAGTAGTGCCCTACTCATTACTTAATATTCATGTATTATTAGGTGTTTCCATTATTTTGTCAAACCCCTATATAGAATAAAGACTTGAGCAAAAATTACTGCCAGAGATAATCTAAAATTTGAGGTTATCCAGACAGGTTTGTTAATGTAGTTAAAATCAATAGACTATTTCTAATTAACAATTGCATTGTTATTAACATGAGGTCTATAAACGACTTAAAATGACATGAATAATAAAGCATTCTCAATAGAAACATCTACGTACGCCTTCACACGTGTTTTCAAACACAATGAGATTGTGATTTTTCCAAAGAACAAAAAGAGATGAATGGGGAAATGTTTGTGGAAATGTCCATAAGCACAATCAAATGTGATTGCATGCATATTTTCACCCAATGTGTACAGTTTAGTGAGACTTACCTGGTGATTTACCAAGGGTAATTTGTACATGCTAAGCACGTCAACCACACCTTGAAGTGTTTCAATAGAGAAGATTAAAACACCTGTCAAGAGCAAATGTCAGCAAATGACGTGGACTGCCCTGTAAATATGGTGGGTATGACTACACGAAATAACTACAAGCTATTCAAGAATAAGATGCTGTAGCTGTGCTGTGACTCACCAACTGGCCAATGCGATCCAAGTTGTCCAGAAAATATTTGACGGATTCCCCCTGCGGAGAAAAAAAAGAGAGCCGTATTAAGCAGTGTCTCCACAATGACGCCGCAGTGACTTGTGGGCTCTGCGGCTTTACCGTTTAAGCAGGATACAGGGGAGCTCCACTCCGTTTCCCTCAGAGATGTGGTTTACTACACTGAGGAACCGACTGGGTGCCAAGAGGGCGGCGAAAGGGCACACAGCGATGTTTGGGTGGGTCGCGGAATGAAAAATAAACCTTGCAACGACTTCAAAAGCCTCTATCTGCACAACATCATGCAATAACAATTTCAATGTTCTGTATGCCGCACTGCCATGAAGATTTCGCCACAGTGTTCCAGAGGTGGAAAGTCCAAGGGTCAGAAAGTGAAAGTCTTGCCGTGTGTTTCTTCCACCCATGAACTCATCCAGCTGATTTCACTAATTAGCTCTGCCTCCTGGCTGTAGAATTGCGTTGCTTTGTAAATCCAGGTATTTGGAACAAAATACTAGGGAGGATGTTTGCTTCCGGAACCTGGATTTTCCACCTTTGCAGTCTGCAGGTCTCAGGTCAAAGCACAGAGATGATACACAGAAAAGTAGGTATCTGCATCATGGGCATTGTGGGCCTTAGAAATACAATAGAACAGCTGTCTTCGACAGCAAAATCGCAGCAAAAATGGTGTGGTATATGATATGCACAAGGAGTCAGATATCTCATTTTGAGATGTTTGTGATTGAACTGATTCACGTTACTGTACCGAGTCGAGGGGTCATTACAGTGCTCACACAATGTATTACAGATGCATGGTGTTCAGTCCAGGTTGGACACGGAGCACTCGATCTCAGTTTAAGAGCTGAGTAACTGAGCGCTCGAAGACTCAATTATGCAGGCCGCTTTCCGAACGTGCTTATCGCGTGACCTCACGATTCATATTAATCAGACCACATCATGGTGTTTACTTCTGTGGCTGCAGCCAGCCACTGGGGCAGTATAGTAAAGCCTGTCTGTGGGTGGCACAATCTGCGCGGTCTGAAATGTTGAGACTTACCCATAATGCACAGGTGCTCATTTGCTACTGGCGACGCGCCGTAAAAAAACAAGATTTATGAAGGAAATAAGCTGACACAAGAGACGCCGCTGAGGACCTAGAGGAGCGCTCGCTTCCTGAGATGGCTGCTTCCCCTGTGTTTCCATGGTTTCGCCCCACCCTGACCCCTCGACCCCTCCCACCCCGTCTCTCAGACCATGGCTTTTCAAAACCGCTGTCTGCCTGAGACAATGTCAGACATCTGACGCGCCCGTACCCCACCCCCCACCGAAACGGCCAGCGTTCCTGACGGGAAACAGCTGTGTGTGAAAACAGGGGGATTAATACAGCGGCTCCGCCCACGGTTACCGTAACCATGGCCGCGCTCCGGAATCCTAGGGGAAGACGGCCACCGGGTGCATAACGCATCCCGGCCAAATAAACAAAGCAGCTATCTCAGCCTGCAGCTGCAATCAAACCCTCCTTTAAGAGATATGCAAAATAAACCATTTGTTACAACAGCAGTAAATATTTTACTTGTCATCCGGCTCTTAAGCCGCACAGCTGGCCCACTGTTGTAGCCTAATCTTGTTCCACACCTTCAAAACCAAATCGTTGATGCTTGCTGTCTTACCAAAACATGAACCAACGAGCATGTTCCATAGAAAAACAAAGGGAGAGTTGTTGCAACTAATAATAATAATAATAATAATAACAATAATTCATTTTATTTATATTGAACTTTGGTAACTTAGTGAAAGTTTTTAGAAAGTCTAGGCTATGTTACAACAAAAACAACTATATGAATAAAAGAAAATAATACAGTTGACACACAATGCCTTAAAAAACACAAAATGGTACTGTACGTCATGAGTGAGATGTGCTCACAACACTACGAAAACAAGATAGGACAAGAGTCAAGGGCAAAGTTCAGTCATGACCCTTAAAGGCAGACCTCAATTTCTGGGTTTCTTAAAAATATTATGTGTTTTCAGGTATGTTTTGACTGGACTAGACAGTTCTTGTGTGTGCTAAAGGATAATTTAGATATTCAGAGAAATTTCTGGTGGCCTGTCAGCTTACAATGGAAAGTACACAGCAATCGGGGGTTCATGGTCGAAAGCAAGAGAATGCAATTCAACTCCGAAGCAGCTCGTACAGCAACGTTTACATTGCAGGCCAACTCAGAGTCACAAATGCCCTAGTATACCAGGAGCAGAATAGATTTCAGGCTTTTTGAAACTATCCCCCCCTTTAAAACGGTTCTTGCATGATGCAACACACAGAAACTGCTATGAATAGGCTATGTCTTGGCAGATTGCTATAGAACTTGTCCAGGCCGTTGACATGTACGCATTCAACCAGTGTATTCACGGCAAAGAGGCATTAACAGCTGTTTAACAAGAAAGCAATATGAAGTGTTTGGGTTGGTGGTATTTCTGAATCTGATTTGTCATTTGTGGAGCGAGATGCCCAACTGAACACTGGCTTAGGTTGACTTCAGTTGATTTCAACTTGACACTGCAATTTCAAAATATGCATTACAGTAAATGTCAAACAATAACTGCTGTTAATCAGCAACAAGATTCCCAAATGTGGCCTTTTTAAATATGTTCCGTCCTATGAAAGAGTGACGCCATGCTGCGTGACATGCAGGGCTGTCGTCTCGGAGCGTGGGAAAGCACGAAGCCTCGAGGGTGGCAGACGGACAGCGCGACGGTGGCGTCTTTCAAACGACCGGCGCGAGCGTGGCCCCCCCGGGCATTTCCCAAGCGAGGCGAGACTACGCGGAGGGCGCCGGGGGCCTGGCGCCCTGAGGGGCGGGCGGGCGGGCGAACGAATGAGCGGGTCCTCCCGTCTCTCCAGGCCGCGATCGCTATCGTCGCTGCCCGTTCCTGTTTAAAGGAACGGCGCGCCGCTGATCCGCGGGATAGGGCCGCCCCCATCTGAAGCCGTCTTTAACCGTCGGCGCTACGTGCCATTTAAGACTCGCTCGCCCGCACACATCGCACCGTGTGCTGAGACTGGCGAAACCACATCCAGGTAAGCGGAAAATGTAATGAGGTGAGAGGTCAGCACGTCGACTCACAGGGTTTCCCACTAAAGACTTCTAGCCGAGATCAGGCCGGCAGATCCAGACTGCCTAGGAGGAGACATTCCGGAAGGTTCTATTTTTGTGTATAGGGACCTCACAGTTCCTTCCTGGAAGGCACTGGACATCTTGTAAATTACCCAGAGATGGAAAATTGGGCTTCCTGGTGCCTCCTCCTCCGCCTCGTCACTTCACTCGGCGCTCATTTGATTATTTTTCTGTTTCATTGTAATTGCAAGACTTATGGCTCCTCTCTGTCCACTCTGACAACGTGGTCAGATCAATCATTCGATAACTGCCGCCATTTTACAGAGCAGTGTGCCGCTTAAGAGAACTCAAAAAATGTTTTACGATACATTTAGCAATCTAAGGTTATTGGGTTTTTAAAACAAAAGGCTTCATTTGCAGTTATTGTTCTGTTGATCCTATTGATACTGGCAGTCTGGCACATTGATTCTATATCCTTTTTCATGTGATTATTATGTCTGTTTTGCAGGAAGAACGTCAGAAACATGTTGTGGATGGGTTTCTGTGGTAATTTTCCTATGATCCTTTTGTTAAAAGATGTGTTTTTATTGCTTGGCGTGACACTTTTAACAAGTTTTTAATTTTGTTATTGTTAAGGTTTATTTCCACCGGAGGCATCATTCCTTGGCCCCGTCAAAGCCAGTTTACATGAAGATTATTCTATCATTGAGCAAGGCAAACAAATTAGGTTAACATATTATAACTACATGTGATTTCATTGCTGCCAACTAAACTAGAATGAACTCGAATTTGAGCGTGGCAGAAGTAATAAGTAAATGCATATGCAAAATAATAAAAAGGAGCGTGCTGAAATGGGATGGAGGGTTAGGTATACCAGCAGAAATTCAGCGAATATCTGATCCACTTATGAAAGTGGTCACTGAGAGCAAGGCTTAATTGAGTGAGGATATTTCTTACCCCCATCCCACATAATAATCACTTTATATATGATAATCTAATATTTTTTATTATTTAATTAACTTCACAAGAAGAGTAAGCACAGACCAACATAATGTTGTCTGCCTTCATAATGATGACATATATTATATAATGAGCGGATTGAACAGACTGTTTAGTGTACAGTTTAGTTTACCGTAAAGATTTAGGCTAATAGTAACTGCTCTACAAAAGACAGCTTTCCAAAACTTAAGACCCTAGAGATCTATGCTGTTAAATTTTCACAAGGATCCTTTAAATATGGTTTCCTTAAGTATGTTAACTCGACCCTTAGAGTGATGCCAGGAATGGAAGTAAATGCAGTCAAACGTTCGTGAAGGCTAGCCATTTGGCTATAAGCTGTCGAGCTGCACGATTGGTCATCCTCCTCTACTGTCCAAGCCTGGCTAACAACCCTCATCCATAGCTCCTGTTGATACAGGCCAGCCCCCCTCCCACAGCCTGTCATAACATGGTACAAAAGTGCAGTCCCCCCCCCCCCGAGACACACACACACACACACAGTGCCCCCCTCAGAGGGAGATGTCAGTCCGCACAGCTCTAAAAATAGCCTGAGTAGATAAGACATCCGCTTTCAAACTTTTCATCAATGTACTTCAGCTGAACTGAATATAGCAAGCCTTAAAAATGATCACACCTAGTGCTACCAGAAAAAACCTGGAAAATCTTTGTAAAATGACATGATTTGTACCAATCAGTGTATCACCTTAGACTATATGTGCCTGGTCATTCTTCCCTTACACTACTGGACACTTCACTATCGGATGGGAAGACTGTGCTGGTGGTTCTGTTCTGGGAGGGTGTGGAGAGAGCTATCTGAAGGGTAAAGACCTGGGGCTGGGCTCCAATGGCATGTTGAGGGTCTTGAAAAAATTGGAAGGTTTCACATTTGAGGTGGACTTGAAGAGCAACGAAAGAGTGCCACTTGTGCAACACCGTGTGTTGACTCACCAATCATTAGTCATCAGTAGAGTGTACAGGTCTGGTTTATAAGACTACGGCCTGCTTCATCAGATTGGCGTTTGCTTAGTCATAGCAGCTTATTTCACAGTAACGTTCTCCTCGTAGGAGTTCAAACAGGAAGACTCCCAAAGCTGCCCCTACCAACAATGACTCTCCCCCTACAACTCTCTCCTTGGCCTTTACACAGAAATTCCCCCCATCCCCCCCCCGACCAATCGGGGCTCCAAAATGCTCCTCTCGGTTTCTTGGCCAGCGTCCACCATTGCGAAAACCCCCCCCCCCCCGATCCTCCCGGGCAAATCCAGGCCTCCCGCTCGCGCCGCCCTCCCGACGGATCGACCCTTCGCCCCCGCTTCCCTCCCGCCCACGCGCGCACGATCCCGCCGCCTTCCCGCGCGCCTCCGTCAGGCCCGCCCGCTGCTCCTCGCTACCCCCTCCCCCTCCTGACTGAAACGCCGGTTCCCGAGGGCCTCGATTCCTCAGACAGGACCGCTGCAGCGAGCCAAAAAAAGAACGGGGAAAAATATTTCGGAGGACCAAAAAAAAAAAAAAAAAAAAAACACACATCTGAGGACACGGCTTCTCGTAAATTTATTATTTTTTTCCACCCAGAACGGGATCCCTTGGGCTTTTGAAATGTAGCAGAAAAAACAAGACTCTTGCCATCTGTTTCACAAAGCCTTTTATAGGTTACTGTAATATCAGTTGCGAATCCCGTTGCTTTTCCTTCACAGTTTCCCATGGACGTTAAAATCGGATTAATGAGGCGCGAGACTTGCTGACGAAACCCTCGCTCAGCTGTTGTCTCTAACGAGCGCCCCTCCTTTGGCTCAATCATTGCACTTTTTCACATTTCACCTTACAGCCAAGAAGGACATGTGAACCCACAAATGTTTAGATTCCACTATAAAAGAAAACAGTACACTTTGCCATTGACTTCTGTATGTGAATACCATATCCAAAAAAAGTGTTCTTGTGTCCCTGTACCTGAAGAAATACGATCAAAACAGGTCTCGATTGTTGTTGCTATAGAATGCTCTCAACAAGAGGAAAGTAACGTCCAGGCTCGAGCCGCTGGCTTGATTTCTGCCTAATTTGTGAAATGTCACATGGTCTCGCAGCACAGATGTAGATAACCGGGCAGTTATTTAGAGCCCTGCTGCTTTTAGAGGCTGCTGCTTCCTCTTGACTGGTGCAGGTTTTTTTTTTTTCCACGAGCGCGGCTGCTGCTGAAGCGGAACAGAGCTAATCAGAGTGACTGACGCCGCGAGAAGTTCTCGCGACCGCAGGCCGTCTCTTTCACTGCGCCGGACGTGGAATTGTTCAGGCAATCTCCGGGCTTTTCAGACGACACTGCCAGGTTCATAACGTTGCGTAACAGAGCTAGAGCCCGCTGGAATGCCCCGCTCGGGACCTCCGAGCGGAAGAGGCTCGGCGCCCGTCGCAGGTAGCCGAAAGGGAGCGCGGAAACAGAGGCGCGCTTTGTCCGGCGGGCTCCCGTGCCATTGCCTGACCGCTAAGTTCCGCTTGCGACCCCTTCACCCTGACGCGCACGCCATTCCTGGAGCATGGCGTGAGAGACGCTCAGGGTAAGCGCGGGAGCAGGCAGGGCTACATGCGCGGATTCACAGGAAATGCAATGGGCTCCTTTTAGAATCAAAATTACTGTTGGCAGGGGTTTTGGGGAAATGCCAAAAAGACGAGAGCAATGTCGGCAAAGAGCGCGTCTTTGAAGGGCGAAACAGCGGGGCAGGTTATTCACGACGCGGCCCTCGCCCCCACCGATACCACGAGGGCTGTCGACGGCAACAGTTGGCCATGACAGTGTTACAGTGTTAAACAATCACTCCCCGACCCATCAAACAAAAAAGGGACATAAAGGGTGCTGTTTGCTGAAAACCTACCAAAATCTGACCTTCCTATTGTCGTTCGATGTACAGGTTGTCTAGTTAGTGAGTAACGCACTCAACCTCCCTCCAACGATACAAAAAAGCCTGAAACTGAAACCGGAAGACATGATTGGTTAGACGTACAGGAGTTTGATCAAAGTTTTCTACTTCCAGCCAACCTGGTGTGCCATTTGACTTCAGCCTGGGCTGATGAAACAATCTCCTCTTGCCGCCATTGAGCGTTACTGAATGTGGTGTGAGCATGCAAAACGGAGACAAGCGCAGCATTAAAGAAAGCTCCCATCAGGAGACACCAAATCGCCTTTCGAAAAACAAGATGGGCCGTGAGGTGGTGACTCCTGCCTGGCCACGGATATTACGCGTCCCACACACAGCTGGAGCGAGAGAAAGAAAGCGAGAGGGTGAAGGGGGAAAATAAACCGCGGTTAGTAAGGCGCGCAAAAAAAGGAGAAACAAATCGGAGAAACCTGTCAGGAACCGACCAAATTCCAGCAGCCCTCGGGCTAAAATTCAGCTGTTCCGCCCTGAAACGTCACTTGGCGATCGGGAAAGAGACTGCTGTTTACATTCAATTTTAACTCCGAGTAAACAACTGAAGATTGCGTACGCATCGTCCAAAATACCGCAGACATTCGCCGGAGGATGTACTCCGCTACAGTGCGAGTCCCCTTCCCCTCCGTCCCCCTAAACACTCCAAATGTCAATTTAGCCAAAAGATCATAAAAATAAACAAAACTGGAGGAGGGCAAACTCTGCCATTGTTCTGGCAGCATCAGGCTCCCCAGCCCCGATGAAGCTTTAAATAGAAACGAACAGAAATATCTGGGCCATTTATAGAGAGACATCAAAGCAGCTGTCCACTGAGAGAAATATACTGATAAGTATACTGGCAATGTGTGCTAACAAGAGCTGGAAAGTCCAGGGGTCAGAAAGTAAAAGTTCTGCCACGTGTTTCTTCCATCCATGAACTCGCTAATTTCGCTAATTAGTTCTACCACCTGGCTGAAGAATTGTGCTAATTAGCAAATCGAGGTGATTGGAACAAAATACTGGGGGAGACTTCGACTTTCTGAACCTGGATTTTCCACCTCTGTTGCTAACCTCTAGGTTTCGTCCGCTAATCATTTTCCATGCTGGGCTGTGGGTTCTCTTCCCTTGAGACCACACAGATAACTGTTCTAGACTGAACTATTTTTGTCAGTGGGAGGCAGGGAGAGCACTGGGTCTAAGCCCACTGAGGGGAGGGGGTAGAATCACGCCAAGATGTTACACAACAGGCTTTCCAATGTACAGCGAGCCCACAGTAACGTGGGTCTACTAGATGAGACAAGGCCAGATCATTGGAGATAATGGAGAAAGTGCATGCCAAATACAGTTTTAACTGGACGGTGCACCGTAAACTAAATGATAAAAACTGAATGTCACTAGATTAATCAAGCTTTGTTAAATTTCTTCAGTTAATGGCTCAGTTTAGCTATAATTTTATTAATATATACATGCATAATCTACATATAGAATACACTTATCATGGTAGTGTAGGTCACTAAAACACTATGGTGTTGTAGACATGATAATTGCACTGAAGGTAATCTGGTCATTAGCCTGTAGCCTGGGATGTAATATACAATATACAATGGGTTACAAGTACAGTGCAAGATCATTGCATTATCGCTCCTCAAATTAAATTCAGAAAAATTTCTTTACAATTTGAATTAGTATGAAAATTTATAAGCCTACTCCTAAAATAATACAGATTTTACAAGCCTAATTTCAGCGTCCTCTTATGTTTTATTTATTTGTCTTTTTTTTAATCAAACGTTTCAGCAAGCCCACGGAGGACAGACTTGGCTATCGTTCGGGGCCTGGACTGGGCCGGAAAGGACAGCTATGTGAATGAGTCTGGCCTCTTTCCGGAACGTCGCACAATCGAATCGGCCCTCACCCCCTGCCCCCGCCTCACCCCCCACACACCGGCTGTGTGGCTGCTTTGTCGCGAACCCCGGACTCCCGCTCCTCAGACAATGGGGCTCTGTTGTGCGCTGTGCGCGCCGCTGACAAGCGGCAACAGAGGGGCCGTTCTTCCGAAAGCGCTTCCTCCTGAACCGATGGCCATCAGCAGGTAATGGCGGTCCGTGCTGACATAACAGGAATTTGAGGAGATGCGGTAAGTTGCGTAATTTCGGATAAGCGCATAGCTGAGCGCCAAGATTCGAGTGTGCCAAGGCCAACATCAGTCAAGCCCGCTTCCTCTACTCAGGTGGCAGGAAAGATTCAGTTATACTGTAAATCAGAGTTTGCACGGCATGGGACCAATAGGGACCAAATGTGCTCTGTTAGAGTTAAGATACTCTATCAGAGTAGATTTTTAAATGAAACTTTTACTGTGTGATAACCAGATCGGGCTTAGTCACCCCGTCAAGGCACATCACCCAGCAACCAGGACTCTCTCTTTCGTTCTCACTGGACAGCAATAAAAGATCTTTTAAAAAGCCAAGCAGCTTTTTCTCACAGACTTTACTGCCAACTGTATGCCTTTGAACAGTCAGGCTTGTTGGGTTTCTCAGAAGTCAGCCTGCTCCTGCCCAGTTCAGACCCCACGAAAAGCCCTATAGTGTTTCCATGCTTTGTTTGGTTACGGAATCCTGCAGGAATCCTGAATTTACAATAGACTAACCGAACCATGTCAAAGAAAGCAGCTGCCTGTTTAAAATAAGCCATTTTAACGCTGCTAAGCAAACATGGGAACCAAACTGCTGATGTCTTCAGAAATTATGGTAGATCCACAACTCCTGTCTACACAGGGTGCCATTTAGCTAGTCACAGAGGTGAAAACCAAACATGTTTTGCTAAGAGAAATTTGCCAGGAAAACAAATGTCCACACATTCAGGGCCTGGGTCTGATTTACTAAAACGTTTAGTGTGTGCAAAACCATTCTTTTGGCCATGGTATTTGTTTTGCGTGAGCTAAAAGGTTTTGCACATGCTAAAGGTCTTAGTAAATCAGGCCCTCAAGTGTTGGTTCGCAGAGGAGGACACCATCCAGGTTTCGATAAGCCAACTTTCTAGAAGAGTGACTTATCGTACATGTAGGGTTGAAGGGTTGATCACAGAGGTGGGCGAGAAAAGGTTTCCAGAAAAAATGAATCACCGTATACCACTGAGGTTAGCCTGAAACTAAAAAAGAAATCACAATGGAACATCATATGCAGTAAATGTAGAGGGGGATAAGCAATGGGGGGGGGGGGGGGGCTATGACATTCCTATACGATGAAACATCGTATTGTTCCCCATTTCACAAGCCGCCCCGGTGGGTCTTCGAGACGAGGCGGGCGAGGGATCCGCCCCCCGGGGGGCTCGCCGCGGCCGCGCTGGAATGCGCGACTCTTCCCTCGTCGAGCGCGCCTTCCAGAGGGGCCCGCTCGAGTTCCGCGGCCCGCCGCCGCTTCTAGCCCGGCCTGCGCGCGAGCCCCTCCCCCTTCCTCCCCCGGGCTGTTTGCTTTGGACCGGTCGTCTCACATTATCAGTCTCTTCAGCTGGGCTCAGCTGTGCGGCCAAACTCGGCGGCGGGGGCGTCCCGCTGCTACGGTAACTACAGGGCTTTACTTAGCCCCGGAGTCCAGCAGAACGCCATATTTACTTAACTGCCTGTAAGAGCTGCAATGTGGCAATGCTCAGGCCTATACATTTTTCTTGAATGATTCCACTATGCAGCAATTGGTTTTTTTCAATTATTTTAGAACCTTTTTTAGTATGATATTTAAAATTTTGTCAACCAGAAGGATGTCCAAACGTCCACACAAGGGATTAGAAGAGAAGTCAGTTGCTTCACTGTAGTTAGCCACTTCAGTTCTTGCGCAAACTATGAAAATACGCAATCATTAGAAAAATGACCATGTGTATTTGTCAGACCTGAACCGCTAGCTTTATTTTAGTTCGAAATTCTAACCCAGAGACCGTTGCTAATGAGAGTTTGAGTCAGACGCACCCAAGTTTACCGTCATAGGCTCTTGACCTGTAAGGAGCTGCAGATGTTTCAGAGCCACCTGAGGTCAGAGGTCAAAGTGCAGACTCTGCCAGGCTGGCAGAGGCCCAGGCCCAGGCTGTTTACCGCGTTGGCGGAGGGCGGTGACTAAGGCTGGAAGAATGCCTTCCCCTCTGGCGCCCGTGGATAGCGCAGGTCCTGTGTGCCCGGATTACAGGCTTTGCCAAAGGAATGTTCGAAAATATTCGACAGAGCGGGCTTTCCGACGCGCGAACGAGTCAGACCTCGCCGGGCGACTCTCGCCGGAGACTCCGACTTGCAGAAGCCCCGTGATTGGGTGGCGAGTCAGCGACCGGGAGTCGAACCATGGGGGCGGGGCGCTGCCCGCTGTACCCCCAGGCGAGGTGCTTAACTATAGACGCTTTGGTAAACATCCAGCTGAGCAAATGGATAACACGGAGGTATTTAAGCTATGCGAGGCACTCCGGGCGAAAGGGCATTTGCCTAGCAAATAATTCTTGTAATTCTTCTAAAACTCAGCACCCAAAAAACTGCGACCACCCCTGCTCGCTCCTTAGCGTATGCGGATGCTTTCGTTGGCAAGGACCGCGAGACAGACACTGAAACGTATCCCGGCCGTGGCTGGGGAAGGCCTCCTCGGTTTAAGGGCACGAACGCGACTAGCTGTGGGGCCTACGCCTAATTGCCAACATCGGCAAGAAATCGCTTAAAAATAAGGAAAACAACAAAGTGTTCTTAAAAAGCCATCAATTCAACTGGTTTCCTTTTTTCATGACCAATGAAAAGAAACAATATGCAGAACAGCCCTGCTCCTGGTTGGGTTGAAATGAAAACTTTCAGGGCACCATACCTCCAGTAACAGGGTTGGGTAGCCTACCACTTACCATACAAAACAGTTGTAGTGGCAGGATCTTGTGATCACACACACGCATGCACGTGCACACACACACACACACACACACACACTGCGTGTACACTACACGGTAAAGAAGTTTCCGTCACATTCCCTGGAAAAGTGCCCAACTCCTGGGAATTCTGCAGCACGCATGTGGCACATTGCAGGTGTGAGAGAGCAAACGGTAAGAGAAAAAAGCATGACTAATGTGTGTCCTTTTTCACTGGACAGTCGCCAAGCTTAAGTCCATTACACAAACACTGTTTGTTCTTTCTTTGATCTACTTTGCGGTGTCTTTAGAAGAAGCAGCCAAACTCATAATAAACAGTCCTTTTTTTGCCACGGAATACGGAGACAATAAAAGACTACGCTGAATTTTGTGGTAACCCACAAAAGGTCTGAGTAGTGCCGACAAAATTATTTTACAAGAGGACGTGAACCCAGAGATTTCCATTTCCTGGCATTCACTTGAAAATAAAATTAGAAAATAATAATGTTTGTAGGGAATTGTATATCAGTCTTCAGGATGGAGATGGAGACAAATCTCCAGGGTTCTTCCGAGCCCCCCCCCACCCCCACCCCCCTCCAAAACCTGACTGGACGAACAATCTCATAGTACTAAATTAAACAAGGTTTTTGTTAAGGGTGACAAAAACATTTTCTTTATAATACACACGTAATTAAAGACCAGAAAAGGCCTGTATCTCAAATTGCTAACACCACAGAGATTCGCAAAAGGCTTCAGGGGGAACAATTCATGGGAAACAACTAGCTACTGTACCTCATACAGCTCATATCAATTGTAAGAACACCTCTTCAGACTGCATCTTGGTTCTCCTCCCACACTCTACCTCTAAGACTGTAACTTTTTGTACTGATTCACATTATGGCATAATTAAGACTCTTCCTAGGGCTTGTTACCTGTATGTATTCAGGCTTTGTATTTTGCATTTTTGCTCTTGATTAGCAAAGTTAACTTGCATGAGTGCTTTACTGATGTTGCATGTGTGCACGCTGGTCTGGGAATGTCGTTAGCCAAGGCTGGCTCTTTTGCACATGTAAATCAGGTGAATAGACTTCTGTTCCCCTACATTGCTAGTTTCTCTGAATAGGGGCATGTACTAAATGAATACAGAGTGTAGCGTATTGTAACCCTCTAATGGCATGGATGTTTATTGCTCTGTGGTCCCAAAACAAGTTTTTAATTAAAGAATTTAAAGACTGGAGTCTTTTCAAAGTTCCAGAGCTTAGGCCAGGGCAGTGTCACTGTGTCAGCAGCGTTTCTCCAAGTGGCGACACAATCACATCTGTTTCGAATTTGTCCGCTAAAATATGCAACTAAGTTTGGCGGAAAAGATTTTTGATCTCGCCTTGTAAAATTAACAAGGACGCAACAGGAAAAAAAATGAGGCAGCTTCTGCAAGTCTGTGTTTAAACTGGATCATATCTGCAGGACTTCATCTAAAACCCGATCCTTTCCAATTAAACCCGCGAACGGCAATGCGCTATAATCGGATCTGGTGTTGGGTTTGAAGTGGGTTGCGGGAGCAGATTACAGAAAGCACTACGCTCACGATTTAAAGACCGGCCCTGTCTCACTCAATATTGACCCGCGACTCGCACTCGCACTCCTAAACCTTGTCATCCTAACGAGATCCATACCTCCGTAATCCACTGTAACGTAAACCATGCCAGAAGCTAAACCTGCACTGCAGCGTGTGCTAAACGGTTGTTAAACGGTCTCTGTCATGTGTGGGGAAAGACTGAAACGGAAAAATGGACTGAAGGTATTTTACTTGTTTCAGATGGGGGGAAAACCCAGAGAAAAAGTAGGCCTAATTGCTGTGCAGTGTAGAAAGCAACGTGCATTATAATTCGAAAAAGGAGCGCTGATCAAGTGCTCAAATATCCAGCAGGCTATCTCAATTTCCTTCCCTGGCTCCGTAGTGTGGATACGAAGCCATCTCAGAAAATAAACAGTGAAAATAAGCTGCATGTTTACAAGTAACAGCTTGCCGGCTGTGGGCTCCGCTATGGCTTGGAGGGAAAGGTGTTACCTTCAACAATTCTACATTACAGACTTTTGCCAAAACTTGAAACCCACCAAGAAAGTAGTTAAGCTTATTTTTTTCCCCTATCTCCTTTGACTCTTCCTTTGAGTAAGAAACTCACACAAGCATCGAGTCGTTTTTTTTTTTTAACTCTAAAAAGAAAACATTTTCTTTCATTCTGGCGACCAGCAAGTCCGTACAAATGCAAGGAGCCAAACCCGCCAGCTGAAAGCTGTGACTCAAACGCTTGGCACAGAACGCACTCCGCTCAAAACGAAAACATCCAGCAATATGTTTCCTCCAAGCATCTGACTTGTGACTGAAAATCGCTGAAAATCTGAAATCAGACCAAATCAGTGGCTTTTTGGATGCTGTTCTAGGTTATAGGCCTAATTTCAAAAGAGTTGACAAATTACATCTCATTAGCACCTGTTAGTAATGCTAATACTGCAGCTCACACTCTACTGCTGATGGCATCAGCATAGTACAGTGCCTATCCAACTGGATTTACGAATTTGGACTAATGAGTAGACTTTAAATGACAGACTGACTAACTAAATAAAAAACAAGGGTATGCTTAGGGATATTAAGAGCTCTATACTTGGCCAGACGAAGCATTTATTCCATTCTGTGCAGATCGCTCTGTTGAAAACATATGCCAGAATCTGGTTTGTCTCTTTCTATGGGAGTTCAGACACAACTCGTGAAAATTCATGTTACAATGTTGGCACCTCGCCAGAACTCGCACCTGTAGACAAGCTGTCACACCGTTTTCAGCGTCTGTACAGCATTCACACAAGGGACAAATGTGGCAACTGGATACAAAGCATTTTACTCACGTTGCAACTGTAAGCACAAAGTACTTGACTCTGTATTGCATGTTCTTTTTCTAATATTTAACACAATATTTTTCGCCCGTTTTGCCGAACTTTCGACGAGCCGTAAGAATCGAATAAACTGCGCTCGGCTCCTTACTGGAGCCCAAGCGCTCGAACGCGCCTTAGCGGGCCTAGCGGTCGGACTGAATGCCCCCCTTTGTGCGTTGGTAGGGATATTAGGAGAGCGCTTTCAGGGACGAGGCCTGCGTCCGGGGTGGAAAGCTGGCCCGGTTTTTTCTCATGGCCTGTGCCAGGATGTCCCGCTGGGAGTTGTGGGGATTGATTACAGCTGCGCTGCACCCACGCCGGACCGCTTCCACATCCCAGGGCCCCGGGCCAGGACTGCTGCAGAACGGGGGGGGTGGAGGCGGTGGGGGAAGGCGGCCAGAGGAGGGGGGCCGAACCCTTTCCAACAGCGAAGAAGCAGGCCCCTTCTTCTCCACTCAGATGCCTCCACCGTCGTACAAGCACAGCGCATTTGCTTCGCTTTGCCATAATCTGAAAAAAACTTGCGGCTAGCATGCACCGCAGTTCCTTATCTAAGTTGAGAAAGCCTGTACGGGCTGATTTAACGAAGCCAGCACAAGCGCAAAGATCAGGGGTCGACGTACAGCACAGTAATTACCAGTAACCCCCACTTTTAAATAACGTAGACTCACAATGTTCTATGATCAGCAAATCTGTTCACCTGTAGCAAGTTGTGAAATTCTCGATTCTGATTGGTCAGTTAAGGCCAACATAAACAAAATGGCAAAGACACTAAACAGAGTACTTTCTTCAAATTTCTTAATCACGTTCACACGGTAGGAGAAAGTGAGGATTCAGCCCCTACAACAGCTACTCCAACTGCTGCACAAAAACCCTCCAGCCAGCATGTCAATGATGAGCGGACATACAGGCTAGCTAACAAGACAGCTAACATTAATGAGGCCACATGTACCCGCCTAGCTGTACCCCTAGTCTGGTGGTTGTTAAAGTTAGCAGCCCCGTTGAATCGCCAACCCAGTCCAGACATTGTAAATGACCAGCCACTACCTCTAAAACCAGCAGTTCCTTTGCCCGGTGGTATGACAGCTAACTTGGTTTCAGTAACTGGCATATAGCACACGCAGCCACACTATTCTCTACAAAACAAGGCACTAACGTCCCTGTGGTGACTGTAGATGATTGATTAACAAAAACTGGCCATGAAGACGAAATGTTTCACAGTATTTTATGAGACTTGAGGCTAACAACAAAGCCACACACCGCAACTAGAGTCTTTGGAGTATGATGACATCATTTCTTTCCCCAATACCAAGTGTAAACACATTGTAAACACATTACGCTCATTTTCATTTTGGTCCAGTTCTTGTTTTTTCTTTCATCGATCTTCTTGTGGCTGCCGAGCCAAACTTGATTCGTGTTTAGGGTCGGTTATGATAAAAATATTTAGGGTTTCATGTACATTTTGCTGATTAATGTTCATGTCCATGTCTGTGGGGATTACTTATCAAAAGCCTTTGCCTTCTTTGGCGTTATTTCACTTATCTATATATCTATATTGTTATCTCTAACATGCTAAACTCGACAGCACATGTGTAGTCTATGCTGTAGGTTTGCTATGTGCTTCAGAGCACGCGTACAATTGGATCTTGGCCCACCCAACACTTGTTCCGGCACCACTGGACCCATTCCCTTAAGCAACATATCACCCCGATACCATACCAAAAACTGAACATAACCCACACATTTAATATAAAGCACAATTCCTTATCTGAGCCTGTACCAATCTGGACATAATATTGTAAGTGGGTGATAGGCCACATTTTTCAGTACAAGGCAAAGAGGCAGATAGGAAACAAATGAAGTGCACTTAGTGAGATAAGAGAAATGGACAGAAACACACACACTCTCTCTCTCTCTTTCTCTCTCTCTCTCGCACACACACACACCCAAGAATGTATACTTGCACACACACACACACACACACACACAGGTACACACAACACATGCACATTCCCATGGACAGAAACACGCACCGTGTTTACACACACACACACACACACACAGACTGAGACACTCCCTGAGTTCCACAGTCCCCTTAACTTGCGGCTTCTGTACCAGAGGCCTGCCTTTCAGGGGGCGGCAGAAAAGAGCACAGCGAAACGCAACGGGGGCCACACGCTCCCTAATGAGACGCGGGGCCGTCCCCCGCCACACGCTCGCCGTCCCGCCGTCGGCTTCGCCCAAATTCCACAGGCCGGGCTTTCACCGAAGGGCGGGTAACCTCGGCGATAATGACAACAATGACCTCATCGCGGACAGGAGACCCGTCGCCCCCACACAAACGGGCCCTTGTTCGAGAGAGGGACATTGTGTCAGGGGTCTAACAGGCAAAAAAAAAGAAGCCAGCGCAGACCCCACATTTCACAGATTAGACAGATTTGCGTTGTGCGCTCCGGCAGACGAAACCAGACGCAGATAATGCACCGTTCATTGTGGAGTCCTCCCACTCACTTGGCACTGAATGCGTGCACTTAGCAAGTGAGATTCTCTCTCTTTAGAAAAAAAAAAACACATTGAGAGGGACCCTAAAACCACTGACGTCCACATTTTCTGGAACATAATGGAATGGCTTGGCAGGGTCAATGGGCTTATCTGTCCCCGAGACAGAGGCAAAAGGACTGAAACAAACTCCACGTGCGTCAGACTGGCAATTATGAGACCTTAACGCATGCAAAAAAGAAGTGAATTTGCATAGTGGGTAGGGTAATAGATGGAATTATTCAAAAGGAACAATGGCATGTTTTTTAATGTTTTTGCGACTGAAAGTTCAATTCAGGCAGTTAAAGTTAAGGAAAAATGAAGGTGCTCTGTGTTCATTTTTCCACGTCTCATTCGTTCAAAGGCAACCATCTAAGCAGACATCTCGGTCTAAGCAAGACCTGAAAAGAGAGGCCTGGCCCATTTTTTCCCGGCCCTCAAAACAAGCTGCGAGAACAGGATGAGAACCAAAGTCTGTGACTTAGATGTGTAATTTTAAAAAAAACCAGTCACTCAGCAATCCGGTTCTGCATTCTGAGGTTACCTGGAATGTGTATCCGGAGTTTTACAGGACAGGGTGACTTTGTAGTTGGCGGGAATCTCTGGCCAAGGTGTATCTGAAGATTTACAGGACAAGGTGACTGTAACTGATGGGAATCTGTCTGCCAGCCCAACGGTGCAACCATCTTGGACCTGTCAGGCTACCCTTGTGTGGGGCGTGACCAGATTCATTTCAGAGAAAGAATAGTTTCCACTTGATTTATTTTTTTGTTTTTTGTATCATTTGCACTTATATGGGCTGTACTTCAGAAAAACCTGTTTTCCTCTTACGTAGTTCAGTTGTCTGTACTACATTACGTTATACTTCCCAGAAGATTCTTTTTTTGATTGTATCAGCCATTCAAAGACGCTAACATGTATCTGTATCTGACCGCAAACCACAAGAGACCTCTTTCAGTCTCTGTGAAAATTGTGTTCAAAATGATCTGTGAAAATGTCTTAATTCCAAAGTCCCAGCGCTGGTCTGTAGCACACTTCACATACGGTGCCAATTAATGCAGACCTTAAAATACAGGATACTTTGCATTCAAAATTTTACCATTTTACGAGGACATTTGAGAATGTCAGAATAATGGACATCAGAAGACATTTTTGGTGATTAAAAAATCCATCCCTCATTCTGTAACCATGTAATTTATCAGGCAGATTACTGACCTTGGAAAACAGAAAAAAAATGTCTGAAGTAAAAGAATTTACAAGTTTGTTGAGAGCTTTGGGGTTTCAGGATTTCATACTAAATGTGGGGGATTAGGCTAGAAAAAGTCACAGGGGAAGTTTTTGAGTACAAATGTAACTGAGTCAACTGAAGAAGAAGTCTGTGTGAATATTTTATGGGAATAAAATCCAAGGCATGGGGCAATATGATTTAGGTTCTTGCTGTGGGGGATTCATGAATATACGCACTGAACACTAGGAAATCAAACACCCTAAATCACTCTGCACAAACCTTCACAACTTTGAATTTTCAAAATTTGTCTTCATGGTTCTCAGGAAAACGGCCGTGGAAACCAAAAGACCTATTCTTGCACTTATTCTCGCACTTATTCTCCCACCTATTCTCGCAACCTAATGTCTTATTCTCGCGGTGATACCATCCTGGTCCATATCTGTTCCAAGCAGAAGTGAACTGCGGCTCACGATTCTGTCTGAAACCAATGTGGATCAGGACGATATCTCGCCTCGGCAAAACTCACATCTTCAGGGTACGTGTACCGTATTCCCATTGGAGAGCTGCAGATATAAACGCATTACCGGTGGCCACAGTGAAATAGGAAAAGATTTCTCTCTCGTTGCCACGAGAGACGTCAAGGCCCCCTCCACTTCATCGAAGCCACCATTATGAGCTCATGAAAAAAACGATAGTTACTTTCAAGATGGCCATTGGGTGGGGTGGTCTTTGATAAAAAGGCTGTACTGAGGAGATGTGGACAGGAAGAGGCTATCAATAGCTTGCTATCACGCAAGAGGACGGATGAATCGCCGGCCAATGAAATCAGGCCTTTGGGAGACTTCAGTCTTTAGTGCAGCTCCCCTCGCGCACTCACCAGCTGGAACTCGCTGCGCCGGCCGTAGGCCTCCTGGATGCCGGCGTCCCGCCACAGGGCCCGCAGGGCGGGCACGTACAGCTGGAAGGTGCACGGCTCCATGGGCACGCCCGCCTTGTTCTCAAAGGACATCACGAACATGCCGTGCTTCTCGTTCTCCGAGTTCTGCCAGACGATGCCCAGCTTGTCCCGGGCGTCCACCAGCACCCTCATGCCCTGTAGAGGAGAAACATTACATTACGTTACAGGCATTTAGCAGACTTACACGACTCATTACATAGCGTTTAGATTGTATCCATTCATGTAGCTGGACATATACTGAAGCAATGCAGGTTGAGTACCTTGCTCAACAGTACAACGGCAGCGTCCTAACCAGGAATCGAACTGATGACCTTTAGGTTACAAGCCCAGTTCCTTACCCATTATGTTACACTGCCGCCCAACGCGACCAATTAGAGCGACGAATCGAAACCGACGTTCTCCCTTGCCGCTGGGTTAAGCCAGACATTTCACAGAGACCACGACAGTGCATGTGAACTCTAACAAGGAAAGCACACTGTGCTGCAGTATTTCAACAAAAACCGGGATATTTCAGGCAACAAAACAAAACAACAACAAGAAAACTAGACGGGCACAGGATTTTTTCCGTGACGACTGATTAATGTTTTTCCTCAAATTAGCTAACTGTTTCGCACAGTCAGAGATTAAACTGGAGGTCACTTTAGACTATTTCATGTTTAGAAATTGGCCCCAGGGAGAGAGTTCAGTTGGGCTTCGCAAGCAAACCAAAGTTAATTGCCCTTACAGGGCACATTTATAAAAATAAATAAACGGCCAAGCAAACGGTTTTCCCGAAAGTTCGGTTTTAATAACCACCTTAAATTGCCCGCAGCCAGTACTGTGAGGATGGACACCCGTGGCTTCACCCCACAAGAGGCTCTCCCTGATGAGCGCAGAACTCATTACGCTCCTCTCTGAATAACCTTTGGAAAGGAATTATGTAAACCGATAAAATAGCAGATGAAAGTAAAAAATAAAAAAAAAACCTGTGGTTTCCTACTACTTCCTGTTGGATGAACAAAAAAGGCAGCCTATTATAAAGAGCTCCGTAAATGAAGTAAGCGAGTATGCCCTTTGGCTGTGGACAAACAGTAACACCGCATTAAGTATTGAATGTCCCCAACTCGTCCGGTAAATCTGCCATTTTGGCTCCTTCTCCAGAACCTCACACCAGGGTTTACAAGAGTTTGGCATTTGACTGCACCCATGAAGTAAATAATGATGTCGCCAGAAGACTGAAGAGGGCAGTTTTATAACATAAAACCTGTACAAAAGCCAAGTGAAAGACCCTCTGCAAGACCCCAACCCCCCCCCAAAAGCTCTTAAAACACACATCGGTATGCCTGACAACAGTTGCTAAAACTTACAGAAGATAGCCTACATTCTAAAGCTAAAGGCTAAACTGACCAGCCTTACAGTGGAGCATTACCATCAAATCAATATTATGTTGCTGTTAAGTTATAACACAGCATACGATACTGGGCTTTTTGTCAGTGCTAGAAAAATTTTTCCTTGGTTCACTACTGTTGACAGCCACACGCCATCTCAAGAATAAGGTAAATAATACACTGGCGTCAGTTATTTTTGTCCCCTCCCCTCCAAGAATCCTGTAGCGGGACGCTCCTCGTGGCCAGTCGTATCCAGTGTTTTTAGTGTATGCGGATCACTGCTGAGCCTCCCCAAGCTGTCACAGTGGTGTTATTGCATGGTGAATTATGTCCTCGTACCTTGACAGCCCGCTCTCAGCTGGCTTTTCAATTTCGGATTTTAAGAAGTGCATTTTATCTACGAGACACATGCTTTCCCTGCACGTTCACGTACAAGTGGATGGGTGGACCGATCCGACTTTTGACAGACTTCTCGATCATCCGAATTACGCATTCCATCTTTTACCAGAGCTGTCCTGTCTGCCCTTTTCAACGTAACTCAGATTTAAGGACAAAATGCCTTGCCTTTAGTTTGAATGGAGTTGACAAATAGGCTTTCATTTTTTTTTTTTATATTCTGCAAGCTTCAAGCCATGAAATCTGTTGCTCCCCTAGAATTTCTGTAGACAAGATATTGATAGTACTGTACTGGACTCAGCTATTACAAACTGGACCCACTCCCAAATTCTTAAAATGTACGCATTAAAAAGTATGTTCACAAATTTTCCAAATATCATGGGAGAGGTTTAGACAATCAGAGACTCCCATTTCCTTTGTACATACAGCTCCGCTTCCACATGGAATGTGGACACAGTATTAGCAGAGATGCTTTATCAGTAGTAACGGAAATGCCAGACCATGCTTAACTTTGAGAGCCCTGTTCCTGTAGAGCTGAACCACCACGTTAACCCATTAAGGTTTCAACACAGACAGGAACTTGTTAACCTTACCAGGAAGGCGCGCTGAGTATCTAGAGCCTGCTGTGATAAACGCTCCGTTTACGCTTGTTTCTGCCACAGACATTCCAGTCAGTCGTCGAATGCCTGAGACTCTTTCTCAGGCTTGTAGTAAACAACGGATGCGGGCATGCTTCTCGAAATCGTCGCGACGAAACGGCAAACTGTTGAGCGCGGAAAGGGACAAAACGAGGAATTTGACATAATCTGGAAAGAGTCGCGAAACCCAAGAGTTTGTAGGCCTACCTCAAAGTTAAGCTGGACTTTAAGAGACAAAAAAGCCCCTTTGCCGTATTCACGTCTTCAAGGCGAAGGCCGCGAGGCCTTCAGGCGATCGGCGCAGCTCTGGCCCTCTGCCCGTACGACAGCGTAGACGAGGCAGGGTGTTTACATCCGAGCGGAGCCGCTGTAGGGTGACCTTGACCAGGGCACTCAGACGGACACATAAACACTCTCCCTGCACACAAGCTTGCGTGGGCCGGGTCTTCGGGCTCGACGGCATCGTAACGCGAAGCCCCTGCGAGGGGCTTCTCCCGGGAGCTCGATCGCTTCGCTTATTATATTACAGAGATTCTTAATAAATTCCTGGAGGTTACCCTACACTACCAGAGACTAAACATGCCCAACTGTCCGGATGCCTTCATTCACCACCCCTCCCCCATTCTTACAGACAGCACAGATAGTTTAATTTATGTTAAGCTATTTGCTTTCATAAGCACTTTCTGCTGAGCAAGCGTAGCTTGGCGCAGGGTGCTAAGTCACTTTTGTAGTGAAATTTACCATGACAGGCTGCTCCAAACCGAACGAGTTTGACCTGCTCCATTACCTGTAGCTCTCAATTTAGTTTTGATAGGCAAAGTATGAGGGAGTTGCATGCCTTTCACACCGTTTTTTGATCAATTGTGCGCTAACAACCATTGGGGACAAGGCTGCTACTTCAAAGCAAACGGCAGCCAGGCTAACAAAATACCCAGGTATGCCCTTAACCCTAGAAAACAAGCACAACTAAAAGCTATCAATCTCCTGCATCAAACCACCCACAGAACAGCAGGTGTATTGGAATTCAATAAGAACTTATTTGCCACTGTATTCAGACCCATGATGCACTTGGGCCTGAATACCGGCCCAAAAACTACAGACGACTTTGAACACAAACAAACTGTTTGGAAAACGCATCGAAAAGACAAACATTAAGGACAATTAGCCTAATATTTCTGACTGAAGTGATGTACTAAGATACTAACCCAGAAGAGAAACCACCACAACTGTAAAGATCAGCTCCCAGAATTTAAATTAATTAACATTAATCCTTCACTAATTCATGTACTGCACATAAATAATTCAACTTCCATTAATAAATGTTGTAAATTAGGCAAAATAACCTTACTAGGTAAGTTTTTTTGCAGTGTTTTAGCAGTGAGAGCTACCAAGGTGGAAGCCAGCCGCGTATTCCCAGGAGTAAGGTCTGCGGGTTTGGCGGTAAAAGAAACCGTGTGTGAATGTCGCAGGGGCGCGGCTCCGCTGTCTGGGGACGCCAGACAGAAATACGATGCGGAGGCAGGCCCCCTAAGCCCCCTCCATTGCTGAAGGTTAGCCTAGTCAGCAGAGGAACAGTCACCACCCCCAGGCGCTACACGCTCGCTGTTATGACACGCGCGAGGCATTACGGCTGAGTCAGGGGTGAGCGGAGCAGACGCACGCGAGGGAGACGATTTCACGGGAGCTTCTTTCGCGTGACCTCTGGCGTTACCTGGTCCTGATGAACGTGGGTCTACCCCACGGTCCTTCAGGAAATTATAAACGTTTTCCCTGCGTGTTCCGACAACAGTGCCGTCCCTGCAAAAATGAGTTGTATACGAACGCACAGTTTTAAAAAGTAGACAAAAATTCCCCCGCAAAGGTCCTGTTTGTCTCTGCTGCATTTGTCACGAGAAAATAAAATACCCGTTTGAGTTTCCCTCGGTGAGTCGATCAGAGAGTCTGCGACCTCACCCAGAGGACTCGTTCAGGCACGTAAATGCTCATGCACCGTTTCTCAAGCAGCCCCTGACTCACGTGCAGGCCTAGTTACTGCGGATTTAACATCTGATATCCCCTCTTGGTCGTACTTTTCGTGGCTTTTTTTCCAAGCACTGGTACTCTACTTTACTTTAGGGAACGAAACAGTTTAAGGCCTTCAAAAAATGTCACAGAGGTATCAAATTTTGAGAACTGGGGACATGGCACTTTCTCTGCTGGCATTTAACGGCCTTGCCTTTCTGCAGTTTTCTCTCCGTTAGTCTTTAGTTCCTGAGTAAAAAGGTGTCGGTCTATAATGAGGTGTTTTTCTGTCATACGTGAGATTACAAGAGCAATTAGAATTTCCACCAAAATACCACGGAAACGCTGGACATCCCGGTACCCTTTTCCCGTACGCACTTGTGTGCTTCACTGGTAGCCTGCTTTATCCAAAGGTTTAAGTACTAACAATTTTTTTGAAATAAATACGTGCAGTGCAATCTATGAACTGATCGGCTTGTCTGTGGATTTAGACAGAGACGATCTCAACCGCTCTCAGGGCAAACAGCGCAGACCTTTCAGAGCACGCCCTCCACAGCGACCTCTCAACGCGCATACCGGCTTCCGCTGCCGCCAAAACTTCTCCATTGCGCAGCGCAGGAAATGCGCAAAAACCTACGCAGGGAAATTCTTCGCTTAACACTTCCTTTGGGAGCTTCATTCTCAGCTACAGTTTGGGCAAAAGGAGGCACGTCGCCTCAGAACACGATAAGAAACTTTATTCTTCCTTCACCGGCTGCTGCCTTTCCGGCACCGAAAAACGTTTTACATTCTATTTTATAAAGGTAATAGATGAGAGGTTACAGAGACGCAACCTTTCAGAGCTGTTAAGGTTTAAGTAATGCAATTCATTTCAGCATCAACCTGAGCCTTGGGCACAGATAAAGTGCGCCGGTTTATCGGAAGCGACAGGAGCACGCGAAGCAGGCAAAAGTGACCAGCCAAGAGAAAGAAAACGAGGTAAACGCGGTGCCACTTTCTGCGACTCAACAGGCCTACACGGGCCTGTGGATGGATGCACAAAAAGGAAATCATCCAAACTGAGCCAGCTATCTCGGTTGATCATTTTCAATTCATGCACGATTATAAGTAGGCTACTTGTAATTCAGTGAAAACGGTGCCCGACAGGCAGCACTGCATGCGTGTTCCGGTAGTACATGCATCCCGTTAAATCAAGTTCTTCCCGTTAAATCAAGTGTCCTTGCCTGGATGATTTTTTAACACTTCAGAGTCTATAGCCTGGATTCAATCAAAAAATGTTTTGGCAGTTTAAGGGCATCTGAAATTCAATCAAAGCCTCCAGATAAATCCAGTACTTTATGGCAATGCATTGCTCATGCTATCTGAATACGACTGGGAAGTTCATACCAGTGAAGAAAAGTATTTTCGTGGAGCGATTGACATTCAATGTTATGACTGGCTGGTCAGACCACTATTTAAAATACCCGCCTTTCCATGCTAAGAGCTCCGTTTGGGTCACACATTTTCAAGTGTGCTAAATTCAGATCAGTGTTCCCTGTAGCACAAGAACACATCAAACCGGGGAAAAATTGACTTTTACAAATTCAATATGCCTGTCTTCTGTCCTGGTATAATAAGAAAAAAAGCTCATTAATTTTGTTTCGTCAGTTTCATCTGACTATGTAAAAAAATCACCTAAAAAATGAACTCCACACAGGTTTGTTACAATTTGCTAATGCTGTAACCTCCCACAGTTTAAAGGCACAAAAGTTTGTATTTGGATTTTAGTGCTTGTGCAGTTTTATAAGCTCTTCCATTCACTAGCAGAAGGCTAATTTGTTCATGACAAACCTGCATGTTGCCCAATAAAGTGGAGGTTGTTGATTCGGAAATGTATGACATTATACACAAATAAACACCAAAACAGACACCAAAACCAAACCAATGTATAGCCAAGATTATTGACATTATTATTTTTTTAAATATTTTGAATCTTTATGTTCATGAATCTACACGATTCATTTTATGTTTCCTTCCTATTACGTTGTCCTTTTTGCTTTGCATTTTTCTGTGGTGCCTGTGTTTACATCTGTCAGCATGGAATGTGGGTGGAGCTATGGAGTGTCAATATTGTCAGCTGATCTCTTGATCAGGATCACCTGCACACCAGTATAAAAAGGTTTCCAGTCCACAGGAAACAGAGAGAGATTGATTTCTCTAAGCAAGAACAGCACAATTGGTATAGAGCTTTAGTTCAGTCATTGTTTCAATGTTTTGTTTCTTTGTTATTGTTAGGATCCTGCAATCCTGTCCTGTGTTTTTGGTTGTTGTGTAGGTCTAGGTTTGGTTTTCCTAGATGGTGTTTGTTTTTGTTTTTTCGCCTGTTCACAACCAACTGCCAGGTGCTTTGTGATGTGTAAAGTGAGGATTATTCACTAGCTGGCAAAGTTACTATTTACAAGCGATTAGCCTACAAATTATCAGCTGCTGTGCAGAATGTCAAAAAGCTTATCAGCTGCAGTTATTTGAAACTAGCAAAGCTATAAATGACCACAGACAATTGCTAACAAGCTGGATGTCTCGCACAAACAACAGAATCAGACAGCGGGGTTGGCACCGCTACAGAGACGGGTGCCGTTTAATGGGGCTGAAGCCTTTAGAATTCGCAAAGGGGAGGAATATTTCCATGGAACACTGGCTGCTCTCCAGCACCAGCAGTACCCACTTTACGGCCTACATTAAAATTTCCATACTCCAGACATTAAGCCTAAATGTATTGCATTATATTTGGATACTGATACGAAATAATAAAATGTTGAAAATGACCACGTCACACCAAATGTCACTAAACAGAAACTGAATCGGTACGTGGTACTATAAGACCATTCACGTTTGTTTACGGTGGAATTTGATACAAGTGATGTCAATCACTGAAAAGAGTGCAGATTCTGCAACTACGTGCTCGTGCGTCTTCTCCATATTTTTTGCCTGTTCTCCATTTGCAGCTCCCAGCTTCGTCAGCTGTTTTTTTCCAGCTGAAATCCCTGGTCCTCCGAGTTCTGCCAGAGGGGCTTTTCCAGGGATCGCTCTTTTACTTGCTACGCTGGGGCTCTCTGAGGAAATCAGTTAACCACCCGCTTGGCTGTAATGAAAACAACGGCCAATGGGGACGGCTTTTACTGACCTAAAACACTGGTCTTTACTCACATGGTCACAGGTCAAGCCTGAAAGAAATAACCGAATGTAAAGCAAATCGTGCTGCAAGCGTTGAGAAATGCAGCCAGAGATGGTAAAGCGCCCCGCCTTTGGCTTTATGCAATTTTAAAACGAGTTTAAAAAACATGGACCTATAGTCGTTAATGCGCTTTTCACTTCTCATTAAAGTTCGTCGCCTCAGCAATAAAGCACGGCGGTAATTACAGTAGACGTGCAAACGGGGACTTTCGGAGGACAGAATAAAACCCAGGAGTCGTGTTGCGATATGAAGAATGTATAGCCTACATTATGATTGCACAGGCCGCTGCATAAAACCATCTACCGCGGCGCGTTCTCAGATGGACTACCCACTTAAAACGCTGATTCGTGGTACGCTGATGTATCACGCGGTTCAAAACCGAATCTTTAACGATGATAAACCTGCCCATGTGTACTGCTGCCTGAGACATATTCGGCCTCAGTATCGCTCAGGTAGTGACACTTTTCCGAGTACAGTGTGTTCCCCTCCCATTTACCCTGCTGCCCTGGGTATTTCAAATTGGGGGACAAAAAAGAAAATTGAAAATGAACAAACTATAGAGGCTTTTGAAAGCTCCTCTGCCAATTAGCCTACGTGTAGCTACATCCAAAATGATTAATTCATGGTATAGAATCATTATGACTGTAGGGAAGCAGGTGCAATATTATTTATAAACTGACAATCCAGTATCTGCTCAGTTCGTTAGGTTTGTATTCTTTCATATGCATGACTGGAAGCATCCTGCAGGGTTGGACGTTTTCTGTTTAATGTGATAATTGCAAAACCTTGTATATATGGAAGCAAAAAATATTGTTCATACAATAAGAGCAAATAAACAAAAAATAAAACTGACAATCGGCAAGAAGTGGCCTCAGTGCACAATGTCAGTCTGCCATAAACCCTTTTGTAGCCTAATTCTTTTGTCGCCCTCCGGTGAACACCCTTTAACAGCTGGTCCAATCAGAGAAGAAAGGCGAAATATGAGGAACATATTTTGTGTTTGAGTCTAAGCTAAAGCAAAAGAGAAAGGGTGCATGCAGCACTGTCATCATTTATTATACAGAAATGAGGGGAAGCCAAGGACTTCAACTCTTTTCGACGAATCACAGACCATATTCAGAGCTTATAGGCACCACACACACAACCATGCGGAAATGGTTAGGCTGCTATCCTAAATAGCACCAGTGTTTTTAGATGCTATTTAGATGAGTCTGTATAAAAACCTCATTTGAAAAGAACCAGCATATGAAAAGGACCCATGGACCGGTATACCCTAGCCTAGCCTGTCTCTCTACTGTACTGAATGCTGATCAGTCCTCAAGAAAAGCAGCAGTCACCCAACAGAGAGAGCCTGGGGCCGTTAGCTTGATGTGCAGACGCTGAAAGGGCCGCTGGCTTGTTGTGAAACTTGTGCGTCAAACCAAACATGCTCCCTGGGGTTCACAGACAAACCGGTCTTCTCCAGAACGCCTAATTATTTCAAGAGAAGAGATTATTTTTACAGAGAAGAGCCCACAGAGCCCTTTAAAAAAAACAGATGCTGCAGAGCCAAGGAGAAAGATGGCTGTACGTTGGGGGGTGAGGGGGGTGTAGACAGCTGAAAAACACCAGCATTTAGAGTCCAACGAAGACAGAGAAGCCACTCTCCCAGGAGGCCAAGGGGGCATTAGCATAACACTGGGCGTAACAAGAGGCTGCATTCTCACATGCCAAACAAGCCCGATGGATCAGAAAGTCATATATGAGGCAGCTCTCCACCTCTGCTTTGCCGAACATTCGGATGAACTTATAAAAAAAAAACAATGTGGCAGCATAAAACTGGATGTATTGCTGACCACCCAACAGTAAGCAAGTGGTTACCATACCCCAAGTCGTCCAGTGAGTCTATGGGGCATAATGCTTCCTACAGGCTTGTGGGAAGACCCCCTAAGAGTCAGCACAGCAAACAAATGAAGTTATGTAACGGATGACTGCATTATAGAAATTGCTGATGGCTCAGCCCTTGAGAGACCTGATAGTCACTATTCCTTTTGGCTTCACTTTTAACTATAAGCAGTTCAGGTTAAGAACTAGCACCTTCCTCTAGTGACCAGCAGTGTCCCGTTCAGGAATGAATCCCAAAACATTCTCTGCGTGCACACGCCCATACCACTATACTTCGTACTTCCGTTTGAATCCCTGCAATTTATGACAGTAAACATCATTACCATTAAGTGAATTCTGTAAGCATTTTCTCCTGCAAACTCACTTTCTTCTCCAAAAGCTTTGACAGTTTGCACTGACTTGACCATTACAAATTACTACACCACTAATACCAAATAGGCCTAATATAAGCATTCTTCAATTCCCAATTAACAACTGTATATTTCAATGCTTTTGTTCCTGTGTTTTTAGGTCTTTGACTTTGTCTCCAATCAGTATGCTTACATTTTCCACATAGAAAGTGTTTACAGCAAGCAGTTGTACTCTTTTGTAATCTGACAGCTATATGTATAACTGGGATACATTAACTTAAGTTTATCTCAAATTATTAAATTCTACGTCGAGAAGGCCTTATGGTTGCCAATCACGCTGAATTATGCCCTCAAATGAGATTTGCCCGCATGCACTTTACAATAGTTACAATAGAGTTACAATACATTTGGATGTTAACGTTAACAATTGTTTAACATATTAAAACTACATCATTTGTGAACTTCTCGTTACCTTAATGATATTCTCGAAGATAGTGTCTCTAAAATCCAGTAATGCTTTCTGGTCGAACACTTTCCCGTGGATAATCCTCATTTGTTTCAAAAAGGTTGACTTGCCACTTTCTCCAGCTCCGAGCAGTAGTATCTTCACCAAGCGGCGGATAGCCCTTCTCTCACGGGCAAGCATGGCATCGATTTCGCGACTCCGGCGCCTTGCCTCTCGCTCCTGATTCACATCTCGATCCAGGTTTCTCTCCTTGCTATTACTTCGCTCCCGACTGGCTTCGGCTGACAGCAAACACCGGCTGAGGGTGCGCACCACGCCAGCCATCGTTGCGAATTTACAAGATCAAAATGCTTGCTCTTAATGATCTTTTTTCATTTGAAAGTACACCGACTTCCGTACTGCTTGCAGTCCAAACTTTGTAATTAACCCCAGTCCTTGAATCTGAAAGTTTGTAACTTACTTCATCGGTAAAAAAAAATAAGGATGCGCCTTTTCTCAGTTCTCACGCTGATAGTAGCCTACGTACTGCAGCCCATCAATGAAACCAGCTAGCGAGCTGGCAGGCAACACCTAGCCAGCTAACGTTACAGCATTCCCGTTACCTGGACAAGTTGCTCGTTAAACTAAGTGACTACTTGGTTATAACACGTTTATCACGCTATAAAGTAATTTGCATTTATATAGTCCAGACTACAAGAAAAGTACTATCTTGCTTTGATCATAATTTAGCTAACTAGCTAACTTTCAAGATGTTCTCAAACCATTAGCAAGCTGGTTTACGAGATATTCTAACACAACCTCTAGTTGCATCCAGTTTCTAGGTATCCAACTGCCAACCTTCATAAATCAAACACATGAAATACGATGCCTTCAATTATTTTCTTAATGGTGATCCCAGCTGTTCCAGAACTTCTGAAATATTTAAGCGCCAGTGTTATGCTGCGTGCGGACAACTGTCTCGCTGTCTCCTTTCTTTATCGCAGATGCCAATAACTTTGAGCCCCCACTGTACGCCTGGGAAGCGCCAGTAGAGGGGAGTAGTAGGCCAAAGCTCGCAATGGGTGGTGTGCGTCCTATCAAACGGTCCGAAAAAATTATAATAATAAAACGATAATCTGTTCATCTACATTAACCCTGTAAATGGTAAGATCACACATGTTCTTCACTGAACGTTCTCGTGGTGATGTAACAATCACTACTGGTAATTTAAAACAATGGAGTTCTACAACATTGACAAAAACATTAATATTCTTCAAACGGTTAGAGACCGCATTTAACATCCTAGACAGGCGTGAAGCCATAACCATCGTTTCAGTCTCAGTGGCAGGAAACCACTAACATGATCATGTTAGCGATTGAGATTGATATACAAACGACGGCAATAACTGGTCCTGTGCGCCTGATTTGGAAAATATCATTTTCGGGCGTTTCTCCGATGAAGTGCATATGACAATTCACCGCCACGTTTCCTTTAGATTCCCGTGAAACATAACGTAGCTATTCAGTCGCAAATATTTTTTTCTTAATAAATAAATGTGTTTTTGTTAAAGAATATCAATGACTGCTCATGGTACTGAGGAGGTCTTGCAACGAAGGAATACGTTACAGGACGTGATTTATGGAGATTTTATGACTTGGAGTTCTGCTTTAGCAAGCACAGTATGTCACCACATGTGAAATGAGTAGAAGGCTGTCAGTAGTCACAAGAGGGATGAGAAGAGACTGAGAGCTCAGGCGTGTGTCTGATCATTTAGATAGGAGCAAACTGTTTATATAGGAAATGCATACTTATGATTTGCCAATAACAACACATTTATCATTTGATTGCATATCCCCAAGTGAAGCTATTATTACAGGCTTTCAGATGCATACCTGAATTTTAGGGACTTTACCGCAGATTTATGCACATTAAAATATTCACTATTAAAAATCAACTCTGATAGAGTACGTAATACCCTGATTGAGTACATTTTGTCCCTCTTGGATATAAATCCTGTTGCCGTTAAATGAACACTAAGCTTTTTACTGTGCAGTAAAGGAATTCAAGTAGCGCCAATAATTTATGATTTTATTATTTTTTATGCCATCTTATAATATTGTATTATATTTCATCTCATGAGGCTGTGCATTGTTTATCGTAATGATTCTAAATTGCACTTTGCCCTACCAGTAGGGGAAATGAACAAGGGTGGAGTTTTCTGTACACTTGCAGCTACACGAGGAGGACTAATCCCTGCAGATGCAAGGTGGGTAGCAATAACGGTGGCTGTAACTGTAGCACGGTAGAGAATTTGGAGAGAGAAAAAAACTAGAGGTGTTGCTGTTTCTCAGTAGGGGGCGCTGTTAGACTACATTTTAATGTCCTGCCCTTTCACGCCTGTGGCAGGACTGAGTACGCAAAAGAAGAAAAAAAACATTGCAGCTTAACTTGAAGGGAGGATTCAATGTTCAAAAATCACAAAACATTAGCTTACAGTGTGAATAAATCCAGTAAAGGAGAGAAATAACAACAGGGTGTGTGATGAACCTATGACTACATGTGTATTATTCAGTTTTGAGCTTGTCACATAGCAGCTAATGGCCAAAGCACAATAAATGAGAATATTAAATATTCTTAGCAGTAACTCTCATTCTTTGGAAGATGTTCTTTTTTTTTTCTTAGCACTTTCAGTTTTCATTTATCATCGTAAATATGTTTTCCCTCCTACATGTGTACATTTAGTTTAGTTTTGCTTCACCAGCACATCACCAGCATTAGGCAGCGTTCTAAGAATCAAACAGGAGGTGGTAAATCCAGAGAGTGTGTGTGTGTGTGTGTGTATGCGTGTGTTGGTTCGGAGGGGGTGGGGGTTCTGGGCTGTCTGTGGCTAGCAAATCCGGTTTTGCATATGCTGTTACAATGCACTAACATTGCTGTCATGGTTATATAGCTGAATTCACAAAGGAATTTATTTTATTTTGCTGCCTGGAATAAGACTTTCTTGTTTGTTTTAAAAATATCACATTGTCATACTCTTGCTGGAATTCTGAGTGTTAATTAGACGGTGCATTGAAACATAAAAGTGAAAACAAAAAGTACTCTTTTTTTCCAACACTTCCAATAGAGAACCTGACAAGCAGATATCAAGGAAACCTTTCAAAATGCATTACCATATAAATAGCATTACACTTTTGCCTCGCGATCTGTTATTACGCAGTGGCCGTAAGTTGAGAGTGGAGTCGTCTCTGATTTCCGAGGCTTGATTCACTTGTTTAAACCTATTAGGAGGGTTGCGTTACATGCGCTGGGCAATGTTTAATGAAAAAGCTTTCAAGTGCATTCTCAAGTACAGGGTTAATTGTTCTGTGCTACAGGTTCACAGAAGAAGGAAAAAAAAAACATCAAATCAGCACAGAGCAGATATAAATATCTTGAAGTGACTCTCGAAAAGCAACGGAACTGCCACACATTTTGATCACGGCAAAACGACTGAAAATAAATTCAAGCATTCTTGATCCTTGTGACCAGGCAGGGACTTGTGTTTTCTTGCCGGTGGGTAATGACACCCAGTTTGGTGAGGTGGTGTAGCCTCTCTTACGGTGGAAGTGCTGTTTGAGGAGCTCCTGCTCTTGCCACAGGTTCAGCTTGTTGCACCACACACACACACACACACAAAGACTTCTCCTTCATAGAAAAAGTGTGTACAATGATAAACTGAACAGGCCCATGAGGAGCAGCGATAGAAAAACCAACTGAATTCCGGGACCTCTGCAGTTGTGATGAGGTCACTCCCAAATTGTCCCATGCCACATTGTGCACCCTTGGGGCGTGTTTCTCTTCCCCTTTGAATCAATTTTTCATCCCTGATTGTTTCTCCCTCTCCCAGTTGGATATGTCCAGTTGTATTTCTGGGCCTGCCTCACTGCTGCACAGTCTGCTGTCAGATCTGGATAGCGCGGACATGCACACTGTCCTCCCTGAAACATGCACCGTCAGCCATTGCTTCTTCCTCCCCTCAGTCATCCACCCGTGCCGCGGTTACAGTGTCAGAAAAGTACCAGAGCCACCGCTAAAGCTCGACCGAAAAGGACACTCCCATCCATCGAAACGCTCTCTCTCATTGGGCGACGCTACAGCCGACTGAGTGTCGCTCCGCGGCACTGTCGCCCACATGCATGGCCAGGATTCATCGTCCGACCATGAGGCGCAACCACATATTAGACCGGTGCCTTAACAGGATGAGTCACTCAGCAGCTCACCTGTGCAGAAATTAGTTTTTGCCCTGTTGCAAGTCTGTATAACTCCAGTGCTGGAGAGTCATACCAAAGTTGTAGATAAAACCCAAGGTGGTCAAAATGAATACTTCATGAAGAGCCAGTGGCTGGTTTTTCAATGAGAAACGAGGGCTGTGAATAGTGTTTGTGCGAGTGTTTGTGCACTTCCATCCAAGTGTTTCTGTTCCACCTGGGCCCAGTGCCCTTTTTCCAGTCACCTCCTTTCCAAGTACATTACAAGAGCTTCCCTTTGACACTGATTAAGTGCTGCACAGTATCAGTGAGTATCTGTCCCTCAGCGCATTCACATCTAATGGTCTGTGGAGAGCAAGAGGAGACAAGCTGTGGTTGCATTTTGAATCAAAACAGTGGGCTAAAACGAAACTAAATCCACGTTACCGTTTCCCCATAAACGCAGACGGCTCTTTCGTAAAAATAAAAAAAAATTTAAAAAACACATCTGAAACATGAGCAGTATTCATGGTTCCCCTAAAGCACAGAACTTTCTTTCCTGAGAAAGAGTCTGTATTTTGAGGGTAGGATTATTAGGCTGTTGTACTTACGTCTAATTGGAGAGGATTTTTTTTTTCATGTTCTGATGAAAATAAGCAGTTATTGTAAATGGGACAGGATGTACACGGCATGAACCAAGGCAAATGTTCTATCATGAGCGGCCAATATTTGGTGCATCCAATCAAAAACTTTCAGAGATTTTTTTCTACTTATACAATCACATTAGTACAGAAGTCTGTAAATCTTCCCAGAAAATTTAGAAGGTCTCCTGATTTTTGCTTTCCCTGTAAAATCAACCAACCATCCATCCATTATCTATACCCGCGGACACGGGGAGAACATGCAAACTCCACACAGAAAGGCCTCAAGCCGAGATTCAAACCCACAACCTTCTTGCTGTGACGTGACAGTGCAAGGTCAGGAAATGGTCAAAAGCAGCAGACCACATACTACAGCTCTCTAGGACCAGGGTTGCAGATCCCTTATCTTGTTTAAAAGTAGCAGGTAAAACCTGAACATAAAGTGCATTCGTTCTCCGTGTTTTTCGAAGAAATACAGGGGGGAAAACAGTATCAAAGCTTTTATGAAAATATATGCAATTGTACATATGCAAATTCCATGTGTTGTAGGCTCAAGGTTATTTTGTTGAACAACTGCACAGCTATTTCATATCTAGGGTGAACTGAATAAGCAGAGAAACTATAAGTGATGCCGGAAATAGAAAGTGACTAATAATTTCCATTCCTCTTTAAAATATTTGTGCTTAAAGGCGCACAAATATCTGCCTGTTGCAGTGTGTTTCATTTCAGTGTAAACTAAATTAAGAAAAAACTAAGTAAACTTACTGTCCTAGACCTTAGCTCCTTGGCCAAGTTCCATCAGCTTTTATTTTTATTTTTTAACTTAAACTCAGTTGAACGGTTCGCCGTTTTTTTTAAAAAGAATGCTTTGTCGAAGTCCCTTTGCCCTTTCAGAGAGTGTTCTATTATGTTCTCTGAAGAGAAACCTAATCCTGTTTAATATTTTGCAAGGAAGTAAACAAGCGTAGCCAACAAAATAGAAAGCAAACGGATACGTTTCCCGCTGGAAGGCTTGCTTCTGAATGTTTATAAGTCTGTTTGCTGGAGCAAATTGTGTACTCGAGACGGCAAAGGCCTGGGTCTGGCTTGTGAGCAGGGCAGGGGGATCACTGCTAGCAAACACTGAACAACTCTTCGGAGCTTTGCTGCATCTTAAGGCCTTCCGTATCATCACACGACCGGAATGTAAAGCGAGGCGAGTGGCTGAAAAACCAGCTCTTGCAAAAAATAATTATTACGGCATTTACGCCCAGCTGTGGGTACGATAAAATGGAGTCCATCCCAGTCCTACTCGGCAGACTGAGAAGCCATCTGAAATGAATCAGCCAAATGCTACCAATTCGCGCAGGTCCACATGCTATTCTCCCCGGCTGTTCCCAGCCGAAAGCCAGGTAACTCCTACTCTATATGATATTATCTCTCAGCACAAGTGTTTGGTGTCCATTACCAAATACTATTACCTGCAAGGCTTCTTTGCTTTGTATCTACACTGAATCCGCCCTTGGTTAAATTGACAAATAAACCCCCGCCACCACAGTCACATAATTACTTTTTTGTTTTTTCATAATTTTTTTGTCAGCTCATCAAATTTAGGGGGAAGTGCTAGTTATCAGAGTATCAATGTGTTTTAACATGAAAGCCAGGGAAATTGTCCAGGCAATTACATGAGTAGAAGTTGATTGACTGTGACCGGGGAGTGACGGCAAGGATTTGGAGAAAGAGATGGACGAAGATGTGTGTGTGTGTGTGTGTGAGTGTGTCTTTTTGTTCAAGATTAAGTGAATGTCGGACATCGGAATTCTAAAAATATGAACCAACGTACGAATATTACAAATGTTCTTACTCCCTCTCTCCTGGTTTGATGTATGATGGATCGTAAGAGATCACTAAGAATAGTTCATTATCAGGCTCTGCGGAGTGAGTTTCTGTACATCAATTGAGATTCATTTAAATGCTTGTCACTGATCTTTCCAATATGGAAACACGAAAGATCAGAAGTAATTATTTATATTTCTAATCAAGATGGGTTCTAGTGGTTTACTAAAATAACCAAACAGCCTACTTCCTCCAAAAGTGATTGATGGAAAAAATTTGAGATAGCTGCAGGCAGCAACTTAAATTATGGTAAATCACCTCGTTTTTGCAATTTTGCAATACAGAGTTTTACTGTAATTTTAAAAAATACATTTAAATTTTCCATCACGCACAGTACCCCTGCATAAAGCTAAAAAACGAGGACAATCTTCCATTAGCCTACACCAAAGTCTAATGTTAAATTGCATTTCAGTGTAATTCAATGTTAATGCCCCGTGCTGTTCATAAGTATGACATCAATGGCAACCGCAGAACAAGTATTGATGTCTAAAAGTCGACTAGTCATACCTGTGATATGATAGGTGGTAGAAAGAGTTGCTCATGGCACCTCATCAAATTTAGCGTAAAGACACTGTCGGGGCAAATGATGACAAATCTTCCTGATGATTTTTTTTTTTTTTTTGTTATCAAATTAAGAGCGGTGAGACAGTGAGAGGTAGGCGAGACAGCGACACACTTCCTCTATCGCTCTATAATGCGTTAGCGACTGTAATTAGCTCCCTGCGCCTTCGCTCCAAGATGTAGTCTCGACGCAAAAACTAACAGTGGAAAGTTGATTTACCGTCAGTGATGACATCAGAAACCCCTCCCCCTCTACCGCATCTAAAAAAAATCGCTTGCAAGAACTTGGTTAGGACTCGCCAAATTTTCCACTGTTTTTGTCAATGACGCATATTGCTCCCAGTCTTTTTTATTTTCTCTTATTATTATGATTTCAGCTTTGTCGTTCAGCGCGCAATGACAGTTATCTTCAACCCCCCACTCAACGTGCAGACTTGTGTATGGAAAGCAGAGAACACGAGCCGGATGTTTGTGAGCGAGGGAATGAGCAGGCAGGTGGGCGGAAATATTTCCGTCTTTCCTGGTTAACTTTCATTCATGCGAGTCTGAGTTATAGAATACATCAGGAAAGGCGGTAGCTCTTATCGGTTTCAGAGATTTTTTAAAACAAGTTATTCAGATGAACAAGCAAAGTTACCTACTGACACCCCTACTGTTGTTTTCCCCCTGACCAGGACTTAGGGAAAATACCGTCTGCAACAATTACCACTCTGGGCTGTTCTCCAAAAAATAAAATCAGTTTGCTTTATGCTTGTCATTATAGGGGATTTTAGTTGGTTGGCGGCATATTTGAGGGACAAGAGAACTTTGTAGGTGGTAAATAGTAGCAAGAAGGTTTTTGTAAAAATTTCAGTAAGCACCTTAAATACATATTTTCTTGAAATTCAGTCAGCGAAACAAATAGCTATGTACATACATACATACATACATATAAAGTGGAATGTATACTCAAAGTAAATGTCATGTACACTGTTTTCATTTAAATTATTTGTGTACCTAACCAAACACTTCTCTTGAATATTGTCAGAGGGCCATGTTCCATTTAAAAAAACTTCCGTTGTCAATGGTTGCCTAACACCAAGCAGGGATGTGTGCATTATTGAACCAATACAGCAGCTCTCCACACAGTGTATATCACTGCAGCTTTGGTGCGCCACTGCATACCTTTGTACACTTCCCTGTCCATCAAATGGCAGACTGTAGTTATATTTCACTCATTCACCTGCAGGTGCACAACAAAGAGTCCAGTGGCAGCTTGCATCTTTTTGCTATAACATAAAATGAACTGTACCATTTCAATAAGTGTCAATTATTCTGCATTGACAGCTTTGTTTAGAATTTCTTTCTTCAGCTGTCTGATCAGTAGGGAATGTATGGCACACATTTTTCCTTGTAGAAAAGTCACGTGCTTTATCATTTTCTTATATTCCCTTTGACTTAATTTTCAGTTTAATTAATTTATTTACTTTATTTATTCCATTATTCATTCATTTATTAATTCATATTTATTATCAAGGCACTTTTCTGTGTTCTTTTAAAGAATAGCGACTGACCATCGCAGCACGTATGACATAACTGATAAAAAAAATAAGAGAGTTAATAATAGAATTATAATAGAGTTAATAAAAACACTGAGGACTTTGCATTGCAAAATATTGCATTTAATAAGTTTACTGTACAGTGCTTTCTTGCTCTTACACATATTACTTATCATGAAATATGGTACAGTGTACTGGTGCTATGCCTACAAACCTATTTGCTTTAGAGTTACTTCCATACATATTGTAGCTCCTTGAAGTTCATATGAATGGGCTGAACTAATCCTGTAATCTCAGCTGTGAGGTTTTGCTGAGGGAAGGGAATGAAGGCTCAGAAAAAATAACAGATTTCACACTTGGGGAATTCCAAGCAGGGCAGTTTGAAGGTGGCACACATGCACATAAAACGTATGAAAATGGGTCATTTACATTGGCACATGCAATAAATTGATCCTTCAGCATTCATTTATATCCTTCCCTATGTAATGCTAATCACACTGGCGCACATTTGAGAATCATAGACCAGGTTGCAAGATTCAGACCTAGTAATACACACAGTATGTTTTCTCATAACGTGATATTGTGCGTTATTCATACCTAAGCTGTACAAAAAAATAAATAACAGCAAATAAATAAAACCTTGGGATATGAGGAAAAATAAATCTGATTAATGCATCATTAACTCACAGGCGATCGATAAAGGTGATCGTCATTCACTTGGGAATCAGGCTGTGTTTTTATGCAAATAAGAGGGAATATTTAGTCTTTCTTTTCAGGTATATTTTGCTGTACATATCAGCCTACATTTCGACCAGATGCATGAAAACAGTGGTAACATTTTACAGTACGAGTTACTGGTTATGAAATGTGGTGTGTAGGTAGATTTGTGTTTTATGGGCATGCCCTGAAGGCAAGACTGTAATGGGCTAACACACATTTTTAAGACTGTCCTTTTGAGGCCATTGCTCTAATGACACCCTGTTACTCTGCATTCTGCAGATTCCACTCTCATTCTACACAGCCTCTTGTTTATCCACACTGTTCACTGCAGAGAAAAAAACATCGTAACCAGTGGCATGATGATGTAATTTCCTGTTCACACCGTGAGCTTCGTGCTGGTTTCCGCTTATACCAGAAACGGTGACAGTGAGCTTCTGAGAACTGCCTGAGAACTAGAAAAATGCCATTTAATGTTCTGGAGGTCAGTACTGTGCTTTTCGGTTAGTGCAACGTCTCCTCAAGTAGCCCCTCCTCAACCCACACAATCTTCTTCTGCTCCTCGAGGATTTTGTCCTTGATGACCCTCTGAAGGTCCTCTACCCCGCTCCACGAGTCCGGTTCCACTGTGGTGTACAGGCAAGGAAGGGTCTCCAGCTCCTTCTCCTTCAAACGGCACATCTTAAGGAAGTCCTCCTCTGAGTCCACTTTCAGCGGCAACCTCCTGCAGAAAAAAGGAAGTAAAATCTGATAAAATACAGAGCGGTAACTGCTGTTTATTTATGAGCCAAACAAAGACAAAAAAAAATAAAAATTGGTTATAATCAAGCCACAAAAATGTGTTTCCTTTTCTCAAAATGTACATGACTAAGCAATGTTTCAAAACTATTACTATTATTAATATTAATAGCTTAAAATTCCTTTTTAAAAAGATGGATTCTTCGTAAGTATGCAGTATAATACTGAAAAACAGCCTTTAGAAGTGGCATGCATTTTTTTTCTTTGTTTTACCGCATCTGTATTTCATGATGCACTCATAACGACAGTCATGTTTCTCTTTGCAATCATCATTAAGAATGTGTACTAGTGGCGCTTCTATATAGAAATACCCAGCATGCATTTTACCAATGCGAATGCCTTAATTTTGTCTGATGTGTCTGAGTGTAATGTGTGGGAAGCCCCTTCTCTGCTCATGCGATTTATGATCTCCGAAACAACTATCCTGTAAATATTTCCACCTGCAGTCTCTTTCCATAGCTTTGACCTTTGATTGCTGTGACTGAACGCTATCTCCACACACTACTCAAACCGCTCACGTCAGACACTGTTTGTGTTTCAGTTTACTGAAACCTCGAGTAGCGTTTCACGTGCAGTATGTTTCATATCTGCAAAAGGCAAAAACAAAACCACGCTGAAAAAGAAAAAAATTAAGTGATTTTAATTGAGAGACAACTGGAGAAAGGAAGGGGTCCTTTAAAAAGCGTTGTCACGCTTTCTTGCATTAAATGGTGTAGTCTGGATGCTTTACGTACTTTAATTTTCTGATGTTCTTTTCACATATTTTGATGAAGAGGACGATCGGATAGATTTCCTTCCGGAGTAGATCTTTGACGCAGTTCAGGTCAGCTTCCAGCAGGCAGTGTTTATTCTGTGGGGCGATAAATAATCCACGATTAGTGAAGAAGTGAACTGAAAGTGTTTCCAATTCACGCTGTGCAAGAGCGGCACACATGTCGTCCTCTGCTCATCCAAAAATGGCAAATGGTATCGCGACTTGTGAATAACAGCTTGTCACGCGGTTACAATCTTGCTCGCATTAATTACAGTCCTGCGAGCCTTCCAAGTGTCTCCTGGCCCTGATCTGACACCAGAAAGCACCAAGACACCACGCAGCATGAGCTGAAATGCTAACGATGTTAGCACCAAGACACCACGCAGCATGAGCTGAAATGCTGACGATGTTAGCAAACCCGCTTGGTCGTAGAGGTTTAAGAAGCCGATGTCATTAGTTTATTATTCTCCACTATTTTTCATAAAACTTCCACTTCTTATATGGACGCAATCAGACTTTTGCGGACACGAGTTGGATAAAGTCTCTTCATCTTTGGCATAGCCGGCAGACTTGCAGGCGCCTCAATGTCAATCTCAATTCTGCTCGACTGAAGCGACCTGTTCCCTTGGCGACACTACCGCCAATAATGCATTGCTCTAATGGGCTGCCGCCCGCAGTTGGCACTGGCATGTTCCAAATTCGATACCACACCGTGGGGTCAATCCATTAGCTAGAACAGTGCCTAAACAGGATGAGCCACCCAGCAGCCCCTTACGATATTTTTAATACTGTTGATAAATAAATCATGCAGTATCTGTGAATAAGAGATGGTGTGCTTTGCCACAAACAATAAGGCGGGGGAGGGGGCACAGAGTACAAGCCTAACTGAAGCACAGCACTTAGGAGATAATGATGGTATTATTGTGGATTGTCTGTGGTTCCACAGGAACAGAAGGGCCAAAATAACATGCAGTATGGGCATTGGAGAAGGGCAGAGTATCTCTTCTGGGACTTATTCTGAGGAAGTGTTCTGGCCTGGAAAAAACATAATTAGGCTAAACAGCCGAACCAAAGCAGTGGTGCTGCGTGGTTTGGCTCTGTGTGTGCGTGTGTGTGCGCGCGTGTGTGTGTATGCGTGTGTTCTTCCTCCATTTTCTCCTCATTATCATGATTGTAGGGAGGTTTACAGAAGTGTGCCCCTTATCAGACTCCCAAAGGGAGACGGACTGTGTTTACAGTGCTGACAGGGAGTCAGCAGGGTGTGATAAATAGACGGTGCTCAGCTGCAAAACATCCTACTAGATCAGCATTATGTAAACCCTAGATTCTCCATAATACTGTCTAATCATGTTTGGTATTTTTGGAAAGCTGATGTCGAATGGAACAAGTTGGTGTCTTCACAACAAAGGTTAACCCGGTGTGGTATGTTCACCTTTTCAGCCACAGCTTCAATATTTTCGGGAGTGATGTACTCGTAGGTATTGGCGTGCTTCTCTTTGGAGTAGATTATCAGCTCCATCTTCTTTTTCTGAAGAAACTCCTCCTTTGTCAGAATGTCTTCACACAAACAGGTTTTTTGCAGCCATTGGGATAAATTTAAAAAGTAAGTATATGCAGTTCAAGGCCACAACAAGTTAAATGTACTGAGTGCTCTTACCTTTCAGTCATTTTAGTCACTTCCAGGATAACGCAATATTGGAAATTTTACACTCATATTTCTGTTCTGCAAGGCAGCATACCCGCAATGCAGAGATGCCAAGAATGTTTTCTTTTGTGTTCAATGTTTAAAACAAGACAGTGGCCTACATTTCACAAAAGAGGCTATTGTCAGCCATGTTACCCACACTGGATACAGACAGGCCTGTTTTCTCCTCTTTCCCGGTCGTACCTGGCTTGCACATGGTGAACTCCATCGCTCCTCCGAGGTTAAGGAACTTCTGCACGATGGTTTTGGCCAGAATGTTGGGGGCAAACAGGACAGGCCTCTTGCGCTTACAGTGGTGAGGGGTGACGAGGCTGTACGGGATCAGGCTCAGGCTGCTGTTGAGGTCACTGACCGAGTCCGTGTCTGAAATGTCCAACAAGCAGATGGCATTTCAACCTCAGGACGATGTGCTGAAGTGCAACTTCACAACTTCTGAAGCGGTGAAAAAGAAAACGCTGTCTGTATCAACAAAGTTATGCTGAAGCTTTGCTCTGCAGAACTACATGCATGATAGAAGAGGTGTGCTTTTATAGTAATAATAATAATAACAATAATAAGATGATCAAGAACACAATTTATTTGATGCTTTTCTTGCAAGCACTTAACAGATATTTTAAAACAAAGAAATGATAAGTAACAAAAAATATGTGTGAGAGAGCAAAAGATGAAAACCAGCTAATGTACTGACAATAAAGCATGTTTACACAAAATCAGTGCCGGACGAGAGACAAGATGGCTGTGAATACTCTTACCCTCCGGCTTCAGGGAATCAGACCTGGGTTTTGTGAGACTGGAATTCCCCCCGTTCACAATCCGAACTCTCTCATTGCTGTTCATCCTCTTGTACTTGTTTTCAGTTCTGCTTACAAACTGTAACAAGGTAGAGGTGGCTTGCATTCATTTAGTCAAGATATAAAGTGACAGCGTATTTTAAAATGAAGGTGAGATTGTTTGGGTAGACATGCAGTACAAAACATGCACCAAGTCAATAGCATATACGTGACTGATTTATAAATCATTGGTCCAACCAAGCTCTTTCCCCGGGTTTCTGAGGGCAGTCACTAAGGCTGTGACCAAAATCACAGACTGTGTATTTCATACTATATATGTATCATTCAGCATACTTGAGTATGTGAGAAAAAAGTATGGCATACTACACTGTCATAGAAACACGCCATTTTCAGCACTTTGCGCTTAGATGACGGCAGCTAGATTATGTGACTTTGTGTAAGGAAAACAGAAAAAGATTTAAAACATAAATATAACCATTGGTTTTATCCTCTTTCTGCTAAGCATAGTGAAAGGTAATAGATTTCAATTGGTCAACTTTTGCAGTTTTAGCTTGAACCGCCCTGGCCATAATTATTGTTATAGTTCACTTTGTTGCTTGGGCTCGTGAACTATAACAGTACATTGAGGAATACTTATGCCAGTGTAGTGTCCAGTGTTTGCATATCATGGCCTTTCACCAGATGTAATATAACATCTGGGTATTTTTTGCATGCTATTTGATTATGGTTTTGGACATACTAAAAATGTTCACATACTATTTTGGGGTACTAAATACTAGTATGCTAGTATGATTTCGGACGCAGAATGATACTTCCATATCTGCAGTGTGAAAACCAGTGTGGATGCACACCTGCAGTGTGGATGCATACCTGCAGTGTGGATGCATACCTGCGGTGTGGATGCATACCTGCGGTGTGGATGCATACCTGCGGTGTGGATGCACACCTGCAGTGTGGATGCATACCTGCAGTATCTGACAGATGAAGACGGTTGCCCGGGACAGCCGAGGACTTGATTTGGAGTCGGGATGGGGTGTGGCCTCCTCAGGCTGTAAGGTGTTATGTCCCTGCTCAGGACATACAGGATTTAAAATGAAAAGGGAGCGCGGACAGACAAACAGCTAGAATATGGAACTTCAGGAATAAACTCATGGACTCTGGCACGTAAAGCGAAACCACTCTGTGATGGATGCTTTATTTAATTAACAGCCCAACACACGAGCCGTGCAGCACTTGCTGCACCACTCTCTCTCCCTAGAAACTACATTTTCATCTCTTTATATGCTAGTCTCTTTACCAATCACAATGTAGTGTTTACCAGCGACCATACTAACGGCTTACCATTTTAAAATGTAACCAATCCTAACATGGGGTCAGTTCACCACATAAGGTATTCTAGGAAAAAATATGAACTGCCAACTATCTCTTTAAATCATATCAGTATTTGACTTCCTCCAGAAGTACATTTTCAGCTCCAAAGACATATGACACTGATCAAGTATTATGTAATGAGCACTTAAAGAGTCGCTGGGTGAAGTTCTGTTTGGAAATGAAAGTGTAAAGTGGAAAGTGTTTGTTTGAATGTGTTAACCTATGTTTACAAGCCATTTATTTGGTGTGTGCAGGGTTAGGCCAACTGGATACTCCCCTCAAGGGCAGAATCTTTTGGAAATCTTAAACCTAGTTATTTTAAGCTTGAGCCAGACCGAATCCATTGATAACTGGCCTTTAGGCTTTGAGAACACACACCCAGGTGCTCTTTAGCCGAGAAGCTCTCACCCTGAGGGTGTGAATATTGTCTGCTTCCTCCCTGCTCCCCCTGCACATCAGCTTCTGGATCTTCACCAGTAGGAGCTGCTGGGCCCTGAGGCAAAAGATGATTAAAAAAAGACTGTCCTCAGTCTGCGGGTTACATGACATTTTTGTCTCTTGCAACAAAAAAGAAAAGAAAAAGTATTTTCAATAAATTCACAAGGTTCCCTTTCCGGCACACGTCAGTTGGTGATTCAGTGTCAGCTGATGATTCATGCCTTCAAGATAATTCAGAAGTTCTCACAAACTCACGTTCGAAGATTCATTCTGAAACCTGCTAACAAACTTACGACTGCTCAAAAAAGAACTAATTTGATGCCTCATTTTGACACCTTTCCCATTTTGTTCCACACTATACTTCTGACAAACTCCATCCCATTTTGCATAAAAATAAAAAACTTCTCTTGGGGTAAAAAAAAGCCACACTATGGAAGTAAATGGAGGTTACAATGGGATCATTATGAAAGTGGTTCTTTTTGCTGTGTTTTTTTTTGGTGGTCCCTCCTAAGTTTATGCCAACAGTAAGAAGAACAACATGATGTTTGAATATCCAGTAAACTTTAAACATAATTTTTTATACCCTATCCAGATGATCATGAATGTTTTATCAGACCAAATCTACACCAAGCACCCTCTGTAGACCAGAGCAGTTCTCTACTGTTTGTCATTTTGACATTTGCGTTATAGCAATTAAAAGTTTACTTGGCCTCAATCTAGGCTACTTTAAGCATGCAAGCTAACAAAGACATAACCATAAAATCGCACTTGTTTTAACCAAAACAGTGACAATGCTTCCATGTCGTTGGGCTCGATTCTCGGTCTCAGGGCAATTGTTTTCACACTGGTTGGATTCAGGACAGCTTTCACTTGCAGTCGAGCCAAGATCATTCTGACCAAATGGACTCATCCCCTTTTTCCAGTTTCAGAACAAAGGGCAACTTTGCTTTCCCACTTGTCAAAATGAAACAAGACAGGGAAATAAACAAGCTCAGTTTCGGAACAAACTCTCCAAATGTGACCAGTCTGAAAGGTCCCTTAAGAGCACACTGGCCTGGATTCCACCAAATGTCTGGTGAACTATGCGTCAGTTAAAAGCCAGTGTGTACAGAATGTCCTCACGGGGCTCACCTGGAGAAGCTGGGGATGGTTCCCTTCTCGAGGTCCTTGTTGGTGAAGGCGTCGACCCGAGCGCACAGCCACTCGCACTTGCCCTGGTGCCTGGTGTCCAGCACGTGCACCACCTCGTCGCAGCGGATGCACAGCGAGCAGCTGTCCGACTGGCCCGACACGTTCAGGTTCAGGCGGATGTAGAAGGAGTCCCCCGACACCAGGATGCCCTCGTCCAAGTCCCTCCGCAGCCTCCGGTAACCTGACGGAGGTCGATCAGTTTCAGTGCCACGCCACGCGGCAGCTCAGACAATCTGCTGTGTCGGCTGCCAAGCGCTTAAACAACCTTGAAGCACAAGTTAATGCGACGGTTGTTCTGCATTGTGTATCTGACATTACAAATGAAGTTGCTCTGCGGTAAAATAAGGTGTATGTCTGAGGAGATGTTAAGATGGAAGCCCAGAGGGAGGACAGCACTAAACTCTAAATGTTTCAAAGAATCTCCTGTTGTAGTATCCGGTTTCTGAAATCAGTTCAATACCCAAAGGCCGGCAGAGGGACCGAAAGGCCTGAGGACGCGACTCCATTTTAAAGAGGTCTCTCAGCTCACCCTCGTCGTTGGATCGGAAGTGCAGCCGGATCTGCCCGGCGCACCGTCGCAGGTTCCAGTGGGCATCCTCCTGGGTGCTGGCGTCCAATGGGATACTCTGGCTCTCTCCCCGAATGCAGCCGTCCAGCTAGGTCACAAAGGGCCAAGAGCACGGAACCCTCTGTTAGAGATTATGCTGTCTCAGATTCTGTTATCCAACGCTCATGGGAATTTAACAGCCAAGAAGTAGCCTGGTGCCAACCTTAGCATTATTACATATGGGTGTAGAGCAAGGGCAGGAAATTCCCTTCCTGGAGGGCCGGTGTGTATGCATGTTTTCGTTTCCACCAATTACCCTAGCTAAATGAGCCGACTGGCTGCATACAACAACACTGGTTCACTCGTAGATTAGATCATAGTAACACGTTTCATACAGAGACACAAAAACAGTCTTTGTCTGTTGTTTATGCGCTTATCAAGACTCTCAGATGACGTAAAAGTTAGGGCTAACTGAGTAATTAAGGCCGGAAGTTGGCATGAAAACCAGAACCGGTGAGGCCCTCGTTGCCCACCTTTGGTGTAGAGTAATAGTCATGGAATCATAACATCTATTAAATTAGTTGCAGTCAGTCGGCACGCTCTATTTCTACGAATTTTACCTGCATGAGGTGATGTCCCTCTCTAATGCCAGCCTTCTCCGCACTGGAGCCAGGCTGGACAGACGAAGCGAAGATGCCGGTGACGTTGCCTCCGATCAGCGTGACCTCGGAGAGGAAGGAGTCCCCGGGAAGCAGGGCGCACTGCATGGGCGGCAGGGTGCTGCAGGGCCGCGTGAAGGAGGAGATGGAGGGCCGGAACGGTCTGAGGGCCCACACACACACACACATACACACATACACACACACACACACATACACACACACACGCACGCACACACACACACACGCACACACACACATACCCACACGCACACACACATATACACACACACACACGCGCACACACACGCACACATACACACACACACACGCGCACACACGCACCGACACACACACACACACATACCGACACACACACAAGCACACACACACATACACACACACACACGCACACACACACATACCCACACGCACACACACACACACACACCGACACACACACACACACATACCGACACACACACACCGACAAACACACACACACACATACGCACACACACACACACACACACATACCGACACACACACACCGACACAGACACACACACACACACATACCGACACACACACACACGCACACACACGCACACCGAGACGCACACACACCGACGCACACACACACACACACACACATACCGACACAGACACAAAAGGACGCAGGGAAAAAAAGAAAACCGCTCTGAACATTTTGCAAGATCATCAAACCATGCTGCAGCCTGTGATGCTATTTCCGTGCCAAGGACCGCTCCCATTACTGTGAGATTGGCTTCTATGATTGCTAAGTGAAAGACAGACAGAAATGCAGAGAAGCAGGAGATTAGTCTCACATGAGTCAGGATAAGAGACAAGGTATGGTTTTAGAAACTCACTTCTGTAAACTTTCACTTAAAAAAAAATAATAATAACTGCAGTTTTCGGTTTTATCAAATTAGTCAGTCACTCAATGGACTCATTTGTAAAAAAAATAATCAAAAAAAAAATCATTAACAATGAGTAGTTTTAATAAGGAGTGCAGAAGGATTTTATATGAAATAACTGTTTATGGACTAAAAAAATATCACATTAAAGGCAGCGTCTGGCCTTGGTATTCCCATAGATATTGCATTTCTAGTATCATGGATTGTGTTTTACGCCATGGTGTTTTGGAGAAACTATACAGATTTATTAATGCATAACCTGAGGAAAACAATGCATGGTTTTCATCACTTGCGTTTTGGCATTTAGCCTGTTGTACATTGAACAATACGCCTCCACAGTCCAACAATAACACACATTTTGAGGACGCCCAATTAAAAGTAATTTTTAAATGACCAAAGATATGCCCATTTGTTTAAGACAGCCCATTTCCATCTTGGAGTCATTAAAACGATATTTCCTTTCTTGTTCTACACTTAAAAAAACCATTCATTTTACATCTTGAAATGCCAAAATTCTGTTCTGTTCCTTTAGACACTAAAATTGGACCTTCCAGTGAAATTTAAAAGCTTGTTATACAGGCATTATTGACTATAATATTATACAATGAAATTACATACATTACTAAATATTCCAAGTTGATATACAAGGGGTGTTTCTATAAGTAATGAATCAGCCCTCTATTTCAAATCGGGAAAGTTTAATTGCTACTCTTGCACTATTATCCATATGCCATACACTCTGAACAAGACAGATTTATAAGGAAACACTGCTATTTTACAGGGCTGGCAGAGCAAAGCATTTATGGTCTGGCACACTCCTTGTACGCCCTCCTCAGTGGTTTTCCTCAAATAAGACAGCTGCCTAGACGAACTCGCTTCTGGCCAGTGTTTCATTCCTACCTTTCCAGTGAATACTTCCGGAAGATGTTTGTGACCTGTTCCCACTCGTACGTGTCCAAGCCCTCGGACTGGTGCGAGGAAGACGAGGAGTGCACAGAGGGTGGGCTGTGTGAGAACCTTTCGTTTTCTTCGTCTGGAACACAGGAGTTGCAGAAGAGTCAGTCTGCTTCGTTCCCTGTTCTGACATTAAGTCATTAAGCACAGTAACAGCTGAAGTGGTACACAGAAGTCCCAACAGTAAAGGAGGTACTGTAGGCCAATGAAATAGCAAGGCGTGTAATAAGAAAGCCTGCACACTTATAATGCTCCGGAAAATGTAAATGTAATACATGAAGTTCACCACATTGGGGATATTAGATTTCAGTGAGGACAACTCACATATTTAGATTAAATATTTTAACGAATAAGTATATGCATTTTTGGTTGAATGGATGTGCTTCAGGTACTACAGTGCACACACCAGAGTGCACTACTCCATCTAACAGGGAGCATGATACATCACTGCTACTAAACGCGAGGAATACCAGATACCCCTCCAGTACCTAGAAGCAGAGCCAGAGAACAGGTGGTAGCTGGGGTGGTGCAAGGTGAGCACATTTCTGTGCTTCAGCATGCAAATGCAAAGCAGCACAGGCAATAAGCAGCATTGGAGAGATCTCCATTGGCTGTGTGCGCATGTGATTGGATGGTATAAGAAAATGTGTAGAATGTGATTGGTTGATTATGAGGTTGTGATTGCTGAGGCTGACCACTGGCTGGCGCAGCAATAGTTTCCTAACAAAACGTGCTCTGTGCATTCAATGCACAGTGCTCATATGTGTTTGTAGGCTTTCTGTCAGTAACACAATATGATTGAGAAACATTCTCAGAGAAAACAAGTTGGTTTTGTCTGTAATAAGGTCACTAAATCTCTTTGAATTTTTGGAAAAAATTAGAGCTTACGAGCACAAAATTATTTTTCCGCAGACATTTATTATTACAAAGGCAACTTTGTATAAACCTCGTGCTTCAAGTGTACCACTCTTTTTAAAATTACAGTTGCTGAATATCCTTGACATGAACATTCTTCAAACCTGTACTTATGTCTCCAAGGTGACATATAAGAGAGTACTGATTTACCTCCTTTAATAATTATTTTGCTATCAATTCACAAATTCATTATTCAACCAGACAAGCCGAGAGTCTTCATGTACCAATGCATAAATCATCTAACGGTCAGTTTTCAGTCAAATATCATGGAGTTACTTTGCGGAACTATAATTTACATTTGCTAGATTTGTCTTAGTCTGTATATAAAAAGAGACTTAGGCCCCGTTGTCGAAAAGATTTGAAAAGGAATAAATCTGTTATTATTCTTGTTTGTTGTTTGGAGAAATTTGTTTTTTACGGCTTAGCTTTTAGCATTACTTGATACTGATATGGGAATTTGGTAGTGACTATGTTTATATCTATTTGGGCCTAGATAAGCCCAAACTGGGTTTCCTCCTCAGTCACGCATGCATTTCTCTTTATCCATTTTTTAAAATTAGTTTTTTAACTTAAAAAACAATTCAGAAAAATAAGTCACAGATGGACATATGTGGTGCACTAGCTTCATCTGAATGGAGGACCAAAAATTCCCTAATTTAAAATAAATAAATGACTCAATTAATGAATAAATAAGTAAACAAATGAATGAATACATTTAATGCAAGAAGACTTAATTCATTATGTTACTTTTGATAGATTGAGTTTGTTTATTTATGAATGGAGCTGCTTGTAAAGTCAATGGTGAACAATGCATTCTGGGCCGGGGATGTCAGGGCAGATGACGAACAGATACTCTACCTCCAAGTTCCATGTTGTCTCCACTGTCGCAATCACATGGACTGAAAGCACAGAAAAATCATTTGTGAATTAGTACCTGCAGAGCTTTCATTAATATGCATGGCACTCAACCCATTATAATGATAATACACACAGTATGTACTATTTAGGATAGCTAAAAACCTTGATGAAACTTTTTGGTCATTCATCAAAAAATGAAAAATGACTTTACCGACATTTCTCCAGCAAAAAGTTAATGATATGAATGGATATATGGGCACCTATTAGCTGGATATTTATCTTAAGTAAGCAGTGCTGTAAGCACAATGGTTTTATAACTATATAAAAATACAATCAATAGTACTAATAACAAGATAACCACAACATTGTAAATAAGGCAAATATCGCTCTGATACAACATGCAAATAAAGGGGAAAAGAAGGCACTACCTCCTGGGAAGGAAGCACTGCTCTCCCTCCTTATTCCTCCTGACGATGGAGTCGTTCCCCGGGGGCTCAGGGACTGTGGACATTATGCTGTCGTTGCGACACCTGAGATGCTGTCATGCAGCACAGAGGAGAGAACGTCCTACCGTCAAAGCGCAATCCAAAACACACAGCGCGACACGCATTACATTACATTGCATCCATTTATACAGCTGGATATATACTGAAGCAATGCAGGTTAAGTACCTTGCACAAGGTTACAGCGGCAGTGTCCTACCCAGGAATCAAACCCGTGGCCTTTAGGTTACAAGGCTAGTTCCTTACGCATTATACTATACTGCCGTTCCAGTATAGAACATGCCTCAGTCTTCACCTCCCAACAGTCTTTTTCCTTGTGCAGGAGTGTGAGTGTGTGTTCTTTTTTTGTTTCTGGAGGGGTGGGATTCTGCATGTGTGAGTGGGTATTAAAACATTCAAAACCTGGTATTTATTACCTAAACATACCACAGAACTCATGGCATGGGGAAATAAACATTGGGGAAATCAGCTAGCCGTGTAACTAAGCTTAAATGAATAATTTAACTGTATCTGAGACACAAACAGAAACTTGGGAGACACGGCCTCTACTAGTTTCGGTTATACAGTTTTGTGTTCTATCCAGGTACCTTCATTCAAGGCCATGTACAATCATGCATTTGACAGTGGGGAAAGTCTGAGTGAGTCTGTACAAGTTTGATTTTCTTGGACTTTTTTTCCTTCAAAGGAGAAAGCAGAACAATATTGTGAAAGGGCTTTATTCATTTCTAATTCTGATTATAATTCAATTTAACCTCCTTTATTACCAAACGCATTCTAAATCCTTGAAACACGTTCGTAGTTCCTACTGAACAAATTGAAACTAACAAGATGAAATGGGAAAACTCACAAGTTTGTTGAGGATATCGATTGAGCTGCACGGAGACCCAGGCGTGCTAGAGCAGTTTGTGTTTACAGGGCTGGCGACTAAAGGTTTGCAGTCCAGAAAGTCCCCATTGGTCTGCAGTGCAGGTACTTTAGTCCACAGGTGGAAAAAAGCAAAACATTTAATCAGAGATTGAGGCTGTCTCACTGAAAGCGAGAAATGCGATCTACAGCAAATGTCAAATGTGCGTTACCTGGAAATTCAGGAGATTTGGGAGCTGTGATTGGCGACTTTGCTCGAGGAAGCTGAAAAAAAGAGACAAAAACTGTCTTCAGCAAATTACGCTTACTTCAATCTTCTGAGGAAAAAGAAAAGAATGATGGAGGTCATGTAATGTGCTTCTATTAACTTTTACCAATCTAGAGTGGCTTAAATTCGAACAGCCAGGGACAGTGGTTGGTTAGACAAGCCAAACATTTATAATCAGTCAGAAGGCCATTGACCTTGTGTTTGGTGCATCCACATTAGAGGTTCTCAAGACCAGTGAGATGTGCGTGTAAGAAGTTGAAGTATAAGATATTTGTTTGACACTAGTGAATTAAAAATATATTCTGTAATATTTGAGAGCTGATATGTAATAATAAGTATGTTTGTGATTGCATTGTGAAAGGTTTCCATATCTTCTCTGATTTCAATCATTGCGTGTGAACAGGCAGTATATTCAATCTTCGTACGGAGCAGTAAGGCCAGCTAATATAATAAATATATTTTCAGGTACAGTTTTAAATACTGGATCGGCACGACCGCAGTCAGCTTTCAGTAAGATGTTACGCTGACCACTTTAAGGTTGGGTCTGCGTCTGAACGGCATCTCGGACTCGTCGCCAGACTCATCCTCAGGGCACTCTCTTTTAGAGAGGTCCGGGGATATGATGGTCCGGGGGATGTCTCTGGGTATACCCTGTGGAGGAAATGAGAGTCTAAACTGCAGGGTTGGACAAGTACAGGACAATGTAGTTAAGTACTGAACCACGTGTGACGACCAGGCAGCTGAGATATTCGGGTCTAACAAGTGAACGATGGCCGTCACATGAGAGAGAGAGAGAGGATTTCTGAGTCCTGAATTGAATTGCATGGAGCTAGTGTTGTGAGGGACCCGCCGATCTGAATAGAGACTGAGTTGTCACCATGTGGAAGGGAAATCTTTGGTAAAAATAAAAAAAATCAGTATTTGACACATTAAGAAGGTAAAAAATTCTCAAGGAGCCTCACTCTCCCATCACTGGACAGACATTATAATGCAATGGGACAGCCAATGAGGCTACTGGGATTAGGGAAAGGATAGGCTACTGCATATTTATGAATAACAAAACAACCTTAAGTCGGGTGCAGCTGACAGTGTAACTACTGTGAGTACAGTGTGTGGTGGTTGGTTGGTATGTAAATGAGCCTTGATTGGTATTTTGTGTTAACTGAAAACCAGTTATATTCATTGAAATTGGCTGATTAACCGACTGAATGATAATGTAATACGGTAACAACGGGATTGCGTAAGGTTGGCACAGAGGGACTGCTCTCCGCCTGACCCACCCCATTTTCCTTGAAGGCGCGTCTCAACTTGGACTCCAGGTTAACCATCTTGGCTTCCTTGCGCACAATCTCGATGTGCAGCTCATCACTCTTCTCCTCCAGCTCGCGGATCTGCTTGCGATACTTGTCCTTGTCAATCAGACACTGGGAGAACTGGTTCTGGGCCTCGTCTCGGGAACGGAAAGCCTTAGGGAAACAACGGAACCCCGTGGGCGTATTCTCAACTTACACTTTTTGGCAATGGCCTTTATCCGAAGAGAGTGTTTTTACTCCTTCGTGACCAAGTTAAGTCCCCACCCTACTGCTACTTCAGTCTTAGAAAAACAAAGTGTCCTTCAAAACCACTGGCATCTCTCACCTGGTCTCTCTCCTTCTCTACCTCATCCAGCTGGACCATGACAGTGGTCATGCGATTCTTATACATTTCGCAATCCTTCACCAGTGTCGAACACTTCAGTTCCAGATCCTCTTTCTCCTCCAGGTACTGAAAAAGCATGAAAACCAGAAAGCCTTTAGTCAGCTGAGTCAAACGAACACGCACTGTGTGCATGTGCTTATCAAGCACCCTTGTGAGAGTCAGCTGATCCAGGAGAGCTTTAACTACTTTCCCTCACTTTTGTTCTAGAAATGCTTACTGTCTCATGCTAAACCCTCAATAAAACGCATAAGGGGAAACGACTGCATCGCTTTTCTGCTTGTTCACCATGGCAAGTTCCAGAAAGAAATCATGTACGATTCACAAAGCACCTGCCGTGGGTGGATAGTGTGCTGTGTTATCTACATATATTTCAGTGGCAAAATGACTAATTTTTATGCAAATGAGGTTCAATGCAGGGCATGCCTGATTCACAAAGATGATCTCAATTTACCACTCGCAATTAGCATGGGTTTTTCAATATGACCTGAAACCAGACGGCAATGTGTGGCACAGTCTATTTAAAAGCCATGCAATTTGTAAACTCGTAAATGACATGGCAGCTGTCACACTTTCAGGATGAAGACACTAATGACATGTTAGGTGTACAAGAGAGGATTATCTGTAAATTATTCACCATTATAGGAATACTTGAATTAAGCACGTTGTTCCAAGAAATGTTGAAAAGGTCCATTTCCTGATCATTCAATTGATCTTTCCCGCGGTTTCCTTTTTATAATAATCAATATTAATCTCGCACAATTATTTGTGGGCCAAATTGAAGATGAATCCCTTGTGAAAGGACAGGCAAATTTCCAGTTAAAATGACTGCATCAGCACACGCCCAACATCAAAATGGGTGTAGAAAACCCCCTTTTAGTTTGTGTGCATTTGGCAAAACCGTGACACCGCATTTGAAAAAGAACAATTGTACTCAGACAAGTCAGATGAGCCGTAGCGTCAAATGTAAACTAATGCGGTAGAAAGCATGAAACGTGGCGCAACCCTCCTCAAAAATATCTTATAAAGGCTGATGCAAGAAATGTCACGTTTCACGTATCGCTGTATTTGTGAATTGCGTTCACTAAGTATTTTATTTGCCTCAACACTTCAGTGAGTGAGGTTTTAACGTGCCATTTGCTTAGATACTGTAATGTTCACAGCAGCTGTGCAATAAGCAGCATGAACTGCGCTCAGTATTATCTAACCCAATAGTAATGCCAACAGTACTGTCAAGTATTTTTCTAATTTGAATACACCCCCACCCCACCCACTTTTTTTCTCCAGTCTGCATTGCCTGTCTGCATTCACTGCTGTAACCCCCACCCCACCCCCCCTACACAATTCTTTCAAGTGAGTGCAGATAAGTATATGTCCTCCAAAGCACATGATTTGACACTTTTTATCAAACCGCAGTTTAGAGGTTTATAAGGGCTCTCAGAGGTGCGTGCCGCGTGTGGCTTGACAGCTGGATCAGGGGCGCCAAATCAACCGAAGGGGGGTCGCTAGAGACCCAGCCGACTGCGAACAGTCCCTCCCTCCCTGCGTGACATCGGCACCGCCGTGCCAAGGGCAAAGGGTGCGACGAAATCAAATACGTTTCCCCTCCCTCCCACGCTGACCTTGTCCCTGAGTTCCTCCGCCTGCCGGACCTCGTCGTGCAGGTTGTAGACCCTGTTCACCAGCTCCTGCCGGTCCTCCAGGGCCTCCTGTCGATCGTGCTCCAGGATGTCCAAGATGGCCTTCTCGGTGTCCGGCAGCACCTGCTTCCCAGGCTAAAGACCCCACCCAGGCATTTACAGGAGTGAGGAAATTGCTTAGGGCAAGATTCAATTGATATTTTTCCTTACTTTAGCCGTAAAACTACAAGTGATCATTAATTCTGCACGAGCACACAAGTTCATTCTAATAACTTCATTCTAACCACAGCTGAACTAACAAGACTGTATTTGAAGAGAAAAACGCTACTAACACTAATCCCTTACAATCTCACTGTTTCTCAGTGGTAAAAGGATTTTCTTTGAGGAATATCATGTCCAGTGGCACCTGATGTGAGTGGTACCACATTACCTTTGAAAATCCTTAGTCCTTAACATATTCAGTTTCAAGGAATTATTCATCAAAAGGTGAATAACCTAATTTCAGCATCTACAGTAACACAAACAACATTAAATTATTGAAAATTAAAAAGAATATAACGATGATCACAATATTCAGTTTTCATCACCTCAAGGGCTACACTATGGGGTTTCCCATTGGTGAACATTTCATATAAAATGTGAAAATTCATAAGGAGTAAAACATTTATTGCAGATACACTGGCAAACAATGTACATGTATGCATACCAAAAAAAGATCTCCTTTTTTTAGTTTCAAAGCTATGGACCCCATACTGGAAGCCCCCATTGAGATGAACGTTGCACTTGGCACGTCTTGTCAAAAAATGATATGACGGCAAGGACAATACGGCAGCGTATGAGTCACCTGTATGATAGACTGCAGCTCCTGCACTTTCATCTTTAGCACCTCGTTCTCCCGCTCCAGCTCGAAGATCTGCTCTTTGCGGGGACGGTTCTCGATGTCGTTCTTCAGCTTCAGCGACTGTCTTCTCTCCATCTTGCACTCCTCCTCGAGCTTGTTCAGTTTGTGCTTCAGCTGGTCAATCTGAAATGAGTTTGCCACCGTGAGTGACAGACCCAGAAAACAGTGACAGTTTAAAAAATTTTTTTTATTTTTTTTTACCTCAGCCTTCACTTAACTAGCTTCAAAGACAGATAAAAACACTTTTACTGAACTTGTCAAACCTATCTGTAACTAATGGTTTTTCCTGTCAGAGATGCTCTTGGTTTTTGAAAAACTAAAAACCTGAATAATCACTAGAAAGCTAGAAAATTGTTAACTTCACTTAGTACTGAGTGACCTGCTCACCCTGAGACCGGGTACCAATACAGCCTGTCTAGCTGGCAATGGGTTCTTGGTGGTAGTTTTCAGGCGATCTATCTGCACCGCCCGCGAATGTTATTGGCTGGCAGGCCGAGGGCAGGCGTGACTCTGACCTGCAGCTGCAGGTCGCGGGTCCTCATGACGGCCATGTTCTTCTCCTCGCTCAGCTGGGCGTAGCGCATGGCCAGGTTGTAGTTCTCATCCTTGACCTTCATCAGCTCGTCGTTGCAGTTGTTCCACTCCCCCTTCATCTTGTTGTAGCGCTCCTGGAAGGTCAGCAGCTCCTGATTGGTCAGCTGCACCTTCTTGTGCTCGTCCTTCAGGGTGTGGTACTGGGTCAGCGTGTCCACATGCTGGGCGTCCTTCGCCTTGGCCTGCTGCCGCAGTTTCATGACCTCGTTCATCAGGAACTGAGTCAAGGCCTCGTGGCCTTCCTCCACTGTAGAACCACACGAGCAAAAACCCAGTGCCTTTCAGTCGGAGGCAGGCCAAGACTAACAACAACGTGTAGTCATTGATGATTCTTTTTGAGTCACCGCGTTGCCGAACTAGTTGTATATACAAACAAAGTCCTTATAAGAGCAAGAAAGGATCAATTTGGGCGATGACCAATGGGTGATTCGTGCACACATCCAATCACCAGTTTCCATTAGGTGATTAAAACCTGAGTCAGAGCGATTGCTAGAAACATGTGGATCTCCAGAGGATGTCACCCACTTGTGTTAGCATGACATGGTGAAAAGTGACCCCAGGAAGTGGGGCCTGTCATAACCACACATTTAAATGTCTGCTAATAGGTGCTCAGAGTGGGAAGCTGTGTGGGAAATGTGGCCTCCATTTTGACACTTGACCGACTTACCTACAATAGTGGAGAACCTGCGGGTGGGCTCATTCCCCGTGACCAGCTTATAGAGGTCTGGGTAGTAAAACTCCAGGCTCTCCAGGAATACCACGTACCCCCGCTGGCCTTTGGTGTGCAGGATGTCCAACAACCGACCTGAAAGGCAATTCAATCAAGTCATCAGCTGGTCAGTCACAGACATGTCTATTTGTCTGATCCACATTATATTATCAAAATTATCAAAAATATTCTTCTATTTGTCTTTCACAGTTATGAATAAGCTTATTAAATAAACCTATTCATCTGGCTGCTCTGGCCACTGCATGTGTATACAGGCACCATGGGCTCTTTGATCTTTCAGGAGAGAAATAATTTCTTATTCGGATGCATCAAACAATCTCCATGTCTAAATCTGCACAGTGATAGCAAGCTTCCTACTAGTCACAGAATATTAAGTAATAGTTATGCATATTTTCAGATGCCATCACATTTATTTACATATGTATATATACTTTATAGGCAGTGTATGAACATAAAAAATATTTGGTCCATATGTGCTATTTTTATATAAGGCCTCCTATGCAGAAATACATAAATAGCCCTGTCACAGAGCAAAAGAAGATTTAGAATTTCTTGTGTGAGCGCACGTATACGTCCGAATATACACGTGACCCGTCCTCCCAACATTTTCAGTAACGGCAGCTCACGCTGGAATCTGCAGGCAAGTAACTCTTCCACAGCTCAGGGGGTTTAAAAGCCTCCATTCATCATCATATAACACAACCGGAGAAACAGATCCGGAGACGCGGCGGCTAAGTAACTGACTGACGGTGGCATTTGCATGCAAATTATTCCCGCACGCGATTTGCATATGTTCCGCGGGGGTTCAACCACCGCGCGCGCGGGCGGGCGGGCGGGCGGGCGGGCAGGCGGGCGGGGCGCACGCGGTTCCCGCTCACGTCACCTGTGCGGTTGACCCTGGACACCAGCATGCAGGAGCGTAGCACCTCGTCCTCATCCTGCTCGTCGATGGCCTTGCACTGCCGCAGGTACGGGGTCAGCTTGCTGGGGCAGATGTAGCGGCAGAGGATGTAGCGGTTGTTCTCCACGTTCTCCCATAGGGCCTCCTCGCTGTCCTTCTCCGCGGCGTCCACGCAGACGCCACTCTCCATCTTGCAGACGCCCTCCACGGTTAACATAGCCTCCCTGGTGGGGGGGAGGGGGGGGGGGGAACACAGTCAGTCTCACAGCAGAAACAGAGGCTTGGATTCATTCAACATTCGTCCTTGAATTTCACTCTGGCACTTGATAAACGCAACTGCAATGTTTTTTCTTCAAAAATACTATTTGGCAAGTTGATTTTGCCCATTTCTGGTGGTGGGAGATTGTGAATTCATAAACCACAATCGTTGGAGCTACAATGCTCTGTCAGTCACTGACTTGTCTGAATGAATCAAAGGATTTTGCTCTCCACGGAAAAACACAATCAACTGGTTTAAATTTGAGTTTATCATTTTTTGTTCTGCCTGTGTTTACCTCTGATTTCTACACTCAACGAACTCAGAGGAAATTTTGTGTGCAAATGCATTTGAGTCAAAGTTCAGCAGGCACTTGGATTTAGTCCAAGTCCAAGTTTATTTGCTACATGTTTATCATTACTACACTCCAATAAAAAAATTAAAAAAACTTTATATACTCAAAAACAAATGTATTCTAAAATCAAGTACCAGAGAAGTAGAATCTCACAAGGTTGGCTAATGTACTGCATGGTGCTCTCAAAGGAACCACTCCACACCGAGAGGCCAAAATGTTGGAACAAATGAGTGTCAAAGGGCTTGTGGAGCTGGCAAGCTTTTCTGGGAGAAAATGAGTCAGAAAAGGTTTTGGTGTCAAGTACCAGGTACATGCACATCTCCTTGCAAGAGCACGTTGCTTGACATGAGCTCAGTGAGTCCAAATTAAAACGTGTTGTCTTAGAGGCTTTCCCCAATACCATAAAAAATCATTTTAAGCTCCGACCACATAGAGAAATTAAATAAGAATTGTTGGTTGGATAATTTTTTAAGAGGTATACTTCCTAAGTGGTGATGCAGACTTATGCTAACTTATGGGTTATGCAGTGAAGGTTTTCACTGATTTGGAGGAAACGTGCAGGAAACCGTTCAGAGTGCGCTGCTAAACTCTGAGCAGAGAACTGAAACACAGGCCTCATCTTGTGTACATTAAATCTGTCAGTTAAAAAAAGCCAAACAACAGCAGAGGGTTTATGCAGTCACGTACACCAGTGAGTCAGTACTGAGCGAAACCTACCACAACCTGCGGTACGTTCACATTCTCAGATTTATTTTATTATAATTTATTATTCATTTATTTATTATTTTAACATGATTTGGATTGAGAGTGAGGCACGTAAATACAGCCTGATTATAAACAGGACTCCCAAGGAAATACGGAAAATTGCAAAGGACAGACAGGAAAGAAAGCGGCGATGGATAAGCAGCACGGGAAATAAGGAAATGCAGTGCAGATGGACACAGTGCACTGACACAGTTTTTTCCTGCTGGGAAAAGTGTGGAGAATAGCATGGGTCCTACAAATTGAATGAATCCTCACGCATCTAGCAAAAGGTACAAAACAAGCAGTTTCATCTCGTTCGTGCTTCGTCTTCTCGTCCGCTGTGCTAGCTCGCCCAACAACGCACTGGTCCTGCCCACTGCTGGCTACCATCGCCTGTATGATGCTCTTCTGCTTTCACTGTGACTGATCATAAGTGGAGTCCATGTTGCTGCTCATGTCTCGCCTGAAGTTTCACTATAATGGCTCACTTTCCAATGTATCAAGGTGATCTGGACATAAACTAATCATTATCCTAATGATCGATGCTCATGGCCATTTCCAGACAAGGACATGTGAAGGAAGACTAGTAACTTCATACAGTACGCATGACGCAAATGCAAATCGCTGTATAAGCAAATGGATTTGTACATAAAAACCACCACTTTGACTGGGGTAACGGTCAGCCCCAAATCCCTTTTGCATATTCTCCAAGCAGCGTAGAGATCCGCCCGGTCCCGCGTCATCACCTCTGCCCGCACAATTCCTGCATTGTTTCCCCCCGCCCGTCAAGTGGCTCGGCAAATAAAACCCTATCTGATATCACCTAGGGTTCCCGCAGAGGCCTTTTGCATAAGGCTTTCATGCTCTCTGTCGTGCCTTCATAAATCTGATAGGCCCGCTCAGAAGGACCTATTGAAGAGCAGGCATTTGCCCTTTAATTTTCATCCTGAAGGTTAGGACTGAGGAGCACTCCAGGTTACGGGCAGTAATTAGGCTGATTATTACCCATTTGCAGGTCTCTGAATGAGTCTGTATCGTATCTGCACCCGCACTAGGGGCGCGGACGATAAGAAAACCGGTGATAATCCCGACTGTAAATATCCTGGTTAGCACGTTAGCACATTGTGATTGTTGAGAAAAATGTGTTACTCAAAGCATTGATCTGTTTTTTTTTTATTTACAGTACTGTTCAAAAGTCTTAGGCACCCTAGATTTTTAAATATAATATATAGTATATATTTGGTCTTAGATGTTTATTTTTTGTTTTCTGCATTAGTGTGTCAGTAGAAAAGAGCAAATTTGCGATTTCCAAACATGAATTTTCCAAAAAAAGAAATTTCACATATACATTTTGTATTTTGTTAAATAAAGTAATATTTTAAGTAATAGACTACTTTTCAGATAAAAACTTGATCAAGGGTCCCTGGGATTACCTGGAGCAAACGAAACAGCCAAAGTCTGCAGAAGAACTGTGGCAAGTTCTCCAAAATGCATGGAACAACCTACCAGCCAATTCTCTTATAAAACTGCAGGACAGTGTACCTAAAATAATTGATGTAGTTTTAAAGGTAAAGGGTTGTCACACCAAACATTTATTTTATTTAGTTTTTAACTATTTACTGCTCTTTATATTATTTTTTCGATATTTATAACCTTTCATTTCATTATTTTTGAAAGCATCTTAGCTGTACAGCATTTTTTTTTTACAGGTGCCTAAGACTTTTGCACAGTACTGTATTTTGATTTGCAAAACCTTTTTGACTGTACTCAGCACTCATTTAAATGTGTAACATAGGATTATTTGCCTTACTGTAACGGTTTCTATGAAGAAATGATTTGTTGAATTCAGGCTGTGCACTGGCTTTAAAGGATAGACAGTTGGTTTCATCTCCAGGCTCTCACTGATTCTTGCTTTGATTCAGCTCTTATTTGGCTAGTTAAAGTTATTGCTTACAGTTAACTGAACTCACCTCATCTGGTTTCTTCAGTCTGAACTTGTTTGTTATAAGGGATTTACTACACCTGGGTCAAATACGTATTTGTTTTGTATTCAAATACTTTTCTATGCTTTACTGATCTTGTCTGGTGTATTGGAACCAATGAAATAATCTCAAAAAGTACAAACCCTGTGTTCTGGCAGGCTCAATTACACCAGGCAAGATCAATAGAGCACAGAAAAGTATTTGAATCCAAAATAAATACGTATTTTACCCAGGTCTGGGTTTTACAAAAACCAGTAGACTCTCTTCAGTTGGCTCTCAGGACCAGATTTGGGGAACCCTGTGCAGGAGTGCAAGTAATCTTACCCAGTGATGTTCAGGGCTTGCAGAAAAAGTGGTTGGCACAAAGCAATTAGAGGCAAACGTATATCTGCTAATAAATCTATTAAAAAGTCACATGATGCAGGCCTGCTTTCTGAAAGGCAACAATTTTAATAAACACACTTATATCATGTAAAAGGATAATCTAAGCATAGCCTTACACTGTAAGTAGTGTCCTGGAGAACATATACTGATATTTGAACAAAGCAATGTGTTATTATGGGTTTTCAGTGATTGGCTTAGTATTTCAAATGGAGTTTTCAGTAAATGCATATTGATCCGTATAATCTGCATTATTTAGGTGTCTCGTCAATGGAATAGTGAATAAACCGTGCTGCAGGAAATGCTTGCAACAGCAAACTTTGCACATTAGGAGGCAAATTCACATTGTCTTCCAGTTTGAAACTTTACAGCCATTAAGTCTACAGCAAGGTCACTAATAAACTATAAGGAAAACACATTCTTTCTTAAAAGGGGAGATTTCTCAAGCACAAGAACACACAATACATGAAAAATGTAACAGTGCATCACTATACAAGCATGACTGTTTAAATCTTTTAAGGTGTCGAAGTCACGCACGTTATTCCTCCTGTCTGTTGCACATGGTTGCAGGAAAAAACGAAATGAAATGTTTTGTTTGTCAATGCTAAAAACGTGGTTTTGCTGTGTGTCAAAGCACTGAGGAGATGCGGCACACGATGGAAAAATATGACAATTCTTCGGCGTCAGCCGAAAAAACAAATGGAAATATGACTGCAGGCCAAAGTTGTTGCCACAAGCTTATCTCAGAGATGGCGAGGGGCAGATTGATGGCATTCTCAAACGCCAGCCGCTAACAGGGCGCGACCGTGCCCACGTCCAAGCATCACTCTGAACAGCTTCTCCTCTTCACCTACACTGCTTAAAGTGAGTAACAAAGCTCTTCTGGCGCTTCTTCTCCACTGTTTTTAAGACGTCACGCTTCCATTTCACCTTCACCAACCCGCGACATCCTTTAGAAGGGGATTCCGCCGTGCAGAGATGACACCAGAATCTCGCAAATAGCAGTGGAGACATCACGCTGTGTACACATGCTCTTTAAAGGGTGCTTTTGAGACCTCATCGCCAGTTTTCCTGTAGTGAGACTTAATAACTGAAACCCACAGGCAATAAGGTACAAGCAACTGTAAGTAAATCCCTTGGAAAAGGATAACAAAGGATAACAAAGTATGTGGTACATCAAAGGGACTTGGTATATCATTGTCAAAATGGCACAAAACTTAGCTTCTTTGCTTCTTTCAAATATCTCCACAGGATTTTGGGAACTGTGATGAAATTAACCCAGACTGAACACACAGAAAGGGCATATGGGCTAAAAGCCAATCCCTCTCTTCCTCTTTCTCTCCCTCCCACGCTCTTCACCCCCAACTCTCTTTTGTTCTCTCTCTCTCTCTCTCTCTCTCTGTATGACACAGACTGAAATCTGTCTTGTAACACCGGAGTGCACTCGAAGTCGATCGACCGGAAACGCCTACCACACATTCTTTGTGCCTGATCTGATTATAGAAAAGCCACAAACCAGCACTACACCTTCAGCCAATCAGCTGCAGCTCTGCTCCCCCTATTTGTGAGTTCAGAAGAACAGCAGAGAGCTGTTTTTGTGAGACAAAACATTGGGACAACTGCAGTGTACAGAGCTGTGTGCTAGGCTGAACAGAAAGTTCTAAAGAAGTAGGAAAGTGGGGAAACAGGAGACTTAAACATATGAAGTGCGTAACACAGAAATACCTGTTTCGTAGCATCAGTAAATTCTTCAGGGTTATGAACTTTACAACTCACTGAGCATGGCTCGCTTTCAAGTGACATTCACTTAAAACATCTTCCTTGAGACATTTTTACTTGTTCCCATTTATTCAACCAGCTTTGGACCAACTGACTCTGTTTCTTCTTCTTGAATAACATTTCAGCAATGGTGTTGCCTACCAACTGACCTTAGTTCACCCAGATCCAGAAATCACAAGTTAATCCAGAAAACTGTTTACCCTTTACAATAGCCATATCCTCCCAAGCCAAAAGTACAAATTCCTGTCACCTTTACCACTGTTCCCCAACCAACATTATGGTTGCTCCGCTGTGAACCAAGAAACAACTCAAGATGTCTGCCTCATGCTGAACTGCTGTGCAAACACATGCTCTGCAAACGTCCACAAAAACGGAGGCCGGCATCTTGACGCCGATGGCCACAGATGCAAACTCTTCAGCAGACCCCCCCCCCCCCCCCAAGCATGGGTAACGATGTGAAGCACCAAAACGCACCATGTCCGTCCGGAATAGCTTCTCCTACTGACAATGCTCACAAATATCAACAACACATTCAGAAGATAACCAATAAATGCAAATTGATTGATCATACTGCAGGACTCACGTACAGAAATACTACCGTCTGAAAAATATTATGTGAGAATATTTGAAGTATAACTATAGAAATTAATAGACAGTTGGTTTATACTTCATGTAATTATACTTCATGTTATTCAAAAGTATAAAATGGAATACTTCAAGTATGCTTCAGAGTGGAGCTGTTTAGAGAATGATCAAATATCCATAGAAGCACAGTTAACACATCGGTGTGGCCAGGAAGTTTTGAAATGCATGATAGTGTATCTGTATTGGAACTGCCCATCCCAGGGGACTTTTGGGAGAGTTTGTGGTTTGGTCCATGAATACTGAGTAGCCTTCCAATGAAGTCACATACACACACACACACATTATGCTGGCTGGTGCACAGGGCCCAACCCAAGTGGAGTGACCAAAATATGATGCAAATTAAACCAAGCTGGATGATCAGATATATGGGAGAAAGCCACATGGTGACAGATCAAATCAAATCAATTTTATTTGTAAAGCGCTTTTTACAGGTTTTTATGACAGGTATGACGATAGAACACTCTTAATGGAATATAATATAAAATCGCTACTTTTCAACCCCTTGAGACAGCTCCTTTGTAGAGCCATAGTCCAAACATTATACTTTACTGCTTTCTCATTTCTTTTGTGAAACCCTGAGTCTTGTTAGAACCACTTGCCAGAATCTATGCTGATTTATGCATTTCCTTGATGAGATCCGTCTGTCTGACCTGCTGCTGTTGCGGGTGGCATCTGTGTGTATCCCTGTTTAATCCAGCCAAGCCTCTCCAAGCGATTTTAGCGCTAATGCTGATTATTTCCTTTGCATGTTTGGTCACGCACTGGAGTACGTTCAAGTTTCGGTTTGATAAACGTTTTAACCCGAGCAATCCTGAGTAAACTAAAGGCCCACTGAACCCATGTCTGCTTTCACTTTTACAAGGTAAATTTGGTTCACAAAGTAAATAAAGACATTGATCTGACGTGGAATATATTTCACTAATTCACCTTTGTTAATCTGTAATGCATGTATGAATATTCAAGGAATTCTCAGAATTTATGTGGCCTTCGTTGTTATCTGTTCTTATCTTTGTCATTAAATATTTTGTCTGCCGTCTAGAATATACCACTCTGGGCCTGAAATTGTGCAATGTGGCCAGATTTACTGTATGAGCAAATTTATTTTCCTCTGCTAAAGTGAGGGCTTTTGGTCAATCAGACAATGAATTTCTGATCCACACTGTAACCAAGCATGGAACCGTCCAGACCCATGGCACAACTGACTTCCGCAGACACATTTTAGCTGACACCACCTGCACATGCATCCCCCAAAATGTCCCTCAAAGGTCGTCCGTGAGTGAGTGAGTGATCACAATTTGCCATGCATAGCCCACGGCAGCAGATCCTGCGCGTCGTGGGTAAAAGAGGCAGCTGAGAAGCCTTTAAGTTTCAGGCCACAGATGAGCACATGTAGTTCAGATATTTTCATAAATATATCAGGGACTCTGTCACCTGGAGAAAACCTCTGATCAAGCAGCAAATGGACTCAATGCATTCATTCAGAGCCCACTGGTGACTGATACCAAACCCTCTTTGGACCTCCAGGATCAGAGCGTTGTCCTCCTGTATGTGTGGAAAAACATGCCATTTCCCCAAACCATGTGCTTGACCTGTCATCTACTCCCAATGGACCCATGCGGTAATCCCTGGAGTAAAATGTCGACAGTAGTGGCAACAAAATACTACTTTGGGAAAAACTTTGGGAACCTGTGAACTTCTGGAACCTGTGAACATCAGCTGCAAAATAAGGTTTTCTTTAGCTTCTCTTGTTTGTCTGTTGTGTTTTATTTATCATGAGGCTACTCTGTCGCTTCTCTCTTTGAGGTCTTTCATAAAAATCAAAACAGGCATTTTGAGATTATTCTTTGATCTCAGAATGGTTTCAGCGTGAAAATACCAAAAAGTCGATTCGGCAGAGGAATTGAAATTCAGTTCATATACAGAAATTCAGCCTGTGGGTGTTTTCTCATAGACTGAAAAAAGGGAGTGTTTTCCAATGAATTGAATTGTGTGAAAAAGCCTGAGGGTTCTCAGGCGATGCCAACTTTAGCACTTTCAACATCGTCTCCTGCCCGCACCTCTTTCACAAGTGGTCCGCCCCCTGTCCCCTATCTGGTCCGTGTGCATATCAGGCAGCTGGATCATTCCCACTGGCACAGTGAGCCTGAGGAACTTCACAGAAAGGCACCATCGAAACCTGATATCAAGAAGTAAAAATATATAAAACAAACCATTTGAAATGACCAGAACGGCTCCACGGTCCATTTTGCAAGACGAAAAACTGGGGGAATGCACTCGGTTGGGCGTATTATAATTCACACTTATTCCGGGCCACCAAGTGTGGATGGAATATCCTGCTAGACGCTCTCCTTGAATGTCATTTTCAAAGACGAACTGCTTCACCAAGAACAAGTAACTGTATTCAATGTAAATGGAGCCGCATTACACCCCATTCTCTGCTCCTACACGCCTCTCCTTTTTTTTCAATATATCGACCCATATTTAGTATTTTCACTTGACGTGCACTTGATGATGACGTAAGAATAAAATTTAAAAAATCTTATGACAGCGGCCACGTGGGGTAGTACATGGGAAAACGTGCATCTAACACATCTTGAGACTCACTTTCTGGTGAGTATACGAATATAGCTGGTGCCAGTCAGCAAGGTGTGTGCCAAGCACTTGAGCAATTAATCATCACAGCCAGCTGTCTCAGAGAGCTGCTGCCGCATTTATGTGCAGAGACCGAAGTAGCTGAGTTCTTTGTGAGATGGTTTGAAATGCTGAGACCATAGCACCATTTTCATGTGACGAAAAAAAATCTGCTGCTTTTTAGGAACTGGTCTTTTGCATCTATTCAACACCATGCCTCGAATCCACTGCCAATGGGAGTACTCAATATAAATACAGCATAATGAAGGCTACTGGGTGGCTCATCCTGTTAAAGGCGCTGTCCTAGAGCGTGGATGAACCCCCGTGGTCCGGTGTCGAACCCGGACCGTGCCAGTGCCAACTGTGGCCAGCAGCCCTGCAGGGTAACGCGTAATGGGCTCTACGGTCGCACAGCCATGGGAGAGTTTTCTCACTGCGCACCCCGCGATTCCCATTGGTCGAAAAATTCCAAAGCCTTGAGAGTGATGTCACAATACACCAATGTAAAGACTTTAAATTGGAATTGTTGCTCACAATACTGTTGGCAGACTTTCTAAAATACCCTACTCTCATTTTGTACCAATAGAACTTTGTTTAGATTAACCAATAATCTGTGTTAATAAAGAGCTTGGCATTGATGAATCCCAGTTGTGTATAAGGTTTCATAATTAATTTGGGTGGCTATTCAGTTGTTAACTGAGGCCCATATGAGGTTCTACTCTACCTCTATTCTATCTGAAAGAAATATACTTCATCCTTACATGCGAGCAGTGCATTTAAGAAAACCGTTAATTTTATTAAATTCATTACAGGAGCCACTTAACTCGGAACATAACTGAAGCAAATATAGTACTTACATGAACCAGAAATTAGCTCAGAGTCAGGCTGAAGGTCAAAGCACATTTCTATACAGAGCTTATGATATCGAATATGTTCCATAAGACTCGTGGTGAATTTACAACAGAATATGTGCTTCAGGAGGCCACAAGAATGCTTTCTCGCATCGCTTCAAACGGACCAAATGATCAAAGACATCTAACTAATGCAAGGCTACTAAGATTAACTCAAGGTAATGGCTTTTTCAAAGTAACCTGCTGTCTGGTAGCACAGCGGAAGCCTGTTCGAGCCCACTGTTGTGTAATATGGAAGGAGTAAGCCAATACCCCATCTCCTCCACATTCACAATTGGTCCAGTGTTTCATTACGGTGGCATTGAAACCTGGTTTGGGACCTGTTTAACTGTATTAAAATAACAACGCAGGACACTCTTCATTCAATCTCTGCCCCAATAAAGACATTACAGTGTATTCAGTGTCTGAACCATAATTGCAAACACCACAGAGTGAATGAACAATGTGAGCGCTCAGTGGTCCCAGCGGTATGCGATATGTCCTGTGCAACACGATACGACTCAGAACCTAAGAGCCCATCAGCAAAATCAGGTCATGAGAGCTTGCATACACCCGTCTTCAGACAATCAAGCTCACAGTCCACTATCATAACTCCATCTCCCGATTACACGTGATGACACTATCTGTGACATCTTTTATAATGGTCTCTCATTTTGTACTCCCACAGTAGGTGAGTTCGGCTGAAGAGATTTACTTATTCTGAGGCCCCTTGCCACCTTAATCACAAGCACAGCTGCACTCCGTATATTTATCAGAACTTATCAGGAGTGGCCACGCCTACTTCCCTTTATGATTCACTCATACTGACAAACATTCTGTCAGGTAAATACACAACTAACGTACTGTGGGTGACTTCTCTGTGTAAGAAACAAACATCAGTGTCATTTGCCAGTGAATGAATGTCTGATGAAAGCACTGAGGTGAGTGACATCTATTCACCGAGGGAATCTACTGAGGATGTTTTTCGTCTAGTAAATTGTCAATTCAATACTTGTCCTTAAAAACCATTAGACATTGTCTGAGAGAAAGAGAGAACAAGAGAGAGAGAGAGAGAGAGAGAGAGAGTGGGCAGTGGCACAAACAGTATGTTCTCTCCATGTGTTCAAAGAGGGAAAAAAATGTATAATACACAATAAAAAATTCAGATGAGAGCAGGACATTGTTAGCACTTGCTGAGCAGAATAGCCCTGAGCAATGAGATCCAAATGGATCTGCGTCTCCCTATATGATTCACGACCGAGCATGCTGGGAGCAGCTGGAACCAGCATCAAAGAGCATCAGCTTCAAAACACTACTGATCAACATAATGAAAAATGTAGACAACATCGCACAAATTGCACTCTTACATGACACGCATACTTATTTCAGTTATTTGCTCCACTTCACAACAGTTGCTATGACACCAGATGCATCCCCCCTATTAATAAAATGATCTGCACCCAAGTTTTCTACGAAGCTGAAATCTGCAAATGGCAAACGACGCAGAATAATGCTGTTAGCATTGACATGTATCGTCCTATTGGCGACTTTATAAACCCACATGCTGCAGCTCAAAGTGTACAACTTAAATAGAGAGGGCTTTCAAATGAGTTATTACCAGAAATTAATTTAACAAGTTATGCTCACTGCAGCAAATCCAAAAATAAATAGAAATTTTCACACAAATTAAAAATTGGATAATACAATTTTAACATGATTAATAAGGCACAGGAAATAATAGTTTTAAATGGTAACAGAATCAGGGCAACTTAATTAATTAGCAACTTCAAATGAGCACAACTTGTCGTGATGTCAGCTGGATATAAAAGGACCAACAGACCAACACCTTTCCCAAATAATAATAATAATTTCAGTCATAGCCACATATTTATACAAAAAAGGCACGTTTGCATAGATTCTCCATTTGTTTTCAGTGCAGTCAGTGCATCTCATCTGGCACTTGAATTTTCAAACCAAATACCAAATCAAAAAGCGGCAAAACATATCATATCCTCCATGTACTGTTAGTAATCTTACATGGCAATAAATATTCAGAGCTTTTATTTCTGTCGGGGAGCACATGACTGTTTTAAGTGCTTTCAGGTACTTCAGCAAGCATACATCCTGTCAACACATGCATTTGCCAGTCTAAAATATGTCAGACATGCTGTACTGGGGTCCATTTTCAGTCATAGCAACATCTCTTGTCCAGGAAGTGCTCTGCTAATGAACCGAAAGATGAATAAACGCTTACTTCTGATGTCATGTAAGTGCGACTCAAATTGGAGGTGAATCAGGCCAACCAAACTTTCCAGAAGTTCTGAAGTTCTGTCAACAACCCGTTAGATTTCAGGGAAACCAATCTCACAAACTCTGACTTCCTTTTTCACACCGTCAGCAGATGGGGACGCCGGGGTTCAGAGCTCAATAGGCTGGACAATGCCATGTACACTTGGTGTCAAGCGTTCCATGACAGTGCAAGCTAAGCTGCGATATGTCAGTCCAGAGTCCAGTCTATAGTGCCACAAAGCCAGAGAGCCATCAATGAACATTAACTGCAATCCCCAGCCATTCTGAGGTGCAAGCCATTGCACCTCCACTTCCAAACTAGACCTCTTGCACAGAGCACATGGTGAATGGGAGCTGTCTCCATGCCTACAGCGCACTCCTTCCACTCCTTCCTGGCCTGGAGCTGAACCGGCATTACAACTCCAGATATGCAATGTCAACCACTGCACATGAAAGTGACTGGTGACCGAGAACATTGACACTCCTATAACATTCCAGTTGCTGTATATCATCGTCTCCCAGCCATAATTAGTGTGCATTAAGCCTTTCTTCTTGTACTTACAGGTACAAAAACATAAAAGTCAAAATAACATTGATAATAGACATATTAGGACATACTGTAGGCACACCATTCTACAATATAATGTGCTAACAAATAGAAAAGTCGCTGAGTTATTATTATTATTATTATTATTCTTTTTATTGTAGAAAATTTGGGGTGGCACAGTGGTGCAGTGAATAGCCCTATTACCTCACAGCAAGAAGATCTCGAGTTTGAATCTCATCTGAGAGCCTTTCTGTGTGGAGTTTCCTCCGGTACTACAATTTCTTCCCATAGTCCAAAGACATGCACTAGGCGAATTGGAGACTCTAAATTGCTCATAGGTATGAGTGTGTGAATGGTGTGTGGACTCTGCAATGGTTTGGCAACTTGTCCAGGGTGTATTCCTGCCTCTTGTCCGCTGCATGTTGGGATAGGTTCCAGCCCAACCAACAAAACCCCTCAGTAGCCCAGAATAAGTGGTTTAGAAAATGGACAAATGGATAGATGGAACTCACAATTTTTGATAACATACAAGCTTTGTGGAACTTTTGGAGCAAAAATAATTTCTGAATTTCCAATGTATAAAGGGTGTATAAAAACATCAGTGTTCCACATTGTCTTCATTTCAAACAACAGGGTCAGTTGCCCAAGGTTACATAAACATGATTCCTGTAGCTGTGAGTCTGTTTAAGACTTCTGAGAGGTTACTGGGTTGGTGTGGAACACCTTGGGCCTCATTTCTAAAAATGTTCTTGGATTTAAAACGTAAGCATGCAATAATCTTAAAATAATATCCCAAGTTACGCTTGATAACTGAGAATGAAAAAGTTGCTTATGTCGGTTTAAAGTGGTGTATCTGTATCTTACATCTTATCTGTGACATATAAATCTCAAATGAACTTCAATTTGGACATAGGTGAATGTGTTTTGCGAATACCCCGTCTTGTGAACGAAGGCAAAACTGCAATATTCCTCTTAATAAGGTTAGATTTTGACATTTATTGCACTCTACAAGCCTAAAATTGATTATCAATTAAATGTTATTCTTCAAGCGCAAACACTATAACCAGCAGCGAATTGACTTACATCTAGCTTAACCTTACCTAACTACTTAGTCATGGATTTATGCTTAAGCCACTATTTTAGACACAATTTGATTGTAAGACCATTTTACAAATGAGACCCCTTGTCTCACTAAGTTTTACATTTCAATGTGATTAATAGTAATCTGCAGAAGTTGGTACGACAAATTCCATCCTTGTCCACAATTAGAGTACCTTTTTCTCAAATCCAGTTTGGTGTCGTTTCAACAACTTACATTAATCAGCCATTCTTATGACTATCAACTTCTACTACTACTACTGCTACTGCTACTACTACTGCTAGTGCTACTGCTACTGCTACTGCTACTACTACTACTAATAATAATAATAATAATAATGATGATGATGATGATGATGAAGATGAAAACACAATTTCATTATCATTATTTAAAGTAATATCATCATAATATTAGAATATCTCAGAGACCAAGTAACCATTGTTAGTGTTAAAGTTAAAGTAGTTTTATACTTAATGAAGCAGATGCACTGATTTGCCATATCCACCTCCCCTACAGCAGTTAGGCTATCTCTACAGGATGTTACAGTTGGTGCGAGTTTGATCGACGCTATAGCCATTTCCTGCTTTGGTTTCTCCACACTCGTGATGACCTCTGGGTTTTCCACTCCCTGGTGCACAGCTCTCTCTGCCTGAGCTCAGTAAGGCACATTGCCTTATTAGTCTTCAGGCTTTTCTAGAAGTGTGCTGCTTTTACATCCATCTGTATTGAAAAGAAGATCTCTCACAGGTTTAAATGTTCACTCTTGGAGATTTACTGTGTATAACCAGGGACTCAGTAAACATTATATAATTTAAATGTTCCCAGTTAAAAATATTTTTGTTTTTCTTAGGTTGTAATGCCATGGAATTATGTGGAAAATAATACACACCCCAAACACCCTTGCACCTTATGAGTTCAAATCATAACTTTTCTGCAAACAGAAAAAAAATAGATCTGAATTGTTCAAGGACATTTTAAATTACCGTTATTAATTAGCCTTGATTTAGACCCGACATTAATCAGACTTGATTCCCACCTAAGCAGTAGCCTATTTATTTTTCATTGTGAATGGTCAGCTGAGTCTCTGGCAAACTAAAGTGAGTATCTGAAACACAAGCGTCATTTTCTGAAGGACAAAGCCAAGCAAATCAAGTGTTATAGCATGCCTGCGATACACACCGTTGTTTATTCAAATTCATATTTCCAGTAACTGGGGCAAGAGAGAAGTAAGCATGGTGGTTTGTCTCAGTGGCAATTATCCCAAGGAAAGTTAACAAGGTGTTTACCAGTAATTAAATCAATTAATTTTTTTGCCCCTGGAAAGGTGTTTACATGATGCAATGAAGAACGTAAGAAACAGAGGTCATTTACAGCAGGGGTGTCCAATCTCATCCAAAAAGAGCCGGTGTGGGTGCAGGTTTTTGTTTTAGCTCAGCACTGACACTGATTCTACTTATCAAGGTCTTGATTGAAGACCATGATTAATTAATTAGCTGAACCAGGCATCGTAGTGCTGGGCTAAAACAAAAAATGACTGTTGATGTCATTGTGCATTCTTATATTCTGATGTATCTTTCATTTAGAATCTATGCACACTGTATGAGGGTCACTGATAGCAGGGTTGAATACCTATTGTGTCATTTTGTAGTCCATTATGTAATACCAGGAACTATTCTCAACCTGTGCAGGTTTAAGATTATCCACCTGCCTAAACACAAGCAATGTAAGATTTGTGATGCATCCCAGTGTGGGCCTTCCTCTAAGCAACAAATGATGCATACAGTAGTAATGTCATTAATGTGTACAGGGCAGCATTGCTGCAATAACATGAAATTCAGTGTTTTTCTCCCCTCTTTAGCTGCGTTTCCACCGCAGGAACTTTACCCCGGAACTAGGAACCTTTTGAGGAACTCAGTTTGTTTCCACCGCAGGAACTAGGGTCTAAATTTAGTTCCGGGGGCTTTAGTTTACCCCCAAAAAGGTTCCTGCTTGGGGGGTAGTACTTTCCAAAAGTACCGGAACCTTTGGGGTGGGGCGCAAGCGCTGAAAATTTCTGATTGGTCGACTACTTGCAGTGTTATTTGTTTTATTTCAACCGCCATGTTTAAAAATCTGCAGTCGCAAACTGATTTATTTTCATAATAACTTCAAATCAAACTTGTATGTTATGCGGCGCAGTAGCCTAGTTTTTGTAATAGCCTGCCAACGTCTTGGAATTATAACGTGTGCTCTTCTGTTCTTTTCTTGCTTTAGTATTCGTTTTATAAAATGCTAAGCATTTGTGCTGGGACAGCATATTACGTACCAAAACATTCAAACGGATTAATTTGGTTGCTGAATATTTTCTTCCGGATTTTCTTTGTAGCCCGTTGTAATTGACTCAAAACGTTTGATACAGTTATGTGAGGTATGCGGTAGTTCTGCGTAATTCACATTGGTGATACAGTAAAAGCAAACTGGAAATCACCTTCCACACTTTTTGTCAGGGTAAAATAACAGGTTAATTCTAGTAATCGTCCCTTTAGCTTTTTCAGACTGCCGTAATTTTACTCTGCCATTCTTCAATTCCACAAAAAGACCAGGAAGACTATGGACTAATTTATGGTGCATGATTCGCATCTGGAGGGCACACTTCGCTGCTCGGCTAGCAGTAACTTCGAAGGAAAGCAAACGGTGGCTGTACCACTGCTAATTTAAATTTTCATGCAAGTCCGAGTTTTCATTCGATTCTTGTCATTTTGCGATTAGCCTATATGGAATTGACGATGAGAAAGTAATCAAACAGCAAATTGTTTACAACGTGTGCATGTTTTCTGCTGTTGTTGCCAGTTATATTGGAAATGTGAATGCATTCTGTCGCCTCGGATGTCAAGACATGAAAGTGAATGTTCGCATAAAAACATAATGAATGTGTTTGAGAGGATATATAAATCTTACAATCTGACTATTGGCCTGTTATATCCTATTTGTTGCATAACAACGGTCCAAGTTCAACTACCAACGACAGTTTTGCTTGACAACGGTAAAATATGCCCAAACGGCTGCAGAAGGATATTTCAATTCCAGGTGATTAAATCGATAAAAATCAATAAATACAAAAGTAGCCTAACCATATATAGTCATTGTTGGTAACCCGTTGTATATAAGTGGAATAAACCCCTCCGGGCTGTCCCGGTTATTAGAAAATAATGTAGGCTACTTCGGTGGTAGTATGGGGTTACAGAAGAAATCATAGGACAGATGGACCGACGACAACATCGCTTTTTCATACGTCAGTTGGCCAATTTGCCTAATCTTCACGGGACTTTAGACCGCGGTGGTAACGCAGACAACAATGTGCTGAAGGAACCTTTTAGTTCCTTGAAAAGTAGTTCCTGGGACTAAAAGTTCCAGGTACTTTTGGTGGAAACGCGGCTTTTCATTCTCTGTGTCAAGCAACCAGCACTTTTTTAAACTTACAAGAATTAGAACTTGCGTCAGGACACATATTTGGAGATCAAAACTCCTGCAATATGCAGCGTGTATCATAATCATGTCTCCTTCATCAAGCTGTAACAATACCAGCTCTCTTAACTGAATCCAACTCAGCTACACTTGAAAATGGCTTGTAATGGCTTTTGTGAATAACACATTCAGAGACCAATTCATGATATCAAACAGTACACAGCAAAATGTCCAGAGTAATTTAAACTCACTCTGATAGATCACTTTTAACACTACAAAAGAGCATATCGCCCCTATTGAACTTATGTAATTTCAGCACTGTTTGAGTTAATGTAATATTTCGGTGTATATTCGTTTCTATCCATAGTTATTTAACAATTGCCAAATCACAATTAGGCCTAGTGCTGTCATTTACTACAAACTGTTTACCTGCCCCCCTTTCCCATGTGCCACTACATCAACATTTTTTCCTTCAGTTAATATAGTTGGTTAGGACTTGTTTCCCTCCTACTTTCCATTTAAATTAATTTTCAAGGTAATGCATTTATTAGTTTCTGTTCTGTTCAATTGGTAGAGTACTTTGAACTCCATGCACATGGTCCCAACTGAATTGAGCTCACTAAGAGGTGATTTAACACTGAGATGTTTGTTGTAAATTCACTCAAATAGAGCCAAAATGGTTTCTAAGCACATGACTAGAATTTTCCTTCCTTTATCAGCTTTAATCAGGTTTTATACTTATCACAAATTCCGTTGATTGTGAGCGTACTGATACTGCATATATACAGTAGAAAGGCTATCATATTGCAGGCACACACACACACACACACACACACCGTAAACCAATGCCCCTAATCCAAACCACTGTAATCATTGCATATCTATGCTGCTCTACCACTCTTGTGCTTCAGTCACTTCACAATTACGCCAAATCTATTCACCTAGGCGTCATGAACAAATCAGCATGGGTTGGCAAGGATTTAATAAGAACTTCGTTTCCACATTAAACAAATTTCCGTATTCTTTATTTATATTAATCGTGTATTTTTATGATGCGATTACGTCTTCCAACAATCCAGTGTGTCAGTGGAGCAGAAGTGTTCTTTTAATAATTCCTTACCACTCAAAGCCTAACTGAACAGTGTTGGTGCGAGAGATTTTTAAAAAGTTTCAAAAAAGAGTCGCACATTCATGGGAAAATTAATTTGCTATTAAACCAGACAAACCATGACTAGTCTAAATCAACTGTAAAACGCATTCGCGCTCACATGTAACTACGGCAACCGAGGAGAGCTGTGAATTGCATCGACATTTTTCGGGGAAACTATTTAAAAGTAAGAAGAAAGTTACGGCAGATAGCCTAATCGCTTGGGCTTCCTACATATTAAACATGGGATTCCTACCTGTTACGAAGACGGCTTCCTTTACAAGAATCTGGGGCCCAACGTGTCCATTTCCGAACGAAGTGATAGGGAGAAGTTGTAAGTAGCTACGACTAGGGATATTGTAAGGTGTTAATTACCAGAGCAAAATCGTCGTTTAGTGTCAGACGCAGAGTGTACTTTCGACGCATCAGGGTGTCACAAAACTATCAACAGAGATGTAAACTGCAGGGGAGGAGCTGCGGGTGGATTTACTGCAGGCAAAAAAAATGCGTAGGTTCCCGTAATGAAACTTTGCCGCGTAATTGTCGGTGCCTATTTCATCTTGGCCAAACTTTATGGAAACGCATCGCCTGTTTGTCAGGGAAGCCTCCTTTTCAATGTTTGCTTCATAAATATTGTTCAAAGCTCCTTTATATAGGGTAGCCCCATGCCTGCTCTTTAGAAAACGCGAAAATATAGCTTCATAAAATAGAGAAGTCACCTGAAGAAGGAGAACTAGATTGTTTATTTTATGGATGTAAATGTGCAGTTGTGGAAGTCAAATCACACCAGAATTAAGCTCTTATCTGAAACATCCTTCCACAAATGTCCTTCAAAACAAGCAATGTAGCCACCACCAACGTTTCAGACAAGTCATTTGAAGCTGTTAAAGACAAATATTTTCTTTTCTTGAAAGACGGCAATTGGATTTGTGAACGCAGACGACTGCTTTTGTTTATCATATCCCCTTTCCTCAAGCACATTTGTGACACATAAAATACCAGAACACTTGTAAGTATTTATTGGATTGATGAGTATGGTTTCTGAAATGGTACTTGACTCTTCTTTTGAATATATATACTGTGCAATGTGTACGGAAGTATCCTTTCCCAGACACCTTCAGAAAGACTAACTCAAAATAAGGACCTTTACTGAAACAGGCTGACTGACGTTTCAGCATCTGTGTGACGTTCCCCGAATCAACAGAAAAGAAAAAATGGTGCACGCCAATCTCCTGATTTAGTTCTCTTTTATTAGCTCGGTCACTCTTTATTAGCTGAGCTAAAGTGCGTCAAATTAGTTTTCCTGTTGTCAACCGTGTGACATTTATATTCGAGTACTTTTCCCCCTTTCCTTTAAAAAGCATTGAGTGACAGACCGGAATTATTTTATGGCTTTTGCAGACTAGTCTGATGGGACTCAAAAACGTGTATTAAATTCAGGATTACATTTGGCGTGCATGACAACTGAGTTCATTGCCTTTTATAAAATGTGATTTTTTAAAATTCCCAAAAGCAAGTTGTTACATTTGAACTCTTTTCATGCCTCTTAGATTACTCGGAAAAGCGCAGAACAATGAATGCTCAGTAAAGAATGCATCTTCCCTTGTCATGGTACACTGACTCAGTTTTGTTAGGATGATAATGTTCTCATTTGGAAAAACTGTTGATTTCATTGAATGTATACAAGGCACTGTATGTCAAGGAAGGTTTTGCCCTATATTGTAATCAGTAGCCTACCATAGCCAGGAGTGGGTGGTGGTGAGACAGAATTGGCACATCGTGCCTAAAGGACTGGGTGGACTTTTCCATGTTTTCTGCGGCCGTGATATTTCACTGAAAGCATAAGGCCCTATTAGTGAGATTTGGCCCAATGTTCTGGTCAATAGCCAACCGTGACCAGAAGTGGGTGGCAGTGAGACACAGTTGGCACATCAGGCCTAAAGGGTTGGGTGGACATCGCCGTGTTTTCTGGGGGTTTTCATTGGGGTCTCATGACAGCTCGCTAAATGCCCACAGGTTACTGGTTGTCATCAGTGAGAAATGGAGCTCTGGCACGTTGGTGCACTAGAAAACACAGAGGAGGGGAATGTGCACTTCACCCACACAGCACCCTGTGGGGCTGCAAACAGAATGACTGTGCAGCAGGACCACTGCACTACTGATCCTAATGGGGGAGGAGGAAGAAGGAAGAAAAACCACATTTAAAAAATGATTGATTGAAAATGGATGAAAAAGAGCATTTCCATTCAATTATCTCACACACTGTTAAAGACTACCTGACCTTTACTAGATTTAACAATCATATTTCACAGTAAAATATTGTAACCAGAATTTTACTGTGAAATCAATGGTTACCTGGATTTGACAATATTTAACATTAATATTTCACAATGAAATCAGAATATTACTGTGAAATCAATGCAGGCTAAGCAATATTACAGAAACATGTTTTGAAATTTGAATTGAACTGGAGCGTGCAGCATTATGGGATATGGCGGTTGTGGTGGAAACCTAGGGAAGTGGCACTGATGGTGAACTCGGAGTTGACTGCCAGACAGATATGGTCAGCAGTAAGCAGCATTAAGTTTTATTTCAGCATTTCCTAACAATGGCTTCCCCTTTATGACTTCCCCTTTATGTACATGGCCACATATATAGCTATATTTGTAGTGTTATTCTACCGTAGCATACAGCTACAGTCAGGTCCATAAATATTTGTACATTGACAAAGTTATTGTTATTTTAGCTGTCTACCACAGCATATTGGAGTTGAAATGACAACTGGTGAAGAAAAACCCCTTCACAACAGTTGGGCAGATCAAGAACACCCTTCAGGAGGTAGGCTTATCTGCGTCAAAGTCAACAATCGAGAGAAGGGTTTACCACAAGATGTAAACCATGGGTAAGCCTCAAAAACAGGAAAGCCAACTTAGAGTTTGCTAAAAAAAAAAAAAAAAAAAAAAAAAAAAAAAAAAAAAACATGTACAGTTCTGGAACAAAATCCTATGGACAGATGAGACAAAGGTCAACTTGTACGAGAATGATGGGAAGAGAAGAGTATGGAGAAGGGAAGGAACTGCTCATTATCCAAAGTATACCACCTCATCTGTGAAGCATGGTGGAGGTTGTGTTATGGCCTGGGCATGTATGGCTGCCACTGGAACTCGTTCCCTTGTATTTATTGATGATGTGACTGCTGACAAAAGCAGTAGGATGAATTCTGAAGTGTATAGGGCTATATTATCTGCTCAGATTCAGCCAAATGCTTCAAAACTCAATGGACAGCGCTTCACAGTGCAGATGGGCAATGACCCGAAGCATACTGCGAAAGCAACCCAAGACTTTTTTAAGGCAAAGAAGTGGAATGTTCTGCAATGGCCAAGTCGATCACCTGACCTGAATCCAATTGAGCATGCATTTCACTTGCTGAAGGCAAAACGCCCCAAGAACAAGCAGGAACTGAAGACAGCTGCAGTAGAGGCCTGGCACCAGGGAAGAAACCAAGCGTCTGGTGATGAGTATGGGTTCAAGACTTCAGGCAGTCATTGACTGCAAAGGATTTTCAACCAAGTATTAAAAATTACAATTTAATTTATGATTATGTCAGTTTGTCCAATTACTTTTGAGCCCCTAAAATGGGGGGGGGGGGCTATGTATAAAAGTGGTTGTAATTCCTACATTGTTCATACAATATTTTTTGACAAAACCCTTAAATTAAAGTCTACACTTAAATCATATCTTGATTGTTTCATTTCAAATCCATTGTGGTGGCGTACCGAGGCAAAATGATAAAAATTTTGTCATTGTCCAAATACTTATGGACCTGACTGTGTATTACAGTAATCCATGGTCTGGTTTACTGTGAAATCACAATTGTCGTCTAATTGTAATTTATTGTGAATATGCTACAGTGAATTACTTGCACAGGTTTACAGTAAATTACTGTGAAGCTTATTGTAAAATGAGTGCAACTAGTAGCCAGTAATTTACTGCAAGTTTACAGTTAACTTTTTTTTACAGTGTATGCATTTACTGTGCCACGGGGGCTTACAATTGGTCAATATTCTAGAATACCATTAGGCATCCAAATAGAAGGGGTTTGAATACATTAAATAAGCATCATTTTTCAGAAATGGCCATTGCACTCTTTAAAAAAAATACACCCTGTAACTGTCTGTGTTCAGAGTCTTTATGTAATTTTCTTTTCTATTTTTTTGTTTGTCACTCCATTTTCCATGGAGTTCGTGAAGTTCAACTCAATCAACACTTACAGAATACTTGTCTGGACCCATTTGGCTCAAATGAGGGTTTTTTCTGGCATTTCATCTAGAAAAATATAGTATGTGTGACAACCTGATTGTACTTGATTATAAGTAACAACCTTAAAGTTTATTTAGCAATGACTTTGAGGAACTCTCCATGCCTTCTCAAGAATAAGTCTTTTTACAGGAAAAAAAAGTGATTGACTTGCTTATAAATCATGTATTGGTGTGGCTGAATGTTTCAAGAAGCAATTTGGACTAAGTTATTTTCTCTTTTAATTGTTGAATTAATATAGAATTTAGACACACCAAAGGTTTAGGTTCTTAAGGGTCCATGCCAAGACCTAATTCCCTAACTAACTACTTCACACTTCAGGACATCTTTAATCTAAACTAAATTAAATGCATGGCAATGTTGCCATTTTGATTAGAGACCAGTAATGCAACAAGAGTTTTCCATTTAGGCAGTTCTGAACTGAGATGTATTTTCACACATGTATTAATCGGATGCAAAAGAGCTGATAGGCTATTAATATGTTGTTGATTTTCAAATCAAGTTTGACGTTCTCTACTGCTATTTTAGAATGAAATGATTTGTTTGCCAAACATACTTCCTATCTTATTGTGTATGACTTCTTAATTGCAATCAAAAGGCATCTTTAAAATGGAAAATGCAAACAATCTGCAACTTTAATTTACATCACATCAAATTCAATGGAATATAATAGAATTCAATAGATGAAATTTCTACAAACAAACTGTCTAACAATTAAGGAAGGAACAAACACTGTTGTGTATTGGATACGCGTGTCCATAAACAAGCTTTTGTCAATCTCTTAATCTGTTACCCAGTCCATTTTTTTTAAAGAATTAAATTAAATTTCTGCATGTTATTTGCATAGTTTTTTTTCTTTCTGCTGAATCATGCCTGTGACCAAAATATTACTTGAAAAGCTGGCTGCAGTGACGCCTGCTATGCAAATCAATTTTGTCCCAACACATTTATTTTTTCTGTTTCCAACCGCTGGTGCATGAAAAATGAAGCTGGACTGTGCACCACTCCAAAGAGGCTTAGTGGTGTCATTTGTTGTTTTATAGGAATCCTATGAATGTAGATACATCGTATGACAGCATGAGAAGGCTTGTGCTAATTCTGTATCACACTTTACCAGAATATATCATGTGCCATAATCTATTTTATATGTAATATATTACATAACATAGTGTAGTATGGTATAACATGAATTTGAGAAAAGAGTAAAGATTTTTTTCATTTTAAGCATCTCATTTTTCTAATAGTTGAAAGGAGAATTACTAAACACATTCAGTATATGGATGTTTTTAGGCTAGTAGTACAATTAACAAATAGACTATATTTCAGTGATCAATGCAAGAAATTATTTTTGACAGAAGATACACTGAATGGCTAATTAGACAGTGCACTACTAAGACAGAATTACATAAATATTAGCACGTGTTAGCATATGTTGACTCAATTGAACAACTGTCATTACTGTTACATTCATAAAATGATTGTCACTTTGAGAACCATTAATTATAATATTAGCTAATTTCAGATATTTATGTTGAGCATTGTTGAACATCCAGACAACCATTGAGGAAGTGCAGGATGAACAGCCGCATGTATTATAACTTTCATATAATACACATAATACCCTAGGAAACATTTATACTATGCCCTGCCATTTTCACACCTGTCCAGCCATGGGATCAATAAAGCAAGACATTAAGCCATTAGGTTTTTGGTGCAGAATATCAACAATTAATAAGGTGATTTTTTTTAGAATTTGCCAAAGATGTATTATCTTCAGCTATTGTTGCATTAGCATTAACTCCCAATCATAATGCTGAATAAATAAAAAAATTAGTAATAATAATAATAATAATAATAGTAATAATAATGACCACAAGTTTTGTTATGTTATTCTGACATAATTCAGCAATTCTGTATCTGCCTGTTAAACTTGGGTGTTGTTTGCACTGCAGAAAGACAGGAAGGTAGTAAGTTCCTTTCAGAATATTTAAAACATTAATGTTGTTCACCACAGAAATGCAAATACAGGTACATTAAAATCCCCAAGGGTAAAAACAGAGACAGATGTTCTCAAAGGGAAGTAACACTCTTGAAGATGACAATTCAGAAATGGGAGGAAAAAAGACATAACAAGGCCTGTTTAAGTAGCACACTGTTCCCACATCCCCATGCAAGTGTACTTCTCACCATTACCATGGAGACGGCTACAAACTACCCGTAATGGAGGTTGTGGCAGGTCTCTGAAGATCCCACCAAACTCGCTCCACTGCGGTCTCCTCTTCCAGACTCGCTGGCCATAATTACAGACAATGACACCGGTTCAGTTTTTTTAAAATACTGTGTATACTGGGATGCTATTTGCTTAATTAGTTAAGGAGCCACAGTTGTGTGGTAGCCTCTACATTGATTTGTTTTCCTCATTTACCAAAGTGTTTTTATTTTTTTATTTGTTCAGGTCCTGTGTTACCCTGGACTTGAGTTTATACAGTTATGAATAAAATCCATCTCCCTTTTCGAATCATGGCTCCATTTTTTCTGCATATACGCAGAGAAGCACTTGCATTTATGGGAATAAATACAAGGTCCAGTTTTTTATGGTTTTTTAGAAATGTCGGTATTTATATTAAAAATGTTGATCAAACAGATGGCTAGATAAAAAAATAATTATTTATTGAAATGTATTAAGGTTCAATCCAGGTCATAATCACTCTAAAGTAGCAAACACTTCTTGTTGTTTTCTGTAGATCTATATCTTTTGGAACAGATACATTAAGGGTGCTCAGACCTGTGAGGTTTCATATCGAAGGGGTTTTTCAAAGGACTGTTTCACAGTTTCAACCCTGAACAAAACAACATGTACCTGTTCATTAAAACAACAGTTCATTTTCCACATGAAGCAAAGGTGTTTATACTGTTGGATTTCACTCCAGGTTTTGCAATGGCACCAAGACTGGACCAAAGAGAGCGCCCCTTTGTGGCAAAAGTGTGTATAACCGCTACAAAAAGCACAATGTGTCTAATCTTCAAATTCTTGGTGTTTGGTGAAGAAAATCTGGACATTTTATCAACAGCGTTGCAAAGTGTACATATTTTATGCCTCTCCATATCAATATCCATACTCAGGGAAACATCTCACACATTTGGAAAATGATTGAACTTGTACATGGCATGAAATTCAGGTTATGTTCCTTGTAAGACTGCACCAGACTCTAATCCAACATTTATATGGTACAGTGCATAGTTCTCTTCACCACATGATGCTTGTGAAAATAAATGCTCACAAATCATTTTTAAAATGGTGTCTGGCAGTGAAATATGGATAATTTCAATATACAGTATAGTGCCTTCAGAAAGAGTTTACCCTCACTGAACTCACTATTTTGTGCTGTTACACTTTAGCATTTTAATTCACATATTTTTCCTCATTCACCAACACAAACAACAACACATTTACGCTGAAAATATTTCTTATTCAACAACATTTATTTTCCAGAAAGACTGAAATTTCTCATTCACAAAAGCATTGGCAGCAATAAGTTAATCAAGTATTCAGATGTCTTTTCAATGCCATTTAGGTTTGTGACTTAAGTCTTTGTTTACGTGCTCTGAGAGATTGTCCTGTTGAAACATTAATCTTTGTCCAAACCACAGATCTCTTGTGGGCTAAAACAGCTACAAATTATTTTTATTATATAGTTTATAGTATTATTATTATATAGTTTTCCTTTTGAACCAGCAGAATTTACGTGACTTATCTGAAAGCAAATGCAGAAAAGGTTTCAGGCTTGAATTAGGTAACATTTGGCAAAATTGCCTTATTTGAGATTTGACAGGAAAAAAAGACAGGATTTCGGGGCTAATGCTGTTAAGCACAGTGTAGGTACAATATGCGATTGCCAGGAACCATTCCTGTACTTACAAATTTTGACTGTGTGAGGTACCACAGAGAGAATATACTTGTGCCACATGAAGACGGAGGGTCATACTAGCCATATAACTGGATAGACTGGTCTGGCTTGAGCATTGTGCTACCGACTACTACAGTTAGCTCATCTGAATTGATTCTGCTAATTGGCTGTGACCCCAGAAAGCAGTACTCTGAGGCATTACCGCTTGGTCCTTTACCCCATCTTACACTCAGTCCCCTGGAAGACCCTTGGCTGTCTTTAAGGATTCCAGCAATTCTCAGGGTGCAATATGCCCTTGAAGGCACTTTTTATGAAGTGTCAAACATCCACTTAACAGGGAATTTGGTACTCAGTCCACAGCCATAAATCACAGGACAGGACACCATTTTTCATGAAAAAAACCTAAAAACACAATAACCAAACCGTATCAGCAATGCTTTCTATCTATAGTAAAATAGTTCATTATGCAGCTGGTCTAGCAGGCAAAGCAAGTGAACCTCAGGACAGTTTGAACTTGACCTTTGCCATGTATACTACACCATGCCTGCCATTTAATTATGCATGTATTAAAAGATGAACATTTCACATTTTTCTTGCACTAGGAAAGCCCCTCCAGTCGATTAGGCAAGCAAACCATAGCAACTATTCTGATATCAGAAGTAGCGTTGACAGAATGATAAAGACGGGCCTTTGCAATCCAAATGCCAGATGTCTGAAAGCAATTATTTTACCTGATTGATGGTGGACCCATTTTCATTTCCTCTGTAAGTCAGTGAAGGAGCGGGGGGTGGGGGGCGGCTGTAGAAATAAAGGTTCCCTCACTTCAAATAAGCATTGCATCTCTTAATTAATTCTGTTGAATGCCAGGGGACGTGTATCACAGAAATAAAAGTCAGAGATTCTCGCACGGCAGTCCGTGACATATCAGCCAGACGACGCTAAACCGAGGAGTACGGGGAAACAATGCGCTTCTTACCGCCTTAAGTCAGCCAGTGCAAAGCCTCCTCTTCCAAGCGATCAAACAACTCAACGGACAATTGTGTGGTCGAAGGGGGAAAAATTAACCTGCGAAGTCAGCTGGACTGCGGGCAAAGAGAGAGATAGGTATGCGAAGGTGGAAAAGGCACAGAAAACAATACAGAAATGGAAAGAAGACAAAGAGAGGGAAAAATAGAGGTGTGATGTCACATGACAGAGTAAAATATGACACCAACGACAGAAGAAAATAAGAGCCAATAATCAATTGAGAAGCATCAAAGGGGAATCACAAAGACCCCCACATGACTACAAGCTTTCTACTAAACATTGATTCAGTTCTGTACTTACAATAAGAAGTGAGCCCACTGTGTGAATAAAGATTCTGAACCAATGCTGGCCAAGAGCTTTGCATCATCTCTTGAGTGTGAATTCCTGACAGACAGACAGAGAGATAGATAGATAGAGAGAGAGAGAGAGAAGGGGGGATTGGGCATTATCCCATTTCTCCTCTCTATGTTCAGATTGCGCTAATTTCATCACAATCACTGGAGAGAGAAGCCAGACAGAAGAGGCAGCTTTCCAATGGTGTGCTGGTAATTCACCCTATTCCCATTCATCTGAATGGCAACAGAGCGAAGGAAAGGTGCGCTGGCCAGCTGGCGCTACAGCAGCTAGCTCTGAAGAACCCAGAGTACGGTCTAAGGGGGGACCCGTGGGGAACGCCAATTCTGGACGGCTGCCATCTGACCCCTCTGCTGCTGGGGCCCAACCCGACCCTCCCAATGAGAGAGTCCTTTCACACAGCGAGTGTGAACCATGTCTACATGACAAGACCCAGCCAGACAAAAACCCTTCTCCTTCCTCCCAGCCAGGCACAGCAGGAGCCTGTCTGACCTTGCTGCCGCAGCTGATTTGAAATTCAAACGGAGCGCAGTGCAGCCGCTCGCCTAATTGGCCGGACTGGGACTCTGGAACAGCACGCGCCAGGGCTGGTGGAGTTTTTCATAACTGGAGTTTCCATGTTTACAGCCGTTGTCTAGCCTTCGTTTCTAAACTGCCTCTCTGGATTGGTCCATCATCTGAGGTATTGCACCGCAAAGGTCGCATGTTTGTCGCTTGTTGACATGTGAAAATTTCAGTGAGCTACAAATGCGCCTTACAGAAACCACATAATATCAATCACTAATGCAGTTCCTCAGAATGAATCAGTTCCTCAGGCTGAATAGCGATTTTGATTTTGCATTATTTTGGTGCTGTGCATCAGCAAATGAGAACCTTGGTTCAAAATCGGAGGTCAGTAGGGGGTCACCGCTCTCTTCTGCACCGTCTGGTATAAACCTTTTGAAATCTGAAAATTATTCTGTAAACAGCGCAAACAGCGCGTCAGGGCCAAAATGGATCTGCTGTTTTTAATCTCTGTTCATTGACTTATGATGCCATGGCTACTTTCATGCATAGCGCTCATTGATTCGAACTGCGAATGACGAGCAAGAGTGGTTCGTTTATTGCGCTGGTGTCCACCGGTAATGCATGCGTGCCTAATCTCTGTTAAGCTTTGAAGAATCTCAAGCCTTAATTACTGGGTATACTGAAGTACATTTATCAGATATATAGTATACTCATGTGCAACACAAACTTTAATTAAATAAGATGACATAAAAATAAAATAAATGATGAATCCATATGTTACAATTACAGGTTTCTATATGCAGATACCGTAGTATAGTTTGGAGATATAAGCTTTAGAATTTTCACGGCCTACATCAACACTTTATTTTGTATTTCATCTTATGAGGTAAACCCAGTTGTATATCAAAATAGCCAGACAAAGAATTGATTATTGTGTTAATAACTCATTTTTGCAAAAATGGATGGTACCAAATTCTATATAATAATAACAATTTCTCTGATCTCTTACTGAAAAACTTGTAATGGTAGTGCACGATCAAGTCGCGGTCATTTGTAATTCATCAGGTGGGAAGCGATCAATATTTAGATACCACAGCATCAAGGGAAACACTTGAGTCTGAGTTTCAAAGTCCTTCTAAGCTTCTGTGGTTCAAAGTCCTGCAGTTACTACCTTCTGTCCTTTGAAGTTAAGGCTGAATATATTTTGTATCCCTCGGCGACCAAAATAGCTTATCAGGCCAGCAAGTATACGGGGGCCCAATACTGACCTGCCATCAGCACAGCTGGCCTGTGAGCATTTTGCAAATTGGCGCTACGGTCTGCTAGCAGGCTGCTGAGGTGAGACAGTCGAGATAAGGATCAGGTGTTAATACGAGGGAAAACACTTGATGAAAGGTCCTGCCTCTAGTGGACCGCTGTAGTGCAGATGCCGGTATGAGAGGTGCGCGCTTACCGGTAGTCATGGCACCGGTAAGCAGCTCGCAATGAAAAGTGCAAATTGAAAGACTCAGGACACCAATAGCAATTGACCTCTGCTGCAGCTACGATTGAAGGCTGGGTTCTGGCATGAAAGCCACAGGTCACCATCTTTTGAGGCTCATAACCACAGCTACCCAGAGATGAGGGACTCATATGCATCATATGCACATCTCTTCACAATGAAACCTGATGACTTGATAAAAACAGTGATACTCTAATTTAGCATAATGGCTCCATCAGTTTTCCTTGAGCTTTACTTTCCCATTATGACCTTCAAGAGTTTATGGATCATTTGATTTGCACCTTCTATTTCATTCTTATGATTAAAATATGTGGACGCATGGCTAAATAATAGTAAATTACAGAAGCTGAATTACATTTGCATTTAAATTATTACTAACAAGTTACAATGAGCTTATGCAGTAAGCCTCATGCTGGATTCACCTTTCATAAGCTACTATGTCTACACACTAGTATAGATCAGACACAGAAATGCATATTCAGTATATTTGACTTAACAAGCTCTCTGTCAACAGTAGTATTTATCCTCCCTCCAAATGGTCTGAAAAACACACACACGCTACAGGTATCCTCTCTGAAGTCTCTCCACCGCATAGCCCTGTGTCAATGTGAGCGCTCAAAGATGGTAGCCTCCACAATCCTATTAAACATTTAAAGCAGCGATAAATGGCCTGCCTGTTTTCCCCTCTCAGAATGATAGCGTTTCCTTCCTTCGATAAATGCAGGTCCACTCGCAGGCGCGAGGGGAGCCTGCTCATTACAAGCCACAGGGCTAGGAGGAGCTTCAGTCAGGAGAGGCCATTATTCAGGAAGCCAACGCGGGGAATTACTGCAGCGATCCATGGGAATTCCCTAAATATGCAGGCGGAAATCCACAATTTCAACACCGTCTGTTGAAAATAACTTGGCAACGTGGCCGCCTCCAAGGGAAGAAGAAGTGTGCTCTGGCATCACTTGTTGAAAGCCAGTTAAGATCTCTGAAAAATCTGTACGTGGAATCTTTTTAAATGTACGGTTCATAGCATGCAAATGGAGGAGAACATTGAGGGAGATCGACACTGCTTTGATCAATGTTCATATTACTGCATGTCCCTATTGTTGTGGCAAGCAGTAGAATGTTTTTTTATTTTTATGTGTGGTGTTATTTATTACAATTAGTTATGTGCTGCAGGACAGGTTGTACGTTTTTTTTTATGTGAATAGCATGTGGTGATTCTGTTGAACTGCAAGATTTATTGATGCTGGTTCATTATTGTTCAGACACAGTAAAATGTCCAGTGTTAATTCAACTCTAACAGTGTTAATTAAACTCTGCACAGATATCGGGTGGCATCAGTTTGCAGGGGATTGGTTATCCAAGAAAATAAATATGATATATTGTGGTACAAACCTGCGCCGACAAATGTTTGTTTTTTCAGTTTTAACCCTTTGATTGTTAAATTATTATTTATTTATTTCTCTAAATTCTAAGTCAGTACTCTAGAACGTTGCCAGTAGCAGCCGAGTGATTGTTACATCAGCATTGAATGAACGTTCAGTAAGGAAACTCACACCTTATGTATGCTTTTGATTTGGGGGGTTTATGGCCTAGAGCAAGAAAATGCACTTCAGGAAAATCCAAAAGCAGCTTGCGCAGAGATGTTAAGCTTCTCACATTCGACAAATATTTGCTGAACTCTAGCTCTTTTGTCTTGGGAGCCTACTTGTTGCCAGGAGCCTCTTGCAGTCTTTTGCTTCAGTCGAATAATAAAACAGGAAAATACATTTTTAAAAATGTTAGTGAGCTATGATCATGTTGAAATAGTTGCCTGCTGTACATTTACATGGATCAATTTAATTACAAAGCAAAACTTTCACTTAACTATGATGACAAGGTTCACAGTAGCCATTCAGCAGAATGTAAACAGAAGAAAAAGTTACATTGTCCACTTTAGAGTCAATATTCAACACACACCTACGTCCATATTTGTTGTGTCGAAATTAAACTAACCTTATATTATGGATCAATGAGCTCATTGCACACCAAAGTAAATTGGTTATCTACACCATTTACTCAGCTTACATTGCGCAGAATACAAACATGGGACTGCCTGCCAGTAGCCACCCACTCCCAATCAAGTCATGCCAAAGGGAGGCAAGCGCCATCCAAATCTAAACACACACTGTGAAATACATCCATTATCTATAGCCGCTTATCCTGGGCAGGGTCACGGGGGGTGCTGGAGCCTATACCAGCATGCATTGGGCGAGTGGCAGGAATACACCCTGGACAGGCCTCCAATCTATCGCAGGGCACTGTAAAATACAGACACGGCAAAATAATCATTCCTGTTGACTTCAATGTTCTACAGGACAGAAAACGGATTTAGTGCTACGGTACAATCGTTTGTAGAATTGTTTTCATTCTCTTTGATTATCCTACATATAAGTTTTTGTAGAATTGTAATATTTCTATAGATATGTCTCCTGTGAGAAATATAGTGCCAAATAATTGAATTTCAGACCACCACCACGCAGTTTGCAAATCATATGGTCTGCTGGTAATATTGAAGGGGAAAGCATAACATTAATCACTTTACAAATGTCATGTTGCAAAATAACAATTGATTTATCAACTGTTATCTCAGGTTTCACATGAAAAATATCATTATATAAATGTAATATTCACTCCAATGTCTGATGACCCAAACCGGATATGATGGTAACTTGAAAATATTATAAAATCAATTATGTTTCTATGGAAATACCCTCTGCCCCCCATCCCCTCAACACAGGCTATGAGGATGGTTCTAGAAAGAAAATCAATGGAAAATGCTGGATGTGTATATTTAGGATCGCATGTCCCTTTACAAGGGCTTACTGTCCACTATCAATAGTACAATCAACTAATTACTTTCCCTGCATGTTATTTCCATATGCTTACAGTATGTCTTTATTAAAATGAATTACAGATTCATAAAACAGACTTAAGTGACAACGTATGACAAATTCTGGACATTTTCTGAGAAAGTCTGTCATTAGACAACTACAACCCCTACTACTATGGCAGAAATCACAATCATAAAAATCATGCATCGAGCTTGAATGATGTATTTCAGGTTAAACACCAGAATTACTTTAAATAAAATACTAAATAATCTCTTTGTCTCCAACAAACGGTGGGACAGTCGAACACTTTATGCATAACAAATGGAGCAGAACACATTTTCAGCCTTGTACAAAATCTGTCATGTTTGGGCAAAAGGAAGGAAAGAAAGAATGAGGCGGTGATCCATGACTCCGCGGCCTGACCTTTAATTTCACCCTGGAAGCTTGTAAATCTCAAAACGGTAATTCTGTTGTGAACTTTGGCGGTACGGGCATCGTGTCACTTATTCTTCCAATCATCAGGGGGGTAAGTGCGTGGAAATCGACAGCCGGCCCAACGTTCTTAGCCCATTTCATGAGCCATCACATATGAGGGAGGGTTTTGGAATAGCGACACAGCATAATTTTGCCTCCCTTAAAGCTCTTTGTGCACTAGCTGTTGAAAAAATTCCACGAATGACTGAACTCTAGCCTGCACGTTGCGTGGAAGTCACCCAGGTGGATTTGCTAAGTTTAGATAACATATGTACCTGTCATGTGCAATTTAAATATTAAACTAGACTCACATTTTCCAGCCAAACTTCGTTAGAAACATCCCACAGACAAATAATGTTGTCCCGAGCAGGTCTGGCTTTAATTAACCTCAAATTGTAATTGCCTGAGGCACTTATTTTGGATAAGCGGTAATGTCAGGTGCGATTAAATTAATCTGCTTATATAAAAGTTTTCTATAAACCTGTAAGTTTTCTGACTCTCACAGACTGGAACTTCTTCCTGTGGGATATAACATACAGATCGTGTTTCACATATTTTCTCATTAACAATAGCAAAAACTTTCATTAGGCCTATACTGTTGTTACCAATCATTTCTGGCTCTGCTATAATATCTTGTGAATATTGTAAACATTGCAAATATTCACTGTGGGAAAACCTGTAGTCCAGGTTGAAACTGCTCAATTTCATCATCTTTCAGTTTGTGGTTTTTCTGAAAATTTCTGATACACATTCTTATATTAAATTTTTGACTAAAATGAGACCTGTTTCTTGTAAAGCTTGCTCTGTGTCTCTGTGTTTATTGAGACAGTCCTATGATAATTTCAACATGGTGGATGCACTTATGAAACTCTGACGAAGGCAATAAACGTCGAGAGTCCTGGCGCTGCGCAGAGCTACATTGCTTACTAACACACCAGAGGAGAACCCCAGAATGTGTGTGTTACCTTCAGAGAGCCCAAGGTCTGAGCTGAAGTGCGCAAAAAGTGCACAAAAGAACACTTCAGTCATCCTCCCCACCTCCTCATTCGTCCTTTCAATTTGCCGGCGCAGACAAATGTGAGGGTTGAGAATAATGGAAGCTAAACACTGCAAATTCTACTGATCCCGCTGAGGAGCAGCTGTGTCCGCCAGTTCCTGAGATCAAAGACAACTGCCTTTCTGAACTCTTGCAGGGGAGGGAAGTCGCCCATTGTCCAGGCCCGCACTATGCTAAATAGAATATCGAGTAGAATATATGTGACACGTTGTACAATAGGCTATACTGCACACTGAATAAGTGTGTTGAGTATAAAAAATTGAATTTTCAAATGATTGATTGAGCACATGGCGTACACAGACACCTCTTCTTACTTTGTTTCTTTGGTGAATGAATAATGACCAAGAGAAATGATTAGAACGCACACAAATGTATGCACACACACACGCATAATGTGGTGGGGGAAGGTTTGTGGGTTCTGCTAGGTGGTTCATTCTGTTAAGACACTGTTCCAGCCTGTGGATGTGCCCCACGGTCTGGTATTGTGGCAGACTGTGCCAGACCGAAGCAGTGGTGCGTAATTGGCTTGTCTCCTCTCCCCTGAACTGATGGAAGACTTTGCAGTCCTCAGACAAGCCTACAAATACAACAGGACATTCTGAATCGGGAGGAAAGGAGAAAAAGAAAATAATTGGAGTGGAAAAGTTCTTTAAATCTCTCTCACTCTCTCACCAGGACAGAGGTGCAAGTTTAGGCACTGTGTAGAGGAAATTCCCTGTAATCTTCATGAATTAGAAGAAGTGACTCTCAGTCCTTCACTTCAGTTCTTTGAAGTTTTTAACTTCAAGGGTCAGGACAGAGCACTGTTCACTACCAGAATGGTGAGTTAGCCTTAGATGGGGTCACCATGGCATTGCTAAATGCAATCTGTTTCTGAGGTGGCTTATGTGGAGGCTACAGTTTACTAATTTGGAGATTGAGCACCCAACATGGGTCTGAGCATCTTTGAGCATCTCCAGCCTCTGAACATCTCAAATTTCCACCACTTTTTGGAATGGCCAATCATATGCAACCACAACCATCTTTATGCTGCAAACCCTACTGCTTATTCAGGAGAGTGTAGATATATATGGTTCAATTTGGAAACACATGATGTCACCAGATGTACCCCAGACTACAGCCTGATCGACCAGCATGGGTTGTTAGATAGCAATGAACACAGATCTCTAATGGACTGACCTCTCCCTTACCCTGGGTGACGTAATTGCCAGTTATGGAGCTACTGGCCACAGATGGCACTGGCACAGTCCAGATTCAATCTGAGGCCTTGAGACACATCCACGCACCAAAGCCTTAACCAAATGAGCCACCCAGCAGCCCTGAGGACTCTATTTAACACAGCTGTTGCATAAGCAGTTTGAGTAAAACAGGCAATACTTTAAAAATTTAATTTAAAAATAAATAATTCTACAAAATCCACCTCCGCATATAATAACATTTGCGTTAGGATTATGACAATCGACTCGGGTGTCAAGTTATGTAACATTGCTGGTTTGACAGGGTGGACAACGGCAGGGCATGAAATCTATATCCGGTGACAGGGTCTTGGTTTGCTGCTATTCCTTTGAGATTTGAGATCTTTTGTTGCCGGCGGAAACATCAATTAGGTGGTGCTTCAAAGGGGCCCAAATACTGCACAAAAAATTGGGTTATAGTATGTGGGTTGGCTTGTCCCATGGACAGACACCCAGCAGCTGGTGGTGTAGGGAACTAAGTTCCCCTGGGTATATAGGTATAAGGCAGTGGTCTGCACAGATGTGCCCACGAGACATTTATTTAGTGTAAAAAAATAAAATAAAATAATTAATTAATTGTGAAATCTGCTATATTAGGCTACTTTTTAAATAAAATGTTGGTAATCCACGTTCATAGCCGCCAATGAGAGGCTATAATCAGACTTCAAGTCAACAAGCTAATGACGCAAAGGGTCAAACGTTTACATTCCAAACGGTTTTTTTGTTTTTTTGGCTGCACCTCCACCTGCAAAGAGGTCAAAGACCGCAACAAGCAAATACTGCAAGCAGAGCAGGTGGGAACAGGAATATTTCGTTGTACGCAATGATGATGGGACAAAATGCGTGTCTGATTTGTTTTTAAAAATCTGCCAAACAAATCGTATAACTTAAACAGGCATTGCAGCACTGTGCATCCGTAATATAAAGACGCAGTCCCTCTCAAGCGTGAGAACAGGATGCAGAAAATAGAGGATCTAAAACACGCTTAAAATACAGCACACAACTATGGCTAAAAGTACTAACACTGCAGATAGATGCCTAGTCACAGAGGCGTCTTTCAGAACAGGTCGTGTGCTACCTAAGCACAAGAAACCTTTTGCCGATGGAGAAGTAATAAAGGAAAGGTTTCTGGAGGCTGCAGGGGTCCTCTGAGGGTTTATCCAACATATCGGACATTTTAAAGCGCATCAGAAACTTAGTACTCTCCGGTGATATCATTGCATGTCGCACCGACATGTTAGACCGGGCGAGTTTGGAAATGGATCTACTTGAGTTTCAAAGCGATCTCCCACTTAACCAGCGCATCAAGTCGAGTAAGACAAGAGGGCCGGTTTTTGGCTGGATTTGGGTACAGAGAAACACAAGTGTCTGGCATCAGCTTCAAAGAAGATCCTGTGTATGTTTTCGAGCACATATCTCTGCGAAGCAACATTCTCTGTAATGAACTTTGTGAAAATCAAACGGAGGAATCGACTAGGAAGCGATAGACTGGACTACTGTCTCCGTATTGCAACTACCTCAATTGAGCCGAATTACAGCAGCCTTGTGGATGCCACTTGCAAACCAAGGGTTTCATCACAATAAGGTAGGCCTATTTTTCACTATCTAAATTGTTTTGGCTTATCATGCATTTAGGCTACTCATTCAAAGTGAACACCGTGCTCTCTTTTATCGGCCTACATTAATGATAAAGGCCAGCCGCGCTCGGATGGAGTGGAATTTGTGCCCGCGGAAAACTTAGTGCGGACCACTGGTATAAGGTATAAACACAGGGAGCATTATTGTGTTGAAGACATGCATAGACCTATATTACACCAGTGTATGGAGCAAAACTTTTTAACGACAGACATAAAAGATGAGGCAGGTAGATTAATTATAGACTATGGCCGCAGGTGGCATTTTTATAAGAGTCAATAAATCAAATGAATCAAAATTCTGTCAGTAAAACAGTCAAGTGTATTACTGTAACATTTAATAAGTCAAATGTAAGTTACACAAGTTACCATGGATAAATAGGCTACTGTCTGCACTAAAATGGTCGGTGATTAAATGAACTCAAAAGTACACTTTACTTTAATGGTAATTGAGTAGATTTTATCTCCTTTTTATTCATATAAACAGTTGCAGTTGAATTAGCAATGAACGTTTTGCGGTGTACTTAGCATAGTGGCAACTATACTGGGGTGTAAACTTTGTATTTCTCTCTGAAGTGTTTTTTTAAACGAGGTATGTGACTTGTGGCATCTAATCAGGTGATGACACCTGTTTTGGAACAATTGCTTTTGGCCAGAGTTGTCAACTCTTCAGAACAATATGTCTCCGCCGTGTTCTCTGATGGATGTAGACAGAAGGTGCTTGGCGGTACTGCCAAGCTTCCCGGAAGAAATGTCTGCTTCTGCAGGCTTCGTTTATATCTGGAGTCACTCTGGAAGGACAATCATGGATGTGTGCAACATGCACATTCGTTCAGGTTGGGAAAACAAGACTAATGACTTGTTTATGTGCATCTTGTGACAGAAAGTTAGCAGTGGCCATTTTGTTTTGGAGAGAGGGGCACACCCGAACCCAACATCTAGATCTGCCTTTCTCATCTTAAATCACAGTCATTTCTGCATTTTATCAACTACTGTCCTGTTCTACAAAGATGGTTGCTGGGGTTCCAAATCCTAGAGAACCACCCCTCTCTCTCTCTCTCTCTCTCTCTCTCTCTCTCTCTCAGAATGTACAAAGTACAAAATTCCAAGCATTCCAGTCCCTTCATGAGGGTGTATGGTAAGCAGAAAAGTGAATGATTAAATATGGTTGTACTTTGGTGACCCGAATGCAAAGTAAATCATAATCTATACCGATACTTCAGCTGCTGCTTCTTTTCTGTAATTGCCCGTTGCCATCCTTTTTACAATGCACTGCGATTCGCTTGCTGAACTGACCTGTTAACACATTATAACCAATGGGAAAAAATATATGTAAAACTGCCCCAACTGACACAATGAAGCCAACAGAAATCCACTATAAAGCCATCAAATAGCTGCCATAAAATGATATGCAGCTAACTGCTGGTGCTGTGTGCTTTCTCTCTCTCTCTCCATTCCTAACTTCAGTAGGTAGTTTACTCTCTTTATGGTATAAAGAGTGGATGCCTGGTCATTAAAGCAAAACTATTGGTGGATAATGAGTTCAAAGACAAAGCAAACGGTAAGACGCCAATCTATGTTTTGTTAAAATCTGTTTCATGTTTTCAGTGAACTTAATAACCAAGAGATTGATCTGAATGAGATCCAGCATACAAGGTAGTTCTCCAGGACCAGGTTTGGGAACTCCTGGATCATCATCATGAGGCTGAAGCATATTTGCCTGCTTGTACGGGTGTAGTTCGTCCTCTGGGCTGAAGAGGGCACTGTGGGCTTGTTTCTTTTTTCTTTTTTTGAGTCTCCCTGAAATCATTCCATTCCGGTGAGCACAGCTCAAGTGGTAATGCTGGTTTACTGCAGTTTCCCCTCCTTGAGTCCTTTAGAAGGGATTGGGGCTTATATGGAGTGTAGAAGCTGATGGGGATCATGGCATTTTTGTATGTTTTCCCACAGCAAGCCACAGAGGCGAGTGTGTGTTCTGAAAGCATCCACATGATTGCTTTCATAGCAGTGCCTGTCGACAGACAATTCATCGCATGACAGTTTTGACAAGGGTGACCTGTCGATTAGACCACACTAAAATCTTTCACGGTGGCGCGCACAAGAAACTTGTCGTTCAAGAACCTATCAAGAAATGTATCTGGATTGTCTGCACATACCCGATTGGGTTAATTGCGCTGCCCAGTCAATTATGTATTGAAATATTTTTTATACATTCGTGAATAAGTAAATTGTACAGAAGTTGACATGAAATCCAGAAAATTATACAGCTCTGCTTGCGCTCACCTGTTCTATTTATGTATTTATGTGGGGGGAAACATACGCTGGAAACACAATGTGTCCCTTTAACTTTGTGTCAGGCTGAATCATCTGCAGCAGCTCATTAGCACATTTTTCAAGCTTTATTAAATTAGCTGCTTTTTTTCCCCGGCGCCTACGGTAGACAAATATCTTTCGGTAAACACGCCGAAGATGGGAAAAAAAACGAGAACTCACGGAGGTCATCGTCGCTGCGCTGTAATCAGCGAATAATGCGAGCGATTAAATTATTTCTGTCGCCATTTATGTCGTTTCTAACATTGTCTAATTCTTAATGTTGTTTTACCTCTACAGGAGTGTCTGTAGAACAGTAATAGAATGTATCATCGTACCGATAAACAGTTTTATAAACTGGAATGGGCACTGGAACATTCTGGCTATTGACAGGTTTAGTGTGTTGAATCGAGCCTAACATTTTCTGTATAAGATATAGGAGGCTGAAGGAGTAGGACACACACTCTGAGTGATTTTATGACATTGGTGATGGTATTGTGATAGAAATGTTTGTCACCTTTTTGCTATTAGCACTTTTTCTCTCTCTTGTGAGCATGTTCTAATATAACAGTTATATTTTTGCTTTTATTCATTTTCCTTTAGACTTCTTTACTGTGAGTTCTGCACCTAAATAAAAAGGACCTTGTTCAGCCCAACAGCATTCTCCATGCTGTGTAAGATACTACTTCTCACAGGAGCTGGTTATAAGTTCTTAGCTACAGACTACTCTCTGTCATTATAATGAAATAAGCACTTTTAGTAATATTACATTTTATCACTGCCCACTTAACACTTGATATTTTTCATTGGAGTAGCTGCCAATTGCCCAATATTTTATTAAACATTTTGTCAGTTTCTTAAGGAAATGTTTCTGTTAACTTCTTGAGAGATTTTGTGCCTCTTTAATCCAATGCGTTCATGTTAGTGTCATACTAAGTGGATGAAAGAGGCACGTGGACATGAAGAAGAACAATAACTAATGGTCTTGCAGTTACAAGCATTTATTCAAAATTTAATGAGCCAATGAAAAGCCATGGGCTCATCATTTTGGCATATTTTCATTGATAAACTTTCTGTATAACACCTTTGTGGGGTTTCGCCAAAAGATTTTGTATGCCAGATTTTCTGCAAATTGCTGGAAGCTTGTACAAGCTTAGGAGCAGGATTTTAAGTGTTTTTCTGAAAATTCAAAGTGGCAAAAAATCCAATATGGCAGACGTTATGGGTTCTAGATGCAAATTTGTTTATGATGAGGAGAAGGACCTATGTACCAAATTTCATGAGTCTACGTCAAACAAGCTACGTGGGCTAGGGTTATAATTATTGAAACGTGGCCTGTAGCACCAGCAGGTGGCCAATTTGCACAACATTTTAACTGAGGCAAGACTCAAACAAGCCAGCCAAGTTTGGCAAGCCTCTAGAGTAGGCTACAATAAGAGCAACCCTAATGATAGCGTTCCAGCACCTGAAGCTCATGGACCCCTAAAAAGAGACATGCATGACATATACAAAACCTGTAATCTGTAGGCCCGACAATGGACTGGTGTGTGTGTGTGTGTGTGTGTACGCGCATGTGTTTGTTGTGGTAAGGGTCGGGGAGGGTTGGACACCCCACATTGTTTCCACATTGCTCCAATGACCATTGGCTTTTGGGGAAAGAGGAGCCACTAATAAATCTTTGCAAGATTTATTTCAAGGTTATTCAGTTAATAAAAGTATGTAATTATTACAATAGTCTTTGTGTTATACTGTAAGGAAAAAATGTATTCCGTCTTTGAATTTCTTTCCAAGGCTGCCTGCATGGCATAAATTTTCACATTAGTTTTAAAGCCAGTGCATACCAGAATCATAATCTATATCCATCAAACTTTCGCTTCATTAAATCTCCTCCTCAACAACTAATTGTCAACACAGACCCAATTTTTCATCTCTAATTCCCCACGGCCAGGCGGGACTGCAAACACCTATTGGAGCTACCTGGGAAACAAATGGCAGGGTTGATTTATTCTGACAATTTGTTTTACGGACACCTGTGATGAATTAGGAACACCCGGAAGAGACTGGAAGCACCTCATTAATTAGCAGGGCAGCGGTGTGTTCTGTTCCCAGCGTCAGGATGGTCAGGATAAGAGGAAGAGGGGAGGGCGCCGCCCCTCCTCTCCTGCCTCTCGGCCCCTCCCCTCCTGCCTCTCGGCCCCACCCCTCCTACCTCTCGGCCCCTCCCCTCCTGCCTCTCGGCCCCTCCCCTCCTGCCTCCGGGCCCCTCCCCTCCTGCCTCTGGGGCCCACCCCTCCTCCCTCTCGGCCCCACCCCTCCTCCCTCTCGGCCCCTCCCCTCCCCCCTCTTGGCCCCACCCCTCCTCCCTCTCGGCCCCACCCCTTGATTGACTTGCCGTGTTTGCCACATGGCCCCTGTTTATCCAATTGCGTTTGCGCAGTGTGTCATCGCCACTCCCTCTTAAATAACAAGGAGGCATGATTTATTTACCAGCCAGCTGAGCTTCCGTATATCACTGCAGGAGCGAGTGGGCGCACAGAACAGAGCCGTGGTATGTGGCCACTGAATATGGACAGTGTCTGGGCCCAAGGCAGTCTTCCTAATGTGCATCCCTGACAGCAGGAAGCCAGACTGCTTTTACACTGCCTAGGGGTATACCATGGCATAAATGCAATGGTAATATTATGGATAACATGGGTGTTGGATAAATAATTCTCTTTCTATCCTTCTGACAAGCTCTAACTCTCAGATCTGCCGCACCCAAAATGATTTTATTGTGTTACTTAATTTTATGACCATAGCTTTATTTATGGCCTATTTTATCGTTATTTATTCTGATTCACATCTGGAAACATGAACTATGAATTAGATCTGAAAATAGCTGTCAACTTTTTTCTTTTTTATCTTACTGAGTGGTCAAAGGCATTCTGAGTGAGAAGCTACGCTCTCAGTATCTAGGATGGGTATAAAAGTCACTGATCTGCACCAGTTATTCTTCTCATCCCATTAACCGAGAGTTTTAATCTTCTTTTATTTTCTGTCCCAAGACAGTTTGTTTGAATCTTTTAAACAAGTTTCCCCGATTCTCATTCGTGTGCCAGTGATGGCTTGCCCGATTTGTCCTCGGTAGTAAACTGCGATGCTGAAGTCAGGCTCCCTGTCTGCGGCTGCCATCACAGATTCATCATTCTTCATTGCTGTCTGTGCAATTAAGCAAGAGGCAAATTTTGGTGCACGGACGGGATCTTAAATAAGGCGCCAACGCCTAAAAATCCAGCCAGAGCGGATGGTAAAACGCAACCAGATTTTTTTGGACTGGGGAGGCAGGCAAGACCTTTCGTTTGGAACCTCAGCTGCAAGATGATGATCTCTATACTCCCCATCAATCAGTCAGTGACAAAGGAGTGTATTCCGTCAATACAGAATTCTTGAGGCGAGTTTACGAGTATTGTGTTTTATTTCACGCTCTGTGTGGGCAACCATTTCAGCCTGTATTGGATTTTTGTGTGTCAGTCCTTTGTGAAACATATGAGAAACACAATGCCATCCATGGTCCTATTAAACCTGTGTGTGTTCAAGTGCCTTACCTCCACCTGGTAACCAACCGTTTTAATCGAGCGCTGAAAAGTCAATAAAATAACCAGCCAGAACCTGACGGTCAAATAATCAATTATGACGGCAAAGAAAATGGCGAACCGTACTTGCATCAACAACATACACGGCCGCACCCACATATCGCTTAAAAAGACAATTACAATGTAAATGAAAAAATAAATGCCAAAAGAAACCAAAGTGTAACAATAATGAACAATTTTAATGACACGCATGCGCACGTACGCGCGCACTCACGCTCGCCAAACACCGCTTACTGCTCACACAGAGGCCAGGTTTGATTTATGTCATCGCCACAGCACCTCGTGCCATTAGTTAAATAAATGAGATGCGTCCCCTTGTGGTATAAAATTGATTTGGCCTTGGCTTACAAGTGAAACCTGAACAGTACAAAATGGCACCTGTGCACAACACATAAACCTGATTTATGGGACTCTTTCAGAGATCAAAGGAGCTGCACACCGGCATCGAAAGTATTCGCTTCTCGAATGTGAGACCGCATTGATAGTATTTATGTACAAACAATGTATTTGTTTATGAATTTAATTGATTCCGGTTCAAATCATGTTCTACACTAGTCCTAAGGAATACACTAACAGACTAGTGTAGACATGATGGGGAGCAGGGGGGGTCGGGGGGCAACTTCCGATAAAAAATAGTGCACTGAAATTATTAATGAATAAATGTGGACAGAAGCAAGAGATGCAAGGCTGGTTTGATTACCTTCGCCCAGTCTAGATGCACAAGCCTATACCGCCAAGGTTCCGATTACAGAAAAAATTCCAAATCGTTGCGAAAGATAAGTCATTTCAGTTCCACATTTAATACATCCCAGCTATGAATGCGACAAGCTGAGTTTCAGGGCCATTTATATCATTTACACGAGAAAGGGGTTGCAGTCTTTTGAACGGAGTGCCATTTCGTCAACACCGACACAAACGGGCTTTAATAAGGTGTGAAACTCCAGCGGAAAGGCCCCTTGCTTGGTGCCAACGAGCGTGACCCCGGAGCTGAGCTCTTGAGGCCGCGCGGCGCGGTCATCCGCGGTGACGCGCCCCCCCCCCCCCCCCCCCCCGGCGCGGGCCATTGACCGAACGAGATAAATCTGAAGGATGCTATTGCTCGATTTGCCGCCCTCTGGCTCGGAACAGAAGGGAAGGTCAAACGGCGGTAATCCAGCTGCGCGGGCGCAACGGTTATGCGCGGTGCTCGCGCCCAGAAGGGCCGGTCAGCGTCAAATCCCAGATGGGGGGTAGCTCTGCCGTACCCCCCGAGCAAAGCACTTAACCGTAATCACTTCTGCAAATAAGACGGCGGTACAAAATGGATGTGTAAACGTAAGATACGTAAATCTCCCCGGATTAAGGTGTCTGCAAAACATAATCAATAATGAAAATGAGTCTCCTCCGCTCCCTTGAAATCTTTTACATGGGTACGGCGCAGGGAGACACAGACTGTGTTATTTAACCTGCGCTGTGGGCTGACTGATTACAGCGGGGAATAGCGCTCGCTCCGAGGATGGAAATGTTAAAATCTGCACAGGGAAATTTGCATGCAATCATAAAACCTTGCTGCTGGATATTTGCGAATAATGAACCAAGGACGTCCGAGATGAAAGAGCCGTACTGCAGTCAACAGGTGCATTATTAGGCATGCGTGGCGCGAGGGCTTAGAACTCGAGGATTTAATTCCTCAAATCCTTAATTCCTTAAAGCCTAGAAATGTTTGCCTCTGCCCGTCCCTCCTAAAAACTTTTCTAAATTTTTTTTTAAAATCTCCCTAAGTATATATAACCTGACACAAAAAGTAATCTAATTTGTGTCTATGATCCATCAGCTGCAGTGCAACATAAAATTTGTTTATCTGCTAACCTCATTAGCAAACTCTGTAAACAGGCATATTGATATTTATAACCACAGATGAAATCCTGCTTGTCTCCTGTAAGATTTTTGGATGTCACAAATAAATATTTATTAACGTACAAAATGAAAGTCACTCATGTAATATTGGTAAGACTACTTCAAGTGGATCTTGTGCAACATTCTTAATAAATGCCACATAATTCTTCGTATCTGTCATAATCCTACATAATGATTACACCCAGCGAGTACAGCTGACTTCCATAAGACCTGTGACCTGTGTAAATTCATTATGCTTATCATTACATGCTTCATAAGCTTATTTCAGTTGTTATAGTAGGCTACTGCTTGTTACAGTAGTGAAGTAATTCACTAGTCCCTTTTATTTATATGACACGTTATGGTCATTATTTGGAGTTTAAAAACATTATAAATACATCATAAAGCCCACTTGAAATTAAGTTCTACCATTGTATTTGTACATTGTAAGAGTGCCAATTAAGGAAACCAGTGTATCACTTCACAGCTTTTTGCAGAAATAACTATGTCCATAATGGTCCAGTTCACACCAAAATCTATTTTTTGGAACTCCCAAATGATTCAGTCAGTGAAGGTAGTCACAAAAACTTCTGGCTAAGTAAGCAGTACTTGGAAGTTTAGAATTTTGTTTTACATAAAAAATTAGTGGATGAAGTCATGTTTGATTTCAAGCAGAATCAAAAAGTGATGATTAGAACAAAACTGTAAAACTGAGCTTAATTCATACACTGAAATAACAGCAAATAAAACAGTTCTTAATTCGCGTTCTTATTTTTCCATCGCGGTTTGGCTCAATCCTTACAATTTCATATAACGTTCGAACGTCCACATCGTATTGGCTGTGCTGCCAATTTACAGAGATAGCTTATGTCGTAGGCTAATACTGCTTTAATAATGGCTTTCATATGTATTATCATTAATATGTACTGGCAGAAGTTATTTTCGTATTCATAAAGCACACATGATACTATGCACACAAGCTTCAATTGTGTGTCAAGACAAAATGTTAACTGCATGTATTTGTCGGTATTTGAGATGCGTAGTTTTGAACGTAGTATCGTCTTAAAATATGATTTAGTTGGAAGCGCGTGCTCAGGCGCGATGTTGGCACTGCAGGCTTCGACGATGGCAAGCAATTGGCTCGTGCAGTAGGCTACGTATTATGACTGGCTGCCCCCCCCCCCTTCCTGGTAGGTTTCAACACCTGTGCAGAAGAGAATTCGTCGGATGCACTTACTGAAACGAAAACGTGTAATGGTGCTTTTGGATATAACGTACCTACCCTGACAGTTGAAGCGTTGTATTTGGCTAGTTTGCGTATGATGAGATTACAGGCAAATAGATACACTGAAGTCAGATCCGACTGAGCACGAGACGAAAAAGAAACCAAGTGCGTAGTTGCAAATACAAAGTTATAACGCTGAAAGAAAAGTCACCTAGGAGGAATCGATTAATTCTCTCACAAAGAAGGAATACAATATCTGAAGTACAGTCAGTGAAAATACGGATGGACTGCGTATAAACTTCAAATTTCGCGCAATTAAAACCGGTTTCCGAAATAGGATACTATTCAATTCACATCTGAAGACAGCAAAGCAAGCGGTGAATTGTTGAAGGTAGTAGATTAGGTATAACTTCAAACCACAGGATATTTGTAGGTATTTGGATATCCTTTAAACGCTCAGTTGCAAATGAAATTGAGATAGCACATCACTGGAAACCGAACAAAGCGAATACATCAGCATGTTACTATGAACGACATCATCAGTGGGACTCCGTTTAACACAACATTACCACAGCATAAGTTTCATATCCCGGAGCGCGATGACTTGTACGCAACGTCTAGCGCTGCAGTCAAAAGTAACAGGCATTTAGTGTGTGGATCTGTACATCCACTGCACACCCAGCTGCTGCAAAGAAGCGCCTGCCAGTGATCTAGGTAATCGCAGCGAGAGCGGAAATATAGTTTCCCACAGGTCGATTTCAATGTTTGTTTTGAAACAGTAAAAAAAACTTAAGCTAACGAGTGGGGGAAGCCACAAGGACCCATTTAAACCTGTCGCACCCTTCGCATGACTTGCGGGAAAGCGTGTAATGCCAGGCTAAAGAGGAAAACGTATTGCACGGCGCCTTACAAAGTACCTGGGCACGATCCATCCAAAATGATTGGGCATATAAAAGAACATACCCGAAGTAACGTTGATAATAAAAACATCACCAAAGAGATTACAAGCAGCAGATCATCAGGCAACAACGGGAATGGAAGGAGAAAGTTTGCATTGAGTGCATGGATTGTGTGGGCGTTCTTGTTTTTTAATACCCACGTGTTGAAAGCTCTGGCCCAAGGTAAGTAAGGTACTATACATGCATGTCTGTAGAGTGGTCTTGATGTTATCTCGCATAATACTACATGCGTGTTCATATGGACTGTCGAGTGTGCATGTGGCTTTAAAATCCTAATATGATTCCACACACACACATTTTCATACACACCGCCATCCATTACCCACAGTGGCACACTGGCACGCAGAGAGAGAGAGATGTATGCATGTATATGTGTGTGTGTAATATATATATACACACACACACACACACACATATGAATTGATTATATGATAATACGACGCTTTTAGTACGCCAAAGTTCATATTATGCAGACTGTCAGAGTTAATTGAAACGAATGCTGTCTAGCCAGAATTCTACTGGTAGGGTCAGAATTTCAGAGCAAGACAAAAGGACGGGTTGACAGGTCAGACCGCCGACATTACGACATTTTTATGTCGCAGATGGCATATGTGAGGTATGGATAAAATGGAAATACGCTTGGGGTCATTGTTTTTTTTAATTTATTTTTTTAACGGATACAACGTTTAGAGAGGTCTATAATGTAACTTATTTTGAGATGGTTCTAATAATAGCTTGGGGGTAGGAGCGTGACACATCGGAGTGATGCCAAGGTGAACAGAGCAAAGGAAGTTTAGAGAAGTCGTTTTTTTCCGAGAAACAAGAACAGTCCAGAGTCGGAATCAGTGTTTTACTTTTCTACCAATTTATCTGTAACTATAACCGAAAACAATGATCATTATCTGCTGAGAAATGTTGTAGCTCACTGTGAGGCACTACTGGATGCTAGTGCTGATGGAGAGATAATTAATTCCCCTAAGATAATAATAGGTTATATTAGATATTCTTTGTCAGCTGTCATATTTTCAGGCACAATTAATGTATTTTGCCACTTGGATGTGGATTGGGTCTCTTGAGATGATAAGTGAAAATTAGTGTCAAAGACGATAATTCCAAATACACTCTTAAAATAAGCACTTCCAAAAACTGCCCTTTTCAGTCACTCTGCAACTTCTTTTTCAGTCTGTTTCTTTTGCACTGCAGTGCCTTTTTTGCGAAGTCCTGTAATCATTTACTCTTGGTGGCCTAATGACAGTCAGTTAAAAGCATCTGTTCTTTTACGGACAGAGGGCAATGACATTTCATGTTCAAATGTCTTGCACTCTCTTCTGTGCCATGAACATTTGTTAATTAAACTGTTGGTGAATGAGTGAAATGATTGACAATTAATGCAATGAATAATGAAATAATTCTGATGCCTTGGACTTTTATGTCCATCTGTTCGCTGAGCTAATTAGTTGTTGCAATTGCAGGTTTTGAACAGAAGACATTTGTTTACAGAGAACTTGTGTCATAAAGCAACGTTAGGTTATTATTATTATTATTTTTTTTCGGTGGGGGGGGGCGGACGAGCAAGAACAAGACATGGACAAGACACTGTATTTGGATTCACTACATACAATTTTGTTTTTAGTTTAGTTGTATAATTCAAGAACAGTTGCGGAAAGTTAGGGCGAGTATTATTACACTACCCCTCTGTGGTCCAAGGTCTTTGCAAATCCAAAAAAAAGAAAAGATTACTGATTAACTGGGTGTATTTGGAAACTATAGCAGAGGTAGACCTTATCCAATGACTAAAGAAGTAAATGTATGCTCTTTTGACCAGTACTCATCCCACAACCTTCCAAATCCTCCCCCCATGCAGTTTTTGAAATTAGAGAACAATACTATACTTTGCCAGGCACTGACCGTTTGTCTTTTCACTTTGTCAAATATATATATATATATATATATATATATATATGTATATATATATAGCCTGTTCATACATTTACAAAAAATACAACACAGCACAGATAGCAACAATCAGGAAAGAAAATGAGAACATGTAAAATCAACACCCCCTAGCTATCTCTAAACTCGTCCCCAGAGTTCATAGCATCTGATCAGGGAGTCAAAGTCGCATGACTCATTCAGTCACACCAAGCCAACTACCTCTCCACAACGATAAATAATAATAAATATCACGGCAAACAATAACAATTACCAAGCTTGTTTAAAATCAGTAGCAGCCTTCGTCCGGTCTGTAACAGGTGTTTTGTGTTGAATTGTATTATTGGCTGCCCCTATCAGAAATGAGCGTCCCTGAGCGTGTGGACACCTCCGCACGCAGTGAACGGGGAAAACGCTCGTTTCTGGATTTCATCCCGCCTCCAACTTGTTTCCTCAGTCATCTGTGTCTGTTGTTCTGCTGGGTTCGTTTTTACATCCGTCTGAGTTGCTAGCGTGCACTGTCCTCGTGTTCTGCGAGGCTTACCGTTCATACATGTGCAGAGTCAGTCACTCCACGGGGCTAATGTCAAGGTTTTTCTGAAGAATCGGAATTTTGCCGGGCGAGAGGGGGTTTGGCAGTATTGATCCATTTACGGATGCAGCTTCCTCAAGGAGACGTTTGAATTGCGAACAGGTTGGCATTTATTCTTCATTGTGGCCTTGCTGTTGATTTTAGGTATAGGTCTTCTATGGATAAGGACTAGCAAGCTTTGTTAGCGAAAGGTCGTATGTCATTTTAAACGCTCTGGATGTTTGAGCATTGTGATGTTCCACTTAGAAATAAATTAAGGGGCTAAGTGGAAGATAAACTGGTAAGGCTGTGATTATTTGCATTTATGTGTGAGAATCCTGCTTTCATGTCAAATTGCAAACTTTGACATGGGCGCTCATTAAGTTTGCATGTCTAGCTGCAAACAAGGCTGAAATAGAAAAAAGTAAGTAAATTAAATGAATGTTCATTGAATCAAGTGAGAGGACATTTTCATTTGAAAATATAACAATAGAAGTTTCTGTATATAGACTACACATTGAAGGTTGCCAGTTAAAATAATCATGCCTAATTGTACATTTATTTGAAGTCAAGGTAAACCTTTTGTCGTGTTCTTTGTGGTTTTTGTTCCTATTGTACTTGTACTTTAGAAGTATACAAACTCCATAATATCTGTTTAGGCCCACTTGTGTGGAACCTGATTCCTGACTGACCAAGTGGACACTGACTGACCCAGATACAAAGCCCTATTGCCATCTAAAATGTGATTGTTGTCCACACCATTGGATATGCACCCAATGTTTCAACTGAGATGATGCTGATGATAAATCTTTCTGTGTCCTGCATCCATCAGTGAAATGGTGTTAAATGCAGATGCCAGTCTTTTACATCCTATTTCTAAAACATCACCACAAGTGTACAGGTCAATTAGAGAGGACTGGCTAATGAAGCCGCTATTTTGCAAACAGGCCATTGTGATGTCACCAGAGGTAGTCATAAGTACATTCCCTCCTGGTGGCTCTGGCAGGGACTACAGGCTATCATGGCTGCCCAGAGTGGAACTACAAAGCCCATAACAAGCAGAGACAGTGAGGAAAGAAAGTGTTTGCAGGTGGGTTCTAGAAGTGTTTTGAAAAGAGTGAGTGGTGGAGAACAAGGGGAAAGGGGGCCTTGTTTTGGGTTTTTACTTTATATTATACTTCTGGATTTAGTTTTTGAATCCCTCCTTTTTTACTTTGCAGAGACAAATTTGATTTGTTCCAGAGACAAATCCTTGTTTGAAGTCTAATAGACTGAAGAAGGCTGTTTTGGAAACCAGTCAGGTGATGGGTAATTTCTCACTACCCATGCTCAAGACATAACACATAACAAGACATAAAGGTGAAGTTCCCAACATTTGTGACCTCACACTATATACTAGAAAATTTTAAACACTTGATTTTATCACAGTTCAGCACATTGGAGAGTCTGTGTTCTGTTTGTTGGGATGCATGTCAGACACAACAATTATTGTCTCTGCTACAGTCGTAGCTGATGTGTATTTTGTTATTGTTAATGAAAGCTCTGGTCCTGTAGAGCGGACTATTTGTCTTCTCTCACAGACAAGAAAATTTGGTTTGATGCTGTGTTTTTAATAGCCCTACATATGCTAGTCAGAAGCGATAATGCCGTTTAGTTATGATGGAGGTAGTCGGTGACATAACCAGTTGGAGAATATTAGCCTTTCCTTTCCGTGCAACAAAAAACCTTGGAGAACACAATCTCAGTGACGACCACAACTATGATGGAGAGAACAATGTTTTAAGAGTTTGTTCTTCATTTATGGCAGTAGTATATTTATTGGATCCCCCCCTTCCTTTGAAGGAGACATATGGAGGAGTCGGCCTCTTCTGTTTGCTCAATATGGCCTGATTATGGAGATGATTATTACAAAAGGTCAGGCAGACTGAACTCTAACAAAAGGGAGCCGCTCCAGGTGCCTCCCGCTGCGTTTTGTTTGCCTGCCCATCTGGCCGATGGCTTCCGGGGCTCTCTGGCGAACGGTCGCTCTCCAGAAGGCCCACCGAGCCATTAGTCAGGGGGGCTCCCGCGCTCAGACGGAGACGTCCGACGCTCAGAAGCGTTTCGCTCGTAGCACTCAAAGTGTGGGCCCTTTAAAACCGACGTTTAAAAAAGCCTTTCCTCCGTGGTTCTCTCAACTGCTTTTGGCCTGCAGGGCACGCATCCTCATTAGTGACCTCTTTTGACCCATGTTTAATTCAACCGAAAATGTCCGTGTTTGGATACAGCAGATTTTATTTGGGGAAAAATTATTTGAAACACAGAAAGACAGACAGACAGAATGACAGATAGATTGTCTTATATACAGTAATGCATTTCAAATGTCTATGACTCTTAGAAGAAAAGTCTTGATTTTCATTTAAGTTCTTATTCAAATAAGGTGTTTTGAGAGTTGGGGCTTGTGAGATATTAAGCCGTTTAGAATGATCAAGTTTTGAACAATGAGACGTCACAAAATGTGACTATGACTCATTTGGTTTTCACACAGGAATAGTGAGGTGTTTTCATTCCAGCACTTTGCAGTTTCCCACCAATCTTTATTTAATCCAGTGAGAAATGAGCATCCATCCTGGTTTCAGCTCTTTAAGCTCATTGTGCTAGCTTCTAGATCAGCTGTGAGATCAGTTTCTTGATTTCATGCTTCTGGGTTTCAACTTCTAATTTTAATTATTTAACTCTCCCAATCTTTTTTATAATTGAGATCTTAGCCAGATTTCTGTATAAGTTCATGAATGACAGTGACATGAAACATCCCATTGTGGGCTAATCTAGGGTTAAAACAGTACAGGTGTACTCGGCTGATTAGCTAATTTGGCTAGTGCAATTGTTGATAACGAAAACCTGCGTACGCACAGGCCCTGCAGGAGTGGAATTGCCCAACCCTGTTCTAGATCATGAAAATGAATGCTTTGCATTGAATATAAGCCACAGACTCCTACACCGCTCTTATATTACAGGCCTATGAATCATGGTCTACACCACCGGGTGAAGTAGCCGCGGCCAGCAGTGGCTGTGGTTGTGGTTCACATGGGCACTGAGCCCGTCTGTAGCCTGTGGCCAATTTGCGTCCCATTGCTTTGTGGAATTTTAAGCCCGGCAAGTTCCTGGAATCTCACAGCCCCCCAAGAAGGAATCCTCATACTCATTAGGTTCTTTCCGAAAAGAAAAGAAATCTTCTTGATCCCCGTATGTGGGCGGTCCCTCGGCTTAAATCCGTTACCGTCTCCTTGTTATTTAATGAGCCGCGGCCTTGATTTTGACTTGCAAATGAATCCGAGGGCGTGGCGGCTGGTTTGCATTGCCGAACACGTGAGCGCGGAGACGTTTGCGTGCCTTGTCACGGTCCGGCCGATCTCGTCCCCTTTGACGCCTCCGCTCTCCTCCGTCAGGAGGTCTCTGATTGAATCCCTCCCTTGCTCGTTTCCTCAGATACCTCTGTGAGGATGTGCTTCAGCATTGCTTTACCTGCTCATCTCACGTCGGCCCAGGACATTACGCTCCAACACAGAATTTGCCCAAGTCAATGCACCTGGATTTTATTTTAAAAAAGCACTGCGTTCTGCACACAACTGCTCTGGTTCTCCACCTGTGAACGGAGAGTTTTGGTTATTTCACATAGAAAGAATTCTACTTTTTCTCCAAACCCTTTGCTCAGAAAGAGGCCAAGAACAAGGGTCGGTTCTTCTCTGTGTGTTCTGGGAAGGGGCCCGTGAGCGATCTGGTGTTGTTTGAGATTCTGGAGAGGTGTGCAATCAGTGCAAGGAAATTGCTTTAATGATGGCCTTCTTACCACGCTGCCCTCTGTGGAAAAGGCCACCGTATCCAGCAATATGTTCGTCTTGCTTTAATGTCATAGCACACTACTTCCTGTTTGTATTTGGCTGGAACTTTCAAGGTCGATTAAACTCTGCACACAAAACCGATAAATGGTAAATGGCATAATTAATTACAAATATGCGGACCAGGCCGCACGACTATCTAAGACAGGTGTTCTTCTATCTCTGCCTTTAAAAACACATGATGCTTCAGTATTGTTGAGAATCAAGTTGCACAGCAAAACAAAAAGGAGGCACAAGATCAGAGAATCAGATTTTAATAAACATTTGTTAAGGCAAATTAGATTCTAACAAGGGGGTGGGAAAGAAACCCTCCTGGAAGGGAAACCTAAATGATTCCATCAGTGACAGAAGCCATAAATCCGGATAAACCAGGGAGAGGGACGGAGGCCCACTGATGAGGGCTGTCACCGCCTGGATCCGCGTGATTCATTCCATCCCTCTGCGCTCCCGTCTCCGCGGCAAACTGAGCGGCGTTCCCATCGGCGACCCCGCGAGGGGGACGCGGTCCAAGCTTCTCGGCCCGGCGGCGTGTCCGAGCGTGTGGGAATGACGGGTTGGAGGCAGGCGGTTGGCTGACTTTCTCTACAGGGAATCCCATGTGACTGGGTTTGGCCAATCACACGGCTGCCTGCTGTGATGGCTGGGACTGGCAAACACTAGTTAGCTTGCAACTGCTAGCTAATTGTCAAAATAAAAGGAAGAGCTTTGACGTCTTTTGCTTATCTTGTTCTTGGAGTGAACACACATTGAGGGCACTGTTGGCTTCTCTCTGAAAAATAGAAGTGGAGAAAGTCTTTGCAATGTTACAATTCTTTTAAAATGACAGTTTATTGTAATTTTTCAATTAAGTAAAGCAGCATTTAGTCTTGAACCTGGGGGCACTACTGACCCCTTACAGGGCTAATACAATTGTGCCTTTAAAATGTTAAAACATGAAATTGTCTGCATTCAAAAAAAATTTTTGTGACCGAATGAATTTAGATGGCTGATTGTTCCTCTCTTTAGGTCTGTTCTGCCAGACCTGTGTCCTGTGAACTATGGTCAGGCCTTCAGATGTGCTGTTTTACGGTCGGTACCACATACTGTACATGCAGCATATGCATAATTGAGCCTGGTGAGCACTGAGCCTGACCCTCCTCCTCCAGTTGGTGATGCAACCCTTTTCAGTGAAAAGAGAAAGGCAAAACCCTGTCAAAAAGGGTTTTTTTCTCTCCTTTAGACGGTTCTCAGGTCGCAAAAATACATTACGAGTCCTGCAGGGAAACTTCCTGCGAGTCTGTTATTGTGTGATTTGAGTGGGGTGATTCTTCCATTGTTTAGAAACTTCAAAGGCCTAGCAGTGTCGTTTTTGAAGTGATATTACAACATTAGCGGTGAAAGCTTCCAAGTGCCTTCCGAGTATCCTGTCTAAGGTACTTTTCGTTTGAAATAAATAAAAAGGAACTATTGGAAGCATATTCCGTTGTCATCATTTTGAAGCGTGCAGCATATAAACTTAGGAAAAAAATGGAAGAATGGAAAACCATCTATGGCCTGAGGAAGGCTGCTTACCTGAATTTTTATGTTGTTGCACTTCCAAGTTGTTTTTTACACACTTATTTTGATTATAATGATGTGAATCCATGTTTTTTTCAGTCCTAGTCACCATTTTCAGGAGTCATGCCCTATCCTCATTTCTTCTTTTACAAATCTAGTGAAATCTTGTGACGAGCTAGTCAGTTTTCCTGGGCATGGCACCCTGTTTGAAGTATTGGACCCATTTTTCCTAAAGGCAAAGTATTCATCCTCTAAATGGCTTCAAAGACTTGGCTTGAAGAAATGTAGATGTCGTCCCAAATATTGATAATTGGCCACAATAACATTACCCAGCCATAGTTTTGTGAGCTGTGATTGAACAGGTGGACTGTGAGCAACCATATATCTGCTTTCTACATTGAGTCAACGGTGGAAGTGCCAAATAAAGCTGTCCATTAATTTGACAACGTATTCGTTGCACTTCAGTGTTACAATTCAGTGTACTGAACTGCACATTTGTTTAAGGTAGAGATGAAAATACATTGCAGCGTGTTTTGGACCCGTCACTATGGGAAGTTAGGAGGGGTCAGACTTGCTGCACTGGTCTTACGATGGTGGCCTGTCACCAGCCACCGCTTGTTTTCGCTCCGCGGTCTTCCGGCAGTGTTACGCGGTCAGTGTGCCGCCGCCGGTGCAGGCAGATCGCAGGCCCCCTACTGGCCAATCAGGCGCTCACGCTCAGTCCCTTCAGGCTGAAACGGCCCCTCCCCGGGTGATGCTTTGGTCAGTCGCGTGCCACCCCATGGTGGGACTCCAGTCGCGATTACCCCTGGAACAGGTCCAGTTTTGTCGGGATTTGATGTTGTGAGGCTCCTCGGTGCGACGAGGACGACTCTTTCAGCTGGATAGGAGGCCCAGGAGGACCTGGTTAACCTATTTTGAATGTTGAGGATTGGCCTATAAATATTTAACAACGAAAGAAGAGTTTTTGCACCTTTACATCAGTGACAGCATAGCACTGTAGCGAACAGAAAATTCAGTTTGATGCATTTCTTATTCTCTCTTGACAGCCATGTCTCCGTCGACCACAACCAAGAAGTACTAGACAAATAACAAAAGAAAAGTCCCTTTAGCTTGGAGGCTAGCTTGTTTAAGTGAGACTAGATTGGCTCTCCCACTCACCGACTCCCAAGTACATGCTGTTCATAAAAGAAACAATGGCCTGTATTAAATCTTTATTTGTCCGTAACTTAGAAGTAAACAAAAGTGTTACACTTTTTTTTCTTTACAAATTCAGTTTGGAGAGAAACTTTAGTGATTGCTGAGCTCACCAAACTGCATTTGTTTAGGGAAAAAAGACAATAATTCTTTTTTGTGGCTTAGGAAAAATGTTGACTGAATTCCAGCTTTTGTCCTTGCTAATCAAAAACCAGTTCCCAAATACAGGACAATAGACAACAGGAACAGCACAATTGATGCAAATGTTGTCTTATCATGGGATTACATTATTTTACATCATAGTGTGCTCAGAAAAATATGCCATCTACTCTAATGCCAACAGGATTCTGTGAGTGTTAATATAGATTCCTTACTCCTGATCTTGTCCACCCCCATGTATAGAGCTGTCATTACTCATCAGTGACTTCCCGAGTTGAACCAATAATAGTGTACTGGTATGGAAAGTCATTTGGGTGGTTCGTAAAAGGATTTGATCTGTATGAACCGCCCAAATGACTTTCCATATCAATACACTATTATTGGGTCAGCTGAGGGAGTCACTGATGACTAATGGCAGCTCTATACATTTTGGAGGACATTGAGGCTCATTCTCCCATGAAACAAAATAAAAATGTTGCATAACCCAGTAGACAGCCATTTTATGTCGAGGTGGAAGTCTTTTTTTTTTTTTTTGTCAGAGCCCTGGCCAGTGGTTGGAGCATAAAGAGTCGCATGACAAAAAATGCAATACAGTGTAGTACAATACAAATACGTCCATAAAACAGTATCAACAAAACCATTAATGGCTTTGTTGACATCTCCGATAAAATGAATTATGTTATCTGTGATTTGTAGTAATAACAGAGCGCGCACACACAGCATTATGGGATGGATGTTTTCGATGCCGCTGCCAGCAAGCTGTGTGTGGAAAATGTGGCCAATGACCAAGTGAATACAAATGTTGATAAAAGAGAACAACAACTATATATCATCTCCCAAAACATTATCTAGTCATTTGAGTTCAAAGAAGCTTGGTGAAGTTCCAGAAATTTGTAAAGGTCATTGTTTAGACAACAACTTAATCCTGTGAGGCTATTTCCACCTGAGAGAGCCCACTGATTGCAATCTTCACTTCATTCCGGCCCCATCACATAATAAAATGCGTATTCCTGGCAGCTCGTCAAAGACGTCTGGCCAAGAAGCAGTGAATCATCAGCGAAGAGAACGAGCCCCTTTCGCACCAAACTGCAAAAATGGAAGCTGTTTACCTGTGTAGACAAGCTGGCTCTACCCTCTTACGACCCTCCTCACCAGTGACTGATGGCACCAAAATGTCAGCAAATTGCGGGTGTGGCACGTCTGTGTGGTGCTAGATGAATCGGTCTTTTAACCATCTCGTGATTAGACTTTTATATATGGATACCAGAGACTTGTTTTCAAAGCCTTAATTTGTTTTCCATTATTAGATTACTTTGATTGTTTGTAGTGTTTGAGTTTCTGCGGACTCAACAAAATAATTTATTATACTACATTAACCTTTTTTCTTCCATTTTGAACAATGTAAATTGTTAGAACAAAATGGATAGAATAATTTACTCAGTTAACTTCACAAGGTAAACACAGAACTGCACTTTGAGAGCACAAGTTGTTTCCTGTACAAACAAATGCAGGGAATTGATAAGCTCCACCTGATGATTTAATAATGTGTATGTGAGAAGGATTAGGCTGACATGACGTTTTGTGTGCGGAGTGCTATTCTTTGGGTTGCTTAACCAGCAAAAGCCAGTATTAAATGGCATCTGCAGGAAGAGTGGGCCTTTTTATCATGTGCAGTAATGCAGAAAATCCATTATAAGCTTAAGAAAGGACAGGAAGCTTGACAAAGTTTTGACTGCTGAGCATGTTTTTAGCCAGACGAGCAGGGAACTGAGGAAGAAATTAAAACTGAGCACTGATACTGGTGTTCGTAGCATACGAATGGCGAATGCCACCAGCTACACTTACAATGTACGCAGTTGTTGGCTCAGACAGAAATGACAGTCGGCCATCTTGGCTCCAAACAGCCCAGTTGGTTCCTACTTGGTCCAAACGTGGGGCAGATCTGGCTTTTCCCGTATTGTGAATAAAGCTAATCCGCTGTTATTTATTTTCCTATCCAGGGACACCCATATTTTACATGTTCAATAAAGCTAGGCAGCTATGCGGCTTCAGTGCCTTACTCAAGGGGCAAAAGCATTACCCTAACCAGGATTACAGTAGATTCTGCAGCTTGCCCAGTTTCCAAACTACAATTCCTGCACTCCAAAAAACAAGACAAGACTAGGTCAAAACCTAGTATATGGCTGGACCTCTCCGGCCGACCAATGGTGTAACTTCATAACTCGGCCGACCAATGGTGTAACTTCATCACTCAGTCAGTCAGTCAGGGACATTCGCGTTTGTAGGGCTGGCCCCGCTGTTGCGGGCCAGCCAAAAACCTGCTCTTCTATGCAGACACATTTGTCCCATGGCTTGTAATGTGTAACATAATTACAAACAGGATAAAAGCTGATGGAATAATCTATTAAGACCTGTAATTAACACATGAAATGACAAAGCATATAGATAGGGGTCCAGTGAGTGACCCTCCGTGTGTGATTCCACAGAGGATGCTATTTAGTGGCTTGCTGCTGTCGTAATTTGAGCCCTCAAAATCCACCTGTCCACCACCGCCACCACCCAGGTACATTTTGTTCCTCAAAACATGAGACTGAACTGTGCTTGGTAGTTTTTTTTTTTTTTTGGTTTGTTTTGGGACTGAGTTATATTTTAGCTTTGGTAGCATAGAATGAAGACTATATCATAAATATTCTTTATGAACAGTCATATTATGACTTCTACATTAACTGCTATATCGTAGGCTGAGAAATGCAACAGAATATCTTGCTCCCAAAAATCTTATGAGCACACCAATACCCTGCCCCCAAGTACTACTTATTTATTAGGCTAAGAATGAGCTGAAGGATCTTCCCTTGGTCTCTGCTGCACTTGCATGTTTTGAGGGAAGGAACCAAAAAAATTTAGCAGCAATGATCGTTTAACGCGTGAGCGGTGAGCCAGGGAGGGAGGGAGGGAGGCTGGCTGAGTTAACAGGGCTGGCTCTCCCTGGCCGGCCTGCTGGGAGGCCCTGGGAGCTTCTCGGGCGGCGGTGGCAGACAAACTGGGCCATCTCCTGGGACATCACGGAGACATTAGTCTCAATCTGTTCCAGGCAGAGCCGCCACCGCCAAACGGCCACAAGCGGCTCCTGCCTCCGGGTGGCGAGCGGCAAAATGACCTCGTCTCGCATTAGTGCGGTGACAGACAGGGTCCCGAGAAGGGGGGGGGGGGGGGGGCATGTGCCTTTGTATGTATGTGTATGTGTGTGTGTGTGTGTGTGTGTGTGAGAGATTGTGTGTATGTGTATGTGCATGTGTTAGTGTGCACCCCTGTGTGTGCGCATGCACTTAATGTTCACAAGCACGCCAGAGTGTGTACGCACGTGTGTATTCCGTGTATGCATCTGTGTGTATGTGTGTGTGTGCATGCATGCAAGCATGTTACCATAATGTTCAGAAACATACCAGTGCATGTATGCACACATGTATTGTCTGTGGGTGTGTAGGTGTGTGTGTGTGTGTGTGTGTGGGTGGCTGGGTGGAGCGGGGTCATAGAAATTGTAGCATTAGCAGTCACCATTTGTCATGATTTGCACATAAGCTCAGATATTCTGTAAATTAATTAGTGCTGTTTATTTGCTATCAATGGACAAAGAAGATTAATCTGCGGCATTAGAGAATCGATCCCTTCTGCGCCCAGAGGGCACAGTGTCTCAGTTCCTCCTGATAGATACACAGGAAGCGTTCTGATGCAATCTCCTTGTGAAGCGACCACAGGTCCCCCTGCAGTCATTCTGTCACACGGCAACTGATGCCTCTATAAAAAGAAATAGGAAAACAGGTGCCAATTTAAAGTGAATGTGAAGCGTTTCATTAGCCGCCAAAGTATAACTCATCCATTAGCGTTTCGCCTTACTGTAAACTCCCGCAAAAACAACCTATCAGATTATCTGACGCCTCATTTAAATGTTAATGTTGATTTGATGGAGTGTGCCACCTTTTATGCTAGCACAATAACTAATGGTACGCCTGTACTCGCGCTCAAACTTGGGCTGCTTGCCACCTCCCTTGCCGTAGGCCTATGCGATTGCCTGCGTTCGCTGAGCGGAGAAAACAAGGGGAAAAAAATGGGAACAAAACCAGTTTGTTCAAAGAATTAATTTTTTGCATATTTACATTTGAATCGTGTCGGCTGCCGCGCTCCTTTAAATTTTTACTTGTTTACCCGGCCTTGCACGCGTCTGCCACCCCTCTGGTCCCGCTGAGGTTGGCTGCTCAGGAGTTACCGCTTAAAATGACTTCTAATGCTCTCTGCAAGTTCAGAACCCAGGGAAAGCGGGTGTTTGGATTTATGGAGCAGGCAGCTGTTGCCGTGCTGTTTTATAAATCGTCGGCGCGACTAGCGAAGCACCTAGGTTTAATTTGATTAAATTAGGGGAACAGCGTGTGCCAATTAAGTCCGTCTTTTAATGGAATCCTGGATGTGTGCGCCGTTTGCCGTTTGCCTGAAAATTGTGAGTTCTGGCACCAGTTCTATCCTTGCTCGTTATTTGTTATTTATTCGTGATGGATGCTCAATATCCAAGGTGACACGCATGTAGCTCGCGGCTATATGTTAATCCGTTCGTACAGCTGGGTGTTATGCTGGAAAAATTATGGGTTGCTTGCTCACATTTACAGTGATGTGGCTGTGCCCCATCTGGGGAATGGAACCAGCGTCCCCTGGGTTATAAGCCCCATTGTCTTAACCACAAAACATTGCTGCCATCGCACACAGCAGATGGAGGTGGTCCTTATGCGGCCTTTCCTCTTTACAGCTTTGGTTTTTTTAGGCAAAAGTTATTTCTGTATGCTAATAATCAGGCGACCATTATGCTGGAGGCACGGTGTCTTGTGTAATCAGTGCCGCACAAAAGCCATCAGGTATTTTTCTCGATCAGTTTAGACGCAGGTAGACAATGGGACGAAACGGCAAAGGCCCTCCCTTGAAATCTAATACTTGAATTTCCAAATGTAACCAAGTCCCATGTTTAATGGATAACAATATCCAGTAATGAAACATGTATTGTCCTCAATAATCGCAAAGATATCAACAAGTCACGCATTGAATGGCATGGCGTACTGTTTACCAATGCATCCAGTGCTTTATTTCATTGGAGCAGTTATGTTTTTATTCATTAAAGATGTTTAGTTTTTTGTTCAGCTGCATAAATGTAGTATTTAGCCTTTTACAAACACTTGTCACGACACAAGTTGCCTTCTCCTCTTAACATTACTGCCCATCAGCTGGACCCTACTGAGTGTGTACTGAACACTGTGCCTGGAAGGTTTTTTTTGGCAATTTTTCACTGGGAATAAACCACAAACTGTGTATTGCACATCTAAGACTAACTCCTTCTTTGCCATATTTCTTGCAACCATGGTGCCTGTTGTACTGGCACTACAGGCTAAAAGTATTAGGCTACCTGTAGTTTTTTTAAAAACTTGTGGTAGATGGGATTCCACTCAATTTAAGCCCTGCTACAGCTCTCACAGGAAGGCCTCTGTCCATGTACCTTTTCTCCATTACTTATTACTGGACCATGTCTCAATAACATGTGCTTGTAATGAAGAAATAAGAGCTCACTTATTTAAAGTCTTTTACACTCAACTCCATGAATGTTAAAGTGCTGCACTTGCCTTAAATGTTCCAAAATACTAGCAATTGGCATAAAGCTCTTTCTATAGTAAATCTGCCATTCAAATACATTGATTAATCACTATCATGTGTTATTCAAATGCTTTCTACTGCAGACTCTGAACTGCAGTTTGGGTGCGTGCACCGATAGTATTCGTCCTTCACTCTGCTAACATCCTGACCGGACCTTCTCTCTTAGCGTCTGGATGAAATTCTTCCACAATGTAGCTTCAGATGATGTCAGGTTTCCCCCGGAATTGAGTTTTTTGTCATCTTCTGCAGTGGCGACAGCTGATTGTGTATTTTTTAAAAGAGAGCTAGAGATGATTTAGCACAGTCAATGCAAAACCTTTGAGCGCAATGCTTTCACTTCAACATTTCCTTTTAGAATCGAATGCCTTTTGTCAGATGCATCTTCACGATTGCTGGCCAAGGCAGACTGATACTGCAGATTGACCTCAAAAAGAATTAATTTTTTTATTTTTTGCTTAGACGGGGATTAATAAGTGGTTCACAGTCCCTTCATTCATCGGGGCTTTGGATTACACTCAGTTGTGTATTGTGCAGTGGGGTCAAGTTGCTCTCACAGTCAAGAACACACTATGTGCTTGCTTCAAGAGTTTTCAGGGAAGATTCGAGGGCTTTACTTGTCCTCCTTATAAAACTACACATTCAAATAATTCTTGGGTTTGACAAAGCGGCATAAAGACGGTAGAGGTCTACATTGGGCTAGAAATGAGGCCTGTCTTTACAGCCCAACCCAAACCAGTCCGACAAGCTCTAGTCAAATTTTAGGCCTGAACTTGATAGAGCCTGATTTCTGAAATAAGGCAACACCATGCAGTACGATGGAAAATTATGCAGTGTTTCTAGCAGGAGAGCTTCTAGTGAATGCGCTTGCGATTGTGGAATGGGGGCTCAACACATCTGCCAGCTGTTAACAACGATTCACAACGATGGCTGATTGGTTGAAGTGAGCGCACGTGCTGTGATTGGTTAGGAGTACAGTGGGCATTAGCGAAAGGATGTCTTAAAATCTGATTGGTTGGAGTAGAAAAGTAGAAAAATCTGTTTGTAGATAAATGAGCACTTCTTGCTGTTTGGAATGTCTCAAAAACTGTAAGCGATTCATCGTGTGCCAGCTGATGCACAAATGCACATCGAACCAATGCCAAAAGAATACCCATAATTGGTCAATCTTTTGAGAAAAAATAGCACACTTCAAGAAATTAAAATGTATTATTACCTGCAAGTACTTGTTTTCATGGGTTTGCCTTAACCGTCATTTTACAGTAAATGGTATATTCCAAGCAGAGAAGTTGGAGTCAGTTTGTTTAAGGAGCTCAGTTAGCATAGAGAGGGGACGTGTAGGAGGTAATGCGGCTGGTGCGCTTACGAGTGCTCAGTTGCAGCGTTAGACTGATCCCTCCGTGAAAGTCTATTGTCATTTACACTAGACTTTGCCGAGCTTATGGCAACCCTATGTTTCTGTTTTTCTCAGCCTTTGTTTTGAATGTGGATTACTGCACAGTAAATATCCTTCTCTTCCTGCACAGTCTCATAAATAAATTCACCTCATTTTAAATCTGGAGTCTTCCTCCCACATCCTTTGGCCATGCAACATGTTATATCTTTCACATTGGATACAGATGCAATCTGTGTTAAAAAACAGTGCCAATTCTGGTTATTTAAGCAACCCCTTGGTTTAATTGTCATGTTGTTATGGTAAGTTTGGTTATATTGGTTTTGGTAGCTGTCACACGCCGGTGTGACACCCCTGGGAGAGAGATGCGGCAGTTCTGGGTGTGTACTGTCGTTTGCCGCATGGTGAGAGAGAGAGTGCACCCGCACCAACACAAAATCAAATAAACATACAACTTCACCCTTCCCCCTCACAGGTTCCAGGCTAAAGCAATAAATTAAAACAACAAACTAAAATAACAAACACAAAATAAATTAAAACGGAGTGACAGCTTTTCAGCTCGCCGCTCCTAGCTGGCCAGCTTTTCAGCTGACCAGCTCCTCCCGCTTTTCACTGATGGGTTTTCTTCATTTTTGTGCGCCAACAAGCAAAACTCAAAAACTTTCTCTCTGTGTGTGCTCCCGGTCTCGGCCCCGAACTGTGGAGAGGAGCACACCTATAAGCACCCGGGCTGGTTAGTTAACACAACCCAGGAGCGGGTGCTCTCTCTACCAGCCGGCATTGCCGAGACCAGTCCGCTTCTCTGCTGGACCGAATGCTGACGGCAAAACTCTGCTGCTGAACTGAAGCATTCTTTATGCGCAGTAATGAATCCGTTGTGGCCACTTGTAGCCTCTGTAGTATCAATGTACTTATCCTGGCTAATTCAGACTCGCATAACCCATCTGTTATCACCACCAGATCATCATATCTTGTTAATAAGTGTATGGAGGCTGCCTTTAATTGGGCCAGTTGATAATTGGTTGATTTTGGCTGGGGGGGTGGGGGGAAGGGGCGTGGTTATTGTGACTGAAATCAGGGCTATGCTTTATCCTCTGCCAGACTGAACTATGTGAGGTTGACTGTGAAAAATTAGATTGGGCTAAAACCCATCCCTTTGTGTGTCTGTTTGCCATTTCCACCTGTGTGCGCTTGCTTTTTGGGCCATGAATGTTGGGGCAGATCCTACCCAGCTACTGTACTTACGGGCGAGGAAACTTGAGTAGGAGTGGGCGGCACGCAGAGAGTCAACAGCCTTTATTGAGTCTCAGGTGGCAAGTGCACTTGCGTCAGTGATTACAGGATAACTGCTAAATATTCAAAGGGAAGGGTGCTATTTGTCAAAAGTCAGTTCCTAGCCCTGTTTACCGAAGGGATAAAAATGTTTTAAAAGCTCCAAATTACCCGCGCAGATTTGGTTTTGCGTAGCTGTTGCATGAAATGAGTCCTTTTTCCAGGAATGTACTCGATTCTTTAAGGAAGACGTGCTGCTAAAAGGATTTAAATGGTTGGCTGTCTCTCGTGTCATTCCGAGGTGCTCTGACTGAGGGCAGGTTATTATTGTGATTTATTTATTTGGCAGACGCCCTAATCCAGAGTGACTTATGGAGAAGTAGAAAATGCTCCACAGAATACTAATAGCAAATAAGCAAGTTTCCCTCCAGCCACAGAACAGCAACAACCCCAGAAGGAGCAACCCTTTGCCTTTTGAAGCACGAATCCCAAAGCGTAGCATCTCAACCATTAATCAAAAGCTTTTGACTATCTGTACAACAGCTTTAAAAAACAGCTTTAAGATGTCGGTTAGATAGTCGTTTAAATCATGTAGGGGAAGGCAAGTGAGTAATTAAGGAGGACTCTGCTGGCAAAAAATATTCCACGCTTAAGAGTTCATGGGCAAAATTCTTTATATCTGCAATTAGAACTGAAAATGGTAAACCTTCCTTAAACACTTTTGTCATTAGTACACATTTAGATTTATCCTTCAAAAAATGTACTTCACAAAAAAGCTGTAGATACAAAATTAGATTCCTTTTGGAAACAAATTTTAGTTGAATAAAATTAATTCTAATTGTCGAATAATCTTTCTTCGATGAATGAAATGAATGGTCAAATGACAAATTACCATTTGATTTTACAAATCTCATGGGAAAGCTTTCCGAGTGAGTTTTAAAATATACTGGCAACTGAATTGACTGTGAATATGCATTAAAGAAAAAGGAACTACCCCCAACATTATATAAAGCTGAACTTACTGAAGTAGGATTGATGTAGTGAACAGTTTGATATGCCAACACAAAGGTACACTGCCAATTTTCAGAGCTTATTAAAATGGCGCCCAACATATTTTAATGTTAAATGAAAAATGTTTTTAACACGTCACGTTTACAGATCAACTGTGTCACTAATGCAGTGCTCGCGGTTGTCACGGTGTCCGATTTGACTGGCGTGAAGGGGCCTCAGGAGCATGGTGTGAGAGGAGGTAGGGAGAGTAGACGATTGGGTGCAGAATAAGTGAGAGCTGTGAAGGCCAGTTGGGGTGCAGGGTTGTGGTGGAAGAGTGAGGCTTCATGAGCCCCACAGTGGGTGGAGCTACAATACGCTGACTCATTTCGGCCAATTAACATACATGGCTACCCACAGGTAAACACTGCGATTGGCTCAAATTGCTGAAATCCTGGTAACTCACGGTGACTCACAAATTTTGTGGGCCGTGAAGTCTTGGGTGGCTTTACCTCAATCCTTTTTTTTTTTTTTTTGGACCATGGCATGTTTACTTCCTTGATGGTGTTCAGGTGTTGTTGGGCAGGTAAGTGCGCTCCAAGCACACTTTGCTGTGCACCAAAAAGCTGCACTGTGGTCCATCAAAAAGGGGTGGCCTTGATCCTCTTCCAACCGAACTCCAGATTCAGACTGAAACAAACAAACCGTAAAACATTGGGAAATAAACCTTGCTCTGACATCACCTCTATAACGTTCCTCGTTACGGCACCTGGAAACAGGGACCCATTTGGAGGAGGTGGTAAAGAAATTCATGGGTTCCTCTGATCATTACAGATTGTTCTCTTTCTCATTGCTGATTCTTCAATAATGGCACATTTTTCCCACAAGAACCAAAAAACCTCCATTCAGCTTGCAGTTCATTGCACATGCTCCTCATATTTGTAGGGTCTCTATTAGGGGGCAAATCAACAATATCCTTTTTTAAAAAAGAAAAATGGCAAAAAAAAAAAAAAAAAATGCCCTCTGGATATTAGCCAGATTACAGAACAACTATGTGTTATTTCTGCCTTAATTTGATGACTTAATCAGGAAACAAAACCCTGCTACTGGCCTTTGAAGGCCACAAGGTGAGATATCTAACAGCTGTCTGAAACGCTGGCTCTGGTATGAAATGCACTCATGCTGACAGCAAGCTTTCTCAGACGCCAGAGTTTGATCACAGCAGTCCCTTCAGATGAATACAGTCTCTGGAATTCAGTGCGTTAAAGTGACTTGGCACGTACGCCGCAAAAAAAACCGGCCGACCTCAATCGTCTGTGCCGGGCTGCTGTTTGGTCTGCCCAGTGAGAGAATCCCGTGGAAATTGAGACCCTTTTAAATAAGGAATAAAGGAGGTTTGGAGGGGGTTGGCTGTTGAATCGCAAACGGTTGTCTGACTTTCCAAAGTAAGATAAATTACTGTTAAACATCAGTGATTACCTGGACCTGTATTTCCAGTATTTAGCGAGTAGTACAGATGTGGAACTCATTCTGTCAGGAATGGCAGAGGGGCAGCACGCTTTCTAAGGTTGGACTGCAGTGCATTGCTGCAAGAGAGTACAAAGAGACAACAAAAAGCCTGTTAGAGTATCACCCCGCTATAGTGTCTTAATAAAACAATAATAAACTACGAACCCATAGTATTTATCAGTGTACACTGACACTATTTAAAATATATATATATATCTACAGTTTACACTATGTAATAAAACCCTTTGTTCAAGTTAAGGACATAATGTTTTTATTTTAGAATTTATTTATTATTTTTCCCCATTTTTGTAACTCGTTCTGTAGCACAGGACTAGCAATTGAAAGCCACACACAGATGGAGACGGAGAAGTGCGTCACATCTGGGACATTAATTGCTTAGTCCCGGTCCAAGCCAAGGTCACACAGGCCCATTTATTCTTGCGCGCGGAGTGCACAGCTGCACTGTGAATTAGAAAATGAGGCTAGCGACTCAGGTAGCCTGCTATAATTCTGGGACAAACTCCTAATCGACACACTCGAGCCAAGGTGCTACTTCTTTAAAGTGGACACCTGGCTGTACAAATGGGTAACATCGAAACTGTGAAACAACCACTGTTGGGTGCCCTGTATTTGTAACATGAAGGCGTCATTCTTAAACGAGTACACCGGAATTCCGCACTTATGTTTATCTTTGGCTAATGGGCGACCCTGCATTTTGGTATTGCACAAGCAGGAATGTATCGCAGACGTCTCAAAACCAGGTGCCATTCACCTGTCCTCAGTAACTCCAGTTTGGCTAAGAGGTTAAAGAATGTCATGCGCTATTTTGCTTGTGAATCGTCAAGCTTGGAGACGTAAATGCATTTCATTAACGTATTTGTCTTGAATAAGGTCCTTTGGGACCCAGAGCTTGCTCTAAATGAAACTTTCCATCGATCCAAGTGTGCGGAAGTTATTTTCTTGACTTTGAAAACTTTACAGCTCATTAGCAAAGCCTTTCTCTAGGTGAGTGGTGGCTATTCATAGCATAAACATATTTGTCATAATGGCAATGTGTGCGCTTCCTGTTCTCCCGCAATGTGACAGTTCTTCCCAGTCGTGATTATCATTGCAAGCTGGACAATTAACAGACTGGTTTCTCATTATAGTCTCCACTGCCAATGTGTGTTTAATGTAGACTCACCCACGGCAGGTTACTGCAGAGCTCTCCTTCAAACACAGCCTGCTAATGAAAAAGTGTTGTTCCTTTCCTGTCACCTTTTGAGCACCAAAACAAGGCCGTCATTACAGGCTATCTCGAACGTTTCAAAAGCCAATCTCTGCTTAGTATCCTCCAGAGTGTCATTGCTGTTGTACCTGGCTTTCTTTGTGCTAGCTGTCAGCTACTCTGATAAGAATGTTTTCTTTTTTTTTTTACAAATGTTGCCATTAGAACCTGGATTTCAAATGCTGAAAATTAACCATCGCCACCACCACCTGCCCCCATAACTAACGCACACACACACACACACACACACACACACAAACAAAACACACACTCTAGGCCCTTCTCTATCACTGTGCCAAACAACCATGACCTTCTTGTTGACAGAGTCACCGGCAGTGGATGAAATCTCATGTTGGCAATGAAAAAAAATTGTCCGTGTTCGAAATTCAAAAGCACTGCCACCGTTTCCAGGCCTTGTCTCTGTATTGGCAGTAATCAGCTTGTGCTCTGTTCAGCTCTTACTGTAAAACATGTGCACACCATTAAAAACAAATCTTAAAATCCAAGAATGCTGAGTGCTAAAATGCCTGTTAGCATTTTAGAAATGTACCGTTTGGAATCTGTTGTTGGCAAAATAAGCCCTGGTTTGATCATCAATTCTTCTCCTACATCGACTCAAATGCAGCTGCTACTTTTTGTTACCGAAGTGAGCATAACTTTCATTACTTTTGGTGATCACTGAATTTGTAAATCTACATTTCTGAAGAAAAGAGCTAACTTGTGCATTTAATTGTGGGCCTAATTTGAGGACAAAATCCAATCCTAAAACTTTATAGGCGCAGTAAGAACAGATGGACGCCACTCCTTTGTGGGTGAAGAGAGAACATTCTGTGTATAAACTTAAGAGTTTATGTGGGGTCTGGGCCTGCAGAATTCAAATTAAACAAAACAAAGAGGACATGCATTTCCTTCCATGAGGCAAGCAATTCTAACTTGTAATGCATGCTGTTTTTTGAAGCACGCTTTCATCCTGTCCGTTCTGGTTCTGAAATCTTTGAACAATGAATCAACAGTTGTCTTTTTACATAAGCTTCTTCTGGTCATGTAGAGCACGTTGCTTCAGAATTTGAGGGAAGTGAGGGGCAGCAGTCATGGGCGATTGTTTAGCACATTCCTAGCACATTGCTAATGGATGAGCGTGGGATCGATACTGTCTATTTATGCGCATGTTATGGTACGATGTAGGTGAACTCTTCTGAACTTGGCTATTGGTGGACTTGAAGCATGAATAATAATTAGACTTGTCGGTATTCGATTTTTATTTTAAACTTTAAGCAGGCATTCATTTTGCCCAAAAGAAACATTAACATCGATCAAAATTTTAAAAAGGCCCCCATGTCATGGGAAATGATTATAATTTATTGGCAAGGGCATAATTTATTGGGTGGGCAATGCCATAGGGGGCTAAACCCCCCACCCCAGTATTATAGCATGATAATGACAAAATTTATAGTGCTTATCGTGATTACTGCTATAGTGCTACAGTGTTACTACGCATTAGCCTATTACCAAAAGCTGGGGAGAAACAAAGTACAAAAATGTATACAGATTCTTGAATGCACTGGGATCAAGATTCTTATTTTTGTCAGTTGTTGCTATCAGATGTTTGACGGCCCCTGTCAACAGTGTTGATGCCCAGCACTCCTTCCCCTGGTACAGTAACATGATTGACAACAGGGACTCATCAAAGAATCAAACCTCGCAATGTACAACACGCTGTACCAAAACAAACTTTAAAGAGATAAATATGGACACATGGGAACCGTGTTTTATTTTAGCAATGCAATTAGAGAATGCTATATTTCTAACAGTGTACTGTTAAATTAAAGGAAAAAAGCATGCTCTTTCTTCCTGTGTTGGACCAAATGAAGTGATTTAAATGCACCCGGCCTATCAATGTATTTCTCTCGTAGGCTGTTCCTTGCAGACAGCCACTGCCTGTGGATTTTTCAAAGAACAACTCTTCCAGGTACTAACCAAACCTTGCCACTTCAGTTTGGTGCTGTGGGGTGGTACGACTATGGGCAGATTTGGCCAATAGAAAAGCATGATTGAACTGATTGCCACGTACTTCAAAAATGCCATCCGCTGTCTGCAACAAACAAACACAAACTTATCTTGTTAGTTACAGAGGAATGTCAGCAGCTGTCAAAGCTTTTTTGCGGATAACGGAGAGAAAAGGAACACTCTTTTTTATCACACTACGTATGGTCAAGGGCAGACTGCAGTAGGCTTTAGATGGAATTCTTGTCTATGCCGGATGTTTTTGTCAGTAAACAATTCTTTTTTGCCCTGCCATCTGTTAAATGCCACCAGGCATATTTTGAGCATGCCGAATGTGGTTTGTACAAAAGGCTACAGCATTCCGAATTACTCAAATTTCAATGCAGCGATTCTGTCCTTTGTAATTCTTCTGTATTCTTCCCTGTCTGACCTGCAAACAGGGAGGATGTAGGCCAATGATTTTTCTGTAGTAATTTTTTTCCGGTTGACTTGTTTTTTAATAAAAGAAAAAAAATGGAATAATGCATTAAATTTTTAGAAACATATGAAAATTTGTATAGACGGGCCCATTTTCCCACAAGTGGAAAACGTGGGTTGCGTTTCTCTAGCAGTGTGCGTAGCGTCGGCAATGTAAGACCCAGCAGCACACCCCGCTGTCTTATCATAGCCTGAAGTATTTCACCAGGGTTTCTCACAGCATCGAGAGAGAGAGAGGGAGAGAGGGAGCGGCAGGGAGGCGGAGAGAGAGCGACAGTGAGGGAGGAGTAGAGAGAGAGACACAGGGAGAGGCAGGGAGGCAGAGAGAGAGCAGCAGGGAGGTAGAGAGAGGCAGTGAGGGAGTGAGAGAGGGAGAGAGACAGGGAGAGGCAGGGAGGCAGAGAGAGAGCGGCAGGGAGGTAGAGAGAGAGAGGGAGAGGGAGGGAGGGAGAGAGAGGGAGGGAGGGAGGCAGAAAGAGAGAGAGAGGGAGGGAGGGAGAGAGAGAGAGGCAGGGAGGAAGAGAGAGAGAGGGAGAGAGGGAGGGAGAGAGGCAAGGTGGCAGAGAGAGAGAGAGGGATTAATTAGTTTGATGACTTTGGCTCGTCCGTCCGCGGAGCTGAGTTTCTGTTTTTTTTTTTTCTCGGACTCCTGTCAGGACAGCGACGGTTCCCTCAGGATTTCCGAGCCCTGATCACCACGATTATCACGGCCCGGCGTCTGTTCCCTAATATTTATTACGTTTTTCTTTTTTTCTAGTCTGCTTCCGGATGAGGCTGAAGATGTGTTATGGAGCAGACCTGACACATACGCAAATGGGCTCAGACGTTTGAGTGTCGGGTATGAGCGCGTCGCTCGCGCTGACGCCGCGCGGCGGGATTAATGGCGCGTGATTGCGCGCGGCGAAGGGCGACGCTCGGCAGCGGGAAGGTGTCGTCGGCGTTGCGGACGCGCGCTGTCGGGGAGAGGGGCGCTGTCACAACAGCTTGCGCGTGACGTGCTTCACACACCTGCGCTATAACAGGAATTGAGAGCATATAAAGAGTTTTTTTGTTTTTTTTTAAAAGCCATTTGGTTGTACTTCCAAAAACTACAAACCACTGGCTTCCCATGCAGATGAAAGTGAATTTAAGTGTGTTTTGTTCAGAATGGCTATTGGTTTATAGCCACTGAGTGGTTTATTGTTCTATGATTCGGCATTTTATTTAAAAAGGAAATAAAACGAATGTAAAAAGCAACCTTCAGTTGTCGTGCACGAACCACGGCCTTTTAATATAATTGTGCGAGAACTGTTTTTGCGAAGGAAATTCACACGATCTTCATTTATTGCATGCTCATAAATGACATCGTAACAAAATAGTACAGTCACCTTACACCTTACAACCCTTACAGTCACCTGACCTATGACATGTGACTGTAGGGGTTCAGCTAGTTGCGAATGGGCTATGAAAAAATGAAAAATCTATCACAGGAAATTTAAAACGGCAAAGACGGCTTCTCTGCTGTCCACCTTATCCAACCTCCGCAACATTTGGCATACTTGCCCACCTCCTCCTGCTCTTTTCCTGCCTCGATTATCCCTACTTCCAGGTTGAGGGGAGGGCATGCAGCTATGCGATCGCATAACCTTTCTACAGGTGTCTCGTAGGGTTTACTCCTCGTCCTTCTCTGTACTCTCTCGGTTCAGTCATGTCCTCCCATGTCCTGCTACGATGATGACACAACTTTTTCTCTCCTCCCACTGATACGCTGGTCTCTGCACATGTCACAACATGCCAGCAAGAACTGTCGAGCTGGAAAACCATTGCCTGAGGCAGCTTCAGGCAAGGTGCTGTACTTCCCCCCCAAGCCTTATCCCCCTGCTTGGCCATTCATGCACTCTGGGCAACTACAATGTCAACCTGTTCTTCTCCTTAGAAACTCGGAGTAGTACTGGAAAACAAACTGTCTCGACAGTATGTTGGGCGTGCAGATTCTTCCTGAGTGACATCAGGAGGATCTGTCCATTCCTCACTACCTGATCATCCCATCTCTTGGGCCAGGAGCTGGTCATTTACCATCTGGCCTACTGGAGCCCCCTCCTCGCTGCTCTCCCTGCTTCCACCGCCAGGCCTCGGCAGCTTTATACAGAACTCTACTGCTCACCTGATCTACAAACGCCCCGGGCTCAGCCACGTCACTCTCCTCCTCGTCTCCCTCCACTGGCCGCTGATATCGGCTGACATCCAATTCAAAACCTTGGTGCTGGCCTATTGGGCAAATTTCAATTTATCTTAAACAGATCATCAGGCTCTATGCCAGACCTTTCCATTCTGCTACTTCCATTCTGCAAGCCCTTCGGTATCTTCGTCATTCACAATTGGAATCTTCTGAAGTTATTTATATTCCTAGGAGGGCCATACGTGCATTTACTGTGTGCATTGACAGCGTGAAGAGGCGTTATACAGACATCCTGAGATGAGGAAAGTGTTATATTCCAGGATAATTGGTACCCTCCACTCATGGTGTTGTTTGAGAAGTGAGGAAAACTGGAGAATACTACTGGCTCATTTACATTCACGATGTAACAGTTTTTGCTTTTGGTTGAACACATGTTTCGTGGACCGTAAACCTTTCTTGCTGCATTTCTCCAGTATTTGCGTGTTAGGGGGTGGGCGATTTAATTAATTACACCTGGATACTGCAGCTAACCGGATCATGCCTGCTAAATGATAATGCGTCTGCCACACACAGGCTTGGCCTGTATCATGACAGGAGGACCAGCAAAATGAGATTATGTCTACAATTTTAGGATAGGCCTTGCCATTTTTTCCCCCGAGGTTAAACTTCTGACAATATGTCCATAATGTTGGAAAAATGTCATGGATTACATTTCAATTAGACATGGACTGAAGGATGTATGGTATGGAGCCACGCATTTTCATGGTGCAGCCATGCATTTTGTGCTGGTTGTTAAAGAACACTCCAGCCTGCAGTGTTTCCGGATACGAGCTACACCTGGGCTCAGGATTGGCTGTGTTAAAGAGTTGGCAGTGCAGGAAGAATGCCACCCTCACACGGAGCGAGTGGCAGCAGTCCTGTTCCCAGTGGGTAAAATTCATTGCACAGTGGCTACGCAGTGTACTTTCATGTCGCATTTTTTCACCTGCCGAAGCCTTACCTGTTCCCGCCGTTGACCGCCAACGAGTCGCCAATGCTGTTAGCCTCCCTGGAGCTCCAGTGACGGAAATGGCTAAGGTGATTTAAAGTACATCGCAACCTTGAAAAACCTGCGAGTAATTCAGTTCCCATGCTTTCGACTTCAGAAGAAGACAAAAGATAAATAACCTTCAGACTCTTAACGCTTCTCTCCGACACCGTAATTCCCGTTCAATTAATAATGGATTTTTTAAAAAAGAAATTTTGTTGTCGTTTCCCTATTCCGGTATTTCGTTAAAGGTCACCCTTTGTATTTACATCATTAATTTGAAAGCGCAGAATGTTTCAATGCATTAAGATCACAGAAAGCCATTTCTCTTTCATTCTGACTGTGAGAAATACCTATTGATTTCTGCAAAAGTACAAATTACTTTGTTTCCAGTGTGTTGTTTTTCTAATCTCTCTAAACTGAAACACATAAAGAAGAAAAAATTAGATTTTTAGATGATCAATTTCTTAAACTTTTTAATGGTGAAACCCCCACACCCCCCCCCCCCCCATAAAATATAAAATAAAATAATAATCACTGCCCTTTCATGAGCCATTATAGATGGCAAAAGTAAAATTAAGTTGAGATCAACAGAGGACAAAGATTTCAGGAAAACATTTAAAATCTGTTTCTGATGCTTTTAAAGCCTTCTGTCTCCGTGCAACCACCATTATATTAGTGTTAATGGCTTGTTCAATTGAATATTCATAAACTTTTTACATTTACTTAATTTTCATCATTTAATGCGAGGAAAAAGTACTCTATTTTAGGGCGATTGTACACCGCTTTGGCCAGCATCTCAGTTAATGCTTTGACATCTACAGCTGCGTATTTTTGAAATCAGTTTATTTTTTGTATTTTCTGTTGTTTACTGTATTGTTTTTTTTTTGTTTGTTTGTTTGCTTTTTGTTTTTTTTAACCAAAGTACGTATTTCAGATTGACAACCAAGTATTTATAGTCAGTGATTGAAATGGGTGGCCTGTTCACCAAGTGGGCCCCGCAGCTCAACAAGTTACTCCGTTTCGCTGGAAGGTTTCGAGGCCTGCGAAATCGAATGCTTTCTCCAGTTTGGTCTTTTTTGGCACGGCTTTAGCACCCCGCAAATCTTAAATGTCAAATCTTCTGAAGACCCGTGTTCCTGCTTTCAAGACTCCATTCCATAAATCAGAATGTATCTCTGTGATACACTGTCATGCGCCGAGTGTTGAAGTTTTTAGCGTTCATTTGTTCATCAGACACCCTTACTCAAGAGACTCGCCTGACATTTTAACATATCATAGTCTAATAGAGCCGGAGATATATTACTCAGAAAAATCCCTTCTCTTTATCTATATGTCCAGTGCTGGCTCCTGCTTCTTTGAGGTCCTGAATTTGGTTTTGCCATTAGTTGGTATTACAGAAGTGCATTGGTATTCTGTCTCATGTCCTCAGCCTTATCATAACAAATCCAAGGAAGTCTTTATGCAGTTGTGGGAATTCCTTAATATTAGAATGTTCTGATAAAGATTTTCTTTGAGGACTTTACAGAGAGTTCTGTGGTTGGTGCTTCCTTAATTTTGGGAGTCACCTGTAGCTGGCAAGTGTGGGGTTCTTTTGGTTTGCGTATTGGGACATCGGGCTTGCAGGCCGTCATGAAAAGGAAAATGTAGATATAAGTGGGTGTTTTTGGAGAAACATGGATTTGTTCACCTTTTGGATAGAAACAGAGAATAATTTGTTTGATGTGTTGAGTTCAGTGACTAATAAAAGCAGGAAACGGATTGGATTACCTGAATGAATAGGTAGCTACATTAGATCATTAACCAGCTGCCATAGTGTCTTTCAGTCCGAAGTGATTAAATATCAGTGTGACCATTGTGTGAGTAATGAAAATATGAATGTAGCAAGCTAGGTATTGTTTCCCTTAAAATATATTCAAAGCATTTGCTATAATTCTGGACTAACTGGAGCTGGAAACCTAATAAATGTCAGCTACACAGGGCGTTGCTGGTTAAAAAACAGCTCCTGAGTGAGATGGCATTTAGCCTCCAAACTGCATTAGTGAGAATTTGCATGTCAAAGATGATAGGATTTGAGGTCCTTACACTCTGACTTGCATTACGCATCTTTTAAGGACAAATACAGATTTCATCCAGGCATTGGGTTCATACTGCAGCAACATTAAATGTTCCACTGCGAATACAATTGGAACTTTAAAGCAAACGGTAACGCAGCAGCATATGTGTTTTCCTCTTCATTTGAGGCATGTAGGTAGCAGCGGTGCGTGATCGTACCAAACGTTTGTATTCTGACTACACATCTCTAGATAAAAGCACCACAGGGGGCCAAATTTTCACTGCAATTCAGTACGCGTCCCTCCCCTGATAATTCCCTGACATTTGTCTGCCTGCAAAATTACTCAAATGACTCATATTGTCTTTCAGTTGCGGTTTAACAATCAGAGACAAACAGAGGACCACTCAGCCTATGTTTGGCTGTAGTTGTTTGTGAAGATGCACCTCCCTCCGTGTCTGCCGATCTCTGCTTTAGAGAGATCTGTGGGGTGAAACCAGGCTTTGTACTGCCACAGGGTATAAAAGGAGCCCACTTCAGTTTAGCTCTCTGCATTATTTTTTCTCAAATATTTGCGTTGTTGCATCCCACATATTCCACACCTGTTTGTAAAGCTGGAGTTTTGCTGAAGACATTTTTTGAGTTGAGCAACTCAGGACACCATTTGGCGCAGTCCATAGGGTGGCCGACCCTCAAAACATCCCCCCTCAAGGTGCTGGGGGTGCAAGGTGCTCAACCAGGAACTTTCTGTACTGCGATCCCATGTCTAAACCTTACTCCTGTGGTGGTCGTGTATCATAATGGTTAGGGAACTGGGCTAGTTGTAGATTTGATTCCCAGGTGGACCACTGCTGTTCTACTGGTGAGCTAGCATACTCAAACAGAATTTCCAAATGCACAAGTGTTTGTAAAATAATGTAGTAAGTTGCTCTGGTTACTGTAAGAGTGTTAGCTAAGTGCTTGAATTTAAATTGCAATGAAACTTTTTCTAGGGTGCAACAACAAACTTTTTGGTTCCTGTCTCAGCTCCTGAAAGACTACAGCACTCAATAATTTTTTGCCTGTTGGGCAGATGGCATTGAGCTGCTTGGCTGGGCGCGAGCGGGGGCCACAGAGGAAGTGACCGAGGGCCAGTCGCGGCCAATCGCGGACTCCCTCAGAGACCGACAGTGCGATTTGGCCTCTTCCGTCTGTGTCTCTGAAAAGACAGGAAAATCAAAAATCGATCGCGGCCTGAGAAGCAGCTTAGGCCTCCCCGTGGCGGCTGGCTAGAGGAAAACAACCACCCGCACTGTGCGAGGGAAGCAAGAGACGAAGGGACGCCGCGCGCGTGAGCCGAGGTCCACACCCCCATGGCGGCGGTGACGAGAACCGCACCAGCACTCGGCTTTCTTTGCGGAGGCTCAGCCGTTTCCAGGGCTTTTAATCTGGAATGGGGACGGGGCGCCCTTGGGGTGACCCGTCTAGATGCCCCGCTGAAGTGTCACAGCTCAATGCGAAGTTGACGACAGGGCTAGAAAGAACAGGCAGTCGGCAGGGGACGATTATCGAGAGTATGATCGAGAGTTCACCAAGGGGCTCTTCTCAGAACAATGAGCCTGTGGTCCGCTGTACCATAACCGTGGTCGTCTAACACGTAATTCACGCCACGGCTTGAGATTCATTTAAATGAATGTTAAAAAAAAAAAAAAATGAAAAGAAAAGTGGGAAAATATTTAGGAATTAAGAGCATGAAAATTGGAGTTGCCATGAACGTTGGTCGCTAACCCTTCCAGGGTTGATTGGTTCATTCTGGCTTTGTCCAGCTCTTTATCTATTGGCAGCTTGACTGCATTTATAATTGCGCAGGATGTGAGCCATTTGTCTGGCCGCGCTTCTGACCGATTCGTGCGGTTTTTTCTGTTTATTTTTCACGCTCGGTGCCGGTGGCCCTTCAGCATCTGCAGCCATTGTGCCTGCGAGCCCCATTTTCCCCAGACGCACGATCGGAACGGCTCCACCAGGCATTGCTAATTGGAAGTGCCGACATTAAATGTGATGTTTTATTCACAGCCATCTGATGAAACCTTTTGATTTTGTATCATTAAGATCAACAGGGAACATTCTGGAAGGTCTGCAGCGACATTATGTGCATGGCATTTTCAGTTTAGTTATGAAATTTGATTTATGAATGCCTTTTACTGGTATCAGTCCGAATCTCGTCTCTCTGCCTGTCCTGTGTTATTTGATGAAGTTTGGTCTTTATGGATAGTCAAGATTAAGATAGTGACTGTCTTTTTTCAAAAATGTGTTCCTCCTTCCTGTATGTGGAATTGCTGGCTTATGCTAAGTGGAGATTTACATCGTTGCCTGTTTTCTACTTTGTAAACATGTGCATGTGTCCCAGAGGTAATGCGTTTTGTTCTGTTGAAAAGGGGAAATGTACACACTGTCACTCAGAGCAGAAGTGTCACACTTGTGTCCTGGAAGGCCACAGCATCTGGTGTTCGGTGTGTTTCAGCACTTAAGTGCTTAATTTAAGTCATTGATCGCTGTTGGATCCTCACAGTTTGGTTCCCAGGGATAAATTGGCTGCTGATTGAAATGAAAACACAAAAACCTGCGGACACTGTGACCGCCCTGTACTGCAGTTTTTTTTTTTCTAATTTCACCTCAACGGTGGACTTTTTTCCCCGAGTTTGAAGTCTCGTTCCTAATGAATCGTATAAACTGCATTTATCGCTGATTTTTAATGTGCTCCAGTAAACCATTTCATATGGCCTATTTTCATAAATAGATCATAAATATACTGTTGCATTCTGTATAATATTCATTTGCATGGTGGCTAAGGAACAAAATCATTTAGAGGAAGTTTGGCCATTGCCCTTGAAACAAAAGGTATTCAGCTTAACCGGTGTTGCATCAGTAAATATATGCCGACAGCAGTTTGAATTCGCAAAACATGTGCTTTTAGAATGAGCAGTTAAGGGCATCTGGAAAGCAAACAAACAAGTAGTGTAATGTCAAATTATTTACTGAAGACCGAGTAATAAGGTTAAACGAAACACAGTCAAACTCCAAATGACCCTCGTGTGCTCATTTAGGCTGCTGATTTATTCATGCACTGCCACATTTTCTGCCCTGAAAGTAATTTCAAAGACGAAAGATGAAAGTCTTATCTTTCCAGGCTGCAGGTCCTCAAAACTATATAACATTTCTGGTTTTCTCCAGGTTTTCTTGTCCTTATTGGCTAAAGATTTAGCCATAAGGGTACTTTAAAACCAGACAGCTCCCATCTGTTGTTCTTTGTGTAGGGAATGAGGTTTTATGCTTTCTGAGTCCAAGCTGGCCTATGGTATAAAACCTGGCCAAGCCTGGGCTAAACTCCGTGTACACTCTCTCTTCATGTTTTAAAACTTATTTTTTAAATACCATTTATGATGGGAGCACACAACTGTCTGTTACCACAAACTAATTCCCCATTTGTCATTAATTATGTGGTACTTCAGTATTGCCATACTGCAGATATCAAGTCTTGCCCAAAATTAAAAAGACGTTTATTTCTTTTTAATTAATGATTGATTTCTGATTAATATAATCAATCAGTGATTTGTCCTGATATCCTGAAGTAGATTTTCTGTTACTCTGATCACCATTCTCCAGAGCAGATAACTGTTGGTTTTTCACCCTCCCTTTACCTGGGAGTCAGGTGTGAATGCAGTCTGGGAGAAAATAAAACCAAGGCCAGATTTGGAATTTGATGGCCAGATTTGAGTATTCATGCATTAAATATAATGTTAATGCATTAATTTGCTATACATCAGATATAATTTCTCATTTTATTTCGATGCATCAGAGATGTGAGATGCGTGCTATAGGGTACACTTGTCATTGGACTGAGATCAGTATCACCACCGATGGGGAGCCACCCCATTTCAATTCATATTCATTACACACAAACCAGTAAACCGGGCATGATCCATATGGAAACAGCTGTCTTTTTTTTTTCTTTTTTTGGGGTGGGGGGGGGGTGGCTTTTAATCTGAACGATCCAATCTGCACAAAGTTCTGTGCTCAGAAATCCTCATAATACCAGGGCTTACAGTTGTGCTGCCCACTGAATACCAATGTGCAGCCCCGGGGATTTTATGAGCAAACTTTACTCTTCCCTCCTCTGTACTCTCACTTTAAATGTCACGCTTATATTGGCGGTTTATCTTACTGCCATCAGCACACGAATAAAGCCTTTCTTATTCGTTGACAAAGCAATGCACAAAGTTACTTTTGCAAAAAAAAAAAAAAGAAATACAGCCTACCGCGCGTTGCTGTTTGGGTGTACAATTATGCCGTGAAACGGGAAACCTACATTTTAAGTATGGAAATTCCCTGTCTTTTAAATTTTGTTCTTATGAAAATTGAGCTGCTCCTTTCATGTCTTCCCCGATGACTGTACAGTAGCTCTGCTTGACTTGTTGTGCTGTTATTTTGAAACTCTTAATTGAAGAGTCAGAAGTGTACCAAAGAGACCGTTATCCTTGGACCGTTATCTATCTGGAATACAATCTTACAGTAACAAGGTTTCAAAGCCTCTCAGTTTTGGAAATGGGTGAGTGCACAGTTCTGGAGTTTGAGGGGAAATTAGCAGAAATGATTCAGCTGGGGAAAACCGCACTTACATTGTTACATTGGCTGCTCTGTTCAAGCACTGGTTGATGAATCTGGGAAGATTCCCTCCTTGTGGAGGACCCAACCATATCAAGGGGCAAAAGAAAAGGGACAGTGTTCAGTCAACCTTTGTACTAAACTTTGACTCGCAAGTAAACACAAGCCTTACACTTTTTTCACATGCTCAGTTTGGGTACTTTGTGTACTATATTGCAGTCAAATAGATACAAACAGGTGTTCATTTTTTCCCTCTCAAATTTAAGGGCAAAGCATGAAACAGTAGCAGTTAAATTCAGTGCCCTTTCAGTTTAATACATAGAGTATCTGTTATGTGCCAATGAAGATAACTTGGTGATAAACCATTTACTTAGCATGTGCATGGTACACTCAACACTGAGCTAAGGCTTTTTTCACTATTTTAAATTTCTGGTAGATTTTTGTGTGCCATAAAGCTCATACTTTCGATTATGTCCATTTGAAGTTTATGTCAAATTATAAATCAATGATGAAAGATAAATATAATATAAACAACAGAATTGTTTATCCAGTGGACACATAGAAAGCTGTTCTGTTTGTAAAATCTATGAGACCAATCAATGACATATTAAATTTAAATGTATATTTAATCATCATTTATCCTTAACTTCAATAAAAGGCAAGTGTTACAATTTTTCCACAAACTCAGTTTGCCAATTTTGTTTTAGGCAAATTTTGACTAAATTGAAGCCATTTATTTTTAAGAGTGGTGAATTATTGATTCAAAGAATGTGTGATTGTTGTGGCATGAGATTGCCTTGTCTTTTTGTTATGATCATTCACAGTCCATACAAAATCTGTCTTTCCTGTGTTACTATATTTAAATACTTTCTCTTATGAAAAGCATGGACCTTCCGTGTCCACTTCAGATAAACTTGATAGCAGCTGATAGACAATAGCTGGGGTTCAATCAACACGTGTCCTTTACTTTAACAAGCAGTTAGAAGCAATTATTTTTTTCTTCACAAACACAGTTTGGTAAGGTCAGCAATTACTAAAAAAAACACACCCAACTGAAATAGTTAGAAATGGAGATAATGCTTGCCTTTACTTTTAAGTCAAATTTCAGAACAAATTTTGATTGAATGCAGAAATATAGATAATATTTGTGCAGTAAACATGCACCGAAAAGAGAATATGGAAGCCTTTCAATCTTGGCTCAAGTTGATCATCAGTGTTTTTGTTTACTGGAGATTATGAAAATTTGTAATAGCTTTTATCAACCATATTTACAAGGGCATGCTCTGATGTTTTTCAGAGGACTACTCAAGGTGCTTTTACCATAATGGTTTAGCCTTTGGTAAAAAAAGATTTTTTGTGGGTAAACAAAATGCATTATTTGTAGCTTTGTTGTTGTTCATCGTGAGAGCATGAAAAATATAATGTAATTAGTCTAGTAGGCTTCAATTTCAATTTACAGACGGACTGCTTTGTATGAGCGAAAGCCACAAAAGCTTCTGTTTCTGTTCTGTTTGTTGCATCCGGCTGTCTGTCTTCTGTAAAACGTGGATCAATAGTATACGGCCTCTCTCCAAAGAAATACCTTTGAATTTTGAGACGGAACACAGGAGCAACCATATGTTCCTCCAGAAACTTTTGGAAAGTTGCCCAGAGGCTCTATTTGATGGTTATGGTTCTTTCTTCGCCAACTCTACGAGGAGTTGCCTGGCTTTCTCAGTAGTACAGCGAGGACTATGCCCACTTTGCCTGCAGGTATCAGGTAGTCGATTTGGAAGGTTCAGCGACCCCCCAAGATTCGGGCTCCCCGTGTTTCATCTGCTTGGCAGATGGACAGAAACCGGACAGAAACCGAACTGAAGACAGAACTGTTTTTTTTTTTTTTTTTTTGCGTTTTACAAAACCGCGGAAACAATGCCCCGGCGACACACACAGGCACCGCTTTAACACAGTGCCTGTGACTCGGAACAGATGAGCGCAGTCGGGTTCAGACACAGGCGCCGGGGACCTGGAGGCCTCACATACGTTTGGGAGGGATCAGCCTTCACCTCGCCCGAGCACGGGTTTGACACGTCTCAGGTAACGTTTGCGGAATGACGATGAAGCGCCAGTCATTTGCATACAGTTTATCCGCAGGAGGATGGGGATCACAAGAGGCCCTGCATTTATTATGTTCATATCGATTTGCGGGAAGCGACTGGAACTGCTGGAGTCCAGAGGACTTTTATTAAATATTCATATGCTCTGTCTGCCGTCGGGCTGCACAGACATTCAATTGGAAAACGTGATGAATAAATATTGGCAGTGGCAAGCACAATGACATGATCCTTAATGAGTGGCAGTTGTACTACATCAAAACGAATGGCCGCCATTTGTCCCAGCTCTAACGTCCCCTGCAGCGATTGTCTTTCTGTTGTTCTGCCAGGTGTCTGATGATAGCCTCCTGGCTTTTAAAGCTTAGGGAAAAGACACAGCATGTTAAAGCAAATTTAGCATTTTTTAAATGCCTGTCTCTGCTGTATATATTCTCCTGTTAATTTGACCGCTCACCAAGATTCTGTGTGGTTTTAATGAGGAGTCCACACACTGAAACTTCTAGTGTTGAGTCAACTCTGAGATTGATTCTAATAGAGAACATTTTATCTGTTGTAATACTGATAACAGAGATCATATAAATGATCATCTGGTCGTTTTGACATTGGTGAGTTTTTCTTTTTTTTTTTTGGAGTTTCCTGTTGTTTTCACCTCTGCTTTATAGTAATAACAGGTGTGTGAACCAAAGTGTGTTTGTTGTTAACATTTTATGTCATCGCTTGTCTGGTTTCGCTGTACACAAATTCTGCCAAACAGTTTTGCGTGTGTCCGCTAACTGTTTTGGATAGCACATCAGTAATTCTGTCATCACCTCATACCACCCCGATGCACACACATCCACCCTATTCCTTTCTGGAATTGAAGTGAATCAGTGCGGAGTACTTTCTCACCAGCTGTGAAGTAGACCACATTTCATGAAAAAAAAGGCTTTGGCATCTGTGAAACAAACCAGACTTGGGAACACATATTCAGGTTTATGCACACTATTGTAAGTTTATGACACATGGGTGGGGAAAGAGCAGCCAGGCTCCTGCATAGGTGATGGTTCTTACTTTACAATCACAGTAAAGACTGATTTAACGAGGCAGTGGTCAAGCACCTCAACCTGAATTAAGGTTTCAGGTTTCCCTTCAGAAAAATGATTCACCTGAACTTCTTCAGTAAATATCCAGTTTTGCACACGGATAATATCGGCCTGTCCAGGTAATAACAAGCATAAGAATAAATTATTTCTGGCAAAAATGTATATCAGACAGAAAGTCCTTGGCATATCATACACAGGGCTAGATATTCAAGTTGTTCGGGTTACGGCCTTTGCTTAATTGTCAGCAACTATAATTCTAACAACGATGTTCATTTTACAGTCCTCAGTCATTGTACTAGTGACATGTGAAGAACAGATTGTAATCAGCGTTTCTATGTTCCACCATGTCTGTAGCACAGTAGTAGCACAGCCTAACAGATTCATTGACTTTGAACTGCAGCTACTCAGCACAGCCTAACAGACTCACTCACTCTGAACTGCAGCTACTCAGCACAGCCTAACAGACTGACTCACTGTGAACTGCAGCTACTCAGCACAGCCTAACAGACTGACTCACTCCGAACTGCAGCTACTCAGCACAGCCTAACAGACTCACTCTGAACTGCAGGCACTCAGCACAGCCTAACAGACTCACTCTGAACTGCAGGCACTCAGCACAGCCTAACAGACTGACTCAGGGTGGCTGAAAGAAATATTGGGACGCTTCCAGCCCTATTGATACTTATATTGAACCCATTAGGCTTTTCAATCTCCTCAACCTGAAATGGCTAATTGTGATCTATTGTATGATCATGATGACAAACCATTGCCATGCATACACATAGACCCAGTGACCTCACACTTGGAAATTTGCAAGTGTCTCCATTATACTCACATTCAAACACACAGAGATCAAACAGTACGGTATGTCAGTGTTTACATATTTGTTTTGTTGTTGTCACTGCTGATTTAATGGTGGTTGTTAACAGAAACAATATGGTCACCATTGCTCTGTGTTTACAGATTTTCTTAATTTGAGGTAAACAGATTAGCTCTCATTTACAGCCTTTCCCAAAGCCTTTTTTTAATATGGGCTGGCTGCCAGTTGATTGCGGTAGTTTCAGTAGGCTAATTGTCTTGGATGCATTAACATGACCTGTATAGGAGAGGGAAAAAATTAAGGAGTCATCACTCTCAAAAATGTCAAGATCGACTTGAAAATGAGAGAAAAACATTCAGATATCTGTTGCACTTGGTAAAAACCTAACCACTACATGGAATCAAGCATCTTTGCTATTAAAGGAAAGATTAAAAGGAAGGATTAAAACAGAAAACAGAGAACGACTCAGAGGAATGCGCTACATTCTTCTTCTTCCGTAACTACAATCGATTCATTACTTCCCTAGGCATTTGGCTGATTTCATCCGAGTGTGTCCATAACCTTTGTAGTTATCTCCCTCAGAGGCAGACGATCAGACAAACTGATCACATACACACAGGCTGCTTACAGACAGACGGACGTGCTGAGGTGATTGCATAAACTCTGCTCCACCTTCCAGCACTGGGGGGTAATTACAGCTAAGGCCTTGAGGTAATTTATTATTTATACACATTATTATTGTATTATTATTTTTTATGGCCCCCGTTCATTCCATTTTAATCCCCGTCACCACGAGTCTTGAAACGGTCGCAAGTCTTGATATTGGGCGTCACACTTCTTCCTCCGAAAAACTAACACGTTTCACACCGAGCTGTCAGCCCACCTATCCAAGCTTTATTATCAAGCTACTGTTATGGCATTTGTAAGTGGTAGAAAAAGGGGGAGGTGGGGGTGGGGGGGTGGGGGGGTGGGCTGGAATGTGTGAAACGCAAAATAGAAACATCAGATGATGTGCCTTTGTTGTCGGCTTTTTATGCCTGTTTGCATTACAATGCCTCGGGCTTTTTCAAAAGAGACCCCAGCAAGAGATTGTTGGACTAATCTGCGTATTCCTTTCAACTCCTTTGTGGAGCGCCGGAATACGTGTGCTTTTTATGCGCCCAGGGGAATTCTTTGAGGATTAAGATCCAATACCTGCGTTGTTTTTCTGGTCTTGATGTGCCCCTCAGAAGTATTGCCGTCTTGTTATCGGTTCCTTGGCACCGCGGAATCACAGAGACGTGTGATTAGCATCCTTTTTGGATAATGGAGACACGCTGTGGTTCTTGTGAAATTCTGCATTTAAGAGGGGTGATTGTTTTTTTTTTGCTTTATAAATTCAAAGCAAATCCGTCAAATTGAAATGACAGGGAGTCGGTATCATTCCTGTCGTGTAACTTTAAGGACACTTAGGGCTGTTCTGTCTTCTCTGTAATATCAGCATCTTTATCTTTGTTGTACTAATCTTTCAAAATGCTGGCCGATATGGAACTTGATATAGGTGGTCTAGAAAAAAATATACGGGCGTGAACTGCAGGCTAGCTTGTCATAACAATTAAACAGTGACATACATGGTAAGTGGAACTGAACAGTCCTCTCCTGACCTTATTTTCCCAGAGAAACACACAAGATGCATTAAAAACCATGATATCCTCAGTTATTAGTGTGCCGTACTTATCTCTTCTCTCTATCCTACATTTTGCCCTTTCTCTGTGAATGTGCCACATATATTTTGCTTCAGGTGTTGATAAATTTAAATCTGATTGCATCCCCTGCAATAACCTTCATCCAGTCTTTTATTATTTAGCGAACCCATTTCCCTCTAGAACTGGCCTACAATAATATACTCTGTTTTGTCCTTTTCGTCGTAATCTTTTCTCGGTTTAAAAAAAAAAAACTGAATATATCTGAACTTAAAAAAGGTGTGCATGCCACTCCAGTGTTCTAGGGTCTCGGCTGAGAGGAGATATGTATGAAATGTAAATTTGGAATATGAAGTATGTAAATAAAGTGCGTTCGCACACCGTCTCTGTCTCAGCTCCTTTTGTGTGACAACGTTTCTATACCAAGTGGATTTTCTTGAAAGTTATTTAAAAGGAGGCATGTTGTGACACAACTTTTAAAAAGAATACATTGCTTTGCAGGGACATGCAGCAGCGCGTGTGTTCAGCACGTAATAAAAGTAACACACTGGTGCATTGCTGCGGCGTACGGGGTGAATCGAAGGGGTCACGTCAAAGAAATTAATCTGAGAAACTTAAATATGAAAAAAACAAAAACGTTTCGATGCCCTGTGCTCAACGCTTCCCCTCACTCTCCTCATGAGATTGTTCATGTGAAGTAATCGCACCTTCAGCTGCTTGGCACAGGGGCACTGATAATAAAGCCCTCCTCTGCCCTTGGACCACGCTGAGTGTGGAGCCACCCTCTTTGTCTAGTTCCAGCAGTGCATAGTGGCGCTACTTGCTATTTTCTTTTTGGCTCCTATTTGTTCCTTAGGACCCGAGCCTCTTTGGGGGGTTCCATATTGTACATGACGTTTTATCTGAGGGGAAGTGGTGAATGCTCCACAAAGTTTAGCTGAAGTAGATTTGACAAAGAAGAGAACTAGAGGGAAATGGTGGTTTTTAAAGGAAAAAACAAAATATTTTTTGTATTTAAAAAAACACCCATAGCATTATATGTTTGATGCATCGCTCTATAACATGGCAGTTTTAATACGTAGACAAATTGAATTGTAAACATGTTCAGCTGAACAACTAAGAAAAAAAATGAAGAAACCTTAATATAGATTGTTACTTGCATTTCTTGTGGTAGTAATGTGTACAAAACACAAGCTACTAGGTTTTCAAGCAGACATTTTACATTTGACTTTTAATATTTTTTGGAATATTGAAGTTCCATTGCCTGACATTTCTACATTGCACTCTGAAGGAATGTGTGGACATCACAACCCTGGAACATAAAAGCGGAGTCCCTTCTACCGGCTCTCTTCAGCCTCAGGGAATCGTTACCTGTTCCACCTTCAGCAGACTTGTGGATGATTTTCACTGATTGGTGGCCCCCGTTTGTGTCTACATGTGACAGATACGTGACTGCATTCGTCAAAACACATTTCAAGTCCTCAAAGGAAAATAACGTGCATGGATGTAGTTACGTAAATGTTTCAAATCCATGCAGACGGAGGCCACAAACTTGAGGAACAGCCTTATCTGTAGAAGGGGACGTTCCCAATTCCCTGTTGCTGAGGAGAGTTTGCTAATTCATAGTGCGAGGTAAAACCTGCAAGCGATGGCACATCAGTTGGATGCAAATTTTAACCTGAGGCAAGAACCGCCAGGTTTTTCAAATAAGGTGGTTGCCCAAATACTTAATACTTGTTTTCATTTAATACCCGACTACCTGTAATTCTGTGTTAACAAGCGTATAATCATGTTCTCTTCACAGTTAGCCGTTATTGTTTGAAATATCAGCGTTTGATGTGCTGTGTAACAGCCGTCTGATTGGTGAAACCAATTACACACCCGGTCGCAGTGTAGTTAGCTCCTGATTAACAGTGGGCGGAGGGGAAAGCCTGGCCCGCTCTGTTTTCAGGAAAGCGGCGTAGGGGTATGGCTTTGCGTCGCCTTTGCGTCGCTCTTTCCTTTAAAGCCGTGGCATTTATGCAAGGCCTGTTTTTTTACTCTTTGAAAATAAATCTGTCTAGTCTGGCGCTCCGGCTCTCACAAGTGCAAAGCGGTGGCTAGCCTTGTCACGGTTTCCGTATTCGTTCGCTGCGGTTGGGAAAAAAAATGTAAACCTCAAAAAAAAGGTAGTAGTCTTTGTCCTCACAGCTTCTGTGTCTGCGCTAATTAGCTTGTTCTTGTTAGCAATCGCACCTCCAGCTTCTCGGTGCTTAGGTGATAATGAGCCACTCCTGTGCTGTTAGAGCGTGGTGTTACCCTCTCTCTGGACCCAGCAGTGCGGAGGAGCCCTACCTGCTATTTGTTGGCTCGTTAAAGGGTCCTTAGGGTCTTGTTGTCCACATTATTCACATGTGAAATACATGCTTCTGCCTTTGGAGAGATGGGCAGATGGTTCGCAGGTGCATGGCGAAGGCTTTCAAACGGTAAACAAAAATAGCTCACTTTGAATTTTTTTTTCCTGTACATCATTGTTTTTATCTTTACTCCTTGTATATTTAGTTATAATAAAAAGGAAAAAAGAGTTATGAGTTCAAACAATTGTACACTGCTTAAATAAGCACCGAAACTGGATATGTTCCCCAGACCTGTGGGTGATCAGGCTTCTATAACAGCCCTTGGGTAAATAGGGCTCTATAGCCAGACTATGGGTGAATAGGCCTCTCCATGCTCCTGCTGATAAAATAAACTTTTTAGGCTTAAGTATTAACATTAGTTCAGTAAGTTTTCAAAAACTGAACCATGCAGCACGAGGTACATCCTGTGTAGGACAAAGCTCCCCTAGTCTATCATGTGCTGGGGCAGTCAAGAGCTTGGTTGCTGATGAAAGTCACTGCAAGAAAACTTTAATTTGGATCTTGAACTTTTTCAGGACTCAATTCACAATGGACCAGTGGCAGCTCGGTGATTGACAAGCGTTGATCCAGCTGTCACAACTTATTAAATATGAACATCCACCATTATCTTAGACAAACAAGGGATTTCAACCCACTCATCAAATGTGACCGAACGTTAAGCACTTGCCTAAGGGTCATCTTTGATAGGTTGAGCCTTACACCTCTTTTACAACTGATTATTTCCTGTGTGAATGTTTGATCTTAGGTCCATGAAATTAATCTTGTAAAAGCTATCCCCAATTACAAACCCAGGGTTTTATTACAGAAATGTTTTGCTGGAGAAAATGTATAGCCTGTGTGCTCACCACAAGAGTAGCAGGAGAGCCGTCCCTCCCACTAGGCAGATCGGGCACTGTGCCTAGGGCCCCTCCTTCTCACCTTGCTTTGACAGATCGATTAAAAAAAGAATCAGAAGGTGCCAATGTTTTGGAGGAACCCCCAAATTATTTTTTGACTCAGGGCCCCCAAAAGTCTAGGGCGGGCTCTGAGTAGGAGTGTCTTCAGTTTAATAGCTCACTTCTTGTTATGGTTAGGATACTTGCAGTGTCAGCCATTACAGTAATACTGTAGTTGTTATTGGGTCTTGGACTAGCGCTGTACTGTGAATGGATAGAATGTGCCATTGTTTAATTATCTCTGCTTAAGGCTGGAAAGCAATGGTGCTAGGCTAACCAAGCTGCTGTCTGCAACCTCTTTGCAAAAGCTTGACAGCTATTTTGGTAATCCAGCGAGACATTGTGCAAATGGAACAGGTACTGTTGATGCAAGTGACAGATGTCTTGTTAACGTTGTTCAAAATGCTCAAAAAGCCAAAATAGTTGATGTATTATATTTTATTCTACGACAAAAGGATTCAACGGTCCTTTGTATGAGCTGAGTTAATGTGTAAAACATGTAGAATACAATACAAAAAACCTGAGGCCCAAAGGATGGTGAAAATTGGTTCCTGTGAGCCACCACATTTTCATTTCAACCTAAGGAAAGCAGCACATTTCTTTATTTCTACTTTAAAAAAAAATTTTTTTTTAAAGATTTGAGCAAGTATTAGATGAGAGCAGGTGGCAGTGAATTATGTATCACAATTATAAAAAAAACAGTACAGCGTAGTTTACTTGAATTGAGTTTGATGCCAGGACTTGGCAGCGGTGCCACAGTATTTGATGTTTCATGTCAGCGGTGGCTTATAAATCTGCTGGCCAATTCAGGTACGGCTGTCACCGGTCCCGTATTAGGTGGGACGTCCTATATTTCAGCCAAAGATTTACTGAGCGTCCCATATTTTCCTACATCCTGAAAAGTGTACCTGTCTCCACTGAATTACTGTGACAAGCGCTGAAACAAAGCAGGTGACTGAAAAGCAAAACCGCTGGGCCACACTCGTGTGAATAACTTACTGAATTCATGCTGATGTATGGATACCGTGAACCGCAAATGCAGTTATTTTATTTATCCTTTGTTTTACCCTGAAAACCCCATTTAGATTGAAATGTCTTTCACAAAGGGGATCTGACATAAATTGCTTCATGTATTCCGGGAACGGAATCTCGCAAAATGTGATTTCAAGCTACTGAGTCTTTTTTGGCCACCCCTTCCAATCTGGTTTATCCATTTCAAACCATGATAACAGGATATATAAAATGTGCATATAAAAAACTGCGTGTCTTGCCTTTGTCCTATAGAGAACCGGGAGGCACAACTGTGCAGTCTTTGCTAGACAGCTGAGACACCATTTTGAGGCTGCTGATGATTACACTCCTTTATGTTCAGAATCAGCCTTGTGCAGACTTTGTGTTCTTTTTGTCGTTGTCTTTAATCCTGAAGTTCTAGGGTTGTTTTGTATCTATGGTTCCTGCATACAATGATCCCAAGCATACTTTAAAATCAATCAAAAAGTGGTTAACTGACCACACTATTTGCTGACCATTACTATTTTGCAAAGGCTGTCTCAGTCTCCAACCTTGAAACTGGTGGAAAGCTTATGGTTTGAAATGGAGAGAGCAGTTTTAAAGTGCAGAGAGAATCATTTAGAAGACATTTTGCTTGGAGAAATCGCTCCTGGCCAGTAAAGTACATAAAGTACGGAAAACAGTGAAGCCAGTCATGTTCACGCTTATCTCTTTGGAAAATTAAATTGTTGCTTGTTTTACTTTGAGAAATTGTATTAGAACTCAATAATATATTTTTCCCATTTCACGAGTGTATAATCTAGCTGTTTACCACTGTTTATTCTACATTGCCTTTTTAAAAAATAATTTCTATCAAGTCATTTTTATCAAGTCATTTTTATCAAGTCATTTTTATCAGTCATTTTTGAAGCTACTGTAAGGTTTGTGCCCTTGAGTCAAGTGGCTTACACCTCTCCTCCATTTATTGTGCATAAAGGAAGATAGTGTTCATTCAAACAGCAACCATGGCAACAGGGTGGCCTGCCATGCCCTAATGTTCCAAAGAGATTTTGTATTTGGTTAAGGGCATGGTGCTAATGTCACCTTGTCACCGATGGCAATGCGAAAGTCCAATAAGTTAAGGATTTTGGCAGATAAGCTACAGCTTTAGTATAAAAGAGCTGAAAGACGCAGTCTTGCGTTCTTTCATCAAATTAATCAAATGACAAAAAGACTGTTCTTGGGGAATGAAAGAACGGCACACAGTTCCAGTTCTATTAAGTGTACGCTATGTGTTGCGCTACAATTGTACTTTGTTGTTTGCTTGTTCTGATTATAGAAGAGAGGATAAGAGCTTTTTTAGCCAAGTTTTAATCAGGTTTTAAGAAACTTTTCGTCTTTGCAAATGTGCACTGTTAGGCAAAGCCATTTGAGCAAATTTGATTATGGTGACCTCATTAAAGATTGATTTGAGAATAATTATTTGTGTTCCAGCTGCAGCTTAAGTAGACCCACTGAGTTTTTCCACATTAAAAACATGAAACTAGAAGTCTGCATGAAAGACAGAATAAAGCAATGCACTGAGGTGGTTGTGTACAAGGTAAGCGTTTGTATGAATACCTGTGTAACGCCTTGGAAAAATGTTTTTTATTAGGGGTAATAAACTAATCAGAGTTCTAAAAAGCTGAGGTGAAAACTATATAGGGTAGTGTTATATTTGTAACAATGTCATTCATCCCTTTCTCAGACATAGCTAAGTAATGTTTCCTTGTGTCTGGAAACATTAATGTATCATAATTATATGATACTTGGATGTAAATAAATGGGGTTTCCTTTTGCCAGTAGACACATAGTAACTTTTATTGTTGAAGAGATGAATAGTATATTCATAGAATAACTAGTTGTATTAATATACGTTTATATATATCATAAATGTGCTGACCTGGGAGCATTTAATCTTTTAGAGCGTTTTTTAAAGTCATAATCTGTAATGCTTATTGCGATTCGCTTTTTGACTGTTGCCACGCTAATTGGGTTCTCTGGGAAGGCAAGATCAAAAAGAAATATATAAATAAACAAATGAAATTATTCCCTTCAATGATTATGATTGATAGATTTGCTCTAAGGTTATTGGTGCAAAGCATAATAATCGCTAATTAGTTTGTCTGTGTCGCATGAATCAAGATGCAGAGTTGCTTGTGTAGCCCCGCTGTAGGAATAATCAGCATCAAATTTTGACAATTAATGACTCTTTGCTTTTCAAGTTGAATAAAGTTTCTGTTTCTCTTGAGGCTGTTTGCTTACAGACTACTGTATTTGAAATTATGACCCGTCTATTTCCCGGAATTAATGTTTGAATGGAAAACATTTTTATTTTTATTGCACATCCAGGTAGTTCTGTTGAGTACATTATTTTTTGGGCTAGTCTAAAATAGACCGAAAAGAAGACACATTTAAGACTGTAATTTTCCAATAGTTTATGCCCTTCACAAATAAGGCCATTTTTTTTATACAAGCCACCTGAGATCTTGAGATTGTTTTGTTTGCATTTAGGACCCCCAGGCAACTCGACTTGAAAATGTACCTGCCCAGATCCGTTATAAGATTTGTGTAGTTTTCCGTGAACAAAACTCTGATCATACAGTATGCTTCAGGTCTGGATTGTAAGGTTTTCCAGGTGAGCTCATAAGTACTGTGTGATCTTCACATGTCCACTGACTGTGGTCCATAGCTGAACTGTTTACCGTACGATCTGGTAAGTGTCTGTAAAACACCACTGGTGAAACTATCTGAGGTCTTACACAGACTGACTGAGCCTAAAACTCACATCTTTCACAGTCTGTTTATCCATCTGATTCGATGCTGGGCAGCTGGGAATAGACGTGTCTTTAGAAAACCCCTGGGTGCTTTACAGTAAAGCTTTTCAGCTAGCTTCATGCAGAGTGCTTGCTTATTTGGGAGATGTTCACAGAACACAAGCAAGAACAATATATCAGTAGTTTCAATGGAAAATAGCTGGGGGGGGGGGGGGAGTCGGGGGTCGGGGGTCGGGTTTGAAAATCTGTGACAACGTTAAGTACCCTTCTCAAGGGTACAGCGACAGTGTCCTTCCTGGGGTTCAAACCTTTAACCTATAACTTGTAAGCCCAGTTCCTTATGCATTATACCACACTGCCATCCTGTTGCTTTGGGGAATTTATTTGAAATTTTCAGTTTTTCACTTGACAGTCTCCCAGTCTTCTAAATGAGGATGTCACCTAGATCAGTTCTGTTCCCTTTCAGATGGCATGTAGACCCAGGTTGATGTTAAAGACCCACTACGGTCCTGGATCAAATGCCGCCCGGGCTAGCGCTGACTGTGGCAGGTAGCCCTGCAGGGGTGGCGCAAGATTGGTTTCACGTCCCCCAAGGGATATATGGGAGGGGTTTGGCCGGAGGGGATAGCGGTGTTAGATAGAGTGGGGTAGAGTGACCACTGTTGGCTGTCCGGGCACCTGTGGCTTGTTCTCTGCGCACGTGCATGATGGGGTCTCCTCTGCCCCTGCTCTACATGTGAGCGCAGCTTGTGCCTGAGGTGTGAAAAGAAGCAGCTGGCTTGCACCGCGTGTTTTGGAGAACGGCAAGTTGTACTCACTCTCCCTAGCAGCAGAGCCGTATATGAGCGCACTTGCACATATTTCGCCAATTGAACGTTCCAAATTGGGGTGGGTTTGGAGGTACCAAATTTTAAAAAAAGAAAAAAAAAAAAGCTCTTGTCTCAGACCATTACTGTCTACTGTATAAAAGCTTCAGCACCATATGCGCTGAGGTATTGGGGGGAGCAGAGGTTAACTGATAAATTACATGCTTAAGAAACATGCCATGTCACTGAATCTCACAAATAGCAGGTTAAATTAAAAACAAATCTCGTCCTGGTATCACCTTAAAAGCCCAATGCTATCCTGCCCTATCATTATGCAAATTACACGTCCCGCCTGTATCGGGTATCTGAGCCTGGAGGAATGCAGGTCAATTTGGATAAGACAAGATAAACTGCCTCCTGATATATTATTCTGATGCTTGACACTATCATACAGCCTGTATTTCATTGTTTTTGGCTGGGTGTTGTTTACAAGCATTGGAAATGAGGGTGAGTCAGGGCGGGCATTTTATTTCTCTCTGGAGATAGCACCTGGCGTGAGGTAGCATCTGCCAACCACCGGCCGTAAATAGCGTGGAGTTAATTGGAACATGACGTCAGAGCGCGCGCTACTGCTCGGAACTGAGCGCCCTCAGAATGTTGCGCCAGCCGTAAAACAGCCTTCGCAATCCCCCTCCACCCAGCGTGCTGTCGGTTGGTCTGTGACCTCCACCACTGCTGCAAGAATACAATTTTGGATTTTCAAAACTATCCAAATAACTTTATTGTGCCCATGACCTGTCATCTGTCCCCCCCCACCCCCTCTCCCCCCAAGGACTGAGCCCTAGCAACAGGCCCAACATGGTCAAAATTAATGTTGACAAACCACTAACAGGCTGCAGTTGTTGAATCAGTGATCTGGTTGTTTGACTGAAGTCTAAAGCTAGGTCTTGGAGGTCTCAGGTTGTAATGGAAAATAAGATCACACATCTTTCTTTTTAGATGCGTAGCACTACAGGGACCTGGCTTCTAACTCGCTCAGTCACAAACACAAAAACACACACACACGCACACACACTCTTTTGACAGGCTGAAAATTCTCCACAAGGGGGAGCTATCAACACTCATGGTGCTCCACATCAATGACACTCTGTGTCCTTGTTTTTTTTTTGTTGCTTTTTTTGGAGAACAATTGACTAATATTCACTCATACAACTTTGGATGCATAACATTGCTGTCTGCTTTGAAGCTGAAGTGTATTTTCTTGTTTTAACTGCGAGAACCCTAATGCCCTTATATTAGCCATTGTAAAGTTGGTTGATCAAAGTTTTGTAGATATACAAAATTTACTGTATTGCACACACAAATTGTGGGACAATAAAAAACCCCATAAAGTGAACCATCCCTTTAAATTTAAGGGAACAGAAGCTGCTACCACTTGGAATTCATCCTTTGACTACAATAAAACTAATTGTATATAACTAAAGATTATAGCACTTGCTCAGGAAAATAATTCAAAAATGGGTGCACTATAATGGACTCAAAGTTAAATAAATTGAGCTTTTTTCAATGTACTGATGTTGTTGGGCAAAACAATTTTCTGTTGAGGGCAGATAAAATATTTTTTTGAGAAGCAGATGTGAAATCAAGGTCGTATGTGCTAAAGAATGGCTTCTTTGTGATTTCTAGCTGTCCGTATACTTCTTTTTTTGTGAAACAGTCTAACTGATAGGTGATTGCAGAAGGCAGGGTTTCTGATTGGACAGACAATACCAACGGCTGATTTACAGTTTAACAGTTTAAGGCTCAAATCAGTTTAAGGCTCAGTTTTGGGAAGAAATTCTGTGCCTATATTCACTGATTGGCAGTTTTATTTTCGTAGTTTCGTTTATTCAGTACGGGATGGTGCAGCAGCGCAAAAATTCAGCACATTTGAAAACCAACCGTTTGAAGGTGTGTGCGTGTGCACGTGCATGTGTGCGCATGACCGTTTGCCATTGTTAATCACTGATATGCATAATTTAGTTTCCGAGCAAAAGTATATAGATCTGAAACATCCCTAAAGAGTAAATCCATTCACATTAGAGGGTGCAACAGTGCCACAGGCATTAAATGACATGAGTTGTTTTGTGGAATTATGGGATTGACAACAGTGTAGGGTTGAGTGTCCTGAAGCTCAATTTTCAGCTGTTTGTTCAGAAGCTTTATCGCTGCGTTTCTGGGTTGGTGTGACAGATACTGACCCCACTATTTATCAGCTCCGTTTGCCTGAGAAGACTGCTACAAACTGGTACAAACTTATAACACCGCATATGCAATATATAGTGTATTTGCATGGATATGTGTGTATGGATGTGTGTGCACTTGCATTTTTAATGCAATATATATTCATGTAGTATTTTCACATGCAAACACACACACACACACACACACATACACATGCATTCACATACGTGTAAATACATTTACGTATTCATGTATTAATTATACATTTTTTTCCCATGTGCAAACTGCCATTTTGCCTCAGTCATCTTCTGATGTAGAAATTGTGGCTGTTGAACAAATCCCTTTGTTGCCACAGGATCATTGGTGAGCTGAAACAGTTATCAGAGTCTACATCTACATCACATATCAGAGTCCTCTATGTCCTTTCTCATCGTAAGTGCATTACAAAGGCCCTAACGTTTGCGCGTACCTCGTACTGTTTTCGCTCAATTTTCCAGAGTTCGGCTTTCGAGTGCCAATTTGATGCCGGTGTCAAATGACTGTGATAAGATAAGCTGTTGATAAATTTCAAGAGGATAGGCCTGATGGACTCTTTTTGTGTGTGTGTGTGTGTGTGTGTGTGTGTGTGTGTGTGTGTGTGTGTGTGTGTGTGTGTGTGTGTGTGTGTGTGTGTGTTGTGTGGTTTGTATGTGGTTTGTGTGTGTGTGGTGGCGTTAATTGTGGTTGTTATTGTGTTTGTTGTGCGTTGTTGTGTGTGTGAGTGTTCGTCGAGCACTTGTAGGAAGCGTTCTGACCGGCGCTGTGAGCACGCGCCTCGTCATCTGCTGAGCTTGATCCTCCTTCCGCTTCCTTGAGCCCTCCTCCGTCCGACCCGGCCCGCTCCTCCGTCCGACCCGGCCCCTCCTCCCGGCCCGCTCCTCTGTCCGACCCGGCCCGCTCCTCCGTCCGACCCGGCCCGCTCCTCCGTCCGACCCGGCCCGCTCCTCCGTCCGACCCGGCCCGCTCCTCCGTCCGACCCGGCCCGCTCCTCCGTCCGACCCGGCCCGCTCCTCTGTCCGGGATGGAGCACGCCGGGGTTCGGCTTTGATGGAAACTTTTCAGCAACGAGGCGATAAAGAACGCGGAAAGGCGGGGGCGTCAGACCGACGGTTAAAGGCGCGGCTGCACCCGTACTTCCTGTTTTGCATTCGCCTCCGCGGCTCATCCGATGCTTTTGCGTCGTCTGCGGTTTATTTATGAACGGGGAGGGCGGCTAGTGAAACCCCTGGTTTTGGCGGGATGGGATGTTGTGACCGGCCGTCCTCTGACCGCGGGGCAAGCAAACTTCACAGATCCCAACACTTTTCTGACTTTGCCAACTTATCGGGTAGTTGGAGAAAGATTTGCTCAGGAAGGGGCGATGTTGCCATTGAATTCTACTCATTGTTTTAATTTGCTATATCCATTTCCTAGGCTCAGAGACCTCACATCTTAACCTCTTCATCGAATTCCATATTTTGCGTCTTTCTCGTGTTCTATGTCTACTTGTCAGGCTGGGTTTAATATATAGAGTTGTGTAGGACAGGGACAGCTTGGATGTGTGGTAATAAAATTATTACTGTGTGTTTGAACTGCATTATGGGAATTTCTTTGGCTGGAAGCGCCGGTTTCACACCGCGACCGTGCTGCGGTGAGTGATGGGGCTGGCATGGGAAATGACATTCTGCTTGCCGATGACACCGCATGCGTTCAGAGTTTAAGTGGAAATGAGGTTATGCTGTGTTGAAGTGTAGATACGCTATTTTTGCTTTGCTTCAGTGCAGTCCACGGTGGACAGTTGAGATGTGTCATAAGCAGGTATGCATGTTGCAGTCCATTCTTTCCAAACATGTTATGTTGTAATGTGTCAACAACACACGTCCCAATACAGCCTTCTTCAGTTTCTCCTGCTCTGGTCTGGTTAAGGAAGCATCTTGCAATAGACACTCACCTGTTAATTTGATGAGAGATCAGTGGAAAATATCTGGAAATATCAGGTTTTTTTTTTTTGCATTTATAAGTCGAATTTCATGAACACCCAATAAAATTTCAAATAGCGCTTTTGAATTTTTATTAATTGTTTCATTTTGAGTTATGTTCATCGCTTCAGGAAAGCTGGTATCGAATAAACTGCTCTTTTGGACACACAGCCCAAGTGTACAAGATGTTTCGTCTTAAAATCTTTTTATTTTATTTTTTAACTCGGCACATGGAACAGGTAGCGTAACCATTCATTTTAATGCGCCGTATTTCTCATACCACAAGCAGAAATGGGTTTTGAGTCCATGTCTGGATCTGAGTGTCAAACCGATGTTCCTTTGACTGAAACGGCTGTCAAACTCTGTCATTCTCCCAGCAGCTTATGTGCTTCAGGTGAACAAAGCAGAGTGCAGTCTGGGATTGTCCGGGAGCGAAAAATTACTATACGCCTCGTACATTCTTCAGGAGAGCGGGAGAAGCCGCCTGATCGGGCTTCAAAAATAATCGCTTTCCTTTGCCACTGGCTGAAAGTTAACCTGGACAATGCTGGCAAGGAATCGAGAAATCCAGGGTCCTCTTGGTAGCCCGTTTCGTTAGCATTTGAAGAACTTCAAGAAACATTACTGCCGCACCAACAGAAGTCACAGTAATTTGTTTTGGTGCTTGTGAACATTGCAGTGACAAATCAACTCCACATTAAAAACCTGTTAAAATCCAGCCAAACATACACACGGCATGTTTTTTTAAAAATGTACTATGCCATAGATACAAATCAAATCAACTTTATGAAGTTACAAGCCCTTAGTCGTGACTGCTTGCACCATTACTATTGACCTTTCAGGACACATGAAGTGCAGATGGGCAGAATCCTTCTGTACGCTACAGTAGTGGTGTATATGTTGACACCCAGGTCCTGGAAGGTGCATTGTACTGGCAGTAGACTGCTTTCTTCTGACATTTAGCTAATATGATTTAGCTATTCACTAAATTTCTACTCAATTACATGCTGTGCTGGTTGTGTGGCATATAGGTTAATGAACTACAGTCCTGGATGCTCATCAGGAGGCAAATTGCATTCTCATGCATGTTGTTTGTCTTGAAAACCTTACATTTCTGAGCCCTTAAGAAACTGAGCAGGTGCAGTCATACAGACCTGTAGGATGTCTGTAGGAATCTGCAGGGAGTCAGTTGTCAGGGTAACCAGATAATTTTCTTGACAAAATTAGATCCACCTAATATGCATAATTAATAGCAATAGACAGGTCATGCGAAGAGGTGGCCTGGTTAAGAATGATGATGTAATCATCTTAGATATCTGTCTATAATGATGTAGCCTCAATTTTATTATCGTTTGTAGAGTTCCTTACTCGTGGATTTGGTAAATGGCTAAATGAAAACCACCGTGATGGATCAAGTTCCTAGGGGCAATGGAATCAATTTATTAAACTCAAAGGATAATTGACATACAAGGAAGGGTTAAGCTGTTCTGATATTTTATTAAACATTATATATAACCCCACTTAAATAAATAAACAGCGCCTTCAGGTCAAGTCTTTAAGGCTAACGAGGGATAATGCACAAGAACCTTATCTGTCGATGGGTTAAGACCTCAAGTTTTCCAGACTAAAACAAGCACCACCTGGAGATGAATAAATGCAGCATCTCTTTTTTTTTTTCTTAACAGAAACAGCAGTTGGCCGACTGCATGCTGTGAAAGTTCATTATTATCTAGAGGCTTGGCTGGTCTCAAGGGTATTGCTCTTAACTGGCTCAGCTTCTGTCTGGCGGAGCGATTTCTGTCCCCACTGGGAAATTACTGTACTTGTGTTTCCCAATCACCTGTAATATTCCTCCGGAATCTATTTTTTGACTACAATTTACATTTAGGCACGTGGCTGTATATATCTGTGAAACTTTACGGTTTATCTAGAATGCAAATGCTGCTTGATTGCGATAGCGGTATTACGAGGTCGGGGTCCAGAACTTTCTCCAGTTCGGCTCCATTATTTGGGAATTACTGAACGGCAAACGAGTGCCTTCCTTCCACATAAAACTGCCTTGGCCCAAATGTGAAAACTGTGGTGAGAAATCTGGGTGTTATTCTAATGGAAAGGATACCTATGATCCACTAGGATGTCCACTACCTCGTACATATCAAGTTTAAGAGCAGCGTGGGTTCCTTATTGTGGAGACAATTATGCATGCCCCCCACCCCCCACCCCCGCACCACACCTCCTGCCTGGAATTGTGAAACCTTTTTCCCCCCCTTATCTAAATGGTAAGAGCACTTTCTTGACTGCAACAAGAGCAGAATGCAGAAACAGAGATTGAAATTTATAGTTCACTTTCAGCAGTTTTTATATTTTAGTTTTAGTGTATTTTTTGGACAAAGGAGACGTTGGATACTTACAGAAATTTCTGTAGACCTGCCAGCTTTACAATGTCTAGTATAGGGGCATAAATGAATTTGTGGTCTAAAGCACGACAATACACTTTAAGCAGTTGCTTCAAAGCTGTAGCATCTAAGATGTCCATTATCACACACACAAACTGTCTGGGACAATCAAAAACATACACTAAAACTGACTAAAATATTTAAAATCTCAGTGGAAGTAAGCAAAAAATGGGCTATCTCTTTAACTCGCACTAGCAGGAGGGAACACATGCCCTCATGTCCCAGCGTCATTAGTCTAATTATTCATCTCTTTTACAATCCGAGGTCTAAGGTGCTTCTAAGCGTACATAATTCTAAGTAGAGTTGGACAATGTAGCAAAAATACCTCAAGTAGTCAAAACTATTGAATGCGGTACTTGAACCTATTACGGCTCCTCCTTCTCTTTCTAGTTCCAGTTCACTCTGTAATTCACCTTTTGTCTGGCTATTAGTCCTTTGTATCCCAGTTATGCATCTTAAATTTATAGTCAAACATTATCTTATTTAGTTATTGTATGCTTCTGTGATACAATGTGTTTTCTGTTCTTTTCTTTCTGTTTAACAAGTCCTTTCCCAGTTGTTCTCTGTTTTTGTTGCGTTGCATTGCTAATGCTTTATGGCTGTTTAATGTTAGGCTATTTGTCAGTATTGCTGGAAGGTTCACTCTGAGTCATTACTGTCATGTTCCAGGAATTGTGGAAATCACATAGTGGATGATGGTAACATGTCACTGAGCTGTTTTTGTTGATTTGAAGTTAATGAGTAATTATCATTATGGAGCGCACTGCTTCAGACAAATGGGACAAGCCATTATGATAAGATGGCATTTCTTCAAATATACATTTTTGCATGTTTTTTCACATTGTGTACAGAAATGGCTGGTATCTCTCAGAGCTGGTTCTGCCAAGGGCCATGTTGAGCAGTTGATTCAGATTCAGATTATTGTAAGTATTTTGGACTGAATGTTAGAAGCAGGCAGGCTGTATTCTCTCAAAGGAGAAGAAAGGCATAAAGGACTATGTTGTTATATAGTGCTCATTAATAGATAATCAAATAATATGAAATTACACCTTTATTGCCATCTAATAATGCTGTTGTTATAAATGTATTGTTGTTGAGTGTGGGAAATAAGTTATTATTATTATTTATTTTTTTAAAATAACTTTTGGCCAGTCTGCTGTTTGGACTGTCCATCAAGAGTTTTGTTTTGATGTCTTTTGATGAATGATACTCGGCTGTCATTTTGAATGAAATATCTTTACAAAATGGCCAAATGTTGTGACATTGATTGAATTTCTTAAGCACCCGTTCAATGTGTCACATTTTGAAAGATGACTGCAAATGAGGCACTTCATAATTGTCACCCTCCCGCAATTGTACTTCAGTCTCCTTCCACCCATCTACGCCTCTATATTACAACGGAACAAAGTCTACAAGTACTGAACTTACTTGGAAATACGTATAATACTGTATATCTGGGGGATATTCTTTTAATGCTCACTTTTGAAAGGTAATCTTACCTTATTATCTTCTGAATATCATTGGTGAACTTTTAAAAGAAAAAGTGTCTGTATTATCTATGCATTTCCAAATAACTTTTTGGGGTTTTGGGTACACCCCTGTTACTCAGCTGTATGGCAGTTGTATTTGTCTGTTTGTATTCTTGTGTTATTGCTGTAACAATGTTTATGCTGCTTTCTTGGCCAGGTCACTCTTGAAAAAGAGATTTTAATCTCAATGAGACTTTTACCTGGTTAAATAAAGGATATATATACACTCACCGGCCACTTTATTAGGTAGGCTACACCTGTTCAACTGCAAACTGCACCCGTTAATGCAAATATCTAATCAGCCAATCATGTGGCAGCAACTCAATGCATTTAGGCATGTAGACCTGGTCAAGACGATCAGCTGAAGTTCAAACCAAGCATCAGATTGGGGAAGAAAGGTGATTTAAGTGACTTTGAACGTGGCATGGTTGTTGGTGCCAGACGGGCTGGTTTGAGTATTTCAGAAACTGCTGATCTACTGGGATTTTCACGCACAACCCTATCTAGGGTTTACAGAGAATGGTCCGAAAAAGAGAAAATATCCAGTGAGCGACAGTTCTCTGGGCGAAAATGCCTTGTTGATGGCAGAGGTAAGAGGAGAATGGCCAGCCTGGTTCGAGCTGATAGAAAGGCAACAGTAACTCCAATAACCACTCGTTACAACCGAGGTATGCAGAAGAGCATCTCTGAACGCAAACCACGTCAAACCTTGAAGCAGATGGGCTACAGCAGCAGAAGACCACACCGAGTGCCACTCCTGTCACCTAATGAAGTGGCCGGTGAGTGTATATATAAGATCTTTATTGTTATTTTTAATTAGGAGAGCATTATATGTTACTGTACCACATCTTCGTCTTTTTGCTCACTGTAAATCATTAGCATTTTCTTAAATAACCGAAATTTCTGAGTTGGGCCTTTAACATGTAGCACTGTTCACTCCTGAAGTTACATTTAATGGATCAGCTTGTCATCAGCATGGGCCAGGGGAATGTGAGGTAAAGGTTTTAACGCTGAAGATCCAACAAAGACCTCTATTTTCCCAATTAGTGCTGCATCATGATGCTGTCTGGGTATTCCCCTGGCTAGTTCACGGTGGCGTGTCAGTCAGGTTGTGATGAAATGCAGGTACGTTAATCCCAGGTTGACCGCTCGTGTCTCAGGTGCTGTGGGTTAGGCGAGGCATGGCTGTTGGCCCGGCAAAAGCTCATTTCTGGGAGCTGGAGGCGGGGTTAATTCAATCCGTTTCCCTCGCGAAGCGCCCGTCCGACTCTGCCAACTAATCGAAAGCCATCACAAATTTGAGGTCCTCGTGGAATTCCTCCAATGAGCCGAGCCGAAGACAGGTGCTGCAGGTGCGCTCGCTCCTCCTCAGGCTGTTCTGGGGAAAACGCGGCTTCCCGTTTGGCCTGGCTTTGATACACGCTCGCCTTTTCTCTCCGGACCACAGTCTGGCCTCCTTGTCCATGCCCCCCCCCCCCGCGCTCCTTATCCTCAGAAAACTTTTGATCGATTCCGTTCAGTTCTGCAGCTCCGTGTTCTAGGGGGACGGCTCCTCTCTCTGTCCATCTCGTGGCTCAAAAAAAAAAGCAGCTGTCTATCTGCTCGCCAATCTCCACCATCTTGACAGGACTGTAACTACACAGAGATTGGAAAATGGACGCCATGGGGCAATTTTTCAATCGAAAAGGCTCGATTGCCGGCTTGGACGCCGTCACTCTTGTCAGCTTTAAGGGATGCAAGTGTCTTGAGGAGGGAAGAGATCAATTTAATGTCTGTATTCCAAAGGGGCCGGTGCGGGTGCGAGTCTGAGGATCCAAGGCCCAGACCTTTCCTCATTTTCACGAGCAGGCTCGATAGAACCTGTCAATTGTAGTCCACATGGATTTCACACTCACGGTACGTGCTCCGACATGCCTGCATTTCCAATGGTAATGCGTAGACTCAGCATTTTAAAAAATAATGCACTGGGACTGTGCGCATTCTGTATATTTCCCTACAGAGTGACTGATAATTAAACTGTTAAGTAAAAACAACCACAACAGCATTATTTTTAGAGCTCATTCAAAGCGCTAAACATCAAACACAAGACATGAATTTGAATTTGCACTCAAACTGGTAAAAGCAATACAAATGTGCAGTACAAACAAGCAGTTGGATTAAAGGAAGAGCATTCAAGGTGCACAAATATCACAGAAAGTCATTTAGAAACGGGCCGGAGGGCGGGCACGTAGAACATACTCACAGAAGCAGGTTAATCGTTCATGGGAAAATGTTTAATGATTCAACCATTTTGGCTTTGCCTTCTTTAAGAGGCTGTGGAGAACAAGGCCATTTAGTGAATTGGATGTGTCTTTTTCAAACTCTACCCCCTATTTTTACTTTTCTTCCAATTTTAAATGCCCAGTTATATTTGCTGGCCCATCTCACAGTTGCAACGTGCTCTAAATTGTGGAGAGAGTGCATCGACCCATTCTTACTCCAAAATATGCAGCCAGAAACTTACTTTCACTCTGCAGTCAATTAACTGAGCTGCGTTGTAATTTCTCCAGCAGTGTGTACCATTTACCCAGCTAGCGCAAACAGACTGCTGATTGGTGGCTGATCGACCAGAGAACGCCTCTTGATAGGCTAGAGGAAAATCCCTACCATTTGAATCCTTCCCTTCCTTGACAAAATGTGTGTTAGCCCATAGGAATCCAAATCAAGCTTGGTACTGGAATATTGGACTGTTCTGGACCGTGAGGCCCTGCTCAAGTACTACACTGAGACCCGCCGACCAGGCTTCTGAGGAGCTTTGCCTGTTTAAAGGAAAATAAATTGTTGAAAATCTAAATAAAGATCAGAAATGTATACAAGATAAATATCTATTCAGTTCTGACTGGCTAGGCCTCTGCCTTGGAGAAAAACCTCATACTAATCAATTCAATTGTTTTGGTGTCTCTGTTAGAACTAATTCAGTCGCGTTTACTGTAAAAGTCCTGGGTTTGTCCAGACTTGATACATACTTTTATTGACATGAACAGCAGAACAATTAGGATGTTAGACTCAGACAGACAATTTTTTCACTTACTTTCCTTTTGCTCAAAGATTGATTTTTATGAGGGAAAAATCTGTTTCACGCTGTCTCCTACAACTGGTTCTGGAGCCTCCCGTGAGCTGTGGGGATAAATTCCTCTGCTTAAAAAAAAAAAAAATGAAAATTCATTCTGGCTGAGGATTAAAGAGGGATCTAGACTCATACACGGTTCTGCGTGCTGTTCTCAGGCAATGACATGGATTCAATCAACAGCTGTCCTTAATTTATGTGATTGTGGAACACAGGAAACTGAAGAAACAAAACACATGCATTTATTTGTAATCTAAGGGAATCTAAGGGCAAATGTTGATTACATTCTGTCCTATGTCACTTCCTGTTTCTCGCAAATAGTTTTGATTGCACGAAAAAGATGTGCCAATGGGTCGTTTGACAAGTCTGATAATTGAGTAGGCTATATGCCTACAGTGTACAGAATTGACATTGAAATATCTACAAATTTTGGGGGTTTTTTTGTATGGCAGTAAGGCCAATAATATAGCTGTATTTATGTAGCGATAAGCAGTGTGATGAGCAGGCCTTAATTTGCCATTGACCCAGAGCCTATCCAATGTAATTTGTAACGGCCAATCTCCTTCTGCAGGCCAGCATTGCTAAGCACCTCCTCGTGGGGCGAGTGACAGTCAATCGCCGAATCGATGCGAGGAGGGATCGTGATGCGTACCGTACCGCCGCGGGACCGCGTGCGCCAAATGGCGTCCCCGAGCATATGGCACGCGTGCCGGAGAGGGCCTGTCATCGCGTGAGGAGCGGTGACGCCTGGCTCTCGTTTCCGTGGAAACTTGGAATTGCGTGCACACGCCTGCGCCTGTGGGTCTTCCGCGGTCTTTCCCGTTGGTTAGCGCTCTGGGCACAGCTCGCCAAGCAGCGGGAGTCATGGGGGGCACTTTTGCAATCAGGAGTGTTTAGTTTCTGACCCTGGGGTCGCTGTGGTTGTAGCACTGTCATTCAGGCTGAATCGGATATATTCTGGGAAGCAGTAGGAAAAAGAAACAAACTCAGATCTTCACAGTCTAGGACTCATTTGAAGTATTTTCTTGTTTTTAATGTATGCATGAACATCAATAGCTAGACTCCTTTTTTAAAATGAAAAATTGAACATTTTAATAAAATTTTAATTGTTTTGCTGGTTTGACCTCAACCATAAACATTGCGGGGTGGGGGTTGAATCCATAAAGGAGAATTTTTAAATCCATAAAGGACAGTGAAAGAGAATGAAAAATTTTATTTAAAGTTGGGCAAGTGGACATATGTAGAAAGAAGCTAAAGGTCAGCTCTACACAGATAACAACATGTGTTTGTACATGCAGAGTTTTTGGTGGGTGGAACTGCTTGCCAGGTTGTGTAGGAGACAAGTGAGGTAATAAAGTCAGAACATATGCTTTGTAGTGTACTGTTACATGATTAACATAAATTGGATGCATGGTCTGTTCTTGTTTTTATGTATTAGGCCTACATTCTAAGAACATCTTGTGGACTAACAAATGCAAAATTAATGAAGAATGGAAACCGTTTCCACTTCAGCTTGTACAGTACGTGCCATTCTGCCAGTTTGTTGATTTCCATTTTGCAGTCAACTACAGATTTCTTCCTCTAATTTTTCCCCAAAATGGGATTTTCTGATCTTAACAGAAGGCCTGTCCCATCACATCTTTCATCTGTTTAGGAGGGCTTGGGAGCGGGTACCCTCAGAAATGAGTGAGGTCAGCCCATGAGCTGCTGGGTGCATTTAGACTTCTGGCACCCGATTGGCCGTAGACGTCACTACTGAGGCGGGAGTTGCCCTGCTAAATAAAACCCTCTTTTCCTGGGCAAGACCAAGGCCAATATTTGCCTCACTAGGCTCCTAGTCATTGCCTCAAATTCTGTGATCTGATTCAGGGTGTAGGAGCTTGATACCTCAGCCTAGTATCCCACACGATAGTCGCCATGAATACTGAAATTTCAGACTGTTTATAATTCAATATTTGTTGTCCTGAAGACATATCTGAAACTCAAAAGTTAAAGATTTGTGATAACAGACAGCCACGCTGTACATGTTGGCCACTGGAGGCCGGAGGCCCACACTGTTAATCATGGCAAATGTGTGGCATATTGTGTCTGTCAGGAACTAAAAGTTCTTTGTTAAGACGATCAACCAACCTGACAGCACCTGCAGGAGCTCTATCATGGCTGCATTTTCTTTTTGCTTCCAAAAGGGGGAACAAAGCAAACTTGACATGTGCGCTGCCCCGGAGTGCTTTTGCTTTCCGCGTAAGAAATACCGCTCCCATTCCTCATCATGGCTCGTTCACTCGGAGGACAGCTAACACAAAAACGGACGGCAATATAAAAGCCCTTTGACGTTAGTGCAGGAGGTTGTGCGTGCTTCAAGAAGTGCTAGGTTGTTTACAAGGCTGCACCTTGTCTCTGTAAGAAGTACAGTAAGGGAAATAATACATGCCATTGTCACTGCCGTGATTTACAAGCCAGAAACGCATGAGAGAGCTTTTCCAGCTTGAGTCCCACCAGTGTGGTCATACGTTTTGCAGTTGTAATGCATGTAACTCACCAGTATGACCTCATAGATTTCTTCCTTGAACACTAGATTCAGCATCCAGTTAAACTCAGCATTCTGGGGAAAATAATGATTTTTTTTCTGTTATGTTATGTTAACCATATGAAGTGGCAGGATCTGACTTGTTTAGTATCTGTCGTTCCAGTATGTATTTTTTGTAGTTTGTCGTATTGCCTGAAAACAAATCACTTTGGTAAAGTTTGTGCAGTTATTAACTGTGATAACTCGTAACGAAGACAGTAAGATAGTAAGTTGCATTTTTTTAATTGTCCTCTTAGGAGCCTATGATTTTGGCTTGATGGCATTTCTGTGAGTTTACAACACAAAAAATCAGAAAAGAAAAAAAATAGGTCAGTGCATTCTCTATATGGTATCCAATATATAAATTTTTGTCTGATATAGATTGCAGCTTCAGAATTTCAAGTTGTGTGCACGCACATTGTCATTGTTCCTTTAAAAAAAAAAAAAAAGTTATTTGTAATGACTGTAAATGTGTCCAAAATGAAATAAAAGCTTTCATTTTTGTGAGGCCAATAAAGGCAAATTCAGCTTACCAATTTGCTCCATAGTGCATTACTCAACAACCAGAGATGCATCAGAAACATCACATTTATCTGATCCATTTCTTTCTTCTTTAACTACTGTTGGAGCATCTTATGCATCTGCATCTGAAAAGGTTCCTAGAACATTCAAAGCCATTTATACACATGAGTTAGAATAGACTTCCACGTCTTGTAGTCTAGATGCAAAACTGAATAGTTTGCTGTACATCAGCTTTTTCATTGCAAGACTATATGTAAAAATACAGTTTTGCATAACCAGATAACCAATCAACAATACACAAAACAATGCAATAAATGGTATTAAAATTATTTTGATTATATATTTATATAAATCTAATTTTTATTTATTTATTGAATTATTTCTACAATTCTGTCAATGTCCACTCTCCTCTGACATATCACATACAATAAAATGTCCAGTGTTGACTCTGATCTAACAGTATTAATTCAACTCTTCACAGCAGACCTGGGTCAAATACGTATTTGTTTTGGATTAAAATTTTTCTACGCTTTACTGATCTTGTCTGATGTATTGGAACCATTGAAATACTCTCAAAAAGTGCAAACCCCGCTTTCTGGTCATAATGGTAGGCTCAGTTACACCAGGCAAGATCAACAGAGCACAGAAAAGTATTTGAATACAAAACAAATACGTTTTTGACCCAGGTCTGCTTCACAGATAACATTTGGTCCAACTCTGGAATGTGGAATCTATTAAGAGTTGAATTAACACTGGACATTCTACTGTGCATTGACGTTTTGCTTCCATTCTGCACTGGCAAATTCCAGCAGCATACTGTAAGCCTTTCCCACCAGTCTGTATTACTGTATTTTAATCCATTGGAATCACACTAAAATCAAACCTTTGCGACTGCTGAAAATAACTAAATAAATAAAATAAACCGTTCTGCATTGCAATTAAGATTTTCTAAATTACCGCAAGCTTTGGGCTGGATTTGTGCTCCTGAAGAACTGTGATTATCTGCAATCTACTGGAGAAGAGAAGAGAACTCGCAGTGAATAAATGGCAGTTTATCTCTCTAATTTGCCTGCATGATTGAGAATAGTTTTCTTACAGGTCTGTTTTATTTTTTTCTGAGAAAGGCAGCATGGGTGTACAGCTTAAAGCTGACTGAACTGCAGTGCTAAACTCAGGGGTTTTTTTCATTGTGCTTAGCGCTATACTTTTGGCCCAGAGGAGATGTGTTTTAATTAAAGTTTTGCTGGAAAAGCAACTTCGCCATATTCATTTATTAATGTGGAATTTATTTATCTAGCAATAGACACATAGGGATTTATTTGTTTAATCTGCTCTTTGTGGCGAATAAAGTACTTATGAATGCTAAATTAGCTTAGAAGGAAGTTAATGCCTTGTGGAGACCTGAGAGATTTTTGCATATCAAGTGGCTGTTATTACTCTCCTTAAAAAATGACTGATTCCAGATTTTTTTCAAGAATGTTTAAACTGATGTAAAGACACATCGTTGCAATCTGATGATCAAGTTGATTATGCTGCTGTCCTGCAGGGTCTGTGGCATGCTAGTGATGCTCTGGAAAAAAAGCTGAATTGTCACCAAATTAACCCTCCAGTTTGCCTACTCTGCAGCATAAAATGAAAAGTGAGAATTTAATGCTCAGACTGAGACCAAGAATGCAGTAGGGATTTACTGTGCCCTGACTTTTTCAGCACAAATGAGTTCATTTAAATGGGCTGTAGAGTGCGTTTGTTGTCTTGTTCCTGGAGAGTCGTGTGTGTGTGTGTGTGGCCAGTCAGTACTAGCCTCAGTACAGGCTTGTTAAATTAATAGTTTTAGTTCCGGAATTTATTGATTTATTGTGATAATTTATTGGCTTTTTTGGTCCTTGTTTTTCAACAATTATTAGGGTGTTACTTCTAACTGGTCATAATATTTATTGAATTTCATATCAAGCATGCAGCTTTTAATATCAGAGAGCTGTATGCACAGCAGGGTGCACAGGAGCACATTCCACCACCTTAACTAGGGGATTTAAGTGTACAGTATGTTTGTGTTCACGGTTTAATTGCCTCTGGTCTTTGATGCCGATCTGTTCTGTGGTGTAGTTACTACGAGTATCAAAGCGGTACCTCTGGAAACCCCCCACGGGGTCGTTTGAACTCTGACTAAACGAACAACGCAACAAAGGGTAATGCCTTGGCCTGGTTGGCTGCTGCTCAATAAGATCAACCTGTATCCTTGGTACTTGGTAAATTAATGTCGTTTGATCTTATGGGCAGCTGTGACTCTTAAAAACTCATTAAAGCTGGTCCTTCATTTTCACTTCCTGCACTTTTACCAGGGCTCAATCTTCACTCAGCAAGCCTGCCCTTTTACCCGCTTTTCCCCCATTTTAACGAGGTTTCTGCACTTTGTAACGGCGAATATTATTCACAGACCTGACCGGTCACTGCAGCAGCTTCCGCGAACCCTGGAAAGTGCTGAAAAGGCCTCGTTTCCGTGTAGCGCTGCATGCTGCCAGCCCAGCTCCCCCCTCCCTTCAACCTGCCGTGCGTCTGGACAGCAGCTACATCGGAACGCTCACAGACAGACTGCAGTCAGTCGACCAGAGGGGTCGCTGTTGCGCAATGCACGTTATTGGGGCCAAGACCGGGCCTGAACCCCGGAACCCTCCCACAATCCTGCAGGTGACGTTAGGACCAATTAACACAATGCTGTGTGGGGCTGTGAACCTTAGTGGACACTGGGAGTAATACGAATTTGATACCAGACTGTGGGGCTAAACACTGGATTGAGAACTGGTCCTCTTTTTAAAATTTCAGTTAAGAACTCTGATATGTACTATAAATAATTCAGAGAAGATGTGTGAGAGATCCTATCCAGGGAGATATGACTTTGACAGACAGTGTTTTTGGCTATATTCCTGAGGAGGAAACTGGACCAAGGCCTGATGGGAAAATCATCTTCTATTCCCTTTGCTTTACTAAATTGTTTTTGAACTTACTGCCTTATACTGGGCATTCACTATGATTTCACACCCACATTGCTGTGATTGTGCCCTCCCAGACACATTTTCACTGTTGGTGAAATGCTAAGAACGTAGGCTATAATTGGACTTCATGACCAATCTCAAGGTCTTCATGGCTGTGACCATTAAACTTCTGTTTGTGGTGTGCCTCTCTATTCAATGATGTCACCATTTTCCCCTTCCACCAAGTGAACAATTCAGAGATAGGACTTTTGTTGCATGGCTAGGCACAGGCATAAAATGAGAGCTAAATTCAGAAAGCACAAGCAGAGTGGTTGTATAAAGTAAAGAGGTTTAGTGGTTTGTAAAGATATGTAGTGTATGTACAGCCTTAGATACTGTGCTTACTTGTCCTACTCTCTAAATTAATTAGCATATATTTGTCATAGTATTGCATTTTCAGGGCCTGTGAAGATTTATCAGCCATTAACAACCTTTAAAATTTAAATAATGTACCTGTGCGCTGTGCTTTCAGTCTGCAGTTAAATCAGTTTGGGCACTGGGCCATTGGACTTCAGATTAATGTGGAAAGCATTGTGGTATTAGTACTGCCATCCCACAATGCATTTCATCTATCTTTGTGATGTCATGAAATCAAGGGAAACAAATTGGTCCTGCCACAAATAGATATGCTTCAGTGTAGCCTTCTGTGTATGCACAAACATGCTAAAGGATTAATCTCCCCTCAGTCCGACCTTAACAATCATGCTGTTCCTATTATTATTCAGACCAATTTGACAAGGGTGTTGGGTATATATTTGTTTGATTTCTTTCTTTTTTGAGACATAAGCCTGCATTCAATTAGCATTTGTTCTTAGCTTTGAACTGTAAATGAATGGAAGTTCTTCTTTTTCTTTTTGAGAAAGATTGCGAGATTCCATTTTGTTGTTCCCTAAATCCTGTAAATTTAATTGTAACTGAAGTTAAGGAATCAAGTTGATGGAAAAATGAATGGGGAGAAAGTAGGACTTTTTTGTAGTCCAATTCTGTTTATCACTGGAATGTGCTCACTGTATGATACAGCACTAGTCAGTAATTGGCATGAGAGTGGTTGGTGGGAAAAAGTGATGGAAGGGGGAAAAGTAGAGTGAATATGCGGAGCTCATATTAGAAGAAAATATATTGTACTCGACTGCAATCCGTATAACACTGTTGCCTTACAGCGAGAAGGTCCTGGGTTAGAATCCGGCCTGGGCCTTTCTGTGTGGAGTTTGTATGTTCTCCCCGTGTCTATGTGGGTTTCCTCCGAGTACTCTGATTTTCCTCCCACAGTCCAAAGACATGCAGTAGGCTACAGTAATTGGAGACTCTAAATTTCCCATAGGTGTGAGTATGTGAGTGAATGGTGTGTGTGCCCTGCGATAGATTGGCGGCCTGTCCTGGGTGTATTCCTGCCTCTCGCCCAATGCACACTGGAATAGTCTCCAGCACCCCCTGCGACCCTGCCCAGAATAAGTGAGTTGTAGGTGATGGATGGACTGCAGTCAGATCACCTAATGTGGGTAGACGAGAGGTACAGAGGAACATCCTAACTGGGATAGCAGACCAAACAGTCAAAAAAAAAAAAAGAAAAAGGATTCCTAATGAAAGCAGTGATTAAATCGCGTGGCTCCCTCCACCTGGCTCTAGCGCTGAGGGCAGACCACGTCGCGTTGCGCACGGCGGTTTGTCGGTGGCGCAAGCAGATGGCATCGCCCCAGATCGGACAGAAACCGGGTTGCGGGGGCCCCCGAACATCCTCTCGAATTTGTCTGCGGGCCGTGGCGTGTTCATTACGTTCCTCTTAATTGACCCGGGCGCTCTGACCCTGCGTACGGGGCCGTCCGGTTTGACGCGACACCACCCCACGCACATCCCATACCACACGCGAATAGCGGTGTCTCGCTAAGGAGGCAATTAGCAACAGATTTCGCCCAGAGTTCCAGTGCGCTCTCTCTCCCTCTCATATCACTTGAAACAGTAGGGCTATTAATTTAGCAATTAAACGTTACTGTTTTTAAATAGTCTATTGAGCAGATACTAGACCCATGATCCTACATGCTATACACATGATTGATCGTAATATTAATGGTTCATACCACATAACCACGTCTGGGTTCAACGAGGACGTGACTCACATAGCCAATTAGTTTCATTCAAGTAAGAAGTAGTCAATGAGAGCTTCCATGGAATAGCAGAATATGGCTAAAGTCTACCCTTCAGTAGGAGATAGTTTTATCGAGCCTTTGTCAAAGGCTTAAAATTTATATTCTGCGGTTCTTTAATTGACAGCATGGATGGGACACGCCCCCAGCCCCCCTGTAGTCACCACCCATGAATCCATTTTCAGGTTTGTATTTCTATATAATTCTGAAGACCTCATTACATTTTGTACCTCATTTCATTTTGATGTTATAGTTACACAGCTACAAGCATAAAAAATAAAATCCAATTTAATAATGCATTAATTTGATTTTTCAACAACCAAACGAGAAATAATTAATTGGGGGTGGGTGAAAACATTTTGAAGGCTCTGCATATCCTCTCTTTCACGTTTCCTTAAAGTTTTTTTTTTATTTTTTTTTTTTACATTTAACTTGAACTCCAACACCCATGTTTATTTTTGACAGGGCTATTATAGGAAAATGAACAATGAGTCTTAAAAAAAAAAAAAATTTAGACAGTACATTTAAACAGGAACAAAATCTCCAGAGGCAATTTAGTTTCCACAGTGAAAATAACTCTGTCTGGCGCAAACACTTTCCCTCCACAGTTCCCTCCAGCAGCTTAAAACACAACCTATTAACCTCCTTTTCTTATTACATGATTGCAGAAGTACTGAAAAATTTTGCTAAATGATAGGACATGGATCTCGGTGGAGTTATGGTTAGTTTACAAAGAAAAATAAATACTTTGGCGTGTTCATCCTGAATTCTCTCTCCCTAATGCTTTGTGATCTCATGCATAGGAGAGAATTGTGTAGAGTCGTTTCAATTGACTGCCTGTTCACTCAAGCGTATTTTCAGTTTGGCTGGATTAACAAATGCGCTATAATATACTACAACAGGCTCTACGAGTTCACAGCATGTTTAAAATCCAAGCATTATTGTACTTTTATGCTGTGTGATGAATCGTCATTTCATTTAAGTAATTTCAACATCAACTTCTTTCGACTGCTAAATGTGGCCACTTGAGTATCTCTTTAGATGTATACTCCTGTCTAATGAGGCTTTTGGTTGTTCGGTGGGGAAATGTATATTTAATTCATGTTGCATGTTGGCACTGCTCCTTCTTTGAACATAATCCTAACCCAAAAAAAAACCCTTCCCATATGCATCCATCTTGCCCATGGGTTGCATTTTAAAGAAACAAATGTAACATAGACATGCTTTATTTACAGAGCCACAGACTCATTCCTGTTCTCTCTGGCTTCTTTAATAACTCCCTGTGGGAAAATGAACTGGGTTTCTTTGTCAGTAAGATTGAGATTTGCCCTGTAAATAAAGGTGGATTGAATAAAGATGCATAATGAATGCGATTTCTGCATAATGTGCCACATCTTGGAACAGCTCAAACATTATTATTAAGGGGATGGCGATTAATATTTACTTATCCCCCATCATCAGTGATATAGCAGCAGTTCTCCTGACTGCCATATGTACCTATACCATAGCTTTACGCGGTTTGCCTGGTTGTTCAATGTGAATACTTCTTGATTTCCTGAGTGCAGTCCCTGAAGTAAACATGGTTATCGCAGACATCCAGAAGTAACCATCTGAACTTTCTCACTAAATGCAGCAAATCTTTAGACCCAGCTACACTGGGATAAGAATCTTAGCCCTTTGCTAAACTCTCACATCAATTTCACAGGCCTGTCCTCGCTCTCTGCAGTAGCTGGAGCCCTGTGGCGGTTGGGATTTGTAAATTAGGTGGCTGAGGTTTCAGACACCAAGGCCCAGATTTTATCCACATCTGTCCTATTAACTTTATTGCAGTGAAATGCAAGGTGTTTATGTACTGAGGTCAAGAATTTAGACTGTGATAGAAACAAAGGTTTTGCACACAGCTTTGCATACCTTTCCAAGGGACAGCTACATAACCCACTTGTATATTCAACAGCAGAGCATGGCAATGTCATTAATGTTGTGACAGTACCTGCATTTTTTATTAATTTAAACTTTATTTGTTCAGTGTAGGTTGAATGGGCACACATGCTCATTTACAGAAACCTCTAAAGTAGCTGAACCTGCATGTCTTTGGATTGTGGGTGGAAACCAGAGTTCCCGGAGGAAACCCAGGTGGGCACGGGGAGAACATGCAGGACCTTCTTGCTGTGAGGCAACAGTGCTACCCAAATGTATGCGCCTGCATGCGTGCTGCAACAGCAGAGAGGTTGTCACCCTGACACCCAGGAAGTTCAGGAGTTGCTCAAGGGATGCGCATAAATTTACAGCCTGAGGCAGTGAAATCACTGGCCTTTGCTGTTTTTATTGTCAAAAAAGACTAAATGGGGGGGGAAGAAACTCTGAAAAGAGAAATCCAAAGGAAATCCCACCTCCCTTTTGGAAGGTACCTGAAACTTTGAAGATGATCCCCCTCTATATATTGGGCTGCAAAGAGACTTACTGGCTGCAATAAACAACAACATAAACAGGAAGATAAGGCTTACTAATGGCCAGTTTCAGAATAAAGGTCTTCACATAGCACAGATTCTCTGAATTTCCCAGATCTGCCGTATACCCTCCCATCAGCCAGTTCACAGCTGGTTTGCTTCTCGGGCACTTTCGCCTTTGTGCTGGGCCTTTTATCTTGGCTCTAATTGCTGGCGGTGAACACACCAGTCACCGCTGCAGCCGTGCCCTAGCCATGCAGCGGCTATTATCCACAGAGCCCCCTGCTCACGCCGCAGTGCAAAATATGCTCGGAAGCTTCGGTTCTCCAAGGACGGGGTTCGGTACTGGGTACTCCTGGGCATTTTTTGAAATTGGTCGCAATTTACCTTGCGCAATACACAATGGGCACATTTCCCAGAATGCTTTTCACTTTTATTCAAGACTGGACTGTTTCTGTGACACATCTGGGAATCAGTCCTCTGGTCCGTGGGTGCCTGTAGTCTGCTGCCATGGGGCTTTTAGATGTTTCTGTGAGGGTTGCCATGGTTAGGTACAAGTTTGTACACGATAATGGCCATTTTCATACAAAAGAACTGCTGATTTTCTTTTATGCGGATTCTGTTGTCGGTTGTTCACGGGAAATGGCTTTATGATATTTTGTGTATGAGTGTGACATGCCATTATTACATTTTTGAAGGGGAACAGGGTGCAGATGGTGCTGTTAAACTGTGAGGTACTGTAGTATTAACTGTCAGTCAGAAATTCATTGACTGCTCTTCCCAAACTAAACTTTCCCATTTTTTTGTTGTCCTTCCACGTAGACCAGTATGCATTCAAACTAACTATGCATGTCAGAATCTCATACGCAGTCTATAAATGGAGAACACCTTGTTGAACCTGAATGATTCAGTGGTAGAATTATTTTTCCATTAGGCCCTAATACAAAAACATTAGTATATTCCTTTCTCATTAGAACATGTCAAAACGCCGTTTTTAGCTTTTTGCTTGTTTTGTAGATGATGTCTGATTGTAGATTCATGAAGTTAGTTCCAATTCATTTCCACCAGAACCTTTCCTTGCAAATACAGTATTGTCAATCACTTTTAAAAATTATTTCGGGCCCATGTAATCAAATAATTTACGCTTCTAACGCGGATGGATAAAATTGGCGGGAATCCAGCGGAGAGCCGTGCGTCCGTGCTTTGCGCTCTCTCTCTCGCGTTTGAAGAGCCTCGCGCTCGCATTTCCTGTCAGGTTCCTGGGAAATGTGACAGCATGTTCGGGACATCTGTCTCCGCGTCAGCGCGAAAGGAAACATGTCTCGAGAAGCGTGAGAGATTCCAGGTGGATCTTGTATGTGCCCGCAAATTCGTATGCATGAAAGCATATGCTGCGATTCATGCATAAATGAGCACTTTTCTCAAGCTGGAGCCGGGGAAGATTTTCTGAGTGAAGTTTCCAAATGCGACAGAGCGTGCGTGAATTGACTAATAGACGCTGATGGCGATGCCAGGTGTCCGCGTCGGCCTGTTCAAAAGATGATTTGGATGGTATTTATTTATTAATTTGACAACCACAAGAAAGCCTAAATTTCCATAATAAGATATGCTTTTGGACGTGTTGGGTTGGACCCGTGAAAGGCACATTGGGGAGAACTGGAATTGCGAAATAAAGCATTCCTGACAGCTAAAGGAAACATAAGCTTAAAATATTTGGGTAAAATCTAAAAGATTTGTGTGGCTAGCCTCAAATAATAAGGCTAATGTATATATACAATATCTATCTGTTTAGCCAGATAGGCCTAATTTACTGGCGCACTTCAGATTACATTACTTTTACGAGGGAATAACAACCGATTTTAACTTTTAATCGTCTGCGTACATCAGCTCGCTACCCTGAACGCTACCCCGCAGTGTCACCACAAATTATAAACACCAATCCTCACGATACATCGGCGCATTAATAATGTGAGATCACGTGGAGGTCCTCGGAGCGTTCAAGACCAAGCTCGACAGTGCCGGGCAGCGGGGCTTCGCCTTCGTCCCCCTTAGCGTATTACGATAATTAGCCTGAACTGCTCGCTTGAGTATCCAGCTGTTCCAGCCGACAGTATGTAAAATGCAAACGCGACCGTAATAAGGGCAATCTGGCACGCAAATGAATAATGGAGATGATGCCGACGATGATGCCTGGGGAAGCAGCTGGAACGCGGGCTCCTCCGTGGACACGACGGAAGATTCGCCCGGTGCGGTTTTTTCGTACCGCTCGCTCAAAGTGACGGCCAGCCTGCTTCTGCTAAGAGCCGTGCCGCGCGTTCGCTTTCCTTAGCCGAATCTCAGCGGCGGGCCAGGGGCTTTTTCTTGGCTGAGGTTCGGCTGTCACAGTCACAGGTGCCACGTTCCAGGGGAGAACCCACCCCTTCTGATGTTTTTTTAAAAAAAACCCGTAATGCCTTTGTCTCCCGGCTCTCGGCTCTGCCAAACTCGAGTTTAGGAAATATTTAACTAAAATCCTTTCTGACAAGTTTTATTGTGGAAGGGCAGTAATCTTATATACAGCAGGGCCGGTTTCAGCCATTGGTGGCAAGGGCGCCATTTGTGGGGGGTGGGGGGTGGGAGGCGGAATAGAAATCTACGTGCTGCGTCCATGATAAATGGTGCAAGTATAAGCAAACGAATGGCCACAAGCGTATGCAATAGAATGCACAAGTTTGCCAATGAAATAATAATTAAATGATGTTTTCGTTTTGCATCTGTTTCTACAAGAAGCTCATGCCCTACCATTGATACAGTAGACCTATGTTCGGCTACTTTGTCCAGTTGAACATTTGGCATTGTGAAAAACAATCAGTCACATGAAAAACAAGACCAGGTTAAAAACTAGTATGTGGCTGGACCTAACACACGTGATCCGGCCGCCCAATGGTGTGACTTCATAACTCGGCCGACCAATGGTGTAACTTCGTCACTCACTCAGTCACTCACTCAGTCAGTCACAGACATTCACGTTTGTAGGGCTGTCCCCGCTGTTGCGGTCCAGCCAAAAATGGAGTGGGTATCCGTAAACCAAGCAACTATTTTCATACAGTAAATGAGCCCGACAATGTGCTCATTTAGAGTGGAGTTAGCAGACATTATTTCTACCTGGACTAATTGAATCCCGCTGACAATTTTAACAGACACGACCTGTGTTGAATTAGTACAACGCGAAAACGATTGGCCAGGGAATGTGATGGCCGTGCGGTTTTGGGAGCAGGGAAGGATGCAGGTAGAATTGTGTCGTGTTTCACGAAGACGCAGTTTTCAGATCCACTGCGCGTCTCACCCATGACCTTTCTTACGGGTTAAAAAAAAAAATCGAAATCTTCATTATGTAAAATCTTTTCATGTGCGTGGGGATTTAAGTGCTTGGAGTAAATGCGAAATAAGCTGACGCCGACGGTAAGTGACTCCAAAGAGAGAACTATGCGGATGTTCATTAAATGTGCTTTTCCCCCAATTTGTTTGAATGAAATATTGAATTCTGCTCTGTCTTGTGGGTAAAAGATAATGCTTTTTGCATAAACATTATAACTAATTGACACCCTGCTGTGTGAAGCACTGAAAATGAATGTTGCAAATGCCCTTTTTCAGACAAAAATCCACTTCAGGCACTATAGAGAACGAGCTAAAATAACACCTACAAAAATCACATAATTCATACATTATTTGTTGTAAATTTAGGGTCGAAATATCAACACGGGTTTGTATTTAACTAACGGTGCAGTAAAGCCAAATTAATTCAAGTCAGTTGAAACAAAAAAGCAGCTTGCACAGATCCTGAAGACCAGTTCTGTAAGGCAGGGAGAGGGCAATGAGAGCCTTACTGTATGTGATCCTGCATTTTTTTGCCTATTTCTACTCTTAATTATCCCAGTCACCTAAGTGACATGACATTTTGGAAATGAAGCTCTTCATGAGTATCACCTAAAGAGTGTGTGCCCCCACCAAAAGCATTTTATCATGGTCTAATCTACAGGTGAACTAGCGTTGGTGTATGCAACTAATTAGCTAATGCAGCCACTGTAATTGGTAGCATGGTAAAACCTGTTTTCACTTCGTAATTAGGGCCATGAATTTCCCCCAACTTCTTAACCTGCAGTCAGAGCCGTCCCTAGACCTTTGGGGGCCCTGGGCAACATTGGCACCTTCAGATTTCTTTGCTGTAGAAGAAAAGGTGGGGCCCTAGGTGAGAAAGCGGGCCCTAGGCTCAGTGCCTGATCTGCCTAGTGGGATGGACAGCTCTGCCTGTAGTTCTACACCAAGTGGTCGACACAGGGCTTACTAAAGCCATTTCAACACATTGTGGAACCTCAATAATCTCAATTAATCTTTCAGTTGCCATGATGGTGTCCAGTCTTATTCTAGAAGAGCTGGTGTGGATCCAAGCTTATAGCTTCAAGTTACTGGCCAGCACTATGACACCTAATTCAACCAGTGTCTTCATTCAAGACTTAGATTAGTTTAATCAGATGTTTTAGTGCATAAACACTGTCTGCTCTAACATTTGCCCTTTCCAGATAAGAAACTCCTGGTTTAGAGTTCCACTCTTGCACAGCCTCTTCTGTTGGTGCTTAATTGTATAATTGATTACATTCCTTTGAGTGCTTACTGCTGATAAGAGCGACTTCAGTGAGGTTTTGATGGTGAGGAAAATACTGGTGAAATGTTTCCTAGGTAATATGTTCAGTAAGAAATCATGGACCTGTTGATAACACATTGTACCCTTTTACTCCAGTCCCTGTTAAACAAGCAAGCGGCATTGGAAGCTCTGTATGGCTTTACAGTTGCAGTAGCTTTTTGCTATTGTCTGGGTTGTTTATTCAGCTTAGCTGCACAACAACAGGCCTTGAGTGGAAGCCATGTGCATCTGACAGAAACCTAGTCTTCACTGGAATAAAAAAAAAAAAAACAATAAAAAAGCACTTGACTGTCCTTGTTCTTCTAGAGAGAGAAAGCAAGCCAATCAATATTTAAGCAAACAGCTGTACACAGAGGACTTCATCCAGTGCGCCTAAATGCTTTCAGTTCCTGCACTGCATTGTCTGCGCGATGGCGCGCAGATTGACATTGCATTGTGGGAGTTCAAACCGAGTGCACAAGATAGCATTTCGGTCATCCCAAACCACTTTGTGCCTTGCGCAACGCCGCACAGAAATGCATTGTCTCTGTCAATATTACGGCACAAGGGAGGCTGTTCTGGGAACAGCTGGAGTAAAACAGATGCTGGGTCAGTTGGACTGCGCTCATACCTGATCAATCCCACTTTGATTCCGTTTGCTCTTAGCCTCAGGAAAGTAGAACATGCAATGGTTTTTTTTTTTTTTCAGTAGTAACCAGTGTGTCAGCTCAAAATAGCCTCGGCCTCGATTCAGTCTAATTGCAATGTGGTGGTAAGGCCGGCTTGACACTCTGGGTACGCACATCTTTAATGTGTTTTGGTAATAAACTAGCGGCCTTACTTCTGCTGACAAGTCATTATCTTGTACAGATGATGCTTTAATTGGACGCAGAGCTTGAAACCTGAAAATTTACTCTTGGTGCATCAGTAAGTCGCTTGCCAACTGACTTAACACTCGCTAGCCTGCAACTGGCTAGAACCAAACAGATTGGTCCTGCTAAAAATCGAGTAATATCTCCAATTGTCACTTCCTTTTCTAGACAGGCATCTGAATTTAGTCGAGTAAGAATAAAAAAAACTGAATAAATGAAGACCTTCGCAAGTCATCAACCTATAGAAGTGCAAAACATAAAAATTCACCTGTATGCACTGTCACCTTAAGCTTTTAGTCAAAATTCAGATATCTGTAATGTCCACAAAATATGCCATTCTGCTTACTGCATATGCATAGCTATGGTATGTATGCATTTACTGTAACTAGTCATGCATGTGGATTTTAAGGTTGATGATTCTAACCTATTTTCTTATCTTTCTTTTTTCTCTGGTTGATGTGCTGGAATCTAATCTGATCCAGGTGAGTAGATTAATGTTTTAATTACTAAATATATGCATGCAGTGCTTTTGCACTTATGCTGGGTAAGTCTTAACTGGATTTCTGGTAAAAATGCATGTTAATGTTAACTGCAAATTAATATACATTGTTACTCTCAAGAAACATGCTTTACGTAAGTGCAAGCGCATATGCTCTAATAAATGAGGCTTAATGAACCTGAATATGTGTGGAGTCACATCCAATATTAATGGCTCTCTGGGGCGGAACTCAGTGATTGTGTGTCATAGGTGCTGCATTATGGAGTCTGTAGCCTCTATGCAAGCTCATAAATGATTGATGGCTTGTTGCGCAGAAGGCTGATCGTTTAAGATAACAGCGATGTTTTCATTTCTCTAACCTCGTAGACTCAATTTTGCTATTCACAAAAATATGTGTTTTGGTGAATATCAATAAGTGGCAGGGAAAAAAAAACAGAAAACAATTATACTGTACTCAGTCAAATGCCTCAATTACAGCAACAGTTACATGGCTGTGATATCATAGGTACTGCCACCCCCCCCATGGCAGCTGTGCAGTGGTTAATTGGAAGTGAACGGATTCATTTGCCGGCTAATCCGCTCAAGTCTCCGTATCTTGCTTTTGCTCGTTAAATGCCACTCGACGTTTTTCCGCTTGGGGCTAATTTGAGCGTTGGGCATGGACAATACGCCATCTCTGTTCTGTCAGATTTTTCTTTAAATGTACTCTTCTATGCGCATTGATGTGCGTGTACAGGAAGGGCTGTGAACGCATTTACTTTGTCATCTTATTGAACGGAGAATCAATCCTCTGTTATGTAGTGGGTGTTGAAACTCAGGTTTTTCTTAGGAAAAATGAAAATCCAGTTCAGCATGCAAGGACAGCACAGCTGAGTCACTGTAACAGTCAATAATTTCAAACAGCAAGTTTAATAATTGGGAGCAAGCCCGTCGTTACTGACACCGGTTCCTCGTTAAGCTTTTGGCAGAGTGGAGTGAATGTATGTGCATGTTCTCATTCCTCAAACTTCTGTTATCTTGCTGACAGTCAAGTTGTTTTTCTTTCTTTCTTATTTTTATGATTATTCTGCACACAACTTTTCAGTGAAGACAACCATTGGCAGCTATCTATGGTTGAAGAAATGTCGGTGAAGGTTATTAAAATATATGCCAAATAGATTGTTTTCACTTTCTTTCAAGATCTGCTTTGGAAACTTGAGGGAACAGCATTGCTATGTCACATAGTGGGTAATTTGAGGATTGCAACAGATGGAGAGATTGAAAGATGTGATATTTCAGTAAGCCTTGGAATTAAAGCATTTGATATTTACTAATAAAACTGACTCAGTTGGATATATCGGGCGCATTATGACGCTCTGAGTTTCGTATGTCCCTGATCGTGTCTCATGAAAGCAGGTAGGCCAGTCTTTCGCATTTAGATAGTCAACATAGCAAGGGTGCGGTAGGTTGGTTGATTCCTCAAGAGCATTTTTTCTCTTCAGTGATGTGCGCCCCACAGTTAAGAATCAAATCTATTACAGATAGAGTGGACAGAAAATGTTCTTCCGATGGGACAGGCGTTAAAACGCGATTGGTTGTTTTGAAGAAAAGGTAAGGTGCGTTATCAAGTAACTTGAATATCGAGAGCAAATCAGCAGTTGACCAAAATTCTGATGAGTTTTTTTGAATAATTAAAGATTATGGCGAGACGTCTGTTAGGGTTTTCAGTGCGCCAGTGCCAGTGTGGGTGAAGTCTTTCGAGAAGTGAGAAAAATATTTTTACGCATATCAAGTTAAAGCACCTGCGGCTACATTCGTAAACGTTTTGCTCAATCATTTTTTGATCCTTGTGATATGAAAGGCAATGTAATGACCTATTGTTTGGCTCAGAGGGTAAAGTGTGCAGGTCTGTAGTTGAACACGCTGGACAGGGAGCTGAGTGTGACTATTTTCCCAGGAGGTTTCTGTGTGGCCCATTGTGTTAAGGCACCACCCTGTGGTGCACGGACGTGCCCCATGGTCTCAGATTGTGTCCAGGCCGTGCCATAGGGCGAAGTGCAGTCATCTCACCCGGGGTATGGGAAGGTATTAGTTGGTTATGGGTCCGTGTTTCATTGCTCTCTAGCGACCCACGCTGGTTGATCGGGAGCCCGTGAACTACATGTCAAAGCAGCATTTGAAAGGTCTTCCTCTGGACCTACTCTGTGCAAGCTTGGCTGTAATCTGCAGTGTGAAAAGAAGCAGACCAGTGAGGCAACATGCCTCGGAGGAGAACCGTGGACGTCTACGCTGGGGTTAGCACATGAACGCGGCCGTGTTTGCAGATAGTTGGCCATTCCAAATTAGGATGGGAATTGGACATTTGATATAGGCGAAACAAAGCCATCTGGTGACATTTTAAATGAGACCAAAAAGGAAGTTTATGGACGAAACTTGTCGGAATCCCAGAGGAACCCGTCAGTACCAGAAGCTGGTCCTGCAGTCTGTGACATCCTGGACCAAGGCAAACATGCTGCTGCTAATTCTGTTTTTTGACTTCTCCATCAAACTTACGGCTTGGTGGGCAGGGGCTGCTTCCTGTTTACCAGGAAGTGTATACATGCTGTTGTGTTGATATTAATATGGAAATGTACAGGAGATATAGGTGTTGAATTGTAAGAACAAGCTAAAAGTATTTAACAGATAGCCCCCCCCCCCCCACAATCTTCCCCTCTGCCTGTTTCCACCCAAAACAGGACATATACCGCCAGCATAGTCACTCATGCAATATGCCTATTACCTATTCGTGCCCTTACCTATTCAGAATTCTTTCATTACAATGACGAACGCTTTCGGAATTGCTTCCTTTTTGCATTCAGCACAGCCTCTGTCCTGACACTGCATTCAGATGCCTGATTTGGCACAGCCCGTGTATACGGACTGCGATAAGTGAAAAATCTATAGCGGGATTTGGCGCCGTGACTCTCCAATGCATTTCGGTTCCCCCCAGGTCCCTTATCTTGCTCCTTCCTCCCGTACATCCATACTGCATGCCAACACCCGCCCCCCACCCCCACCCTTTATCCCACCCTGCCCTCTCCCTCCCCCAGAATGCAACTTTGAAAACGAGTCAGCGGGGAGCCTGGTCCCCTGGGCTCCGTGATTGACGGGGGGGGCAGGCTGAAAGCCGCTAACTGCGCCCATCCATTAGTGCTCTTGGCGGTGCCGCTGTCCGTGAAGCTTCGCTGTCGTTTTCGGCCCGCTCTAGGGCCTCCTCTCAGCTCCACGGCGAGACCTGGAGAGAAAATGACAGAAAAACTACAACAGCTCTTTGTAGCATCTCCTTATTAGGATTTTGTCATTTTATTTTTAGTAGTCTTTTTGTTCTCCCTGAAATTAGAGGTTGCCGTCAACCGCACAATGCAGTAAGTGACAGGGACAGTGCCATGAAAAAGTATTTGCCCCCTTCCTGATCTCTTCCATTGTTGCATTTTTTTGTAACGCGGAATGGTTTCAGATCTTTAGGCAAAATGTAATATTAGACAAAGGGAATCTGAGTAAACACAAAATGCATTTTAAAATAAAATGTATTATATTTCATTTATTTAGGAAGGGGACTAATACTTTTTCATAGCACTGTATATTCCCTATGGACCGTTTGTGCTTTAAGAATGTCTGTCTAAAATGAAATGCTAACGTGAAGGATTCAGTGGAACAGTCACAGATGTAATCAAAACCTGAGAAAACTTTGTTGTAGAAAGAAGGCAGAATGCAGTCGGAAATCACCTTGATAGATTAAGCAGTTAAGCGTGCGCTGAATTGATTAAACTAATTGCTGTTGGCTGGCTCTGCGTTAACCATTTTATGGCAGGAGAGGTGCAGGCCAAGACTCCATGCATTTAAATTGGACACTGTATGTTGACGGTGTTGATGAAGAAGTGTAAGCTTTGCTTATAACCACTTATCAAGGAATTTTTCTTGAGGTCATTTTGAAGAGCAGAGAGATGCATGCTGTGGCCGATCAAAATTGAACATTGATTTTACAGTTCCTAATCAACATATGGCCTAGCGAGGCTAAAATGCAACAGCCCCGTATAAACTCCGGTAAAGATAAATATGCTAAAATGAATGTCTGGCCTTACATGGTCCTGAAAGTTGAAGTTTTAATGGACTTGACAAAACTTGTATACTTCTTAGAAAGATGTAATATTAGCATCATGCTCAGTTAAGTGCTCTTCATATCAATGAAAAAAGGGGAATACAACGTTTTTCCTTTTCCTGCCCAAGACCGGAAATATCAAAGTAATTTGTTTCGAAAAGAAATGTACAGAACAACGTTCATTTCGACTGATGTACTTTCCGTTCCTGAGCTGGCTGAAACATATGGAGTGGAGGAGAAGAGTAAAATGGAGTCTTTTTGCCAGAGGAACCAGCTCGCCGCATATAGCAAGATGAGGAAGCAGTCCATCTTCTCCTATCGTGGCTAACCTGGTTTTTCTTTTCACTTGTTTTTTGTGGCCAACGATGAGCGACCCAGGAGCACTTTGTTATTTGTTAGGCCCGGTGAGCCTGGTAATTCTGCGCACTGGATCACAGAATTGACGTTGTGTCTCGCTTCAAACGTCATGATATAAACTCTTTTTCGCGTTTTTTGTCGTCTAACCGCCCCTCGTGCGGACACATTCCCGTTATTCATTGCGGCGTGGTTCCGTGATCGCGGTTCGGATCGGAGGTAGCACGTGTGCGGGCCGATGACGCAGGTTGGAGGGCAGAGGTTACCACGGCGACTGTCGGAAGACTACAGCTAGGAAGAGTTTCCTGGACTGCAGCATCATGGGGGAATTGCTATGTGAGGTTTTTGACATATATGAACTTAAATAATTTATTATACTGCAGCTAGGGGGAGGCAGCCGTGGTCCTGGAGCACTGCTGATGTTTCTGGATTTTATTCCATCTGAGCATGACTTCATGAGGGTACGAGGACTCAATATTCAATCTGAATGGTGAAATGCTGAGCACATGGTCACCCGTGTTCATTAAACCTGATAATTGATACAGTTTGTGCAGTTATGGGTTTGAATGGACCAAAAGCCATGAACATTTCTGGCACCCCTGGACCAGGGTTGCCTAACTGTGTACTACAGTGATGTGCATGATTTCATAAAGCAAGTGGCAGTACAGTCGGCTAATCTCTTGATCAGTTAAGGTTATTGATAACTTGTGTATAAGACGTGTTGATGCGATCTGCCTTTGAAATGAATGATGTCGAAGTTACGACAGCGTGTTTGTTTTGCCGTGTTCATATTCAGTTTAAAGCAGTCTTTACTGAGTAACTAAAAGGGCAGTTACAGCATGAGGCTAAATTCTTGGCTGCATTAGCCCTAAAATATTAATTATAGAATATCCACATGCTTAAATAGAGATGGCTTTAAAAGGCCAACATTTAATATTAAGGTTCTGAATTTTTTTAAACTAAAGGCATCGTGCATAATCAAACACTTACTGTGTGGATTCATAAATGCGTTCATGTCTTAACTCATGCTAAACACTTTGGGGTAACAAAAACTATGAACTGTGCCACACCTGTCAAAACTGGTTATAACTGCATATTACAGCTTGTGATACATGTCATTACACATATAATGTATACTGGATTTTAAATTCTGTATGGTATAATTTGCTACATACATAACAGTATGTGATTTGACAGGCGTCATCAGCTGTACTGTGCTGTCATTGACCGGTGTTATGTTATGATAATGGTAGCTTTCTGTAGGTGTGGGATATGTTTAAAGTGCAGCATTACCCCTTTTGGCCTTGGTTTAAATATGTGAAGCAAGTGTTACTTTTCTTTAAAAAAAGAAAAAGAAAAGACTTTCGTGGAAGCTGAAGGAGGCCTGTTCAGGGGGAATAAGTTGGCTCGTAACCTTCCCGGACTCCTGTGGTGCTCTCCGCATCTGACCTTGATTGCCTGTCTTCCAAAAATAAAGGCAGCTACTCAACATGATAAGATGCATGATAATCCATAATATTGTGAAAAGTTCAAATGACACAAACGGCGGTTTGTGGTTCGGTGGCCAGACAAATTTACAATTTAATTAAAGATTCCACAGACAAGCCTTCAGATTTAGAGTCTCTTTAACGGGAAACCTCCGCTCCTGTCGGCAAGCCCCTCTGGGCTTGCTCAGGCATACCTGCACCAAGGAGAAACCGGAGCAAAAATATTCGCCAGGTGGTCCGTATTTAAAAATGGCAAATGGACTGCATTTATATAGCGCTTTTATCCAAAGCGCTTTACAATTGATGCCTCTCATTCGCCAGAGCAGTTAGGGGTTAGGTGTCTTGCTCAAGGACACTTCGACACGCCCAGAGCGGGGTTTGAACCGGCAACCCTCCGACTGCCAGACAATCGATCTTACCTCCTGAGCTATGACTGGAGCCCAGTGCAATTACTGGGGGTAGCCTGCAGTTAGGGGGTGGGGTGCAAAGGTTGTGACCCTATTGAATGGTTGAAGGTGTTTCCAGCAGGTCTGTCAGTAGTGTTTGTCTGTCATGTATACTGCAACCTCTGTAATATTCCCTGTAATGTAGTGTTTGAGGGAACAAATCAGATTTGTGTTATCTAATCTACAGTAATATACTTAGTAAGCAATACAGAGACAAGGATAATAAAAACTATAAAGACTGTGCATCTATGTGTAGTGTACACTTCGCTGTACAAAGCAGACACTTGATCAAAGATTAAAAAAGGTCTCTGAAACATTTACATTTTTTATAATATGTTTTACCATGTGCATATGCACCAAGAGGCGCTGTCATCTTCAAAATGTCGCTCCAGCTCTGATATTTCAGGAGAGCCGAGAAGCCCTTCAGCTCGTTGCAGTTCTCTTTTAGCAGGTCTCTATTGTCCTGAGTTGGTGTCTTTCCTCTCGACCATTGCCTAACCTTCTCAGAAATATGACTATGTGCCTAGTGGCTTAGCTCAAGTCACTCATATTAGAGTTTAGTCTACTCATTAAATGAATTATAATACAATTAATTAAGAAATTAATTTCCAGAATTGGCGGAACCGAGACGGAACAGGCTCAAAACCCCCTGCGTGGCGGAGTGTGGGATTTCATCATCTCACTTGTCCTTTCACAGCCACACTCCTTGTAAGCTTTTTTTTTTTTTTTACAATTGTCTGAGATAATGGAGGGCGGTACGGTGGGTAGCTCTGTCGCCTCACAACAAGAAGGTCCTGGACTCAAATCCGGCCTGGGCCTTTCTGGTTAGGGTTTGCATGTTCTCCCCGTGTCTGCTTGGGTTTCCTCCAGGTACTCCTGTCTCCTCCCATAGTCCAAAGACATGCAGGTAGGCTAATTGGAGACTCTAAACCCTCAACCCTGCCCTGGATAAGCGGGTATAGATAATGGATGGATGGATGAGGTTGTGGATGCAACCTCAAGGGGTTCAGACGATGTCAACACGAGGAGTTCACACAAATAACTTCAAATAAAGTTTCAGTACAAAATAACCTTTGCTGCTTTTATTTCGGAGCTGCTTAAAAGGAATATTTTCAGTGTGCATGACCGTCGCAGAGTTGTACAGTGATGGAGTGGCTAGTGCCGGCTAGTCTCCATATCTTTATATTTATGGAGAGTTTCAAATGGTCTGGAGTGTAGAAGGAAGGGCAGCGGCTGAGTCTGTTGTTTTGTTCATGCTCGCATCATCGGTGCCGGGCAAAAACCTTGTATCTGTAAATAATGTTGTTCTCAGGAACGAGAATGGTATTCTCTTTTCTTTAAAAAAAAAAAACAAAACTTTGAACCGAATTTATTAGTTGTTGAGCTGAAAGACATTCAAAGCACACCGAGCAGGATGAGAACTTTTGATGTCAGTAAAAGCGGAGTGACAGAAAATGGACTCGCGAGGATTTTGCATGACATTGACAACATGTTTGTGCCAGTGGCAGTATGTAGGCAACATTTCAAAGCCTGCAGTATGTACATTTCAAAACCTGCTGTACATACATTTCAAAGCCAAGTCAAGACGAAGAGGTGCATCTGTATAGAAGTGAAGCCAGTGTGGTGCAGGAAAACATCTTGCATGTTTTACTTCCGAATGAACTACCGTGAACTAAGATTTTCAAAATAGTCAAGTTGAAAAAGCCTCTTTGAGCATTCCGAAACTTATCTGTGATTTGCGTCAAGGGGTAAACCTGGTGTCAGTTTTCATCATATTTGCCATGGAGTTTGTGTTTTAAAAGCATCCGCGTACAGTACTGTGATTTGGGGGGATTTGCTCCTTTCCTCTGTTATTACATATTTGTCACACTGAATGATTTCAGACAAAACGTAATATAATACAAAACACATTTTAATAAAATAATTTCATTTATTTAATTAAAAAAGTAATCAAACACCCATATCACCCATGTGAAAAAATAATTGGCCCCTTAAACTTAACTGGTTGTACCACCACGGCTGGCTCCAGTCAAGCCTGGCTGTGTTCATTCAGCTGAATCTAATTTTCAATTAAATTTGGTTAATATTGTTTGAGTATGTAAAGGGGCAATTCCTTTTTCACATGGTTGATATAGGTGTTTCATAACTTTTTTCATTAAATAAATGAAACAATAATTGAAAAAATGTTTTTTTTGTGTTTATTCAGTTTCCCTTTTGTGTAATATAACATTTTTTCAGACAAGATCTGAAATCATTCAGTGTGACACATATGCAATCATAGAGGAAATCAGGAATGGGGCAAATACTTTTTTATGCCGCTGTAGATTATTCCTGCAGGGGAACAGTACGGGATCGAATTTTGAAATCCCTCCGTAATGTTATTTTCATAATCGTCAGCTTTTTTGGCTCTTGCTCATGGCCGTAATGAGGTAATGGAGCAGCTGGCCTGACTGCTGGAAGCAAACTGCTCTCTTCAGGTACCATTAGCCATGCATTTACACGCGCGTTTGTGAGTTTATTTTTAGGCCTGTTTTAGCACTTCGTCCTGTAGCCAGCCTACTTACGATAGCAGCAGGAAGTCGCTCACGTTGTGTCACGGTCCTATTTTACAATATGCACATAAACCCGTTACTGCGATGCCACGGTGATGGACGGCTATTTATGAATGCTCACAATCAAATGCGCTAGTCTGTAAGGTAAGTACAAAAAAATAATGAAGTCCATTTGTCCCCTGCGAAAGTGGACTGCTTGAGCAATCAGTGGAAGAGAATCTGAATTCATGCGAGTGCAACGTGTTCTTGGCTTCATTTGATGTTTGCCAGTGCTGGGGTTGGCACGGGGAGCGTGAATCATGAGTCGGCATAGATCACCCCTATACTTTTCCGTCATTACTAGCCTGTGCATTTCGACGGTGTCTCTCAGGTAAACTGAAAATATAAAGTAGAAAGTCAGGTAAGGTCGAGAAGGAAAAAAAAAATGGTGTGTGAGAAATAAAGGGTTTTGAGAGAAACTCTCACCGAAAGGTATATTACAGCAAATCAGAGACTGTGCCGTGTTGCCCCATAATGTGCACACCTGAAATCCTCCCTCAAGTCTAGCCAGGCACTTTCTTCTCTTTGAATTAAAATAAAACTGAAATAATGGGGCGCTAGCCCGCTCCTGCCTGGAGCGGGGGGCAGCTCCAGTATGCAAATCACTAGGGCCGCACGGATAAGGTCTAATTTCGTGATCCCTGCCTCTCCAGGATATTAAAAGCATTATCTTGGTTTGCTTGACAATGTATCCCATTCCGTATCCTCACACTGAGCTTCAAAAGAAACATATCACTTAGTCCGTGTCTGCATCTTTGTGCATGAATTGGGAAAAGAAGCACAGGGGTTTCAGAGGGTTTCAGAGGCTGATGGTTTTTGTACAGTATATATGTATTTTTTTCGGTTGATTCATCACAGTAACATTGACTGTGGTATAAGTAATGTGTGGTTTAATTTTCCAAAAACAATTAGCTTGTTCTGTATCTGTGGAAATCGGCTTGCCTGGTTTATGTATTCATTCATTTTTTAAATTTTCATCCAACTACTCCAGGAGTGTAAGAAAATACTTTTCCGGAACTTTCCGCTGCAGGTTGCGCAGCAAAGCCTGCTGTATTGCGTGACAATTGAGATACTTTTTCTCAGCCCCTTCCAGTTGAAATACAAAAGAATTAACAATGGCTGCTTTTCACCTGGTTCCTCTTTGCTTTTGACTTTGGTTTTAAATTCAGTGAGTGCTCACCTTTGGGCGAAGTGCTTACCTGAAGAAAGAAGCCGGTGTCAGAAGTCAGCGCTTATGGATTGGAACACTCATTGCGTTAGGGTCTCCTGACACAGCTCATCACTGTTTGGTCCTCCTGACCCTCGGTTCACCATGATTGGAAGCTTTGTATAGAGGGGGCAAGGCAGTTTACTACTTCAATACTGAATCACATGTCATTTTGTGAAGATGCACAGAAAACTTTTCTGGAATGGTTATAAAAAAGGGCCTGATTTGAATAAACTTATATATGAAGTCCCTCCATTCCAGAGGGCTCCATCCCACTTAACTCATAGACAAACAATGGTAAAAATTTTCATTTAAATTTATTTGAGGTTAAGCGATTTGGCATCTCAGTGCATATTGATGCCGGATTACAACAGCAGCCACCACTTGACCCCTTTGTCTTCTCAGCCAATGGCAACAACTTTGGCAATAACACATAACTTAGACATAGCTCGGGAGTAATGCACAGAACAATCAAGGCATTGAAGTGGTTTGCTGTTTATGAAATATAGATAATGCCCTGAAAAAGTCACTCATTGAGCGGGAAACCCAAGGACAAGTACGTAAAATGTGAACGAATGAAAAGTACGCGTATCTAACTTTCTGACTTCAGTCTGAGAAGTGACTGCAGCAGCCTTGCATGTGCAAGCTGAATGCTTTCTTTTTTCCCCTCTTTTTCTTTTAAATCCTGGAATGTTTTGCGTCAAAAAAAATCTGTCTCCACTGATGAGTGTTACCGCCATCTGTCTTGCAGTGCCGCTTGTGCGCGGGGTTCACATTGCGGTCCCTCCAGCCGTTTCCCCGCCTCTCCCCCTCCCCCTCCCCCTCCGTCTCTCCCTGCCTGAATTCTGCTGGAACAGGCCCAGGGAGCCTGCTCCTATCCTGGGCTTTGATGGTGACTTTTCCCCTTGGCTGTTCTCTATTCCTGGTCTCCTCTCAGCCCCATCTTGAAACTTTTTTATTGCTTTGTAATTCAAACCATGGGAGTACACAACAGTTGAATGGTAATACGGCAGAAACTGTACTGTGTTTTTTATCTCCTTGCAATGGAGGAGCCACAGAACACAGTCTATTGAGCCTCTTCGTAGTGACATCACTGCAGGCTCTGTGGGAACAGACGGTGTAGTAAAGACGCTGTTAAATTGGTCATTTGATTGGTGTCGATTGAGAGTGGTCCAGGAATACTCTCCTGGTACCAGAGCTGGTGTCGAGAAAATATTTTGAATATTTAACCCTTCTTACTCCAGTAAAACTCTGGGAGATGACTGCCAATTTGAAACTTTATTCAGAAAATAAAGTTATTTCGTATGGTTGTTTGTTTGGTTGGCATATGTTTTTGATGAAATTTCTAAGGGATCTGCAGGAGAGTTTTCAGGTTTTACTGGCATTTAAACTTACATGTTCAGATATCCTGGACTTCTGGCATGATTGTTGAAGGTGCTATTCAATGGAGGATTTGGTTTGAGTCATTGATTGGTAGAGGTCCAGGAATCTGAGGGTGGGACCCCTGGGGGAGAGGGGTGCCATCTGTGACTTCATCAGGCATCCAGCCAATTGTACCAGTTGTGTTTCCATATTCAAGAGCTTAGTCATAGTGGTGCCGAGGTGTAAACTGCACAACAAGTGACACAATGGTACAAATCATATTGTGAGATGGTACAGTACAGCATCGGTGTACAACGAAACGATTATTAGACCATCTGATTATTACTGAATGACTCTCCAAGCATCAAATAGAACATGTTGCACCTGAACAGATGGGTAACAAACAGGAAATCCATGACTAGCTACTTCTACTCTTGTCATGTGGCGTGCAGCAACATGTTTTGGCCGGTCACCTGAGGCCATGGTCTGTCTGTGTTAAGCCTTTCTTTGTCCCAGTAGGTGTTTCAACATTCATGTTACTTGCCTCTATTCAGTATCGTTTCTATATTCATTCGGACAGGGGCAGGGATCCTCATTGCTGGAGGATCTAGTCTGCTGCTGGTTTTTGTTTCTTCCAGTTGCATTTGTTCAGTTAATTAGATACAATAATTTGATTCAATCATAGAATGGATCACAGTGAAACGTCTCTTAAGTCATCAGATGTGATGTCATGCAACATGGCTAAAATGTCAGATCACTAATTTGGCTAATTAAGTTATCAAAAGCATTAGTTGAAATGGAGTCCAGTAACAGATGTGGTCCTCCGGGAATCTTGTGCTCAAATCCTGCACTTGGGCGCAATAAATAAAATAACTGATGCATTTTTAAACTGTAGCTCAGTGAAATGTTCGAAATGCCATTTCATCACAGTACTGGATCACCATTGGATAGAAACTACAATGGTTCCAATATTCAAACACCAATTTTGATATTCGTCCATGTAATCCAGTTTCCAATCATAAAAAGAGCCTCTAATATTGAATCCAAAAATTACGATTTCTGCCATGCCAAAATAAAAGCTCTCTGGTTTTGGACCCCCTCGCTCTTTCCTTATGCCACCAACCAGTTCAAAAGATTTTAATCCAATTACATGAAACATCAATACCCATTAGAGGGACTTGGGGTTTGTACCTAAATGCACATGGTTCAATATATTCTGGGGCCCAACAGAGACAGAAACCAAGTATATCTATAATTAGGCTTAATTAGTCATTACTTGGAATGAGTCAGAGAAGCTTTTAACTGTAAATGGAAGGATTTTTCTGCAGTGCAAATGATGAATTTTTCATGCATTTGTACATGAAGCCTACTGTATACCTTTATAATCTAATGATTTAGGAAGTTCTTTTGCCTGACCATTTGGCAAGTTTGCTCACTTGATGCAAGAATGATTTTTTGATACATTTAGGGAAGTCGCTGCCACCTCAGAGAGCAGGAAATGTGATCTAAGTTTAACTGCTAGATCATTCAGGCGATCCATGTGATTTTTATACCTGGAGTGTGACTAATTCAATCCATAATTTTAGCTCAAGGTGGTTGTAGCATAGTGTACAATATCCTCACTGAAAGAAAACAGCGTATCTGTCATATTTATAATGACTTACTTAATACTGAGTTGGTACGCGGTGTGTAAATCCATTTTGTAATTACACCTTTTTTTCCCTTTTGTGCTTGACAATGACCATTCGCGCCTTATCTTTCAGGCTCTGGTGAGCAAGGGGGATGAATCTTCTATTACGGGCAAGATATTTTCCCTTTTCAAAATTGAATGGATATAACAGTGTCCCAGCCTGCCTGCATTTACCTAATAGAACCCTCTTGTGGAAGCATTATCGTAAAATCTGTTAATCACACCAGTGCTATATTACATATCAATATCTATTGTCAGCTCTCACTCATTGGACATAGAGTGCCCCCCCCCCCCCCCCCCCCCGCCCCACAATCTGAACTGGATTCAAATTTGTTTCTGCATTGTGCTTATTGTGTTCGTTTAGCACGTGAGCGGCGAGCAGATGTGGTGTAAAGCCTGTGAAATTACTTTTTCCGTCTCCCATGTGACTTCATGTAATTTCTTCAACATAATTTTTCGGCCCTCCGTAGAAGATTAGATGGCCTGCTTAATCCAATTTTGTTTTCAGAATAAACATTCCATCACTTTGTCTTCTTTTGAAAATGTCATTTTCTCCAAACCTGTCCCCCCCCCCCCCTCTCTTGCTGTTGTCTACATTATATATTCATGAGTATTCCTAGTTCTCTGGTTCAGCCCTTCAGAAGTGCAGAACCTAAGTTCCAGTGTAACTTCAAAGGGGCAGGAATTGAATCTGCACTTCTTTTTAGGATTCAGGCCAGCAGCATTTAGCATCAGAAAGAAACAACACTTTTTGCCCGCTACCATTTAGAGCTAGGATTGAATGTTTCCACCAGTTATGAGTGGTGCTGTTTATGATTTTTGGTTCACTAATGTGCTACTAATCAGTGTACTAATTTGCTAATGTAAACCACATCGAGCTTCTAAAAATGCAGGTCAAAGAGGAAAAAGCATGATATCAAAAAAACTTCCAAATATTTGTAATACAAACAAAAGTGCTTTATTTCCTGTCTTTTCAGTTCACACGGTAAATGCATCAGTGATTACAGGTTGTTAAGAAAATAGCACAAACTGCCTGTATTTCTTTAATGAGGCAATTTTTTTTGGAATTGTAAAAACGCAGTTACCTTCATCCCAAATATTTAGGATAAGTCGTGGAAGGATTGGGATATTGCATTAGAGTTAGAGTAATTTAAATTTGAAAGGTCAAATGCCCAATGTTGTTGGCTCTGGCCTTTCTAGTGTAAAATACTATATCAGCAAGGTGCCACATCAAAACAAGCAGTAACTTACACATGAGTCCTAATGTACTCTATGAGCTTTATTGTTGCAGTTTTTTTCATTAATTTGCCTGTGTCTCTCAATATTTGACTATCTTTCAATTTTTAATATTATCCATTGGCACAATGAATCTGAAGGTTAGTGAGGTTTTTCTAACTGGGCACAGTTTTTTCTCTGTGACATCAGTCATTTTGATGAATTTATCATTTGTGAGAGTGTTTGTGTGTATGAAAATAGGGATGAGCAGTGGCATCATCACACACATGCTAATAAAAATCTCAATGTCCTCACAAACATGCTAATCAAAACCTGTGCCCTCACAAACATGCTAATCGAAATCTGTCTTCACAACCATGTTATAATCAAAATCTAAGACTGTCCTCTCACACTTGCTAATCAAAATCTCACTTTGCCTGCCTGTGCCCCTTACGTGCCTGCATTCAGTCAGGCCTCCTGCCCCCTGTCCCAACCCCTAACCCTGGTGGTAGAATGAGCTTCCCATTGTGATCAGAAGAAGCCCTGCCCATCTTTTGACACTGACAGGAGACTCATCTCTTCAGACTACACCATGACCTTCCTTAGCTACCCTCTTTTATGTATTTCATTTTGGGATAGCGAAGTTATAGGCACATCTGTGTAAATGCAGTTTAGTTGTATAGTGGTATTTTACACGTCTGTTTACAATAGTTGGGTTGTTCTTTTAACTTTATACATATTGATTGATGGTCCATCTGTGCCATTATAGGGAAATCACTTTTTTTCTTTTTTTTTTAACTAACAGTGGTGTTCTCCACTGTTGTAAGTTGAACTGAAAAAGAGCATACGCGTGCATTTAAATCAAAATCTTAGTGTCCTCGACTCATGCTAATGAAAACATCACTGTCCTCATACACAGGCTAATCAACATCTGAGTGTCGTCACGCGTAAGCTAATAAAAAAAGTCCAGTCTTCACGCACATGCTAATCAAAACTGGAGTGCCATGCTCTATCTAATCTGTTTTGGTCTAATCGCGATGCTAGATTGCAGAAGGTGTCACCATCCTCCCTGGGGAACACCACAAAATCCCATTTTTGGGTGATTGGTTTTCCTGTATCTTATTTTCCCTAGCAGGTATCTCAGATGCTAAAAGGAAGCTCAGCAGTGTTGCAATGTAGTCTAGTGTATTTCTGTACATACACTCAAAGGATGTAATTTGTCATAATTTGCGTGTTCATCTAAGCTTTTGTAAAGCATGTGATGAATATCTAGCAGATATACATAACAATATGATGGGAGTGGTACAGCCGTCCTGAAGTAAACTCAAAGTGAAAATCAAGGCAATGTAAGATAATGTTAATGCACGCAATGCTTCATGGCCCTGTTAAATAAATTCCTCTTTCTGACAGTAGCACTTCATCTACTGCTATAGGTCAACATCGCGTTTTAAAATAGAAATGAGGAAGGATCCGAAGACGCTAAAACAATGAGAGGTGAATCATGTTTGACTGTAATGTTAATTTTAACTGTTGCCAGTGCTGGTCTTGTCCTGGTGGAACCTTGGGGAAAGGTCAACCTCCCCATGTTTTCTGCTGTAACAGTTGGGACAGTTCCTCCACTGTTCAGCCGCCAAAAATGATGTTCCATAAAATGCAACAAGCTTGAGACAAGGTCAACAGGGTGTGATTAACTCAAGTCTAGTGGAACCACATATTTGGTCCATCCATATCAACTACAGACTTGTTCTCATTGCTGGGGGGTCTCATTTTTTCTCCTACAATTCCCAACAAGGCCGGCGGTGACACCCCGTGGATTTTATTACCTTGCATTTCCACTAGCAGCCCTCAGTCACCTTGTTGCCGATGGGCTGGCTTATCAGTCCAAGGTCTTCGCAAAGTGTCAGAGATATCAGCCTTTTTTCTTTTTTGAAATGACTCTCCGTATAGTTACTCTTACTCTTATTAATAGCAAACCCGAAGCCAAGAGGCCTGCAGCAAGGTGTCAATCCTTACTGTATATGCCTGGGTGGTTGATGGGAAAAGGCAGTGTTGAGCTGAAGGCTCCAGCTTATCTCCCCATAGATCCCCACTCATTGTAACTCAGCCCCAGCAGTCTCGTCACTGGCAGCTATTGTCAGAGCCGAGGTGTTTCACGACAGGTGTGGTGGCGATTTTCAAATAGTGCCGAATGGAATGGGAGTACGTCAAATCGTAACTGACCTGCCTGTCAAATGTTCCTCTGCACATTTAATGTACTTCCCTTTGGAATTCATTTGAATCCTCTAGATTTACAAAACTGCCCCTGAGAGCAGTGTTTAAGCCAATTTACACCATGCTGATATGCCTTCTTGTGAAAGAGCCATTGAAAGCCAATGGAATGCATTTGGTTGCACTAAATTCTCTGTCTTCACCTTGAGAATCAAGCAATTACTAGCAGCAATGGCCCCTGAAACTCATATTCAGTGCTTGATATTTGTGACAGGAGTATTGTAAGTCAAAGTCCACTGTCCTTAGCCTCTGACTTAAGCAATCAGTTTGTTCAGCACTGGAAATACATCAAAGGCTATGTTTATGTTGGGTAATGTCTGAAAAAGGATATTGATAATCTGGTTAAAGGTTCAACAGCGGCTTGGGTAAGAATATTCAAGCGGCATTGATTGTTGTTTTATGGCATTTCACGGGCTCGGGAAACACAAAAGAATTTTGATGTGTGTGGACATGAGAAGAACCACAGCCGGTAGGTTTTTAGAACGAGATCAGCTTCGTTTAAATAAAAGGGGGAAATAGAATCCCCCAGGGAAGCGGAGTACAGTGAAGAGCTATTTGATGCTAATGCGAAATGCGTTGAGACTATTTGTTTATCCTTTCTGGTGTGCAGGACCGCGAAAAGCGCTTGGCCTCAAATTACTGCAGGCTTTGCAATTTAGATATATCTTCCATAACAACGCGAAGGCATGGGAGACGTTCGTCAAAGTAAATAGAAATGGAAAATCAAGAGTGTGCGGGAGAATGTTAATGTACGTAATGGCTCAAGGCCACGTGCGTTAATCAGCTGAATTAATAGAGTCCTCTAACAATCGCATTTCATTAAGTCCTATCAGGCTCCTTTTGCATACTGACTTGTCATTGAAGAAGTGCATTTAGACAGTATCACCACAGAGGGAGAAAACTGCTTTACTGTTCCAGAATTTCCTTTTTTGTATTGCATCAGAACAAGGGCAAAAGTCCTTAGCAGCCAATTGAAATTTCCCATCCCAGTGTCTGAGTGTGTGTGGGAGTGATGGTCACCAGGTAGAGTCCCATTTGAGGCCCAGGGTCATTTACATCCATGGAAGTCACACTGCAAGCCGACCTCTTTGGGTCTTTGTCAGTGGATCCTGTAGGGTTGGAAATTTCTACGAGAGGCAGGAAACACTGCAGTGTTGCAGGAAGCCTTGAAAAAGACCTTGAAATTGAATGTTCTTGCACTCCATATTACTGTTTTTATAACTGCCTAAAGAATTACCTCTGTAAAATGGTTATAGAGGAAAACTACTAACAACCTTACAATAGATGATTAAGTGCATATCTCCGCTCTTTTAAAAACAATCTCAATGCCATTTCACAGGTGGACTACAGTAACTATGGGTTTGCCAAAGTCTGATTTTGGTATACCTATGTTATGCTGTTACTATGTTGTAGACACCCCCTAAAAAATTAGCATAAACCTTTTAGACTTTTTTGTGGCAGGCAATCATTGTCACTTCCATATTTTCCAATCACAACCGCAGAATCTGAGCGTACGTCCTAGAGTGCGTCTCATTGCTTTTCACTCCCCACCTCCTTTCCTCTACTCCTGCACTACCACTCATCTCTTACCCAGAAGTATGTGGAGGAAAGGAGAGAAGGAAGAGGCTATCTATCATACCAATCACAGAGCTTACACATGGTCAGCCTTTTTAAGCAAAATAGCTTGAAAGGTTAAAGTACAAGTAATTACATGAACAGTGGCCTGTAAAACATGAACCAGGAATTGCAGTTTGCGCCAAGACACTAGTAAATATATAATCAGCAGCATTAGATCAAAGTGAACATCTCACAGTGCATGTGAACCTAACAATTTACTGTAATTCCAGAATCCCAATTAGCCCGATGTGTGAACATACAGAGCACTAATTCCCACATTCATATAGATTACTATAGTTATACTGTAACAGCCTACATTCTGTTACCAGTTCATTGCATCTCACATAGGCTAACTCAGAAACATTTCCATAGATTACTGAAATTAATTTATTGCTTTATTATATCTGCGTTATTGTTTCCCCAATGTTCAGTGTTCACAATGGAAAACCATTATTTGCCATTGTAATATCTGAAATCAAATTAGTCTCTTTGCCTAAGATTCAAACCTTCTCCCAATCTGCCCAGTGGCGAGTACATGTTTGAAGTACAGTGGACATATACATGGCTGTAGCAGTTGCCAAAGATCTACGCCGATACCCCTTGATGAAGAGCAGGTTGATGTTAGCATTGGGACTGATCAATTTAATTTCCTGTCTTTCGAGGCTTTCAGCAAATGCAAGTATTTCGCTTAAACCATAGTTTTTTTTAGATTAAGCGGAAATTAAATTGTTCAATGAATGAACAATAGTATTCGAAAAATAAATAATCCTGACGTAATTAAAACCCTTAAAAATTACTAGCTTTTTTGAGGAAATTCTGGCCTTTGTAATACACAAGCTGACGTCTCATGAACTTCTATGACATAGCAGTTAAATTTGTGGTCATAATCTCAAGAAAAATATCAATAAAATTAAGGGACATTCAATAAAAATAACATTACATTTGTTCAAAATATTTTGCTGGAAAATATTTGTTATCCAGGTCAGTTGTATTATGTGAAAAAAATGACTCTTCTTTTCTGCTCCTTTTTGATTTGAAGTGATTTGAAGCACCTTGCATCTACAGGACAAAGGAGACTTTTGGTTAAATGCCTGACCCAACAGAAAGCACACAAATGCACTGACAACCTCAAACTTTCCACATCCGAAATTGCGTACTATATGTGTACTACAATTTGTATTTTTATATAACAAAATCTTTATGCTTTCAAATCTCTGAAATCAGCCCTGTGCACGCAGGTGAGACGCTTAACTGATGTGATGAGAGAAACTGAATGACAATTCTCGATTGAGATTATGAAAATAAATGAGAGAGAATTATATGAAAGGTCAGAACTGCCCAAGGTCAATGAATCAAAGCTGTGGTGGGGCTGTGTAACCTTGGCTATGCTTGTCTATTTTCACTTGTTCAAATATTGAGGTCTGCTAAGGTTATTTAGTCGTCTATCCGCCTGACAGGCCCCCAGAGTGAATCAAATGCCCCTTAGTCTAGTCCATGTTTGATACTGTAAGAAAACAACGCAATAGTATGAATCTGAATACACTTTTATCTTTTCAGGAGAGTCATTCTAAAAGGACTTACGATTTTGCATGCGCAGATACGTTTAGAATAATTTGGAAATCTGATATCATAAACATGGCAAGCCCTGCTTCTACAGGCTAGGGGAGTGCGGGGCAAAATCAGACATGGGGTAAAATGTAACACAGACATTTTAGGTAGATGCATTGAGCTTGAACAATGTATTTCAGGTTAAACACGCAGAATTACCATCTCTTTTTCTTCAACAAATGGTGGGATGTTTTTTGGCGACTGTATAGTGTGTGTAGGCCAAGGAATCCAAATTTTACGTAATTGTAAACAGTCTTTTAGTGACTAACAGATCACAAAGTTTTGATGCAGCATGCTAGCTGGCTGGGTTTGCTAGCCAGGCAAAATGGAAGACACCCGTTAAACCGAACGGGGTTGTTAGCCTCTTGTCAGTAGACAATTAATAAACCAATTGATTGGATTTGTTCAACTTTGACTGAATCTTCATACATATATTTAACTCAACTTTAACTTTAGGCTACGTGGTGACGTGATATCGACTGATACAGCTGTTTGGATCGAACAGACATTAGACAGTGAATAGTGTAGGATATAGGTAGGCCATGAAAAATATATAAATGTAATAAAAAATTAATTAAAGACTGTTTGTTTCAGTGAATGGTATGTCCCAGAAATTTAATTGTGGTGTGTAATCATAGCCAAAAGATGTAGGTTGTTGGTTTTAAAACTAATTCATCTATCTCTAGTAATATTTTCAGAGTTAAGCAAAATACAAAAACTGTTAGTTATTCCCCACTCTCCCCTTCTTGTTTAAATGTCTTGCATGATGAAGAGAGATTTCAGACTAGTCCCCTCCCCCCCCATTCTAATATGGGGCTTTGGTAATCCTGATGTATTGGTGGACAGTAATTTAGCTATAGTGTTGCTTTGTCTCACTCAGTCCTAATGCATATTTCCCTCGAGGAACCACAAAGCTATCATTTCATTATACAATAATGTGTTTAAAATTAATCCCTCTTCTGCTCCAGTGATTCTTGTTCCGCACTTGACTCTGTCCTAGGCTGAAGCATTTTCGTTTATTATTAATTTTTCGACTGCAGTTGTAATACTTTGTGTGTGATCTGGGACATTAGGACATTCCCTGTTCATTCAAAAAAGGTAAAGTTCATAAAAAGTTCATTTCTTTCCCTCAGGCTTTTTTCCATTTATGTTGCCATAGACAGGAAATGTTTTAGCAGCAAAGCAGGACACTGAAGAACTGTAATTCTTTTGTCCTTGTGCCCAGCCATATTTACACTGTATTTTGGATAATGCAATCTAATTTAGAGGTATCACTACTGGGAAAGAAGTGCAGCGCTTTGAAGTGGCAAACTGTTTTTTGTCTCTTCTTTTTATCTCTTTTGGAAGATTGCTGCGGTCTCAAATGGTGGACTAGCTCCAGGCGAAATGCATTTAAAGTTACTGAAAGGACTGGAATTTACTGAGTGTTCACTTTTTCTGACTGATGGCATGCTTCTTGCTCCAAGTATTGAGTGAGAGTGCATATATGGTAGATCAAATCAAGCTTGATGCAATATAGTATCTTTGCTCTTTTGGCCATTTGTCTAAATCCACCTGACAGCATAGGGACATTCGGTGGGGACCAAAAGTCTGTGAACACTACATAAGTCCTCGTTGTTTTCATAATTTATCAAGGGATGACATAGTTATGATACTCAAATTCCACTTCTTATGTAAGAATACATTATTGAGAACAATGGGAGCTTAGGATGGCATTTCCACCACTGTCACTGGACCTGAACCCAGTCGAACATCTGTGGGAACAGATGAAGAGGGAAAAGGCCAGCCATCAAATTACAGCGACAAATCATCTATGGGAAGTGTTGAGAAAGCGCTGGGATCAAATGGAAGATGAGGTGTTGCGTAAGGTGGTGAAAGGCAAAAGGTATACACCAAATACTAATAATTTTTGACCTTCAATGAATACCTACACACTTGACTAAAACGTATTATTGAATATGAAGTATTAATGTATTATAGTATTATAACTAGCTCTCTTAAATAATGAAATACTGAAAACAAAAAATTCTTGGTAGTGTCCTCAGTCTCTTTTGGTCCCCACTGTATAGGGCAACAATATTCATTATTTTGCAGATATGAATGTACTGAACAGGGCATTATGGAGCTGGGCTTGTGGTTTGAATTGAGGCAGTTCAAAAGTGCAGACCAATGAACTTGTAAGAGTGGAGTGTACATGCCATTCATCGCGCATAAGGAGTACCCAAGGCTGAGTACTTCTATTTGTTCAAGGAAATACATTTTTGACCCCAATACATGTTAAGAAACGGCTGATGGCACAAAGTGAGTGTTCCAATGCTAAGGCAGTTTCCATGACATCGGGTTTGTTACCAATTTTTTTCAGTTCAAGGGATCAAAATGAATAGCGTTGGGTTTTGACACCTTGGAATTACCTGGTCATGTCATTGCTGAATAATGTATTTTCTGTGACACCTTCAATTCATATTTTATGATAAGGGTTTTTTGTGTTCACCTTGAATATGCATTCGTCCTCTATTTTTATGAATGCTTAATCAGCGAAACTGTTTAACTGACAATCAGCTGCTGAGCTTAAGGGAAAACGAGATCCTTTCAAGGAATAACGGTCTTTGAGTGATTACTGTGTGCCTTAGGTGTATTTTTTTTTCTTTTCATACCCCTAATGATCTTGGGGTTTCATGGACAAAGGGGCACCCAGGAAATCAAGTGGCCCCTGTAGTCACAGGTAAAATATTGCCATCCTCCCTTCTGACAAGGCAATTTAGCCCGGACAATTTTGGGAAAAACTTGGCAGTATTCTGTGCTGTAATCTCAAATCTGTGACTGTCAGGATGTAGCGACAGAGTGTGCCATGCATATAAGAAACTGGCTAATACAGAAATGCTCTGGGGAAAAAAAGTTCCAAAAAAGTTTTTGGTATTACATTTTATGCAAGGACTAGAAAACATATTTCCATGCTAACTTTTTGACTCCATCTCTCCTTTGGTGTTCTTTGATGCGCGTTCACGGGCAGGTTGCGCTTAGAAACGATGAAGACGCGTTCAGTGAGTGACAACATTGAACATTCGAGGTCAGGGCCGCACCTCAACTCTCAGATTTTACCCATCAGCTCCAGACAGATAACCTTTTCTCTCGCTCCATTCCAAATATCAGTTTGATCCTCAAGGTCAGCCACTTTGAACAAATTTTTTTTCATTGCCGGATTTAAATTATGAATTGAATACAATGACCTGTCGTCCATGTCAAATGACCTCAAAGCATCATGCTGTAACAATAGAGGTGTTCAAAGCGGCCAAGGCACCTTATCTTGATTTGGATTTTTATCTTTGAAACAGGCAATATACTCATCCAAATTCTGTTATGTAGAGTCACAATGTACAACTGTTTTTGAAATACTCATAGTAAATACTGTACTTGAAATACAAACGTGAAATTATGCAAAAGTGAGTTAAAGTCTATTAAAAGTTCTCATTAAACGTATCTCTGCTTATTTAATGTGTTCCCTTTAAACGGGTGACTTTTCGCTAAAGGGTATTCACTTCTCAAATGGCATTCATTCCTGAAATGCTGTTCACTTCTGAATCTGTGCACTTACCGCCGATATGATGGGCCTTAATTTACCCAGGGAGCCAATAGTTCAGTCTCTTTGGGAACTCACCCTGATTGCTTTGTCATTTCACATTTGCATAGTAAATGGGATGTGAGGGTTCGTGATCTCCATAATGGGTGAAGCTACTATGTGCCATTAATCACAGGGCTCATGCAAACCAATCAAATGATTTTGCTCAATCACTATGATTGGGCCATTTTAGCGAGTCGTCGACAACTCAAGTGGATTTTTTTTTTCTCATTCAGGAGGCCTTGCGCTCCTTCTTGGCATAGACCACTTGTCTTTTTTCCACACAAATTTACCTCCTCATTTTTCTATGAGAGGTACAATTCAGATATACAGAAAGTTCACCACAATAAAAACCTTTGCCCACTAATTTGTCCCCCCATAGTTGCGCTGAAATGGTGGTTGTGGCTTTCCTCACAGGCACACACTTTTTAATTGATCCTGGTTGAAAGAAGTGACCGGTCCAGCTTGTGGGAAGAAAGTTGGGGAAAATCTTCTCTGAAAGCTGAAAAGGTTGCGTTTGAGGAAAGGAACAGTCGTCCCTTAAACACCCAATGCCGCAGCCCACTCCAGGCTCGTCAGACTGTGAGGGGTCGCGCCGTACGTTGACATTAACCGTGAACCTGGACGCGCCCAGCTTTCATCTGCAGCTATCATTAAAAAGGGCATCCAGTGACAACGGCTGACTCAGATACGACTAGCCAACTGGAGAACGCTCATTACCAGGCTCGCTGCCCCACCAAGTTCTACTTTGAGTTCAATGTCAAACCGACGAGACCCAGTCTTATTTATTTATTTATTTTTACTCATTTCCTTGACCCTTCAATCCTTTTGTGTCCTTCTCTTTGATCAGGAATTCGTTTTGTCAAGAGCCCTGCAAAGAAACGTTGGCTTGGCATATCCTTAGCTGTTTGAGAGCAAGGTTTTTTTCTTATATCCTTTGATCGTTTTTACATAGGCATAGTCTTTACTATGTATGAACATGGTTACGTAACCCTTATTTATTATGGCTGTCTGCAAATCTATTCTACTGTGCAGATTATTGTGTTTGTGGCGACAAAAGAGTCAACGGAGGCCTCGTTACACAATTGTTTTATTGCTCCTTCAGGGGCATACCATTTGGTTATAGAAATTACTCTGAGCACACCCTGTGATTTTTATCATGTTTTTCTAGAAATTTTAATAATTTAGCCTGGCTAACTCCACGCGCAGCCCCTGCTGAGCCTTCATTTCAATGGACAGGTCGCGTTAGCACAGGATTCAGAATTTTTTTACACAGATAAGACCCAAACCACAGGGGGCAAAATATACTGCGTCCTATAAACAAAGATATTGGTCTGACATTTGTGTTCTTTATTGATCGTAATATTTTCACAGCAATTGGTAGCATTTGAATGAAAAGTCAAAAATGAGATGTCAGTCTCTGGCTAGCATTTAAAAAAATAATGCATTTGATTTATTTTCTTTGGATGCCTTCATTGTACTGTGGCCAGTTAAAACTTTACAACATAAAAAAAACAAAAGTTACTGCGCGTGGTAAAAAAGAAGGCTAGTAGTACTGCATCCAGCAAGGTTGACATCTGCATAAATAAATGGTGCTGTAATTTCCACATGGTGAAACGGAAATGTATAAAACTGAGAATGTGCAGTTTAACCACATGCAAATTGTTTGATTAAAAATCTAAAATTGTGGAGTACAAAGCCAAATCAATAAAAAATGTTTTGTCCCAAACGTTATGGTGCTCACTGTGTATACATCAACGAGTGGCAGATGTCAACAATGACAGTAACCCAGCCAGCGTGTGAATATTTGTGCGTGGTAATCATTTGAGATGTGTTGTGTAGCCAAGCTTCCTGTCAAACTCGTATAACGGTGTGAATACAAACAAAATTATTATGGCAGCATAATTTAGAGGGCTAGCATACAGCCAACTGTGAGCATGCATTAAAAGCTGTCCCTTCATGTCAAAATAGCTATTCAGTTACACCAGTAGATGACAGATTCATGAATCACTGAGCCTGTGGAAATGCTTAAAAAGCGGAAGTCATGGGTTTTGGGGTTGTGAATTCATATGTAAGGAAAAGATGTTGTGTTTTTGTTTTGTTCAGTGTCATGAGTCACTCTCTGGACCCAGCCTGTTTTTATTCTGCATGCAAGGTGCAGAGGTATGTGCATGGACTTTTGTTTATTTTGTGTTGTGAAGGAGCGTGATATGCATTTGGGCAAACTTTATAGTATAAATCTGTCTTTTGAATAGTTATGTTGTCATGTATATGAAGTTAAAATGTAATAGGAAACTATCTAGTTTCAAGCCCCTCCCTGCTAGTTCAACAAATAGTTAAACCAACTAATATTTAAATTGTGATGTCACAATTTAGCATTTCTGTTGGCAGCTCAAAACATCTTCCAGTGCCCCTGCATGAGTTCACCATTAGCTCCTAATTAGTTAATTGTAAGTTAATTGATTGACTTGTGTCCCTTTCAGTAACATCATGACATAATACAAATTTGGAAATGATTACTTCATGTGCATGGATAAGAGGTATTTGTTGAGTTCATCCTTACTTAATTTGGAGTTCAATGAGGTGTGACCCTTGAAGTAAAGTCACACAAAATGTTTCATGTAGGAATAATTACTCCATCACATCACTATTACTTATTAGCTCACTGATCTGTAATCCAAACAGAACAATGTTCTAGTCATTATACATACTGCAAAAATCTGTGGAATACAAGAAAGACAGTAACTACAGACAGTATCCCTGAATGAATAAATAAAACTCAGAGGGTTTTCTATTGCAAAAATTAGTTTTGATCAGAATGTCAAACATTATTTCTAGCTTATTTCATCCCACTTACTGTATGTGTGGGGCGGCAGTGTAGTGGCTAAGGAGGTGGTCTTGTAACCTAAAGGTTGAAGGTTCGATTCCCCGGTAGGAGGTAGGACACTGCCGTTGTACCCTTGAGCAAGGTACTTAACCTGCATTGCTCCAGTATATATCCAGCTGTATAATTGGATACAATGTAAGTCTCTCTGGATAAGAGCGTCTGACAAATGCCTGTCATGTAGCCCAAAAAATGTAATGTATGTTACAAGTGTCATAATAAAATATTACTGTGTGTTGGCATATTATGACAAAAAGTTATTTCTGTCTGAATGCAAGTGAATTACTGTAAAATGCAGACTTTGAAATGGCCTGCATTCCAAAGACACAGCAATCCATGGGCTAGCGTGACCACTGGGTTGTGCCATTAATGTTTTCCTGACCAAAAGTTTGTAGATGCCCAAGCTAATCTCTATGTAGAGGGCACAGTGTGGCATTCAAGACTGGATTAATATCTCTGACTAAATGTGAGAACAATGAACACTCATGGTATTGTATTTTCTCCCAACTGGCCAATTGTCTTTGCCAAACTTACTCCTTTAAATAAAATATCCTGATGTTACATGGTAAAAGACATATTACATTATTATCAGAGTTGTGTGTGCTATAAAAGGGAGCTGTGATTATATAGTTACAGTAGCCAGAAAAATGGAAATGTGTTTTTTCCAATTCATCATTGTTATGATAACTGATTATGTTAGTAAACAGTATTCTTCTCCATGCCGCTTTTTAAAATATCAGAGTTGTTGCCAAGCAACACAGAAATTATGTCCAATAGCCCGTTATGTTGATAGTTTTTATAATATCATGTGGCAAACTGGCTATATAATTAAACTGAGAGGAACACATTTAAACAGATTGTTTTTAAAAGGGGAGCTGGACTGTTCTGCTTTTGTTTATTTATTTATTTATTTTTCGCTATATTCAGACAGGTAGAACATCGAGAGGGTTACAGATAGAGAAAATTCCATGGCAGGGCTCAAACCTCTGCCCCTTCCCAGGGGAATTGCGTATGGCTCCAGAGTCAGCTGCCTCACACGCTACACATCTCACCCCCCAGAACGGACTGTTTTGCAATAACGGCTGGGTGTGGCACCATTTTACGGACTGCGCGGGTCACTATTGCTTTTCGCAATATACGGTCGAATAGCTCTGTGATATGCAATAACATGTCAACAGTGCATGGAAACAATAACCTCAGGGCTTATTTGCTGAGAGGGAATATTAAATTGGCTTGGTGGAGATCTACATGTTATATAAAAATAAATAAAACTGATTTTCAGAATAGGTTTGATGTGTCGCATTACTGATCTGGCGGCAGGTGAAAGGACGCATGATCCAATCATAGGCTTCTTGATGAATATGACAGCTTCATAGATTTGAAGGCTGGGTCTCAAACCCTGCCTTGTTATTATTTTTGTCATGATGTGCAGGCGTTTCAGGCTCGCAGTAGATTAGGGTTCACGAATGGAGGAAATGCTAGATGTAGTTTCTGTCATGTTCAGGTGGAAATCTGTTGAATGCCCACGGTTGCAAAGTTATTGATTTCATATTTTTCTCAAAAGAGTTTTGTGGCAGATAAATTTGGGGTATACAGTCATTTTACTTCAAGATTTTCTTCTAAAATGGAACTATTGAATATCACTTTGGAGATGCACATAACCATTATCAAGGATTTTAAAGTCAGACAATGAAGGCCATTTTATGGACCCACGTATTTCTGTCTATCTCTTAAAATTATGAGAATCTTTCACTCTGGGATATAGACCCGTCTACATGTACTGACTACTAACATTGCAGGAATGCGTTTGGAAAGTTATCCAGTTTTGATATTCAAGTTAAATAAGAATTTTAATTACGGATGCTAATTCACATTTATTTTATCATATATTAGCCATTTTAAAAAAATGGTGCTAATGCTGTACTTTCATTCAGAACATTATATAAAATGTATTTGGCCTGTAGTCCCTATATATATAAATAATATATTTCCATGTCTGGAACATTATTTCTGTGTCTGACAGAATTAATCTCAAACACGAAATATTCCAAGACCATTAAGGAAACTATTGCATCATAACAGTATCTTGCAAACAAACTCAAATCTTCCGCAACATTCTGGAAATGTTTCAACCTGGAAGCTACACTCTATAAAAAGCTGTGTGAACAAAAATCGATGCCCAAAACCTCACAATTTGCCTCTGTTTACAAGCAACCTTCACCTATGGTGGTGATATTTTGAGCACAGTCAGTCTGTAATGGTTTGAATGGAACCACTGAGTACAGAATTGCCTGTAGTGAGCATGATTTATGGGGTTTAATTCAGTTTTACTGGCTCTAACAGTTCTTTGAAAGGATGAAACGTATTCAGACAGAACCATTAAGTGATGTAGGCTGCTTTCACCACTGTAGGTGGACCATCTGGATATATGAAAGGTGATGATCAACAAGTATAGTCAAATGCTTTCTTCTAGTCCCATTTACAATTATTTCCAGTCAAGAGTTTTGATTAGACAAGAGGCATTCCATGAGTGCTGATATACATTACTACAGCACTGGAACTTTGTCTGTACCGTATCACTCCATATGATTACGCCAGTAAATAGGTTGCCTATAGGTTGTGCTGTATTGAATGAAATACCCTTCGGTTTATTCAAATCGATTCTTTACCTTTTCAAAATATGACGTCTTTCCCCTTGATAGTGAATCAATCATCTGAAATGGCAAGGCATCCAATTTAACCTGCAGACTATCAGAACAGAAATCTGACAATTATAGAAATGGCTACAAACAGATTAATTTAACAGAGGGAAGTGTAGTCACTGTATATGGAGTTCAGTAATAAGAGTGTATTGGCTGACTGTTACGTCCTTTAGCATAACATTGAATAGCCCAATGAAGACTAGGGTTCCTCTGCACTCTTGTAGTGGTTGGGAGTGGGAGTTAATGTTGACCTGAGCTGGCTGCAGTGTACTGGGTTGTGGGAAGCCATCACCTACTATCCTTTGGAACAAACCAGCTGATTAAGACAGACAGGCAACACCTAGGCTGATTACCAACCAGCCTCAGCTGTGTGGTCAGCTGGGTCTGTCCACGTTTCCGAAGACCACCCAAGCTTTGTGAGAATGCAGAAAGGCCTGACAACTGACCGCCATTGTTCATGAGGAACAGGAATCACTAAGATTCTGGCGTACCAGCAACTGCTTTTTTGTGAACGCGTGTTTGGTTTGTACAGCTTGCATGCACGTCTCTGTGTGGTACATGTTCCTCTGTCACTTTAAGCCATTCTAGCCACGTCATGTAATCAGCCATTCAAATTAACTGAAGACACATGGAGATTGCATTCTAAACAAAACAGTGTCCTCTATCTTGCAGAATACCTGGGCTGATTTGCATAAGGGTGACTGATGTTGCGATACATTTACATATGTAAATGCAAGTCCCTGCTTTAAAAAAAACTCTACAGCAGCAGGCACATGCAGAAGCATAGAAGAGAAATGTCATTTTCAATGCTGTACAGCAAATCACTCGATAATGTAACACCACGTGTGCAATGGTTCCCATGCTTCAACAGTAATCGCTGATTCCCTCGTACATAAAAGCACAGAAAAGTGAATTTCCCTGTAAAACAGAGGCCCAGAGTTCATTGTCGTCGTCACTCCTCGAATATGAAACAAAATAAACTCCATGTCAGAAATGGGGGAGGAGGACATGCGGGAGTGTGTGTGTGTGTGCGCGCTTGTGCGGGGGTGAAGGGGTGTAATTGAAACAGCGAGGGAAGGGTTTCTCGGATAAGAAGTGCCAGTCACTGCGGCGTTGCCGCGACGTCAATTTGTCACGCCGGCTGTCTCTCAGATCACACCTGCTTTAATCTCAGCTGGCCAAAAAAACTGTCAGCAGGGGGCCTGAAGGAACAGACAATAGATAGCAACTGTAGCCAAGAGAGGATCTCCAGTCTAAATCCAATGAGGACTTGAACTGTCAACGGCTCAGCATAGTTATGACGCAATCCCTTTGAATTGGTGAGTGTAGGAGCTCTGATTAGCTTTGCTGTTGTCCTTTTTACTACTGTGTTATTTTGAGTTCCATTTTGTGGTTGGTCAGGACCTGTGTCATGACAGTGCAGTTAGGCTGTTTATGGACCTGAACTGATTTCATTTTTGTGAATGCTTTACACTTGCTTGTGTGTTTTTTCTTTGCACTGGGGAATTTACCTCATCTGCTGCATTGAGTGTTCAGGCTCAGACTTTGATGATGGTGTCTCTGTAAAAAGTGCTATACAAAGGAATAGAGAAGTTAATCGGTATTTCAGGTACATTCAAAGCCTTGCAGTAAATGGATGGAGTTGACCTGCAACATAATAGGGAGGGTTAAAGAGAAAATTGGCTCTAGAATCAAATATCCACATGAAATGAATCTGACCACTGATAATATGGACAGAGAAAACTACATCATACCAGTCTTCCAATCTTCTCTTTGTATATTCTACTTGTACACCTTCCACTTGCCTGTACTCTGCTTGGATTCCCTTGTGTGTGTCATTAAATCTTTGATTTTTTTTACTGATTCTTTAACTGATTCTTTAATTTTCCTTAACCATTTGATCAATAAATTAGCATGAAAAACTTTGCAAAGCAGAAGTCAGACATTTTGCAACAGTTTTGTGTAATGATTTGTACCTTTTGAATATGGATCACAAATGGTTATTATGGTTTCCCGTTGCCTCTTGGTGTGGGGTTAATTTACTAGCCATTGTACATTAGAACAAGCTGGTCTTTTCTACTTATATATTCTTCTATTCATAAGTCTTTTCAGAGCATTTCTGGTTGCTGCCATTAGTTTTTCTTTCATCTTTGAAGTGCAGTCCTACAGCGACATTACCTACAGGAATTCCCTGTCTATGCAGGCTTTTGGCCTGGCTCAGTTAGCTAATTCACTGTGTTCACCAATGCTGGTTCACTCTTAGATTAGACCGCAGTAAAATGTTTTTCTTGGGGACACAGTCAGTCTTCAGCTTTCATTTGTAGGCTTATCAACTAATTTACTAAAATGTCAGATGAGTGTGCCAATTAAATGATTAAGAGCAGAAGTGAATCCTGGCTCACCCCTGATTTAGAGCCTTTATTTGTTATTGAATTAGGTTCTGCTTAGTTAGTTTGAGTCTTTATTATCCCCATGGGGAAATTTGTTCTGCGGCATATAGCAATAACCACATAACAATAAATATACCCATGACAACAGATAAAAATTAAGAGCACAAAAAAAGCTCACAACATATTACTGTATTAAAATGAGAAGAAAATGAATGAGCAATTACGTGGAAATACTGCCATGCATTCACACTGTGAAGAAGGAAACCCATTATAACAACACCTAATTTATTATTATTATTATTATTATTATTATTATTATTATTATTATTATTATTAACAACAACAACACAACTAATAATAATAACAATTATTATTCTTATTATTATTATCAACTACAACAACAACAGTTATAATAATGATAATAAACAGATCACACTTAACAAATCTCAAATGTGTGAAACAGCTTCCCAACAGCTTCCCAACAAGCAACTCAGTATGTAGCTCAGTCCACAGAAGCTAAAACAGTTTTCTCAACCTGGTTTTGGGATAGAATTCAAAGAGAAACCAAAACGTAAATATTTTTTTTTCAAAATTACATTACAACATTTTTATTTAATCAAAAAGTAACCCTTTAACAATTTCTTTGTGGACATTAGAATGAAAGGTGTGATACTTTTATGGTGGATGCAAGAGTTGAATTGCCCACTCATTAGTTATCCCTCATAGTTTGTTTAAAACTGTTAAACTGGTCTTAATGTGGTTATGTTTGCTTTTCGCTTTGATCATCTTCATGCAACAAGTTCCACAGTTTCTCTTGAATGCAGCAGGCTGCATTGACTGAACCGGAAACTTCCGGGGGGTCTCTTTCTGTTCATCTCCTGTGCTATTTCTATATTTTTATTTTCTTTCTTTGTCAACCTTGGATTATTTTCTGCTGTGCCTGCCCAGCCTTGACTAGGTGTTGCTCGTAAATGAAGTTCTCCTGTCAGTGTGGCATCCTGGGAAAATAAATAGCTTTATCATTTGAAGCAAGAACCCCCATACAGGCGGTGGTCTCACGACAGAGAGGGCAGCTCACTGTAACAAGCGGCCGATGCTAAACTGATTGTAACTGACCACGCTGCAAATCTCAGAGCATTAAAGTTTTAGGCCAAGTATCTGAAAACGACCTTCACCTTAGGGCTGTAATTAAGGAACTTAATGACTCAAAGCTGGTTGTTATCTCGAGGGACTGTTACGTGGCCTAGCAATTTTCATAACGGTCTAGAACAAAAGGGTGCTAAATTACGCAGACTAGCTTGTGTCTAACCCGTGTTTTGTATGTGTAATATCATTCATTTATGAAGATAATGAGAAGCAATTATGTTGTTTCAGTATGAGGTGGTTATTATTTCCAAATCACCTCCACATGAAAATAGAGTCATGATGGAAGGGGTAACTAACCTCTTTTTTTTCTTTTTCCAGTCAGATAAATTCCTTCACCATTTTCTGTCGATTTATTGTTTTTATCACATCAGGTATGGTTGTAGGTTATTCACTCTGTATGTGATGAATGAAGTCAAGATCTTGAGTGGTATGTGATGTGTTTGCTTGCAAATGCTACTTAAGATAATGTCAGTACACTACCTAACAAAAATTACTTTAAAAAACTTTATCACTGTATTTATTTAACCATTTCACAAGAAACTCGTGGAGGAATGCGTCACAAAGGCCTCAAGAGCAGGTCATAATTGTGTTGCACTGACAATTTTATCAGGGACCACAGTTATTAAGGCTAATGAGCATGTTCTTTTCAGTGGCCAGCAGAACGGTGTCACAACTATGAAGCCGTTCTCTCTCCTCGCTTGGGTCACACATGCAACAGCACAGATTGTATGCAGCTTTGGTTTCTTAAGAAAATGTACAAATTTATGCATTCAAAGGGACTGCGGTGCCATTCCCCTAATATAATCACAAAGCTTCTCCTGTTCAAAATCGCCGCTAGACTCAAAAAAATTCAAAAATTTGATCCAAAAAAATAAATAAACGGCTGAATTCCAGCAGCGTTGGCCATTTTTCAGGTCTGGCCGAGCTGTCGTTGTTGGGCTGACCAGACGTTCTCTTTTCCCTGGATGTTTCCCCATCTTTTTGGGACTGACAATTATCTGTTCACTCTGGATTTCTAAATTCCTTAAATGTCCGGTTAGGTTTTGCTCTTTCCATTGACTGCATATAAAACAAACAAATAGCCTAGCATTATATTCATAACGCCCAACCACCCCTGTCTTTTTTTTTTTTAATCCACTATGTATTGACCCTAGTCATTGTATTCTCCTCTCATATCGATGAGGTGGCATAAATTGTGGAACGCCACACATTCAGGTTCAAGCAGTCGACTGAAAGTTCCATCTACCGCCATCACCTAGAACGGAGATGTGGTCTCTCTGCCTCTTCTGATCGTCAGTACTTGGCCCTCGCACTATAAGGTCCGACTGGCAGAATAAACTGAAGGCAGATTTGGTTTATATCTCACGGCACAGCAGCTTGATTAACAGAGCAGTTATTATCGGCTCTGCATAATGCCGTGAACCACAGCATCGTGTCACTTTTGCATTTGTTTTAACACGGTCCTTTTTGGCACCAGACAAACAACGGCCCATTTTTACAAGACTAGCCTGTGACCAATAATGTAATGTTTAGTGGAGTTACCTTGGTTCTCAGAGCAAAGGCTCACTGGCAGTTTGGAAGGGCAGAAGCCATCTTCTCACAAACAGTGAAGGAGCAAATAATTTCGATGAAAAGGGCCTTTGAATTTATAGTCTATGGTTACTTACTTATTACTTGTAAGTAACACCAGAATTTTATTCATAGTGATGTTACTTACAAAGACTGTGTGAGCAACCGCAACCTCAGAACTGTGGCCATGTTGGGGGTAGGTGTGAAAAATAAACTCCTTTGCTGTGAAAGCCATGCAGGGATTTTTGGTCTTGGTGGGCCGCAGAGTAGGCTAGTTCTCATTGTTACTCAGCTATTAACTTAAACTGAAAAATGAAAAAAAAAAAACAGTTAATTCACCAGGAACATTGAGGCTCAAATAAAGTGAAAACACATATCAGCTACCCGGTTTATCGCCAGAACTGCAGTTGATAACCTCTGCTCTAATATACATGGATGTTTTTGGAGTGTTTGCATACCAGAAGGTTCCTCTGTAGTACATTTTACAGAAAACCACCATCATAACACCATCAACAGTGCATAGATGCCTTCCACACTATACATAGGTACAAGCCTGCAGTAGGATATTTTATGTACTAGCCACTTTAGACCACATAAAATACTTAAAAGTAAATTTAATGGCATCCACAAGTAAAATATGATCTTAGGACATTATATCTGTCAGGAAAATGCTTTAAAAGAAGATCACCACTTATTGGTGATCTTCTGTAAAGGCCTGCTGTCACATAAGTGAGTGATTAAGATCAGCGTTATGCACTCAACAGCCTTTCATAAGTAAAATGATCATATTATTAATTTGAACGGGTGAATATGTCATAAGTACTGTCATTCATGTGAAATGCCTCGACTGGGTACCATTGCTTTACCTGGGGTCTAACCTACAACCCCACTGTTCATACCGTAAGTCCAGCTCTCAACCCCTCAAAATGCAGTCACTCAGTCTTATTTTTCTATTGAGCAGTTTCCCTTATTTAGGCCAGCTGACAAATATCATTTTTATCCAGAGTTATGTTGTAATGCATGCACGCACGCATGCATACTCACATGCGTGCACGTGCACACACGCACAAACGCATACACACACACACACACTGAGTGGGGGTAGAGAGATAGTACTCATCCTTTCTCGCATGCACACACACATTAGCTCTCTCTCTCTCTCGTCTAGTGCATGCCAAAGCATTGCTAATTTGATAATTGTAATAAAGGTGATAATTTTTCTTCCACCTTCCTTCTCACCCTGAATGAAATTACAGTTTAGTGTAGTAAGAAACTGCCCTATTATGTCTCTGAAAATGTAATGCACCACCCTATAATCCCAAGTCCATACGTGCTCTGATTTATCATATTGAAATGATTAAATCAGTCAATGCAAATTATTAAATTACTACTTAGCTGAGACATTTGCATCGGCCCAAGCATAATTGCAACTGACTTAATCTTTCATTTTCCATGGTTAATTTCTGCATTTTTATTTATTTATTCATTTATTTTGCACAGTAATGGGCCTAAAAGGTATGCTGGGAATAAAATACGGGCACATAATGGCAGTTGAGTTTGAATGAGCTTGATTTTACAGCGCTTTGGATGTGCCTTAGATATTCTGCTGTCAGTGACCCAGAGTTGAATATAACCCTGAATCTGGAGTCCTGTAAATGGATTGGGAGGGTTGTGATTGTGAACAGTCAGAAGAGTCACACGAGTGGGAACACTAGCAACTACACTACAACAAAAATTTGAATGTTGATTTGCATATTGTCTGTACAATGATCGTGTTATTATGTGATCTGGAATTGTAATTAAAGTTGGAATGTGACCCAGCACAAAGGTGGGATTCTTCTGGGCCAGGGTTGGGAACCCTTGCCATAATGGGTGAAGTGTCAATCGCTGAATTCTTTGAACCAATCACAATACGCAGAGATTGGTTCACGTCAATGGATATGGGATGGCTCCTCCCATTCTGGATTCAGAAAGGTTCATCCTCCTGTCACTACAGATGTTTAGAGCTGATCTGCTCATGGCTTGTGTCAGACAGCAATCACAAAATAGTATTCCCTTCTCTGGATTTGCTTGTGCATGTCTAAGACTTTATAGCGATGTAAGGTTTTGGAGGTGTTGGGGACTGCAAACAGACAGGAAGCCATCCCTGTGTTGCACATTTGTCCACCATCCACTAACAATTCACTCTGTTTCAAATGGGTAGGCTACCGGTGCAGTCTGAGATAACTTAAGGGAAAATGAAACAAGGCCTCAGGTCTTGTCAGACTGCGAAGAAATGACACTTGAAACGGCTGGACTGTCCATTATTTCGAACACCCTGGGGGTAGTGCATTTTGACCGTGTGTGTCTGTCTGTATTCACAATAAAGAGGCTCTGTAATGTTACTTTAAAAGCAGGAGGTCACAGAGATGCAAGAACGTGTTCTGTGTTTTAGATACCACAATGGGTGTCAGCTAAAGTGAAATCAGAACTGTGTGTGTGTGTGTGTGTGTATACAGTAATGATACTAGTGACAAATGTCAAAAGAGAAAGCTACTTCCTTTCTTGCAGCTTTGAGAATATTACACTTCATTAGTGTTACTCTGAATTTTAATTTGACTTTTAATTTGATTTCCACTTATAATATTCCATGAAATTTGATAGCTTTGGGAGCTAGAAAATAGAAGTTAACTTTCATTTTCCTTTTTCTCCATTTTGCTCTAATGCATTTTGAGCTGTAAATGGTAGTTCACTGTACTCACAACAGGCTAGCACAGAGTGCTTAGGCACCTGTGGATATGAACAGTGTGCATAAGCACTAAGCAACAGAAGCTATGTTGCTTGTTGATGAGCTTCATTTTAGACTCTTTATGACATCAGAATACAGCTCTTGCAGAATGTGCTGGTATGCGCATACTCTCAACTGAGGGAGGACCATGCCAGGGCATGTGGTGTCACCATGAATCCTTCTCTCAGTAGTATCCTTACACCTACCACCGGCATTCTCCTCGGTGTGATAAAAAAGCTATGAAAAGCGTTTTCATTTTGGCTTGCATGGGACCAAAATTTTCTGAATAGACTCGGTGAAGTGCAGTCAGTCAGAATTTCCTGATTTACAAAAGCCAGGAGATGGATTCATTGTACCCTTTGTAACTGCCAGTTAAAATGATTACATCGCAAATCTATATCGTGTCCTACCACCTGGAGTTATTTCAAGGGGCTGCATGCTGTCATTTAAGATTCGAACATTGTAATACAAGGAATATAATGCCTCAAAGCTCTTGTTCGGGTATTGGTGAATTCATGAAATTTGTTGTTTTTTTCTGCATTTTGTCCCTGAGTTATGGGAAGATTGGTTACAAAGCCTGTGTGTGCTGCTTTATAAAGAATAGATCCCTTAGTTGACAGCTTCCTTTCTCCTGAATGTGGTTTGTTCGTTGTTATCATTCAGAAAGTTGGTTATCTAAATCTCAAAACCAAGCAGTCATCTCACAATAAAATGTGGAAAAACTGGTTTATTTTTGCCAACATGGTGAATTGTAAATTTAAATTCTTACTCGTTAGTACTTAAATTTTCGAAGAATAATCCTGTACAGCTTTATAGCTGTTGGGCCAAAAAAACAAAAAAAAAAGAAACAAACGCAGTTGGCCACGTTAACCCATGACCACTCCTGTGTGGTATGTTCCACGGAAAGCATTGTTTTAGAATGTGGATGAGAGCATGGTTTTTAGCTATCGTCTTTGCTTTGGCTTCTTCAGTTAGATAACCCTGTGACTGGTCCTGTGCCCCAATTTCAGCCTGGCCTTCAGAACGGATGGGCCTTCAGTGTGGGGGTTGAGGTCTCTTATCTCAGTGAGGGCACAGTGTGTCTTTGAAGCTCTGTGTTTTGAGCATATTGAGGAGTGGAGCAGGGAAGGGGATGGGGGAGTTGCTTAATCCATGTTGTTCTCTCCACTTGGCTGCTAGCCCTGGAGAGAGTAGCTGTCCTTCTCCTTTCTGCAGACTAACAAAGGAATTGGAGAGTGGCCATCAGATGCACAGAAACATGATACTGTAAAAAGCTATGTTCTTTTTTACAGTATCAAGGCAAAGGGACAGGAAATTGATCTCTTTGCTGGAATGGAAATGATACAAAATTATGATTACGAAGAATTTAACTCTTTAAGGTTTGAGATCACAAATATGTGATTAGAAAGTTCTTAACTGAATATTCTAACGATGATGTAACAAACACTACTGGCAATTGAAAGCAATGGAGTTCCAGAACGCTGACTTAGAATTTAGAAAAACAAAAAGCCAATTCTTCAAGGGTTTAATAAATATTCACAAGAGCTCTTTTAGGGGTGCACTGATCATGATTATTATTTTTTTAAAGCAATGGGTAACTAAGAAAAATAAAGAGTTTTCTATTTCTGCTCTATAGGTTACCAATACATTCAGATACTTTTATTATTATTATTATTATTATTGTTGTTGTTGTTGTTGTTGTTATATTGTTGTTGTAGCTACACAGTGAAGGAGCTCTGATTCAGTGTGGCTGAATCTTTTTTAAACTGCTTCCAGGAGAGTGCATTTTGACAGCTTCACACCGTGATCTGTGCCAGTGCTTTTTTAGGAGACGTTTCAGTACAACAATGGATGGAATGACATCTGCCACAGTCGGTTTCTCTAGTAAGCCCCTCCAAAGGTGCAAGTAGAGTCAACGTGCTTTACATTTAATGTGGATAACCTTTTTAAGAATGTTTAAAATCGAAATCCTGAACATGTTGCACTTGCTAATTATTCATCAGACTATTGCGAGGATGTTGTCGAGCCTCTTCACTTTGATGGCCGACTATTTATTTGTACCGGAATACACAGGCGAACGTTCCGATTCACGGCTAATCAATCGGTGCATCCCTAAGCTCCTTGCTTTGCTGATTGTTATGGTGTAACCCTTTCGCCAAAGAACATAACTATAGCAAAGGTATCGATTCCTGCTCTTGGAGAACTAGCCAATTAGTTAAACCAAATCTGGAACACCTGGGGACATTATCTGTATGACAATCAGTGGCTCCACTTATTAGAAACATTTGTGAGGGTCCCACTAATGAGAAAGCTAGTAAAGACTATTGTGAGTTAAAGAGTTAAAATAGTTATATTTGAAAAATGAAAATTGGAATGCCTGTGGAACACTTGAGTAACTATTCCTATATGAGCATAGTGCTCAGTAAATTCTTATCTGTTTATGTTAGGTTGCATTCAAAATAGCATAGGTTCCTCCTAAGCCATAGGAATGGTCCATTCAGCACACAGTCACCTCTGTGGATGATGGGCTGGCATGCAATATTACGTTCAGCCTGCGAAAGATCCCCTCTACCCTTGAACACCATTTTATTCCATTTTCAATTCAGTGAATTCACAAAACAAATCAAAATCACTGAACGGAATAGTCCCCACTGTACATTATAGACATTTTGTAAAGTGAAGTGACAGGTATAGCCAGGTCTGACACATCAAAAGCACCCCAAAAAAGTAGAATCTTTAAAACAAGGTTTTCAAAGCTCCTGTTTCTCCACCTTTTTAAACAGATTTGAACAACATAAAGATATTATATTCCAAACTGTAGGTGAAAAACACATCTTAATTGACAACTAAACTACATTCTGAGCCGTTATCATCTAAATCATTTCCAGATGATAATAAGAACTCCTAGTTGAGAAGTTCTTGTGCACTCCCTTTTAAGTGGTTTGAAATGGCTGACTATGTTGATTGCCAACAAGGCAGTTCCAGATAGGGAAAATCAGTGCAATCAGGGGTGGGGCAGCTTGGAGGGGGGATGTACACAAGCAAAGACAGTCAGATATTGTTCTATAAATACTTTCATTAATGGATATGAAGTGCTTCACTGCAAATACTTTATCTGACAGACCAAATAAGACAAGAAATGAACATTATCTAAAGTGCTACTTTTCAAATCAATTGTCAAACACATAACTAAAGACCTGAAAAACACAGTATCTAAAGTGCTCCCTTTCAAGTATTTTCTGTCAAATAAATAACTGAAAAACATATACAGACTCACAACTGAGATTTCAGTAGGAATGTCGTCATGGTGTTCTCCCAAATGGTCAAAGTCTCAGATATCCAGTAATTTGCAGGCCTGTGACAGTAGTTATGTGTCAAAACACCACCCTGTTAGGAATTATTTTGACGTTCCCTTGGTGTCAAACAGATAAGTGATATTAGTGATATTCCTGTCTATGCTGTGCTGTCAGACAGATGAAAAACCTCTACACAGATGAGCATGAGGCTGTGTTGCATATTTATATTCTTCTCCTGGAATTCAGTTAATTAGCTGATGTATCCTGTATTCCAAACGTCTGTCAGGTGAGTCTCAATTACTGAACCTTCCTGAAAGTTGGTAAATAAGTGGGAGTAGTTGTTGGCTGTAGCTAGAAAGGTGGATTGCACTGGGGGGGGGGGGAGACGAGTTTTCTTCCCTCTGGGGTTTGGGGTCACTCTGAACGACATGCGGTATTCGACTAACATCAACTCCCCCCTCTGGATGCTAGTCGTTGTTCACTGTCCCTCATTATGGTGGCCTTACCCAACAAGAATTATTGTGACAACTAGCTGCCCAATAGCAGCATGCTGTTGGCACAGCTGTAGATCCATCAGTGGTTTGCAAATCACCACTGGTTGGACAGTTAAGGCGTGGCAGGCGAGATGAAGATCAGCTGTTGAAAGAATGCAAAATAGCTGGTGATAGGTCCTGCAGCCCGTGGAGGGCTCCAGTGCCAATTCCCAAAGGGTCAGCTCGCTAACAGTTGGCACTGATGACCATGCGATATGTGCTTGCTTGCTTGCTTGCTGGGTGTAAGTTGTGTTTTCTCTTTACTGGGACATTTGGGATCATTTGTATGACACTGGACAGTGTCACACAAATTATGCCTTCATGTTGTTTTAGGAGATGGTAGTTGTGGGATCCGATGGGCGTAGAAAGCACTCCGCTCCACTGCTCCCTGCTGTGCACTCCACTGTGATACAGCAGAAGTGGTCATTCTTTCAGTAGCACTGAATCCTCTTTTTTTTAGAAATAATATGTTCAGTATTGGTATCAGTATTAAGTTCCCCTTAATGTTTGTACTTTATAAAACCGTTGGCAATCCACTGAAATACACAGTGCTTCTAGCAGTGTGCTTTAGGCCTGCACTCTGCCTGGTTGTAACCTGAACAATGGTCAGCTTGAAAGGATGCTTTCAAGCCTACAATTAGGAAGACAAATATTCCTACAGGCCTTGCAGAGAGGCAAATAAATCCAGATACTGTATTACGGGATGTGATCTGCCTGGTCTGTCTTCCTCTGCATCCTTGTTTACCATAATCTTGCTGATGAAGGATTGATTAAAAATATGTATTCCCAGTCTAGCTGATATAATGGGATCGACACTGACTTTGGTAGGCGGTCCAGTGTGTGGATGACAGCTGTTGACATAGTTCCTATTGTCATTCCAATGCAAAATTCTTATATTGGACTGTTAAGACAATGGTCCAAGGTTTCAAGGCCCTTAGTTTGTAAGACACTGTATAACTGGTATTATACTGGTGTCGATGACCTGGAATCTCTTCGTTATGTAGAGGAAGGGAGCACGAGGAAGCCTGAATTCCTTAATGAAGAGCCGCATTCCCTCTGTAAGGAAACAATGGCTTGTACTCCATGCGCTGCTGCAGGCGGAATGCTAGGGGTAGTCTTGAGAATGCAGAGCAGTGCAATCTGCGGTTTACTTCCAATCGATGGCAGTTGCTCATAATCACTTTCCTGTAGTAATCTGCCATCTTTGAAAAACTGACAGTTTATTTAATACGTTCCCACACATAATGTGCCAGATGACTCTGCCATTGCCCGGTGCTCACTGCCTGCTAAGGCCCAGCCAAGTGTTCTACGGGCCATATTGCCTATTATTGCACAGTGTGATTTTGTGCATCAACTTCAATGGAAAGCAAATGATGGCAGAAAAAGGGTGATACAGTCAGCAACAGCAATTCCGATGCCAAATTTCAAAGAGGACATAAAATGTTCGGGTGTAAACATTTGTGGCAAACAAGCAACTGTATTTGCAATTTTGTGCTACATTTTATACATACGCTCCATGACTTATGACTATGGGAAGAAGCTGTTTGACCTTTAAATACACAGTGCAAACCTTGTTTACGTATGATTGGAGCTGCCTATGACGCTGCCATTTTGATTGCAGGGAGGAAACTAAAATTTTGGGAATTCAGTATCCAAACCTGAAGTTGTGAGGAAGCAGATTATACTGATCAAACATTTTATAACGTTGTGATATTTCAGTTTCATTATATAATGGCTGATATTTGTGCTTGCAGTGGACTTAGAGTATTGATACATTGCCTCATTAATGTGTTGCTTTATATATATATATATATATATATATATATATATATATATATATATATATATATTTGACAGAAATGCATACCCAAAGAAAATAAATGCTATGCTTTTGGCTGGAAACAGCAAATTCAGTCAATATCATGAATTTATAGCCTCCAGAATGCTTAAAATGAATAAAAATAATTCCCCCTCATCATTTATTTACTCAAATGACACTCTTATCTAGGTCAGGCTACAGTGCATACAATGTTTTACATATTCATTCTTGTTTATGGAAGCAATTTGGGTTGAGCGCACTTCTCAAACTTCCGATTGGTGCATTCCACCTGGGATTCAAAACAGCACATTTCTGTTTCCAAGCCTTCTTTTCAAATCGCTAAGTGTCACTGTCACCCAATGCACTCTGATTCATGTACAGGTGAAAAGTTAATTTGCTCAGTAAGAGCGATACAGTATGAGTTTCCGCTTGTGCATTCCAGTGGTTAGACTAATCTCTCTTCCTCACTCGTGGTTTAACGGTGTAATATCAGCCTGTGGTAACAACGGGACGGAGAAAACCCTGCTGGGATCGCTGAGCCCATCCATCACTCAGAATTACCTGTGCCTCGGATTTGCACGTCAGGTCATTCTTCCTTTACCCAACGGGATGGCTTTAGGTATTTTAATGCTGACTGGGGCAGGCTGAAGGTATTTTTGGCTTAAATGAGACAGGAGTCCCTCAGTCCGGATTGAGAAACACATCTTCTCGTATGACATCGACCAAGGAGGCTCTGGAATTGCTTGCGGTAACTCTTGGTTTGGGAACATGGTGTCAGTTTTATGCGCCCTTGGCAGTTCTGGAGCCAGTGCTTTAATTCAGTATGATGGAGTGATCTTTGTGATTCTCCATCTATTTCCCTTGCCTGGCCGTAACCATGAGAATCGAAAAGCAGGACTGGGAGCAGCAGTTCGCCATCTCCACAGCACTCAAATGCAATTTAGTATATGGAGTGCCCCTCATCAGTTAGAGAGGTAATTCAGTAAATCCTCAACAGTTTACAGTGAACTGACACTTATTCTTCAGTTTTGATGGATATAATCTCTTATAGATCCTAATACTTAAAAAAAAACAAAAACAACATGAATGATTACAGATCCTCCACACACACACACACATTACAGTTCATTGCATACACACACGCAGTGAAACACAACTGCCTTCGAGTCTGTTTTATCCTCTCGTTGTCCATAATTGGAACAGTTTCATTTCATATTACGATAAAGATTATGGCAGACCAGGGATCAGTTTAGAATAAATTTTGAGGCTCATGCCATTTTTTATTTGTTATAACTGAATTAATCATGATGAAACTGGAAAAAACATGCACACACACTCTGACAAAGTGCAATTTTATGAAGCATGTTTCTACTTAAAGTTTTTATAGTAACACTGCATTTTGGATACCAAATCATTATCGGTGTGTGAGGTCCATGTGACGTTATGGACAAGGACATTCTTTTATTACAAACCTGGGTCCAATATTTGAAAAACTCTAGATTTGTAAATTTGATTATTTGTAAAATGCTGTAGATTTCTGGCAATTACAATGTTGTGCAATAATAAGAATTGAGCCTTGTATACTTCACAATCTTACATTTACACATCTGTACATTTTTTTTCCTGTTTACATTTTGGTTAGTAACAAGTTTTAGATGTACCAGAATTTAAAGAGTTAATGTTGAAAACACCGACTGTCGAAGGTCATATTCTTAAAAACTTTTAAGAATTCTTTGCAAATTTCAGTTTTTCGTTCCGCTGAAAATTCTATTGTCGTTTTATCAACTGTAGCACTAACTGTGTCATAACTCCTTGTTAACGACCAATGTGTGCCTTTCAGGTGATGTGGCCCCGTATTTCAAAACCGAGCCAGGGCCCCCAGAAATCCACCTGGAGGGGAATCGCTTGGTCATGACCTGTCTGGCTGAGGGGAGTTGGCCCCTGGAGTTCAAATGGATGCTCAACAACACAGACATCACATCCTTCTCTCCCGAATACAAGTAAATCCCTTTACCCAGTAATGTCTTCAATTTGTACAATTTGTATCAGACTGAGGACTGAGGAAAAGAGCAACACAGTTTTCCAACTGAGACATAGACCAGGGTTAAATGAGGTTTTATGCAAATAAATGAAAGTTTTTTTTTTCTTCACAAAGTTTAGAGAGTCAATATCAGTATTGCTATGAATCTTAATTCATGGTGGTTTGTTTGCATTTCATTTTGCATGTTTTTCCCACTTCACACTTTGGTCGCACGAATACTTGCTTTAGAGAACAATGTAAAGGAAACAGGGCCAAATTGCATAAAGTTTAAGAAACATACATCCATTTATCTGGAATTGTGCTCATTTGTTTGTGTGAGACATTTATCACCAGGATTTATAACATAAGTTTGATGATAGACATTGTGTGTGTATTTATCTGCAGATAACAGATGTCTGTAGTTGTATAGTGAGTACTCAGCAAAAGCATTTCACTGAATTTTAGCAATTTAAAACTATTATTTCCTCCCAAGCTTGCCACGATCAGACATATTGAGTTTGCCAATGAAAAAAAGGAACAAAACCTTAATTTTTCAACAGAAACCAGCATGCAACTCAAGGACATTTTATTGCACTCACATACCCCCTTGTGCACATTCTGGGGACCATTTACATATTTCTGTTTTCTATCAAAATTGAGTCTTTGGTTCTTTTGCGGAAGGTTAATGAAGTGAGAGTGAGACAACAGGGGCCGTATTCAAGTTCGACAAAGTCACGCGTGTCGCCCTGGCCTTCAGCCTCCATCCCTCTGCCAGGAACGTCTCGGTTAATAATCCACCTGCTTTCGATGCTCGGTCACGTCACGATCTGAAACCCTTCAACACGGTAACCCAGCAACAGCGGGGAACGGTGCATCCACCACAGTTTCTGTTGTACCACCTATCTGGCAAAAATGTCAAGCTTATTGCTGAGGCTGGATAAGAATCCAATAAACCAGGCATTGAACATATCTGAGGTGACACACATTATACCAGTTATTACAATCTCTGTGTCTGTCTACCCCTTCTGCTGAGGAGAATGCTTTTAGTGTTTCTAAAGACCTTAAACCCTTCTAAATGTGTAATTCTTCATTTTATGAGTGCTGAACTTCTAAAAGCTCCCATGTTTCCACAGTTTCCAGTCCACTCAGTGTTGTATATTTGGTCTTTCTGAATACTAAAGCCGCAGTGCTCAATTGTAAACATGGTTGCTTTTCTTGTAAGTAGTTAAAATAAGTACTTTTAAAAAGCTGACAAACAAAAGTAATCATATAGGTAAGATCAGGTAATTGGCTACACATAAATGCACCATACTGAATATCTTGATTTGACTGTTGGTGAAAATCTCAAAGGAGGAAAGATTGATGTTGTTAATTTTACAATTGCCTTAAGCATAATTTAATAGGGCATACAATACATTGAAATGAAAATAATATATTCTCGCTTGTATATCCTATTTTATACATTCCTTGTGGATCACATCCCTGTTTTCACTTGAATATCTACAGTCTGTACTTCTCAGAAAAAAAATCTTTAATTTAGCTACTAAATGCTCTAGTTGGTATGAAATTCTGTAACTTCTGACTGAAGATTTAATACATTTTAGAATGTATTAAATCTTGAATGCCATTTTCTGCTAAATGTAGATTGATTCTTTCTTGAATGCCAGCTCCATTTTGCTTAAGTACAGTCATTTCAAGACAAAAATAAGAACTAAAAACATCCTAAAATAATATTGAAACACTCTGAAACTGTATTCTGATGGGTAGTATATATTACGTGTGGAAAGCCAGGATCTATCAATGTAGGGTTGCGGTTGCTGACTTGGTTGATAAAATAGGTTAAAGAAATATAGTATGGTTTGATTTGTTTTGATCAGACAATAGACTTAATGTGACATAGTCTGTGAGTACAGAACATTGACTGAACTATAGCATTACTTTAGTGTACTGTAACTGTCAAACCTAAGAATGTTAGGGTGAACTGGAATACATTTTCAAAAATAATTAAATCATCCTTGATGTTAAAGCTTTTTTTATTTGCGTCCCCAAATTTTATAAATTTGGAATGCCCACTCATATTTGGTAGCCTGTCTCAATGCTACGACATGTCTGATTTTGCACTTAGAGTGCAGAAGCAAGTGCAGCCAACCACTGCTTCTTATTAGCCTGTGGAGTCATTGCACTGGATTGCACTACAGCCTGTGTAGGCAGGACTAGACTCCAGTCACCTGCTCGGTGACAGGACTCATTACTGTGCAGTGAGGCAGGGTTGCACACTAAACTTTCCCTCCCTGGGTGACAGAATTCCAAATCATGGGAGCGCATAACTGCACCAGCGACTGGTGCTTTAGCCAGCAGCTCAGATGATGCAGCTTTTAACAGACAATAACTCATTATGGTCAGGCCTATTTAAAAAGAAAGATTTGCATACATTATCACGTACAGCTTGCATTTGGAGAGACGTATGTTTTTTAGACACTTTTGGAGGGAGTGTGCTTTATAAAAAGGCAAATAAAATCAAACCATTTCTGAACACGGCGCTGCATACAAACACGTGTATGCTTTGTGCGTTGAACTCTTTGTTTAGTGACATTTGCCGCTATTGGGGACGCAGATTCAGATTCTGCAGTTGTGATGACCACAGGAAACGCAGTAGTGACTGCAATCACTACACCGCACACAGAAAACAACAATGGCTGCCGTAAAGGAACTGAAACTGACAGATGGATGTTGATGATTTTAAAGTTGCTTCAATTTATTTAGTGCTGCAAAAGAGAGAAGAAGTACGAGAAGATCGTATGTTCGTACGCTTAATCTGACGTGGAGATGGGATGCAGCCAACACAGCTGCATTTACGTCGATGTGTGAACATCTTGGCTAATTCGGCCAGCAGGGATGTGCACACTGCGTTGGTCGAAGTCAATGTACAGTTTGTTTTCTCCGAAAGCACATCATTTTACGTCATTTAGTTCATACAATCTAACCAAAGTTCCACAGCAAGTATACTACCAGCTCAAATGCGGAATTTCATTCAACAACGCGTCAATTTGCGTAATTTAGTTCATACTAACTAGCAAGTTCGAAGTTTCCACAGCAAGTATACTCCCTGCTTTAGAGAGGACATCTGAATGGGGAAAGAAGGTTTTAGCATTTTTTAAATGCATAAGTCTTCTCTTATTGGCAAACATTTTAATTATTTGTGTTTTCACAAAATACTATGAGCAAATGTATATGCATTGGATTTACTGTATTTCCTCAGAGATCCAGCCTGTATTAAAAATGGATTAACAGATGCAATAAACATGAATTTCATTAGAGGCCTTTCTCTCTGCACAAATAGACATGTTGAGCAGAACTGTTCGTTGACGGGAGAGGCTTCACATTTAGAAATGCCAATACATTTTAATGCTTTGCATCTGTTCCTCAAATATGTGTGAAAAATGGTATTTGGCTAAAGTCTTAGATCCATCACCGTGAGCTAACACTGAATCATCTGCCTGTGGAATCTAATTGCATTTTAATTGTTCGCTCTAATGTGCAGGTTGGCAAAAAAGCTGCAGTTCTGACTACTGAGGCACACATTTCAAATCCAGGTTTTTGTCAAGGGTAAAACATTTGAATGAAAAATGAATGGGATGCATTCGAGGTTGCATGAGCCAATTTCTTTTCCCTTGTTATTCTAAACTGCTGACTCCAAAACCATAATAATGAAGCTGAAGAAATGTTGACATTTGCAGAAATATAAAGAAAAAGTAGAGAATGTACAGGTACACTATTTGCTCCTAACGTTGGTTCAAACAGGAAAAGTTAATTGCATATGAATATGAATGTGTTATAAATCACAAATAAATATATGCACGGTTTTGTCATTTCCGAAGTTGAGCGTAATGAGGAAATGCAGACTTGACTGGATTTTGAAAATGAAGTTATACCGAGTTTGTCTTCATCGTGTGCGTTTCCCTTCTGTTTGCTCACAGGTACACCATTCAGTCTCTGTACCGCTCGAATGTTGGATTTTACCAGTGCGTGGTGAGGAACAGGATGGGCACTCTCATTCAGAGGAAAGCGGAAATACAGGTGGCTTGTAAGTGCAAATTGACTACATTGCGTTGTGAAATTTCTCCTGTGCTGTGTTCAGGTGTCAAGAGGCGATTCGTACGCAATACGGTAGCAAGTGCAGAACTAGATTCTTGCATTATCATTTCTTTCCATTATTTTTCAGCACACCCTGTTTTGAAATTCTTCGCTTTTACCATGATAATGTTTATGACTGCATAAACAATGAAAAAGATCAAGCTGTTAATGAACAGTAAATCTCATTACAAGAATTATCATGACTGGGTGAAAGTAGAGCAAATATTTGACTCTGTTCAATCAATAAAGTATTGACCTCATCTTATGTTTTCAGTCTTTCGTTTAACTGTCTGAACTGGTCACTCCTTCATTTCACGTAAAGGATAGATTTTCTTTGTACTCGTCGCTAAATAAATGCGGTGTAGCGTTGGCGTAAAGGACGTACGGATGAATCGGTTGGCGCTTACCGATGCCCCTCCGTTTTCAGACATGGGAAACTTCGTGGAGTCGGAGCAGAGGAAGACGGTGACGCAGGGCAAAGCGGCCGTGCTCAGCTCGCCGGCGGTCAGCTGCTTCCCCCAGCCGCAGGTCACGTGGTTCCGAGACGGCTACAAGATCATCCCCAGCGGCAGAGTGTGAGTAGCCCGCTGCGGCCCTGCTGACCTGAGGTGGCCCTCCTTCCGGCGGTGGCTGGGGAGCGATGCGACGCTCGTTGGGAAGGTTAGGCAGAGCTTGGCACCGGTCACCCCCCTGGCTCCAGACCCGTGGCCCCCCTGTGAGGAGTGTAATTGCCTGCAGCATTTACCCTCAGGCCTTTGCAGCAGACTGTAGTGATTGCCAAGGATTCTCCATTGGTGCAGGATGCAGTCAGCTGTCCCTCAGGAAGAAGCACTCTGGTCAAAGTCGCGAATGAGTGTAGCAAGCCCGGGCAGCCTCCCCACCCCCCAATCCCCCCCGCACCTCATCCGAAAACTGCAGTTAATGCCTGATATTCCCACCCTTTAATCTCATTGGCTTTGTGGAATTAGCAGCTCACACAGTCAGTAGCTGTTAATGGAGCCTGGAGTTATTATCACTCCTTCAAAGTCTCTTTAATTTAACTTAAGATATTTTTTTTTCCCGTTACTATATCTGGACTATAATTTAGTAGAGTACCTTGTTTTTAATAACAATGCTCCTAGATAGTTTGAAAATAAATGTGAGAAACATTACAATCAGTCAAATTCAAAGTCATTGGCTAAACAGAAATAAAAGCACCTGACTGATGGTTGTTCTTGACGCACACTTTACCCTTTAAATTTAAAAAGTACAGTAAGCATAGGTTTCGGTTGACAGATGTGCTCATTAAAGCTAGTCGCACTGTACAAAAAAATTGGTTACAAAAACAGAGTAGGAGTTGACTGAAAGGATTGTGTTATCTCTAGTCCTATTCTTACAGGAAAAAAAATGGGAGGGAGTGCACCTAGTTTTAATACCGTTGTAGTTGCATTTTGAACGAATCAGACCTTATCAAGTCCTACAACACAGTCTGATCTGGTCAAGGGCTGATACAGAAAATGGGCTATTCAGCCCACAGTTTGGCCCACACACACACACGCACGCAAGCACGCACACACACACACACACAGCAACAGTCTAGGCTGAGGTGTTAGATTGAGCGGCATGAGGCAATCGAGATAGCTGCCAGGCCCATTACACAGGAATTGGATGTGATGTCACATTCTTAATTGTTCTGTGTCGGGAAGAGGAGCAGCACAATCAGCCTGGCTGGATAAAAAGAAGCAACATATGGTCCGAATGACTCCTGCCGGGAGACACCTTGGGCAAGAAGTAGGGTTTACTTTACCAGAGATTCTGCATAAATATATGAAGTAAGATGAAGAGGTGAACAGCTCTTGTAGACACGCAAAGTCATTCTGTGGGACAATATGGCCCGGAATCAATAACCAGTTACAATACCATGAAGGGGAACAGATCGGTCTCCATACTTTTGATAACGTACGCCTTAATTACTTGCAGGAAATGTATGGGAGGGAACAGTTTTCTTAATCTGGGTTCGGAATTGTGACACGGTCCCTCAAGGCAAGGCTTTCCTGGCTGGACGCGGGTTTTTAAATTGCCTCTCTAATTAGCAGCGCACTCTTGCATTTCTCAGCGAGCATGTTGCCTGCAGATCCCAAACGCGGTGGCAATGGGAATCAATCGCAATTGGAAGGCCAGCTTGATCATTTATGGATCAGAGCCACTCTGGCTCTCGGCATACAGTCAACTGAGTGGAAAAAGAGTAATCTTGTGTTGGCAGAACACAAACACTGAAGCAGGAAAGATGCTCGCCGGTAGTTTGGAGAAGTCTGAAGGTACAGATGTCAGTTTAATACATAGAAAGACCAAAAGATGGCAGATTTTGTTACACACTGGGAAAACAAATTATCCTCCACCTGTTGACCTTCCTACAACTTTGAAAGTATGTAGGCCTTTCAGGGAGGCATGGTCTTACTGATTGAAGTGATGGCAGTCACTTTTCTCAGCAATCATGGATCAGCACAACAACACAAGGCCTTCTGTGGCAGAGAGGGCGAGCTTTAAATAATATTAGCGTAAATATAGCAAGGCTGAATGAAAGCGCTGGCTAGGGAAACAGACTTGTGATGTCTGAGAATTTGATTCTGAATTCTACGTGGAATGTGTCCGGGTGCATGAAATGCTGCACGGATTATCTATGTAAATACAAGCAGCCAAGAACAACCACTTTAAAACAAATGTTTTATCATCATATCATTCTTAATGCATCTGCATTATAGATATTATAGCATTGTACTCCCATATCTGTCTGTCATCGTTGTTTATTTCTTTATTTGACCAAGACAGAACGGAGAATGCACACTGACAACAGTACAGTGATTGATACAGCAGACAGACAAAATCATTACATGTCAAGGCTAAAACACTTTCAGTAATATGGGCATTATTAGTGCAGTAAAAGTTGAGAAAAGAAAAGATGTTTGACAGTTGCCAATGTGTGATTCACTGTGGCCCTAAACTAACTAGCATAAGAATAAAGTTGTATCGTATTGTATTGTAACACAAGAATAGGCTATCCATTCTCCTGGCTTTCTGTGTACTGCTTTTCAGAGAAATGTGGTCACCTCTCTGGAACAGCAGCAGACGTGCTCCAGACATTCCTTTCACGCTCGAGGCCCGAGGTTCCGTTTGCACACACACGAGGGAGGCTGCTTCACACTCTCTCTCTCTCTCTCTCCCCACACCTGACAATCATTCGAGACGCAACCCGGCCATTTCCCCATCACTGCCTTATCACAACATACGCCACACCATCATCACTGTCACGCCGCATTGTACGCTTATGCGAGCTCTGTAATGGCAGCAGCCCATGCGCTGAATAAAAACATATCATCAGGTTAAAATCAATGCTTTAATGACACCATAATAACTTTTCGTTCTGTTCAGATATACCCCATTGTTTTTTTTTGTTGGTATTACTTCATATGCTATGATGGTAATATAGTTGATATAAAATGAACACGCATTCAGCGATGTCTTCAATTTGCTACGCTGATGCATTGTAATTGAGCGTGAAAATCACACACATCATTGAATTGATTAAATTGATCGGATTCCTCGGTAGGGCTCGCTGGTTTGCTGAAAGAAGCATCGGCTGAAGTAAGTCTCCGGGGGCAGATTTCGTTGCATTGTCTTCTGTGAAAACGCATCAGTGAATATGGCAAGCCAGTCGGTGAAGGGGCACGAAGGGTACATTCACGCGAAGCTCCTTTGAAACGATTTGCTTGTTTTTTCACTTTCAGAAAGATATGTCCCCTTTTCCCCCCTCCATTTTGGTATAACTGGAATCGCACATGTCACTACAGTGCCACCTGCGCCCGTGCAGAAAGCTGGCCAGCTGGAGCTCTGGCACACCTGCGCTACAAACCAGCAGCCACCTGATCATCCGGAGGAGTCGCTACTATCTTATGAGGGCAGAGTAGCCTCCCTCATTGGATGAAGCTGAAGCCTATTATGTCATGCCACACAGCACAGGCACAGTCTTGGGTGAATCACTGCACTGTGACCTAGTGCATTAGCTGTGTAGTGAACTACCTGTCTGTTCATTTACTTGACAACAAGGTGGGAGTTATTCAGAGTGATGAGAAGGTTAATTTGGATATTAATGAGCTAAGAATGGCTCATTAATATCTTTAAGTTCAGCTGAAGACTCCAGGGGAAGATTTTATTGCATTGTCTTCTGTACAAACGTGGTGGCCTGGTGTAAATTGATCTCAAACACGTTGAGCCATAGTGCTAAAAGAGTGCCTTCTTTAGCTCGTGTTGACATGAAGCCTGGTTCATTTAGAAAGGACCAAATTCCGTTAAACACGTGGGACCATAAATTATGAATACATAGATGAGCAATTGGAAAACAAAGTAATGCACCAAATGGTTATTGTAATGGAGTGCTATATTTGACTTCCAACGATCTTACTGGTACTTTGGAAGTAAGAAGTTCTGTCAGGTGACTCTCAGGGGCTATCAAACTGGGTCCCGGGAACCCCAATGCCTGCTCGTTCTTTTGGAATATCTTTGCGTAGACTAACTCTATAACACTTTCAGCAGAAATAAATAAATTCACCTGTCAGCCTACGATTTCTTCAGTTTAAAATATGTAATTCCTTTTTGAGGGAATCATTAGCCATACAGCACAAATGAAAGCATTTTGTTAGTCTAACCTATTATAAAGTGCTTGCTTGGGAAAATGGGGACATTTATTCTTCGTGACATGCACTGCTGTTTCTGACAGAATGTGGCTCGGGGGTAAATGATCGAGGTGTAAAATAGTCTGATTATAAACAATTAGCAGCTTATTATATTTCACTAGCTGCAGTAGTGGTTGGAACCAGTACCGGCATACATAGGTTTTAAACCCCCCTGTTCTGCCTGTGATGTTTCTTTTCCAAGATCTAGCTTTTCACAATTAGTGTGATGCCTTCTGCAAAACCCCAAGTGAAGAAGGTGATTGACAAAGTATGTGATGTGATTTACTGAGTTTTGCAGTTGTTTCCAGACAGAAAACAGGGGGGTACTGTAGGTAATGGATTTCTTACCCCCTATCTGGAGGGAACTTAAATTTGGCATTATTTTGGGTAATGGTACCAGTTCCGTGAGTAATTTGCTTCAATTTCTATAAACTCATTATCAATGATTATACTTCATATGAAATATTTTTACCAATTTAAAAAATACTTGGTAGCTTGTAAGGTGATAAATTAATTCCCGCAAGGGTGGGTTTCATTTTACACCTTCAGATTTAATACACTAAACTGATTAAACATCTCTCTGTTTTCATTAACACTTTTTTTCAGAATTAATAAAGGACAAAGAAAGCAAATATTTGTGCATTTTTATTGTTTTTCAAGGACATTTTGTGCAAAATCAAAACTTTATTGGGTGGGGGAGGAGGTTGATGTGTTCTGATTACTTTTTGAACTTGTCTGCTCACAATTTCAATTCACCCTGATAATTGAAATGTCCCTCTGGTCTCTTAATGTAGCATGAAATAACAGATTGTGTGCAATGGCAGTATGGCTCCCTGCACCAGAAATGACAGCTTGTGGAGCTTGTCGATGCCCCGCCCTGTCCAGGCAGAGTTGTCTCCTTTTCCCCCCCTTGGAATGTAAACACTGGCAGTCAGATACATTATTCATAATTGGCCCAAACGCTTTTTCCTTCCTTTTCAACATCAGAACAGAAGCATTTCACAGAAAACACCAACTGTCAAAAAGAAAGTTTCATATAATGGGAAAGAGGTTGATGTCTCTATTCCATATATTATGGTTGTGCAATAGCCTTTTTTACACTGATTGTGCCGATGATGTTTTCTGTTGAGCACCTGCAACAGGGGAGTAACGCCGTGCCTACTAATACAACCTAAGGCGAATTCATACGGTCGCATCAGTTAAATGGCTCTGAATGCCTCAATTGCCTTAGATAATGGCTCGTGTAGTTAATGATTGAGCTTTGATTGACTGCTCTCTACCTGCCAGTCATCCGACTGCCACTGGATCACCGGTAAACAGCTGCATTATTTAAATTGCTGCGCTGTATTATGCATAAACCTTCCGCGGGTTTGTCTTATTAAATGTGAACACCGTGCTTCTGTCAGCTGTTGCGGTGGAAAAAGCACGTCTCTCTGTTAGCATAGCGCATTTTCTGCCTCGTTTAGCCAGCCAGATTCCTGCAGACTCTTCATAGTAGGAGTGGCCTACTGCCCACGGTGGTGAAACGATAAATGGCCAGTTTAGTTTGATTTAATCCCATGAAGCCATTTCTGTCTCTGATGGTAATGCAGCTGGTGGCTCAGAGTGCCCTTGCAATGTTAATTACGGCCAGCCATCATCAGTCAACAAGACTGCCCTGGGCGGGGGCCCAATGGTCCCCCTCCCAACCAGCCTAGCCCCCGCCCCCCCCCCCCCCCATAGGCCTGTCTCCACATTTTTCACCCACTGCTCTCCATGCTCTTAAATAATTGAGTCTTCTCACACCACGGGGACTCCAGGTGGGGGCTATGGTTAGCACAATGACACAAGAGTTTTTCCCTTTCCACTGCTAAATGCCAGCGGGCAGACGCAACGGCTCTGAAGTTTGCTCTGCACATTGTCAGAATTCACCCCGGCTGGTTCTGTGAGAAAATGAAACGCGTGGCAGATGTTTTTTTGGGTGTGGGCTGCATTTACAAATCACTCATTTCAGGGCCACTGAGTGACGATGTGCTTGACACCGTGCCATAGATATAACGCTTTTTTCAATTTTTGTTCTCCTCATTTTGGAACGCACAGTCATGCTAATGTTGCGATGCTAATGACAGATGCAACTGCTCTCAATTTGGGAGAGTGCTAAAAAGCATGTGCTCTCCTCTCTGAAAATGTGATGTCAGCCCCTCCTGGTTTTTAGCACACCTCAGTTCGCAAGTCAGGCTCACAGAGAGGCGAGTCAGGGGAAGTCTCTTCACCTGCAGCTCAAAAGACGAACTTGCTGGCACCTGATCCACCTGCAGGGGTCACCTGTACGCAAAGAGATGTGTCATCCCAGCCGACTGAAAACACTCCCTTCTCTGGCCTGGAACAGAATTGTTTGTTTCTGCCCACGGTCAGAACTGGCACGGTCCCGATTCCATACCAGACCGCGGGTCCTATCTAAGCACTGTGACCCTGCCTGAACAGGATGGGCCATCCAGCAGCCCCAACCATGACTTTACATGGGCTCGCTAACTTCAGAATGCTTCTTTGCCATTCCTGAAAACATGCATTTTTACATTTTTTGAAACTCACGTTGAATGGGAATTCAAATGTAAATAAATTTAGAAGATTTAACTGAAAAGTAATTCTGGGAAAGATCATTTTAATCTAAAACTGGACATCTGCAACCTGTGCAGCTGGCATCTGCTGAGTTCCTGTCAGCCATGAAAGAAGCCCTAAACGCGGGGGACTGACATGTCCTGTCTCTGTCGGCAAAGTAGCACAGCCAGTGCTCTAGTGACCTGCAGGATGTAGCAGTAATTAATGCTGCCATGGTAACCTGATGGCCCAGGACACAGGGTTGTGCCCCGATGGCAGCTGACCCTAATTCCCAGTTAGACACCTCTGTGTAATGAATAAGATATAAAACTGAGCACTTGCGATAGGCCTCTGCTTAAGAAATATTTTTCTTGCATCAAAATGCAGTAATGCACATAATAGCTTTCCAACATGGATCAGACTAAAATAGAGCAGACTGCTGCCATGCATAAAAGGATAAGAACACAGTAGTGGAAAAGGTTATAAAAATAGGCTCATTTTGCATTATTCATATATTATCATATTATGAAATCAAACGAACGCCTCAGTTGCCCGATGGGTGATGCCTATAGCATTCCGTCTTAAAAGCAGTGCGGAAATCAAGTAAAAGGAACAGCATTCAGGACTGCCATCCACACGAACGATGAGGCAATGGCATTCCTCAATGCAACATTTTGTCCTATTATGGATGAGAATTTTAGGATGCGTTGAAGTGTGACAGATTTTGTGCATCTCTTTGAAGGAGCTTCTCTACCCTAGCTCCCCAGTGGTTGGAAAGAACTCCCCATTCTTCCACGAACCACTCAGTCACTGCTCATTTTCTACCCTGGTCTGAAGACATAGCTCTTCAGACTGTTCTTTGTTTAACAGTCTGTACCTTGAGTAACTCTAACACTACTCCTCCACAGGGTTACCCCCAATCTAGTATCACTCTCAGGTATCGCTTGTACAGTATTTTCATCAAGCACTTTCATTTTGCACTCTTCTTGTTATGTAGCGCTTATCACATGTCGTGTAACCATGTCTCACTTCTAGTTTATGACTTTCCCGAACTTTACTGACTTAGCCTATGCTTACCGTGTGAACTGGACTTGATGTTCATGGTTGTGGATAACGGACACTTTATGAGAATTGTACCTTATCTGACCTGTATTCTGTCGGTGCTCAGACGACCTTCGGTATGCACTTATTGTACATCACTTTGGATAAAACTGTCTGCCAAATAAAATGTAATGGCAGCGGAATTCTCCGTTTTTACAATTTGTGAATTACTAGCGGATAATAGGCAAGAAGAGAAATCGTGACAGTTTTCCCAGTACTACAAATTGAACCGCAAAACTTATCTTTGTAAATTTAAGGGATTAATTTGAGAGAAGGGTGCAGTAAATTGCATGTGCAGGGTTGTACCTTGGACTTTTAATATAAATGTATAAAAATTTGCCTTTACAGGAGTTCTTTCAGGACTTAAATATTCTGTGCTGACCTGACTGCTTGGTATTTATAAGGCAGAGCTCTGGGGATTCATTTTGTTAGAACCTCAAATACTGTCCTGGGATTGTAAAATTCTAAGTAATAAAAGTAAGAAATATGGGTCTTACAATCGTACAATCTTACAATGTGTCACAATCCCTCTAAACCTTGTGGGAATAGTTCTTTGGTGACATTGATCATGTTTTTATATGTGCTGTACTTAGTCTTCCTGGGTAACATTTTGTGTGGTCAGGCACCCAGCCTTGCTGCTGAATTTCCAAAGAAGCAGAGTATGTTGGTGATCTTCTTTGAAAAGAGCAATCACGATCGTGATTTCACACTGGTCGCATTGTAGTGCCGGAGGCCATTTTAGTGGCTGTGTGAAAACAGCAGTCTCACCCCGCTGTCAAGTTCAACGGATTGACCCGAAGTTGCCGTAAGCCTGGCTAGCAACCACAGCCTTTGTGATTGTAAGAAGTAAAAACAATCACCCCAATAAACAGGAAATTGTTACAGGTGTTAGTCTTTACCTGGGCTTTCATCGGTTACCCTGTGGAGATTGTTGTGGACTTGTGAGAGTTTATTATACTTTCACTCTCATGCTGCTTTTATCATTGAAAGACAGAAGGGGCGAGAGAGTGAGAGAAAGAGGGAGAGACCAAGGGAAGTGGGAAGTGGGGGTGGGAATGAAAGAGATGAGATGAGAAGAAAGAAATACAGAGGCACAGGGAAAGAAGAGCCTGAGTTGGACAGAGGGAGAAAAGGGAATGTATGAGGAGAAAGAAAGAAAAGATAGTTTCATTTGAAAATACTTTTTTACTGTTTCATTTGAGCTGAGCACTTGGATGTAAACCAGCCATCAGCCCCCTGATATAAAAAACAAAGGTAGTGTGTATGCTGATAGTCAAGTGTGGCATTTCATCAAGAAGATAGTTTCAGGCCAAAATTGTGCTTCTTCAGCAGATTTAGCATTAACTATTGATTACAGAAATTAATTCTCTCCATTCATCAAGAAACTTAATGAATGAAATATGTGCACTATGCAAAACTCATAAATAATTCATTTTGTGCAATTACAAAGCACTTCTTTAGAAAATGTAATTAAAGGTCAATAATAATTGTACAAAGCACTGTCAGCTTTTACTAAAAAGAGTGGAAAACCCGTGCTGCTATCTAAACACAGCAATGACCATGTTTCTTCCTGAAAATGCATGCATTCTGATCTTTCAGATCAGAAAATCAATAAACCAAGCTAAACCCATAAACACCCACTTACACAATGTAGCCTGTTTCCGCCTGTTTTCAGAAAACGGAATCCAATTATCATTTGATAAATTTTTGTCTCTTCCTTCCATAGACTGTTCTCTTGTAGTGATACCAGCGTCCTGCACTCATTCATTGAATATGTTTGCCAATTTTTACTTTTTAAAAACTTATTTTTCAATTTTCCTTCCTACCTGAATGCAGATTATCTGATTGCAGGGGAAACAATGCAAAGTTACAATCTCTCCTCAGCATTTCAAAGGAATGCTTGAGATCGCATTATTGTATGTGTTACAGACCTTCAAAACAACTGCCTGCCAGATGCATACTTTAACCGCCAGTAGTTAGTGTTATAATTGAAAATAGGGGACTGCTTCAAAGGGTGTGAACATGGTGGGGTGGGGTGGGGTGTTTATTTTGTCTACAGTCTGCTTTCTTATGCTTTTTCACAAAACAGATAAGAGAACTCTAGGCCCAACGTTACTGGAGCCAGCCATTTGCTAATTTGAACAGATTGTGGGGTTTCGCTTTGGAGAACACCTACATGTTTGTTGAACAAATCAAAGTATTTTGCAACAAATGTGTGTGTTTGCGGAACAAAATAACAGTGTTTTGACTGGACCGTGAGGCCCGGTCATTGGCATTTCACAGTGGCCCAACCGAGTGTTACAGTCACAAAGCCCCCCGTCCTCTACCGAATGTGCACGCGTCCCCCCCTTATCTCAGTGTTCCTTTTGGCGTAGATTCCAGTTCCTGGCTTGTTGCAACATAGCATTCTGCAATCTGTATTCAAATTGGAATTCCCTTCATTCTGCAGTCTGGGCATGGCTCTCTCCTTCTCTAAAATATTGCAACAGTGTCACAGCCACCTAATTAATACATTTGCTGGTCTAGTTGCTCCTGATCCAGTGTTAGAGGGGCTAATCAAACTTTAATGCAGGTCAGATGTACAGCGTGTTTGTACTCTAGCTGTCGGTTGAATGGAAGGACATTTCCCTCGTTAAAGTTACAGAGCACCCTGTGTTACATACATCCTTACAATATATTGTAAAAATAAGGACTTTTGCTAAATATAACATTAAATGTATTTTTCATGAAATATTTCATATTTTTTATAAATAGATTCCTATATCATAGAAACAATATACTCTATCTCATAGAAACAATAATATGTATTCTTATGTTGGAGTATCGCAGTCTTTTCTGACTGTGGTAATATAGTTTATATTTAAGTTCACTCCATGTCTGTGTGTTTGGTGTGTGTGTATGTGCGCACACCTTGACACGTTATCTTCTGTGCTGTACACCGCTAATTGTGGTCTGTTCCTACCAAAGTACTCCGTTGCTCTTCTGTGATGATGGGTCTGTTTTTGTTTTCGAACGGAAGTAAAGATTGCACGGTCGCAGAAGGAGGCCAATGTAATTATATATCTAAGTTATGTTAAAGGAGAGTAAACAGGGATTATAATTGTTTGTGGAATGTGTTTTTCGAGAGGACGGAGTGAAAATTATACGGTGAGAGGTTGTTATTCGCCGCGGTGACAGGCCAAATTGAAGATTCCTCTGTGCTGACAGGATATAAATGGGACTGGAGTGCTTTTCATAATCAGGGAAGAGGAATCACCTTTTTTTTTTTTTTTTCTTTTTTTGTTTTTACCTCTGCCAGGACCTGACAAATCAAGTCAAAGCAGTAAGATGGACATGTACCTTCATATCTATGAATTTTGTACTTAAGGACACCAGGAGATGAATTGATCATTTCATCCGGAGAAGTGTTTCTCTGTTTTAATCTTGGCGGAACCTCTGTTAGTTTCAGTACAAGAAGTTCTAAAGCTACAGCGATTACAACTATTTCCACCTTGAAATGAAGAAATACTTTTTTTTCTAATTTTTTTATTATTAATATTATTGTTATTATTATTAGTGTTATTATCTTTGTACTTCTCAGCATGTTGCAGAAATTGAGAGTGAGAGCAAGAGAGAGAGAGCAAGTCCTAGAGAGAGAGAGAGAGCAAGTCCGAGAGGGAGAGAGATAACAGGAACCGTGCTAATTAATCATGATCAGCTCTATAATTACTTGTCACTCTGATGGATCCATGGGCGAAACAGCATTTCGCTCAGAAGTGCAGGGACGGGGCTTGATGTGGTGATGTGCCTGGTGACTGTCACACAACTCCTTTCCCACAATTCCCTGGGTTCTCAAATTGATACTCCGATTCTGATTTTTCACAGGCTCCCTTGCATTCACAAATCCATTACTTTATTCTCTACAAAGGTTTTTGTCAGTATGAGTGGATCCGTCAAGCTTTTTTTTTTTCCTGGAAAGAGCCGACATGCCATCCTGTGCAGTCAGTGGCCTTGTCTGCTGCTTATAAGACCACTCTGGACAGCTGCTGTTACCTCTGAGCGTTAATATGCAGATGGCTACCACTCCTGAATAATGAAATTACTTGTAAGGCTCCTGCAGAGAAAGGCCGTTTTATGAATCTCGTAATCAAGATGGTTTGCATTCACGAAGCATAATATGTGCGATTGTGTAGTTGTAAATTCCCCAGATAATGACCAGTGAGATGGAGTCCTCCAGTCTGTGGACGCAGCTGGCCATTCATGCCTACTACAGGTATAAACACTTAAAAGGCATCAGCTGGAGACTTGAAAATTATACCTTTTGAGTTCTCATATATTTTCTCTGCTTTAATGTAATTTGATTATAATACCGGATTATAAAACAACATGAGCCTCTTCCAGTGTGGCTGATTGCCTCTTTCACAGGAGGAACACTTAATAAGGCCTGTAATAGTTATTGCATACGCCTGCAAATTGGGTATGTGCCTCGCCTATATTTATACAAGTAAAACCCAAGCAGTGATATTTGGGTAAATGCAAAGCATTTACACTTGTGACAGTAAATTATCGGTGAATTACACTCTACAGTCCTAAGGTTTTCGTAGTAGAATTATTCAGTTTATCCATGAAGCAATGTCTTCTACGACAGTAGACAGAGTAAATGTTTGTTATTTAAATCCAGAACTGAGGTACACTACAAAAAGCCCTTCCCTAGAGCATATTTACTCATACAAAATACATATGCAATCCAATGATTGGCTGCTTTGTTATGGTTTTCAACAATGGGGCACGTTGCCGTGTTCTTTGGAAGCTGCCCCTCGATTAGTGTTCTGTTGATCATAGCCATCATTTTTAACTGATCGATTGAAGAAAATGAGAGTCAGAACCTTACAATTTCATTTTTCTAGATATTTTTATTTTTCTCATCCATATTTAACACCGAAATATCTGGCACGTTTCATTCCTGATTCTGCTCTGTTAAAGATGCCTCTGTATACATTTTACTGAAAAGGTTTAAAAGTTTAAACTGGCCGCGATCACTAACTGATTGTGCTAATAATGACGCTAATGATAGAAAATGAATATACATTCAGTTATTCAAGTTTTAATCAGCAGAAGCGTTTAATCAGAGCTTCTGCAAAGTTTTGAATGTGGTAACTGTCTCTTCCATTTTAGTTTCCAGCTGTATTTTGAAGAGTGAAAAGGTTGCAGCTCCGTTCAATAAAAACCCAAGCTGCTGAAAGCCATAGCGACAAAGATAGAACTAAAGGAAACACTTGGTTTCCCCAGTGGTGTGTTCATCTGAAGTGCCGGTCTTAGGTACGCTGACGCACCCCACAGTTCGAAACATAATCCTGGCCTTGTCGGTACCTACTGTAGCCCGGTGTGATATGGACTACCGCCTGATTAGCTCAGTTAGCATCGCCCAGAGAAGGAGGGTTTCAGTGGAAGGGGTTTTCCTGTCCTGTCCCTCGAGGTTGAACCCTTCGAGGGACGGCAAACCTGAGGCAGCTGCGGCGTATGTGCGCCCCGAGGCAGTGACTGCGCAGCTGAACTGGTGGACTCAAAAGGAGGCGCAGCCTGGCCAAGCTAGAATACTGCTTTTTAATGCCACGGAAAGTTTCAAGGTCATACAACTCCCTGAATGTTACACTTTTTCACTGTTTAACAACTGTAGCTTAATATTTTTTATGGATTTGGTTGTTAAAATATAAAAATGTCAAAGCCCTGCTAATTGTCATTAATTGAAATATGAAATATTAATTGTCAGAAGCTTAATTTATCTGCGTTGTGAATTAATTAAAAATATGGCACTTAATAAAAAATAAGACTGTTAATAAGACTGACCACCCTTTAAGCAAAGGGCTGCTGTCTTGTAGAAGTGTTCTGTCACTTCATCTTTTATCTTACTTTGAGAAAGAGATTAACTTTTTACTTATTTTCAAATGGACATCCTAAAAAGCACAGCACACAGGTTTTAAGTGAACTATCCATCCCCTTTGCTAAATTATGCAAGAGAAAAGTGAACAAGTCATTTGAAGCAGGAAACGGTGAAATCAGATTTTCTAAGCACAACTTGCCAAACTGTGATTTGTGTGGAAAAATAAGCTTTTTGTATTTAATTGTGAGGTAGTATTAAGGATGTTGATTGAATCCAAGACTTTGTGTCTAAAATGACCCTGCCTTCACAAACACAATACCTGCTCATACCCTCTAGCTCCTGCCCCGTGTCTCCTGTTCAAGGATCATTGAATACTTGGATGTTTGGATTGATATTGGCAGATATGTTCTTCTGGTTTCTGTCTCTGTGCGTCGTGTTCAAGGGTCGGAGCCTTTATCACGTTGATAGGCTTTAGGACGGCCTTGGCAAAGTCTTTTGTTCTTGTGTTTTCCGTCCCTTCGACAATAACGAAGAGAATCCCAAAGAGTTGAGCAGAAGCAGCCGGGCCTTGTTAATTACCCCCATTACGCAACTGTGTTCAGACTAGAAGTTTGCAGAGACGTCATTATCTGTATCTGTATCTGTATCTGTTCAACCAACAAAATTATCTGTATCTGTATCTGTATCTGTTCAACCAACAAAATGATCTGTATCTGTATCTGTTCAACAGATACAGATACAGATACAACAAAACAGCCCCGAAGTACATTATTTTCCAATAACGTTACAGCCCGGAGGGGTTTATTCCACTTATACAACGGGTTACCAACAATGACTATGTATGGTAATTTTTATAGATTTAATCATCTGAAAGTGAAATATTCTTCCGCGGGCGTTTTGGCATATTATTTTACCATTGTCAAGCAAAACTCTGGTTGGTAGTTCTATTTGTACCGTCGTTATGCAAAAACTCTGGTTGGTAGTTCTATGAAAACAATGATTCTATCAAGAAAAAATAGTTCCTTCTCATTTTATACCATACAATTAGTTTATACCATGTATACCATACATTTTTGTCATTACATTATTTTAATGAAAACTTGCACGGGGAAACACATAAGTCAAATTGAAATTTGATCAATGCTCACGCTAGGCGGCAGTCTTCTTTCTCTCTGCCGTTTTGTGAATGGTGTGGTCGCGACAGTGTAGAAATATCGTTTTGTTCTTCCAATGATTAACATCCCTAGTTCAGACCCTCTATTCAATTCATGTTTTGTGCTCTTAATTAAGCACATCGGCAATTACGACTAATTACACCTAATAAGTCTACTGGTCCATTATTCCGTGCTGAGGTTTTCTCAGGTTGTGAAATAGATTTTGGGAAGCAGTAGGACTGTGTTAAAGAATAGGTTATTGATATAGGAGTCTGAGAAAAAGAGATCTTCAAAATAATTACACTCTCTCAATAGGAACAGCATTAACTTTAATGGTCCAAGCAAGGGGCTGAATAATTTTTGTTTGCAATGGGTCCTTTGTTACATAATGAGCTAAATGTATGCTGTCAGGTATTGTGTTTCAAATAGTTTAAGTTGTCAATACTCTGCTGAAAAAAGGGCATTTAGATCCATTTGGCAATGATTAGATTTCTTTTAGAAAGCCCAATGTGTCATCATTGTTGAATTTGGGTGTTTGACTGTTTCCATATTGCTGAATGTATTTTGTTGATGAAACTAGACAAGTCCACTCTCAGAGCCAAATGTCGGCGTTAAAATGAGAAAATAGAACTTAGAAAATAGAAAATGGAAAAAAGCCCCGTGGACTGTTTTTTGAGCTAGCCTGCAACATTCCTAATCTTGGTGTCCCAACTCCTCTGCCAGCTCATCCCAACAACAGACTATTTCCCCATGTGCTTTGGCTTCTGTTTTCTGTTGCATCAGGTGCTAGAGCCCTACCCTGTCAATCAAGCCGGCATGGAGAAAAGTGACGCAGGATGACTGCGTCCAGGGTAAAAGGTCACCGTTTCCCTGATGTCAGTCTGTTTCCACAGCCGCCCGGCAGGTACGGATACTGCGGCATTCAGATCACACAAAGAGCCAGGTATCTAGCTACAGTGATGGTGGTAATCCACATCCTTAGCCTGTCGATAGAATCCCTGTTAGCGCCCCATCACGCCGAGAGGTATTGGCAGTCTGCTTTAATAATGTTAAGGTGCAGGGGTCAGTCGATTTTTTTCCATCAGCCTGCTGCAGATACCAGGGATATGGGAGTGCGAAGTATGGCTTGATTTGACTCTTTTGTTGTCCTTTAAACATCTTTCATGGCACTTTTGCTTGGGTTTGCTGGAAGAATACTTTTCTAACTGTTCTGTTGCACTGTACAATACTATATTAACATTTAGACAGAACAATCATCACGAAAGTATCCAGTAAAGTATCATTATCGTGAGCTATGATGGTGGTGATGATGATCATTTAATAATATTAATCTGTTTAATGTACTGTAGAGGACATCATTTCAAGTTCTTAGGCCCATACTATTTGTAACATTTTTCTTTTTTTTTTGTCTTTGATGTACATGGAAAAATTAATACATCTGAAAAATTCCCTGCCCTGTGAATATCCTGTCCACTCCCAGACCATGGAGGGGGAATAGTGGATATTTGTGTTGTCAAGTAATGATTCCTGAGGATTTCATTTATCCTGAAGATTAGTTTTTTTTTTTTTTTGCATTTTTTAGGATTTTATCAGATTTTTATGTGAGGTCATGTGTTATGTAATGAAAGTAATGAGCAAAATATGTAATTTGAAGTTAAGGCAGAATGGGATGTGAATGCCAGGATAGAAGTCCCATAAACTGTGTTGACATTAAAATATTTCATCATACGGTTTTTGTGGCTGTATGAGGTAACTTCTGCCAAGAAGAAAAGCACTTTGTCAGTGCTTTGAGCGGTAGGTGATTCCCACTTCTTGAAACACAAATAAATGTGCAGTATTGTGGGGTAATGCACAGACTGAAGCGTTAATGTGAAGCGGAGTGGAAAAAACTCAAAGCAGGCTTTAGCTGGAATATCCAACTGGTGCCCACAAACAAAACATATATTTTATGTGAACCTTAAATCATAACCGTTTGGAGATATCAGTTTGGACAATAAAGCCAGCAATTACTCTCGAGCTGCTGGAGGGTGTGGAGGAAGAAGAGTCTGATGTTTGTGGAATGTGGCAAGATTTGGGTTTCGCGGAAATTACCGGAATGCGCCCCAGTAGAATTCTGTCTGGGTTTCTTCAGTTTGCTGAAACGCAGAGTAGGTCCCTCTCCATAAGGTCACATGTTCGCCGCTGAGTGAATTATGGCGGGGGGGGGGGCCTATACCGTCAGCGTGATTAAATTGACCGCAGTTTGACGGGCCTCGTTCGGTTTAGTGCTACGGGACTCCTCACAAAGAGGAAGAGGAATTCAGTCGGGAAGCGTACAGGCAAAGAGGGCGTTAAAATGATTGAAAATTCCCCGGAGGGTTGCGGGACACTGAGCTCTTTCGAAACCAAGAATATGGCCTTTTCATTCTGGCCTCAGGGCTAATTTATTTAATTCGCTCAGGTCTCGTCGTGAAATACAGCCCTCAAGGTCAGGGCCTGCAGGCACGTCTGTGAACGCTTTCAGGGCAGTCCAGCGTTTGTGCTGACTTCATCCTTCACAGAAACAGAGAGACGTTATCAGTTCTGTGAAAGCAGCCCTACATTCACTCTCACCTTAACTTTGAGTTATTAGTCGAAGGGCTTGTTATTGGGTTTTTGTTTTTAGTTCGATACAGTAGTTTGCTTCCCACTTTGGAATCCTTGCAGCAACCCGTCAAGGATGTTCTGTCATCAAAGTCCTGGAAAGAAATTAGTGCTAGCCTTAAAACGTAATTCAAAATGAAAGCAGGAGCATTTTGCCTTTGCATCGGATAGAGGCGTTAATTTTGTGCACTTGATTGAAAGAGCCTCTTAAACTTATTTTTCTGTCTGATAAACAGGTCCATAACGGCGGGGCGGGGGTAGAGGGGATTTTTGATATTCAAATTAAGCTGTGTAAAAACGAATGAACACGGAAGCCAATCCCCCCGAGTCTCCATCTTCCCCCAAAGGCCAATCAACAGTTAATCCTCTACATGCATTTGCTTTTACTGTTGTCATTAATCAACTTTACCGCCAGCTTTCAGCAGTTATTAGGCAACGCTGATTGGGTCGTACGTCTCCCTCATTTTTTATGGGAACTGATGCGCGCGGGCCCCCGTCTTGTCCCGTCCCCCCACGAGAGGATCAATGTCAATCATGCAGCATTTTCTGTTTTCCATAAAAAAAATAATCATTTAAAAAAAACCTAAATAAACAGTTGCTCTAATGCGTTTTGATTAAGACTGATGGTAGTCATAAATTTGTTCTTATTTTGCCGTCACTCAACAGCTGGAGCTGAGGGAAGTCCTGGCCGCTCTGATTCGGAGTTTATAGAGGACTTTGAAAACGGCCATGCCCTCGGTTGATAGTGTTATCAGCAAAGGGCCCTGCTATTAATGCTGATTGATAATAAAATTGCCCTTTAAGCATGATAATTATGAGCTGTTATGGAATTCATTCACCTCTGTTTAGTGTGGTGCATAGTTTAGTGGGAAACTCCAGTATCAAAATGTTTCCCCTGCTCACTTATTGACATTGAAATGTTAAGATACAGATTCCTTCCTTTTTGCTATTTATTTTTAGGCACACATTAAAATAATGCTGATGTGCGCCTAAAAATAAATAGTAAAAAGTAAGGAATCTGTATTTTTTTCATTATTTTTAGATGTGCTACCTCACTCATGTTTATGAGTTGTTTGATCAGTTAATGTATATTTGCTTTCCTCAAAATCAGCTTTACAATTCAATTCAAATGTAGACTTCAAGAGACTTAAAGCACACAATGCAGACCAGACTGGAAAAAGCAATAAGAATGTGACATATCTTAATGCCTCGAGACTGTGAATGAGAGCAAGATCAAAGCATCGGCAAAGCAAATATTCATTCAGTCGAGCTGAAATACAGCTGATATGTACGCCACATCGGAACAGCAACGAAGACAATGTTTCCATGCTGGTCTGCATTGTGTGCTTTAAGTCTTGAAGTCTACATTTGAATTGAATTGTAAAGCTGATTTTGAGGAAAGCAAAGCGGATGCTATCGCTGTAGCACAGTGCCATTTATGAACAATGCATAAAACTAGGCACTCACTAGCCAGTCCACACAGCAAGAAATAGGATTAGCCTTCTGAGCTAAAGACCAAGGACCCCGGCCAAGGGGACTAATTACACCTTTATTGCTCTGGTGACATCAGCAGATGTTCACATGCCAACTGGCATCTCTGAACTGTGTTACGTTCTCTCTGAAATCCCACAGACACCTCGGCCAGTTTATAGGCATCAGTCATATCATCTGATGTGAAAAAAAATGTAGTCAGTGATGTGCCTTCCAGAACATTTTAAAGAGGTTTCAGTAGTTTTGTTTAAACATTTACTTGATGAAACACTTCCTCACACTATTAATTTATTTATCATAATGGATTTAAATCATCAGAAATAGCCCTCAATGTCCCAGTTCCAGTCATTTCTAATATTCCAATTTCTGCCATTTTATTTTTGTGCCCAAAAATCTGAGGAATTGCTTTTTTTGCGATCGCAAAGGGAATCTGTGGTTTAAAACACAAAAACTGCAGCCAGAAGGGCACTTTTGCTGTCTCAGGGCTGGGGGCACGTGCTCCAGCGTATGTCAGCGTCTTTATGTGCACGTGCCGACAGACAGGCTGAGGACATGGAGTGTGTTTGCGTTCGAACCCGCACGGCAGGGTGCTGTCATCCGCCGTTAATGCAGCCTTTGGAGCGACACACACACTCGAGCCTGAAAAGACAGCACAGCGGTGCGCTTTTTCTCTTTCACTCAGGCTGGTTGATCTTCTCTGTTCAAGTCTTTACGTTTGTCTGTGGTTTCCAAGGACATGAGACCCATGAAACCTGAAAAGGGGAAGGTAGTGACTGGGTTTTATTTGAATCCCCAAACACCACCACCTCCCCCCCCCCCCTTCCCACCCCCGCCCATTTGAAATGCCAAATTGTGTTGTGCAGCCACACTAATTGCTGCAACCTCCACTATCTATTTTGGAGAGTGCAGCGAAGCACATGGTTTTGCTCAAACTTGAGAATAAATGACATCCTGTTTTGACTTAATTTTAGATTTTGTCTGTGGCAAGGTGGCTCTCTTTTTTGTATAGTTTGAACTCATCTGGAATAGCAGAGGAAAGCTTTAGTGAAAGTTAAGTACTCATTTGAAAGGAAAGCTCATGACTCAACTCTGACCCTTTTGCCAGACTACATTGTGTCGCTTGTAAAAAAAAATAAATAAATGAAGAAATAATATCCAAGCCCATTTTGAAAAGCTAAAAACACACATTAGAGAAAAAGAATCTTGTCAGTATTGCCAGGTCTTGCTGCATTGCAGGAGAGTTTCTCTTTATAAGGATAGATTTAGACTGCCACACTTATACAGAATGATCAGAAGTCAGCCATCTTTTCACTGTATCTCTAACTGATGACCACCTGCACATTTTATTTGTGAGGAAGAGATGGGCATGCTACTGGCTCAGGAGCGTTGCTGGTGACTGTGACCCCAGTTTCTGATGTTTCAGGCTGACATAAACACAACACGACTTACAGACTCTAGAATATGTTTAAAATAATATGTCATATTTAGAATAAATTCCTCAATATAATTTTGTTTTGAGGAAAAGCAATACTTTACCTATGCTTCTTTCTGCAAGCTCTGTGGATATCTTATTTTTTAAAATTGTTTTTCTATTTTAAAAAGTTAGATATAGCACTTTTCAATCAATGGAATATAAGTCCAAACGCAATTGTTACATCTGAAAGTGAATCCTCATCCATATAGTCAAGTCTCAGATCATACAACAGATCCTAATTTATAGCGAATATGATGACAGTCCTGGCCCTAGTGTAGAAGTGTCACGGCACAGGGTATTCCCATGAGCTGATGCTTCCAATGCATTTTTTCCCATAACAAAAATGTTGTTGTATTGCAGGATGTCTGTGAGTTTCTATAGTTTTTCAATCATATCCTCATATTACAATTTCTGTAACTTTTCGGCAATATACTCATATTCATTCATGTTCTCTACAAGAATTGGTTTGGGCCAATAGTGTCTCAACAGTGCCCTGCCTAAGACATGGTTGAAAGAAAACACTCAGTATCACTGGATAATTGCAAGGATACTGTATTCCAATATCATTTTTTAAGGTTTTCTGTTTTGTATTGAATGGGAAGGAGGGAATGCAATGCTGAAAAATTGGTTTGCAATCATGTGCAATTTTTCCTGGATATTTCATAATTTTGTGGCCTTTTTTTCTCCCTTCCTCTCAAGGCTAGCAGAAGGTTAAATTATTATGAAGCAAATCATTTTAATCAGGCCCTTCGAATGTTGCATAATTAATTTCAGAGAAAGTCTTTGAAATGTCAGATAGCTCTCGCTCTGTGCCCCTGAGCAGATGGGCCAGCGGCACCCAGCCCTCAAAGCTAGAGCCAGGCCACTGGGGGGGCAAAAAAAAAAAAAACAGGGACCCTGGCTTCACACTGGTTGCCAGGCAACCTGACAAATCTTGTCCATGGAAACAATGAGTCCCGGGCTGACTCCCACCAAAACGGTGAAGTTGTAGCAAAGTGCTACGTAGGGCGGGCCACCTGTTTTGCTGCAAAAGATGGGGGGGGGGCGTGTATGATGGTGTACATCAGCAGAGAATTAACTGCGTGACTCAAACATTGACGTTTTGAGGTTTTTGCTTTAAAGAGTAAATTTGTTCATCTTCAGTGATGACGTCGGGCGATTTTGGGGGCCGAAGATGAACGAATTAACCCTTCAAAACAAAAGCCTAAAACTTCAACGTGAGAAAGAGGCGGAACCGCCCCTCTACGTTCCTGAGCATCTCTCAGGCCGAGGGCATGGGCAGCACGGAATGATGCGGAAGGGGCAGAGTAACCGGTGAGGGTGAGGTGTGTCAACCCCCATCCCCCCTTAGCACTAGGAGAAAAGCTTGTCTCTGGAATCTGCCACTTCTTACAGTCAGCCTCATCTCTGGCTGGCAGACCTGGGGCTTTGCCAATTCAGCACCACTGTTGTCTAAGCAATAAGAGGATTCTTCTCATTTGCACTTGAACCGTGATAGCAATGGGCAAAGTTCCTGTCCTTTGTAGGGGACAAACTATTTCAGTAAATATTTCTCATATTGGATTATAAAGACTTAGCTCTTCAGATGACACTGACCCCCTTTAGATATATTTTCTTTTTATTTTTCTTTCTTTGGAGCTCCTTTTAGATAATGCTATAGGTAAAACTGTGTAAAGGTTATGTCCAGTGGCACCTTCCCTTGTTTCAATAAAGTTGTTGCTTGTTGGGTTAGCATTACTGTTACTGATTCTGAACGGGCCTCTGAGCCTTTTTGGTGATACTGCATTTTGTATTATCTGAGAGTAACATTGATGTTCCCTCTGGATAGGAGCATCTGCCCAGTGACTGTAGTGATGAATAATGTATTTATTTTATGTAAAAATATGTGCTATGTAAAAATGCTAAATGATAATAATCATAATAATAATAATTATGGTTATTAATTTTATTTGTTTAGTGTTTTTCATAGTAATCAAAGCACTTAACACAAAGGCAATACAAAAAAGTACACCTATTAGTGTAAAGAAAAAACTCCCCAAAGGAAAAGAAGTAGCAGATTACCTACCTATCTCAGGTGCTTCCAGCATAGGGCTGGGCAATATACCACAAGGATAATTATCAAACGCACAACAGTCTTTGCCACCATATGCTGTATTTTCTTTCTTTTTGTCTTTTTCTTTTTAATTACACCTGAAGTGGTAGTAAACAACCAAACTTAAGAGACTGTGTGAAATGCTTCTGGAGAAAAAAATGTAACTAATGTAATCGCTTGGGTGTTGCTTAGACAGCCAATCAGCAGACAGCTTCTGTGTGATCATGTGATGACTTTTGTCAATCATATGGAAGCTTCGAGGCCTTGCTGCTGATTGACTGACTTATGGTCACCCAGTAGATAACAGTGGTGACATTTTTTCTGGAAGAATTTCACGAGTCACCACTGTTCTCTCTTGGGTGCCCATAAGACGGGGTGGTTGTTTACTACCAAATCAGGGAGGCAATCCACTACACGGTGGTGACAACAGTTATTGCATTCAATAAATATCACCGCGGTGTATCGGCTAGCACTATTCCAACCTGGAATACAGAGAGGAGGAGCGCAAACAGTGGGAGATCCTGTCGAGTCTAGTGTGAGTTCCAGTTAGCCTGGGGCTTGCCTGCAGCTGCAAAGTTTGGGGTTACAGCTTAATTAGGTCTTTTGGTTGTAAAACTGACTGTGAAGACTGGTCTCAATCGTGTAGAATTTATCGCTTCCATGTTTTGTGGAGCAACATGGTGCTCTTGGTTATCTCTAAAAGCCTTGACATCACAGTAAGTTCTATTCTTAATGTAGCCATTTCTGATCATATTTGTGTTTTTTGTGTGATTTTGCATGCAGAGCAGGTCAAATAATTTTAAAGTGTTAAAAAACAGTATATTAATGCTAATTCAGCTCAGCTATGAACGCAATAACTTTATATTCCTTTAAATAGCACTTCACTGTATGGACTTACCTTTCCAGAAATGTTTCACTCTGAGAGGAGAGCCTTGAAGCTCGTGTATGTTCTTGTAAGCCCTGCAAGTTTCCCGTGTGCTAAACAAGTACAAAAAAATGTAAATTCATGACAATATTGAAGAAGAAATTTTATGTGCACTGTAGAACATGAGTACAGGCTGTAACGATATTCCTGTTCGACTGGGACGGGAACCTGCCTCCCTGCATCTTTACCACGGAGTCTCCCTGTAGGACTGCGGCCGAGGCACAGACCTCGTTACATTATTAACGAGGCGCTGACTCGCCCCCCCCCCCCCCCCCCGCGGTGGTTACACAGGGCGGGCGCGGAGGGAGACGTTGCTGTTTTCACATTCCGGTGCGTTTCCCCAAGCCCTGGTGTTTCTCTGAGAGAAATTCGCACGATTGCTCTCACAAGCGGTTTCCGTAAAACCCCCGCTGCATTCGTTCCGGTTGAATTACGGCAGTGAGGTCCGTCACCCGCTTTCCGGCTGTATCGAATGTTGCCGCAGCGCTGCTCTTCTAGGGCCAAACTATGGCACTATGAGGCAGTTTTATTCAAGGAACCGGTGCCACTCGGTCACACACCAATACGACTGCTAGGGAAGCTGGTGATGACATCATACCTACAGGAGGCTTGGTCTCGGGGAGAGAGGAGCACTGGACTGGGTGCCATGATTTGGAGAACATGCAGATTTATGAGGAGATGGCACCCTGGGAAAATGTTTGGATTGACCATCACGCATTAGTCAGACACTTAAGAAGCATGTGATGTGCTCCAAAGTTACTCTTAAGCCTTCGAGTTCTCATTTCAGGAGTTGGAAATCAGCACCCCGTCATTATGGGCCATTCCAGACATTAGTCATCAAAGTGAGGTAAAAACCAGCCCTCAGATAAGGCTTTAATGGATGACAAAAGGGTCACTTTGAGGAAGCATAAATGAGCATAAAAATGGTATCCTTGAAAACACAGTAAACATCCCAGAAACCATCACTGAAGACCCGCCGTCCAGAAGAGGAGGAAATATACAGTAGATCTTCTTACATGATCATCCTATGGGTAAAGTAGCATTCATATGTGGATCCTGGAGTTTCTGGATTCATGTATGCATAAAATTGCATCTGCGAAGATATGAATCTTTAATTTTATCACTTTAATTTTAAAAAGATTTTGGTTTTTCAATCAATGCACACCAAAGCAATGTTTTCAATTCCACCTTTTGGCTTTTTTGACCCAAAATTACTGCTTTTTTTACGCTGTCAGAGGTGAAAAACTATGCCAATGTTACCATGAACACATCCACATTAGCATGTCTGCAGTCCATGGTATTCCAAAATGATGGGATGCTAATACACCTGAGTGTGAGCAATGAATAGTATTGAAGTGATAGGAATGACAGTACATTTAATATTTCTTGCAGTTGCACGTGGAGAAATACCGAAGGCAAGTGAACTTGCTGCATATGTGCATACATTTGCGTGACATGTAGCACAAACCACACATCATGTCCCTTGCTTCGCTGTCTCTCAGCCTGCATTTTAATAATGAAAGCATTCCCAGGTGCTCTCCGAGCTGCGGTTGTCCTAAACCTGTTCAGGTGCGCTTGTCCTCTGCTCGGTTTCTCGGTTCCTTCGTTCTCTGAGCCCAGAGTCGCTTTATAGCGGGTTTCTGCTCCAGATATCTGCAGAATGCCTGCGAGGCCTCTGAAGAGGAAGGGCGCAGACTCAAAGCCCACCTGTGTGTAGCGGCGTCTGTTTATCTTCCGTCTCATGCATTTTCCCCGAGCCTTGAAAAAGACGCTGCAGCGTTTCAGAACTCCCCACCCTGGAGGAGCGCACGACAGAGACTCCGGCTGCTCGCACTGAGCCAGGCTGTTTACTTCCTCGCGCGGAGGTGGAATAATCCACCCACGCTAAAAGTCGCTTTTTTTTTGGGTTTCGCTCAAACCCAGCGGTTTGCGCTTTCATTCATGATGCAAAAGGGAGAAACCCAGGTGAACAGAACTGCAAAGAAACAAAGTACGGAGGTACACGTGGGTCGAGTCGGGTGAGATCGCCCAGTTTTTGTCGCGGCACAGTAGCGCGGAAGGCACTTTGTGATTTGGCAGCGGCTCTTTGAGCTGGAGCCCCTAATTGCTCTCCTCCGATTAGCGCAGTGGCCTTAACGGTTTTGACATTTAGAATTTTCAGAGGTCCAATTAGAACCTTCTTTGTTACTCTGATTTAGAACGGAGTGCCAGTGAGTTCTGAGGAAATTAATTTGGTGCCACGTTATCCATCAAAAAATGCACAGGCGAGCGTCCGCGTTCCTATATCATTATATAGCCCAGCCCGAGGGTTAGTGCATTGTATGAAATCACTGCCTGCATTAATACAGTGTCTAAAATTGGGGTTCTAATCTAGGATCAGGTTTACCCAGTTTGTGTCTCAACCTCATCAGTTATGCGTTGAACTGATCCTAGATCAGCGTTCCTGCTCTGAGGTTCTTAATATATATGGGGAGAGTGCTGTGCTTGTTATTGCAGTCAGACGTTGAAAGAATTTGGTCCTGCCCTGCTGATTTCTTTTGCCGTCCTTTTCTACTGAAGTTGCAGTTTTCGGGGCATGGCACAATAGTTACATGGTAGTCAGCACTGCAAAGAAGTCTAACAAATGGTTTTCCTTTTTGGTCTGATTTGTTGTTCACTTTTTATGTGGGCGCTCCGAGCAGCCTGTACGCTTCACTGTTTATGTGCTGTGGTCACGTTTAAATTACCCCCCACCCCCTCCCCTTCCCCCCAGTCCACGTTCCAGAGACTCTTCGGGGGGGGTTGATTGAGTGTGGGATAAAATGTTTCCCCACTGTCCAATCTCAATGTGGGATTTTGCTGTCCCAGTCTGACCTCTGGGAATATTTCACTTGCTCAACAAAAAAAAAAAGTCTGCTCTTGTTGTTAATAAAGACCGTCACCTTTTTAATTAAAAGGCCGCGAGTGCTCTTTTAGATTGCTTTAGGTATATCATGAGACCGGAAAAGAGGCTTGCCAAAAATAATTTATTAAAAGACTACAACCATCGCCTTATGGGGGTCAATAGATGCAGTAAAGGGTATTAAATTAAAGATAATTATGAGAGGAGATTATTATTTAAATACAGAGAGGAAGAACATAAACAGTGGGAGATCCTGGCAAGTCTGGTGTGAGTTCCAGTTAGCCTCGGGCTTGCCTGCAGCTACGGAGTCAGGGGTTACAGCTTTGGTTGTAAAGCCGACTGTGAAGACTGGTCTCCATCATACTGAGATTTTGAGAATTTTGAGAATTTATCTCTACCATGTTTTGTGGAGCAACATGGTTCTCTTGGTTACAGAAGTGTTAAGAGACGGTATATTAAATTCAGCTTAAATTTTTATTAACCATTTCTCAAGTTGACATTGCCCTTCATGCCATCCTATGATGATCTGCTGGGTAATTTTAATTTTTGCTTAAAAATATTATCAACAGCATTGCCCCAGTAAAAAATAACATTTTGTCAGAGAACCAATAAGGCCCCTGGGGAAAAGGAAAATTGAGCACAAGTGGTGAAAGTTTCATATTCGCTATGACATTTACAAGGCCAGTCTGCATAGCAACAACAAGGAAATTAAACTCACTTGGCCATCAAACTTCTCAAGGATCATAGGTAATAATAGCAACAATGCACAAATTATTTTTTCAACAATTATTGATCTGTTAAACCCTTCACTCACTAGCCTCACCAACCTTCTCTCCACAACTGTGTGAAGAATGTTCTGCCTTTCAAGACAAAATGACACGTATCAGGCACAGCATTCCTAAATCTTGCCCTGATCAGAAATTTGAGTTTCCCTCTTCACCATGTTTTAGTGTCACTGAAGGTGGTCAGGAAAGTTTTTCCATTGTAAATTCTTTAGACCTTGATGAGATTCAGCACCAAATGTATAGAGAACATGAACCACTGGATGGCCCAAACACTTCTTCAACTTTAACAAGGTTAAAGTTGAGATTCTTGTTTTCGGTCCAAAGGCACAGAGACAGGAAATCTTTGTTTACTTAGATTCCCTCTCCCTGAGGAGCAGTGAATGGGTCAGAAACCTTGGTGTAGTTTTAGATGCTGATTTGAAGGTCATATAAACATAATTACTAAAACAGCTTTCACATCAACATAATTACTAAAGTCTCTTTAAAAATATTTCCAAAATTAGAGGTTTTCTGATAAGGTCACACTCAGAAGAACTGACCCAAGCATTTATTGCATGTACACTGGGTTACTGTAATGTCCTCTTCTGTGGTCTTCCCAAGAACACTGTGGGGCTGCTGCAGGTCATTCACGATGCTGCAGCTAGAGTATGTGAGGATTTGTGTATGGCCTAATCGCCCAATCAGTGCCGGACCTCACTAATGCTCCTCTGGCTGAATTAAAGCATTCTTCGTTGTTTCCTGTTTCTGTAGTAGGAAATTGCATTGCTGGCCTTTTGTCAATTTATTCTAAACAAACAGTATAAGAAATTAATTGGTGAATAAATCTATCTGAGGGAGATGTTCTGGCATAGGATGTTTTGAATAATTCTGGTTTTTAAAATACTTGCATTACAACTTCATAGGATCTTCATAACAAATGAATTATTGAGGGAATAACACATTGTATGCCTATTTACAGTTATTCAAACTGGCATTTTTGAATGTTTGTGTAGTTCTCATGAAGGTGTCATGTACTTCATAATAATTTTACACTGCTCCTATCTAGAAGTATTCCTAGAAAATGTTACTGTTCTAGTACACAATACCCTATGTTTTCTATTTCTCAAATTGAACAAGTGACGGCTCCTTCAGTGCAATGTGATGCTGTTATCTTGAGAAGTGAGGAAAAGGGAATAAAAGGATTGCAAATGTCTGTGCTTGTATAGTACATTTGTAGATATAGTACCTGGACACATCTTTTTCCTTCATGGATGGATAGCCAGGGTTATTGCCTTATAATGAAAGGGATGCATGGCAAAAGCTACATCTGGACTTCCTGTGCGACAGGAATAGTTTCCTTGCAGTCAATACTGCTTTGTCACACAAGAACCTGCAGGCAGTGGATAATTTTGGCAGGAGTGAGGTGCAGTAGCTAGTAGAAGTTGATATGTAACCAGATGGGTGTGGGTTTGAATCCCAGGTGGACACTCTGCTTAGCTAAATAGTCAAGCATCAGCCATCTGCATGAATCATACACCATCTGTATAAATAAATAAAAAGTGATTTTATTCACTGTAGAATATCAGCCTGTAAAATGGTTTTTTTAAGGGGGGAAAACTTTCTGATTTAGGTGATATATCCAGCTAAATGACTTGCCCTCTGGTGCAGTGATGCTCCCCATGGTCCCGTATCAAATCCTGAGCCTGGATGTGGCCAGGGGATCCTGTGGAGAGGCTCACAATTTATTTCCAAATCACGAAGTGAGTGGTGTCTTTGGCATGTAGTAAGGACCAGTGATCGAAGGCTTATGAGTCTCAGATAGAGTCTACCGGAGGAGGCTTTGACACCTGTGAGCTTATTGCAACGCTTCCAAAAGCTTAGTCCTTGGGGCAAAGATGCACTGCATGCTCAGATTTTGACTGGCTAAAAACACTCGGTGGAGATACCAGTAGTCTAAGCCAGGAGCCAGCATCATTAAAAAGTTCTGAGTAGCTCAGTGATAAACAGTCAAATTATAAATAAAACAATGCTCCCCTGTGAAATTCCATTTCCTGCTGCTCAAGGATGCTAACTAATGTTTTGACTGCTATGGAAAGCTTGAAGACATAAACATGTACTGTAGTGCTTGATGTACTGTGGTTGTCCTTGTCCACATGCCAGCGTAGGTTTTCAGTCACATGTGAACATTAGAGATGGGCTTATGGTGTTTGATGTTGGGGGAATATCTCAACTGAATTTTGTCTCAACGGTCTGGGTTCAGCCTAACTGCAGTGTGACTTATTGGCTGAATTTGAGACAAGATTCCGATGATTCTTGATACATATATTGAGGCGATATCATCAGAAGCTGTGGGTGACAATGGTGATTCTTCAAAACTTTCTATTTTGAGGCATCAAATTTACTGGATTTGAACAAATAGGATCTGTTGCAGCTCATCTGGTCAATTTTCACAACATTGTCCAATTAGTGCCCAGGTAGAAGACATGCGATTAGTGCTTAGTGTACACTTCCTTTAATTTCTGGCACAGTATGAGAATGAAAGAAACACAGTGCTGTTGTATTTTAGCCACATGCTAGCGGTCGCCAAGGCCCTGATGGGACGTGGCTCAGGCCTGCGGTTTGATCTCGAGGACACGTGGGCCTTTTGAGCACTCTGCCATTTGTTCTGCCCCCTCCACCAAGAGGCTCCACATCAGCCTCTTGCCAGATTTCAGCCCTGTTCAGAAGAGACCATTGAAATGACCTTCCAATATTCATACAATAGCTGATTTTTCAAAAAGGTGCTGATGGGTACTCTTGAGTAAAATAATTCTTTTTTTTAAGTAATCTTTTTAAAACCTTCTCTTTCAACACATTTATTTAGTTGGAGCTTGGCATTCATTTGATTTAATTAGTTAAATCAACATTCGTGGTCACAACTGACTCAGAATTAAATGTGTGTTAGTTGCAGTGTTTGTTTTTCTCTTCACAAGAATTCACCAAAATGAGCAAGTCTTGTTTGTCAGAGATAATAATAATAATAGTAATAATAATAATAATAACAATAATAATAATAGAAGAAGAAGATGATGAAGAATTTGTTCTGTCAAATTATTGTTGACTGAAGCAAGTCAATATGTGTTTGAAAATTTGTTTCTGGAAAAGTGTTGGGTTGGAAGTGCAAATCAAAGCCAAGACCAAGAAGGTGGCCTTTAAGAAATATCCAGCCTCATTTTTCCAGGATTTAAGTATTTTCTCCCCTGACTGAGTGCTTTAAAAAAAGACATGCAGTAATGTTTGTTTACTGCCACGGAGACCCAGGAAAAGTCACTGTTTTCTCTGCCGTAAGAACAGTGTTTTATCCACATTTCTGGAGAATATTTTTTTTTATCATCATCATATATCACAATGTAAAGAGAGACCAGGGCAATGCTGTGCATTCTGCTCCAGTGGAGCAAAGAACATTGTATTAGCTGCTGACATTTTAATTACCTTGTCACGCAAGTTAGATCTGTGAGCCTGTTTTGAAAAAGTAATTTATGGCAGCAAATGAAAGCATGCATCCTGTAAACCCGTGTCGTGAAAGCAGGTACAAGTTACTTTGATAAATGTAAGCTATATGGAACAGTTTTTCAAAGCCTAATAGAATATAACGCTAGCCTTCACTGTGGTGTTTAGATTGTGCTTTGTGATTAAGGTTTTAGTACAACTGCATTATGTTTGCATTTTTTTAAATGGACTATATAACGAAATAAGCTTTGACCTAATATATGAGGGCGCAAATTTATGAAGCTTCTCAGAGTCAGAGTGCTGATTACGAATGTGTTTTGCATTTTAACCTGATAAGGTGAAGACATCGTCAAGTGAAGCCTGATTCTGCAGCCTCTTCTATTCAACTCTTCTATTCAGAGATAGTTCTGTAATACGGGCACAGGTCTATGGGTCATGTGAATAAAAATACAAGAAAAGAAGAAAATACTTTCTTATTTAAAAAAATTAAAATAATGTCATACATTTCAATTGAGGAAGATACTCTGTTGAAGGACTACTAACTGCATGGTGAACCTTAGGGATCTCAAACCTCAGCCCTGGAGGCCCACAGTGCCTGCAGGTTTTTTGGTTGTCTTTCCATCGACAGCCAGTTCAGGCCTCGCAAACAAGGTTCTGTGGAATACTGTGCCTCATGCAAACCTCATGCAAATTTCCTGTGGCAATTGGTGACTTGAATTAAGCACTTAAGTGTAGGAACACGTCAAAAACAAGCAGACACTATGGCCCTCTGGGATTTGAGTCTGAGAACCCTGGTCTGCCTTGAAAACGCATTCAGAAAATGAAAGCGGGCTATTTCCATCGATATTGAACAGAAGTGAACTGCGACTGAATCAGATTTGTGGTGGCGTTTCGGGCTCTGCCGCTGAATGACAGAGATGTGGACGAGCGTCCCCTCCGAATGGCAGCTGCTTAGTTCTGGAGGGCAAGCGAGAGGAGCCGTCCAAACTCAGACAAAACAACCCCTCAGCCGAAATCTTCGCCAACTCCTTCCTCCCTTGCGAGGATTGACTGTTGCGCCACGTGATTCGTTGATCGGCTGGAACTTCCTGAGACGGCGGTGGCTTTACTGAACGTAAGGCTCAGGAGACCACCCCAGCAGATGGAGGGCTTACGTTTTGTTAGCCTGCTTCTTATTCTATTAATGTGCCAAATTTCTGATCTATTTGAACCAACTAGGCACACTTCTTAGTCACTGGAAGTAGGGGATGTGTACACGTAGATCCCACAGAGCCAGCTCGCGGAGCCACGCAGATGAATCGTACTCCGGTGGGTTTTGAGAAATCCGCAGCGGAGTTTGCTTCGGCACGGAAAGCCCAAATGCCTCAGAATGCAGGGATAGGCTTGGCGTCGTACCCCAGAGTGCACATCGATTCTGACTATTACACGCTTGCTGTTACTGATGGTAGTGAGGCTTCACAAACCCAATAATTGGTGGAAATATAAAGGCTGTCAGTCTTTGAACAAATCAAAGGGTTTTGCTCTCCACAACAAAATGTAATGATTGGTTCAAATCAGTGTCTTACTGATAACATATGGTGCCATGTAGTGCTTTCCGGTTTCATGAAAGTTCACTCCCACGTCACTACTTGCCGTCACTTGCCTGTTGCTGCGATGAGAACAGGCAAACGTTGGTCTTTCAGAGCAATCTTTTCATGTTTAAAAGGGACCCAGCCACGCATGCAGCTCTTACTTTGAGAGACTTGGGAGTCTCATTATGTACTTCAAATGAGATTTTTTTGTCATCCTAAGAAGGTGGGGGCAAAGGCATGAATGAGTATAATTACTTGGAGGAGAAAAACTGATTTGAGCAGTGTGCTGAGGTGGAATTTGACAGCGTGAAATAGTCCTCATCTCTAGAGCTGTATGGATCACTTTGATGTGGCATCACCTTTACAAACAGGAACAGCCTTTTTTTAAAAAAACCTGGCCTCCATAATTCTTTCTCTAAGAGTAAAAACATTTATTTGCGTCACCTGTCCTTGATCATTCCTTTTCATAGGTGAGTAACCATTTTAAATTATCTTAGCTTGATAATTATATTTCTGACAGAAATACAACTGGCCTCGGTAGTATTTTTGCTAACAGACATAACCTTTTTTAAATCGCCTGGCTCTGGTAATACTGAAATTATTATATGTGAATTTCAGGTTTGATGACACTGATGAATATTGTGGCTGAATGTTACAGCTGGTGATGTGGTATTGTCACTGCGTTGTGGAGTGAGGAACAAGGGTTTGTTATCTGTGTCGGTCTTCTCCTTGAAAATTCCCCACTCGCTACCATACTTTACCTTACAGTACGATGTTGGCATATCTCATTGGCTGGATGTGTAATCAAAGGCCTGCTCCTTCCAAGTGGTAAAAGATAAAGGGGATCATTATCTCCTCTGAAGCCTGTTGTTCATTGGTCCCTTGCTGCCCATTCATCACAAGAAATGAAACTGAAGTTCAATCGAGGTTAGATAATCAAAAAAAAAAAAAGAAGAAGTTTGTGCTTCACACTGAGGGCACCCTGGGTCTTTTCTCTCCAACCAGGGAAAATGTTTACGCTCTGTCCCATTGTGCACAAACCTTTCCAGGCGAAACGTATTCCGGTCGGATTCGTTTGGACGAGCCCGGGCGCAAGATCGGTGGAGATCCAGATGCGCCGAGGCCGGCCAAGGCTGATTTTATTCGGGTTGGGAGCCATTTAATTAAAAGTTAATCAAGGCGGACTGCGTTGACCTTCCAAAACTGCCCCTGGCAACTCCAACCGAGGGTTGCCGTTATCTCCCAAATGTGCCTGTGTCAAGAAAAAACTCCAGCCAAGCTGTACAGTATGCTGCATCCTCATCAACACAACCCAGACACTCGCTGTATTCCTCTCCAAGTTCTTTTTGGATAACTTTTTATTGTGCTAATTCGTGTTTAATCATCTGCCAGAAAATAGAAATGGGAAGCTGACAATCCGGCGTTGAATAATTCAATATAGCCGGGCAGCAACTGCTATTGTTTCTTCAGTGAAAATTAATATGGAGTCAAAGCCAACCTGTTTATCATGGTATAAGCACTGTCTTTTACATGCAGGTTCACTTGGCTAAATTTGACAGTTGTCTAATTGCATTAAAGCAAGTGTCAAAGTACAAAGGGTGCTGGTGTTAGCGCCATCCCCTGAAGCAGCCAAACTGAACAGCTGAGCGGTTCATCTGGGTTTGGTCCATGTGAATCATATTTTATAATTTTATTGACATTTAACTAAACTCAGAAGGCATTTAGGATTTACGAAACACACACACACACACACACAAAGAATCATAGGAAAAGAAAGTGGAAAAATATTGAGGCGTGTGTGGTAGGAAATCCTATACAATTTCACATCTGACCAGTCAGAAACAGTCTTTGGTTGTAGACTTGTAATTACAAACCAAACCCCTTTCTCTTGTGTTTAATTCCAAATGCACATTTTCCTAGATTCAGTGTGCATTGGTCCTTAAATTTAACTTGCAAGTATGTTTTCTTGATGAACACAATTTCAGTTCGAAAAGCACCAAAATCTACAAAACAAAAAACACAATTGACACACAATGGTTAGTCATAGTGATATTGATTAAATCTAGGCGATTCTTTGAACATAAAACACCTTTTTATAGATCTTCCTCAAGGGCCTATTTTTATGAGATTTCATTAGGTCATCTTTGGTCATTTAATATACTGTAGAAGAGAGGGTTCTAGTGTTGAAGCAAACAGGAAAAATCCCATGTGGCTAATGCCTGAAAGACAAATGATGATTCATCACTGATGCTAGGATTAATTAAAGCCAGGACAAGATGTTTTTGTTTCTATTCCACGTCAGGATGTCAGGTAGAGCTACAAATAGACATGAATGGCCTGACTCACCATGTTTCATTTCTATAGCAATGACACTTCAGTTAGCCTTTGTGACGCATAAACATTACCTGCATTGAATGATGTTGGATCGGCCAAAGTTGGTTATAAAGAAGAAACTCTTCTCTATGCTTATTAGTGATGGATGCACTTTTGTTGTAAAATTGTTTGTGCACCTTAAAATAAAGTCGCTTACTAGGGACTCCAGTTGTCCATTCAATACATTTACAAAGTTATGGAGGAGTTTATCTTGTGAAATTTAAAAAAAATGTATCAAGTGAATAAAACAGGGTGTCTTTGGTTATGCCAATATTGCATTTACATTTAGCAGCAACTTGCACTGATTACACACATTGTTTTTCAGTGTCCACTTACACTGCTGGATATATTTGTTGAAGAAGTTTGGGTTAAGTGGCTTGCTCAAGGATTCAATGGCAGTGCAAACGTGCCACCACTGTATTACGAGCCCAGTTACCATACCATTATCCAACCGTGACTCTACACTACCAGCAATGCATTTGTATTTTTATGCCAGTTCAGGTTTGTTGCTTATCCCCACTAGCCTGCGTACTAATGGATGACATCCTCTCCCTCGTCACGCACAGAGCCATAACACTGGACAACCAGCTGGTGGTGATGTCGACAGCCGCGGCCGACGCAGGGAGGTACTACGTTCAAGCGGTCAACGAAAAGAACGGGGAAAACAAGACGAGCCCGTCCATCTTCCTGAACGTAGCGGGTGAGTAAAGAGAGGCACGCTCCTCGCGGCACGGCAGTTCAAGCCTCCCGCTGGCAAAAGAGCGGAGAAGAATTCAGCCGTTGACCGAGGGCAGGAAGTAGAACCGTGTTTTTTAGATTTGGAAATTCGGGGTGGGGATGCTGCTCTACTGCTGGTTTATTCTTCAACTTTTGTGGCTTTGTACTAGAATTGGAGTCACTTCCATTTCAGTTGAGGAAACGAATTGTAACTCATTACAGGTGTCATTACTGAAGTTCAATTCCATTTCCCAGCTTGACCCGCTTCAGTTCCCCAGAATGTACTTACTGTGCATAGCGCGGTGCGGACGTGTGAGCGAACACACGAGCATCACCTACAGAAAGTGGCATCGCAGCCTGGAGCCCGAATAACAGTCTGATTAGTTCCCTCAGCTGGGGGATCTTCAGCCTTTAGCTCAGCAAAGCTAATTACAGCTCTCTTTGTGCCAAGTGGACCAGACCTATGCTGTTACGTACTCTCAGCTCTAAAAGGAATACACTTAAATAGACGGACTAGATCACCTTAAAGGCCCTCTGAAAAATATTTTTCCAGGGCGAGTAATAGCTTGGACGTACAAGTTGTTTTTCAGACAAATCGTCTGGGGGAGGTTGCTACATTGAATCTCTTTGATTACATTGAATGTTAATATACGGAGGGCAAGAAATGTAATCTCCAATTATTCCAATTAGGCAGTATGTTTAACTATAATGGGCATGTGAAATATTGCCCCTTTCGTGGAGGATAAACCTACAGAAAATCTACTTTCCATTCTTCACTGAATATATGTTTTATTAATGTGTTGAAAGAGGAGGGTGGTTGGAGAATGCAGGATCTTTTAGGCCCTTTATTTTGAGGTTGATGTCAATCCTGAAAGTGACACAGTAGGAACCAGGGGCGTGTTATTTCACTTGACTGAGAACCACCTGTTTAGAGCTTGGCAGATGCTTGTGTTGAGAGAGGTTTGAGAGATATTTAGAGCTGAGAGATGCCAACCTTTTTTTTTAACAGAACAGCGTGAATAGATTTAAGATTTATTTTATGTGAATGTGTCATACTGTATGTGTACGTAAATGCTGAATATATTGCAATAGCATGACAGTGCATTATACGATATAATTAAAAGTATTAGTATATGAAATGTTCACTGATGCCATATTTGATGAGTTGAATTTCAGTGTCTGTGACACAGACGTTGTGTTTTTATTAATGTGCAAACATGTCGTGACCAACCTCATCTCCTCTCCCGCCTCGTGAGGCGATCCTGGCCCCCGTTTAAAAAGGCTGGCTCACGCGATTCGACAGGTGTGTCCTCGCCTCTCTCCTCTCTGCCTCAGTGCTGGGGCTGTCAGCCAAAAACGCCTGGTGCTTAACGGATTCCCACCGGACACTTTTATTTCATCGTCGTTGCGACAGTCGAAGAGAGAGACAAATCACAGACAATTTAAAAATGTCATGCAGGCTCGGCTATTTTAATAGGCTTTCCAACATAATTTTAATGGTTTTTATTTTCTTGAACGAATTAGAGAAATATAACAGTAGTATCATAAAGCCAATTATATCTTTTCTTATTTGAAGCATATGAAATGTATCAATTTGAGCATTTTTTCGCTTTTCACAGCATTTCTTAAATGTCACAGATAATTAAAGAGGGACATTGTTCTGTTATTTTACTGTTTTAAAATTTTGCATGCCGCACAGTTGCTTGAGTTTTGAGTTGCTGATCAGGGTATGGTGACTATTTGTGCTCCTCGCAATTAGTTTATTATTATGTTTGATCCGGACAGCAGTAATGAAGTGGCTGTTTAATGATTCCATCATTAAACTGGCAATTATCACTTGACTGCCCGAATGTCCACGCTTCAGACGAACTAAACTGAAATTCTTTTCAAGATGCGAGCTGGAAAACCGACTTTTTTTTTTGCCGTTCGAAATCGGAGGTGAATTTTCCACGCCCTCGTTAGACGGGTTTTGCGAAATATCGACAGATAAAAGGCGGTGACCGATGAGCGTGGCGGGCCTCCCTGAGCGCTTTTTCGAATGTCATTCCTAAGCTGCTGCTCTGTCGTTTGACCTTGACTGAAAACCCTCCAGACAGAACGCCGCGAGAAAAACTGCGCGGCGTTTGACAGCCTTGACAGGCTCTTCTGAGAGAGATGACTCCGTCCGAATGACCAGTTAGCTCCGGGTTTGATTACGGCGTCTGCGAGGTGTGATGGACGCTCCCCGTCCTCGGACTTAAAAAGGTTGTCGCGGCACCCGCGGGCCTTTTTTAGAGGCATTTTTTACTGTGTCCCGGGCAGCAGTGGGGTCCACCGGAGCACTCCCCAAATGGTGCTTTCCCTTTTAAGGAGACGCGACACTTTGTTCCGCACGCTTCTCTGTCAGGTTTGAGTGTTGGCCTCAAGGTTACTGGAGGAAAACACATTTCATTTGCATTTATTTTCCATTCTTCAAATGCGACACTGAGTCTGTGATTTGTTATTTTGACTGGATGAATGAGAAAGCATAATTTTCAGCCTCATACACTAGAATGCTTTACTACTGCTACTATTGTTTTGCCGTGATCACCCTCCATTTTGATCTCTTCACTCTTGTTTAGTGCATGTTGGGTATATTTCATTCATTATATGTAACTTCAGTATGATGCATATGTACTGCGTGCTTCAGTCAATTTGGGGTTCAAATTGTGATCTTGGGTCCCTCCACCTCTCACCTGCCTTGGGCTGTGGGCATTGTGTGGGTTGACCCCCCATAGCAACAGTCGTATATGACACTCAATTACGTCATTTGATCATACAGCGTCATGAGACCCAATGAGCTTCAACTGAGTGGGGCTATACGTCCCTCACTGAGGTTTTCAAATTTGGGACATGCTTCATAATTATGCTATGAATTTCACATTAAACAGGATTTCATGATATTTGGTGCAGTTCTTTTGACCGAACTTGTAAATGAAGCTCTACTCGTACTTAATTTCCCCCCTGGACATCTATTCATCTCCGTCCATTTGACTTTCTCTTGATTTGAAAAGCGTAGTTAAGGACCGTCAAGCCATCAAACCACTGATTATGAAAGTCACATGATGCATGATCAGTGGCTGGTTTGCTTGCTGAAGAATTATGAATAGAAACTCTTGAGTTGGATCATGCAGCATACAATCAGTTCTCGCAAGGACTGAACTGGCCCTGGCACCACGGGACATCTGAAACGTTTGAAAGAAAGCGACTTGAAAAAATGTAAAAAATAAAAAACCTCATTGTTGAAATTGCTAATGCTAATCATTATAATCTCATTGCAATCAGCTGGACATGTAGTTTTACCCCCTTTTAAAAAAAAAGTGCACTACGGAATCATCATCCACTCCTAAAGCCAGTGGTGGCGGTTTAAAAAACTTTGCCCCGAGTACTTTCCAGTACGGTGGGTCTGAGAACAAAGGTGCCGCACATCAATAAAGCAGACATGTGTGGGTCAGTGTTTCAGAGCCATAAAGCAGGGCACATCCTTCCATTATTCATCATCTTGGCAGGGTACCTTAAAGCTCACCTAGTATATATTGCTTGGAGGTTCACTCAAGCACTGTCTCAAGCTCAAGACCACTGTGCCTAAAGCGGGATCTGCTCCTGCACCTTTCCGTCCGCGAGAGTAGCGCGGGAGTGCGGTGCGTCGCCGTGGCGACCGCGCAGCCGTTCGGCTGACTTGGACCCCGTCCCTCGGTGTCCGCGCTACGCTAACGTCGTGAGCGGTGGCTTCAGACAGCCGGCTGACACCATCCTCCACGGGGCAAATTAAGCAGCGGGGAGAGAGGCTGCCGGATCCCACCGGCGGCCGGAGCCGCGAGGCGTCCGGCGAGCCCAAGCCAGCGTCGAGGACAGGCGTGCGGGGGAGGACGGAGGGGGGCCTTAGCGGTAGCGGAGCGGCGACAGGCGGTGAGTAATTATGGCGGATCTTAAGGAGCATATGGCGCCATGAATATTTAATCTGGGCTCTGAAAGACGGCGCGGGGCAGGAGCGAGGAAGCGTCTGCGCTTTGGGGCGCCGTGCCAACACGTAGCGGTCAGCGGGTGTTGGGCAGGGGACCCCTCACCACCTCCTGGGGGAGGACTCCCACTTTTCCCAGAGAAAAATAAATATTTAAATAGATTATTAAATAAGTCATCCTCTCCCTGTGCTTAAGGGAGTTCCTGGGGGAAAGTTCTCTCTGGAACAGGTAGTGAATTCTGTCCCTCAGAGAGCAGGAGTTGGAAAGGAGGAAGAAACTGCGGCTCTTCAGTCCAGCTTTCCTCTTTACTTCTCACTTCCTGGCAGAACACGGGCCTCAGCCTTCTAGGGGAGGTGGGGGGGGGGGATGGGGGGCCTAGAAGTCCACGACTTCTGTTCCAGCCACTGCATTTAATTGCTTTGATTAACCCGGGCCTTTCCCCAGTTAGCCATTTTTTTATTAAAATGATACATTACAGCTCAAGACAGCACATATGCCGGGTACTCAAATATTCATATTGGAGCGCATTTTGGTAAATGCAGCAGTGGAAAGTGCTATACAGCTAATGAACTAATAGGACCAATTACGCGGAGGTAATTGGTTGGAACAGGACACACACCTGTCCTCCAGGAATTGAGTACGGCACCCCTCCGGTTCAGAGTCTCACGGCAAATCTCGCGCTGTCATCTATCAGTGTCATTGACTCTGTCACGCGTTCTGCCATTCACTGTCAACCATTTCACTGGAGGGCAAGGTTCAGCTTTCAGTTCAGATAGACTCATCATTGAGACCAGATTGATGTGAGGTTTTTTAGATGACAAATTGGCTCTCCGGTTTGTTGTGCTTTTTTTGCTCGATAATGCCTGGCTTTGTGTGGATTTACAAGCACGCCGCTTTCACGAGAAAGCGTGCGGTCGGATAGTTTGTGGCGAGACCGCAGCAAGACTTTCAGTCTTCCTTTTTGTTACCATGAGGATTGATAGCCCCTGGCAAACTATTGTCTGATGGATGGCAAGGCTCACAGTTAAATCTTACTTAACTCTTCACTGAGGTGTGTGACTTTAGTGTTTTCTCACCTGTCCGCTCCTTCGACCAGGCTGATGGTCCATGAAACAGCCACGATGAGCTGCTGCTGGGAAAACATACAATTTCAGCAAAGAGATATTCTCTGATGGGCATGGTCAACACCGCAACTTTGTACAACAGGCTCTTACTGTAGGTCTGGAATCAGTCAGTATTGTTTGACATACAGACAAGTCTTTCTTCCTTCAAAAACACAATGACAAAGATTTATTGTATCCAATTTATAGTTTCAATCATAATGGTGTCCCGATTTACAGTAAAAGATTTACAGTATCGCCAATGCAGTTGCCTCTCAGAATTTACTGTATCAGCTAGGATATATAAATTCGTATTATCAAAGAGAAGCTATGCTGGGTTTGCTGAGAATTGATTTTTTTAAGAGCTTGAAGCAAGAACAACAAAAAACTTTTGGCTGGATGGCTGTGCAATATTGATGATGGATTGCCCACATAGTGTGCCAAAGGAATGCCTTTGGGAATGCCAAGGATGCCTAGAATCCCATAACATTCCTAAATTAGATTCCCTGCGGACAGTAGTCTGCAAACCTCCAGTTCTCCGTTTCAGCCATGTAGGTGTATTGATTAGAAAATAACGGACAAGCTTTGAACCCTCAGCTGTGTGCACTATGCCCTCAGGCCTAACATGGTTGAACCAAGTCTGTGGTGACCGTTGGGGGAAATTTACACAATATGCGCTCAATAAAATCAACTCTACAGGCTTTTGACTATGGAGAATGCAGAAATGTGGTTTTAAAGAATGTAAAGACAAGATTTCCTTCTCTGGTGCTCCACCAGTGTGCATGACTACTATGGGGCCGCCATCACGGAAGGAAGCAGGAAGACCCGTACAGAATGTCGGATATTTCGAGAATTGCGTCGTTAAGATTTAATGAACCCCTCCATAAATTTTAATAATAATCCTCCTGGTGCCTGATTATCCTTGAGTCAAAGTTCTGGGTTTACCGAGCTGGAAGTGTCCCAGAGAGACCCGGGATGCTTTTAGTGCTGATCGTTTTTAAAGCAGGTCTCCTTTACCAGGTTAATCATCTGTATTGTCCTCTTTTCCACTCGATGTTTTTTTTCCCCTCATAATCATGTTTCCCTGTTTCATTAGCCAGATGTGTCTCTAGAAGCGCCTCATGAGCATTTGATTAGCGGGGGCATAACACCGCACTTCTCGTCCCTGACACTCATTGCTGCCCTTAATTGGCAGTATCTAAAACAAATTTGTCCCTGGAGAGATTAAGTTTGGCTCGCCGTACCTGCGGCTTGATAAACTGTCACCTGTGATTTGATCGGAACCCTTGATGAGAATAGACAGTCAGTGGCTTAGGAGTCACCTGGGTTTCCAAGGTGCTTAAAAAATTTAGTTAGTGTCCTTATTAGTGGCTACAGTACTGAGCTTCAGCCTTTGAAGAGCTCTTGACACATGCAAGGTTAGCTATCATCTACCTACACAAGTTCACTTCATGATAAAAAGTTTTATAGAATTCAATGGTTGATTACTACTTATAGTGAATCATGATATTTTCATGTGGGGTTATTTGCATTTGAGGCAGCAGTTCAAGCAAACTCACCAACTGGATTATGACATGACACTTGGTAAAGGGAGCTGTTGAGCTGGCTGGAAAGCAAGCAAGCAAAATTTGCTGTCTTTACTGTGAACATCTTCACTCTTAACAGTTTCACTTGTTTCACTAATCACTTCCATTGTTTTAGTATTCTTAGTAAACTTACTCAAACTAGCTTTAGCCTCTGCTAGCTTTAGCTCCTGCTTCTTTGGTCATGTGAGTGGTATTCCACTTTTCACAATTGACTGACTCACTATCAGCTTGGAAGAAGTCTACAACAAATCAAGATTTCTGCACAAAACTGGCTAAGGGGCATGAGCAAGCCCTCTCTTTTTTAGCCCCAAAAAAAGCTCTGTTAATGAAAAGCTGCTTATTTTTATGCCTTGGCACATTTGCTGAATGGCCCCATTTGCTGGGACTAAAACATAGAATCTGCATATCTTAATAGTAGACTTTTCTATCAGAAGAATACATGTAATTTTTCCTTCAAGCAGCCTGTGAGAACTACTGACAAATAAATCTGGGGGGAAAAAAAGGCTTATTCTTGAGAGGGGAAGATTGTTCTTACTGAATTGGAAAATGATATTTGAAAATCTGATATTTCACTAAAGAATCACTTGTCAGACTATGGCAAAGAATGTGAAAAGTCTGTCACTGGCAGCCGGACACGGCATTCTTCCCGCGTGAATCGTGTCAAAGGTATGGCATCATAGTTATAGTATTCCATGCCAGCACTCAAAATTCTTGGTAGGCAGGTAAGGCATATTTTGTTTGCTGCACCTAAATGGTAGAACTCAAGATCAATTAGTCATTTCTCGATGGCCTTTAACTGTAAATTTAACGTGAGCGCATTGCATTTTGTTGTAAATGTTAACCGTTATGCAACAGGCAAAACTGAATGAAGTCATGAGTATCTAATTGCATATTATCAAAACAGTTACTCTGTAGCATCGTTAAACATGGTGGTGACATTTCATCAGTGCTGTTGTAAAATAAGATGTGGATCTTCATGTGTGATATCACGCTTGGACCATCCTTCTTTCTGCATATACAGAAGCATTTCTGTATATGCATGTGTATGTGTAGGATATAAATTAGAATTCAGACGTGCAATAATTTAATAGATTCAAATGCACTTTAATAATGTAATCCAGGTCTAATACTCCACACTGCTTTTCTTCCAGTAAACAGTGTTTGCTTTGTTTTACTAAACCAAATATTGACAACCTTGATATTTTTAATTGTTCTTGTACGAGCCAGGAAATGTTAAGTAGTTACAGGCTCCTGTTGGCTTAGTCACGTTTAGCATTTTTTGTGAAGTACTTGCATTTCAAATTGAAGTTGTATACTTATTGCTTTTAGGTCGTATTCAAATTTTAATAAGAAATCTACTGGATAAAGTATTGACCCTGGTAAAGGCTTCAGGCTTTTTTTTTGCTTCTCTCATATTCAGGTGGGATAATGACCTGCATTCAGTTAACATTCTTACTGAATTTTGGCTGATTATTTGACTCAAGTTCAGAAGTTAATTTTTTTTTCCTCGCATGATCCTATCACAGTCTATACCTGTTTTCTTTTAAGGCGAGAGTTGATATTTGCATTTAATTGTGAATCACACTGAATAAGACTGGAGAGTCTGGAAAGAGTAGGTTAATGTGCTGATGAATATTGAATGACCTTGTTTGGTTCTCATGTTCTGAAAATAAGAATAACAATACTGTATATGCATGGCTGTGTGTATGTGTGTGTGTACATGTTTGTGTACACTGTGTGTGTGTGTGTGTGTGTGTGTGTGTACTTGTTTGTGTACACTGTGTGTGTGTGTGTGTGTACATGTTTGTGTACATGTTTTTGTACACTGTATGTGTGTGTGTGTGTGTGTACGTGTTTGTGTACACGGTATGTGTGTTCCTCAGCACAGACCCGCTGTAGGCCAGGCCTCCACAGTGACTCATTTATCAGCGGTAAATGTTTTGCTATTAGTTGAGCAGTCACGTCCAGGCATTTCGGGGTCCCTTAATGACCCTCGTGCGGTGCCTTTACGAGATTGGGTTCATTGTCCTCCTCCGTTGGATTGTCGCTCACTGTAAATTGCTTTTATGGCTTTTATCGCTGTGCTTCACCTCCACGCGGGACACATCCGAGGCCAATCAAAGCTCAGCCCTGCGCTGCGAGCAAGAGATTTTAAGGAGTGATACGTGGGAGAAAACATGACGTTCATATTAGATACATTTCGTCTCGAAGGCCTTCAGGGGCTGTTTCGCAAACGAACTGTCCTGAAAACCGTACCTCCCAGGGTTCCTATGTGGTCTCTGATTCACATTCAGATTTAGCTGGAGTCTCCAACAAACATCTTACCTTCCCGCAACCACATCTGCAGACACACACACACACACACACACACGCACGTGCATACACACATGCACACGCGCACACGCGCACACACACACACACACACACAAACGCAGACATTCCGCTTATACTAGAGCAGTGGCTCAATATGCGCAGATCATATTCTACACAATGCGGTGCCAAATGTAAAGTAAAACACGTCACGTTTTTCCTGTGTTTTTTTCTCAGATTTAGCTTAAATATGGTATTCTCATACAAAGATGTATGCTAAATATGAGGGTTTTTTTTTTAAACTAATATGAACTAAAAGGTTTATTTAGAATGACTGTGAAATCTGAAAAAAGACTGATATTCAGCATAAATCTTCGGGGGACTGCAATATTTAGGCGAAATCTGAAGAAAAAACACAGGAAAGATGTGATGTGTTTTACTTTACATTTGGCATCCCATAATACTGGACCCAAATGGAGACTCAAAAAAATATTTTCAGGAAAAATAAAAAGTGTCAAAAGAAATCTTAGTAAGCATCCATTGCAGTACTTTTTAAACAACGTGCTGTGATTTCTTTGCCCCTAATGAGTGGCTTGGATATGCAGGGTACAGCGTAACAGACTAGAAATACATGATTTGGCTATTCAGTAATTATTCATTTATTTGACAGATGTCCTTGTCTAGGGCAATTTTCCGATGGCTTCGCAGAATAAAAATGTCAAAAGAGGCATGTCATTACCTTTGAAATGGATTACTCTGGGCCCTTGTCAATTCTCCCTTGTTTTCATTTGGATCGCTGGTTAAAATAAAGTTTGAAGATCATTCTTCTGCTGCGCTTAAGGCATTTGGTCTCATTCCGGGAGTCACCGTTATTAGGATCCCACTGCTGTCTTCCATGGGGTTGTAAGCTGTGCTGTAGTCTGCAATAACTCACTCTGTGTCCGGTGGGCCCAGGCTGTTTTCTTACAGAGGCTAATGTGTGCGGTGAACCCTGTCTCGGTGCCGGCCTTCTGCAAAACCAGCAGACTGTAGGTTCTGCTGACATCATAATAAGCAGAGAACTGTGTGGTTTCCCCCCATCTTTAGTTTCCATTCTGTATTCATTGTCAAAATACATTAAAGGTAAAGTCTTATTGAAATGTTGAAAGTCTCTCTGCATTGATTCAGTTTGGTAATGTATTTCTAGGCCATATGCTTTACCTGAAATACTTCAACCATTTAGACACAAATTCCAGCAAATTTTCACTAATATTGCAAGCAATTTCTTTCATATGGTACTTTATTTTGGTTGGCGGCATGTTTTGCTGAGTATTCTCAGGTTCTGTATGAGTCTAATAGTAGTCTAGATTCAAGTAATATTTCGAAGATGTTCTTGATCCAGGTTGGACCTTTGCCCCACAGAGCCAGTGGGTGGCCTTGTTCTAAGGTTTATAGTCCAGGAAAATCTCCTGGCAGGTTTTCCTCGCTACACCAGGATATTAAGCTGCATTCGCTTCTCAAAGCCCTTCTGACCGCTGTGGAGGACAATATGAAACTCTGATGAATGATGAATATCTGGAAGTGTTGCCCACACGCTCAATATGACCTTGGCCTAGGTTCTGTCAGAATTTGCCTGGTTAAATTTTAGCATTTAACAGGTGCACTTATCCATAAAAAGTCAAACAGGTTATTTTTGCATAAAATCCACTTATACAGCTGGGTATTTACCGAAGCAATTAAAGTTAAGGAACTTGCCAAAGGGTACAACGGCAGTGACCCACTGGGGAGGTCCAACCTACAACCACCTAAGCCAAAACCAGTAAAATCCAAGCATCTATTTAGTTTTCCTCACAAATCCAGTTTGCACAAGTCAATTTCATCCATTACTGAACAGACCAATCTGTATGTTAAAAACAAACACTTCTGTTGATTGAGTGACAAAGTTATGAACAAGTGTTGAATGAATCCAGACCCTTGTCTAATTGTGTGCTGCTTCAGATTCAGATTCTGGCAGAATCAATCCTTTTTAAAAACTGTTCACTTTACAAGTCTTGAATGTAATTTGTTCAGGTGTTTCCTGAAATTTATTAGACTTGGCTTTTTTTACATAGTCGGATCTTATTTATCAGTGGAATTGCTTATTGTATGGGAACTCAAATAACTTGTCCCAGGCTTGTAATACCTGATAACCTCTGCAATGATTTATATTCCAGAATGTGTATCTCCATGAACTAGAAGTGGACCCTGCTGATTAAGAAATATTGGTCCCATGCAATCTGTAATGCTTTTATTTTGGTATACGCAGAGTGCTGCGGTACATTCTTCATTTCACCATCTGAGGAAATGCCTGTCAATGCAATCTTCTCCCTCACCTCAAACTTTTTGCATGACTGGACTGGGAATGTTCAAAGCTTTACCAGCATAGTTTTATTAGGTGTCAAAAGTAATCCCACTGGAAGTGCTTCAAAACATAATCTTGATCTAGTCCAAGACATAACATTGACCTGTAGATTCAATCAACATTTGCCCTAAGTTTTCACTGTGTATCAAACTCTTTGTAAATGGTGCTTTTACAAAAAAAATTAAATTAATAAATAAAGACTGACTGATTGGTTGATTGACTGATTAATTAATTGATTGATTGGTTGGATGACTTGTGAAAAAAATAAGATACTTGTTTAGACCTGGTAAATGTAAGTTAAAGAAAAATGTTGATTGAATCTAGGCCACGGGCTTAACTCAAGTTTGAATCGATACAGCTGTGGATGTTACTGTAAACTATCAGACACTGTCATTCAGTTGATAACATGGGTCAGGGGTGGGAAGGAGAAAGGGGTTTTACAGCAATGTTATGGGATTTGTAGTTTTTTATTCCCACAAATTTAGCTGGCATTCTCATCATCACTCATAGTGGAATTGGGAGTGGCATGTTGATGGTTTTGGCTTTTTGCTGCATTAGTGGCAACAAGCTTGTACCCAAGTCAAAAAGCACAGAAAATGGGTCCTTCATGAACAGTAATTATGTCTTTGGAAGGGCTTGTGTAAGTGTGCTGCTCCCCACAATGCCCCCACCACAAATTTCCCATCTTAACTCATTATTTTGTAACTGCTGAACACAACAACCCCATTTATCAGTAGAAAAACAAATGCAGTTTTTGAGACAGCATGTGTGACTGTCAAAGGGTTCAAGGAACTGCTAAGTAGAAAGTTTGTGTTTTGATGAAAAGGTGAGTAATCGCCATTATCCAAAAAAAAAGAAGGTGGATGTAAGTACTTCAATAATATATTTCCTTGCCTGAAAGGGCAAGAGGCACTTTCCTAATGCTGTTGGAAACAGTGGATGTTAATAGAATGGCTAAGGAGGTGTGTCTGTTTTAATGCTGCTGTTTTGTTTTCTGCTGAGTTCTATCCTTGGACTTGTCTGCCTGTCTGTTGGCAACTGTGCATCAACAAATGTCCAAGAAAGTGTAGCTACAACAGAGCTGCCCAATCCTGTTCCTGGTGATCTACCATCCTGTAGGTTTTCATTCCAACTCTAACAAAGCACACTTCATTTACCAACCATCTCAGTGAGCTGCTAATTAGTAGAATCAGGTGTGTGAAATTAGGGTTAAAATGAAAACCTACAAGGACTGTAGATGTCCAGGAACAGGACTGAGCAGCCCTGATCTACACCTTTCCTCAGTTATTTTTCCATTTACCAGCGGACACCGGGGGGCCGTGTGCTGCAGAGGTCGTCTGGTTGGTGAAGCTGCGGGGCGTGGGGGAGCTCGACTGAGGACTCGCATGCCTGTGCAAGCTGAGCCCACATTTTTTCACATTTTTTTTGCTCTCGGCGGGAGAAGCCTTGATTGCGTTTAACCTTCAGGGACAGGATGCTGACTGCTCAAGCGGCAGCCTCACTTAAAGGAAAGAGAAATATTTTTTATTGACCCTCTTCTCAAGGAAAAGAAAACCTCTGACTAGAAGCAAAAAAAAAAAAAAAACAACTAATAAAAGCTATTCAACTTTTGTTTGCAAACCGCCTCCGCCAGGGCGAGCTTTTCGGAGCGTTCACGCACGATGCCTCGGCCCCATCTCTGGCAATTAAAAACGGCTGCGTTTCATCACGCTAGTTCCAGCTGATTTAAAGCAAAAGAAAAAAAACAACCGCTTGCTTCAGAAGGACTTGTAGTGTTCATCTCTAATGAGATGTCTGCTCATGTTCTTCAGTATAATGCGGATTAGAGTTCTTCAGTGTGCACAAAACATCGGTGTGTGAAATGTTTTCTTTCCTTCACGCTTGTAATCTCTGAAGTTACGTGAGTTCCCAATATTGCACACCTGGCACAGCGAAACCAGGATAGGGAAGTCAGCCTGGATTTTTTGAAAAGGTTCCTGGTCGGTGGGCTTTTCTGTTATCTCAGTTTATTTTACCCAACATGCATGGTTTCTCCTCTTGAATCTCAGTCTCTGGATGTTAACCCCGGTGGGTGTTTTCAGGTGAAATGCCTTGCTTCAGGGTGCAACGGTCGGGCACCATTACGGATTTAGACCTGCAGTTTCAAGCTGTCGCTGAGCTTACTGGGCTATGCGCAAATTCGCTAAGTACCACTGGGCCTCTGAGGCATTAACCTTTGTTTGCCGCTGTCATTGCCTGCCGATGAGCTGCAGTGATACAGTATCTCTCTTTGTGGCAGCGCCAACAGAAGCATGCCTGGTGGTTTCTGACTCAATAGGACGAAGATTCACTTCAGTCAAAGAAGCCACAAAGCCACATAGAGACTGTCCTGGATCATGGCAGTGTTAATCTCTGATGAATTCCATTGATTTCCCTCAAAACTGTTGTTGGATGCTCATAAATTTGTGATTGGTGGAGTGTCCTTTAGTGATCTCTGTGGCAAGGTCAGTGAAACAAACCCCTTCTGATGATCGACAGGAGCTTGATTTAAAAAGGAACTTTCCAGGAAGTCAGAGATTTGCTGTTCTATTTTAACCATTAATCTGCTTTTCCTGTCCACTTAGATAAGCACTTCATTGTTTTCTGGCAACAAAAAAGCAATTCGCTAGTTTAACGTCTTTTAAAAGTTTAGGAAATTTTCAACATAATTTTGATAAAAATGGGTGAATAAGATTATGCAGTTCAGCTCTTATAAATAAATTACCTTTATCACTGCAGGGGAGATTTGGTTACCCTGCAAAATCGACCCCCCCCCCCCCTTCCTCCTCCCTCCTCGCTGCAGTCTTCAAACTTTTCACTTTCCCTTGTTTTATCTTCTTGATTGAAAAGCAACTTGAAATCAGATCACCCTATAAAACAGAGCAAATAAGGTTTCTTTGTCAGTTAAGAGGTCCACTAAAGTATTCAGAATGCTCCATCCATCCATTATCTATACCCACTTATCCTGGTCAGGGTCGCGGGAGGTGCTGAAACCTATCCCAGCATGCATTGGCCTGCTTTCTGTTAAAGTGGCATAACGCTATTTATCTTGTTGACAGTCTTGTGTTATTACAGAAACTTGTGATATGCTCCCATTTGAAGCAAATAAAGTGTGTCTTCATTGATAAGGGTGACCCTTAGTGAGGGGGATTTTGTGGGGGGAGCAGTTGAACAATACTGCCTGAATGTATTTGAGCTCCAGCTATGAGGAACATTCATTTCCTGGAACTGCAGATCATTTTTGAGTAAAAAAGCTAATTCCATCCCCTCCTCAAGCTTTAGTTACCTTTCACTCACATTCTCCGGTAATTGTGGAATTCATTAGTTCCAGAAGGCAGCTGTTACCCTCATTTTAGACTGTCATTATTGGAGTGGTTTTGATTACTGCTCTGTGCTCTCTGTAACAGGGTGAACACGTCTTAATTCAATGCAACCAGGTGCCAAATTAAAGTACGAGAGTCTGCAGTGCATGGGGTTTTGCTTTCATTAGCCATCGGAAGAGTCTTTTCATATTCACAGCAAATTTCTAAACTTCAATTGTCAATATGCTTGCAATTTTATAATTATGTTTATATCTTTACATCATTCGCCCAGCAGGAAGAGAACTTTAAAGTTCTGCGTTTGCGCTTGGTGAAGAATGGTTGTTTGAACGCCACAGACCAGGAGTGTGTAAAGTTACGTATTTCCATTGAAAGTGGCGTGCTTACGGGTGGCCTTGTCTTTTTATTGGTGATGGTACGTTCCAAGAACTCAGCTTGGCAATATGGTTTCCATGTTCTTGTGCGGTTTCTTTTGCTGTGCCATTTGGTTATTATGTTATTTTTGATGTATAAGATAGTTGCCTGTCAAATATTCCTTTCAATTGCAGTGAAATCGCTGTTTTTTGTGAGGAGTCTTCGTATTTGTCCTTTGAATCAGGGTTCAAGTCAGTGGTTCTAGTCGGTGCTTCTGTGTGATCTTCGCACTGCGCTGTGCATTAGGTTAAGTGGCCTGGGTTTGATTTGCTTCAGTTTTGTGAAGGATGTGTGCAATTCTTGCAATTCTTGCGTCAGACTCTTTTCTTCAGTGTATTCCGTTTTTCTACATTGATTTTGTAAACATGGACAGGGCGTGAAACCAGAAAATAAATGATGTTTTTCTTATTGAAAAATGACACGGTGACCCAGCAGATGTGCTATCGCCATGCTGTGGCTGAGTTATTACAATGTGGCTGCGTAAACATGGGCTACAATCTGTAGCGTTTTGTCTGCTGTTTGCTGTTTTTTTTTCAGGTTTCTTAGGATTTTGTGAACAGGCATCCTAATTCCCAACAAGTATTTGTAACTTCAAAGGAAACCCTGATCTGTATACACCCAGGCCTGTGTGTGCCCTCACTGATAACGGTGGGCTCTGTCAGCACTGGTGTACAGTGTGGCTAGAGCTCCTTGAATCCGGAATCTGATTTGGCATGGAAAAAATGCCCCTGACAGCACAAGTCAGATGAATTTGTGAAGAACATATAAAAAAGGATGAAAAATACGCAAATGAGGACTGAAAGTGGATTATAAACAAGGGGGAAATGAAAAAGAGGTTGCCTCGAGTCACGAGGAAGGAGGGATTGCTTATCTTATGCAGGAGGCCCCAGTGCTCATTTCTCCCAGAAGCTGTATCGGGACCGTCGTGCCAAATGAGTTTGCATTACCAATATGTCTGAGAGCAGTGTTTGCCAAACGTGCTGTGGTACAAATGGGCATCTAGCTCCAAATATTCAGAAGCATTTTCTGGTTTGGCAGACTTGGCCAGTGGCTCATCTCCAAATAAGGAGCCAGCTGTGCACATTGACTTTGGGTGTTGACTTATCAATCCAGGGACGGATATTGAAAGCATAAATGTCTCCTTTGTATGCAAAAAGTGAAAATAACTATAGATTAGGGTTAGGCAAACATGGTCCTGGAGTGCCAGAGATGTTCCTGGTTTCTATATTCCATCGAAATCCACGACTATACTTGAATTCATTATTAGGCTTACTGAGTGCAGGTGAGCATGTGCTTGAGGCACTCCATTCAGGCTCTGAATATTCTCAGTTGCTTAATAATCCATCAGACAGAGATGGAACGAAAGTCAGAAGCGTCACTGCCTCGACAGGATCAGGGTCACCTACCCCTGCTGTGGATCATTATAGAAACCATTTTGAGACACTTACGCCCACAGGTTGTTCCTGAATTACAAAAGCGTGTGCAGCTTATCCTGTTAAGTTACAGATCTGCTGTAGGACATGGAGAGTCCCACAGTCTGGTACCATAATGGTATCCATGACAATGTTTCATCAGGCCCAGCTCAGGTTTTGGATGAGTATATCAGAGGAGAGGAGTGTCTTTGCTTCAGCAGTTTTTCTTCCTCTGCAGGTGTCATTACAGTGACAGGAAGCTGTAGTACAACAGGTCATTCTAAAACAGAAGAAACAGGGGAAATAAATGTACAAATGAAAGAAAAAAAAATTAATTTATGTATTAATTAATGAATTGATTATCCAGTTGATAAAAATACTTTTAATTACAGAGATAAAGATGCATGAGATAAAAAGAGCAACTATTCAAATAAGAAATATGTCGGTGTTATACTAAAACCTTTCAAAATGAAATGTGAAAAAGCTGCTTTTTTCCATTCACTATAAAATGTTGGTTTAGTGACGTTGGGTTTTGAACTAACTTTATTAGTTGACTTGTGAATATACTTGGATAAGAACCTTATGTATGTGAAAAAAATGACAAAAAACTTCAATCTTTTCAATCTTGCATTTCATTATAAGCATAGGCCAACTATGCTTGTCATTTTGCCCACAGTCTGGAATGTATCTTCCATTGCACTGCATCAGGCCTAATCTTCAACACCCAAGGGGACTCTAATTCTTCTCTGTGAGTTGGAAAGTTCTTCTTTGCAATAAAACTTCTGTGTGGTGAAAGAAAAAACCACCCTACTACCAGTGGGGAAAAGTTTTTTTTAGAATTTCAACCTCTGCACTCTTGTTCAGTTGACAAAACATAGCTTGAAATTGCATCTATAATTCACTTTTTACATTCCTTTCAAAATATTAAAAAATGTTGATGAAATCCCCATGGAGTCTTACTGAATAGATTAATTGTCTTCAGTCTGTCTTGATAAGTTAAGTGTTTGATACCCAGTCTTGTTGCCCTCTGTGCTTCTTTTTTAACAGCCTTGCAATGTGGTGCCCCGACACAACACTCTAATATTATAAAGGCATTGTATAACATTATTTTTAACTTTCTTTTGTTTAGTTTAAAACTAAATTGTATTTGAATTAAAATGTGTTATTGCTCAGTTTCTGTGGAATTCTAGATAGTTTATATTTTGTAAACTATTTGAGTAACTTACAACCTGTGTGCTAAGTCTTTTTAGTTTAGTTTAGCTTCAGTTTCTTGTCATCACTCAATTGAACTGTCTGACTCTATCATATCAAGGTTATTACTACAAATAATGAATGCACAATCTTTCCATGAGTTCTCTCTTTTAGCATTGCTACTTAAATTCTTTGGTCAGACAAAGATGTGTTTTGACTGGTTGCTGTTCAATTTTATTTATCATTTAATAATTAGCTCTGTTTTGTTAAAGAATTATCTTTCAAGAATGAGGTCAAGGATGAAGTCTCACAAGTAAGGCGAAATAAATGAAGATTGTTCTTGGTTTACCTGTATACCATACAGTTGGGGGAGCTATAGTTTATGCATTTCTGGACCCACCATACGCCCTGATAATGCATATCTGTACCCACCATACGCCCTGATAATGCATATCTGTATGATTCTGTAAAATTTAATACAGGCAATTAACAGCATCAAATAGGTACAGATTGTTTTTTAACCATCAACTGAAATTGGAGGACTGTGTAGTACAGAGAAACTGCTTTACTGGGTACCTCAGTTCAATACTTGAACTGAGGCGCCCAGAAAATTGAAAATTGTGCTGGTAAACAGAAATTGTAAAGAACAGTGCAATAGACTGCTACTGTGTGTAATTATTTTGATCCCACTCGCACACTTTTGCTGGATGAACACGTTTCAGAGACTGCCGCCTGATGAAATGAAAAGAGATCGGTTGGCATTGTGTGTTTTCTCAGAGCTGAGAAAAAAGGCCGCCTTCTGTGGGGGGGTGTTATTGTCAGATGACAATAAACAGAGTAACTGTTTCCTGTCCTTTTGCCCTGTGAAGCCAAATCTCCCATTAAGGCGCCAAGGTTACTTGAGGCCTCCGGTTAAAATATTTGCCTTTTTATTTGCCTTAAACATCTTGTGTCATCAACTTTTGTCTGTATTCAATCAACACTTGTCCTTAACTTTGACTCGCAACTTAAATTGCCGTGTTTGGTTGAGGACGGGTGTCGTTTAAATACAGCCCGTTAGCATACAGTTGCGTGCTAGACCTTCTTCCCCAGTTACATTGAATATGGCAGAGGCAGTCGCCATATATTCTGGCCTGACTCAGAACTGCCACCCTATGGAGTCCGCAGTTGAGTGAGTGCAGAAATGGGCTCTCTGGCCTTCCCCATATCTCTCGGAAAACAAGCGCATAAACAAAAGAAATAGAAGCAGGGGTAGGAAACGCAGGCGGAAGGGTAGCGGCCAGAAATGAGTTTCCCTCCGCCTCAGCCTTGCAAGTTTATAGTGCATTCCTTCCGAATGAGACCTGAGAGTACCTCTGGGGCGCTAAGGCAAGCAGGAATAAGGGTAAACACAGAGCCGTATCAAACCCGACCTTTCCGTCTCCATATTGCAGGCTGTCCTTGTACTCACATTACCTCTGCAGTATGTTTGCTTATTTTTAGGAACAGGGATTTTTGTTTGTGTATAAATCTTGTAATGCATGGAGACTCAGTGCTCAAAGGACACACACCGTATCGTCGCATCATAAGACAGATTTCTGACTGAAGTTCTAAGACTGTAATTTTGAGAATTTTTCCTGTGCTGCCAGAAAAGTTAATCTGTCTCTGTCTGTCTGTCTCGGTCTGTCTGTCTAATCTGTCTGTCATTCTATTCATCCATTAACCCAGCAGTGGCAACCCTAAAGAGGACGGAGGTGCATCTTAGTTTGGAGTTTAGTGGCTTGTGGAGAATGGGTTACAATTTGTGTTTTGCATTGGACCTGCCCGAACCACCACATAACTGGTTTAATAGACTTGGCCCAGGCTAGCCACTCATGAAATGAACCAGTGGCCTATATTCAATCAAGATTTGTCCTTAACTACGTCTTACACAAGTTAGGGACAAATGAGATTGAATCCCAGCTGGTAGGTTAATATTAGTTGCATTCAAAGCCTTCGTGCTAGCCCACTGGGTAGCAGAAGGGACGGCTCTGTTATATGCATCAGATGCTACACACCTGCCTATCCATTCTGCTACCTCTGCATCTAGGACACGTCTCCCATCTGTTCTGGCCTCCCGGTGGTGAAATGAGCTTTCCACTGCAGCACCGTAGAAAATGCTGCCCAGCTTCCTATGCAGACTGAACACAGCTTTTAAAACATTGCCATGTCTCCCTGACCCTCCCTTTAGATAACCTTCCCTTTTCCCTTTCTCTGGATTTCCTTTTGAATAATGTTTTAGCATAGCTGTGTAAAGACAGGTTATCTGTCTGTTCGTACATTATTTTGTTACTATACGGATTGGTTGCAAGGTTACTGTACTATTACACTTGATGATTATACTTGGGCCTCTGTGCGTTCATGGGAACACCGCATTTTTGTATTGATTGTAAATGAGACTAACACTGATGTTCTCCAGTACTGTGCATTGCTCTGGATAAAAGTGTTTTCCGAGTGATTGCAATATAATACAATATAATTCATAAACAAATACATATTTAACTTTTTCTGTAGTATTTTTTTTTTAAGAATATATAACAATAAATAAAAACATTCTAAATTAGCAACTCCCAATTTCAATAAAATTTCAACACTTTATTTTCTTGCCTCCGTAAAGATACTCTGAACCAACCAAACTGCGTTTGTGTACAATACAACATGTACCTCTTGCCCTCTGAAGCCACATCAAGGCATCAAGGTTACTTCAGGCCTCCTGTTAAAATATTTGTTTTTTTTATTTTCCTTTAACATCTTAATAGCTGCCATTGACAGCTGTATTCAGTCAACACTTCCCCTTAGCTGGCGCCGTGGAGCCACTTTTCACACACGCATGGAGACAGCCTGCTGAGTGTTGTCGCAGTGGTGAAAGAACTGACATTGTTTGACTGTGGAGTTGAAAAGTCAAACGATAACCTGTCAAGATCACGAAATAATCCGCGAAGTGACTGTAATGATACTGACGCTGACACTGCCGAACCGGAATGTCAAATTGAGGCGGTGTGAAACAATAGAACTGCTGCCGGTTTTTTATTCCAAGCATTGAGGATGGCAGTTCTGACATGTGAAGTTAAATCCCTTTTCAGATTTAATTCCTGTTAAGTGTCTGTTAAAACAACCAAGAAATATAATACAAATGTAATAAATATTTTAAATATTATTTATGTCATTATTTTATAATTAAAATGTTGGATACAATTACCTAAAATCTTCATTGCCCTAAACCTACGGTGTTAAAAAAAGGCAACCACATTGTCAATTTCGGCATCCAAAATTTGATGCCTGGTTGCCAAGCCTGGCAGCCACTTTTAAAAGTTAGTGTCGAGCCCTGTAAAACCTTTTGTTTGTTTTAGCCTCAACAATGCCTTCTGTGTAGCATGAAATATATAGAAGAGTCATATGCAGAAATTAAAACAGTATTATACTTCGCAAATGCACAACAAGTTTTAAAATTGTTTAAAAACATGTCCCTCTCAAAAGGGCATCACTTCAGACACAACAGGAACTTGAACTTTCAAATTCTACTCCCAAAGCACAGAGCAGCAGAGATTTGAGATTTGCATGAACATCTGAATTGGGGTTTTGGCAGTTTAAAGTAGATGTGGAATACAAATGGAGTTCTTCACAAGGAGTTCTTAAACAGATGTTAAGGACAAATGTCACTTGTACTCTGTTTGTGCGGTGTTTCAGTTGATATGTGTGAAATAAATGCCAAAAATGATTAACCGTATAACCATATGAAAGCCGGGTCTCAAGGACAGAACAAAAAAGGTGTAATGGTCAATTAATTTAGTGTCTCGCTTGAAGAACGTAATTGACATATAAATACTGGCTGATCAAAGTAAAAGTTCTCTCCTTTGAATAGCTGCCCAGTCCTTCAGCCTAAGGGAAATAAAATGCATCCGTGGCCAATAATAGCTTTTCACACCTAGAAAGACAGAATGTTTCTTGAGCCACAGTGTGAGTCTCAGGTCAGTGATGCACAGTAACAATGAATGTGATAAGAAGTTTTTTTTTTATTTTTATTTTTTTAGTTTTTCTGTAAAGAAAGATAAAGTACATTACATTACAAGACTTGGGACTGTACATACTGGATTATGCATTTTAAGTGCATAATTCACACATATAGTTGAATTCTTTGTATAGTGCTGTAGGTAGCTCTCACCCGATGTCAGGACATCGCGCTGATGGAACCGCTGCATTGCTGCAGGTGCAGCGCTGGTGATTTTGGGCCATGTCTTTGGCTCTCGTGTCCCGGCAGCAGTGGCACCTGCCACGTGGCTTTCTCGGCCATCTTATGTTGCTGGGCTGTCTCGGACGGATCGTCCGTTTCCACTTCACACAGACTGATACAGGCGCTCACATGGAGCTTTTAGAGAACAGCCCATGGCGCCCTCTAAATGTGTGTCTCGATTGTGCAAATATTTATTCCTAAGAGGTCTTTTGAACAAAACTGTTGGCACTCAGTCAGTGGTTTGATTGTGTCAATGTTGTATTTTAGTTGTGTCTGTTGTGTAGGAGGATGTTTCAGGATGTTTTGGTAAAATTCAGATTTTTTGATGTTTCTTTACTGTACATGACATCACACCATTTTCCTTTCTTTCTTCTCTCTCCCTATTACCCCTGCTGGACAGTAAGCAAGAAGAACCGAGGATCTGTAGGTAAGAGAATTTATGGAAACCAAGGGCACTGTGTGCCAAACCTTTTTCCTTTTTTAAATTTGATTTCTTGTTCATGTATTATGAGAAACAGTGTTTTCCATTGTTTTATGTGGTGCACTGTGAAACAAGTAGAACCTTTTTTATACCTGAAATTCCATGAACGTTTTTAAGCAAGAAAAAAAAACACATTTCAGGTTCATTCTTATTGGTCTTTTCTGGCCGAAATGTGTTTTTTTCTTAGCCAGTGCCCCTGATAAAGCATTGCAGGATCGCAGATGGTCTGTAATGCTTTTACGGAAGACATTATGTTGTCCATTTTTTTGTTAGTGTCGAGGAGCTATAGCTCCCTCCAGCTCACAACAGTCATGCACCTTCCGAATTGAAGCCATTACTGTGAGGCCCCCTGTTCCATCCTGATTGTGGTCGTTGTGAACACTCTTGACGCTTGTTGTCATACGCACTGATGAATTGATTGAGGCTGTCTCCATAGGTACTGTGACTTCCCACAGCATCGCTACATCTTTATCCTTTGGCTTGGTGCTTTAGGTATAAGTGTTTGTGCTGCAGAATAATGCCCGCTTAGGCACTGGCACTTGTCAGGCATCAGAAACCGTCAGGGCCGCTGTCGGGTCTTGGCGTTAACAGCAGGCTGAGTCTGAAGCAGGCGGTGGCTCATACATTCACATTTTTCCACAGGCATCAAATGAAAATGTTTGGTTGTGAAAGAGAGACTTGCATCCCCTGCATAAACGCCCCCCCTCCATCCCTTCCTCCCTCCACCTGCTCTAACCTGGCAGAAAACACCGAAAGCTATGAAGACAAGCATGGCGGAGACCGACTCATTAAACACGGTCCGAAGACCATGACCTGTCATTAGCGCTGCTCTGAAAACGCAAGTGCAACGTTCAGCGGAGAAGAAATTGGATCACAGCAAAAACGCTGAACCGAAATACATTCTTTGCTACTTTTACGGGGTCCGCTTGGGTGAACTCGACGTGAGGGGAAGCAATTAGCGGGTAAAATTGGCCTGCCGTTCTGAGGAAGAAGATGGAGACATCTGGGTTACGGGATGCCGTGCGGTACATCCCATCCACAAAGAAAATGAGCTGGCGGTGTTAGGCAGATCCCTGGTGGATAGGGTTGAGTTACCGGCCTGAGAGGGCTCTGCAGAGCGGCCCAGACGGGAGGCACAAACGATGAACTCTGCCAGGAGTGGGAGAGATGCCTCCGAGGCTGATCCCCTCTGACAGCCCGTCCACTGCGGGAGGCCCGTGGAACCGACAGTCTGTCACCCGGGAAGCCGGTTTCATCACAGCCCGTTCTTTCCTCCTCTCCCTCCGGTTTCTCTCTCTCGCCCTCGCTGAAACCCCGGTCGCCCCGGAGAGCGCGGCAACCCCCGCGGCTCTTTCCGCCGCCCGTTCTCTCTCCCACGCACCCCCCGCCCACCTGGCTCGGGGTTGCGGAACCGCCTGACTCGTTTCAAAGCCTCTGGAGCGCTCCGCTCTCTTCCTCTCTCACCTCTCAATCTCCTCATTTGAATTCAGTGCTGTTCACGTTTCTAACCCAGATGGAATGTACATTGCTATTTACGGGCTCCCTGGGTCCATGGCAAGCTTCCTGGAGGATCTAGATATCGTGCTCCTCGTCCATCAATATTCATCTGGATGGCACTCCAGATCATCCGATTTCCCCTCCCTCATTACAGGAGTCAAAGTCCTTCTCTTAATTCCATATCCAGCCTATCCCCAGTTATCTCAATCTCTTCCTCTTACCTACCTTTTCTTTCCAAGTTCTCTACCCTTGCAGATGTCAGCATGTTCCATCTGCTGATTTTACATCAGCTAACCACGTGCTGCCCCCCCCCACCCCCCTTCCTTTATGTCCCATCTCCCATGTCTCCTTCCATGGTTTCTCATACCTTGTTTGTGCTGACAGTGGGAAGCATTTCCCCTCTTTTCCCCACAGCTGACACTCAGATCTCACGTAGCATCTCAACATGCCTGAAGGGCATGTCATGCTGGACGACAGACCGTCATCTTTAGCTCAACCTTGCTAAGACTGAGGTACTGTCGATTCCTTCCATGTCCTCACCACTGCTAGTCTTCTCCTTTAATCTAGGTGCAGCACGCCTAGGGGTAACCCCAGATGACCAACTCTCTTTCTCTTCCCATGTCGTGGCTGTGATTCAAGCATGGAGATAATTTTTTCTGTCCACCTATTCTACAGGGCTCGTATTCAAGGCCCTGATGCTCTCACTGCTGCAGTTCCTTTACCACTAGTCTTGTGCCACTGAACCCTTGCAGCTGGTACGGAGCCCAGCTGCACTAGCCTACAATCTTCCCAAGTGTGCTCGTGTCACACCCCTCCTCATCTCACTTCAGCGGCTGCCTGTTACAGCACACATCAAAGTGAAAAGGACCTTGGCACTAGACTGCAGGGCAGTGAATGGAACCGCTTCACCGCACCTTCAGTCAATCCACAAATGTTACGCCATGGCCAGATCCACTACCTGGAGGCGAGCTGTTCTTCCCTCACTGCATGGTCATTTCTCCCAGTCACAATGCCTGTTTGTACTGCCCGAACAAACTTTCCAAAGGGGTCAAGGCTGCAGAATCTTCGGTTATGTAATGACACAACCTGAAGACCCACCTCTTCAGACTCCATTTTGGTTCCTCTCCAACCCATAGCACTACCACCGTTGGTAGTGATTCAGGTTATGGTGTCTTTATGGTTTTAGATTATGTTTTGTCTTATGGCTTTGTTTCTCAGAGCTTGTTATTGATCTCATCTGCATTAAAAATTTTGTTTTTTTGGTTAGCTTAGTTAACTTTAACTAGAGCTGGTGTTGCAGCTCTGTCATTACCCAGGTTTGTCACTGTTGTTTTTATTAATCAGGTTAATGCACTCATGTTTCTCCTATATTGTAAGTTGCTCTGGATAAGAGCACCCACTAAATGTAATGTAAGAGGAGAGAGCTCTTCTCATAGCACAAAGGGCATTCTCTCAGGACAATTAAAAAACCCCAGGTTTCTCTTCAAATCTCAACAGCCCCCCGCCACCTGTCACCCCTCACCCCTCCCCCTCCTGGTGTTTTGAGTGATGTCTTGAAGGGGCACTGAGCCTGCCTCAACAAAAAAAAAGAAATAAACTCCCTGAAACATTTCAGGTTAATGTCCACCACAACAAGTCCAAAATGTGTTGTCCTTCATTTATGATATGCACGCTAAGTCATAAATGTGAGGTAAATGGGTGGTATTTGTGTTGATGAGTAGCTATGGGTACCCCTCACAAACCACAAGTACCCATTGGAGCACAGGTGTAGCATGTTTATGGCTTCTGGAAGTTGGTGGAACAGTTCAAGGAAATGTGTTAAAACCATCATGCTGCCATCTCTGGGTGAAATTCATATAGGCCTCGCGAACTTCAGCCTGGATTAAATCAACCTTCTTAGGCTCACAATTTAATGAATGAAGGAATTCAAGTCTGTGCACTATTCATAATCATTTGAATTCGCACACACGGACATAGTTTCGATCGACGAGGAAAAAAAAGGTCCTGACAGATCTTTGGGGTGTGAAATGTTTTTTGTGTGTGTGCAAGTAAAAGTGATCACAAGACTTCACTTGCATTTTTTCTAGAATTTGTGCAAAAACAGCATCCAAAAAAATCTATGCGTGGATATTGCAAGCACATGTGTAGTCACCAGTCCTAGTGGTTTCCACCATTGTTTCTCCCTTTATCTTGCAGATTCTGTTTTCTTGGTTAGAGATTTACCTACAAAGTTTGACCAATTTTGTGTATATTCTGGTAGTCTTTTAGCAACTTTGGTGGGACTTAAAAAAACAATCCATCAGTCTAGACATTCCTCCAGAGACACTGCGTTTGCACGTTCAAAATGAGGCCACCCAGATATACGCCTGCGAAGCAGTGATTGTATTGCAGGGTATGGTGCCTGAAGCTTGCTCATTGATATTCATACCTTCAGTAATTTGTTTTTTGTGCAGAAAATGCAGATTTGAAATGCGCTTTAGGGCGACTTAAGAAAATGCACAGGGAATGGCCTGTCTGAGTGTGTTATGTGGAGAAAGCAGTATGGCCCTTTTCGGGGGGATTATGTTTCATCCATATAGACTGAGGTGCAAATAAGAGAATATGGTTATGCCAACAAAAAAAACATTAAAAAATAATAATAATATAACATCACTTTATTCTGTTGATGATGTGAGAATAGCCTGTTTGCTGTTTGTCTTCCACTGATGCTGAAGTTTTCTTAGGATCACTTGCTAACTTTCCTTAGAATTTGGGTGTCTTAAAGCAGGATTCATTTCCTTTAAGAGCAAAACAAATAAAGGTAACAAGGCAGAAATGTCCAAGATGAATTAAGCGCAAAAGCACTGGAGCAGAAATTTTCTGTTAAAGCGAGCACACCCAGAACCACTCCAAACATTCTGAAGCCAGTTCTGCTACGCTGCATCGATCCGCTACCAAACATTTACGATCTTACCTCCCTTACACTCCGAAGCGGGACCGCTGCCAAGTAATCTGTCCATAATTTAGTTTGTCTGCAGTTTTCAAAGATTCCCTCCATCTTTGGAGAAAGGGACACCGAAGAGGTCTGCGGTTAATGAAGCGTGGCTAAAAACAGGCTGCGATCTCAGAGCAGATTGCGGCACGCTTCATTAACAATTCATGCTCAGGAACCTGGCCATATATTCATGGGAGATTTGCCCGAACTGTTTGATTTTAAATACCCACTCCAACTCTGCGATATGGGCCCTGTTCCGTTCGCCCTTTTGTAAGTTGTTGGTTTAGCTGGAATAAGCAATTCCAACTTCGGTAATTGCCTGCCAGCCTGTAGTTTGGTGGATGACTGTCATCCCAGTTTGTGTGTTCTGTACTTATTGTCCTTGTGTGCCCTGTAACTTGAACGTATGCATGTTTTCCGTAATTTATGAGTTCCTGTAAACTGAGCGTGTGGCTTTACTGGTTGTATGCGTGCGTCTGCATCTGAACTCCGCAAGCTCCCCCCACCTACAGGCCCTGTTTAGCCGATAATGCGCTGTAACAACGCATTTTCACATAAAACTAGTAGAATGCGCACACATTTCCAACACCTTCCTTATAAGCTCAGCTCACATACTAGGAGCACAAATGAATCACCTTGCCATGCATACACCATTCACACATGCAGTGTCTCACAGGGGTGAGTTATGTAAAGTTTCCTGATGATTGCCCCCTTTGGAGCATGCTCCCTGACACTTGCTGAACTTTGACCCCCTCTCTTTCTTGACCCCCTCCTCCCGTCTCTCTCTCTTTTTCTCTCTCTCTCTCTCCCCTCCCTCTCTCTTTCTCTCTCTCTCTCTCTCTCTCAGATTCAGACAGTCCCGCGGACCCCGTGGCACCAGCGATTGTGATTCCTCCCAGGAACACGACGGTAGTGGCGGGGGTCAACGAGGCCACGCTGGAGTGTGTGGCTAATGCAAGGTCAGATCACACCGCCGCCCACCGCCCTTTGGAGGTTTCTAAACCACCCTGTTAGTGTGGCACATCAAAGCTCGTTTTAAATGGGCCCTGCCGCATGCCAGTACCGCACTGCCCTTTGAAAAGTGGGCATTAGTCACCGAAAGTAAGCGGCCTAGCAGCCACAAGATACCGAACCCCTGAAAGACAGGAAGAAATAAATAATCAAATCTGACTTGAATGCAGTTTTTTTGAGTTGAAAGTAAATTTTTATTATTATTATTTCTTTTATGTTATTTTTTATGTGTTACTCCCTGAATACTCCCTGTTGTCTTCTTTTCATAAACCTTTGTCTAAAGCATTCAGCTTTTTTTACTGAATGGGTTGCGATAAGAGTTCTGCTACAATTACTGTATTTAATTGTGCAACTACCTCTCTACCCTGGCGACTGCATTCACTTTTTCGAAACAAAAAGGCTGAGGAAATAAGTGAAATTCCTTTCCAGCTTGCAGATTACTCACAGATTACTCATCTGCAGGGACACACAATCCGTGCCAGTTAAGCCTTCATTTTTCTGAAATCCTATTATGCTGTTTGCCTGTGAAAATGTAGAAACACAGAAGTTTGAACAAATAATGTACCACCTTCGCTTCAAGGCCGGTGGAGAAACTCCGACTGTCGTGGAAGCGAAACGGCGTGGAGCTGACAAGCGGCGTGGGCATGTTCGGGAGGAGGCTGACCATCGTCAACCCCACCTCCGCCAGCGTGGGTCCGTACGTGTGCGAGGCGTCGCTGTCGGACGGCAGCGCGAAGACCGCGGAGGCCAAAGCCTTCCTCTTCCTCACAGGTTAGGCCTCTGCCATCGAGCAGTCAGAGCTAATAGGGCCCAACAGAGGAAGGGGGACCGCTCTGCACGCGACCCACAGTTCCTGTTCCATCAGCACACTGTCGCACGGTTAGCGCCTGCTGAATCCAGCTGATGGACTCAGTCATCGTCTCAAGCCATGCTGCCCTCTGGCTACTAATGATGTATAGTGACCAAAATCTGCTGTATGTGCCTGGCGTGACTCATCTGTTTTGTCTATTGGCAGACATTTGTTTTGAGCTCGGATTGGCTAGTCAGTGTCTGCCAATTGGCCGAACAGCAATACGAAATGGGAAATGTGAGTGGTTCTCTCGGATGCAGATTTACAGGGGGAAAAAAAGTGTGCACCAAAATCTAATCCTGGATCTGGTTATAATTTATGGGGGGAAAAAAATCTGATTTAGAAATTACAGCACAAGTCCTACATATAAAGAAATGATAGCACATATCAGATGTTTTCTGTGTCTTTAATGTGTCATTTCCAGAACACTGTATTCTCAGAGACTACAAAGGAAAATTACCCTTTTGACTATCTTGGGTACAAAAACATGAATTTCATTGTACAGTTTCCCTGATTTGCCTAAAATTGCACAGTTTTGTAAAAAAAGATTATTTCTATGATTGTTTTTATTTTCATGTATAATCTACCTGGTTATCAACAGTATTTCTGCGTGTAGTACTTGTTCTACAATGATTTTCTTCCACACATATATGTATATTTATATTGCTTGTTTTGTATATTCATTGCCAAACAGAATATACACCATATAGTGTCTCTCCAACAGCCTCATTCTCATATTCAAGTCCTTGGGGCTGTTAGTTTTTGGGTGAATTAAATACTTAGCCACACAAATCGCTTTCCATTTGCCAAATCATGCACTGTCAGTGCACATACACCTCATGTATGACAGGCTCTGCGTTCTTCTCTGTGGATCACATCACCGAGTTTTCAAACTGTCAGCAGTGGGCAGATAACCCCGATGTCCTTTGCGCTTATTGCTCTGCCATTTCAGTGACGAAATAGCGCTCTGTCCCCCCCCCCCCCCCCCAATAATGTTATTTCATTGGTTATAGTTCCATCAGAATAATATATAGCCCCTCAGAACTAAACATGTTGAATATTTATAACTCCTCGATATTCATTAGGAAGGTGCTGTTCATTCATAGGCCGCTGTGACAGTTGTGCCTTGTGTTATTAGAGGGAGGGAGAAGTCCCATAAATATGCATAGAGGAGAAAGTGCGCAATGTGAGGAATCAATTGCGTTGCACGACTCAGGTTGAAGCATATTCAGAAGATGAATGTGACCCATCAGCAGGTTATATGCAGCATTATGTGGAAGTCAGGGGATGCTGCAGGTTGGCTATATTGTCATCAACAGTAAATTCTCAATCTCAATATATGTATTTATTCACCTGCTTATTATATGGAATAAGCACGCTTTAGCTTTTTGCCTTTGAAGAAAGGTGACACGGTACTTTTTCACTCCTTGTCGCTCTTCTGTGCTCAGCTGCTAACATCACGGTCCATTTCGCGGGAGTGGTTTCCACAAAAGATTTAACTTCGTTTGGCAGCAGAAAAAAACCACAAAAGAGTACTTTTAGTGGGCAAAAGTCGCAATTAATACATCCACACCGGACCTTCTCAGAAGTTTGGACATCCCGGGGCGAATGTGGCCTACTTAGTTGGAGTTTTAATCCTCGGGTTTTAATGTTTTCGACCCCTAGTCAAGAGGAACTCCACCCGCTGTCAGCTGCTCTTGTGCGCCGCCTCGGTGTGGCCACAGCCGTAGTAACCAGTGGCCCTTTGCTTCTCACGACAGAGTCCCCTTACTTCACTGCCGAGCCCAAGAGGAAAACCATGGGAGAGGTGGAGAAAACCGTGGACATCCAGTGTCAAGCGAGAGGTGAGCGGTCTGCCAGAATGCGTTCCCACACTGAAGTCCCGTCTTTAAGCTGAGCACTGCAGGCTCCGCCTCTGCATTGTCTGGTAGGCTCACACTGCGTTCTCCTGGGCACCTCACTATCCGTTCAGTTTGGCATTTTAAGGGGTTTTGTGAGCCATTCATTCAGACCAACTGCAGTCAAGCATTTGAGTCAGGAGAATTGTGTGGATTTTTAAAATTATTTTATATTTTCTTTCTCCCGGATGAACATCTAGGCCACCAATGCCCATATTTATTTTAAGAGCAAATTGCTTCGTTCAAAACTTAAACTACGTTTAAACAAGTTCCTTTTTTTTTGTTTCACAAACAACTTTTTTTAGCTAATCTCAGCAACTGATAATGCCGCAAAACTAAAAAGTGCCTTTAGTTCATTTCTCTTAGTTGAAGACAAACCACATTGCAGCCTGTCTAATACTGTCTATGCAACAAGTATTTACTATGACTCACACAAGGAACATTATGATAATATTAGGCCTATATATTCTGAGTTGTTCAGGCATATGTGTCACAACCCCTGTTACTAATTCATTTTTACCTATATGATGCGGTATTAAGTTTTGCTGTTCTGTTAGAGAGGTTTTTTGTTAACGTTGTTGCACAGCCACTGAAAAAATGGTAGAAAAACGGTCTTGGATAGCTGCCAAAACAGATGCTGCTGGAGTTCTCCTAAACACTTCTAATAACGCGGGCCAGGTTTGTCAGCTCTGCGGTGGAATAAGACTAATGATGTTCTTCATCGGAGTCTGAAATCTCGCTCAACAGCCATTTCATGGAAGAATAAATAGCCGGAACATCCAGGCACGATGGACTGCGAGAACTAAAACCACAAACTCAGCTCCCAGATCCTCTGGAGTTTTAAAATGGAGCCAGTCCATTGCCTTCTTTATGAACTGCTACTGACAAAGCCCCCATATTGCTTTACTCATTACATTTGATCTTCCCTTTGGAAAAAAAAGATTAAAACGTCCCCTTTCTTCTTTCTATGACTTTAAAGTCTTAAATCACTTGTGATCAGGGGACACGTTCGAACATATGTGAAGAGCTTATTATTCATACAGTGCTCAGCTCGAGAAGTCTCGGTACAGTATGTTGGGAGGATTGAGTTTTTGATTGCTTTGTATCGAGGGACACTTCATGGGTAGGGCTACTTTAACCAACAGTGAGCTTAGGGGAATTCAGAATGAATGAACTTCAATAATGAAACCCCACTGATACCTTGTAAGGGTGTCTTTACCGGTTCTGTTTTTCTTTCTCATGTCTAGCCCAGTAAATCCTATGGACTTAGTATGTCTGTCTGCCATGTTTCACCGTGTTGACAGGGTATTACCGAATAATTGCGTTATTAGAACAGTAGGTTTCACATAGTGACCTCCGAGCTGCTCACTCCATTCTATTGTTCATTCAGACTGATCTGCTGGTGGATAATATGCCTAGGGCAAGCCGATGCACTGTATGAACACATAAGGGTTTCATTAAAAAGAAAAAAATAGAGAATGCAAAAATGGAATAGTACATACTAAATAGTACATACTACTTGGTACATACATAATAGTGCATACTACTTAGTACATAGTAAAAAGCATACTGCTTAATTCATAGTACGTAGCAAGTACATTTTCATAGGAAAATCTGTTTTTGTTAAATGTTTTGAAAACTAAAAATGGACTTCACATTACTCCAAAAATAAATGTTTTAAATAATGTATACCATTACCTTTTTTTAAATTATTTATTTTTATTTTTTAATTTTGATTAGGCAGTGTACAAAAAAAACTTGACTTAAAAACTTCCTTATTGTGACTGTATAGCATATTGTAACCTACATTTACAGAAGTCACGGATAGGACTTTATCCGTGTCAAGCCCTACTTTTCTTTATAGGAAGCACTAATTCGTTTTAATGAAACAGCCTATATTTGAGCTCAGAAAACAAAATAGCACGTCAAAGAGACAAGATCCTCGGGAGAACTGCTTCAGTCTGAGAGGCACGACTCAGCATGAGTCCAACTTTACAAATTGCCGGTGAAAACTCTGCAACCCCTGGCAGGGCGAGAACCAGCTCAAGTTCAAGGGAATGTGGGAATTTAAGAGAAAAGGTGGAATGTTTTGGGGAGGGGCCGATGAAGGTGCCAGACAAATGTGGTCCTTCACTGTCAAAAAAACGTCTCACTCTTTTCCAACCTAGGTCTGAGTTGGGGAAGCTTTCGTAAAATATATAGTAGCTTGTTCCGGAATACTGATGCATTTCCCCTAACATGTAAGTCTCTGGTGAAAGACCTGTCTCAGAAAATAAAAAGTGATGCCATGAAAGAGATTGAGATTGAGGTGGAAATGAATTCTTATCCCCCTAAAGCTACATTGGCATTGCTTTTTGAAACTCTAAGTTTATTTTTTGTGCTTTTTTTGTTGTTGGTCCTTGTTTGCATTCCCACCCCTCTGGTTGTCATGTCAGGAGTTTATAATTTTTTGGTTATATACGATTTCTTTTTTTGTCAAAAAAAATGTTTTTAATAAAGAAATGCTTGTTGTGTCTATGCGACGAATCGAACACCTGAAAATGACATCCAGCTCCGCCTCCTCCTCCCCTCGACTTCTACCTCATCGCTCCGGTTGCCATGTTTTGCAGGAGTCCCCACGCCCCGACTGGAATGGTACAAGGACTCGGTGCCGCTTCAGAGGTTGAACAACCCCCGCTACAGGGTGATGTCCAGCGTCGGCCTGCAGATCCGGAGGGTGCAGCCCAACGACGCCGGAATCTTCCAGTGCTTCGCTAGGAACTCGGCCGGAGAGATACAAGCGCACACCTACCTGGATGTCACCAGTGAGTTTTCTTTACACACTTCAGAAAGCCTGGATTCAGTCAACATTTGTCCGTAAACTTTGACTCGCAATGAAATGTGAGCGTCTTTTTCTGTTTCTTTTTCTTCCTCAGCAGTGTTTGGCAAGTTCAGCCATCATGGAAACTGACTTGTCAAACTGTGAGCGCGAGATAAAAAAAGAAACTTACACTTGCAATTAAATTAGAAGTTGCCCTCTTATCTTCACAACCACACTTTGGCATGTTCAGTGAACACAGCAATTAGGATAAAAAATAGGTTTTTAATGAATGAAAGTAATGCATCATAAGGACAGATAATGACTGAACCCAGGCCAAAGTCCAAATGAAGATAGCAGCTTTTAATGTATTTTTGTCCGTGTACTTTCTGCTCCTGTATAACATAAAGAACTGCCTGTCAATGGAAAACATACTGTAATTGTACATTACGTTCTGAGATATGATCAATGTGCTACTATTACAATGCCGAACAATGGACTATTAGATTAACATTATGTCAGAATTCACATTATGTTAGGGGAGACATAACGCACCAAAAAATGTTATTGGAGCGTTATCGCGTATATTGGTCTTAGATTCATCTGTTGTCTCTCACGAGTTAAAGGGCCTACTTTAACGTAGCTCACACCCTTGTGTCTTGCCTGTGCATACACCCCAGTGAAACATATTTTTGAAAGTAATTAAATATTTTGGATGTAGATCAAAATGTTCTCTATATGTTTCAAATGGATAATTTTACACGCGTGTAATTTGAAAGCGTGCACTGTCGAAGATACAGACACTGAGTTGTGAGATTTTCTTCAGGTTTTTATTTGCTCTTAATGAAGCTTCGGAAACCCTTGTTTTTTAGGTTGTTCTGTTTTCTGCTCCCCTCTGTGCACTAACCTAGTCTCTGTTAAAATATATCGTGGATAATCGCCTTGCCATTAGTCACGGTGCAAATGGACCTGTAATTGGCTTTATTGCGGCCACCTTGAGTACGTGAAATTGTCTTGCCTGCTGTGGATTTCGGCGATTTCCGCATTTTCCTCACCTGACCCTCAGAGATGTTTTTATCATTAAGATAACCAAACAGAGCAATTTTTGGTCCTTTTTAATGCAATTTTGTACAAATTCCTTCCCTCCCCCCCCCCGGTCTGTCTTGAGGACGGTGCGTACGCTCCTGCGAAAGATGGAGGGGAATTATCCCCCTGAAAATGAGGATGAAAGCAGGACAAAATTACTTTTTTTGTTCTTCATCTCTGGAGCAGAGGCATTTTGCGGTTTGGGCTCCTCGAGGTTCGGGAGTCAGGGTGTGGCTTTCTGTGGTTCCCTCAGGCATGGCCCCCGTCTTCACCTGGGCCCCCTCCGACATCACGGTGACCGACGGCGCCGTGGCGACCTTCACCTGCGAGGTCTCGGGCGCGCCCAAACCCGCCGTCACCTGGAAGAGAGGTATCCCTCATCGAACCCGCACTTGCCATTGTGGTGCTCGTCTGCCAATTAAATGCCATCAGTTCATTCACGCTTTCTGACATACTTGGGTATGTTTAGAAATTACAATCCAAATGACTATTGAGATTTGATGTAAGTGACTGAAATCTCCTCCTACATTTCCCTGACATCTGATCTGCAATCTATAGATTGATGGAAAAATATGTGCTTGTATCCCCTTTCTATTTGGATATAGTGAAAAAATAAATGGTTATTCAATAGGACAGAGATGACGGTGATCAGCCAATCACAGCTCATGAAACATGAACATCTGTTATAATTCAGACAGAGCATTTGAACCCCTCAAATGTGGCCATCTCTATTTGCCTGAAAGCGTCCTTAACAGACTGAGCCTTTTCATCCAGTTAATTGGTCGTACTCTTACGTGCGCATGACTAACGCTCAAGGACGGAATGCATTAGTTCTGCCCCTAAGGTCAGTCGGAGCCTGATGTACTAGCGTAGAATACTTTTGTTTTTGGTGATGTCTCTTTCTACAGCTTTTTAAGTAGCAGCTGCTCTCTGCTCTGTCTGCGCTGGACATTGGTGCTTAAATATGGTGCCGTACACTTAGCTTTACAAAAAGGCATTATAACATAATCTTTCAGCTAATGGCCAATTACAGAGATAATCCCTCGCAATAACAGCGCAGATCTGTCATTATCTCGGAGTACTGTATTTGCTCCATTCATTCAAGTGATTGCCATAGCATTCCCAATTATGAAACCGCATTATCGAAATGCATAATAGAGCGCGCTCTAACAAGTCAAGCACTGATGATAGCTTTTTCAGAAAGATTCCCCATGGGGCGATCATTCAAAACTGGTAATAAACTCATTCAGAGCTGAACAAGAATACTAGATGATGCCGTATTACCCGTATCTGCCGAACACTTAGCATGTGTGCGAACGTATGCGTTCCTGGTCTTCCTGAGAGTGTGCCTATGTGCACACGTGTGTGTGTGTGTGTGTGCGTACGTGTGTGCGCATGTGTGTGTGTGTGTGCATGTGCACGTGTGTGTGTGTGTGTGTGTGTGCGCACGTGTGTTTTTCCTTCAGCGTGTGAGCACGTGCGTGTGCAGAGCCACGACTCCTTTTACCTCAGAACTGTTGGTTTGATTCAGCCAGTCGCCGGTTTGCTTTGCGTGTTTGCATGCTTCACGAGTCCTTGCCTTTACGTCATAGCATCACGCAGGAGCAACACCTCCAATATTTAAATACAAATGTAAGTATGTATACACCACCTAAAATCCACTTCATGGATGGCTTAGCTCTTTATTCCACGTATCCACAGCCACAGCCGGCTGATGACGTAAAGGCCAGCTAAGCACAGATTGTCCACCGTTAACATAACAAAATTCTCCCATAATGCTTGTGAAATTGCCATATAAACGGAGTTTCTTTGACAGCCTTTGTTCCTGTTAGGGAATGAGACTCAGGTGAAAAGCGCAGTCTTTGTGATGACTGAATTGATTTGACTATATTGAACCGTCTTATCGGTTAAATGGGGGGGGAGGTGGAAATAAATAGCACCGCTCGCGTGGGAATGACCTGCCCGTGGCGACGGATTATCCGGCTGATTGGCATGCTCGCTAACCAAGCAAAGCAGGCAACACAGGTCAAGGAAAGTTTAATGGTAAAATGTGGTCCTCCAGGCCAAGCTCACGAGGCACCGCTGGTGTGGGTGGACGTGCACGTGCGTGCGTGCGTGCGTGCGTGCTTATACCTGGGGCTGGGAAGTTTCTGCCATTTGGGGTATGTGCCTCTTGTGTATGATTGTGAGTCTGTGTGTGCGTGCGTGTGATATGTTGTATGAGCGTATATACATGACTAACACGCATGTGTGTGTGACTTTTTCTTGCAGGCACTCAGATTCTGGCCAGCGGCTCTGTCCAGATCCCGCGCTTCACCCTCTTGGAGTCTGGAGGGCTGCAGGTGGCGCCCGTCTTCCTCCATGACACTGGCAGCTATCTATGCCAGCACCCCAGGGCCATCACGCACCTCGCCTGACTGTAGAACTCCCAGGATGCATCAAGCCCTCCCCTGCCTTAGTACCCCTTCCCTCCCCTCTAGTAACCCAGTCTCCCCCGAACTCAGCTCCCCCTCCAGAACATCTCCCCTCAGAACTCCCGCCCTCCTCCCCCAGAACCCCAGCTCCTCCCCCTCAGACCCCAGCTCCCCAGAACCAGTCCTCCCCCTGAATTTCCCCATAGCTCCTCCCTACCATGCTGAGTTCAAACCCTGCGATCACTTCACTGGCTCCGCGCTGCCAGGATCCATTCAAAGCCCTGACCCTTGCCTCACTGCCGCCAACAGGACAGCCCCCATCTACTTGCAGACATGACTCACTCCTCTATGTTGCCTTCCTAAACTCTCCGCTCTGCGGCTGCCCAGACAGCTCTTCACCCTCCCCACCTGCCCAAAGGGATCACAGAGCTTCTCCACCCTAGCTCCCCAGTGGTGGACATCCCGTCCCTCCCGAACCTCCCTCACTACCATCTTCGCCGTGGCCTGAAGACTCATCTCTTCAGATATACCTAGATAACCACCACCACGCTGTATATATAAAAAAAATTAAAAAAACATTTCCTATCACTTGTATGTTGCCCCTTCCCGCACTTCTGGTAAATTGTATTCGTCTAATATGAGCTATTCTTCTGCCTTTGGCTTTGCAGATGTCACCGGATAGTGTTCTTGTTCTCGGCTAAAATAGCTTACAAAATAGTATGTCCTACTGAACCCTGTTCAGCAGTTGTCTCGATCATGAAAATGCATTTGTACTCGCTTGGATAAAGCATCTCCAATGAATGTAATGTAAATGTAATGTTTTACTCATTCATTTACTCCTCTGAACCAATTGAAAGCTGAAATATTGGTTTGAATCTGTGTCCCAGGTAGCATGTGGTACGTCTGCCCATTTTTGGTGTCTTGGAAACTTTTTTTTCTTTCATTGCTAATCTCAATTTTCAATCATCCGACAGATGGAAGAGGGATTATAATAATTCCTTTCATATAGACCCAAAGCTTATTTTTACCTGTTTTTCAAACAGTGAGTGTCTCCTAAATTAATGATAATATTTGCATTAAGCACTAGTCTGTAAAGCCGGTTCAGACGCTCTGCGATTTGTTCTCGTTTGTAATTTTGCGGCCGCGGTTATAGTGGGCCAGAAGGTTAATTATTAATGTCTTTTTCCTGAAAAGTGAATTTAAATTCTCTCTTTAAGACCTCTCTCAGTTTTTTGTGCATTTTTTTCTTCATGTTTAGCAAGAAAGGTTGTAATAACTTAATGTCCCAGAACGAGCCGTACGTGTAGCTGCCTGGCAGTATTTACAATATATTTGTTTTCAGTCAAATTTACTGCCCCCCCACCCCCCTCCCCTTTGTCCTCCAGGCCGCACGTCCATCTCCCAGCCCCCCACAGACCGCCGCGTCATAAAAGGGACGATGGCCGTGCTGGACTGCGGGGCCACCCACGACCCCCGAGTGTCCGTCAGGTGAGGTCCTGGGGTCAGCCGCGCCACCAGCACCGCACTGCCGCGTGGCTACTAGAGCTGTGTAAGCGCAGGCAGGAGTTAGCACCAATTCCAACTCAGGAGGACCGGTGTGGACGTAGGTTCTCATTTCCACCAATTACCCTGGGGCAATTAACCCTACCCACCAGCGCTGGTCCACTTAGATTAGACCACGGTAATGTGCTACACACAGAGACAGAAGAGCAATCGTCATTACCTCGGATTATCATGAAATTTACCTGAAATATCAGATCATGTGAATGATTGGACTGGTTAAATAATTGACTATGGGGGAAAAGTATATGGGCACCTTTGCCCTGCACTCTATTAGCATATTAGCTAAAGTGTTAAGGGTGTGATGGAAGCATTAAGTCATTAACTGTGACCAGCCAATAAAAGGCTAGCGGTGTGATCCTCTGCCCTTTGTGAAAAGCATTACAGGGCTGACGCAGATGTGTTTATGGTCTCCTCTACTCTCTAACCCCCGCTTTGGTACTGTTCATATACTTCTGGCGAGTGATTTTTGGGTGTGCTGTGGAGTCAGGGGGTGCTCGTTCTGTGGAAAAGCACTGGTGGGGTAGAGAAAACTGAGAAAGATGTCTTCCACAGGTATGTGTGGAAGAAAGACGAGGTCGTGGTCAGCCAGTCCAGCGGGGGGCGCGTGACCTTGAAGGACGGCTCCCTGCAAATCAGCCAGACCTGGTCGGGCGACATCGGGGATTACACCTGCGACGTTCTCTCTCAGGCCGGCAACGACTCCAAATCGGCGCGCTTGGAGGTCATGTGAGTGGCTTGCTTCTTGGCAACAATGGTCAGGGTAGGACATGGAAGGCCAAAATTCCTTCAACAAGGCACTTCATGTGAACTGAATATCCAGAGTTATATTTTTTTAAATCAGCAAGTAAATTTACTATTAAAATTTCTGTGCACAAGGCAATAAAATGAAGTGAAATGAATAAAAAATAATGAAGATTTTATTGATGCTTTTGCTTTTTTCTACACGTAATAGGCACATCCCACTTTGTGTTGACAGCGAATTGCCAATTAGCACGCCCTAAAGTGGCTAACTCTCTGCGCCGAGCGCGTGTTGGTCTGATCGCGGGCGTTCGACCCCTGAGGCGTTCCCTGGAGCGCCTGTTTTCCGGGAGCGTTGGTCTAATGGCGGGCGGTCGATCCCTGGGGCTTTTTTCACTCCCCGGCGTCGCGAGCAAAGCTGAGGGAGGGGGGGGGGGGTGAGCGCTGCGGCTGGAGCTACGGGCGGGGCTGGAGACGGCGATACTACCGGCGGGCGGATGGCGCTCTTCCTCGTCGTCTCTCTCCGCGCTCGCTCCTTCCTCCAGGGAGAGGATTAAAGACCTCGCTGTAATTCCGCCGGCGCTCCGGAGCCATGCTCCTGCCTCCTGATGCCCGCCGCATCTTACCCAGCAGCCCCGGCTGCGCTCTGACACTGCAGTGCACCGCAGGAGGTGCTTTGAGGTTGCCTGCATTGCATTCATTCGAACCGCAGTGTACTTTTTTCAAAACATACCTGGCTAGCAAGGTTGTTTTTTTTGTTTTCCTTTCTCAGTTACTAAGTCAGTTATTACTCAGTTACTGAGTCTATTGTCAGTGAAGCTTAACGAAGAAGTTTGAATAATATTAGTTTTGGTACTAATGCGTATTAGGTTTGGTGTTTTAAATTGGTTTAGATTAAAAAGACGACTGTTATTATGAGAGAAAATATACAGTTATTTTTTTACATTGAAGAGCTGGGGTTATTTTTCTTAAGTAGCAGGATCCTTGTTGACTTTTGCAGTGTAGATTTATCTCTAACTTTACTTCCTCATTGTCTCCATTGATCTGCGGTGTGCCAGCGCTGGTGTGGGCAAACTCAAGGGCACCCACATGTACTTTAAACTTGCACAGTAGAAAAAAAAAAAAAAAGATTCAGATTTTTCAAATTCGTCCCACGACTCTCCCTTTTCTTTCTTTAAGGCAGTGAAGTCTGAACTTCAAAAGCATAGTGCAGTAGGACCTCCCCGAGAATGCAGAGTCGGAATTTAATGTGCCCCCTCAATGCACCCTTCGACAAAGTCAGACTTCGGACCTTTTTCTTTTCTTCGTCCTGCTGTGTAGCACTTCTCATTTCTGTTACGGTGTTTCGAGCCTGCGCTCCGATAGCTTCACGCTTCGATAGCCTCACTGCGCTCCAGCGCAGCGCGACAGAAACGATCCGCCGTGGCACGCCGGTCATCGCTAACAGAAAAGCGCTAATGTGAAAAATGGGTCCTGCAGCCCCATTCGTTTCTCGCTGCTCGCTTATTGATTCCTGTTTTCATCTCAGTTTAAGCGACGGGTTTCTGCCGAACCTACGTGGCGATTACATCACGGCGACGTGCGATAACGACGGCGCGAGGCTTTCGGGGCGCTCAGTGCGCCGACGCTCTCGCGCTCCTTAATTATCTCGGAGGGTGTCTGGAGGAAGGGGGTTAGACTCGCCCTCCGCCAATTACGCCAACGTCGAGTCGATGATTTCTCTGATATTTCACAGCGCTCTTTGTGGGTGACTTTGTCCTTTGATAGAGAAACGGGGGGGGGGGAGTGGTTCCTGTGTTTCAGGGCCGTCGGAGGGCAGGGATTGCCGCTTGTCTGTCACGTAGATGACCCCGCAGGTCATCCGGGGTGCCACTGAGACTAATCGGTGCTGAGCACAGACAAGCACCGCAGATGTTCTTTGACTAAAGGCTTCAGAAACGATTCCGGTTGGCTGCTGGATAATGATGAGGTGTGAACTGTCCCCAAAAAGTCACGGAGAAACTACATACAACTCATCTCCTGATGGAGATTGTTTAGTCTCGAAAGAAAAGGTCTTGTTGGCTCGAATTTAAGAAGTATTGAAATGCAAAGTTCATTTCACATTGCTAAATGTCCTGATAATACTAACAAGCACGAGAATATAAAATGCAGAATTAATGTGCGGTAAAAAAGCTGCTATTCAATTTTATGACTCGAAAATGACATTTTAGGGAAATCCAGAAATTAAATTTATGTTTAGATTGTGTTGAGGCAACCTTCCAGGAATGTTTTAGAAACCACAAATTGTTTGCTGGGTGATATTTTCCTTTGTATAGCAAGCATTGAAATATCTTCCTAGGCCTTACTCTGAAGCGTAGAGCTTTGAGAATGTCAGGCTCAATGTGAACATGCACAGTGCCCGCCCCCCCCCTTCCACCCCCCACCCCCCTATCCTATAGGTCACCCACACACTGAGCGTAGGGCCCCGCCTCCCGTGAAAGGACCCACAGAACATCTGCAGCCGGTGTAGCAGCAGCCACAACACTGGCACCTCATGGTACCCATTGGAATTTCCAAGACTCAGATGGAGACAGGCCAAAAAACACAGGAGCTGACTATCTGGTCTGAAAATCTTTAATCTGTAGCAGCACTCTACTAAGAAACCTCTGAGCATTTTAATCGGAGATCTGTGTCCTCCCCCCACCTTCAAACGTATAAATGCTAATTATGACTGAATCTTCATGTATTAATTTGCTTAAAAGCTTCCATTTTGGAGAATTGATTTTTATTTATCTCTACCTTCTCACTTGGAGGATAATCATGGATTACAAGATAAACTGTTACCTAGTAATAATTAAAAATGATAAATCAATTCTGTACTTTTTGGTTTTGAAAATGTAATGTCAACAGTTGAAAGACTTAGATTACATTTAAAAGAGTTAAATCTTTAGGAGTTTTTCAGATGTTACAGTTGAATCAGTATTGATTTACTTACTGTCTATAGGATACACCCTTGTACACAACAAATTACATAACTTACAAGTTGATCAATGCACACATAAACTGGATATTTATTTGAGCAGTTAATTTCAAGGACACCTCATAAGGATGCATTAAATGTATAATTCAATGCATTTTAACCTGCAAACTATTTAAGTCATCAGGTAATAAGGCTCGTTCCTTAGCAACGGCACTTGTCCTTAATGTAATTTGGGAGACAGCTGGGGATACCATACTTCTACGTGCCTTCAATGTGCCAGGTTGTAATGAAGCCCTCCTACCCCACTTTTAAAAAATCCTCAAAATCTCAAGCATGCTCCTTCTCATGACAGCTTGAATGTAAGAGAATTATTTACCTCCTTTAGCCACTCTGCCATTGGCTACAACAGGGATGCTGTTCTTTGAAAATAATGAATACATCGAATTAGAATGCAGAGAAGAGGAGTTGGCTGTGAGCCTGGGGTTGGGGGGGGGGGGGGATTGGGGGATTTGAACCTTGGGAAATGATAAGGCGTGGGGGGGTGTGGCTTGTGGAGGAGTGGCCAATGTAAGCTTGGGTTGCCATTCTGACCCCTCTCGGTTCCCTCTGCAGTGAACTGCCCCACTCCCCGCGGAACCTGCAGGCCAGCCTGAATGCCAACTACAGCCGCATGGTGGACCTGTCCTGGGTGCGGCCCTTCGACGGAAACAGCCCCCTCCTGCACTACATCGTGGAGCTCTCCGAAAACAGTAAGCGCACCACGGAGCAGCTCGCACCCAGTGGACAGAACTGAAATATTATACCTATCCATCCATCCATTATCTATACCCGCTTATTCCTGGTCAAAGTCGTGGGAGGTGCGGGAGTCTATCCCAGCATGCACTGGGTGAGAGGCAGGAATACACCCTGGACAGTTCGCCAGTCCTTCACGGGGAACACAGTGTATTATTTTCCACTATTTGTTAATTATATGATCATTATGTTGCTGCAATGTGATAAGGAATCTCTTTGCAAGTTTGCAGTATGCCTACCCATAAGACACTGGGGCTATACTCATGCCATTCTGCAACGAGATTTAAAGACCTCCAAATTATCTGGGCACAAGTTTCTTCACTCTGATTCTGTGGTACTGTATCTCGGCTAGTTCTGGAAAAAAAAAAAAAAGAAAAGTTTAGTTTGGCAGTGAGGCACTCACCCCCCGATCCTGCAGCTCGCTGATATCGCATCTGGAGATGACCCAAGCGCCTGCCTATGCCCTCTCATTTAGAGCCAGTCATTACTCTCCGGGTTCGCTCTCCGAGGACTGCCTTCAAAGAGAGAAGTTTGTAAACCGAAGTTTAGTGGATCTCACGTTCGTGGCGGCTGTGATCTTTGCCGGAAAACAAGACAGAAAATGGCTGTTTTTAAATGCTTTTTTTTCTTTTCTTCCTTTCCAAATGTCAAACATGTCCCTTTCTATTTTGATGTCTCCATTTCTTTCCCTGAGAAATGGGGCAACGGAGAGGTGAACTGTACGCAGTTTCTCTCGGTCAATACCTCGCGTCCCACCCCCTTGTTTACTCTATCGAGGCGGCGATTAATTCCATTTGCACTGCTTTGTTTAATCTCTCTCCAGTCTCGCAAATGCTTATCTTATATTGAAATGGCTGTCTGAAGGGGGGGGGGAGGGGGGGTATTGGCAAAAAATATGTATTAAATTAGGCATTCTGCACAAGCAGCTTATGCATGGAGCCCTGGCCTGAGGTGACAAGGAGATTAATGGACTGTGTCGCTGAATGTGATGGCGCTACGCTAAGCTGTTTATACGCAGAATGTCAAGCACCTCTCCTCCACAGTAAACCTGCCTGTCAGCACCGCGGCTCCGACTCTCCATATGACTGTGGCCCCGACTCTCCATACGACTGTGGCCCCGACTCTCCGTACGACTGTGGCCCCGACTCTCCATACGACTGTGGCCCCAACTCTCCATACGACTGTGGCCCCAACTCTCCATACGACTGTGGCCCGTCTCCACGACTGTGCCACTCCATACGACTGTGGCCCCGACTCTCCATACGACTGTGGCCCCGACTCTCCATACGACTGTGGCCCCGACTCTCCATACGACTGTGGCCCCGACTCTCCATACGACTGTGGCCCCGACTCTCCATACGACTGTGGCCCCGACTCTCCGACTGTGCCCGACTCTCCATCGACTGTGCCCGACTCCGACAATGGCCCAACTCTCCATACGACTGTGGCTCCGACTCTCCATACGACTGTGGCCCCGACTCTCCATACGACTGTGGCTCCGACTCTCCATACGACTGTGGCCCCGACTCTCCATACGACTGTGGCCCTGACTGTCCGTACAACCGCTGAATCGACTCTCCATACGACTGTAGCCGATTATATGACTGTGGCCCGACTCTCCATCGAGTGCCCGACTCGTCGACCATGGCGACTCTCGTATGACTGGCCATGCTCCGTACGAGCAGAATCACTTCGTACGACTGTCTGTCGTCGCACCATCGGTCGGAAGCGCACTAGTGGCTGAACAGTATGGCTCAACAGCGCTGTCTGTTTGATCCAGGTCGCTGAAACTAACAGTGATTGCATTACAGCTGGATCAATCCTTAAAACATTTCAACTAGATTGGAGAGTTCAGCAATTGCTACAACAAAAACTCACCATTAACAAAAAGTGTTACTCACCAAGTTGAGGAGAAATGTTGATTGAAGGTGGGTATCAGAGACAAGGGCCATACGGCACCACTAGACATAGTGTGTCTGAGGGACTTTGTGAGACATATACATACCTAGAAGAAACATAATGGCCAAATTGCCCCCTGCAGGCAAAAAAGAGAGCCCCAAGGAAGGGTTTATAAAGTTGGATTGATAGCTGAGCCGTGTTTAAGTGAGCCACCAGTCATTTTATAGATATATAAATAGCTGCAATGAAAGGGCCATCACGTCCTTGAATGATATGGATTTTTACCTCAAATAAGGGTTCTCAGATTGCGTGGCAACCACGCTCAGAACCTTGTTTGGGTTCCACCATCTTGTAGTTTATGTAATGTGCTCTGTGGTGCAGTAGATGATTTTGGAAAAAAGTCGAGTAGCGAAATTAAACAAAAACAAAAGGTGGTGGAACTGGACCGATTCCTGCACCAGCTGCGCCGGAAGACATTGAAAAATGAGCTTTAGTCAAAGGCCACATTACTAGTGTCTAAAAAACTGTTATGAAAAAGTTAGTTTCTTCTTGGATGAGGAACAGAAAAAAAAAAAAGGTTTTGTTCTTCTTTGGCTGGAGGTTAAATGAACTCCTGTGGGGAGCATCGAATGAGGTCTCGGGAAGAGCAAAGCCGCCGCAGTCTCTTGGCACCGATGCTCGTTTCATGTTAGCGACATTTTGATTTTCGTTCCAGCGGAGCAAAGGTAGCGTTGTCTTTTGTGCGGCGAGTGAGGCATCCATTGACTAAGAAATGAGCCATTTAAATTCACCAGACGTTATTGAACTCTGGTTCTTTATTGTACGTGTTTCTTTGCAGAACTGAAAGACTCCTTCGAAGGGTTGGAATCACCTCGTGAACTCCCGGCTTCATCCTCCAGTTTCTTGTCAGAGCTGTGACGGCGATATATTTTTATGATTTAAAAAAAAAATAATTACATTTACTGGTCTAAATAATTACATTTACTGGTCTAGAAATCTTTACCTTAGAAACCTTTGATCTGAAAAAAACATGGCAAGCTGCTGTCTCTCAAAAAAGGGCTTTGTGGCTAAAATCTCTGAAGAGGCGCATTTTATGAGAACTTGTAATTAACTATTAATGAAACCCTTGTGGTCTTTTATGGAGTGGCAGTAGATTTATTTAAAAACTGCCAAAGAAAAATATTTTAGTAATAACTGATTCATATCTCTTGTGTATATGTAAGTGTGTGTGTGTGTGTGTGTGTGTGGGTCCTGTCTTTGTGTCTCCGTGTAGATAGATAGGCGGATAGATAGATAGATAGATAGATAGGATTTGTATCACATTTCTGAAAATATGTTCTATTGAAGTTTTTGTTGTGGATTTTATATAGCTGGCATTTAAAAGATTTTTTATTTTGTTTCATTCAGCAAAACCCCCAGAAACCATGTTTGGAGTTTATTGATCAGTATATTCTGTAGTCTCAAAGACTGAAAAGGTCAAAATGGTGACATGTAACAGGATTCTGTGAGCTTTAATGAAGTGCTGGGAAAGCATGTAAACGCATAAATGTACAAGCATCCACATGGCATGCATGCAGAGCTCAGGGTGTGCGCACGGAAAACAACACGTGAATCTGTGCATGTCCTCTGGTCTTTACGGTAATGTGTGAGAACACTAACCTGCTTTTCTGGTCCTTATGTCTGACTCTAGACTCCCCGTGGAAGACGTACCTACCCAAAGTGGACCCCGTCCTGACGGGGGCGGTAGTGAGGGGGCTGACCCCAGCCCGCACGTACCAATTCAGGGTCTGTGCCGTCAACCAGGTGGGGAAGGGGCAGTACAGCGCAGCCACAAACAGGTGGGTACTGCCAGCCTGCTCCCACAGCCACCCCAGGGCGGGCACTCATATTCACCATGCCCTTCTGCCAGAGCACTCAACATAAGGGGCTAGCTATTTAAACTCTGCCATTAAAAACACAATCTGATAATCTGTTATTTTAAATAGAGCATTTTTATGATTGGCTAAGCCTCTTAAGCAGAGAGTTGGAAATAAAGTGAGAAATATTAACTCGAAAGAAGTGTAGTATTTTTTCTAGCAGTGGAATAGAATAATTGATTATTTAGTGAATGGTCAAAGTTTAAGGGGGCAGAGCAAAAATGTCCACCCTTGTGCCCACCCCCACCCCCCCCCCACAGATCTGGCCCGGCTGAGTCATCATACGTCATCTGTCATCACTGTGATAAAACAGCTTGTTCCTGCAGTCTTTGTTTTCTTTAATTTACCAGTGAGCATCCTTTACCCTCTATTGAGTCATTTATATTCAGCAGACAATTTTTAAATTAGCTCACTTAAGCACTGTGATTATCGCGTTTGTGAAATCCAGCGAGCGCCGAAGGTCTCGGTGCTGAGTCTTTGGTGGGGATCCAGTTCTGGCTGTACCGAAAAAAGGGCCGTTTGATGTGAGCGAGAGCCCTTCGGTGAACGCGGAGCGCTGCGGTCGTGTTGCGCTCGCGTTCGATCGGTCACCGCGGGGGGCCTGTGCTGTGAAGAGCCTGCCCCTCGCTGAAGAAGAGAAACGGAGGAGCACATCAAGCTCACCGAGCCCTGTGATCCAGGACGTGCGGGTCTACTGCAGCAACGTGGCTGCACAGCCCCAGTCCAACGTCTTGGATCACTTCCCTCCCTTCCTGCCTTCACCCATGACTGCCTCGTGCAGATCAGTGATGATGAGAGAGTGGGGCTACCGATGGCCGACTGGCTTTAGCTAAACATCAATCGTGTTTTAAAGCATTCGACTGGTTGATATGAATCTCTGCTCGACAGCACAAAAGAGCTCCACCCATTGAATTAAGATCATGTGGTCTCTCTCTACAATCACCAGCTGTTGCTGTTGCACTCGGGGTGTTGTTGTGGTTAAGGGACTGCCCTTCCTACTGAAAATGATGGTGCAGGCAGAGGATTTAAATCTCACTTTTTCTCTGCCCGCTTGAATTATGTTATTAAGCATTTCATGGTCGGAATTGGTTTTTTAGATAAAGGATGTTTTTACCAGAAAAGAAGGTTTTAAGAACTTAAATGGCAGCAAGCTAAAAAAACATGACTTTGGGTTCGCAGTAAGGAGAAATACAGTACCTATCCGTGAATTTATAAGTAAAGCTTATTCACACATCTTTTAACAGGCGAAATCCAATACTGATGAATGACTTGAAAGATCTGAATATATCACAGTCTAATACTTCCATGCCCCCAATTGATACTCAATTTGAGTGTGTATTTGTGCATGCATTGCAAAACTGTAAAATCTTTTGTGTGTGTGTGTGTGTGTGTGTGATGGAAATTCTCATGAAGGTATGCGGCCCTTTAAGAAACTCTTTTCATGTATGACAGAAATAATTAGGGGTCTAATAGTCTCAGAGGTTCTTCTTTCTTTCTACCAGTGGAGCTGCCCAGGGATAATGGCCATATTATGACTATAGAGAGACATGGTGTCCATACTGTTAAGCAGGAGACAGACTGATGAATGGAAAGTTGCATTGAATAATGAAGCGTGGGTAACTCTCACCGCAAGTACATTATTGCAGCCTACGCAGAAATGTAAACAGAGAACATTACATGCCGCCGTTTCTTTACTTAGCAAATTCGGGGTGATAATGAGTCGTCAGTTTTTAAGTAGTCAGTTTATTTAAGACCTGTCAGCAGCACTTCTGGGAAAAGCATTCGTTTTCATGTCTGTGTCTGTGGCCGGTACATAATAGCGCACTGTATTATTGGCTGTAATGAGGGCTGGGAGGGTAGTGGCTGCTTCAGTGCTCGGGGGCGCCCCCCTGTGGTGGTTTGTTGCACCTGCGGTCTGGTCTGCCTGTGTGGACTGCGGACAGAAGAACCTGTTGCTGTCGGCCCATGATTTTGATGAGAAGCGTTCCCGTCTGCACTCTCCCGACTCAACCGCCGTATATCGCAGCGATGGGACAGGTCAATAAATATGATTTGGCGTTCCGAATTTGGAGATAAACAAAAAATATTGGTTAATGTACTGTTGTACATAAATAAACCGGTCTATTTCGACAGTGGTGCGGTAATGGTTGTAGCCGCCGTCCCGGATGGCGATAGAATGAGCGAAGACAAGAACGACAGATGTTAAATGGGCCGATTTATTCTCCTCCTCCGGGGTGCTGAGAAAAATAGAATGCAAATGGCCGAAAACAAATCAAAGGCAACAACAACTTTCAGCTCTTCTCCTACATCGCTACGCAGGCCGGGGCGGTCGCTTTATGGAGATGGAGAGCCGAAAGCAGCGGTGCTTCCAAGCATCTGTCTCTGAAGGCGCGGCGGACTTGACCAAGGCGAGCGAGCGTTGCCTGGGCTGATTATCAATCAGCCTCAGCTGTGCACGCCTGTAGGGCGAAGCCGCTGCCGTCCAGGGGCCTGAACGCCTCTCAGTCTTTACGAAAAACAGCAGAACAGGAGACTGCAGCCAAAGAGGGGCAGCTCTCTCTCTCTCTCTCTCTCTCTCACTCACTCACTCGCTCACTGTATCTCTCTCTCTCTCTCTCACTCACTCACTCACTTGCTGTATCTCTCTCTTCCTCTCTCTGTCTCTCCCTCTGTCCCTCTATCTCTCTCTCTCTTTCACTCTCTCTCTCCCTCTCTCTGTCTCTCCCTCTGTCCTTCTCTCTCTTTCACTCTCTCTCTCCCTGTGTCTCTCTCTCTCTCACACACACACACACTCTCTCTCCCTCTCTCTGTCTCTCTCTCCCTCTCTCTCTCTTTCTCTTTCACTCACTCTCTCTCGAGTTGATTATATTCTGTTCTGGTGTTCAATAGCGTAAGTTAATGTGAAATACTTTCATCAGCTTTGCTCTGCTTGTTCTGTTTGCAGGAGAAAGTCACTGTTAAGTCCTTATTTCAAGGGAAATATTCTATCAGTGTGGTCATTCATGCTGCCCCTAGTCATGCTTCAGCATGTACAAGCATTTATCTGCTCCACCGCTGCAATTTCAGACAGTCTTTTCCAAAGCCGAGTCAAAATGAATGAAATATGAGACCAAATATAGACCTTTATATCTCGTGTCAAGATTACGGCAGCTTCATTATAGCCTCCTGAGACACAGCAGAGAAAAAAAAGTTTTTTTAAAGTAAAAGTAAAACTATTTTTAAAGTAAAAGTATAAAAAAAATTTCTCCGTAATATAAGTGTCATGCATGACAAAAACACGTTGGAGTGAAAATATCGTCAAAAATACAGCTTTTTATTTTTACGTCTTCGACACAGAACGACTGCTTTCAGCTTGGTAGGACGTGTGGTTCTTGAGTTGAAGACCAGAGACTCATGTCCCCTACAGGGGACAAAAATGAATAGCTGCGTCTGGGGGGGAGGATATTATTTATTTCTTTATTGGACGTCCTCGCCCAGTGTGAACTACTGTAAAATTCCTCCTATTTCACCGGAGGGGTCCGGCTGTAAAGCGGGGTTTTATTTGGCCGGGGCAGCCGAGGTTAAGCACCTTTCTCTGGGGCTCGGTGGCGGTGTCCTGGACGTAAACTTGTAAACTCTGCGGTTAACTGCGTAGCGGCGCGATGATCTGGCTTATAGGAGGGAGGCGGGCTTGCGTGGCCTCGAGTGAAATGTCCACTTTGGTACGGCGGCCTTGATTAAGGATAACAGCTTGGGGGCATCAGCGTCTCATTCATCCTGGACTCACATAACCCACGGATCTTTGATCTGTGATCTGAGGAAATTGCTTTCTTTGATGATTGATAGGAGTATAAGTCAGTGTGCCCCCCACCCCACCCACCCCCCCCCAAAAAAAGATTTCCTAAAGCAGCACTGAAGGTGGTCTCCGGGCCCCCAATGACTCACTTGCCATGCACTGCGCGCTCCCCAGCGCTTAGGACGGCCACTCCCTCCGACGGTATCCGCGCCGCGCCCGTTTTTGCTATCGAATCTTATCTGTTCCTCTCAGAGAAGACTCGACAGCAAAAGCAGGAAAGGTCAAAGCTGCCGCCGCTGCTGTCGCATCCCATGCTTATGGGGGGGTGGGGGGGTGTGAGGGGGGGGCCTGGGCAGGAAATAAAGAGAACAGGTGTAAACTGCACGCTGCCTGTATGTCCGGGAAACAAACGCGTCCCTGAAACACAGTGCCGACACCCCTAAATTTCACAGCGGTGGCACGATTCAAGGCACCCCCGTAGATATGATTTGTGATACTTACTTAAAAATAATCATTTTCACATAATTTATATTTAATAATAATTCATTTCTTGCAGGCCTTGCGCAACGTGAGTTTGAGGGACACCCCAGAGGTGCTTCCTCACTGTAGTGTTCCCACTGTGCTCGGAAGAGTTTTGTGCAGAGAGGGGGGGAAAACTACAGGTCCCAGAAAACCGTCATCGGCCTCTGCGCTCTGCTCCCCGCCTGCCACGTCTGTCCTTTGTGCTTAATTAAACCCGAGGAAGAGGGTAGCAGGTCACGGCTCTAATTAACTGTTGTTGTTGTTTTGTTTTTGTACAATATGGAATTATGCTAATCAGTCTTACAAGAATGGGCATTGTGTTGAACCTTATGTTAAAATGTATGGATTTGTTGCCAGTTTAAATAAAAACTGTGTAGAATTTTCTTAAATTGGTTACGCAAAGGTAAGGAATGGGTTAGACTGCTGTCAGATTTAGTAGATGCTTAAAAGTGATGTAGCAGTAAAGGTGTTTTCTGGTGAGTTTATTTCAGACATTTCAATACGCCCTGAATGTTCTACGAATGGATAACTGAAAATCACAAGATTTCGGCCGATATCATTGCTGAGGAATCATTACTCTTGGCTTTGTGTTGCATACTGCTGACAGTTCTTCACTTGACATAGTCTACTCTTAGCTGCCTGCATTGCTACATAGGCAGTGTTAAAAATGACTGATTGTACTGTAACACTGATGCTAAAAGGAGTTTGTTTTGTAGACCCCTGTTGCTGAGAGTATGTGTTCAGAAATATCCCACTTTTGTCAGAATTGAGCTCTTGTCCTTGAGCCTTGACTCCATTCACTTTGAGACAGATTGTTCAAAGAATTGCCACCAGCACCGTCGTAAGTGGGGGAAGAGGTATTGGTAATTCTAGGGGCCCAAAGCCGTAGGGGGGGCCACAAATTAATTGCAATTTGCTTCATGCCCGCTAAGATGGCCAGTGCATTGTTCTTTCAGGGGGCTTGGAATTCTGGGCTACTCCCCTGACTGTTACAGTAATACTGCATGCTGCTTGAGAACAAAGACTGTAATTACCGACAATGACAACGAGGGAAAATGGATCCAGTGATCACAGAAAATCAAAGAAAAATTGAGTATAATTGTAAAACGCCCCAAGGGTCCCTCATTAGACATCAACGCAGAACAAAATCCCCATTAGCGCAAATGTATGGACCGAGAGAAACGGCATACTTACGCTGAGAACAATCTCCAGCGATAGATAGATGACGCAATTTATTCTTTGATCCCACCTGCTGCTGGGTTGATGCCAAGCTTTTTCTTTCACTGTAGAATAAAATAGTGTTAACTGCTCCGACATCTGGAGTATGGAATGGACCTCAAAGGACCGAAGACGCACAAAGGCAGAGGCGTCACTAGGGGGGTGCGGAGGGGTGCAGACCGCACCGGGTGAGGCCATCAGAGTGGGGCGACACCGAAATGACTGGCAATAAAAAAAATTGTGCAGTGTCTTGTGTAGCGACGAGTTGAAACAGGTAATTTCTCCGATGCAGGTTGATTTAATTTGCGGTATTAATATGAGGAGAAGCGCTTTGTCGTTTGAAGGCATAACACGCAAGTCCTTGCGCCCGCCAGCACCCCTGCCCATCCCCCCGACCAAACCAACTCCCCCAAACCCCCCCCCCCATCGACAACACCGCGTGTCACCAACCGTGGTGACACCACTGCGCAAAGGCCTGTTTCTGAGCAGAGGCGAACACGGAAAAGATAACGCAGAAATACGTCCTGGCATTAAACTGCAAGTGAAACAATTTGATATTTTTTTGGAATATTGGATATGAAATGTAACAAGCTGGCATCATTTCAGTCCGCATGCGGCGGGCCCCAGAGCTGAGGAAGCCGCCTCATTAGTCTGCTTATCGGCTTTGAACACGCTGCTCTGTGATATTTTATCAGCCGCTAATTGAGTTTTCGCTTTTCGTCTTTTATGTAATTATCGCTCTCTTGAGAATTCCCTGGTTTTGTGTGTCATCGCAAAGCGGGGTAGCTGCATCCATATGGGCGAACGGCGTTCTCGTTCCCCTGATAAAAATAAAAATACAAAAAATGGCCCTCTGGTGAAATATAGATTTCCGGATGTTTTTTTTTTTTTCGTTTCTTCCTTCAGATTTGTGGGCGGGCTGATGGAGTTTGTCCTTTGTTTCCTGATAGGCTGATGCTGCGGGAGGAGGCGCCCAGCGCCCCGCCAAAGAACATTGTGGCAAGCGGCCGGACCAACCAGTCCATCATGGTGCAGTGGCAGCCTCCCCCCGAGGCCGAGCTCAATGGGGTGCTGCGGGGTTACGTCCTCAGGTCAGTGCACAGCGCCTCTGGGCACTATATAAGCACTCTTTAAGTGCTTTATAAGCAGTCTCTACCTGGCTGGCTGTGTGAAATACTGTTGTCATCAAACTGTAAATGCATCCATTCATCCATTTTCTGAACTGCTTATTCCGGGTCAGGGTTGTGTGTGTGTGTCGGGGGAGGTGGGGTCTGGAATCTATCCCAGCATGCAGTGGACGAGAACCAGGATAGGTCTCTAGTCCATCCATTCACGAACACATTCATAGCTACAGCCAATTTAGAGTCTCCAGTTTAGCCTACTGCAAGACTTTGGACTGCGGGTGGAAAGCGTAGTACCCAGTGGAAACGGGAGGAACACGTAGGCAGTCAGGATTTGAATTCAGCACCGTTGTGCTTGTTGTGATGTGTTTGATCTCACTAAAATAAAGGGGTTCGCTGTCCTCAGATCTTTTGAGGAGGCTAATATGCAGATTTTGGTCATTAGTTAATCGCACTGTGAAACGATGTTATCAAGTCACAAAAATAGCAACATAAACAACATTTTTGATGAAAAATTCTTAGCACTGCTAAAGGAAATGATGTGTGTGTGGGCATGCGTCACTTTTTTTCTGTATCTGATTTTGAGAAATAAAAAATATGTTTGAAGGCATCCGTACTTTTGAACTTAGTCATATTTTCTGAAAAATAGTCTCTGTAGAAAGGTTAAAAGTCTCTGAGCGTGGCAGGTAGTGTTTTATTTCTGCCTGCCCCAAGAAGAAAACAGGCTAGAGAAGAAGCTGCCTTGCGGGGCTCAGTTGGATCTTCCAGCTTTCAGTAGTTGCAGTGGACCGGTTCTGCTCAGGCCAGGCACTCCAGGAGTCGTGAACTCCAAGAGCCAGGTACTTCAGCAGTCAGGCACTTCAGCGCTCAAGGAACTAGGAACTTCAGCAGGTTCCACAGCAGGCAGGTACCTCAGCGGTCAGCTCCATCAGCGGCCGAGTTTCTCCAGCACTTAGCGACTCCAGCAGCGACTCCAGCAGCGACTCTACAGTTGTCGTGTTTAGCGGCGGTCAGGTTCAATAGTGGTCGGGCACTTTAGCAGTCTGGTCCTGCGGTGGTCAGGTGTTTTAGAGCGCAGGTCCAACAGCAGCGAGGTTCTCCACAGGTCAGCTGTCCTGGTGGTCTGGTCGTACGGTAATCTGGTCTGACGGCGACCAGTTGCTATAGCATTGAGGTGCCTCGGCAGTCAGACGCTCAAAAGGCCTGATGTCCCACTGCCCCCCCACCCCCATGTGGAGCTGTGGTCTGCGGCCTAATCAGAGCTTGTTAGCCCTTCCCCTCTGCAATTAGGGAGGTCAAAGAAGGTTAGCTCATGTATTTTCCAAAAGTGAAAAAGCCTGCTGTCAGTCGGGCACGCTGCGGTCTCTTAGCGACCAAAGCGGCTTCACCACTGCAACACTGAGGCGGTCTCGCTGGTCGGCATGGGCAGATCGATCAGAGACTGGAGAGAGAGGGATCCCTGCTCACCGAAACCCTCCCTTCCTGTGAGATACTGTCCAATCACACACTGCCTCAAGGGCCTTCCAGCAACATCACAGCTTGAAGTTCATCAGGGCTTTGGATGCACCCTTGCAACATGCACAAGTGTGTTAGCTGGATGCACCGAAAGGGCTTCGCTTTTCTGTGGATTTGGCTTCTTTGTGTAGAAGTACAAAATACCTGCCGGTGCTCCATGGGTTGTTGGTTTGTTTTCTCCCCTGTTACCGGGAAGAAACAAAATTGACCATGAGGTTCACGCCTCTCTCGTGGTATTTTTTATAATATAATGCAGGGGGTTTTCAACCGTTTCTGATCCAGGGATCCCCACCCAGGCTCAGGGGTGTCAAGGGGACCTCATCGTAAGTTCAAAAAGTTTATATTTAAAAAAGAGTTTTATTAAGATCACAAATTCAAGGGTGGAGAGGCAGTGGGTGGCGGCTGGGGGGGGGTTGAGTGTGCAATCGTGGGCTCCCTACAGTACCCCCGTGAACTCCCAGACCCCCTTTTGAAGACCCGAGCTTTAAAGCCATGAGAATAAACCCACGGCTGTGAAAGGGCACAGAAAGCTCAGCTCAGCCCTAATCAACAGCATACTTCATTATCTCCAATTAACACATGCACTAATTTGAAACTTGAAATTGCTTTGAAGTTTTCTATTCTTTTTAACTTTAAACTTCAACAAGAATTTGACAATTCACCCCAGGAAAAGTTGAGTGAAGCAAGCCATGTATACATAAAGTTAAAAAGGACCTCACTGGATCGTATTATTCATGCTTTGGATTTTCTGGTAAATGTTTTCTCCATTAAAAAAAAAAAATCTGATATCCTGGCAGAGGATGTATTGGGTCTGTTTAAAATGGGAGATTTTGGTGCATGATCTGAAATGGTTGTGTTGGGGTGGGGGGGGAGTGGGGTGGTCGGTGAGGTGGAGTGTCAGTCTGTCAGGTGACCTGCTCCTCCAGCTTCACTGCTTCAGACGCCAAGCAAAACTCACTGAAGCCCAAAGGACAAGGTGTTATCTAACCCCCTGTCCATCAATGTCTGCTGAATGGTAATGGAGAGAAAGTTCTCAGACTTCCTGAACACTTTTCCTTATTCTCTTCCTGTGTGAAAAGAGTAATCATCATTAATATTATTTCTGGAAATGGAAAAATACAAATAATAAAAAATAATAATTTAAATAAAATGCATTTTATTAATATAACTTTTTATCACGTACTCTATGCGCTTTTCAGGCAAGTACATTAAAAAGTATGACCACACAAGGGACCTCAGTGGAGATATTTTAAAACACAAGGTTAAAATACCAGTGTCGTGCAATAGATCATTTTCTTTATTGAGCAGCTGTTAGGATTTCCTGTGTGTGTTTATTTCATACTAAGCGTATTTCATTCTGTGTTATTTATGGATTGCACCATTTATTTATGGTTTTGTGCTCTTCCGCTGTTCCGCTCTCTGTATAAATGGTTATCATTTTCTGTTTGACACCTCATTTATAATTGTCTATTTGCATTGAGTGATGGGGGTGAGCAGACAGTGCCTTATTTCTCAGTGCCGATGCTCTGTGTGGCATTAATGCCTTCTGTGAATACAGAGACGCCGCAGATGCGCGAGCGAGGAGAGATCGAGCGGCAGGCTCGGGCAAGAGAGTTATTTCGGGTTTGTGCGTTCCCCCCTCTCGCCCCTCGCCCCTCCGGCTGCAGGTACCGCCTGGCGGGACTCCCTGGCGAGTACCAGCTGAAGAACATCAGCAGCCCGGAGGTAAACTACTGCCTGATCGGGGACCTCATCATCTGGACGCAGTACGAGATCCAGGTGGCGGCCTACACGGGGGCGGGCCTGGGCGTGTTCAGCGCGCCCCTGTCGGAGTACACTCTGCAGGGAGGTGAGTCCCGGCGGCTTTAACGCTCGCACCCCCCCCCACCCCCCCCCCACCTCGTGCACGTCCCCTCGCCCCATTCCCTCAGTGCACAGAGAGGCCTCCCGGACAGCGCTAACAGGCATCAAGCCTCTCCGTCAGGGGCCCCGTTTTAAATAACCGTGGTGTTAAGGGTGTACCGAGGGCCCGCTGCCCAAGAGCAGGCCTCGAACCCGCGACCAGGCACACCCCCCCGGGCGGAGGCGCCCGGAGAGCTCGGCAATTAATCTTGTTCCAAGCAATTACTTTTTCCCCAGCTTAGGAGACAGTTCATTAGAACTAGCCCAGGGAAACGGGGCTTCGACCGCAGCGCTTCCCCGACCCCCCACCCACACCCAACCTGCCCCCCCGGCACCCCTGCCCCCCCCCCCCCCCCCGCCCTGCCCTCGACCGAGCCGAATCCCCGCCTGTCAGTCAGAGAAAGGTATTGGCTGCAAGGCATTGGAAAATCGAGAGTTGCCGTTCAATTTGTTTAATTTCTGTTATGAATAATTGATTTGGTTGAAAGCTATTGATAAGATCCAGCAAGCGCTGCTTCAAAATTCAAAAAAAGATGAAATGTCAAGGTGTTCTCGAGAAGATAAAGATTCTGGATTTCGAGAAGTTGTACCTCCGGTGTACCCGGTAATGTGAACAACATTCACATTCGCAAGCACCCACACAAAACAAGCACATACATACCCCCTGCCCCCCACATACACACACACACACACACACACACACACACACAATGAGAATTACTCATCCCCGATCCCGTTGGTGATGATATCTTTGCCTTGCGCTGGCACACGTAACGCACGTCCTGCTGGGAAACAGACAGAAAAGGCCCCAATTAGCAGCTTTCTCCCAGGCTCCTGTATCTCCCAGCGAATCAGGCAGGAGCTGAGCGCCACACTTCAAACACGAAGCCTCCGCCTCAGCCGGCTGCTGAAAGGAGCCTCCCTTCGCCCTCCTTAGCTGCGGCTCAGGAGCGCTCTTCCTGCTCGGTTTAAAACACTGTCTGGGTCGTCGGGGTGGCCCCTTGCCCACCCGGTCTGGCAGTGCCGTAGTAAATGCAGCGAGGGTCTGGGGCCCAAGCCCCGGAGATGTTTGGGTTTGAAGTTCAGTCGAGAGCTGAACTGCCACCAGGCTTGGATGTTAGAGCAAGCCACTGTTCCCAGGCCTGGAAGAGAATGAAAGTCCCTGTAGAAGTTTTCGGACCCTTGGAAAGTCAGTTGAGTGCTGTGACTCCGTTCTTTCTGTAACTATATTTGTGGCCTTTTAAGAAAGGTTTATGTATGAGTACGTATGAAATGCCTTAAAAGGTAGAAGGCTAGGAGATTGCATGAGAGAAATGAAGAACTTTTTAGCCCGTTAATGTATATGGGGTTTCCCTGCAGGGGCAAATGTCGCGATGGGTAGATCACAGATAGGGTCAATTTTTTGGGTGGTATGCTTGCTTTCAGGTAATTTACTTGGCACTGGAATATCTAATTGAGATAATTTTTTTCACTGTTTGTAAAGTAAAACGTTGCCTTTTTGGAAAAATTGAACTTTTTGCATTTGAAATTCTATGTACGTACATGGAAACGCTTGTTTTCAAATGCTCCTGAAAACACTTTCATCTCAATGTAAATAATGCATAATGAAATAATGGCTTTTCCACGCCTATGTACAAAGAATGGATTGATTGGCTATGACCCAGTGGGGGATTTTGGCAATGCCAGTACCATCACTGTAGTATTAGCAGTTGTTTTATTTGCGTAGTTACGGGATCGAGACAGTCTGAGGAAGGGTATTGGAAAAGCATGCTGTCCTTATCAGTGGCAGGCATATGGTCAGGTCAAACTTTTACTTTGACCCGATTTGTTGTTAAGGTGGTAATTAAGATGCTATTGGTGTGATGAGCCAGTTAATTCCTTGTTGTTAGAAGCTGATGTGCCTGTGGATGCTACTTAGAACAAGGAACCTTTGGGAGTTTACTTTGGCACCTATGAGAGCTGTTATGGTTGTTTGTCAGTACATAGTTTCAGGGGAAGCTTGTTTGATATAAGGGATGAATAAATTAATTCTCCATCTCAGTATTATTTTTTAAAAAACTTTTGAAACAAGATTTGAGCTCTTAGAAAAAGTGAAAATTACAAGGGAATCAGACAAAAATTCTGAGTGACGACTTATGAATTATAAGACTATTTCACAGCTTTGTGACAATAACAGGTGGCGGATAACAACATCAATAATAATAATAATAATAATAATAATGCATTATTCATTTATTCATTTGTAAAGTTGTGCATATAGTAACAGCGTTATGTCATCAATGATTGAGTGTGGCCACAGTTTTAGCCAAGTACACACCAGGAATATGGAGAAATGGCAGTCACAGGCCTTTTTTTTAATAATGTGGGCTGACTTGGTGCCAAAAGGTTTGTGAGACTGCCGCTCTATCTATATTTATTAGCAAGCAAAGTCCACCCACTCAAGAATGGTTGATCAGACTGGCCAAATATCATTTCACATTTTGAAGCTTTTTTAGCTATTATGTGCTAAAAAAAAATATGGATTACCTTTCTGCAACCTACGGTATTACAAAGTGGAAAATGAATCACAGCAGAGCATTAGCAATACTTCACTTCTCATGCATGTCGATCAGAGCTAGAAATCTGCTCCTTTTGAAATTTGCATAATAAAAGTAAGAAGACTCCTCTCCATACGGAACTGTTATTTCAGTGTCAAAAGTGCTTGGCAACCAAACAACGTAATGGAAAGCTTGTATGCACTGACAGGCAGACACTCAGGATATTGGGAACAGAGATGTAGCAGTGGTTTTGGGGAGATACAGATAGAGAAATGCATGCGGAACATGATTACCGTAAAGCTGGGAAAGTACTCGCACCCCCAGACAGACCATCTGCTGCCCCCTGCTCATCGGTTTTATCCGAAGTTCGCCAGTCCAGATGGGAATTTCTAACCCCCCTCGAAATCAATTCCTGGTTATACTGGCCATAATATAAATGAAAAAAGGAACATCTGTACAAATCCTGTTGCACTTCTTATGAAAATGTACTAGGAAAATATATTAGGAGAGCCAGAGTGATACCGGATTCAACTGATTTATTGTGCCGTGGAATCAACAGAACATTCTCAAATTCAGGTAGAATCGAGTCTTGAACTGTCATGCAGCACTAATGCTGCTGTGATGGAGAGTCAGTTTGCTTCAGGTTGAAGTCTACTTTTAGATCACACCTCATCCAGGAGTAACTTATCCAATCATACCACTGCATGCACCTCATCCAGGAGTAATTTAGCCAGTCATACCACTGCATGCATACAGAATGGGGGCCGCTAGAAGTGTTAGCCGCCGATACGAGCTGAGATGTGAACCAGAAGGCAGCCCTCTGGTGTGTGGTGAACCCGAGGAAAAGGCCATGGTTGTCGTGGGAATTACTGGGGTGCGAATGGTTCAGCTCCCTGTCCTTCTCCCCTTTTTTTGCAGTGCCAACAGCACCCCCGCAGAACGTGGAGGCCAAGGCTCTCAACTCGACCACCGTCAAGTTCACATGGAACCCACCTCCGCAGCAGTTCATCAACGGCATCAATCAGGGCTACAAGGTTAGCATCAGCCGTCGACCAGGCTTTACAGACTGTCCTCCGTGGATGCCCTCTTCTCATGTGTGACCATTGGTGAGGTGAACGCTGGTTTGGGTGAATGAGTATTAGCTTAGCATCGGGTATCGCTGCCTCTGAGTCCAAGGTTGTTGAGAGTTTAATGATACTTGCTTTTTGAACTCAGAGGCCTGCACTGGTCACCACTACCTGTGTACTTTGTCCATTTTGGAGGATTGGAAACAAATTTCCTGAAGTTATAGATTCTTCATAGGTACATTATATGTAACTGAAATTTTGATCAATGTGCATTGTCTGTGTTAAACATAAATAACGTTTCTGAATTCAAACTAAAGCCTGGCTAATAACATACCCAAACCAAAGAAATATAAATTCAGCATCAATGAAGCACTAAATGCAAGTTAACATATGCAATCTGAAAGAATAATAACATAATCCATTGTGATAAAACAGAAGAAACATCTGATACAGTACCTACTGCCAGAGATGATGGACCAGGTGGTTCACAGGGGATATTGGTATTGCAGTGATATTGGGTGTCTTGCTCTGTACAGCCATGTTGAGTGTGTTGCTGTGACACAAAGAACACCTGTGCACGTTGGTGATTTTTGGCCACACCCCCACCCTTCCCCGTCAGCCATGTTTGAACGTGTTTTGTTCTGGCAGCTCCTGGCGTGGCCGGAACGGTCACCCGAAGCTGTTACCGTGGTGACCATCACCCCAGATTTCCACGGCGCTCGTCACCTTGGTTACATCAGTGGCCTCAGGAAATTCACGTGGTACCTGACGTCGGTGCTGTGCTTCACCACGCCGGGAGATGGGCCCAGCAGCCCTCCACAGATGGTCCAGACCCACGAGGACAGTGAGTACCAGGCCTTTGTGCTGTATGCAGTGTTACCGGAGGTTTGCAGGTTTGATTCCCACCCAAGAAACTGCTTATAAAGTTATATCAAGGAGTGCTTGAGCGGACACGCAGGCTAACTGTTGTGCTAACAGAATGGAGAGCCAGCTTAGACAAAAGAATTAGGGATTATTTATCCATCCATCCATTATCTATATCCACTTATTGCTGGTCAGGGTTGCAGGGGGTGCTGGAGCCTATCCCAGTGTGCATTGGACATAAGGCAGGGAAGGGATTATTTAATGTTAGCTAACATGCATTTTTAAATCATCAACATTTTTGTGACATAAATAAACATAATTTTTTTTTAATATGTAATCTGTTGAATATTCCATTTCATCATTGAAACTTAAGCAAACTTTTGGAGAAAAACGTAAATATTGCCGATTGTATTTAACAGTATATGTGTCTGATTTCAGTATTTTGAATACTGTCATTATAAAAAGTATATGAAAGTATCTCATTGATGGTACAAAAACTCTATAATTCAAAAATTTGAAAATGTAATGACTAAAGTTTTTCCACTTTTTTTAACTGCATGATTCAATATGTTATGAATTTTCTGCTTCTCTTCCACTCATCCAATGTCCCGAGGCACACGGCCAAAATGTCCCACTGCTGTGCGGAATACAAACAGGGGTGCAGATTTTTAACTGGTAGAGATCACGTTTCACACTGTAGTTTCACTTCCTGGACCTTCGGAAGACATCTAGGGCTCTTTGTTGGAAGTAGTACTCGGGGAAAGAGACTGATTGGCAGTGGTGAACATATATAAATTTGTGCTTGCTTGTTTTGGATGTCCGGTCAGACACTTTTCCAGGGTTTTATTTTGCAATGTTGTTCTATGTAATTATTTTAAGTTGTTCAGCAAAGTTGTTCTAGGTAACCTTGAAAATAATATCAAGTTTTGACACGCAAGTATATGTTCATATGCATGTGTGGATAATGTATATTACAGAGAGTAAATTGTAAATCTAAAATAAGTGGCACAGTTACTGTACCAAACCACTAAAAATGAAAATGTCTTCATCTGGTGTAGTGCCCATGTTTCATAGCCATGTGCTGACAGCAGGCTGTGTGTGCGGTGTCATCGGAGATCTTACCGGATAAGGAGTGATTAAGCTGTTTTTGAATGCATCCTTTCAGGTATATGCTGTCAGTCCATTAAGAGGGAAATTCGCTTGGATGCCTGACGTTGACGTGACGTGATTATGTTCATAAGCATATTGCTGTGATTATTTTCTGAATATCTGCCCCATAAATAAATTGGGGGCAGCTGTCTCAGTTGGTTAAGCTTAATTCGCTGCTGAAATATTGTTCTGAGCCCAACCTTAATTAAACAACCAATTCATCTCAATCAATTCTTTCTTGATTGTGTTCACAAATTGCCTTGAAAGAGCACAAATGAGTGGAATAAGATGACAAACAACTTCCATTTTTTCATCACTTTTTCGTTTGTTGGTTAGAAAATTCCCCTTCATTTACTCTGTTTTTCTTCAAGTACAGGAAAAGAAAACTGTGGAAAATCATTTACCAGCTCAATGAAAGCTAATTAACTGAGCTCAGTTGGAACCAAAAGATCGCATGCAGAGTACGCCCAGAACTAGGGTTGAAATGCATTGAGGTGCAAAGAAATGCCATAAAACTGTTGTTTCCTTGGGATGACAGTTCATTGGTTATGTTAGACTGCTCAGACTGCATTTTGGGCTGATCGGTTTGTGTTCTTGTTCTGGTTCCAGAACCGGGCCCGGTGGGTCACCTGAGCTTCACGGAGATCTTGGACACCTCTCTGCGGGTCGGCTGGCTGGAGCCTGTGGATAAGAACGGCGTGATCACAGGTCAGGCGTTCGCCGGCGTAGGAGGCGGGGTTCAGCCTCCTTCCTGTTTCATGACGGGCAGCTGGGGTTGACTGCTCTGTAAACCGATTCATCTCCAAACCTCATCAGCCCAAGTACTGTCTACTGGTAACAGGCCGAAAACTATATTCTGCCGCGCATACACCCGAACTACAGCCCACCGAACGCAACCCGAAATCAACAACGCACTGCAAATCGGTCTTACCTATGTACATTCACCTGCAAGCAGATCTAAACCGCATCCCAAAATGAACAGGCCTTCAACCACAGCCCTCTGCGAAAAGGCGGTTCTCTTGCAGACGAGGCTGCTGGTTGTCGTACGCTGTTAGACTCTGTTGAGTCTACGCTGCTGGCAGGTATCTAATTTTCCCTTTCATTGCTTCACTCTTCAGAGATATTACTCTGACATGTTTACCTTTGAGAGGGCTCTTGTAAGTGGCTCATTTGTGTCTAAGCTCTTCATAACGTATTACTTCAGTCTTCACACTTAAGTATAATTTCCCCTCGTATGCATGTTTTTAACATCAGGGTCATTAACTTCCGCGTCTTGAAGTTGAAGCAAAAGCGTGTATTTCGGCTGAGGTTTTTTCTGCATCAAGGTTTCCTGTTTCTTAGATTGTGTTTTTAAGGAAATATTTTAGGGCCCATCATGCATTAGTTTGTCAACATTTCTTTTAAAATGTTCACTGTTTTCATTTGTATGCTGTTAGGAGATGCTTGTATTATTACAGTTTGACTGCGTAGGGGGATAAATGTGTTCTTTGATGGATGGGTTGTAAGAAAATGAAAGAATGGGAGTGACACTTGGACTACTCACTGCGGTAAGCTGACGAGTTGCCGTCAGGAAACGATAAATCAGACAATTTAACTACGGGAAAGTCAACCGAACCCCACTTAGAGAAAGTTAGGCGCGGAGCATGTGTTTCTCCAACCGGAGAAAAATGAAGCCGGCAGCCCATTAAGAGCCCAAGAGCCACGAGAGAGGAATGAATGTGGCGGTCGTAGATTAAACTGAAATGATTGCAGATAGCACCCGTTGTCGCCAGCACACACTGCGGTGTTTTCCGTGTAACACCAGGCGTATTTGTTTCTTGTGGAGACTCCCGGTGATTTACGATCGGCCAGCCACAAAAGGACAGTTGGCAATTGGGCGACTGCGGGGGCGGGGGATGGTGGTCCATTCTGGGTCAAACCGCAAATTACACGGAACCTGTGCTGGCCATTGGCTCTGCTTAGACACTGTGTGGGTGTGGGATCGAGGATCCAGGGAAACTCACTGCTGTGACATTGTGCACCGATTTTCTGCCATTAGAGCTGGTAATGGAGGTCCTGCTTAAAAAAGTTTCTGCATGCCTCCCAAAGGAATTCAGTTCAGCTGCCTTTTTATTTTCCATCTGAAAACTGTACTGCAGAGACCGATAAGGAGAATTTAAATGGAGTTCCCTGTTGGCAGTGGCTAAAGGCGGCAGTCTGATCACTCACTTTGGATTCTCCACCCTGGGTTCCTCAGTAAATGTGCAATATTTAATTTCACACAAAAATCTGTTTTTCAAATCATAATGACACATTAAAGTTTTCTCTTAACACTTCTTTGAACAGGGAAGGTTGCTGCACATTGTACCAAGCTCAAACCATACCATTACAAATATATTAATATGTATTTCGTGCAGCCAGAAACATTCTCTGAACCTTAATTTTTCTTTGGAATACCTCAGAGGTGAGCCTGAAGAATTGGTTTTGCTTTTGCTTGCAGGCTACCTGGTTTCTTGGGAGGTTCCGGGAAAGAACTCCTCCCGGGTGTCACGCACGCTGGCCAACACCACCCTGGAGTACAAGGTGACCGGGCTCACCTCCCTCACAACCTACACCCTGGAAGTGGCGGCCATGACAGAGGCCGGGACGGGCGCCGTCACATCCTCCACCATCTCCTCAGGGGTCCCCCCGGGTCAGTGCTCGTTCCGTTCAGAATCGGTCTGGCAGGCATGGGAACTGCATGTCCGGTCATGTGATCTCTGATGTTCTTTAAATTATTCAGTAAAAGCACAGATGGGGGAAAAAAGACAAAATACTTTGAAGAGACAAAACTAATATAAAAATGCTGCACGAAAATAATCTCAACATAACAAGTAGTTTTATTGCTGCCAGAGTAATGATACAAGTTCATGGAAGCACAATGCCAATTTAATATCTAATGATCATTCACCTCTGAAAGACAAAGGTCCTCCTCCTCCTTTGCTAGTTAGTACTTTAGAGGAAGTGTATTCACTGGGTCCATTTTACGCATTCAGCCATGTAAAATGTGGTTAGCAAGTCTTATTTTAAATTTAGCCTGCGTACACATCTTATTTTTTCTAGACAACTTTATCCAAATGCAACTCGCCGGTGAAGACGGTATCAGTAGGCACTCGCCTGGCAGGCGGCAGCCCCTTCGCGCCGTTTGCAGATCAGCCTTGAATATGAATAATGATCTTTTAAGATGGCATTGTCTTTATGGCAGCTGATAAGTTGTTTTTCTTGCTCGGTCATGAATCAAGCTTCGCGGCGGAGTAGTGTTCATTTAAGCTAGCTTAGAGGCGCGGCGTTGCTGGAAAATGACAAATGTGTGGCTGGCTAACAGCCAGGCTGGCGCCATTATCCCGCGAATATAATGTGAAAGGAATGAGTCGGAGAGCTGCGAGGCTGCCGCAGTTTTAGGGAATTGAATTTCACTTTCAAGGAATAGTTTAATCCGAGTTCCAAAAAGAAGGGATTGTGCCTGGAGACTTCAAGGCCAAGTCATTTTAGTTGAGATTTTAACTAAGTGCATTTTAAGTAAATGCCTGGCGAAGTTACAGCTAATTGTGAGTCCTTGTATGCCATTTCTGCATTGACAAAGAACAGTAAAGTCAACATGCTCTTTCTTTTGAATGGAACCATGTACTCTGCACCATAGTGTTTTTTTCCTCAATATGAGTTGTTCTCTTATTTAGAGCTTCCTGGAGCTCCATCAAACCTTGTGATTTCCAAAATAAGCCCCCGATCGGCCACGCTCAAGTTCCGTGCTGGGGACGAGGGGAAAACATCGATCTCCAAATGGATTGTGGAGGGGCAGGTTAGTAGATTTGTTTATTTTAAATGCTTGCGATCTCCTCTGTGGTAATTCATGATGTGAAAGAGGAAATCACAGAATGTACCTGAAGGTAAAGAAGTGGAAATGGGTAAAGATTCTGCAGTGGCCTTTGGCCCTTAACTAGAAAAAACCTTTAAGAATTACAATAAACTGTCTGTATTTATTCAATAAACAATTTGTTGACTAACAAATAATAATGAATGCAAATTTTTCTTTATAAATATCAGTTCCATCTTCAGCACTTAAAAAAAGTAACTTGACAAATAATATTTTATAATAAATATTTGTATTCCTGCTTAGTTTTAAGATAACATTTAGGACAAATGTTGACTAAATCCAGACCATATATATGAAATTGGTGGTCACTGAAGTGAAACTGTGACTTGTCTGGAAATGTATGTTTCCGAATCGGGTGGAAAACCAGGAAAAAACTTAAAATAGTTTTCTGCACTTCTTAATTTATTCCAAGCAGTATTCCCATGGTCAGTGATAGATAACTCAGTTTTACTCTTCAGAATGTAAATGGATACATTCAAATGAACTCCATTGTTAAATTCAAATCAGTGTTTCATTAATTCAGGTTTTAATATGCGGTTTAGTCAATGGTCTTTTGATTCTTTCTAAAATATCAAAGAAGAATATGGATGGAATTTTTTAGTTAAGAAATAAGCGAATGCCTATTTAAATATGCTAGCTTTTGGTATAAAAGTTCATATATGGGGATATATGCATATTAATGTACTTTTTTCAGAACCATATCTTCGTACTTGCTGAAGAGGTAGGGTGAACTACATAACCGAAACTGTGCAGATCTAATCAAGGAAACTGAGTGTAAACAGCATAGTCTATAACAACATATGTCACAATGCATAGCTCATAACACCAGGATGTACAGGGCTGAGACATGACACTACATCAGGTTATTCAACTGCTTCTTCCTGGGAACAGAGTCTTCTCAGATAGAGAGAATCAAAGGTCCATGTGTATGGCAGGCCACGTTTGGCCCACTGGTCACCAGCTGGACGGCCATATATTACATGTTTCATGCTCCACTAGAGCAGGAATTCTAGCTGCTGCCTTCTGCACAGCGAGAGCACCATTTACTTTATTGATAGTTGTTGATGTCAGTTGATGTCATCTGTTTTTATGTGATACTGTAATGTGATCTAAGAGGTCAGAGGAGGTGCCATGATATCTGGTACAAAAGTGCTTTATTCAGTTCAAGTTATACTTGGTGGTTTGCCCCTAGCCTTCACCGGGTAAAAAGGTTTCATTTTTGACGGATGTCATGGCCGAGGTTTCGTTACGAGGATCGATAGACATGTAGCGCGATCTCACACGTTCAGTTATCTTGAGAAATTATGCATGAACAAGCAAGGCATATTTATGTTCTGCAGTGGACCAGTTAGTCTCCAGCTGTGGACCACGTGTGGCCAGATGTTTTTCCGGTTTTAAATGGTTACACCACAACATTGTCCATTTATGTACAACATTAATGGCATGTAAATTCGGTATAGGGGTGTTTTGGTCAGTGTTTCTGTCTTTGATGACAAGTGGCAGGGCAGCTGCCAGATCTCTAGAATATTCTTTTAATGCATCCAAACTCCCCTGAGAGTAGCATGGAAATAAAGCTTTTATGCATACAGTATATACCCTATGCAGTTCTGAAAGAGAGGAGGCTCAGGTTTTAGATTTTTTTTACTTCTATGGGGCTTTTTTAATGGGAATTGGCTCTGGACCATTGGCACTGTTACCGGAAAAGAATTCCCCGCACTTTAATCAGAAATTGCTTACTCTGAACTTTAATACAATAAGGGTGATATTGCCCTTCATTTCAGTATTATCATAATATTTCTCTTTAGATGACCAAGTTATTGGGCAGCCACGGGCAAAATTTCCCATGAAAATCAAATTTGACATTGCCTGGAAAATAATGGCTTGGGAGATTAGGATTCATTGTTTTGAGTTTCATAACGCTTTCTATGAATGGCCCTTGAGAGGAGCTGTATAATGCCTTCGTAAGCAGCCTGCGAATGACAGAGTAATGATGCGTTAGCATATTGTTTCCTATTATTAAAGGACAAACCATTGCGTAGCTCTTCTCTTTTGTTTTTATTCAGTTGCAGGAGGATGCTAATGCGTTTCCTCATTAAATTTCGAATGCACGTGTGTCGTATGGAGGAAAATCGGTTATTTTCATTCAACTCCCACTTTAATATATCTGGAATTTGTAAGTGTCTCGCCGAGGTCTTGTTTAACACTGTTTCGGTATATTGTATGCAGTTTGGGGTCAGGTGGGGGAATTCTACTCCCTCTTTAATCTTTACGCTGTCACCGGTGGCACTGAAAGGAATTGCGCTCCGAGTTCCTTCAATCCGCTGCTCGGGCTGCGCGGCGCGACGTGTCCGCGAGCTTACAGGAGGCTGTTTTGGAGTGGTGTCGTTCGCCGTGACAAAAATACCTTTCCTGGAGAAGTTCAGTCACCGGCGGGTTTTCTGTAAGTGACGAGCGCGGCGACAGATGGGGTGCGTGGGCCCTTTCCCTCCACGGCGAAGGTTGGAACTTCACTGGAGTCGTGTCGGGTTTGTAACTTTCGGGTTTGACGCCAAGACCGAGGGGAGCCGAGCCGGCGGGGAAACGCAGCGCGGGAGACGAGCCTCTGTAGGCGGCGTGTGATTCGCCGCTGTGAAAAACGGCACGCCCTTTATTTTTCCACACTTGGTGTTTGCCACGGATGCTTTTGAATCCTCTGGCCTCTCCAGTAATGCCGAATGCCAAGGCCCCAATTCAGAAGCTTAGGATGGAGAATAGAGTCATGGATAAAAACACTCCGCTTGTACAGCCATGGCTACATACAAATTTTAATGCAGCTTTTGTAAGTCCCCTTGATCAAAATCATCTGCCAAATACTTGAATTGTTATTTGTACAATTTTTATTTAGTGAATAAAAAATGGTAGCACTTAAGTACCGATGTAAACTTGCTCAAAAGTGTTGGGGCACCACATGTGGCCAATAATACGGCCTGTATGCTTTCTGGCATGGAGTCCCTGGCACAGAGAATTCTACAGAAGGAACACGACACCTCTCTTCCACGAAACGCAGTCAGCTCCGGCTTATTTGAAGGAAGTTGAAAAGGCTGTGTCACGCTCGGCTCCAGAATTTGCCATAAATGCTTGATTGAGTTCAAACCGGTTCACTGAGAAGGCCGTGACATATTATTAACACCAGTGTCTCGCTCCTGGAACCATCGAATGAGTGCTTGCGCTCTGTGGATGGGAGACTGAAAGACTCGTCTTAAAGGGCACCGTCCCTGCAGGAAAATAATGCTGTGGGTTCTGTACAATCACTTCCCATTGCATTAACATTGTATTATACATCACTTTGCATTATGATTGACATTGACCACGCTCTCTAAGGGTGTGACGCGTTCTCTCTGTGAGCCGGAACCTGATTAAACCAAGTCAATGTGTTGTCTCCTACAGCACAGTATCCCTATCTCTGGTGATGAGTGTGCACCCAAACCATGCCAGTAAGAGGCACATCACACGGTTAATGAAACGCCAATAACCTTCACTGTCAGTCCACTCTTTCCTCATTCTGTTCACAGCCCGTGTTGCACGTGTCTCCATGCCCGCGGCGCGTATCGTTTCTGCCGGCCCCAGGGCAGAGCTAGGCTTCATAATCATTCCATAAAGAGGGTCACGCCCCGCGGTCCCCCGCTACCGCCGCCGCTGCTTTAGACCGGAAACAAAGAGATCCTGGCGTCCCTCGAGTGCCGGTGTCCCGGGGACACCGATGGGATGCGGTGCAGCCGGAGCTGCTCTGCGGAGGGTGGTGCTACTTCGTGGGGCAACGGGTTCAACACAGCGAGCTAAAGCTCGGCCACTGCGGCCCGGTGTTCATTACCTCAGGGAGCACAACTAGAGTGATAAAGGAAAAGACCTATAGACTGAGCACCCTTTTTGCCTTTAATGACGTCAAAGCGGACATCGAAGAAAAGACAACTGTAGGCATTGCTGATGTCATTTAATTTTTTTGGCGGATGCTTTATCCAGGAGGGTTTCCACAGCACAAGTGGGGAATACATTTCTAAGCAAGGGTGTGCTGTATAATCCAAAAAGGTTCAGTCTGTGTAGGTTTTTCAGTATTCAGAAGAAACAAATTATTTCATGATTGTATGTTTTAATCTTACTGTATTGCGTGAAATTCTCAGATATATACAAGATTTTTTCATATTTTACCAGTATCTAAAGGGTTAAAGTATTTAAAATGCTTATATGACCTCTGTTTGGCCTATATTAGGCAGCAAAGGCTAGTGAGTTGGAGGAAACAGTAATATGAGTGAATATGCCTTAACCTGGAAGTCATGGATGGGTCCAAGTCCAAGCCTTCTAGACGTGCCAGATGACAGGGAGCATTTCCATTGGCCCCTTTAATGGATCTTAACCAATGGCTGTCTCTCCCTAAGGTGGGCAGCATCAGCGAGGATGAGGAGTGGAGGATTCTGTATGAAAAGGAGAATGAACCAGATGCTCAGGTGCTGGAAATCCCCAACCTTACACCCTTCACTCACTACAGGTAAGCATGCCATATCCTGGAAACTGCTCAGTCCCCTCTTTTTCACCCTGTGATTAAAGGTGACTTAATAATTTCAATGTAGTGCGGATTACTGGAGGAAGACTACAATATTACAAAAGCGCAGTCACTTTTGTCAGTTTGTTAGTCTCTTCTTGCCCATTTCCTAGAAGGAGGTACAGTTTAAATGCTTCTGTAAGGCTCTGTCTGATAGCTGTAACAAAGCAAAAGCCTGATAGTTTGCCAGCCATTCATGATGGGATTTGACAGAGGTAATTGTCAGTGCAGAGTGTATTTCTTGGACAATAACTTGTTCTAGATTATATCTTTGTGCTGAGATATAAAATAACGAAGATAACTGAAGCCCTAAGACAGGTCTCTATTATGTGTTGAGCACGGCAATTGCCTTTCATCAGATTAAGTCTGGCCACAGCACAAAATGTACCGTAAAGACCCGCACACATTTTACTCTCAAACTGTACTTATGCAGAGTGCAATCTCGTCTGTGCGCGTCTACGACCGTTTCAAATTTGGCTCGATTCCAACACAATTCTCAGCGGCAGCCCCTGAGAGTAAAATTCAACAAATGGATGTGATCCCCTGTGTATCTGTGGGGGTCCAGGTTCCGGATGCGTCAAGTGAACATCGTGGGTTCCAGCCCCACGAGCCAGCCCTCCCGCGTGATACAGACCCTGCAGGCACCCCCAGACGTGCCCCCCGGTAGCGTGACTGTGCGTACGGCCAGCGAGACCAGTCTATGGATGCGATGGATGGTGAGCGATCAAACTATACTTTGTGATTTCATCACGAGACCAACACACCATGATCTCAAACTTGGTCCAAATCACTATGATCTGAGTTTCTGCCAAAAATACCAGGTCCTAAACTTCAACCTAAAATAATAGTCTCAAATTTAGACAAAACAACATGAACTCAAGCTCAGTACGTCACACCATGGTCTCAACCTGACCCAAGCCCACTGAGGTCTCAACCCAAAACACCCTCACTTTAAACCAAGGGTTTGCAACCTTTTCTCATCCATGTATCAATGAGTGAATTTTCATTTCCGTCCACATGCCCAGGACTTTGTTAGTCTGATAAAACTCTTCGGCCTCTTCCAGGCATGATGCGGGAATTATTTGCTGTGAACAATTTGTGCAGCAAAATTCATTTTACTCACATAAAAGTAAACTATGAAGAATAGCCTCAAGTCAACGAGGTGAAGTACGCTCTTTGCTTAACAAAGCCTCCATCCTGCAAATACGGTGAGGTGAGATTCCTGCCTCTCTGAGCTACTGCTAAATTGAAAGGGTAATGTCACCACAGAGATCTTGGGTTTACCAGACACATCACATCATCTGGTGAATAATGGAGTACTTTTGAAGAGGAGCTCTGAAAATGAGAACTAGCATTTTTTTTCTCTTTCTTTCCGTGTTCAGCCAAATCCAGCTAAATTATTCAAGATGTCCTTTCATATAACAACTCTTTTGACAAGGAGGCCCATGCAAATAGCTGATACTTCAGGTTCTGCTTCAAAGGAACAATTGCATCCTGCTATCACTCGGTTTTGTTAAAGAAATGTCATTATAGTGCATACACTCCATTGAGTGTGATGCGCTGTAGTCTTGGCCGAAAATTGAATTTTAAGATTTGAAGCTCCGGTTTGACGAATTATTTTGGTTTTTGGACGGCGGCCAGACAGAGTTCCTCGCCTGCTCAGAGATGAAGGATTAGAAAGCGCGTTTGTTGGTTTTGTTCATTGTGTTCATTGCTGCAGAAAAGGATTCACTTGAAACGGAAGGAAAAAATAACGAATCTCGAAGATTAATTTCACACTTTAATTGCTGACAATTTAACCATTTTTTGTCACCTTAAATTACATACTTGTCTGGGCCGTGTCTCACTTGCTCCTTGGCCCTACAGATAGTGAATGCAGAGTAGAGTTATAGCAGGGTACTCCAGGGTTGAAGGGTGTGGTGTGAGCAGAGGTCTGAAGATGGCTGCACTCTCCTCTGTCTTCTTCCGCCCAGCCATTACCTGACTCCGAGTACAACGGGAACCCGGAGGGCGTGGGCTACCGGATCAGGCTGTGGCGGGCGGAGTCGCAGGGCGAGACCCGGGTCCACGTGGTGAGCGACAGGCTGGAGAGGGAGATCACCCTGGAGGGCCTGGAGGAGTGGACCGAGTACCTGCTGCAGATCCAGGCCTTCAACTCCATCGGCCCCGGGCCCTGGAGCGAGACCGTGAGGGGCCGCACGCGGGAGTCGGGTAGGGGAAGCCGACGACTGTGTGTACGTGTGTGTAGTGGACACGCGCGTGAACACACACATGCATGCACAAACACAAACACGCACACACAGGCATGCACAAACACAAACATGCACACACACGCATGCACAAACACAAACATGCACACACACGCATGCACAAACACAAACATGCACACACACGCATGCACAAACACAAACATGCACACACACGCATGCACAAACACACACACACGCAAATACACACATGCATGCATGTGCACGCACACGCGCAAACACACACGTATGCACATGCACACGCACTCACACTTTTGTTTCACCATTTAGAAACTTTTGGAACTTTTTTATACACAGTCTCTCCATTTATAATATGGGACAAATAAAAAGCAATATAATGTTTGGGACAAATTACTTCACAAGCATTTATTATTAGTCAGGCATGTTCATTTGTGTCTTTTTGTAGCTATGTGAGAGCTTTCGATATCTGGTCTTGATTCTAGGCTTTGGAACGCTCATTAATCAGAAGGAGAGCACTGCTGAGCTCAGTAATTGCAAATTTCATCAAGATCTTCTAGACCAGTAGATGCAAAACAACCCCATAACATCAAGTTTCATCACCGTAGGTCAATATAAGTTCTCAGCATACGTATTCAGTTCTTCAGCTTCTGCCTTACATGTTTTATGCAACATTTTATTCTCATCTTTATCAAGGGTACATCTTTGTCAGTAATTTGCAGGTCACTGTACATGTGCACACACATACAAACTCCTGAGCATACCTTCAGATACGCACAGGCCAGGACTCACACAGAAATATGAACTTGTTTCCAAAGGGTGCCTGGTGCCTCTCTTTTGCTTGCTTTCACTCTCTCTCTCTCTCTCTCACTTTCACACGCCCTCTCATTTTCTGTCTCTAAACGTCTCTCTCTCTTCCTATCCGTCTTTCTCACGCACATTCCCGTGCTCTGTCTTTCACACACACGCTCTCTGTTGTTGTCTCTTGCTCTCTATCTCTCTCTCTCTCTCTCTCTTCCCCCCTGCCTTGCATCATAACTCACTGTGAAAGACCACCCACTGCGTCTCCTCCTGGCACCTGTATGAATTAATTAAGAATGACGGAATGTGGAAGCAGGAGCCAGGTGATCTGTGAAATCCGTCTGAGGCGTGTCGCCAAAGAGGAAAATCTGTGGGGACGGGGACCTTGAGACTAATCCAATTTGGAATATCATAAAGTTCAGGGAAATGGCTCGTTTGTCTGAAGGTTGCTTAAATTTCCGCCCTTCAGGGCACCTGCCAATTTCCCGCCTTGGACTGCTGTTTACCGCTCTCGTGGATAATTGTCTCTTTCTTTACATTCGCTTTAATATCGAATCCCTTGTGTCTTAATTAAATATTCCATTAGGAAGCCCTCAGACAGAGAAAGTCCTGCTTGGTAATGTGTTTACAGAGCTGTAGGTAATCACATCCAGAGACACTGTTGTGTTTACTGATTTAAAATCATGCGGCTGGAACAGAATGGATAGAAGTCTCCCGTCACAGACATATGCTTGAGCTAATTGAACTGCACCTTTTTCTGTCCTGAAGTTTGTTTAAGGAGAATAAACATGTTCCATTTTGTAGCGCCTCGCACAAAAATCCACAAGTTCAAAACAGGAGGTCTGTTTATGTAATATCAGATAATACTCATTGACCACTGAAAATACCTTGACTCAAACTGAAATAATTTTTTTTAAATGAATAAATACACATGCTCAGAACTTAACTGTCATCATTTTTGTTTTGTGTTGAGCTAATTGTAGTCCCAATATTTAAAAGTGGGACATGATAAATTTTAGATTTTTCTGTTTGTTCGGTCCCATGTATGTCCTGAAAGAGTGTTGTTTAGATCCAGAAGTCCAGAAACAGGGAAATGAACATCTGGAGCTTTCCTATTTTGGTGAAAAAGGTGGATTTTCAGTCGGTCAAAATGTTTGTTATAGTATAGTGCACTTTTTTACATAGCAAAGCACTGGGGCACTCAATCTGAAAAACCTACAGAACTGCATTCAACCCACGTGGCCTAAAGTTTGACTAGCTGATAAATAGAAATAAATGATTCATGAATTGATCAAATAAATGTGTTTATTTCTATTTCTTTGATTATTAAATGTGTTTGCATTTATTGGATGTCTGGGGGAAAAAAATAAATGAGACATTCAGTCTGTAGGACGGCCAACACTTGAGGCACGAACTAAAGGCTGCAATAATTGCCCATAAATCAGCCAGTGTCGCCTTTGCTTCCTTTTCATTTCCTCCTACAAGATTTCCGCAAATAGGCCTCATTTTCCCAGAACCCTCATGGGGCTGAGAATAAAACTAAGAAACAAAACATTCTAGTAACCCTGTTTGCAACCGCTAGCTTCGCCATCGGTAATCAGGAAATGATTCCCGCCTTCACAAATCGCCATTGAACGGCATGTGGGTGATTCGACTGCCCGATGAGCCTGGGAAACAGTTTTTGTGTCTGTTTTTTTTTCTTTTTTTGGGCAGGGGTAGCAGTAAGCCAGTGCTTGCGCCGTCCCTTCAAAGCCCTGTTACTAATGATGTCAGCTCCCCTGCGCTGTGCCTGCCATTCGGCAAACTGTGGTGGGAGCCAATCCCAGTTTTAACACACGCGGCAATTAGGGCTCCATTAAAGCGGCGGGGCCCCGGGTTATTTGGAATTCACGACCCCCGTTTCCCACCTCCCCCTTTCCCACAGTGCCGTCTGGGGCCCCTGAGAATGTGACGGCGGAGGCGGTGAGCTCCACGGGGATCCTCGTCTCCTGGGGGCCCGTGCCAGAGCAGGAGCAGAACGGGCACATTCTGGGATACAAGGTACTGGATTCTGGACCTCACACGCCTGGTTTTAGAAGCGAATCCATGCCCCTTTTTCAATATGATTAAGGGGAAAGGTGCAGCTGCTGGGTTCTGATGTCAGATTAGCATTTTTGTCGAGCCCAGTTACTGCATTTGTCTATACCTTTCTGAACAGCAGCCGCTTCGAAAGCGTTGTTGTGGGGCCTCTGTTTGGCTTCAGACCACGACCGTGCCATGCTGACCATAATTAGGTAACTGCAGTTCACCTGGGTCATCGCCTGTTCAAATCTTTTTAAAAAAACATTGTATTTTTTTGTATTTGTATTTTTTGCCTGGCATTTGGACTTTTTGTATGCTTTAAAAATGCATTAATCCTGCATTATATGACCTCTGTGATGGGTTTTCAAAAGTTGGATTCAGTTCTGTGAAAATGTATTTTAAATGACACTTGTTGGACCCTCATTACATGCCACTCCTCACAATGGATCCATATTTGATGACACCAGTATTTCAGTATATATTTGGCATATCTGACCTTTGCCACTCAGTAGTTAGAATATTTATGAGTCTGCTGTGGTCACAGGGTTCTGCGTTTTTTAGATGCAAAGCACCTCATGCACCTGACTTTCACTCACATACTCGCTCACTGATGTTCAGCTGGTTGAAGATTCTGTACCAGGGTGAGCTGTTAGCACTGATTGTGGTTCACATCGATGACACTGTGTGTTGTTTTGCAGGAAAAGGGCTAAAATGCCAGGAAAAAATACCCTGCGTTCTATAAACGCAGATATTCCGAGGTCTTCTTTTAACGATTACAACAGGGGGTGACCCAGACTTAAACCACAACAAATCACTCCTGTTTCTTTGAACCAATTGTCTTTTTGTGTCTGACATTTGTGTTGTTTATTGATAACTACATTTACGCAGCCATTGGAAGCATTGCCAGATTTAAAGAGAAAGCACTTAATTTGAAAGAAGCCAAAAACAAAAAGTTGTCACGCTCTAGCTTGCTTTCTCAACATGAGTAAATTAACAGAGATATTGCTCCTGGGGTTTAATAATATTAGCCTGTGTTCCAAAAATTACTTTTGATCAGAATGCAAAAATATTATTTGTAGTATATTTTATCCTGCTAATCCAGCTATTTCATTTCTTTTTCAAGTTTCATAGTAAAATTGTGAATGGCATACATTATTGTGCAAAAGTTAGAAACAACTCTTTTCATTTATTCAATCATCCAGTCAAATCTGCCATTGAGTGCAATTTTTTTTCAGCGCCAGACAATAATGCAGGAAACATATATTTTACAGAAAAGCCTCCACCACTTCATATATCAGATGTATGAGTACTTGTCCACTCTTTCTTTTGTGTACCTTACTACCACTTTATATATTCTATCCGATCAATAAACAAGTTTCAGCTGTGTCCTCCCAACAAAAGTTGTTACCAAAAGTGTCAATGACATTGTTAGAACCTTTTGCCTTCAAAGGTGACTTGAATATTTAAACAAACAACTGCCCAAACACTGCATAAAGAAGGTGAAAGTCAAAGGAAAATAAGTGAAAAAGTAGGAGTTTCCAAAACTGGAGTTCCGACGATTATTGCAAAGTTACAAAGAAAATGGGCCTTCTAACAACCGTGCAAGAACTGATAGACCAGCAAAACTATCACCATTGCAAAAAATGGTATTTCTTTAGATCTGAGGAAATCCACAAGTGTTTCGGTCAGTCTTTCCTCTGGGAGAAGACAATTCAATACTATGGGTCTGTAAGGAAGTGCAGCTGTCAAAAAGCCACTACTGAGAAAAGGAAATAAACAAACGAGATGTACATTTGCACTGATACACTGAAACTGGACACCTGTGATGTGGAGTAAGGTTTTAGATTAGTCTAAATTTGAGATTTTTGGAAGTAAGAGAAGGCAGTATGTAAGCTGCCAAAGCAATGAAAGACTCTGAGCCATGTCTGCAACCATCAGTCAAACATGGTGGAGGATCAGTGAGAGTTTGGGGTTGTGTAACAACATCTGGGGTTGGTGATTTGCTTTTGATTGAAGGCATCTTGAATTCTGATAAATACAAACAAATCTTATCATGCAATACCTTCTGGACAACGTTTGATTGGCAGCAGATTCGTTCTGCAGCAAGATAATAACCCCAGGCACACTGCTGAAAAGATCATGCTGGTGTTCTCAGAACAATGGACTAGCCACCCCAGAGTCCAGACCTCCACATCACTGAATGTGTTTGGGATTACTTTGGTTGGTGAAGCAACTACTAAGACTGAACTTTGGAAAAATATCCTTGCAGATTTCTTTGAGAAACTCAAAGCAAGCGGAAGGGTGGACACACTAAATACTAAAAAAATTTGATGTTGTACGTAGTGTTGTTCTTGTGTTAAATGTTTGCTGAATCATTTTCTGACACTGAAAAGGAACTTGCACTTTGTGGCTGTTTTCACTGGAAGGTAAATAAGGGAAAGGGTGGTCTCCAACTTTTGCACAGTACTGTACAAATGTTGTGTTATTACTGTGAGTTGACATTTCCAAAGATGCATTCCATGGGCTAGCATGACCACTGGTAACTGCATTCATGAATGATCCGTTAAACATTTTTCAGTTAAGAGGAGTCTAAAGAAATGTTTCAGCCCATTGCCTTTGTTAAATGCTAATGATATTGCTTTGAGCTACTGTATATACTCCTGTTGTATCTTAAATGACTGAAGTAAGAATGCAGTCCATTTGTATTTAAATAGTAAGTACAAAATAAACTGAACTGAATGGAAAAATACATATACCCCAAAAGAGATGTTGCAAGTTTGAGATTTGTTGTAATCATGGCACATTTGGGTAAAGTACTTATTACTGGTACACTGAGAAATTCTCACTCATCTGCATTTTACAGGGAAACAAACAATAGTCACTACCAGATTGAGATAATCGAGGTTGGGGGTCAAACTCATTTCAATTTCATTTCTGGAAATTAATTTCAGTTCATAACTTGGAAAATGCCCTTGATATTTTATAGTTTTTTCATTAATGAATTTAATTTCAGATAATTTATTGAATTGACTAAATTTAAATGGAGTTGACCCCAATCCCGGAGGCCACATTTGGGTTCAGTGAGTTGCAGACTTCCTTGTAGCATTAAAAGGAACCAGAAAACAAGCCCACATTTTTTTCTGTTGTCCAGTGAATTTGTTCAAGTTATTGTCGGTAGGCTATCGTTGTTTGCAGGGCTTAACTTCTGTCATAGACAAACTTGCCGTTTTGCTTTTCTGCTTAAGTGAGGCAGAAATAATTCTCTCGATTTCTAGAAATGTCAGGATGCTGAAAATGATGAAACATTGTGAAAGAGCTGATATACAGGTTTTCTTTCTCCAAAAAAGTACACATGGATTTTCCCATAGCACCCCAGACAAAATGTGTCAAAACTTCCGCTGTTTTTCTAACTGCATCATGAATACCCTTTTAGAAATGCGCAACTTTGTTAATATATTTGTTGAAATTTTCATCCTAGGTGGGAAAGCAAATGTTTACAGAGTGAGGGAGAGAAAGGTGTGAAGCCAGCTTCTCTTTCACGTTTATATCAAATGCAATTAAGAGAAAGACAAGATTTATAAAAGCAGAATGGAGGAATATAACTAAGGGCATAACCTTGGTGTGAAGACCGGGGGGAGTTTCTATTAGTTTGTGAGCTGTGCAAATTGAATCAGCTTGGCCTTTGTAGACTGCAAGGAACTTGTGACTGGAAAATAACCAAGACTATGTTCTATGTCAGAATAATAATCACGTAGCTGCTTTCTGACAAATGGAATTAAGTTAATTGTACATATCATCACAGTGCTACTTGCGCACGAGGCTAAATATACACCATTAACAAAAGCCTGGGTAGTTATTAGCTGACTTGCTGTCATCCAACTCCAGCTTGCAAGCTTGTAGTGCCCCCTGGATTTGGAATCAGTTAGCATCCCAGGAACAGTCTGTGGCACAGTATGCAGGCATACATTAACAAATGTATTTGTTTTCATTTTTAATCAAATAATTAAAGTATTGAGTGGTGGACCATCGGCTGTCCTCTGATGCTACAAACTACTCAATCACAAAAGTCAGATGCTGCAATGCTTCCAGGAACATCGACCTAAAAAGAGGCTGGAACACTATTGTAAATGACATGCCCGTCGACCTTTAAATGATTTCTCTTTCTCTGGTTGAACAAGTCCATTTTAAGAACTAGTTTAGTATCGGTTTTGATAACTTGATGTGCATGTGAGGCAGGCACTCGTTCAGTGAGAGCTCAAGACAGGCGACTTTCTCAACAAGGGGAACATGACCTGCCGCAATCCCAAAATATGACTGAGGAATTCATTTATGAGTATTTCTGAGTATTGTGTGGGATAGGTTGCTATGTTACAACTATGCATATAACTAATTGTCTGTCAGCTGTATCGATCAAACCAGACTTTGAACCCTCTGATATAGCGGTATACATTTGAGTGACATATATTTAATGTCTTGTAAAAGCTCAATTTGAATTTTGTATGCTGTAAGTTGTAAGTTGTCAGCCAGTGATTTCTAATTAAATTTGTGCCATTTTATTTTCATGATGGTGTTGCTAATTGTGTGTGCGCATGTGTGTGTGTGCGTGTGTATGTTTGCGTGTGTTTGTGCGCGTGTCTGTGTGTGCATATATGTCTGTGCACGCATCTGTGTGTGTGTGTGCGTGTGTGCGCGTGTGTGTGTGTGTGTGTGTGTGTGTGTGTGTGTGTGTGTGTGTGCGTGCGTGCATGTGTGTGTGTACAGGTGCTGTACAAGGAGAAGGATTCAGACTCGGAGCCCCAGGTGCACCTGGTGAAAGGGAACCTGACGCAGTCTGTGCTTCTGCGAAACCTGCGCCGGTACGTCCTGTACCAGATCCAGGTGCTCGCCTTCACCCGCATCGGTGACGGGGAGCCCAGCAGCCCGCCGGTGCTGGAGAGGACTCAGGACGACGGTATGCCACCCGATCCATCTCCCGAAATTTCCCATCTGTGACTCACACAGGACTGTGCTGGTAAAGGAAAGGCTGCAGGGCTGTGTCCTCAAGGTCTACCTCTTCCTCAGGCACTCTGAACACCGAGCTAACCAGCCAGCAATATTTATTTATACTCCCCAGACCCGGCAGTTCATTTCCTCCTGTAGGGTCCTCTGCTCTTAAACTTAAGAAGCGTATGTTCTACTCTGCTGAAACCTACACTATAAGGGACATTCAATGAAAATAAAGAAATATTTTTGAAAATATTTTTGTTTTTGTCAGTGTTAGGTCAAAAAATTGAAATACTTAAACTTTTTTTCTGCTGGGTCTCAGGCGGTTATTGTGAAAATTGGGAAGATTTTTTTTTTTGACAGCTTTTTGATCTGTTGAAATAGCAGGTCTTTTAGCGCGCTTTTTCCACAGTGGAAATGCTCTCATCCACTACAGGTCGCCATGTGTCCCTGCCTGTCTCTTCTTTTTTCCTCCCTGTCAGAGCTGCACTCTACACTGCAACAATGGGAGTGTTGAAGCGATTAGAAATTCTATTGGCTCTCTGCAAGTGGATTTAAGTTCCCACCCCACCCAAGGCCTATTCCTTGGGTTCCCAAAATTTTAATTTTGTGTCTCTCTAAAACTGCCGCCCTTCAAATGGTTTAACCTACTATAGTCAATTCTGCACACATAAATATGTAGTTTTATGATCAGTGCACATCTAATATTATTAATAATATTTTAATATATAAAATATTCATAAAAGGGGCATCTTTTTATATTAAAATCTCTGGGAAGCTTTAAGAGTCCAATTCACAAATGCTTTAGCCAATGTACACAGCCACTCATAGCATTTAAGCAGTTGGGCCAAGCAATACACTCCCAGTATAAAAGACACCCAGTTTGCTTCCACATGACTCAGTGAAAGTGTTTTGTTTGTTCGTACGGCAGTTTTAGTAACTGGCCTTGGAAGGATGTTCCCTGGACATTATTTGCAAACACTTTCTCTTTCCCCCGGTGAAGTTGGCACTCTTTTTAAGGCTCTGGTGAAATGTGTGTGTTTAAAAAAAAACTTTGAATGTCATGAGATGGAAGTTCTTCCAAAAAAGGACGTCTGTGAGCTGTTTGTACCACCATCGTTTTTCTTGTCATTTTGAGCTGCTCAGTCAGCTATTGATTTTTACTGTACTGGTTTCCCTCACAGATTTCAGACTCAGTTCCAGGTTTTTTAATAATCTGTGGAATACTTCATTGTACACTATGTATGCTTAAGCAAACGATGTCATCTGTTGAAGGCTTTCCCTCGTGCAAATTTTCTGACGTATAATTACGGTAATTATGGTTTTGTTCACTTGGTTTTTATGTCAAATCGGAGCTTTAGCCTGCCACCCGGAAATTAACCACTCTGATTAAATATCTTAATAGGTCTTAATTTCTTTTCATCAGCAAGGTTTGCCGCAGTGTGGACACCCCCTTTTAATGAAATTCAATCACCGTTCACTAAACTCATTAAGGATTTGTGTTATAAAAGGGTAAGCGGGAAAAAAAATGGGCAGTATCGGGGAGCGGAAAAGTCTCGGAGAATGTGCCGGTTCCCTTGTAATTATGGCCTTTAAATAAACCACCGCACCAGCAGAAATAAAATGATCATTGATCAGGGGAGACTGTTTTTGCTGGTGAGGCTAAGCCCTGAGCTTTGCGCAGTGCAGTTTTTGGTTATTAATCCTGACTCAGGAGCAGGTACGGAAAGGCCTGAGATGTAGCGTGGGTGCGCTGGAGGAGGGGGCGAGGGGGTGGGTGGGCGGCGGGGTGGGGTGGGGTATGGGGTGGGGGGGGGGTGGCTGTGGCGGCGGGGGTCGTTATTTCGTCAGAGCCCGCCGCCAGCGTTGGCTGCTGGGACGTCCTCGCTTCCACGCGGCGTTGCTTTGATCTCGCTGTTGACGGCTCGCTGAGGACCCCCGCCGTGCCCCCAAAACCCCCCCGCACCCCACCCCCCGCCCTCACCCCACCCCGGCCCGACCCCGAACCCCACCGCCGACGCCCTGTAAGACGCGGCTGGGGAGCGAGCGGCGTTTTAGCGCCGGGTGTCGGAGCGGCGACGCGAGCGCACGCTTTGATCAGGCGGCGGCGGATAGAGAGCCCAGCGCGGAGGACCCGGACCAGGGCAGCGGAGCGCCATCCTGACGCCGCGCAGGAAGGCCTCTTATCTGCGTGGGCGGGGTTTCTGGACGGGAGGGGCTTTCTCCGAGTGCGTTCGACTGTTTTCTGGCACGTCTCCGTGCTTGTCTGTAAAACACTCCCTCTTGTCGTGCGCGCAAAGGCCGTTGGAAGATTTTTCCATTTCAAAGCAGACGCGTGCTCATCCGGTCTTAGAGGAAGGAGCACGGCCAAAGAACAGACGAGGGAAATAGTGTCGACATACCGATCCGCCGCTCCTGTAATTAATTTCATTTGCATACACAGGGACAGTTTCGGATCCACGGGGAATTTAGTCGGGACTTTCTCACAGTAGAATGCCAAGCGGTATTTTGTAGAACGGTACCTCGTGAGAGCTGAATAACAGTTGGAGAGGAGATGAGGGAGAAGCTCGCGGAACCTACTGTGACTGAGAGGGGAAGCCGGACCGGGTTGCCAGGAGTGGTGAGTGTATGAGAGGACGGTGAGGGGTTTAGTCGTGACTCCTTAATTTAAGAACAGCCAGATGTGATTTGTGTGTACTGCTTGGCGTATAGACGTCTACGCCTGCCGCCGACGCCCTACTGCTCAAAGTGGGTACGACGTCGACCAGGCAAGCATCGAATACGGAGAGTTCTAATCAGGGGCCTGTCTTGCCCAGTCTGGCTGTGACACAGCGGTGGACTTGTTAGGGGACCCTGCATCCACGATGGCAGCCAATGCCGCTCCTGATGGGATATGGGAGGGAGGGAGGGAGGGAGGGAGAGGGGGGGATGATGGGATGGATGGCTTGTGGTGGCTTGTCTTTCACAGCTTTCTATCTCATCTGTTGTGACTCTTACTTGCCTGAGGGGGGTGCCCCATCGTCCCATAATTTAAATCCCCCACGCCCCCCCCCCCCCACCCACGTCTCAGATTACACCTCGCAGTCACTCTGTGAAACTTCCCCCCGGCAAAGTAGTTAGTCAGTGGCTGCATGTATGTGTGAGACCTCTTAGTCTCCATGGCGATGGGAGTGTCTGACCAATCACAGGGGCACAGTGGAGCCGGCAGGATTGGTGTCAGTGAAAGGAAGAGTTGGCAGAGGTGATGGATGCTGATGTTCAGTGTGTGTGTGTGTGCGTGTGTGCTTGCCTGTTTTTGTTTTTTACATTGCTTATTTGTTATTTTGTCCGTATTCAAGATGACGTACAGAGCTTACATTTTACCTACAGCCTTTTTAGCTATTCTGGAATCTATTCAGATCAAATGATGTACTCAGGGAAATAACAGCAGTGTATCTGCAACCGTCTAATTACGAGCCCTTTTGACAAAAACATACCTAACCAGCACATAACATTAGAGCCTAACAAGCCATTTTTATCTGTTGGGTCCTGTCATACACTCATTAGCTTTGTACAGATCGCCCTTAAGATAGCCTTTCTCATGGCACACAGCCAGTCAGGTGAGGTGGTCATAGGGCTGGGTGAATTACCACAACAATAATTATCAAATGCAATAATGGCCTTTGCCACCATATGGTGCATTCCCTTTCTTGTCCTCTTTTCTAAGTATACCTGATGCGGTAGTAAACGATCAACAACAGGCCGAACGAAATGCTTCCAGAGGAAAAAACATAACTTACAGTAAGTATTGGGTGTTGAAAAGACAGCCAATCAGCGGTAAGGTTGTACAGCTTGTGATCATGTGATGTGTTTTCATCAAGCACATGGAAGCTACAAGGTCTTGCTGCCGATTGGCTGTCTTATGGCCACCCAATAGAGAACAGTTGTGGTTGTTCACTACTGCATCAGATATAATCAAAGAAAAAAAAAAGAAAAAAAGAAAGGCTATAGGTCACACGGTGGCGACGGCCGTAATTGCATTTGATGATTATCATTGTGTGATATCGCCCAGCTCTAGGTGGCCACCAATGAACGCCGGCTGGATATTCATCCACTGTGTGGCACTGTGTCATCTAAACCACATGTAAACTCAAACCTCAATCCAGAGAGTTCCAGTCATGCTCATTAAACCAAACCCTAATATCACCCCCCCCCCCTCCCATTTGCTCAAGGGGACGGGTTCATGGAGGGTAGTCAGCAGTCATCTCCCGAGGAAACAATTTCCCGTGGTGTCAGCTGACTTACCTGTGACCTGCCCTCTTGCCTGGGGCTGGGTATCCAATCAGACTGGCTGTGACCTTGGGGGGGAAGTTTGGTGGGGAGCTCACTACTAAGTAGTACTCTGTGTAGCCATGTAGAGAATAAGAGACAAGTCCATACAGAATGTGTACATTAGGTTTGAATGTTGAATGCGGCTATAAGTGCATATAATGAGAGCCCATGTTCTAAACTGAGTATTCTTTAAAACCAGTGTGTTATAGTCGTTAAGACCATGGTCTAGGGAGTACAGCACAGTAGCTTGCAGGTTGGAGTCGCAGAAGGTCCACGACCAGTGTACCCTCAGTGTAGCTGCATTGCTTCAGTAATGCATTCACTTCATAAATGGATAATGTAACAAAAATCTAAATTATGCAAGGGGTATCTCATCAGCAAATTAATAATATAATTAAACCTAGCAAGTGTCCATGTATATCTGAGCTGTGCAGACAGGGGTTTAAATGTTTGATTACTTGCCTTGGCTGTATTTATTAAAATCTGTTTAACCGAAGTGAGCTGGATTTCCCAGAATCCTCATGCTCGGTTTAACCGAACGTGTCAGCGGCCGCCGACGGTTTCCCCGCCAGCTATCCGTGCGGCGGCCGGTTATGAGGCCGGGTGTAATTGCGTGTGTGGGTGAGCTCATCGGGGGCGAGCCCGGGGAGGGTTTACGCAGCCCGGGATCATTGTGTCAGGCAAACAGCGTGTGCTGAATGTAAAGAGCCTGCCCGTTCCTGCCTCGGGACGAACGCGGCTGATTGGCTGGTTGAAAGGAACCCTGGAGCACGTGTTCACGCCTCCGTCCTGTCTCTCTGCTCCCCCCCCCCCCCCAGTCCCCGGCCCGCCCGTGAGGCTGGTGTTCCCGGACGTGGGCCTGACGGAGGTGAGGGTGGTGTGGCAGCCCCCGGTGGACCCCAACGGCATCATCTTGGGTAAGAGGGGCGTGGGCGTGCGGACGAGGAGTACAGCGGGTGTGGGGAGTGTGCGGGCAGGGTGAGGACAGGTGGGGGATGGGCAGTGAGGGCAGGGGGTTTGAAGAGGGGATGTGATTAGGAGGGGGGAGTATGTGCACCGGTGCAATGGATTAAAATTTCTGTTTAGTGAAGAAAACTCTGCATTGCATGCCTACTCACAGACATGTCTAAAGCAGACTTTATTCCTGAGTTTCATTGGTGAGAAATGTTTAAATTGCAGGTTTCTGGGGAGGGGTGGTGGGGGAGGTGTGTGACTGAAAAGTAGGGGATAGAGTCTGCTACTGCCACCCAGAGTAACCTTTTTGTCAGTGCCTCATTCTGTGATCTGGAAATGATTAACCTTTATCCTTAAAATTGACTTAGAAATAAGGCCAATCGTTTTTTCTTAAGAAACAACGGTTTGGCGAGTTAATTTTGCTGATCGCTGAACTTGCCAAATTGTCTGTAAGGCAAGAAAGGAATACTTGCATTGATTTGCAGTTAACCGTTAAAAGTTCAAATCCTGTGTGATTCAGTATGATTCCGTTTCGCGTGTATTATTTTTCATTGGCCCACACAGTCCCATGTGATATTTTAGATACGTAGAGAAGTTCCTGAAGACATGTTTGCTTTACAGTGGCAGCAGCATGTACAATGGTGTTATGCTTCCATTAAAAAATAGCATTTAATATAACTGTCTCTGGGACACTCAACTTGAAAAGAGGTACTTCAAGGGAAGGAGAACCAACATAAATCACACAATATGGAAACTGGTAACTTATAATTGTGAATAAGCGCTAAAAATGTATTATTGAAGCTGTTCGTGTATACAGCCTTTGGACACATAACATCACTATGCAAACTCCTTTGGAGTTACTTGCTTTGTTTTTTCTTGCTTTAGAATACATTCCTAAGAATGCCTCTATGCCAGTGTAAAACCAGCAGGTTGCCAGAATCTTCTCTAAATATCTAAAATACCCATCATCGCACGCAGAAACTGTCTGTGCCAATCAAACATACATTAAAATGGTATAATATTTTTTTTTTAAACCCAGAAAGTCAACTATCCCTTGAAGGACCACCTTTCATTGAATTCAGGCTCATGTCCAGGCAATGGTACGTCGGCCATTTTTGCTTGCGGCATTACATTTGTTTTATGTCGCAGGGAATAACATATTGGCCTCTTTGAACTCAACACATTGAACCTGAACTTGGTTTGTTTGCACTTGTAGCATTTGCACAATGTGCATTATACTCTCAGAGGTTTACATCACAAGTATCACAGAAGCACTGACCCCTTTAACAAATGGGGCGTGTTTCTTTGACGTGTGCTTGTACCATCAAACCTGTTATTTGTTCACCGTATTATATATGGCTAAGGCATTACCAGTAGCAAAACGCCGGCTGGTGTCAAAATTGGTCCACATTTGAACCGCGTTTCTTTTTTTCTCTCTTTGCAAATAGGGCCTGGTATTTTCTCATGGTGTTCGAAATGCCTGGATACGAATGTGCGAAACCATCGTTCTCCACGTTCTTCCTCCTCGGGGAAACACAACCGCACGCGATTATCCATTTGAATCCCCCCCGGGGAGCTGTGTCAGTTTGTGCTAGAAAATAATTTTACATCAGGTTGAAAGGGAAGGGTGGTGGGGGTGGGGGTGGGGGTGGGGGGGTGATATGATTAAACTGACTGGCACCGTCTGCTGAATACAGCCACAACAGAACAGTAGCAAGTCAAATCCCTGCGCTCCCACAGATTAGTCTGTGAGAAGAAGCATGAAACCTGGGTGAAATATGTTCCCAACACTCTGGGGGTGGGGGTGGGGGGTGAGGGGGGTGAGGGTGAGAAAAGGTTTACTGTTTTCGTCATCTTCTGTTCCAACAGGGAGACACCCTGGAAAATTATATATGTGCCAGATGATGATGTTCTCTGGCTAAGGATCCTTAAAGTTGGCCTCAAATAATGACTGCGACATTTGCGATGAATTATAGGGACGACGCATTGGGTGAATGATGGCATGCGATCCTATTCCTTTCTCCCGCGTGAGGTGGTGGATCAGGCTCTCTGTGTCCACAATGGGATTGCCGCGTTCCTTGCACGTCGAAAACAGATTTAGCCATCCTTGGGATAAGTATGAAGACATGTTTTCGTGAGGGATTTTTGTTTTGATTTTTTTGTTTTGTTTTATGAAACGGCTTGGAGGTTCTCGCACGGTAGCTCACCCAGCGGGTTCCCACCGTACCTCAGAAATGCCTGTGGACTCCTGGAAGCAGTCTCAGCCCAGCGGAGGAGCGAACCACAGCACTGCTATCAAAGCCATGCTGGGGGGGGTACTCTTTCCGAAAAATGTCATAATTCACGCCTTTGTTTCATTCTTCTCAAACTGCACCCAGGGCATTTCTCTGAAGAAACAATGACTGCACGCCGCTATTGGCTAGTTTACAGTGACACATCGATGCGAGATTATAAAAGTATGTTTAAATCTGTATGGTGAAAGTATGCTTTCAGGAACAACCCTCAGTCAAGTTTGTATTTGAAATACATGAAGTCTTTATATTCGGGCGGAATTTGAAAATAAACCTACAGGTTCCTGAGAATTTTCAACATACTCTAACCTGTAACAAAACAAAATGAATATTTTATGAATTTGTTTTTTTTTTTTTTTTTGTTCTGAACATGGGTGAAAACGTATGTTTATTTATTGTCAGTAATTTACATACGTTTTTTTTCTGCTGTGTAATGGCGTAAAATATTTCAAATAATTATGTGACCCAGGTATGGTCAGGAAGATGAATTTAAATTTGAACAGTACCAAGCTCCTTCCAAACAGCAGACCTTTTGTTTATTTATACTGGGTACAGTGTGCCCAGCTCAACCCTTTCGATTGGTTTTTCTTGAGAAATGAGGCTGTGGTGCCCTGTCGGTTTCCGGTAGTTTCCGCACTCTGAACTCCCTGTACACTCTAGCACAGCCCAGTGTAGCGTAAACCCATTTCCCTCCTTCACAGCCTGGCTGAAAAATATCATCCTGTCTGGAAAGCCATTCAGAATCAGGTATTTGCCCTCAGAGAATCTGCGAGAGCTGACCATTTATGTCACTGGAGAGTAGCGTACATTCGCTTTTGAATTTGTTGGCAATTGTTAGCAGTAATCCATCATAAATTTGCCTGGGGCCCCATTTATAAAATGTTTGTACGTGTGGATTTCGAGCCTAAATTCAGTAGATTTGATCTTGTGTGAGAATCCAAGCACAAACTGAGGTTTATAGAACTTGAAACTGACATGGAAACGTTCTTGTACGCAAACAACAGTGTTCCTTGTGGCTATGAAGCTGTTCTGCGGGCTTTTTAATCAGATGTGAGAATATTTTGCCAATCCCCTCACATGTGCAGCTGTATAGGCTATTAGATGATGCCTCAGATTTATTTTTGTGATAAGCCCAGTGTTGTGGGCCATAAACTAGGCTACTGCAGCATTTGCTGTTAACATTCAAGTGTGCAATCCGGTATGAAAAAAGAAGAGAATAATAATTATAATAATAACAACCAACACAACAACAACAATAATACCTTTAAAAAGTCTACCTTTAAAAAGTTATTTAAAATCAATGTCCAATTTAAATGTACATGTCATAATGATTGATATACAAAAACTCTGTATAGCTATATTGAGAGCTATATTCGGAGCAAGCAACAGAAGACTTGTATTGCTGCCTACCCAAAAATAAAAAATTCAGCGGGGCATAAAGGAGAGGTGAGAAAAACAGAAATGGGTGGGAACAAAACGGAGAATTTCACGCACGTCTAGGCAGTAGCCTACACTCAGTGTCACAGCTGTGGAGGCCGTTCTGTTATGTTTGTATAGCTACCTTTACCTGTCCTGCCGCAGCTAGACCCTAGTTCCTGCCTCAAAATGTCTGCCTGCAACAAGACATGACAGGGCTGGAGCCTTTGAATTGCTGTGTTGAGGACTGCTGCCACGTCGGAACGGGATACACCTCCGGTGAAAGCTCACATTTTCCCACGCAGCCATTCTCCTCGATAAATAGCCGGGCTGTCAGTCCGTGGATAGTTGTCCCGGGTTGTTTTCGACGCACGTTATAAAAAGCGACAGCTCGCCCTTGGAAGACTGAAAATATCTCCGGACGCAGAACTTTGTCGTTGCATGTGAGCCTCGTCCAACGGAATTGGTTTGTCCACCTGTCAGATGCATCTTAGTCGGTTTTTTTGACAGTGCTGTGAGATGCGTTTTTACGTCAGACGCGAGCGATGAATATGCGTGAGGAGAATCCTGAAAGCCGGGCCCACAGGCTCCTGTGTAAGGTCCGCTTCGCCTCGTCTGTCCTTTCTGCTGCGCAGGTTATTTACAACTCGCGGTCTTAACGTCTTCCTCCATTAAGTACACCGCAGGTGGCACTTTTAAATTACCCTGCCCTCCTCGGCTGCTCGACTGCCGGCTGTTCACGGCTATGAGCCGCTTCATTTAAGTGCAATATTGTCTTATAAACAGGAGATTTTACACCGCGGGTCTTAAAAAGCAAGCTGTGACAGGAATATATTGGCGGGCTCGCCCTTCATCCTGACAGCTTGGCGCGGAATGCTTTCTGTCCTCGTTCGGTCCACGGCGAGGGTTATCGTCACGCTCTGTCATTAGAGCGTGAGGTGCTCGGGCGCCCCGATGCGTAATACTTACGTTGAGGCAAGCTCTGATGAATCGGTGCTTAATTAACATGCGTTATCTAAACATTGCAGGTCAGATTCTGGGCTGAGCTGTTAATTGGCTATGGCCGGAAGTCGTCAAACGGCAGGACGTAATTGGCTGGTGTCCTTGCTGTTGTCGGTTGGGTTGGGTTGGGCGGACTGCAGGCTCTTGTCATCCAGAAGTGGCCCTCCTGCCCTCTGAGAGATGGCTGTTCCGCCAAACTGACACCCTCCCTGGGGCTGCGCTGTGGCCAATTATGAGTCGCCCTGAGGGGCTGTCGGCCACCGTTAGCACGGGTACACGGTCTGGTTTCAAGTACCAGAGCACAGGGATCATTGTCCTGAAATCCCGCGTTTTTAACGGGTTGAAAAAAATGAATTTTGTCCGTAGAATGTACTTTGCCACCAAGAAAGTTACGAGCACGTGTTGTGGAGTCTGCGATCCTTCAAGAGCAAGCGAGCACGACATGCTGGTCGGTTCACTCCTGATTATAGATAAACTGGACTGGAATAAATGGCCCATTTTTGTAAGTATGCCTTCTTAGACCCGTGCATCTGCTCAAAAGGTCTGTCCTCGCAGCAGGGCTCTCCTGTTGCGGATGCAGCAGAGCATTGTGCGTGATGGGAAGGCCTTCTGTTTCAGTTGAGTTACCAGGTCTTCAGGATCGGTGATCACCGCGGTCCTCAGCCAGCATAATAAATCTGCCGAAGTGCGGTGCGGGAGGGGGAGGGGGAGGGCGATCCGACCAATTACACCGCTCGCTGGGTGCCGGAAACCCATCGGAAAAGAACGGTTTGGAAGAACGGGTCGCGGGTCACAGCTCGGCGTAACAAATCTGATAGTGCTGTGGCTCGCATCCGCGGCCCTGTCCAAATCCCCGACGGAAAGCTGCCGAAATGGAGGGGGGGGGGGGGGGCTGGTATTGACCTCTATACCTGAAGGGGAGGCTTGAAATACGTACCAAGAATTTAAGCGCCGAGAAAATAATTTAAAGTCATTATTCCAGACTTGCCAGGGCCAGTTATTTCACTATTTTGCCAAAGGGGACAACTGGACGAAACACAAAAAACACACAGCATGCGTGCTGAAATCTGGTCTTTTGCCACCAGTCTGAATTAATGTACGCTGAATTGCTGTCAATCTTTTTTACATATAACTGTATGTATTACAATTAACCGCTTGAGCGACTCTACGTTTCACATTACATTAGTCATTATGCTTCAACACGAAAGCGCTCGCACCCCAGGTGGCTGTGGGTTTGTCTTACAAATTAAATGAACGCTGATACCCATGCTTGGCTAATAACTCCGTCTTTGGTTTAATTGATTTTGAACCCTGTGAGACATTGTGGCTTAGACATGGCTTTTATGATCTCCTTAAAGGAACAGTGAGGTAGAGTCGAGCAGTACAGAGGCTAGGCTAGCTGTGTAGCTGCTCATCTTTAAACTAAGAATTTTCAGGTTCCAAACCCACATACGACACAGCTGTTTTACAGTTGGACAAGGTACAGCACTTATACCAAGTTCCCTTCAGTGTGTTTCCAGTGGTAAAAATGTACAATATTGATAAATCGACAAACAAATCAAAATCATCTGCTGGAAACAAAGCTTGTATATTTTTTGACAGCAAATAAATTGTAATCTATTCTGCATCTATTCTGAGAATAAACAGTGGGTGATCTGATAAATAGCATGGTGAATGCTGAGTGAAAGTCTTCATGGCTTTCTATGGTCATACGCAGTGTGTCTTTATCTTGTTATGCAGAATCTGAAGTACAACGAATCTTCCTGAAAAAAAAGTCCTTCAAAACTTGTTGCTGGACGTTTTTGAAACTGGCATTTTTGATTCCACCATACAGTATGTATTGGGAGATTGCTTGCGCAACAGGGCAACACCTTTGTTAAAAGCTACAATTGTGTACTTGTCATAATTGTGAAAGAATTTAAAATGACACAGACGTTAAAGTGCTACCGTGTGAACCGTTTTGAATATGAAAGCCAAAGCACAGCTCAAAGAGTCCACTACGTTCTGTTTCCTTTCGTGCCCAGGGTACCAGATAGCCTACTGCCTGAACGCCAGCAGCCCTAAGCAGTTCACCACGGTGGAGGTGGACTCCGACGCCCGCCAGTTCACCGTGACCCGTCTGGCTCCGGAGTCGCCGTACATATTCCGCATCTCCGCCAGAACCCAGCAGGGCTGGGGCCCCCCCGAGCAGGCGGTCGTCATAACGACGGAAACGCGAGGTAACGTGGTCACAACATTGGGCTTGATTCAATCAACATTTAAAGAGCTTTAAAATGTAGCATTCATTACAAATGTGTTTGATGACAAAGATGACTTACATGCTCTTTATCGCTTCATTTTACTGTAGAACAGATTGGGCAAGAAAAATGACTGTTCCTTGCAGGATGAAACGTGGATTAAATACAAAATAATTTTGTATTGGACATGAACACTATGTATAATCTGTGTGATGAGCCATATAGTTCTAATCTCAGTTTGTCTGAGATTAGAATTAGAATTTACTTTGCTTATTCTAAGTTATACAGTAGCTTTCATCCTCACCAACGCAGTTTGTGGAGTTCCACTATCACCAAACCCGATTCTTGAAAATATTAGAACATTTTTGAACTAACTTTAATTAAATTTTTTTTTTTTTGTTATTGGTAAAAGTTGATTGTTCACATATATTGAGTGAATCCAGGCCATGTTTTTTTTAATACTCGCCAGAGTATAAGCCTTTTCTTAATCAATTTCCATTCCTTTGAAGAGGTTTGCGCTTCTGGATTCATCTCCCTGATGAGGATATTGGAATGTCTTCAAAAATATTTTGGGAACAATTACTCATTCAGCACTATAAACATTTTATTGGCTTGCATTGTCAAACTTGCTGTTTGAAGTTCCTTGCCATTTCAGCTCTGAGCCTATTATTTGTTTTTATATTTCCAACTGTCGGATTAGTTCACCTCGGTGCTATGGAGGACATGCAGTTGAAAACGCCACAGATATGAGGAACTGAATGACATAATGGCTTCTCACAAAGAGCTTTTTGCGGAATAGTAGTTGAAAATTACAAAAATCATTTACTCTGTACAACTAATTGGGGCATGAAATTTATAAGTCAATATGCGTTTGGAAACGAACCCCTGGGAACATGTTTAATTGCACGTACTGTATCAAGTGCACGCTGGGTAAATGGTCCTGAAATGACTGATTTATTAATGCTCGCTGCATCCAAACAAACACTTTTCCTGGGATTTTGTTACCAAACTAGGTAACATTTTTACCATCAGACAGAGATATGGGCCAGTGCAGCCTAAATATCCAATGATATCTTAATACCAATTTGAATTTTAATTATGTGATAAAATAAAGCAAATGATGTCCAAAGGCATATGTATTATCCATAGCCATTGGCCATGCTTTTGGATACCGTTTTCCAAAGCATAGCTTTGTCTAGCACAAGATTTTCCATCTTTATGTAGTGAAAAGCAAAGAAGCATCTCTGTATGTTTTCCCTCTCACCAATTACAGCTTAATCCAATACGACCAATTTTTTGTTCTCCGATCTCACGGTCGATTCAGATTTGCGCAGTGGTGTCTTTTGTAAGGAAAACATATTGTGTTTCATGGAGTGTGGATAATGGAATTTTGAACAAGGGTATCTGAACCGACAAATGGTGCGCAGGGACTTCCCTTCTCTTGTACGGAATGCTTCTGAATCAGCCTGAGAGATTAAGCACTCTGATGAGTGTCTTCTCTAACACGCAGAAGAGGGAAGACTTTGATAATGATAATGATCAGCATAGCGCCGCAACAGAGAGAAATAAAAAGAGAGGAGACATTTGACGCCGCAGCCTTTCGCAAACTGAAAAGGCAGCGAAGGAGGAGATGTTTTTGGGCAATAAATGCTGATTTATGGAGGCTCTATAAGCGCTCGAGAAGGCTGGTCAACCGTTTGACAGCAGGTCCAATCAATATGTGTTTTGTTGCCCGGTCGGCATCTTTAATAACCTTCATCAATAACGGCTCCCATTAGAACAAACAATTAGGGCCTCTGTCTATTGAGCTCTGTATTCAAATCAATGGGGATGGGGGGCAGGCATTGCACTGTGAATAAAAGAGAGGTGAGAAGAGGAGAGGAGCGGAAAGAGAGGAAACATAGGACAGGGGAGGAAAGGAGAAGAGAGACTAGGTCTGATGGGAAGGGTGTGGCTGACTGCACCAGGTGATCACTCCCACCAGCAGGGGGCAGCCTGACCTGTGGCTGAACTGTCCTTGCCATATTAATTCCACTAACTGATATCAAAAGCATTTGTCTGTATGTGAGCTTGAAAAGTTTTTCAAGTTCTCTATGAGATAGAATTTATTCACCATTTCGTTATTCTTTTCATGGATGAACTGGATAGGACTGGATCCTGGATTCCTTCTGCATAAGTCTCATACTTTAAGACTTTAGTCTTTTTGTATTGTTGATATTCTCTTTGTGTTCTCTTTGTGATCTTTCTTTTTCAGAGTATTTCTATGTTTGTTGAGTATTTATGTTTCTATGTCTTTTCTGTTGCACTCCCTCATAGCCAAGTTAAGCCACGGAAATGCAGGTTCTAGGGTGGATCCAGGGTCATACAATTAGGGTAGCTGTTGGTGCAAGCTTTTGTTCTCCAAAGCATCATGAACTCAATCACTGTAACCAGTCCTGTTCCTGGAGATCTACCGTCCTGCAGGTTTTCACTTCAACCCAACAAAGCACACCTCATTCAACAGCTAGAGATTTCATGAGCTGCTAATTAGTAGAGTCATTAGGGTTAAAATGAAAACCTACAGGATTGTAGATCTCCAGGAACGTGATTGGTTAACACTGAACTAAATAATCTTTATTGTTTTTGTTTTGGTGCTTGGATGACAGAAAAACCTCTGCCAACACTGGCCCTTCATACTGGCCTACTCACCCACAAAGTGCCCACACTGGGACATGATGTTTGGCAGCCAAGGCTGGTTTGGTTTGGTGGGCATTGTTTGAAGGCCTCTCTGCCCCCTCCTCAGAGCGTCCTCAGCCCCCGAAGGAGCTGAGCGTGTCCCAGGAGGAGGTGCGCTCCCGCCGGCTGCTCCTGCGCTGGGTCCCGGGAGGGGACGGCTCCTCGCCCGTGCGCTACTTCACCCTGCAGACCCGCGAGCTGCCCGACGGAGACTGGCGCACTCACTCCTCCGCCATCCGGCCCAACAGCACCTCCTGGGAGGTGGAGAGGTGAGTGCGCCGCCTGCCGTCCCTCTGACGTGGCCGAACGATAGCGCACACGCAGCCATGACCTCACCTGCAACCTGCCTCAGACACAGAGACAAGTGCCATCGCGTTTCACTTAGACGCCAGATACGTCTCCACCAATCACATTGTACATTAGTTATAACAAATATACCAACGTCTTTGGTAATTGGTGGACACCTTCTGGCTGTACTGCCTGGATATAGTATAGCAAGTATCGGCAGAAAGTACCGACAAATCAGTATTGCTCTGTTTCTTATGACTAACATACTCTGTGATTGGTGGAGTTCCTATCCCCATTTTACTATTTGTGATCACAGGTAGGGTAGTTATACCTCTGCATATTGACTGCAGGTGGATACACAGCAAAACTTTAGACTTTGCCAGTAGTCGATGGGCCCACAGTAGGTGTAAGGGAACGAGACATGTGACCAACAGGTTCTGATGTTCTGCCCTTGTAGGCTTGATTACGTCTCATAGCCTGAAGTACCTCAGGAAATGTCCTCTGTAGTAGTAATGGTGGAAGCAGTAGTCATTTATAGTGGTGGTGCTCAATCCTGGAACTCTAGTTCTAGTTCCATGATTGAACTAGAGGCCATTTCGGTCTGTTCTTGCATAAGTGCCTAGCAATGTTCCTGGGCTGGTGCCAAAGAGGGACTGAGACCTCTCCGCCGTACCGCCCGCACGCATCGATGGCATCCGCATCTAGGTTGCTCAAACCGAGAGAGGCTGTGAAAGGGCCAAACTGAAAAGCCACTTGAGCGGGTGAGTCAGGGACAGCGGATGGGAGGAGGATCCGCTTTCAGCTCCGCGGTGCGCCCTCCCCACATCCCACTCAAAGCTGAGGTGGCAAGAGTTCATCCCCACCGGCTTACAGCCCCCCCTCTTCCTCCCCTCCCCTCCCCGAAACAGAAGTGACCTTACTACGACACACTCTCCTTCCTGATACATCCCTTGGCCGTTTTTTATTTTAATCCTCGTTTCATAATCACTCTCATGCCAGTTGGTCTCTCAATTGCTGCACGGTACCAGTTCTCAGGCTGGGGTCATTATTAACAGCTGAGATGGCTTTTCTTCAGCCGTGATTTATTAAGCCCCGGATGATTTGGAAGCCGGGAAATAATCTCGCAAACAGTTGGTGCCGAAGCCCCGAATTTGAATTCCACTTCAGCGGCCACGGTGATTACTACCCGTCCCCGGGTAAATTGGCACTTTATATGCGTTCTCGGGGCTGCTCTATCTTCATTACCATCGCCTTCCTCTTCATTCCGCGCGTTTTCATTCGCCTGTTTTTCCGAGCGGTCAGTGTGTCATTGGGGCGGATGGCGGCGGGTTGGCGCGTATGTGCGCCACCCTAGCCTCTGTTCGGGGGGGAAATCCCAGCAGTGTTTGGATGGATGTCCTGAGAATTTATCATTTTGTCGCATCTTTTCTTGCCATTAACTTTCCATTTGCTCCGCGTGCACCTCAGTGTCTACTCCAGGGTTCTTTCCCAAAAACCGATTCACTTTTTTTCTCTATCAAGCTCCAATTAGGTGTATTAATTCAATCGTGTACCTCTTTTTCAGCTTTCCCATGTGCCCTTTGAGACTCAATGATTCGGAACATGAGCTTGTCCCTGTTTTGTGAAGTCTGTGGTTGTCAAATGCATGTGGATTTTAACGTTTATGCGGTGTGGGCTCTGCACATTCTTGGGTTGCTTATTCCGTAGCACTTAAAATAATAAAAAGACACGCAATGTAAAAACTGGATAAGTAACAGAGCAACAATGTGCATGGTAATTGAAAGGTGATGTTTCAGAAAAAAAGAGTTCAAAAACAGCTGTGGTGGTCAGTTGGGGAATGGCGAAAAATGAAAGTTTTGTTGTGAAATTTGAAAGTTTTTTTTACCTCAGATTTGTTTTGACTCATTGATTGTAGCGCGTCATCTCTTCCGCCAAAATTGCTTCTTTGTCTGGTTTTGGGGGGAGGTTGCATTGAATTTCTATCATCTCTTTATAGTTCCATGCCTTTGCCGTAATCGCCTCCATTTAAATGTTTTCTGTAGCGCACATATTATTTGTGTTCAGGGTGCAACGGAGCAAACTCAACGGTGAAATTGTTTCTGTTTGTTTGTGTTTTGTATTGGTTATGCGGTCGCTCATTCATTATTTATCGCATTCCTTCCGCCATTGCCTCGCGGCCCAATTAAGGCGACGTCTCCTGTCAGAGGGCATTGTGGGAAGAGGCTCGGTTTTTGTGGCGCTGAAAAGTAGGTGACCTTCACACCCGGGGTCGCCTCCGGGAGAGTCTGTAATGGCCTGTACGTTGTGCACCCCCGCAGACTGAAGCCCTTCACGTCGTACAAGCTGAGGATGCTGGCGACCAATGACATCGGAGACAGCGTCTACAGCAATGAGACGGGACCGGTCACTACTTTACAAGACGGTGAGCAGAGTCTGAGTCCTGGTTTTCTGGAAGGTTCCACGTTGATTTGTGTGACAGCAAAGAGATGCTGCACAGTGCCTCCTGCCTCATTTCGCACTCTCCACTCTGTGGTCAAGGTCCCTAAAGTCATTTAATGAATAATCAAAAGCCATATTGTCTGTCTTTGTAGAGCCTCATTAAAATACATTTCTGTGTCCTTTCATAAAATTCTTTTGAATGGTGCTCACACAAATTGAGTAGGTTTTATTTTAGATATAATATTAAAGTAGTAGTTCAATTGAAAAATCTTATTAATAGAAAGGTACAGATACTGGCATCTGATTGATATGAGTTTGAATGGTTAAAATGGTTACTACAACTGCAACATATTACTGCTTCAAAGCAGAGCATGGAAACATGGTTGTCTCATTAGTATGGCAGTCACTGTGTGCTGAATCATTTACATAGGTTTGAAGTGAATGTGGTTGTGGTCTAAAACCTCAGAAGTTTGTCGTTAAGCTTTTCGGGCTTTGCGGTTCGCTTTGTGACAAAGCCAGCACAGTATATGTGTGCCTGTGTACACTTTGCTGCTATATGTTCCAAATGCCAAATAAGCTAAGCACCAGGTGTGTGAAATTACACTTTTGATTTTGAGAGGTTTTCTCATTTGGTGACACTGTTTGTGGGGGCATGACAGTGGTCACATGTCAACCTGAGACCCTTCAATTCACAATGCTGTGTGCTTTGCTAACAGTTCCCGATGAACCACCCGTCATTCTGACCGTGAAGCCGTCCACAACCACTTCAGTCCTGGTCCGGTGGCAGGTAATATCCCCACTCATCTTTAAAGGGTCCTTGGGTCTGTTTTTTTAGGACGATATAATTAATTTCATAAACATGTCATCCTCTTTACACATGCATAAATAGCACATTACTTGAAATTAATTTAAGGTTTCCAGGGGGAAAGCTAATAAGGGTGAAACCAGGGGGAGTGTTTTAATTGGGTACGGCAAGTACTTACTAAGATGGTGGCCCCCAACAAGGGCGATTTATGAATGTTCAGTGCTATCGACACTTTTCCTGGAGTTTATTACTCATATAGCCACTCTAGGTGTCTATTAATGTGCATGAGCACAGCCATCCCTTTACAAATGCCTCGCACGTTATACGTGAGGTGTTCATGAAGGAGGTGAGGAGTACTGGAGTACCAGCTGATGGAAACCCTCTCTCTTGCTGCAGCCAATCACATGCTGCCCTGTGGGACCACCAGCCACTCACAGGCCTCACTTCCAGACTACAGGGCCTGCCACCATGCTTTAGCATTAGCCTTTTAGCCTGCAGGTGCCAGCCAACAGCCAGTGTCCACATGCTCCTTTTTTCCTCCTTGCTCATTTATTTTACTAAAATTTTTTGGCTGTGGAATCGTTAAAGGCTGCTCTGGTTATGGATTAACCTTTTTCATTGGGCACTTGAACACACACATCCAAAGAATTAAGCCACAGCCTTTGCTATTCCCTGTTTTTACTGCTATATTTGTTGACATCTCCCAGCTCCATTTTGAAATCAATGATATGCAGTCACTTAGCGCTGAGAAGTGGACAGCCTTCTTTAATTAATGCACGGTCCATGTAGGAGTTTGCTCTGGGAAGGGACATTAATTAGCAGCTGGGACCTTTATCCACTGACCCGCACGCTCTAGTCCATCTTTCCAAAATGTTACAGCCATCTAAACAGTGCTTTGCGCCTCAACAAGTTAATTACTTTCAAATTGAGCTTTTTTCTGCTTGCCTACAGACACGGTTCTCCGCATATTTAAGGTCTCATCTTTTATCCATCTGCACAAATAATTATCTATCTGCACCAGGCTAATATTCTAGACCTTGTGTAAAACAGCATAGTCTTGGAGTGGTTGCAGAGTAATATTATGTTTTTTTCTTCCTTTTTTTGAGCGCCGTTTGATCGATACTATTTAATTACAAAGAGATTGACAAACCTCCCTGACCTTTAATTTCTCCTTTCCCAGGCACCCAGAGACGACAGCGTGAACGGGGTTCTGCTGGGATACCGGCTGTTCTACCGCGAGCTCCAGTACGACAGCGCCCCACCGGAGTCGAGGACAGCCGCCAACACCTCCTCCGCACGAGCCCACGTGACGGGTAGGGAAGGGCCCGCCGTTCGCCCAGCACGGCTTCCAGCTACGATGGATTTGCCTTGGCTTAGCTCCTGATACCTGTCTTAATTACGTTTGACATGGTGCCAGGTATCCGAGACCACAGTAAGGGAGGGCTCTCCAGGTATCTCACATCAATGCACAGCGCCACCCTGTCTTGGAGCTCTCTCTCACTGTCACACACTGGCACACACACACGCCCACATACAGGCAGGCCTCTACCATCTTATTAACAGATCAAAGGGCTCAAGAGACTGCCACCAGGCTAGGCCCCTGGAACATACCAAACAGTCAGACGGGTATACTGGCCGACAGGAAGCTGGTAATAGACGGAGAAACCTCGGATGCAGGAGCCATAATGGCGACTACGTGTTTCTCTTCCCCAGCCTCGAGGGCAGAGACTTCAAATGGGAGCCCTCTGAACCTTAGGCAATAGTTCAGTTAGTACACCGCAAATCCCAAGAGACCAGTTTTCCGCAAGCTTTGCGGATAACCGTGCCCCTTTCTGTTTGAGACTGTCTGGATGCGCAAGAAACTTTCTCAACAGCAGCGAAAAAACTCAGTTTCCAACATCAGAACCTCACCTTTTCTTACAGCAGACAGGAATATTTGTATCGGCCCAGAATGCAAAGCAGTTCTGTTCCATTTTTACCAGGCTGTAAAGCAGCATTGATAAATACCGGATCACAGTATTCGCATTCGCTATCTCTGTTTATACGCCCCATATAGCCGCCCTGACTTTTATCGTAAAGCCGGGCCGGCTTCATGATGCGGCTTCTTTCACTTTTGTGCTCTCTCATACTTTTATGTGCGCAAAAGAAATTGACTGAAGGGCTCAGAAACTGTATGGCTTTTCCGTTTCTCGCTCTCTCTCCTCGCTTGCTCTGCCGGGTTTATAAAGCTCAGGACTATCCTCTATATTAAATATTTCTACATGCTGGCTTTCTTCCCCAGCAACCTTAAGTGATATTGGCCGGGGGGGGGGTTGGGGGAGGGGGTGGAGGAGCCAGATTAGTCTGGAAAATATATGATATTTGCCCAAAAGAGTAGCGCCAGCAGCCCCTGAAACGGAAGAGAGCGCGTCGCTACGTTGAGTCCTGTTGCAGTAGGTCAAGCCCTGGGTAATTAGGCTTAGGCTTATCGGAGCGGTTTTTTTTCTGGAGCGTTTTCACCCGCGTTCTGTCTTCGGAGAATAATTTTCCGGTAAACGGTGCGGGTGAGGCGAGCTCATTAAACGCCGAGCCGACGCGCGGCGCAGGCGGTGACTTAGCGCTCGGGACTCCAGCGAGCGAACGTGCCGAGCGTCGAGCCCGCGACGACGAGCCAGGCGTTGAATCCGCCGTGACAAATTGGACACGGCGTCTACGCTGTTTAATGCTCACGCCTGGAGCGAGCGAGAGAGCGAGCGAGCGAGCGAGAAGGCGCATTCAATCTTTAGCCAATGGCGCGGACGGGGAGTGAAACCTCCTCCCTTTTTTTTCTTTTCTTTCGGAGCCTAATCCCCGCTGGGCGTGTACATTGTGCGATGGGAGGCGATAGCGCTCGCTTTGTCTTTTTTGACGCCGCTGCGGAGCCATTGGTAAAGTCAGCGTGAAAACAAGCACAGATCGCGCTTTGTGCGTTTCCTCCCACGCCAGCATCACTTAAACATCACAAAGCCGCCCACGCAATTTCCTAATAGACCCCGTGTCATTGTATATTGGCAAGGGTGTGTTGCAAGGTTTATTTTATGCGACTTTGAAGTGCTAATGGAAACTTAGCACTTGACAGCGTCACTGGAGATTACACTGAGCGAGGCGGTGAGGTTGTTTTGCTGTAGGCCTACAAAAGCAGTAATATTTTTTATTTGAACTGTTTAAATGGAACATGTAGGGCTTTGAGCACTTTTCCTGACAAGATTTGTGTAGATAATAATAATAGTAATAACATAAATTTTTTAATTTTTTTTTATTATTATCGTCATTATTAAGATTCTGTTTTTGATTGTGTGCTTTCTTGTATTGAATTGAGCTCTGCACATTGAACTGATCATTTCATGTTTTCCATCACTGTTTGAAGCTCGTCAGATTCAGAACTAAACCTCTATCGTAGACTGCTATAAGTCTCCAGCTTTCTTTGTTCAGGACAGTTTGGTTCAAGTTCAGGAGTCATAACAGGTCCTCCCTTGTTTGTCTCGAACAGCGAAAAGCTCTTTCAAGACGGTGAGCGGGGCTTCATCAACAGAATTCGAGCTAACACGTAAGTTTCATTCAATTAACAACCTGTTTAATGCTGTCTTCTCTGAAGATTGAGCAAAGTGTCCATGCCCCCCTCTGGCAAAGGCATTTAACTTAATCCCAGAGACCGTCCCTGTTCAACATGATCACGCACGTCCTCTTATCTCTCTACCTCTCTATTTGGTCTGAGAATGTTGCCTCTAGATTGTCAGGGGGCTGCATCCTGGTGTCTTTGTACTTTAGAACCTGTGAAATTTATTCTCTCTCTCTCTCTCTCTCTCTCTCTCAGTTCAAAAAATGCTTTATTGGCAGAACTCACTCCAGTATACATTGCCAATGCTTTACAAAACACAATACTATGTACATAACGTACAGTGTAATGTCATCAATTATAATTAAAAAAAACACCTAACAAGTACATGCAAATACATGAACTTAAGAACAACATTAATAAAACAGCAAATGACAATTCATTATACTTTATTATAATTTAATAGTATTATTTCTCTCTCTCTCTCTCTCATGCAGTAATGGCTGAGGACTCCAATTCCGAATGCCATTTATCACAAAACACAACACAAAGGGCAAGCCTGTCCCGGCAGACACTCTAACAGCAGTTAATGAGGTTAAGGGGCGAGTTCAGTCTAAGCGTAATGTGCTTTGTTCCTTAAATGTGAATGATTTAGTGTTAGCTAGATTTTTTGTGACAGATTTGTCACTATGTTTGTACAGTAGGTCGTTTTACAGTTCTGCTAACAAAATTAGCATCAGAGTAGTAAAGTGGTGGTTAGTGGGCCCTGTATTCCCTACACAGTATTAGTTAGAGTCTGGGCTGTGCCGTTGGTCGACTATGACTGTGAATAATGGCTGTAAGACACAGTCGGCTTTGTTCTGCTAGGTTTAAGTTGGTCAGGTTTTGCTGTGTCAGTGCCAGCCAGAAACTTCCCAGGTATTTATTCATTACCAGTGGCAGTCAGGAAGCACTCCTGCAGTCAGTTCTGGCCCGACTGCAGAACACACTGTGGCTTTAACCTGCCAAGCAGTCAGCGACTCGCAGATAAGCCAGTCAGAGTCCTGAGTGGGGCTGTGCCACCCTGCTCTCCCCGTGTGACCGTGGTTGGCACGTCGTTGCCATGACAGCATGGCATAAATGCCAGTTCCGTAAGGGGGAGGAGCAGGAATAAGAAGCAATATTTGTGTGAGTTCATTATGTGAATTTAAGGAGAAAGCATATTGTGATTCAGTTGAATCAGGGCTTAAGGGATGAAGCAGAAAGCCATGATATAATAATTAATTTCTCAGTGTACATATTTGTACGAGTTTCCCAGCTTCTTTCCGGAGTGCCTGTTGGTGCCTACATTTTGCGAGATTCTTTACAGCAAAAAAAAAAAAAAAGAAAAGAAAACCTCCCTGGATCTACAGCCTTTAGAAAAGAACAAGGATCAGTGATGCGATCACATTGAAGTGGCAAGCAATTACCCTAACATGGCCAGTTTGTTCATCTTGGCTTTCCCGGTGTTATCTTCCTTTGGGCAGCTGTGTAATACTGCATCTTTCTTAGTCAGCGCACAGTGGACTGGAGAAGGAGGAAACTCTGACCCTGATTATCTGCCACAAAGCTCTGTTCCCTTTAGCCCCCTCATTATTGATTGCTGTCTTAATGCAGCTTTCAAAAGGGTTGTCAGCACCAAAAACGGACAGTTAGCGTTTGCAGATCGTCATCCCCTGTGACTCAGCCTCGGCCTCTAGTGGTAGATTGTTGTTACTGCGTCTCAGTGCCGCTGAGGGTCATTTGCAGTACCCTTGGGGGCAGGATACTGAAAACCAGCAGCAGTATCTCATGCAATTATTTGTAACTAAACACCTATTTGGTTTAAAGATGTCATTTCAGAAAGCAATCAGTACACATTTAGGGCATAAGTTTCCCATTCAATCAAACAAACCTTAGAGCTCTTTAAGACTGAAAAATCCAAGAAATGGGAAAAGGTGTGGCTTGAAAATTGTGGTCCCCAACAGGTGACAGGAGTGAATGAATCTGTTTACCTTTTTCAACTTCAAATGATAGAGTTAACCATTCAGATGTTATTGAGTTGCTATGTTCTACACAAATTAATAACTCAACAGGTACTTGTGGGTATTCTGATTAGTTTAATTATGATTAAGAGTTCATTTTTTATCAGATGTCACGCATACGGTAGGTGCTCTGCAGCACACACCTGTTTAAAACAGCCACAGTACCTCAGCTTCCTGAAGACCACTTCAGCAAACACACACACTAGATCACAAGCTGCTTCATTCTGACTAAAGCCTTTGTTCTGCCTTCTGATGCCAGACACACTCTTTCAAGCTTTGTGGCACCTCATACTAATACACTTTCTTTTTACACCAAATACAAGTTGCTCGCCTCATTTCTGTGTAGCGTTAAAGTCAATGACCTTGGAATGGGAATAGCTAGAATGCGGATATATGACTTCATAATATTTGTTTCTGTATTATGCTGGAGTAGGACCTTCTCAAGTCATTTTTTCTATAAATTTAAAGAAGTCGAAATCTCAGAGTGTACATTGGTCTAGATAAAGATAGTTTAAAAAACAATGGCAGCTACTACAGTAGAGGAAAAAAGTATGTAACCAGATGATCTATGTGGTGTTCATATGTATATAATATTGTACATCTCCAAATCAGCAATCCCATTTGCGTGGGTCCAAGTACAGGTCTGCTGTTAACAAAATAGCTTGCTGGAAGCAAAAAACTGCACTCGCAGTGGAATCCATGTGCAAACCATGTCTTGTGTCTGTAAGTTGTGGTCGATTAAAACATGAAGCTATATTTGTAACAATCACAAGCAAAGCTAACCTTATTCTGGTGATTTTTATACATAAATACAATCAAAGGAAACCCATGAAGCAAAATTAATTTATTTGCTCATTTTTTATTGCAGCACCAGGAGGTATAAAAGTCATCTTGGCAACAGTTTATTTTTACACAGAGCACATTGATGTGAATTTAGCATGCTTGAAAATGTGTTGCCAAAACAGCATGAAAAGGTGTGTGTTTTAAATAGTGGCCTGACCAATCAATCACAACCATGAGTGTCAATCATTCAATGAAAACTTTTTTTTTTTCCCCACAATCCTCTTACTTCCAGTCCGCATGTCTCGTTGAGGTGAGCAAAGAGGTCTTTGCAGAGATAAGGTGCTACATTAATCTGCAGGATTTGATGGAGCTGCATGCGCCCATTAAACTGCCTAAGTGCTTTTCAACCAATGCATTTTTAATTAATGGTAAACCTGTCATAATATAGCATTCACAAAAATAACACATAAAAGATAAAAGGTTTCCGCATATTGCTCTGTAGCGTGACCTCCATTTTGCGTGAATAAAGTAACATTTTGCATTTAAGCCCGTAAGAAAAATACCATAATGCACTGCTAAAGAGAGAGGCAGTTTGGCGATATTGATTAGGGTATTAAAAGCAACACGATTACATTGCCCTACCTTGCAGCCTGTTTGTGTTCTGCTGTTCCGGTCTTCGGAGTACACGTGTCAGAGGTAATTACATGCATCTGTTTCTGCCATCTTCTTTCCCTTTCAGAGCTTAGCAAGTACAGGCGCTACGAAATCGTGATAACGGCCTACAACATCATCGGCGAGAGCCCGCCCAGCACGCCGGTGGAGGTGTTCGTCGGCGAAGCGGGTAGGGATCTGGAGGACGCGGGTCGGGATCTGGAGGATGCGGGTCGGGATCTGGAGGACACGGGAGACGGGAGCTCGGCGATAGGGGTGGCCTCGCGTCTCGGCGGCGCACGAGCGAATGCTACGGGGGTTGTTTATGTAGCGGTTGTTAAACGCGCGCCACTCCCCTGAAATTGGGGGATTTAATGAAGCCGTAAACACACATCTCTTATAATGAACCGGCACAGCTGGCAAGACAGCAGGGCTGAAGTTATTAATGTTGCCATTAGAGAGAAGGCCCGGAGTTCTGATATCACTGTAAGGAGAAGGTGAGGGGGTGGGGGGGGCAGCCAACCCGGTGAGTGCCCCAGGTTGACATGGAGCGGACATTTTGCGTACCATACTTGGTGGTGGGTGAAGTCTATTTTTGATGGTTGGGGGGAGTACTTTTACGCCCTCTGGCCTTCACTTCCCATCAGCACTTGTGAGAGCCACTGTGGAGACACGCTCCTGCTGAGCTCACAGCTGCCAATTAATTGAATTAATATAGAACAGCTGGAAGTGCTGCAGAGCAAGAAGAGTAGAGTAAGGCGGATAATCTCTCTTCCTGGGCCTCTTGTTCAGCTGTCATGGGGGAGCCTAAACCTGCTCGGGGTGCCCCCTGGTTGTTGGCGTTGGCTCATTGCGACAGGTCACCAACTGTCACCAATGGAGTAGCCTCCTTCGACTCATACTGCTATATATATTATACATTTTACTCTTCTCAGCATGTGAGCAGCTCTTACATTAGCAAGAAGTGCAAAGTAAACCATTATCATAATCTTCAGGGTCCCACAGTCGTAAAGTGCCTCACTCACTGCTCTATGTCATAGCTTTGTCCATTATGAGCTAAAAGGCTAAACTGATCCCAGATCAGTGCTCCTGTTCTGAGACACTTAGACACTAAATTTGGGCCCAGGTGCTATAGAAGTATTACGTCAGCTGTAGAACTTAGCTGGGTGTGCACAGCCTACGTGCCTCTTGGTAGTTTGGTGTATTTGTATTGGTTGTCTCTGATTGTTTGGTTAACACACTGCTTGTGTCTGTTTGATTGAGGATGCAGTGTATTTGTATTGGTTGTCTCTGATTGTTTGGTTAACACACTGCTTGTGTCTGTTTGATTGAGGATGCGGTGTATCTGTACCGGTTGTCTCTGATTGTTTGGTTAACACACTGCTTGTGTCTGTTTGATTGATAATGTGGTGTATCTGTATCGGTTGTCTCTGATTGATAATGCGGTGTATCTGTACCGGTTGTCTCTGTCCCGGCAGCTCCGTCGGTGGCCCCTCAGAGCATCCAGGTGAACACGCTGTCGGCCACGCAGCTGGAGGTGCTGTGGGAGGCTCCGCCCGTGGAAACTCAGAACGGCAACATCCAGGGCTACAAGGTGAGGCGCCCGGGCCGCTGGCTTCCCCAGCGCGGGGAGAAGAGTGGCCTCGGCACGCTTTCCTCCTCTTTAGGAATCGCGCTCACTTCAGGCTGTACCCCTTCCAGCGAGGCTTAGGCAGCCCAGGCCTAATTCTGTTTCACCGCTAATAGCTGTTTTGACAGCAGCACCCTCTCTGTGAAAGTTAAATGTCAAATGTTTCTCCCGTCTGTATTTTTTTCCCTCTCCATTTACACCTTTTTATTTCTTAGTCATACCCCGGTTTAAATCTTAGGTTAAGACAATTATGCCTCTGAAGTCTGAGAACAGTTGTGTCAGTCGTACAAGTTTAGGTGTGACTGGTCTGGGTCTTGTTGAAAGGTCTAATGATGTCCACCTGAGGTTTAGTTATCTTACTAAGGTTGTTACATGTGTTCTGGTTCAAAAAAGTTATCTTGTTTGGTGAAGTTCTCTTTTTTTTGTTCAATAAAAAATTTTGTTCAGTTTTCTTGCATCACATTTCAGAGATTCCAGTGTTCAGAGCATTGTATTGATTGCTTGCCGTAACCAAGTTTAAATTACACTTCTGAGATTTAATCAAAGGTATTTTATCCTGCAGACTTGTTTTTCTCTCGGCTGTGCTGAGAAAACCAGGCATTGATGTTGCTCAGTAGTTTGTCAAAGCAAAATTGCTATTACAGTTTCAAGTTAAGTTAAATGCTCTATAATATAAATGTTGACACTGTAATTACAATGGAAACTGTATATTAGTGTAAAACGTGTCACTTCAGAGCTCAGGAGCATCATTATTGAGTATATGAGGGACGAGCTCTTCAACATCTCCTGGCTGAAAGCCTCTAGTGAGAGCTTACTAATGACAGTGGCATGCTCTGAATTCAGGAGTGAGGGTAATGCAGTATAGATATGTATCTTTTTTCAGAACTCCATTTTGACTGGGAGGTTTCATTGGGATCTCTGATTGCTCACTTTTAATCTTGAAATAGATCCATTACTGGGAGCAGGGCAGTCAGAACGAAACGGAAAAGGTGAAAGTTCTGTTCCTCCCCGAGACGGCCGTGAGGCTGAAGAACCTCACTAGCTACACCACCTACCTGGTGAAGCTGTCGGCCTTCAACGCCGCCGGCGACGGGCCCCTCAGCGAGCCCCGGATGGGCCGCACCCTTCAGGCAGGTGAGCACCACCCCGCCTTCGCCAGCTGAATCGTGTCTAATCTGGCAACCCCTATCCCAATAGGGCCCCCTTCCTGTTCAGCCATCTCAGAACACTGGATGGCATAGGATCAGGAGATCCAGCACAAAAGTCCTGTAAAATTCACATTGCTTTCCACAGTGGTCATTAAATGATAACCAAGTTTGGGCCATGACGTAAACACCATTGTCCTATAGTGTAGGAAATAGGGCCTTTCTGTGCAATATTTGGCATATGCCACACCAATACAATGCCCCCTACTGGAGCACAGAGTCAAGCATTTGGCCTTTTTTCTCAGACAGACCTGCGAGCCGCATGGAGTGGGCTCTCTGGGCCATGCCTGAGGTGTACTTTCAGTTGGCGGTGATTCATGTCAGGCGAAAATAAATTGGGCAGGTTCCGGTGCACATCCGCCTCTTTTTAACCATGTGACCCAGTTTCTCGGAAACAAAAAGCGGCGGCTTTTGATGTGTGGTTTCTGTGCGGATCTGAAGGGCCTAAGGGCGCATTCCTTTGAGAAAGCGATTTACCCACAAGAGACTTCAAAACGGCAGATATAAATACAAACAAAGACATCGGTGTCAGTTTAGCTGTCTCTTTGTGGTTTGTTAATAAATACCAGACAAAAGGGGGTGCGTGGGCGGAAGCTGAGGCGGACTGCGGTTACAAAGCAAACAGATAACTCCGGCGTTCCCCTGCACCCCCGTCTTCTCTTTCGCAAACTTCCGGCTGTCTTGCAACATACAAATCAAGGCCAGGGATGTTTTTCTAGACGCATCCGGCAGATCAGCACCCGCCACGTGACGGACTCACTGTGGAACTTTTGCACATACGCGGGTCTGTTCAGATCCGGGACAGTGCTGGGAATGTGTCACGCATGCCTGTGTGAGTTTTATCTTTGCGGGGGCAGGGTTTGCAGCAAAGCCTGTCAAATTTGTTGTGATCACTGACTATGATTGACCCCTGGAGTCAGGATATTCCTCAGTAGCACCTCCTTCTGGTCTGTCGAGCACTTGCGAACTACCTGTGCCAGTCGCTTGTCCTCTGTGATGGACGCCCGTCGCAGAACAGCTCATCTGAAGGGTTGTCTATGACGACATGATTCTGGGGTGCCCATGCGGGTGTGCATACTTCCAAATTGACAGGCGAGGCAGGTCTCCAGTTGCAACTGGGAATTCCATATTGAGGGTGATAGGAAAAATAGCTGTAAAAAATGCAAATGTCTTTAATTTTGTTGTAGAGCTGGTAATGTTTTTCTGCTATTTTACTAACCTGAGGTAATGTGCATTGAGGTAATGTGCATTGTCTCTTTAAGCTCCCAGCATTCCTAGCTTCATCACCTTCTCGGAGGTCTCCAGCACCACGCTCAATGTGTCCTGGGGCGTGCCTCTAGCCCCCAATGGTGTGCTGGAGGGGTACAGAGTGGTGTACGAGCCAACCGCTCCAATCCACGGTGAGTGGTTTGACCTTCTCCATTTGTAGCTGGGGTAGAGAGTCTATAGACTGTCAGCCCGGAATGACCTGAGGCTTAAACATGGCAGGTCCCACAATATGCATAAAGGCAATTTAATAAATCCACAGATTTTTTTTAGTGCCTGGTTTCAGACTGTAATTTGCATGCTCCCCTTTTTCTCCCTCTAAAGCTATTTGAACTACCATTTGCCCAGTGTTTATCCAAAAAGCTGCCATTACAGTATTTATTTATTTTCCAGTTTTGTTGTGGTTATCACCTGCGTACACTGGATGACTCTAGACAAATGACCAATGTACTTTTCTGTAAATGAGGCATATAGGAAATATACAGGAACAATGTTCCTTTTGATGTTAGCAAGGCTTTAGCCCTGTGTTTCTGCAAAGGCCAATATTTTGATGACGTTGTCATTTATGTGTATTTCCTGTAGTTATTTGAACCTGCGTTGGCCAGGTCAAGCTGCTGAAAGAACATCCTCTTCAGGGACTATGGTGTATTTGTCCGTCTCCAGGTGTAACCAAGGTGGTGACCGTGGATGTCAGGGGCAACCGACAGCGCTGGCTGAAGGTGCGAGACTTGACCCAGGGCGTGACATACTGCTTCCGCGTGCAGGCCAAGACCATCAGCTTCGGCCCCGAGCTGGAGGCCAACATTACCGCGGGACCAGTGGAAGGTGAGGGGCACGGGGCGAACAGATTGGGGGGGAGGGGGCCCTCTTGGGAGAAAGCTTCGTTCGCACCCCGCTTGCGCCTGTGGGTTGTCGTGCCGCATGCGGGGGGGGGGCAGCGGCGGGGAGTCGTGGGAGATGATCGATCGGCGGTCGATAGCTTACGGGAGCATGGGTGGGTGAGGGAGCGAACTTGGAAAACTTACGTCGATTTCATCCTCCTTTGAGGAGAGAGCTGTGCAGTGGAAGCCATTTTATATCAGTGGCACAGATGTTGCTTCTTTGGAAACTCACCAGAATGCAACAGTAGACAGTTTGGCAAAGGAGCCCTGTATTTTTGAAGTTTTTTTTATAATGTAGCTTTTACATTATTATGTTAATGGTGACAGACAGCTTAGCTTTATTTTTGTGTCTTTGAGAACTAGTCTTGAAATACTCTAGCATGCATTTCAGGTACCTTTGCAGTGTACTGAAACTCATTGTTTTTGTTGAATAATAATTTGTAGCTTTACCATAGCTGACCGGTCAAAGGAAGTGGCAGTTGACACTTGCAACATTTCCAGAGATAGTCAGCAAACCTTAAAATGGTTTTGGCCTGTCTTGTCCACTCTATTACGTGGTACAGTGAACATGCCTCAGGTATGTTCACTGTACCAATGCAGACCAAATCCCTATTGTGGCACTAAACCATTTCAAGTCCAAAATGTAAATCAAAATGTCATGATTTGTCCTTTTCACTACCCTGTCCAACTTTAGCACTTCTTTCTTCCTCCAGGGTCTCCTGGTTCCCCAAAACAGATGTCAATCACAAAGTCTTCCTCTGGTGTCACCATTCATTGGTCGGCAGGAGATACAGGGGCAGAGCCTGTCACAGGTTATGTGATTGAGGCACGCCCTTCAGGTGAACATAGATATTTCTACTATCGTTAAATTTTCTAAATATAATTGCCTAAAATTTACTAAAGACTTTGAGGCGCAGAATTGATTGTATTAAAAACTGACACTGAATTTATTCAAGGCTTGCCTCAAGCTAAATTAAATGAACCGATACAAAAAATCTGAAATTATAAATCAAGTGCAAATTGGACTTTTGGGAAGTTGCTTGTTCTTCTGGAGAAATCAAAGCAGTGTTTGTACTGGGATTTTCTTCAGTAATCACTAGGGACGGGGGCGATGCTTTGAAATGATTTAAGCTTCTGTCCTGAAAAACATGCTTCCAAAAAATTCTGGTTTTATCTGTAAATCTATTACTGTCATCTCGGTGAAGTCACAAGCTTATATGTGCATTACAGTGCCATCTGTACAAAGGCTGCATCTAGGCAGTAAATAATTACGAACAAAATGATTTCAGGAACATAAGCTCCGCCATCCTTTTAAGCACAAAAACATTGATGCATTGGTGTTTCTCCATGTTGAAATGCCTTGTGCACTTTTCATTAGTAATAATTTTTAAAAGTAGTTGCATTATCATGGGCACAATGTCTGTAAAGAAGGACATTTCAGTAAAATGTCCAGATGTCCGAGAACATGATGCCATGTGCTTTAACGTCCTCCACCTGTCTACAGATGAGGGATTGTGGGATGCCTTTGTGAAGCACTTGCCTCCCAGCAGCACGTCCCATTCCATCAGTCTGGACCGCCTCAGGCAGGGGGTGAGCTACCAGTTCCGGGTGCTCGCCGTGAACTCGCATGGCTACGGCGAGCCTAGTGCGCCCTCTGCTGCCATGTCGGGTAAGTGCAGGCTCCCTCCCACCTGCGGTGTTTCAGTGTGCTTAATTAAACACGGCGTTGGTGTTTTGTTTTTTCCTGCTTTCTGGCTCCGAAGCTAGGCTAAAAATGTGCAACAGTGTGTCATTCTCACGTGCAATCGGTTGACAGTAAACGATGGCAGTCAAATGCACAGAACAGCATTGTCCTGAAACGCTTGTTCCACACCCTTTAACCAGAGTACCTTTGACACCGTGCATTATGCACCTCGGTAAAGTGACGGAATACTTTACAGGCGGGGTTCGTTTCAGTCGATAACCCCGTTGAGATAAACACTATGACTCCTTATCTCGAGAATGCATTACCTCAGCACCAAGCAGCTCCATAAATCAAATTTGCCTATATTAGGCAAGAGAACAGAAATAAGCTGTGTAAATAATTGTTATGCTCTTGCCTAATGTAGGTCTGAACCACAGCGCTGCTTGGTGTTGCGGTAATTGTCTTAATAATAATCACAATAATGCCGTAATAACTGGACAATTATTGAGGTAAATTGACTTAATAATTGGCTTTAAATTTCCTTATGTGAGCAGGGGAGGATGTTGTGGTATATTGTTTGAGTAGCAGTCCACAAACCAAACTACACCAAATCCACAAAACAATTTCCTGAATGTATCCATTTCAGATTGTTTTCAAACATAACTGGCAAGTGTCTTTTTGGAAGTCCTGAAAAATGTCTCTTCTTTAAGAACACTTCATTAGACTTCATTATACTCATTATACAGTTAATATTGTCTCGGTTTTAATTTATTTCATTTGTGACCTCTTATGCTCATTCTTATTTTCTGTTTTCTTTATTTGATTAAAACTGTAACTCTTTATCTCAGTTTTTATTTTATGAGTTTATTGGAAATAACAATATCCAAGTACAATAAACACTATAGATCAATTTATTACCTCACCCACTCAAGTGATCTTGTGGTTGGAGTGTCAAGTCATCCAGGAAGTTGTGTGTTCAGTCATTCTAAGTGCTGTCTCAGTCTCCTGGTTCTCCCCTTTAACACTTTCAGATGTAATATGTGACCAGAATGTTCTTAACTTAATGCTTAGCTCTAGAACATGATGCTGACATAGCAATCACTACTGGTAATTAAAAGCAATGGAGTTCTAGAGCACTGACTTAAAATTTGAAAAAACATTCCAAAAAACCTACTCCTCAAAGGGTTAAAAGAATTGGATCGGGGAGAGCCACTCCACAACATAGGCATTGGTATTACACAACACAGTCTGAGGGTGTGGAAATGTGAGCATTCACATAGGTTTACCGAATGGGGTTGAAGACCCTTGAATCTTTTGATATGATCATCTCTATGACATCTTTCGGACAAAGAGTGCTACAGTCTTCTGTTAAATCAGCGCAAAATAAGGACAGACAGTCTGATATGTCAGTAAAAGCAAATTTCTCTTTGTTTTTAACTGTCCTCTGAGAGATTACTAGGTATTAAGGGTTTAAATTGCCGTGATTGCATTCATGACTCAAGGTTAATTACAGTGCATGTATACAAACAAACGATAGAAACATAGAAATAATTGGTGCGTGAGAGAAGAGCAAGTTCTTTTGTTTCGTTTATATATATATCTGTTCACTGGTTTACTGAAAGAACGCTTTATTTATTTCTCAACTGTAGAGGAATACATTTTCAATTCACCAGATGACTCTGGTTACTTAGAGATATTGTGAATGCATGCTGCCTGCTGTAAATGTAATTTATTTATACATTTCTTTCATTTATTATTGTTCAGAAATAGAAGGTCAGTCTCTGTGTTTACATTCACTATAAATCAGGCAATAAATAAAGTACTTGGATGAGCAGTTCAAGTCTTCAAAAAAAGCTCATGCAAAGGGTTTTGTTTAGACATGTCGTGCCTGCACAAAGATGTCCTCCAAAAGTCTTGGCCCTGTATCGAATAAATGTTTTTCCTTAACTAAATTCGGTGAGTTAGTTTTACCAATTGTGGAACTCGCCAAACTGCGTTTGTGAAGAAAAAAATGATTTGCATTAAATTGTAAGTCAGAGTTGAGGGCAATTTTTGATTGAGTTACTGGTGCTTGATAATCATGCACTTTCCAAAGGTTTATTTTGTGATATCCCCTGTGCATTGTGTTGCATTGCACTGTATGTTGTCTCTATTGGGATATAACTTACTTGATGCCTGTTAGATTATAACACCTCCGTGCATCTTTTACTTTGTTGTATCATATTGTACACTGTGTCCTTTGGAGAACTGCTGTTCAAAAGGCTCTATTCATGGCAGGAGACTGTGTGTCCCCCCAATGGATCCTTCAGTTTTTCTCAGACAAAAGAATGACACATACAGTACAGCTAGCGGATCTGCAACAGACAGACGGCTGGCTCACTGTATTTCAAATATGGGTCAGTCTCTGTGGGTGTAGAACTGTCTATGTCTTCCAGTTTTCCCGTAATAATCTGGTGCTGTTTTGTTTTGTCCAAACGCACGCCCACCCGCACGCCCGCGCGCACGCGCACAGCCCAGGTGGAGGCGCCGTTCTACGAGGAGTGGTGGTTCCTGGTCGTCGTGGCACTGTGCGGCGTGATCCTCGTCCTGCTGGTGGTCTTTGGGTTGGTTCTGCATGGCCAGAACAAGAAGTACAAGAGCTACACCACAGGTGTGTGTGTGTGTGTGTGTGTGTGTGTGTGTGTGTGTGTGCGCGCTTGAGTGCGTGCGTGAGCGAGTGTGGGTATATTCTGCTTGTACCTTTAGTTTATGTTGACCCTCCCATTCTGATCTGATTTCATGTGTAAGGATTAAAAAGCACAATGTTCACAATCAAAAATAAAAAACAGTCTGATGATTGACTGATGGTTGGCAGTTAAAAGTCAAACGGGGCTTGTTAAATCATAAGGCCCGCCATTTTCTTAGGAAAACAAGGAATCTGAATTAATTCATCTAAAAAAATGTCATCGACTATTTGTCACTCACAGTGATTTTCAGGAGACAATGCTGCTTGCCCTGTCATGGGTAAGATTCATAGACACCAGTAAATAAGTATTTTGGTGTATGCGGTCGTGGTTGCTGTGGCAGTGTTGGTGTTGCGTGTTCTTGCTGTTCAGGCTGTTGGCAGTGTTACAGCATGTGCTTAGTCACCTTTGTTATCAATGCAGGGAAAGCCGTTTCCACAGTAGAAGAGTCCGTCACCCTTGACAACGGAGGCTTTACAGCACTAGAGCTCAACAGTAGGCTGAATGTCAAAAGCTCTTTCCTGAAGAAGAATGGGACCAGGTGAGGAGTGACAGCCATTTTGCAACTCTACGTACTCGCTTATCACGAACCCTGTTGTCAGTCATCTTCCCTGGCTGTAAGTGAGCTGTGCCTGAAATGAGCATTCTCATAGCAACCTGAACTTGCAGAATGTTTGGCCAACCACACATCTAATGGTGGTTTTTTCTGTACTGCTCTGAAGTAATAACCTGAAGTATCGTAACCTGTCTTCATCTAACAGAAAATATTCATGATATATGTCTTACTCACCAAACAGTACACCTGTACAGCTTGATGGGTGTATTGTTGTCACTAACTACACATTAACTTGTGCTGTGCTCTATCTGAAACGAGAATGAAAAAACGCGGTCTTAAGCTAGCCAGCGTACAACGACTGCTCAACTTTGAGGTACCATCTCCTCTATCAAAGCACACATCCTTCACATCCTCTGTAGTTCAGCTCCTGAAACTGTTCCTGGATCAGCAGCAGTGTGACTCATTTTATCCGCAGACAGGTGTTTCAGCTGATGTCACACGTGTGGCTGAGAGCCAAGGTCAGAGGAAGTTGGGCGGTAGCCAGCTGCATGAGCTCAGAGCTTCTAAGTGCGCTGAGGTCTGCGGGCTCTTATCTAACGACAACGTGCGCCAATAAGGAGCTGCCAGTTTACGGGTCAGGGAGGCGCTAGGACGCAGGCGGCTGGGCGTTAATAGCGACAGGGTGACCGACTTTCCTCCTGACCCCCCCCCCCAGGTCCCCGCCCCGGCCGAGCCCCGGAGGACTGCGCTACTCTGACGAGGATATCTGCAACAACTACAACGGCGCGGCGCTGACCGACAGCGGGTCGCTGACGGAGAAGCCGGCCGCCGTCACCGAACTGGAGGTATTTGCCTTTCCCCGCCCGACACTCTTTCCCGCGTGGCGAGACGGCGGCGGGCCCAAAAACCAGGCGCCCGGCCCCAACGCCGGCTACCCGCGCCGGGAGAGGGGAGCGCTCGCCGGCACCGGCCTGCTCGGCACGTTCGACTCCGCCGAAACGTTTTTCTGGCAAAAGCGGCCACTGATGTGACTGTGGTGGCGGAAGCACAGGACGAGTGCTCTGAAAAATCCAATTCAGAGAGGGAGGGAGGGAGAGAGAGCGAGAGAGAGAGAAAGAGAAAGAAAGAGATCTGTTTTACAGTGCTTCCCTTTGCCAATAAACACACAAAACCTTGCACTTGAGAAAGAAAAACTTAAAAATCGCCATTGAGGGCCAAAAGTTCTTTCCATTCCTAACCGTAGAGTTGAGTCTGAGGAGTATTCGTTTTTTTTTTTTTTGATGAAAAGTGTTCTCCTTTTGGGGTGCCCTGTTCTAATCTCTCCGTCCCTCCAATCTCCCTCCCCCCCCCAAAAGGACACGGACAGCGAAGGCGAGGACGAGCGGCCCAAGCACTCGTTTGTAAACCACTACATGACTGACCCCGCCTACTACGGCTCGTGGAAACGGCAGCACAAGGGTCTGAAGCAGACCCTGGCCTACGCCTATGAGGAGTGCGCCGGGGCGGAGCCTGACGCCTACTATCAGACTGTGGTCACCACCCACAGCGTGGGCGGGGCTTACACCCCAACCGGACAGCCCGACCCTGGCTCCCGGACTCCCGCCACAGGCTTTTCCTCTTTTGTGTGACCCGGGTAACCACCCCCCCCCCCCCACCCCACCCCCCGGCCCCACAAAGAATAAACCGGGTTGCCCTAACCCGACAATATTGCCACAGGAAGATGACAAGGAGCTTGAAACACTGTCACTCAATAATGACCTTGGATATTTAAAAAAAGAAAAGTTGATTCCTTGTTAAAAAATTGTCCTTTCTTATGTACAGTTATGCTGTCATGCCATTCATCAATAATGCCAATTTTTTGTCAGAAGGAAAATTGTAAATATAGATGTATGTCTGCGACAGCAACTTAAAAGAAGATAGTTGACTGTAAAAATCCTTTCCAGAAATGGAGATTAATTCTAGGCAGCACTTCTGCCTTCAGATTATATGGCTGTATTTTTCAAAGTGTGCTGCCTTGACTTCGGAGACTGGTGTTGGTTTCACGGCTTTTGCAGGGTATCCAGGTGCAGCCTGGTCCTCATTTTCAAGACGCTGATGGACAGAACATTCAACTCATGTGGAATGTGTTCTTTTGCCTTTAAAGGAGAATAGTGTATTCATTGTCAACATCAACATTAAAAGAGGAAGAAAAGATGATGCAAGTCTCTGAGTCACTTCTGACTGCATTAGTCACAAGACTCGCAACTCAAAACAAAGGTCAACGAAAGTGCTCAAGTATTTAGAAGCTACAGTGACTACAAAATTTAAGAGACTAAAAAAAAAACATTGATTGATTGATCGTGGTGATGGATTCAGACAGGAATCAAATTTGACATCAAGCCACTTTTGTTTACATTTTCATATTGTGCCCACTACTGCTGTACCATGTTAGTCTGAACTGCCTCAGGTTACAAGATTATGCTCAGTTAACCTGCAATCTCACGATCAACCCTAAGACCACATTTATGAAATGGTATTGTGATACTTTGGTCTGATCTGCTTTCACATGTTACCAGACTTGCGTTCAAGGTGGCGAGCGTTAGCTAAAATTCGCAAACATATTCAAATACATTTAATATTTTTCCTGTTTGCCACGAATGTTAGCTAACGTTACCTAACGCGCAGCGAACAAAAAAGACTGCTGACAGGAAAGACAACGAGATAACAAAGGTTACCCGTTTCATCCTGAAATGTGAGCGAAAAGTAAAATCAGCATATCGAGGGATGACTTCCTCAGCATATAGCTCAGTTCTTCAGACCGCTTCATTGGTTGCGCTGAACGACAATAGAGAGTGTACTCATATAATATCTGTCATGTCAGGACCATCATGTAATATTGCAGAAGCCAGTGCGAAATGAACCTCCGTTTAGTCGCATTCATTTGATATTAAAAATGCGTTGGTGGAAACTAAATGGAATGTTCATTTAAGATCGTTCAACATTAACTGTTCGCCGCAAACTTAGTTCGGCACAAACGTTCATCATCTTGAACGCACGTCTGGTGAGACATCCCTACCTGTCTGTTTGCTCATTTTTATTTGATTCTTTTTTTCTGATGTATGAACTGTTTGTTTATACTACATTTGCACACATTGGGCCTCATTCACAGAACTTTTCTAAAATTATTTTTACTTTTGTTCTTAAAAATGTTCCTTAGGAAAACCAATATGGGATTCCTGATACAGTACATGTGCAGACCTTTGTTTTTGTGCATATCATAGGTGTATGAGATGATGATTGCCGACTGTTAGTAACTTTTATTTGAGATCCTGTTCATGTGATGTGTATAAGGAAACAGCCATGAACATAGATAAGGGGAAAAAATGATAAATGCGCGAAATGTTCATGGAAACGTTCCTACACACCGTTTACGATCAAATGCGATCGTACGCATATTTACTGAAGGAGGCCCATTGTCTGCACCCAGGAGCCACAAGGTTACTGTAGAGTTTATTTTTAAATCATTGCATTTTTTGTTACCAGAGGAGTGACTGGTGAATTATCATTATTTTTTTGTTCTGATTTTTTTTTTTTTTTAAATGTTAAGAAAACGTTCTGTTTTTTAGGATCAGTTTTGTACAGATTGCATTTTTACTGTAGTGTTTTGGTGTAGATCTATGGAGAATCCAGCAGACCATTTTTGCAGTCTTTGTGCGTTTATGATAATTACATCAGACAACTAAATAGATAATATAATTTAAAATAATCTGAAACGAGCTTACAGGTTATGAAGGTCTTCTCTGTCTATGTCTGTAATTAAAAAACAAAAAGGTTTTCACAAAGCAAAACATTTTTTCAGTCAAACTAAAGGTTTATTCATCAACCTCTCTGACTATGTTACCTTATTCTATGCATTTTCCTGACTTGGGTTTTTACTTTTGCATTTTCCAGGATGTTACAACATAAGCAAATTTAGTATTTTATGTTCATGAAAGGATTAAAAGTACTCCTGCATTCCAAGACCATCTGGTAAGCGTGTGTTACATGGAATTGTAAGGTTTTCTGTATTTTTCTTAGAAATCAGAATATAATTTAAGAAAACCCAATTCAGCATCCATGCAGCATGGATAAATGTTGAATTGATACTGTGGCTCATAGTTATTTGTGAAACATCATGGGAAGTGATGTGTGGGTGTGTGTGCAGGTCCAAAATTAGGTCCCCACTTCAGTGCATCACAATGTTTGGGACATATTAATGTTATGTAAATGAAAGTAGTCATGGTTAGTTACATTTCCCGTGCATTCAATGGCTGCTTAAAGTCTGTGAACCATAGACATCACCAGGTGCTGAGTATTCTCCCTGGTGATGCTCTGCCAAGACCTTTTTCCAGAACTCTGCAGGCACGTTTAGTTACTTTATAGCAAACTGTAACTTGGCCACCCTGTTTTTGCAGCTAACTAGTGGTTTGTATCTTGCAGTGTCACCTCTGTAGTTCTGTTTCTGAAGACTTCTGTGGACAGCAGTAACTGATACATCCATGCCTGCCTCCTGAAGAGTGTTTCTGATCTGTGGGACAGGTGTTTGGGGGTTTTTTTCCATTATGGTGGGAATTCTTCAGACATCAATTGTACAGGTCTTCCTTGGCCTACTAGGCCCTTCAGGATTACTAAGCTCACCGATACTCTCTTTCTTCTTAATGATGTTCAAAATAGTTGATTTTGGTCTCTGACAGTTTTTGTTTGTTTGTTTTCCCTATTTTTCAGTATCATAATGGCTTCACATCCAAAAAAAAATGTAGTTTTTCTAAATATGGAGGGCACTGTAGGTAGCCACTGGAGAGAGTTGAGAAGGAGAGTGACATGACTGAGCCTGTAGAGCTTGTATGTCTGATGAGGGGCAGCATTCTGGATAAGCAACTAGGAGGTCTGATGGCTGAAGCAGGCAGGCCAGCACAGAGGGAGATGACAAGCAGCTGGGAGAAAAAATTTCGGTCGGGTGTAGGTCGGCGGGCCCCCGAGTTAAATTCCCTCTCCCGCAACCACACCTGGACGTAGTCCTGGTGCAGGTTGGTAAGGGAGGGTAATATTGTTTAGGTTGATCCCTTTAATAAAACACCTAAGACACTTTTTACTATTGCCTGTAGAAATCGATCTACAGATTTTATTTAGTCATATTTTATCGTGCTTTTATTTATCTGTCCGGTGTATATAACACCTGAATCCGTAGGCAAACCTGGCAACCCTGAATCGGGCGGACCTTTCTCAGACGTGTAAACAGCATCCGGATGATCCCGCCCCCTTATATATTATGTTTTTAAAACAGATTGGTTTTTCAAAACATTGGATATCCACGTCTGTAGCGGAGGATATTTTAAGAAGTTTAAGCCCAGTTAGGAAAGATAACGCAAAATGAATTTAATTCCTTCGTTCTCGACGGAGACATGGACACTCTTGGCTTTGTTATTTGCCCTACTAATCATGTAAGTGTGAACTTTTTTTATTTAGAAAAATATAAGATACAGAAATGTTCGGTTTCATTCTCTTGGGTAATAGGCCACAGCGTGTTTTTTAAATATAATTGAAAATCGCGGTTACTCAAAGTAAACGTGTTCGCATTTTTCTCTTGCAAATAAAATTTTCAGTAGTAGTATGAAAATCACTGACATGAATTCATTAAGGTCATGACATTAGCAAGAATTTTAGTCTTCTGTTAGGCCACGGGGTGGTAAAATAACATGAGATTTTACATTTTTTATTTTCCAGAAAATTTTGGAATAGTCTCCGGGTGCCATAAATATTGACTTGAATGATTACGTTGTCCATTTCCAAATGTAGACTGTTCATTTTACCTCGATCTTCCTTTCATAGATATGGGGTATGGCCCTTTCGCTCAATAAATAAGATGGGGATTCCTGGACCCAGGCCCCTGCCATTTCTCGGGAATCTTTTGTCATACAAGAGAGTAAGTACAATATTTTGTCATTCAGGAGAGTAACCAGAAACCTTACTTTGTTCATATGTTGCATAATTGTTATGCAACGGTTCATTTGTACGCTTGTATTTTATTCTACTGTATTTTGTCCACTGTATAATCTGTTTGCCCAGTCCTGTAATCTGGTATATTAACCGGTGTCAACAGCAAAATATATCTTCATTCTCAAACACGGAAGTGTATCAAACAATTTAAGAGCAAGCACCACCCGGTGGTGGAAAGACGTTACAGGTGGTACCTTTTCAGCATTGCACAAGAAGTTAGTCCCATTTGAAAGCCCGTCTTAAACATTGCTTCCTTGCAAGTCAATTTGAAAATAATGGTGGCATCATGATTAATTATACTCATGGATCCAAATAAAACCCAAAACATATTTGGAGCTGCAAGCAAGAATCAATTATGGAGGAGTTAATTTGTTTATACTAAGATAGACAATAATATAAGTGGAGAGGGTATATTAATATGCTAGTTAAGTATGAAAACATGGACAGGCTGAATGGTCTGATTTTTGAAGGCATTTTTAATGTCCACTGCTGATCTTGTTAACAATAATAAGAATTAATATAATATTACCTGTGACTGACTTGCGTGTCAAATTTCAACCCTACCTTGATGTCACGCATTTGATTTGTAACACCTGATCGATGACTTGCTGACTCCACTGATTACAGGGTGCTCATATCTTTGATGTGGAATGCCTGCGTAAATATGGAAGAGTTTGGAGGTGAGTGGGCCTATCTACGGAACTCTTTCCCACGCCCAATACACGTACACTTCTGTGTCTGCGTCTAACATTTTATGAAAACAATGTCCTGCCTTGCATTTGATGAAGAGTATGCCAACAGCAATTCACAGAATCCACCATTGACTTTCCACCTCAAATTCCTTATGTGGCCCACATTTTTGTCTTTGCACAGGATCATTGAGGGAAGACAACTCATAATTATGGTCACAGATCCTGCAGTTATCAAAACTGTGATGGTGAAGGAATTTTACACTCTGTTCACAAACCGCAGGGTAGGTTCAACTTCCATTTCCATCCACAGAGCCCTGTGGTGAACACAACACAATGACCAGTATCCGTAAAGCCTCTCAAAATAGGAGTGCTAAGCTAGGACCATGTTTACCCTCTCAGTGTCCTAACCTTATCCTTTATAAGCTAAAAGGTAAACTGGATCCTACTTGTAGATCACCATGCGTTCTCTGATATTCTTAATGAATACTGGCCCTAATCTATTCATGCTAACGTGAGTCACAGTAGAAAAAAGAAGGGTAGGACAAATAAGAATAATTCATTTCATGATTCATTAATAAAGGTCATTAATAAATCTCGTCCTTCCCTGATTTAAATTGTATGTCTAAAGCATCTTTCAAATAAAAGTGTCTTTCAAATCTTTCAAATCTGAGCAAGTTATTGAGTTGATGGATCTGCAGAATGTTTTACTCAGTCGAGATGGACTGTTTCAGTGCATACACAAGCACAATAAAAGAAGATAATAAAATAAATTGCGTGGAAAATAGACTGATGAGCGAACTTATCAGTTTCTTCTGGCTTCAAGTCCTTCATAAATGCAAAACCCAAAGAAGGACCATACACTTTTTTTTTTACTTTCTTCCATTGTGATAGGTACATCATGAAATGTATATTTATTGTTTATAATTTTTAATATCTTTCCTCCAGATTACTCAGTGTGGCCGAGCATTGTTTTGTGTTTCTGAATGTATTAGATGATTAATTTTTCTTACCTTTGTGGTGGAAGGAAAGAGCTGTTTTTTATTGTACAGTGTGTGAGCTGCAGAGCTATCCTGTGTCTTTTTACACATTTCATCTCTTCAGAATTTTGTTTTCAACGGGGCCATGAGCGACGCCGTGTCCATAGTGGAGGATGAGAAATGGAAAAGAATCCGCAGTGCTCTCTCCCCATCCTTCACCAGCGGAAGGCTGAAAGAAGTAACATAATTCTTGTTTTGCTTGGTTGATAAATGGCATCAAATTTTTTCTTATGATAGCTGTCACCAATGCATTCGTGCATAGGTAATCTGCCTAAAGGTTCTTGGAAATGAATGCATTTTTGGTAGAGAGGGAAGCTTGCCAATTACACAAAGCATGTAATGCTTTACAAATGGCCATGTATTTCAGTTTTGCATTGTCTGGTATTTATGTACATATGTACAGTACAACGGTTGGATTGCACAATACAACTGCATCTGCTTTTGGTTGTTGACCTGAATTGGCATGTACAATAATCCAAGCACCTACCCACCACAAACGCTCTCTGAATATTTTCGCAAAACACATTTTCGCTGTTTTTGTTTTCAGATCTTCCCTATTGTCCTACATTATGCAGAGTCTCTGACAAACAATTTGAAGAAAAGAGATTTGGAGGAACCAGTCCAAATTAAAGAGTATGTTTTATTTGATGACACCCATGTGTTCTGTGCAACAATAGAAGTTTAAAGAAGTCATTTTTTGATTGGCATACATTTCTCCTACAATATGATAAAACAACACAGAAAGCCAACATGTGTCTGTGTCCATACCCTTAAGAAAGCCAAGATGGCTAAAAACATTTTAAGCAGAAATGAATTCTTAACATAAAACAGCTTTGTGGTGTTAGAATAGCATTAGAATTAGAATAGCATCACGGTATGGTTGTTATTATTGTTAGTGTTGCATGTACATTTAGAGTCTATTTGCGGTACATATTTCTAGACCTGAAAAGCCAGGTTTTTTTTTTTTAAGCTGTGTTCCCTTTTAAAATTTGAGCTGTACATAAAAAAATATTCCTTTATTATTATGTGCACACATCACAGGTACAGGTATTTGTTCTTTGGCTAACACATTTACACTGTAATTAATCCTTCCCCTGCTCTCTAAAATGGCCTCTTCTTTACTTAGCATGTTCGGACCGTATAGCATGGATGTTATGGCCAGCACTTCCTTCAGCGTGGATATCGACTCAATCAACAATCCCAGCGATCGCTTCGTCACCCATATGAAGAAATTTCTTCAGTTCAACTTTCGGAATCCGATCCTTTGGGTGGCGAGTAAGTTATAAGTTATACATTAAATGCTCCAGTGAATGGAATTTCATACTTAATGCGTAAGCGCTGACTGTGGCCAGTGGTCCTGTGAGCTGATTAGAGTACTCATCGGTTCATCACACCTCCCCTGATTGGTTAGGCACCCACCGTCTATCTGCTTTAGCTGTGTAAGTGATGGGTGCTCATATTGGGCATTCAAAATTTGGTGATTAATAAGTTTTTAAAAATGGGGTCTTTTAAACAGAAGGTGGGGTAAGGCACCTCAAGTTTCTGAAGTATAACTAACAAACTGTATAAACTTGGGGTTTCCATGTATGCTGTTAACCTTTAATATATGTATAGCACCAAAATCAAAATGTCATATACATGTAGTGGCATCTCCATTTCCATTCCAGTAGCCAGGCAGGTGGTCTCTATTTGCCAGTTATGCTAATTAGTGTGGGTTCAGTCGGCAAGGATCCGTGATTGAGTGTCTGCAAGTCAGCCTTTTGAGCTGCACATGAAGTGTCTTCCCCAACTTTGTGCAAACCCAAATTTGTGAGCTGCAGTATGATAAAGTGATGCCTGACTTTCTTTAGAGGAGAGCGTGCGCTTGTCTGTGCCCTCATGCTACTATATAGTATAGTGGTATATGCCAAATTGGGGAAAAAACAAAAACAATGTCATGCAAGTAACTATATAAACACGTCTTTGCTTTCCAGTTTTGTTCCCTTTCATGGCTCCGGTGTTGGAAAAACTGGGTTTTTCGCTGTTCTCCAAAGAAACTATTGACTATTTCTACAGCACTATTCGCAAAGTAAAGGATCAACATCACAAAGATGGCAGTGTAAGTTTTTCTTGAAAAAAAAGCAGTGTCCTCAGTTTTCCAACCGAGATTGGATTATTTGTCCACTTTATTCTGAAGTGTCTCTTAATATAGCACGGGAAAGTCTTTTTTCTGTCTTGGTGAGTGGGTTGTGCTGCTAAGGCCGAATTTCAAGCAACTGTCTTCAAACAGTCCCCCGGCTTTTCCCAACAGAATCGGGTGGATTTCCTGAGACTCATGATTCAGTCTGAAATTTCAGTGGAACAAGCAAACACACATGCAGGCGATCATTTCGTTAAAGGTAAAAATGAAATAATAAGCCTCTCGTAAGGTAGGCTTTTTAAAAGTTTATTTTTATTTTTATGAAGGAACAGGTTGCGTTCTAGATCTTCAGGTGAACAGTGAGATCCCCTGTACTGTACATTGCAGGTCTGACAGATCATGAGATACTTTCCCAGAGTTTTGTCTACGTCCTTGCTGGGTACGAGACCACCAGCACCACTCTGACTTTTCTGCTGTATCTTCTGGCAACCAACCCAGAGTGTCTGAAGAAGCTGCAGGAAGAGATAGATGAAGTCTTTCCCAACAAGGTAACTGTCTCGTCACAAAGCTTTGTGAGAAATTACTGAACGAAGGAGAAAGGTACTGGAGAAAGCTAGGGTGCAAGGTGTACACATTAGGGTGCCCCTGCTTACGCACTCTAATATGTACACCCTGGTGCAAGGCAAATATAAGGTCCTGTTGGTACCTGCTTTGGTGTGAGTATCAAGGGGTTTGAGACTTAGCTCTAGCATATGGGAAACACAGGGATTTGATACCGGTCCTGAACTCAGTGGTCTTGAGACATAGATCCACCAGAGCAGAGGTTCTTACTCCCATAATCTAGGGCAGAAATTGCTTGTGGGGTTGCACACACACTGGGGTCAACAAGAAGGGGTTGAGACTGACAACTAACAAAGATTTATTTCTTCTAAGCAAAAAAAGACATGAAGCAAAACAGAGACATGAACAAGCATAACGTCAATAAAACCTAAGTCTGCCACTGAGTTCCAGCTTTCCGTTCTGAACTACCTCCAGACTCCATTCACGTATGAGGCACTGATGCAGATGGAGTACCTGGAAATGGTCATCAATGAGTCCCAGCGCCTTTGGCCTACCGCCCCACGCATCGAAAGGGTTTGCAAGGAAACCGCGGAGGTGAATGGGGTGACAATCCCCAAGGGCGCGCTGGTGACAGTGTCCACCTTCGCCCTGCACCGCGACCCGAAAATCTGGGAGTCGCCCGAAACCTTCAAACCGGAGAGGTAATGACCTCCCAGGCAGGCCCCCGCTGGTTGCTGTCAGGGCATGCCAAAGAGAAGATGGCAGTAGCACTCATTAAAACAAAACCTCAGGGCAGGCCTGATCCTCACGCGCCACAGGGCCTGCTGGTTTTTGTGATTTGCCACTTAATTGATGAATTAAAGCAGTCGATTACGTAGTTAACTTACTTCACCTGGTTTCTTGGGTGTAAAATGGTTGCTGATATTAGGGCAAAAACAAAAACCAGAAGACCCTGCCCGCCCGTTAGGACCAGGAATGAAGATCCCTGCCTTAGGGTAACTATCACCGTAAGGCTTCAAACTGGCTTCAATACAAGCTTCACATCTCAAAACTTTTTTTTTCTGCCACAAAGTCCTCATTTTTACATTTTTATGATGAACCATCCCAGGCATTTTCTTGATTTTTGTACTTATTTGCACAGGTTCAGTAAGGAGAACAGGGACAGCATTGATCCCTACACCTACATGCCATTTGGAGTAGGCCCACGCAATTGCATTGGATTTAGGTTTGCTCTACTGGTCATGAAGATCGTTGTGGTGAAGCTGCTTCAGAACTTTGATGTGGAAACATGTAAGGAGACTGAGGTGAGGGAATATGTGAATATGCATACAGAACAGACACGACTTATGGCTTAACGAACACTTTAAAATGCAAAGGGGAAAAAAGCAATTGCAGAGGGTCTTTGCCACACTACAATATGGTCGTAAAAATATATTATCAATGCTAAGCTATACATTTTGCCCTGGGGTCATAAAATAACCTAAGTAATGTTTTGCATGCCCTTCCTTAATTTTTCAGCTGCCGCTGGAATTGAGTGCATTGTACCGGCCCAAGAAACCCATAACACTGAAGCTGGTCCCACGAGCTGAAAACAATAATGAGATCTTAGCTGGTTGATTCTTTATTTCCACATGTAATATGCGTGTATGATCTTTTTTTCTTCATTATGAAACCTTCAATCGAATGTGACCCAAAACGCATGAAATCATTTCTTCTGAATTTTATACATGATATGAATGTTTCTCTCCCCTTGTACTGCCGTGTACGATGTTTTTGATTATTTCAGCTAACAGACACGATACCTTATCAGATAATTGAATATCGCGCCAGCTATGGCTGGAGAATATAGCAACCCAGATGTTTGGAAATGAGAAATCACTCTGACTTCATTTGGAAGCAGCTGGGTAATTGGGAGGGATTGCTCCTGTCCACAGAATCAGTTGTCAGTCCAGAACTAGGTATATTTAAAACTGCTGTCCGTTAAGATTGGGATATCCTGACTTTCAAGATATAATCCAAATATTCCTAACATTGTGGCTCTGGAACTAACAATTAGTTTACTGATTACTAATCAGTTGTTCAAGCAATTGCTTTAGGTCATACAATAAAATAATTAACAAATTAAATAAAATGCTTGTCTTTATTACCCATGTTTAAAAGACTCAATTGAAAAGAAAAAAACATTGTCTTCACTTGGGGGTGGCGAACTCCAACATTCTTGGTAGGCCAGTGTGATGCAGGTTTTTGATTCGGACATAGTCAAGTTACCTAATTAGCTGTATACACCAATACACCAGTTTACTTTTAGATTAGACCACAGAAATGTACTTTACATAAGGACAGTTACAAGAAAAGTGTTCTACTGTCATTCCTCAACTTATCAAGAAAGGTAGGTAAAATGTTAGTTCACATAAATGATTGCACTGTTAAAATAATTAAGCCTAACTAGGACTGTTTTGAGCATCAATTTTTCACCCCCCCCCCCCCCCCAAGAGTCAGATCTCAGACCAATCATATCCATCATCTACATGCTCCCACTTAGATAGCAACCTTCAGGAAATTCAATTTCCACTGTTATGCCAACAGCACACAAGTATGTCCTTGACATTCCTCTTGCTCTCTCCTAAGACATCATATGTGTTGTAGGCTGCGGCGTGGAGCTACAAATATCACAGCTTAATGTAACCATTATATCGCTGGTGTGGCGTTGCTAGAGGAGGGGGGGGGGGGTGGTTGATTGCAATCACAGAGAGCTGGTGGGAGGGTAAATTGCAATCACGTGGAGGGTAGAGTGTTGTTCAGAGTGTGGTTAATTAACATTTTCCTGAGCCAGCCCTCCACCCCCACCCAAAACTTGAGATTTTATTTCCCCTTTCAGGGGAGCTCCGCATGGCTCCCCCTATATTTCAAACAGTGGCGTGAATACCGTGAAAAAAAAATGTCTTTCATTTAAAAAAAAAGATTTTTATTTTTTATGCTCATAACTGTTGAATTTATGTTGGTGAAAAACTATTTCAGACTATGGGAAAAATATGTTAAAACTTTTATGGTGTAACAGGACAAAATGTGAGAAACTTTCATGGGGAGTGATACCTTATGATGCACTGCAATAATCATTTAAAAAAAAAAAAACTCAGTTCAGTCGATTGGTCAGTTAAATCAGTTCTCAAACAACATCCTTTAAGGAAAAAAATATGAAAGAAATTACACACGTGTTCAACAACCTAATTAGGAGCATATTGGTTAAGCTCAGTCTTTAATTTGATCGAAAATAATTGTTACCTGTTTTTATGTAATTGTTTGCAACATAGAACAAAATGAACCTGGGAATGTTTATCTTTATTGCATGCATATACTGTAGCATTCTGGCATACTGTGGCTTACAAGATTAATCAATCACTAGTCTAAACATTAAAAACACCTAATTAAGAGGAAAAAATGATAGATAATACTTAGCAGCTATAAAACATAATTCCAGAATTATGCTGCGTTAGTGGAATTGTGTGTTTTGATCGGATCTGGCAACCATGGAGGTAACTTGGAGAGGGATGGGAGTAATTCTCCGACCTAAGAATGAACTTGGTGTTTTGCTTATGTCATTCTGCACCACACTTCAGAAAAGCCATCTTGAAGGCGAGTTGGACTCATTTAGCCTCATTCAGCAATGACTTACCTTCCCTTTTTCCCCACGGAGACATGGGTTCTGATTGTTACGCTGCTAGCCCTGGCTGTATTGTAAGTAGGACGAATCCTAACAATCGTTATGTGTGTTCGGTTAATTTAATAATTAATTCCAAGTGTTTCAGTTTAAGAGACACATCGGAAAGAACGTACGTATACCAGTGGTGGAACCATGTCATGGAATGAGCAGTTTTTGTAGTCTACATTTACCTCATGACTGCAGCGAAGTTTCATAATGGACATTTCCCTGAGTTGTCAAAATTCAGCTGCTCATAAAAGCATCTCACAGACATGTCAGAATAATGACGCGGAATGGTATATAAGTATATTATGCTTCACCGATTGTTTTAACTCTGAGTCGTTCAGAGTTAAAGCACTTCAATATCGATATTCCAAAATAATCCCCTAAACATCATGTGTCCACGGGGATGTCACTGCATCCCCTATTATTTAGCTACTTTATGTTAGTGAATATTTAATACGTTTGTTAGTATAAGTCAGCACCTCATAAACAAAGTGCCACAGATTGCTCAGTCGAGTTATACAACGTTCTACGCGTACTACGTGGGAAGTCTTGCAGTTTATCTCCGGAAGTTCCCTCTTTTCTTTTTGAGGAATATGTGTTTTGGGTTTCTGATTCAATTAAAGAATAAACATCGATTCATAAATGAACGTTAAGGACTGTGTACAAAGTACCAAGATGAGCGTGACAAACTTAATAGGAACTGTTGGATTTACCGTTTTCAACTACCACGATTATAATCACTTGGCAGACGCTCTTATTCAGAGCGACGTAGTTACAGAAGTGGAGAACATCAGTCTAATTCTCTAGAATACAAAAAGAAGGCACGTAGGCACATTAGTAGCCCACTACAAAACGCTGCATTGAGGTAGGTTTAAAACCTGATCTGTAATAATTATACAAGTGACAAAACTGAGACAATTTGATTTTGGAGAGAAATTGCAATCCAGAATGTCCCTTTAATCAATAGGCTTTACCTACAAAGTTTGGAGTTTGGATTTTGTAATTGGGTTTTTTTTTCTTCTTAATGCGCTCAAGTTTTATCTAAAATAGTTGAGTCGTTGTGAAATAAATACTTCTTCATATAACTTTTTATGTAACTAATTAGTGTGTGTTGTAGGAGACTTTCTGTTTAATTGACATTGTAAAACAAAAAAGTATTTCATGTTGATAGGTTAGAGTAAGAACCCCTGTAGATCGGCAATTTACGTCTTTCAATCATTCCCCCTTAACTTGCCTTGTAGGTATGGGTATGCACCTTATGGAGTCTTCAAAAAACTAGGAATCCCTGGACCAAAACCTCTTCCCTTTATTGGAACATTTCTAGAATACAGAAAGGTAAGCTATACTCTGTGCAACATGCAACACGTCTTTCCTTCTATAGATTCTTTTAAGCAGGGTGGCTTGCATTAGGGGAGAATGCGGGTTAAGTACTTTCTCCATGGGTACTGCAAGAGCCCTGCCTTAGCAACCCTCATTGTTGCGCTGCCTCACGTGGGGGTAACAATCCTTTTTGCTTGCTCATCAGAAGAGGGCTTTAACTACCGGAATACAGGGAAGGTTCCTTTTTAAGTTCCTGTTTGTTTTCTTCTAGGGTTTTATTAAATTTGACACAGAATGCTACGAAAGATATGGAAAAATATGGGGGTAGGTCAACTGCTTGAATCCTTATTTTCCATGGTTGAACATGATGCCATAAAACAAAATGTGTCAAGCAATTAATTAAATATTCCTTCCCCCCCCGCAGGATTTACGATGGAAGACAGCCAATACTGGCCATTATGGACACTGGAATGATCAAAACCATTCTGGTCAAGGAATGCTACTCAGTTTTCACCAATAGAAGAGTAATACATTGATTCTTTATTCAAAGGGTTTTCTCAAAAGGGGTGGGACAGGGGGGTTTAATTGGCACTTCGGAGTAGATAGTATGTTGATTTCATGTGTAGGTTTTTAAAGCAAAGAAGAAATTAAGATGCTCAGAATACTAGAAGCAATCTAGGAACTGCCTTGGCAGTCACAATACTCATGGTGTTCGCTGCATTTGTGTGTGTTTTTTTCTTTAGAACCTAGGCCTGAATGGTTCTCTCTATGATGCTGTCTCAATCGCTGAAGACGATGAGTGGAAGAGAATTCGCAGTGTTCTGTCCCCCTCGTTTACCAGTGGCCGGCTGAAGGAGGTGACCTTGATCTCCTGCTCTTTCACTTGGTTGTCCCTTGTGTCTCAGTCTTCCCTGCTTAAAATACTGTAATTTCTGGACATAGCTAATGCAATTCTATGTTTTCTTCCATTAGTAGGCTCTAGTATTTTAATAATAATAATAATTATATATATATATATATATATAATTTTAATTTTTTTATTCTTTTTTTTTTTTTTACAGATGTTTGCCATAATGACACAACATTCAAATAATTTAATCAAGAGTCTACAGAAGAAAGTTAACCATGATGAATCTGTGGAAGTCAAAGAGTATGTGAGGCTTTGGTATAATAAAGCCATATGTCAAAGTTTACTATGTTATATGAAATCATTTGGTCTGTGTCAGCAAGTACATCCAGGTTTCACAAGAAATTGCACAGTAGAATGGGTTCAGTATCATTTGACAATGCAGTATGTGTTCAGTAATTGCGGAAAAACAGAAGGAACAAATATATAATATTTATTTTCTCAACCCAAAAGGTCACTACCTATAGATTATTTTGTAAAGAGCACAACAACAGGATAGGTGTTAAGCTTTTGTTTCAATTAATGTTATTCACATTTGTCAACTAAAGCATTTCTATGTCTGTATCAAAGTGGTCCTGCTCTAAATATACATGTATTTACCTGTTTGTCTGGGTTCTTCAGTTTCTTTGGTTCATACAGCATGGACGTTGTCACCAGTACAGCATTCAGTGTTGACATCGACTCCCTCAACAACCCTGGTGACCCCTTTGTTGCCCACATCAAAAAAATGGTCAAGTTCGATCTTCTAAATCCCTTTCTTCTTCTTGTGGGTAAGATGCCAAACCTTTTCTTTATTTATTGATATATTATTAGAATGCATAATCAAATTACTGCCTATTGTATGTGTAGGTAAATAAATATATGGAACACATTTAAAGGTAACTGGCACTTGAAAAACATCTGCAGAGAATGGAAAATTATGAATGTGTGTCATTTTTCACTCATCAAAATCGCTTCCTTTTTTGTACCAACTTTTTAAAAGGCTTTAGTTTCTAATACAAAAAGAATATGGGATTTCTGGCCAAAAGTGACCATTTTTGAAAAGTCATTGTCTGCTCTAGGTGTATGGGTATTTTTTTGTCATTGAATTGCATTAATGTTTCTGCATAAAATAAAATTGATGACTTTTAAAATCCCACACCTGGATTCAGAGAACAGCCAATGGCATATTCCAGAAAGCATATCTCCATCTGTCATTCCTTTACTGCTTTCACCTTCTTTGAATTTAGTGGGAAAATATGGATATATCTCTCTGTATTTTTAATCAGGATGTAACCCTGTGGAGGATGTGGGTGTGCATTTCCAGTGGAGTCTATGCATGGATATGGGTGGGGCCCTCTCCCACAGTAGTGGTCACTGATGCTTCTTATTTTGTTCTTTTCTTTGACTGTTCAGTTCTCTTTCCCTTCCTCACTCCACTGATGGAAAAACTGGGAGTGTCTTTGTTCCCCACATCAAGTGCGGATTTCTTCCTTGACTCACTTCGAAAAATCAAGGCAGATCGGGAAAAGAACGTTCACAAGGTATGTGTGTGTGTGTGTTAAATTCAAATTCTGTTTGCTGAATATGTTGTGGCTGAATATGATGAGTATTTGGCTTTTTTGGAGCTTTATGTCTTGATCATATTAATGTAAATATTGATATTTTAATTTCCCTTTTGTGTAGAGTCGAGTAGACTTCCTGCAGTTGATGGTTGACTCTCAGATTTCAGAGGAAGGAGCGACTTCAACTGAAGAAAAGTCAGGGAAAGGTATTTTTCATGGTTTTCTCTAAAAGTTGAATATAAAGGGAGAGTTTGCTTCCTGGGGTTTTTTTTATTTATTAGCTCAGCGTTAATGTATATTTTTAATTGGCCCAGACAGTTTTAACGTGTGAAGACGGACATTTTAGATTTCCAGAAGTTTTTCATGACCCGAGGGCATTGAAATGGCTGGTAGAGGGGCATTATGGGCTTTGGGTCTGAAGCCAGAACATATACTTCATGTAAAGCCAAAGAAAGTGAGATTTTTAATTATCTTAATTGTTTTTCCTTTTTTCCCATCACATATATTTATATTTTTTTTATCTATATATAAACCACAGTAACTCCTTTGTGGTTTGTGTATAGGGCTGACAGATCATGAGATCTTGTCCCAGGCACTGATATTCATCTTTGCTGGTTATGAGACGAGCAGCAGCTCGCTTTCATTCATTGCCTACCTCATGGCAACCAGACGTGATATCCAGAAGAAATTGCAAGATGAGATCGATGAAGTCTTTCCCAACAAGGTGACTGACTACTGTGCTATAGTGTACTCTTTTAAAAAATATATATTTTACTAAAGCTGGTACTCGATGTGGGGATGAACATTCCCATCCCATCTTTGCATGAATATTACCATCATATGTAGAAAAATACTGGACAGAAATGCGTGTACAAGGTGATTATAAAATTTCCGAAAGTATGATACATTAGACTACTGAATTATGAAGGTATGAACTAATACATATAGGAGGGTGTAATGATTATTGCTTTTTTGACACAAATGATAATTTTTTTTTTCATTTTTGTTGTGTGTTCATATTACATATTACATTCATTGTGGCAAAAAAATTGTTGCAAAATAGTGCATTCATCATCAGACTCTGTTTATAAATGCAGTGCTTACATAATTTGTGCCAGTATTGTATATATAATAATAATAATAATAATAATAATAATAATAATAATAATAACAATGGCCTCCAGACTTCACGTCTTCTGTTTTTTTTCTGCAAGGCCCCAATCAAGTACGAAGCAATGATGCAGATGGAGTACCTTGACATGGTGATTAATGAGTCTATGAGGATGTACCCCATCGGTCTGCGAGTCGAGAGGATGTGCAAGAAAACCGTGGAGATCAACGGGGTGACCATTCCAAAAGGAACCGTCATCGCCATCCCTGCCTACAGCCTGCACCATGACCCCACGCTGTGGCCTGAACCCGAAACGTTCAAGCCAGAGAGGTAGAGCTCCCCGGTCCCCACCAAGCCTTATTCAGTCAAATCCCTTTTATTTGTATAGAGCATTTCACGTAACATGTCACAATACATTTTTATTCAGCCTAGCACAATCGGTACCACTTAGCCTGTGAAAAGGTGCAAAATTACAGAAGGTTTTGGAAACTTTTATAAATGTACAGAGCAATCTACTTGGACAGTGATACATTTTTTGTAGTTTTGACTCACTACACAAAATTGGATTTGAAATTAAATAATTTATATGAAGTTAAAATAGCTTTTTAAAACTATGCAGTATTATTTTGTGTCGTCCAGATTTAGCAAGGACAACAAAGAAAGCATTGACCCCTATGCCTACCTGCCCTTCGGAGCTGGTCCTCGAAATTGTATCGGAATGAGGTTTGCCGTTATCATGATGAAGCTGGCCTTGGTTCAGATACTCCAGAACTTCAGCTTTGCTGTCTGCGAGGACACTCCGGTGAGACTGCTTGGCTTACTGTAAATGTTTCCCCTTCCTGACCTCAGATCTACCTGGCTGGTTTAGTGGACATGTGTGATGAAATGCTGTCTAAAAGTTCATAATATATTGTATTGAAATATATAATGCTCACAAGCCAGATAATTTTTATCGTAACATAACACTTTCCTCATACTTTTAAATATGGGCATGTAACTTGCCCATATTTAAAAGTGACTTTGGACCACCCCTGATAAGAAATGACAAGCCTGGTGATACTATGTTTTCACCAAGGTGGCTAAAAGATTTCACTGCTATTTCAATTTTAAATTTATATTTTGGCTTCTACAGTTTTTCTGTTAGCGTTTGTGGTATAGTTCCTGTGTTAAGCACATATATTTACCGTATATAGGTGATTGGTCTGTGAAAGCACCTAGTACTAGTGCTAGAATATGAGATTACATGTGTAATAATATCCCATGATTCCTAACAGATCCCGCTCGAATTGGAAGCTCAGGGATTTCTTCAACCAAAAAAACCTATCAAGCTGAAGCTTGTCCCGCGTATTCCAGCAAACAACAAAGAATAAACAGAAAGGGTTTGTTACTATCAGCCTTCTAAATTTCACTCAGAATCAATTACAGAGAAAAACTCTACGTTACAGACGAACATGTTTGCCCATAAAACATTTGTGGTTATGTAATTTCCAAAGATTTTGTAACTCTTTTTATTGCTAATGGTAATTATTTTAATTACTTGCTTTTTTTAGGCTTGTCAATGGTTCAAATCACTACACATATTTTTGCTACCATTTTGCATGATTGCACCCATTATATTTTTTTCTGAAGTTAATTATATACAGCTGATTTATCTCTTTTGTTACTTTAATATTTGTTCACCTATGTAGGCTATCACTGTAAGAGCAACACTGTTACGGTGGGGCTTCTTAGCCAATCCTACCCTGTGAACCTGGCATTACATATGGGGCATCACTCACATGGTACTAATAATCACATTTAGGCTGTAGTGCAACATTGCTCTATGTGAAAATTCATTTAATAGTGGAAATTATATTTGTGATTAACTCCTTATAGTGTATATCACCCTCCCTTTTTAACACAAGCCTGAAAATGACATACCCAAAATAAAATGATTTCTCTTCTTGAACCCTTGACTACTGTTATAATCCTGGTAACAGAAGCTCAAACACAGTGGAAGTGGAAGTTTTTTTTTTCTCAACTAAAAGATTAAGCTGTATTTTGTTTCTTTTTGCAACACACGTTCTCTCTGACAGGTAGCATTAGCTTGGAGTATACATGCACAATAATCTTTTAATAAAATACTCATCCTGTTGTCATGAGGAGTTCATTGTGCTCATTGTAGTGGGTCTCCTGACTAATTATTTTAAAGAAGATTCTTTGTTTCCTAAATTTCAATAGAGCTCCTCTGTAATAGGCCGGTTACAGGCTCTTGCATCAAGTGTCAGGTGCTTTACGTAACTGTGTGAAATGTCAGTGAGTCATTCATGGATATGTGACGTACTTGGTGTAAAACTGCCTCCCTGATGTCACCTAATTCTTCTTGAAAATAAAGCCAGTGCAGCCAGCACAGTCTAGATAAGTTTGTTAAAAATGTATGTTGGACTTTTCTGACAAACCTTACATCACATTAAACATAAAATATACGTGTTCAAATCTTCCTGTCCCTATTGCCCCAGATCTTTCTTTTTAACTCAGAGATTTGTAATATAAGTTATTTAACTTCGAACCACAAAACTACAAAAAAACAATGCAGATATATGTGTACCCCATACCAGAAATGTAATCATTTTAGCGTGAAAAATCTTCTCTAAAAAGTTGACAAGCCGGTTTTACCGGTTTTGTTGCAACAAAGGATGTTACCTCTCAGGAGGGGGGATCTTGACTCATTTTACTGGAAGAGATTTACAGCAAACTTGCTTGCATAGAATTACATCACATTCATGAGGGTGTGACTGGACTGATTCAGGTGCTTTGCCAACATGAATTAACTGCTGGCAATGGATAAGAATTTTTTCAATATGGTTCCTTACTCATAAGTCTGGGAAACAATAAATTGTTAGAATGGAAGAAAATAAACTCTGTTCTAGCTGACTTAATTACATCCTTTGACTGGACCAAAGCACATCTACCTTTCACCTAAAAAAAATCTGGCTAGTGCAGCTAGTACAGTCTGTGGCCATAGATCGTTCATTTATACCAGAGGTGTACAATCTCATCCAAAAAGGGTTGTAGTGGCTGCGGGTTTTTGTTTTAGCCCATTCAACTAACTAACTTAGCGTGGTCTTCATTGATAAGTAGACTCAGGTGTACAGTAGTAGTGCTGGGCTAAAACAGAGGTAGGTAACAAATTCAATAAAGTTCAATAAAAATGTTTAGGTCTTCCAGATGTTTAAAAGCACAGGACTTGATTAAAAGGTTATTCAAAATTAAGGTCAAAGCTTAAAGGTCAAAAGATTAAACGGCTTAACCATTTAGGTTGGAGTTTGTCAGTCCTTCCTCATTAGGGGTATGAGGTATCAACTTCTATGGTCCAATGGTGAGTTGTAGGGTAAATACTGAGTAGTAAACAAGACTTGCTGGACGTGCCGTATGAGAACTGAAAAAGATTAGATTTCATTGGAGATAAAGCCAGCTCTATTCACACAGACAGGGAGCAAACAGCAACGCTTTCCCGGGTGCTAATACAATCAACTGTTCGGTGGACTTATGTCACGCAGCCAAAATGGCATATTTCCCACAGTGTGGGCGTTTGTGCTCATGCAATTCCTTAGAGAATAGCTCACTCTGTTACAAATCACTGTATTCAAAAGCGAACGGAACACTTTCTCACACCATTTTGGACAGTGCTATTTTACTGGTATGAGATGTACTTTAGATGTCATCATTATATCCTTTTACATTATGCATTATGGTTTTAAGCAGTGCCGGGGCACTGTTAACTTACTTTATTTCCTGTTTGGTGCAAATAAATTTACAATGAACAGGGTTTCTTTTTATTTGCTCTCACTTTTTGTGTTGGCATAGGGAACATCATCACATCACTGTTTTGAAAATGTTCTGACGTTTAAAGCTGAAAATCAGTGCATAACTTTAAGCAGGTTATAATATCATGCAGTGGCACAGTGTTATTCTCATTGAAACTTTCAGCAGTTTTTGATTGAGGTAGATATGACACATTTTACATGTATTTAATTACACAATATTGCATTTGGTCTGGAGTAGTTATGTAGAGTAGTCCACATAATGTCATGCATTGTGTAAGATATTAACATTTTTGAAATATTAAAAAGATCTGAGCAGTAGACCTTTCCCTTTAAACCATGTGTGTAGCAGGTTTAACTTAAACCTTGGTTAAAGTGACCTCTACTGGCACTTGGGTGATATCAACAAGACACAGCAACGGGGGTTTTAGGCTAAAATGCACGTGCATGTTAAACCACAGGTTCTGAGGACACAGCAGTAGAGTTTACAGGATCATGTGACCTGTTCAGCACACCGCGGGTTTAAACTCATGCTAAACTCTAAACCACAGATACGCTAATGACAGAGCAACTGTTCCACAGTGTTCTGCACGGGTGTTGTTGTCTGCTGTAACCATGGCATTTTGGACTGAGGACGTGGAAAACAGGCTGGGGTCTCTGATCGAGGGGAGGACACCCTTGTATAATATTAAAGACCGGGCCTACAGTGATAAAACGATTCGATCCAGGCTGGGGGAGGAAACAGAGGAGGCTCTCGGATGTTCGGGTAAGTTTAAATCCTGGTGTTTTCTGGTGATAATGTGATGTGTACACATCCATCTGAATTGCTTGTAATGTAACCTACATATTTAGCTTGGTACTGTTTTTGAAGTATGACCTCAGCCCGAAATTATTGATATAGTATCAGAATTAGATGTATTCTGGTGATAACGTGATGTATCCTCCTCCATCTGAACAAAAAAGCTTTGTCTGCTGAGGTAGCCAACATGTTTAGCTTGGTGTTGTTTTCAAAATATGTTTTTGACCTGAACTGATTTGTAGTACTCTCAGAACCTGCATACGTGTGTCCCGGAGGATAAATGAGGATAAATGAAGTCCATAAGGAGAGAGATTAGTCTCAATATTATTGAAATTTGCCTGAATCGTGATCCATACAGTAAATAAGAGACAAGCCACAGATGTGCTTCTCTATCCATAAACATCTTTCAACTTGTGTCTTATAAATTGTCATTTCATGAATGTGCACTGATTTGTGCAAATGCATGCATATTTGTGAATTAATTTTTTCCCTTTAGCACAAATACCTTTCATATGAAAACCAAAAATGTTTCCAATTTCCGTGTACAAATACATAATCTGCTATCATACACTCACAATGACAGGAATTCCACAGACAGTTGGGTCTGACTTACAAGGCAAACAAAAGACAAGTCATCCTGATACAGAACACATAGTCATAGATTAATTTGTGTGCTTGATAGGGCCATATGGATGCATGTGAAGTCTTGATATGATATGGTACACTCACAGCAACAACAATTTAATGGGGAAGTGATAGGGTTCGCTCACAATGCAAGCAAAATACATTTAGTTTACACAATAGCTACAAATGGTCCACCCTGGACCAGGCAAGAAAGTCGAACGTGCCTTGAAACGTTAGACGTTTGGGAACCCTGTACAACCTAATAGCAGTAGATCATCTAACAGATTGACAGCAACCTCTGGCACGTGTTCATAAACACTGACATCTAGTGGACTTCTGTGTAGGTGCTCTATAGCTCCAGGTTCTCCGCAATTTATTCCACTATCCAGGTTTTTCCGATCTCTTGTACTTTCGTGTTTATAAACACAGGACGAGGACTGGCTGTAAAAATCACTGACGTCAGTATATGGAGTTCTTTAAACACATCAGCGACCGCGTTAAATAACACAGAATGTTCATTTCTAGATTAAAAATACAACTTTGGGAATCAACCGAAGGCTCCAGATCAATATATTCTACACTGGCCCAACATTATTGAACATTTTGGCATTACACTCATGCCACATGTAACGCACGTGTCGTCCGATTCCAGGAAATAGAGTTTGTTAACTCTTTAAGGCTCATACTGTACGGTCGGCCTATACATTATACATACTTATACAATAATTGCAGTTACAAACTGAACGCTGAAGCACGAAATTTACAACCACTCATTTTCACCAGTCTTTGTTTTCTAGATTTATTTTTATGGCTCGTTTAGAGGTGCAAAGCAAGGGCGCGCACACACAGTTCAGCTAATACAGTCAGAGTTATATACGTGGTGTGGAAATACAGAATTCCCGTGTTTTCTGAGTAATTCCACTTGGAATGACATGAATTGCTTAGCAAGTTAGACACGTCGGCTACAGTATAGCTTTCTAAGAATGAAAAAACGAAATGTTTTTCATTGCCAACTCCAAGGGCTCCACTACGCGTATTTGCGTTTACCCGATCCGTGTTGTGTCTGTCCACCATCAGCAGCAACTGAGTTTACTCTTAGTAGTAGCACTGCTGTTCCCGGTGCATTTTCCCAGAAGAAATGGCTGATTTTGCAGACGATACTGGAGCTCGAGCATTGCTGGCTCTAAAATCTGCCCCGTGTAGCCCGGTCAGAGTGGCAGCTGCACCCATGTACACTCTGTCCTCGAATTCGGCATCCATGGCGCTCTCCTCAGCGCCCCAGGCCCTTGCGCGTTTGGAAGGCAGGGATTTCGAGTTCGTCATGCGCCACAGGATTGTGACCGTGGGTCGGAATTCATCGCACGGGTCTGTAGATGTCAACATGGGCCATTCAAGTTTCATATCTCGGCGACATTTTCAGATAACTTTTGAAGAGCCGTTTTTTTACCTACGGTGCCTAGGGAAGAATGGTGTGTTCGTAGACGGTGTATTCCAGAGGAGAGGCGCTCCCCTTTTTCAACTACCGAGAGAGTAAGTGTGTAACTACTGCTTGTTGGCTAACTGTATTCTCACTTCTAATAATGCGCGCATTGGTAGCCTGCATTAAAGTTTGCAATGCTGCTGTGGTGGTGGTAATTGACGTTACTACATAGACAATTTTTCCCTGCACTTGCAATCTCAAAATTTCCACCTCATTTTTTAAATTGGCTCTCTAGCAATGCTGCTAACCTTATAAACATATATCTGCTATTTTGGACTCTGATAACCTTATGGGGATGCAATAGAAACATGTGTTAGGTAGCATTAGCTACACACAACCGTGATCCAGCCGAGCAAATATTAATCCTTACTTCGACAAAGCAGCAAACCCTACGACTTGCACAAGCTCGCGAGCTAGATATCCAGCTACACCGGGCCTTGTTTTTGCCTTATGAACGCTGGACGGAAAGGGGTGTGTTGCAAAGTGTTTGGCATATTTTTTGGCATGGCCCCAACAGCCGCGTGTTGTGGTTACACAGCTAATTCAAGTTAACGTTTAGTTGTAAGGCTTGCAATACACTGTCTTCTAAGGCTGACTGTTCTACAGCATTGACACTACATCCGTTTTTTCAAGTTATTAATTTAACGGTATTACAACTTTATTATATTAATTCACTAACTTACCAGTGTGAAATATAAATCTTTAATTTATACAAGTACCTACTATTGTTGCAAACATTGCGTACAATAGTAGGTACTACTAATTTGAATATTATTAGATTTACAGTTATTATTATTTACGAAATAAACACAGCTCATCGCTGTTATTTTGTTTTTCTAGATTTCTCGGTAGATATTAGCTGATAGTAACTAGCTATGTAGACTAGCTAAATTAGCACAACAGTAAAGGGGTGGGGCGGAGGTGTGTCCACTGAACGTAAACATCCGACGTCACGCCCGAGAAGAAACCGGTAGTATTTTCGTGACTCAACCACCGATAAGAGGTTTCGAAGATATCACAAGACGCAACTCCAAACGGCATATCTCCCATGCGATTGGCTTGGTATCCGCAACAGTGCTGGCGCGCTCCAATGAACTGTGTTTAATTTTGTATCAGTGTGCCCACGCATTTGATAGCCACACGTTCCAGATAAAAGGAAAGGCTTTCAGAAACACAGAACACCTCACGATATTTACCGTTGATAAATAGCATGTTTACTTAACAACCCTGGTTCATTTATATTACCCAAGTAGTTTTACAACAGACAATGCTGTGCATGGCGTGATGGTAGCTATAGAAAACGTGATGCTTTTTTATCCGTTTCAGCTCTCTGTTTGACGCAGTTTTGATCTGTTCAAGATAACATATGTTAGCAGAAGGGCAGTGAGGCTGACCGAGGTTGGAGCTCTAAAGCAAAATATTTACTATAGGAAAATCGACCTGACTGATTTCATGAAAACATTCAGTGATCACCTGGGCTGTATTGTTTATTTACTTACGTATACAATGATCAAATGGTGACCTGAACTGCAAACGTTCTGTTTGTTTCTCTGTATATCATTTATATAAAGCACATGTGTATGGTATGAATTGGAATTGACCGGAAAGCAAGGCAAGCCATCCTCAAGTTTTTGAATGCAGTTATACGTTTTGTATTATTTTTATGATTAACCTTTCACTCAGTATTTAGACAATAAAAATCACCATCCACACACTGTACATTATCCTTGGTGGCATTCATTAATCAGGCAGTGATCCCCAGAAGGTATGCTTTTTATATGGTGTTGCTTTGCTTTCGTGCTCAGTCTAGTCATGAATCAAGATGCTGAAACTATGTTACACCATATGGAAAACTTTTAAATTTTCTTCCATAAGCTTTCTGCAATTTAATTGGTGCCAGAAGATTCTGCACAATTAGCAACAGTGATGCTAATGACATTGTGCTTCAATAACAATCTACTGTTGCACAGGTTTGCAGTATGCATTGCATTCCTGTTTTGAAGCCACTGCAGTGTCTTTTCTTGATAAACTCGTTTTGAATGGGGGCAGACATCTAGCTTGCCTGCTGATGCATATCAAGTATGGCCTACAGTACGCAGTGTGTTATCAAATAATTATCCGGCAGTGCCAAAAAAACAACACTGTAATTTTGGCTGTATCCCCTTTGTTTTCCATTATTGAGGATCAGGTGAAATGTTTGAGGAAAATGACATGTAAAACTTCCTCAGTAAAGGATCTAAAAATGGCCTTGTGTGGAGAGCGGCCATTATCAAGGACTCACCTTCTAATTTGCACTCCATGGCTTCTTTGTGTAATGAGAGTTTTCACAGGTCAGTGGCCTGCTAACAGTTCCTGTTACCAAGGTCCATTTATAAATTATGTTTCTAAATGCATTTTAAAGGTAAAAGCCTTACTTGCTCCTGTTTCCTCTTATATTCTGCTTATTTTTTAACATGGATGGGTGATAAACTAGTTGGCTGCACTGATCTACTGTAGCTCAAACCTGATCTCTCGGCACAACCACACAAGTTTTCACATTGCCCAAAGTCACAAATACTTCGACAAATGATAGCAGTGCTTTTGTTGATCAGGCAAATGTACACATGATTATGTAAATCAAGTAATTTGTGTATGGAAATCATCTCACTCTTGAAGACCAGTTACCATAAACCTCAATATGATGTCATTTAAGGTGGCAGTCTTATCCCATCCAGATGAGATGTTAAATCAAGGTATCATACCATGTGGGATATTAACCCCATTGTCCTTTTCAGATTTCCACAAAAAACAGGCCACCATGTCATCCCTCCTACAATTGATTGGCTACCCAATCCCCTGTATTTCCTACCTGTTTTAATTCCCAAGGTCACCACTGTAAAATAAATCTGAGTAATCAGTTGACCTACCTGGTTAAAAAAATAAAAACATTTAAAAATAAATAAATAATCGTAATGCGTTCCAAATTATAATTATAAACTGCAACTTGGCTATGGTAGTACACGGCTAACTCTTCACAAGCTTAACAACAACAACAACAACATCAACAACAACAACATTGATATTATTATTATTTCCAAATTATAAAGAAATGGGTTTACTGCAACTTGGAAAGGGGTGATTACGGTAGTAACTCACTATGCAGCAGCTGAAGTCCATACTATTTCTGTAAATGTATTGGACTTGTGTCAAGCTTGCCCTTCAAAACTGGACTCTGTGGGAGTGGCTTTCTGACTCAAAGTCTGTGTAAACATTTCCTGTTGCAGTTGCGTTCATTCATGGCTGCTTGGCTATTCTGCAAGAACTTGCAACACATTTAGCAAGCTACACTCTCTCTCAGTGTAGCTTCGCTAGCTAGTCTCAAGTGAATTTTGATCATTTTTGACCCTCAGGAGTGTATATTCAGGATTATTGAAGATTAGAGAGCTCTTGCTATCTGAAAGGCACTTGTTTTTACATGCAGGGTTAGGGATTCTCACCCGTCCTCCCTGTGTACCTCCCGCTCTTCCAGGTGTACCTTCCGGTTTCCCAGCACGGTCATTAAGATCCACTTCACCGCACTCTACCGCAAGGAGGTGCCGAAGGAGGAGGCCCCACTGTCTCCGGTGAGGCCGTTCTATCCCTCCACCTCCCCGCTGAAAATCCACATTCCCGACAACGACCTGCGGAACATGATGAGCCCTCTGCCCTCTCCAACTGGAACCATTAGGTAGGAACGGGACAGCGGCGTGAGCGGCCGCCATCGGAGTCGGCAAAGTTAGAGGCCTCATCAGGGTATAATGTTACGCTTGCTGGATCATGTTAATATTGCTAAGGGTGCTGAATAGTTAACTGAACATCAACCAGTAAAGGTTAAATTGCCTAATGCTAATTGTTTTCGCCCTGGCACTGGTATGCATTAGCTTTTCTTTATTACACCCTTTTGATTGCTTTCAGCCACTTCTTTCTCTTCTTTGGCTCTGTAGCTTCACTTGGTTTCATATAAAAATGTGTCTTTCTATTCCTTTTTTTATTTATACTGCAACCAGCAACACAGCTCTTCACTGCCTTTATTTCCTCATGTAACTCAGGGATGGAATTCTGCACTTTGGCCCTATGTCTCTGTTGCTAAGGGCCTCTGGGCTCAGTGATGCAGATGTCTGAATTCTTCCATGGTTAGACTCTTGACCTGAGGCTTACAGGCTCAAATCATGAGCGAGGCACTGCTGTTGAAGTTTAATGATTGAGCACAATGGGCAGAGGTACAGTGAGCTGATTCCACCAATCAAAAGATGTTTCCCTCAAAAGCACGACGCACTGATTGGTTCAAACCAGTGAGTCAGTAATAGTTTGTTCCGCCCACTTTTGTGTTCATGAAGCTTTTTCTTATCACTACCAACTACTACAGTGTGGATGAAGTATGTTCACTGTCACATGTAGAATTGGTAAATTCCTCTCTTCTAAAGTGTATTGACTTGAGTAACAGCAATCTTTGAACCAAGCTTTCCTTTTGAATGTGGGATTGTTGCGGTTCGGTGAAGCACTTGCTCCAACCATAGAAGCAGGAAGAGTGAAATATGAAAAATTGTTTTTGATTGCAAAATTTATTTGTTAAAGGGAAACTTCACGCCAAAGTGATTTTTGAGGGTAAATTGATCTGTCCATTGATAATGTGGTCCATATCACAACATGTAGCCTACAACATTGCATACTTCTAGATATCCATCTCCTGTTCTGGAAAAATCTAACCAGGTGACATGAAACTCAACACTGGGATGCAAATCACAGAGTCAAAGAGACGTGCTTCAGATGAAAACTGTGACAAGATATCTAGACAACCAGAATATACAAAAATGTCCATGTGCAAAGGGTCAATAAAATGCGATTACACAGAATTAGGGTGAAGTTTACTTTGAACAGTGGGGCCAGTTTTGAAAGGGTCTAATCCGTTTTTGTGTCCGAGATTGTTTGATCACATTTTCTGATGAGATTCAGCATAGTGGTTCTTTGGATCCGTTGTTTTTCATTTGCAAAAACTAATATTGCCAAACTCCTGGTCATCTTCATGAAAATATAGGCTCTCCCACCTCCCCGGTGTTAGAAATGTGCGTGCTGAAACTGGGCCCAAGAGCGGCTGCCTCTCTGCAGGGAAACAGCACAGCAACACCAGCCTGTGAATTCCTTTAACAACCTCCCTCCCTTCCGTTGCATTGTAGCAACAGTAGAAAAATGACCTCTGCTGATTACAGCTGTGGGTAAAAAAACCTGAATTACTACATTACATCAGCACGTTACGCTACACGGTCTGCTCATACTATGTAAACAGTGACCTGTTTGGAAAACGAGCAAACACTTAAAACTGTAATAACAAAACATATCTGTTTACAATCCGAGGTCGTGGCATTTAAGTCTATACCATTGTTTACCGTGCTCAACATAATCGCAGTGTCACGGGCAGGTATTTGGGTAATCGATCTCCATTGGTTTACAATAACATGCAGTGTGCAGAAGGTATTAATGCACACGTCTAAGACTGTCCGGTTATTGGCTTACAAAGACAGTAAGTTGAAGCAAGCGTATTATATTTTAGTCGTAGGCCTAGTATTAACGACATGGAAAAAAAGCAGCTTAAACATGTTAATAGTCAGATGCATCTGTATTTGATGTTTCACAAGGCTAACTAAAGCGTGCCTCATTTATCTTGTAATATTGAGCTGTAATTAATATGCGTGGTGCTACTCCCTTCCTTCATCACCCTTGTATGTAGTATCCATTTTCTTTCAGTCTAAAATCAACTCGGGTTTTGTCATGTTTTCCACTCTCTTTGCCTGCTCAGTGCTTCTGCCTGGCTTTCTCTTTTCAGAAAACGATGCCTCCCGTGGCAGTTCTGTTCTCCCCGCGCCGCGCATGGCCTTGAACGTGAGTGTACGTGTGTACGTGCGCCTTATATGGCGCGAGCTGAGCTTGCCGCGTCCCCATTGGTGGAGAGGACGTTGCTGCGGTTCAGTGTTTTTTCGGCCGCAGCTGGTTTCCTATTTTTGAGCCCTCCCGCCTCTCCCCTCCTTTCCTCATCCTCCCTTTCGGGCGGACTCCAGAGCATGGCTCTCTGGGGTGTGTGCCGTCCTCCTTTCACTCCAGAAGGCCTGGCTGCTGGTGCTCGGAGTCGAATTTCGCCCCTGCTTCTGCTTGTGTGCTTTTGTTCTCAGAATCCAGCTTTCTTGTGAGTCAGGGCAGGGTTCTGTATCCATAAGGGAAAGTGAGCAAAAAATCCCACAATGCTAGAAATTTCACGTGTGAGCTATAAATCACCAACTTCCCTTCTGCTACAGGTTTTGCATGCTGTTTATTAATTTTGATGTCATTATACAGGGAAAGAAATGTTATAAGCATCAAATGCATAGAAAATAGCCTTTACAGAATTAGAGCTGAAGTAGGTAATGGTCATTCTTAATTTGTAATAATCATAGCAAGAGCTGCTGTGATTCGGCCTGAATTTTTGTTTATATATTTTTGTTTTGTTTACACGGTGAACCACTTCACGGTGATAGGCCGGTTCATGTCACGAACCAATCGGCAATGAGATTAACCTTGCGTGTTCACCTAACAGTAGCTACACATAGCTATATGTATAAAATCTTTCACTAATATCGATCAAGCGACCTGCTGCAGCACTATGCAATGCCAAAAAGTTAAAATAAAAATTATAGTTCTAAAATTATAGTAAACATCAGAGCACAATTCAGACGGTGGCGAGAGCTTCAGGACCAGGTGTTGTTGAAGGCTGATGCGGAGCTCGCGTTGTTTCTGCTGGACAAGCATGTGTATATGTAAATTTCAGCACTAGGTAAATTACCTGGACTTGTGAAATTTTGGACTGTGATTTCTCCCCAAAATGAAAAGGTCTCAAAGCTGACAGGTCTTCCTTCGACTCCATTCTATGCAAGCTTAGCTGCAGTCTGCAGTGTGAAAAGAACTAGTAGTGACACCACATGTCATCCAAATGATCACTTCCAATCCAAAATTTCTTTTTTTTTTTCAATTGGCCTGCATTGAATTACATTAAACAAATTTGGAGTGGGGTTATTTGAAAATCCTATGGTCAAATTTCACTCAAATGAGATCATCAAAACCTGTTCTATAACAAACAGGTGTGAAAAGTTTGAGACCTTTTAATTTTGGGGAGAAATTACAATCCAGAATTTTAGGGGGGTGGGGTGTGTCTTTCACTGTGGGCAGGGCCAATGGGTGTTATGTTCAAAATATTTTTACAGCATTGCGACCATTGAGAAATGTGTCTACTGCAGCTTTATAAAGCACACTAAGACACAAATGAACTTGGGGCCCAATTCAGTTTTCTGTTCTTCAGAAAGTATAGAATGGAACCATTCACCAGCTTGCTGTCAACAAAGAGCAGACCAACATATGTGCACATGCTTCCAAAATGACTGGACTTTCACACAAGCAGAGGAGCTCAAATTTCCCTGAAAGAGACTTTTAAAATTGATCAAGTCATTGTGTTTGCAAGAGGTCTAGTAGCAGAAATGTTCACCCAGTTTTTTTCTCTCTGAAAGAACATCTTGAACTTCTTAGAGGTAGGATGTGGTAAAAGTCAAAGCTCTTCGAAGCCCTGGACATAAGCCAATGGTGTGCATGATCTTTATTGTTTATTTGAAGGCCAGGCATGTCAGTGTTTGCTTCTGCTAAGTTCAGTTACCTTTTAGATGTGAACTGTCAATATGTTGGAGGGAAAAAAAAACTGACCGTTTTTTAAAAAAATCCTACTTTCTTCAGGAGGATTGCCTAAATGGGCCAATTGCAATGTGGCAGACAAACATATGTTGGAATGGACGCTTCAGTTTTTATATGACTACAGGAGCTGTCAATTATTTTGTGTTTCCAAAAAGATGTGACCATAGTTTATTAATGTGATCAGCATGTAGCCTGTACACTACATAATTTGTTTGATGTAATGATTTGTATGCATATGCCCCTGGGTAACCATTTTCTTTTATGTGTTTTCAGTGAATATTTTATGTGGTAATTGGGGTGAAATAGTGTCCTCCAGGCTACAGTAGTTCCCCATTCATGCAACTTTGCACAAACAAAGTCCAGACCACTGACTACTGTGCCAGACTCTGACTTGGCCATAGAGTAGCTAAAGATAGTGGTCTGCTAAAGATACATTACTTAATTTAGCCATTTTGTGGCCCATATTATATCACTATTCTCCTCTTTGATCAGTATTTCCGTATTACTGCTTTATTAGTATTAAATGCATATTTATTGTATACAGGCTAGTTACATTCCAGACATAAAACAAACCTGTTTATACTGCATCTTGGCACAACCAATGCTGAACTCTGAAACTATGGAACTTAGCATTGTTGCCTGACAGGGACCAGCAACCCCTGCTGGTCAAACAGGCGTCTGCAAGTCCGCCTGTTAAGCTGTGCGTTGTGTCCTCCTCTGACTCATGTCTGTGTGCGCCCAACATGTGAACTCCAGCATACTCCAGCATGATAAGAAACGTCGGCAGCAGGGTTGGGTATCGAGAGCCGCCTCCTAATTTGAACCGGTTCCAAGTTTCCAAGAACTGGTCATTTGTTAAGAAATGTGCATTTTGAATTCACTTATGGAATCCTGAATATGTATTTTCAATGGCATTCGATACGAGTGAAATGCGAAGATTTTTAATCAACGACCAGGACCTGCTGCGCTTACGTCTACTTAGCTGTTTACATAATATGTATGCATCGACGCGCCTGTGATAGGCCATGCCTCCATGATGGGAGAAAACAACATCGACTGTTGCGCACCATATAGTTAGCAGTCAGGGGATTATCATGATTATTAAAATGACAAAACATTGTATGGTGTGCTGTGCAAATAACAAAGCCAAGAACCCTGATTCTAAATTCTATGTTCTCTTGTGCAAAAAGACCGAGCCAGTAAGGAGAAGAAAGTGGATTCAGACAATTAGACATGAGGGGAAAGCCAGAAAACTGAATCGAGCCAGATTTATATTTGGAGGAAATGACCATTTTATCCCCAGTAAGTACTTATAACTTTCATTAGCTGTAGCTAAGAGGCTGTGTCAGAAACTGTAGTTTACATGTTTGTTTAATTTGTTTTTATTATGTGATTTGACATGTATATGCATCGCTAGCAACGTTACATACATATTGGCAGACATCGCCAGCTTTGGACAAGAGCGCAAGCTCCAGAACCCTCCAGAATAGATTGAGAAGGGTGCGTCAATGACTGTTGACAAATGGTTGGGCATTCCAAAGTTGAAGAAAAAAGGGAAAACACTTCTTAAAAAGGGGAAAGAAAATAAGCATTTAGGCTTTCTTGACAAAGGTGTGTAGTGAAGATCACTGTTGGGATTATTGATGAGTTCACAGACAGCCACGTTGTAGCCAGTTCTCATACATTTGAACGCATGTTCAAGCTCAGTGTGGTACAGATCGTTGCTGCATTTGTTTAGTTTGAAATGTCTTTTTGCTTTGTTTATTAGTGTTAAGGGCTCGTAGTGGAGGAAGTGTAGTTTCCTAATGACTCGCAGCTGGGTGATGCATCACAAAAAGTGGAAAGGCGCATGGTAATCCTGCACAGTACAGGCTCATTCCAGCAGCGTGCTGAAGTTTAAGGTTCAAATGCAGAGGGGCTGCTGGGAGGCTCACTCTGTTAAAGCACTGAAGGAAAGGGTGGAGCTGATCTTGTTAATGCGCTGTTCCAATGCATGGAATGCATGGGCACCGCAACCTGTTATTGAATCCGGGCAGTGCCATGTCATGTCATTCCCTGGGCAAAGGGTAAATGGTGCTAGCGTCGCCTAGGAATCAAGGATTTTGGGACAGCGACTGACCGCACCAGAAACCCCCCACTGGTCGGCAGGGGGCTTGTGGTCTGCTTGTTGAACTGTACATGAAGTATCTTCCTCTGAAGTGTCTTCTGCATTTTTTTATTTACAGTTAAATTTATTTCATGAATTTTTTTTGTGAAAGTTCAAATATAGTGAAACCGTAGAAGTCCAGAGACTTTACTTTCATTTCACTGTTATGGTTAAAATCATGATTAAAGTCTTAATAAAACATAAGCTTTTGCCTTAAAAACAAACTATTGTTTTTAAGGCAAAAGCTGCTTGAGAATGAAGCAAACTCCAGTTATTAAGGGGATAGCTGTGCTTAATGAACTGAATTGCTGTTACTAAGGGTCAAGTGAAGTGTTAAAGTGAACTCCTTGTAAGTCAAATGAACCATAGTTAAAGTGTGAGCTCCTTGTGAATCAAATGAACCGTTGTTAAAGTGTGAGCTCCTTGTGAGTCAAATGAACCGTTGTTAAAGTGTGAGCTCCTTGTGAGTCAAATGAACCGTTGTTAAAGTGTGAGCTCCTTGTGAGTCAAATGAACCGTTGTTAGAGTGTGAGCTCCTCGTGAGTCAAATGAACCGTTGTTAAAGTGTGAGCTCCTCATGAGTCAAATGAACCGTTGTTAGAGTGTGAGCTCCTCGTGAGTCAAATGAACCGTTGTTAAAGTGTGAGCTCCTCATGAGTCAAATGAACCGTTGTTAGAGTGTGAGCTCCTCGCGAGTCAAATGAACCGTTGTTAAAGTGTGAGCTCCTCATGAGTCAAATGAACCGTTGTTAAAGTCTGAGCTCCTTGTGAGTCAAATGTGCCATCCTTAAAGTTCATCGCGAGTGACTGCCCATCGTTAAGAGCAGCGCCTCTCTTCTTTCCAGCGTTCCCAACTCCTGCCCAGCGAGTCCACGGGGAGCGGGGTCCTCAGGGTACAGATTTGGACACAGCGTCACCTCTGACCTGCAGCTGGCGGCGGAGTTCGCGGCCAAGGCGGTGTCTGAGCAGCGGGCGGATGCTTCTGGAGATGACAGCCCAAAGGTGGCATGCCCATATCACTCCATGCCATTCCTGGCATTGACCTGTGCTGTTACCTATTGACTGATTACAGACAGTCAAGAATGTCTCTCTGCATGACAACACTTTGATTGGTTGAAATCGAGCTGTTGTACAAGCATGTGATAGTTCACCCCCTAATGGGGTTCATACCAGAGACCATGTTGCTTAACTGTTTACTGTAGGCACACTTTTCTTTTTACAGTAGTAGCCACAGTGACGTTATTGAAAAAGGGGGGGGGGCATGATTTAAAACATTCCTGAAACTACCTGACACCGTTTAATTGGCATATTTAGCAGCCTATTTCTGAAAAGGGGAAGGTTTAGCAGCCTGGTTCTGTAGAAGTGTGAAATGAAGGTTGCAAGAATGGTTAGCAAATACAAATGGAAATGGAGGTAATGTACCTGTTGGACCGGTTAGCAAATGGAAATACTGTATCTGTTGCAAATAATATTTCCAAATGTCCTTCAATTTCATTGGGTAGTTACTTCACATACTTAGCTAGCTAACCTGCTATTCAATTGTTAATCAGTCAGGAGATAAAATGATGAATTTGAATGGCCACAATATAATGTGTATGACCACCGCACAGAATTCACTAGATCATCATAACTTTCTCTTACCTCTATATGGCAATAAATGATTGTTCATTTGTAATGTATGTTGTTTAGCAGTGTTTGCAATTTGTAAAAACATATTACAACCTTAAAGGAAGACAAAATATATCAAGTCATTTACTTTACTTAATCTGCTGATACAGCTGTTGGAAGCTATTTGTTTCCTCAAACAAAGGTTGTCGAAAGAAATGTATTAATGTATGTACGAGTGTCCAATGTCTGCGTGTCTCCTCCAGGACGAATCCAAGCCCCCCTACTCCTACGCCCAGCTCATTGTCCAGGCCATCTCCTCCGCCCTGGACAGACAGCTCACGCTTAGCGGCATCTATGCCCACATCACCAAGAACTACCCCTACTACAGGACTGCAGACAAGGGCTGGCAGGTGAGCGCCCCCCTCAGGAAGCTTGCGTCACTGCGTCACCGCACATCATTTAGCTCTTCTGTCAGCCACTGAATCGCAGGCTCTGTTTCGTCTAAGGGCCCCCCCATATTCTGTAAATGTTATTATTAAATGGTAACCATCCAGAAACTCTGGAGGATTCTTCTTTGAAGGTTCAGTAACAAAATGTAAATACCAAAAGTACGAGTACGTGTTAACTGTTGGTAGCATGCTGTCAATGACACTGGCTCTTCCTCATGGGAAATGAAAAGCAGGTTCATGATTTTTAACCGTGCTCATTTTTGACCATGCTCATTTTGCGCCACTCGTTCTCTTGCATGTCCGACCGCACCTGGGGGCTTCCCGGCGTCAGAACTCCATCCGGCACAACCTGTCCCTGAACCGCTACTTCATCAAAGTGCCGCGGTCTCAGGAGGAGCCGGGCAAGGGCTCCTTCTGGAGGGTGGACCCCTCGTCGGAAGCCAAGCTGGTGGAGCAGGCCTTCCGGAAACGCAGACAGAGGGGCGCGTCCTGCTTCCGCACCCCCTTCGGCCCCCTCTCCTCCAGGTGAGCGCCCCATGACACGCGGCCGGTGGCGGTTCCACATGGGATTACCGCCAGGCTCAAAGGCTCAGTGTCGTATCACTGGCACTGTCACAGTGTTTGCGTCCTTCCCCGTCTGAGTATATGTAAGTGGTTTACCTGTGTTTATGTGTGTCTGCATCTGTGTGCGTGTGCTAGTAAGTGTGACTGTATGTGTGTGTGCGTACACATGTGTATGTGTAAGAACGTGTGTGTGTATTTGTGCATGTGTGTGTGTATGAGTCTTAACCCTTGTATCTCTCTGTGTTCCAGGAGTGCCCCAGCGTCGCCCACCCACTCGAGCGGCCTGCAGACCCCGGACTGCCTGTCCAGGGAGGGCTCCCCCGTGTCCCACGAGCAGGACCTGGGCTCCAAGCTGGCCTCCGTGCCCGAGTACCGCTACACACAGAGCGCGCCAGGTGAGCCGCGTAACCGCTGCACACAAAGGGTGCCAGGCCACGTACCATTACACGCAGAGCGCGCCGCCACGTACCATTACACGCAGAATGCGCCGCCATGTACCGCCACACACAGAGTGCACCAGGTGTACGCACCCGCCCCGGTTGCTGCCCTTCTCCTCCGGGGGGGCCCGTTCTCACCCTGTCTGCCCCGCCCACAGGCTCCCCGGTCAGCAGCCAGCCGGTCATCATGACCGTGCCGCCGCAGCCCGCCATCCCCGGGGGAGGGGCCAAACCCCTGGCCTACCTACCGGCCTCCCTCATCGCCCCCCAGCAGCCCCAGGGCCACGCCCTCCACATGGTCCAGCAGGCGCCCACCGTCACCATGGTGAGAGTGATGACCACCTGCGCCAGCTCCCCCAACGGGTACATCCTGGCCAACGCCAACCTGTCGGGGAACCAGCAGGTGGCAGCAGAGAACTCCAGTGGGCAAAGAGGTACAGTGACACAGTCAGTAATTTACTGATGTAATTAATGCTCTGTGTGCATACAAGCTCTCTGAAATGAGAACTGAGCCTGCATGATAGAAATCAAGCTGCTGTAGGTAGAAGTTCTGTACTTTAATCACAACATACTCAGGGCTACTCAGATCTGGCCTCCGAGGTCAGTACATCTGGGTTTTATCCTACCCCTATAGCAGTGGTAACCAACCCTGTTCCTGGAGATCTAGCATCCTGTAGATTTTCATTTCAACTTTAATTTGGCGCACCTGACCTACTAATTAGCAGCTCAACAAGATCTGTAGCTTTTGAATGAGGTGTGCTTAGTTAAGGTTGGAGTGAAAACCTACGAGGATGGTAGATCTCCAGGAACAGGGTTGATTACCGCTGCCCTATAGGAAGCTAATCATCATTTGACAACCAGGTAAAAAAGGTAACCCAGCAATTTTATTGGCCTCAAGGGCCAGAATTTCCTATCGTAGACATGCAGTATTCACTAGCAGTAGATTCCATGGGTTGCATCCATTTAGCAGACGCTCTTATCCAGAGTGACTTAGAAACCGGAGTGCATAAGTGCAGTAAAAAATTGGTTGATAAGAGCATCCCACCAGAAAAGAGCAGTAAAACTTTTTGGGGCCAGAGTACGGAGAGTTTGGAAGTTTGAAATGACAGAGGACTTGTTTGTGACTGCGCTGTGGTCAGGTTCCGGAGAGGAGAAGATGGCGGTGAGCTTCGCGACGCTCCCCACGGCGAGCCGCGTGATCCAAGCGGTGGGCACCCCGATCGGCGGGATCGGCGGCGGACAGCAGGCCTTCACCGTCCTGCAGCAGACGCCCGTCTCCGCGGGTCAGCACCAGCTCCCCGTCCGGCCCGTCACCCAGAACGGCAAGCACGCCCTCCCTGTGGCCAGCATCTCCACCAGCGCCTACGGTACGCCTGTCCGCCCCGAGGGCCTGTCGCGTATTACTGAGGAGTAAACAGAACGGACTGTGTGCTTTCTGTTTGGGATTAAGAGTAATGTGTGCACACTGAGATTAAGAGTAATGTGTGCACACTGAGATTAAGAGTAATGTGTGCACACTGGGATTAAGAGTAATGTGTGCACATTGGGATTAAGAGTGCACGTTAAGTGTGCACATTTTAGGAATGTGAGAGAGCCCGATAAGGGTTGTAAGGTTTTCACGAATTTGACATGCGAACACTTTAGAATGGTAAGAGTATGCACTGTGTGTATTTTGAAAATTTATGGAATATTCTCACATTTTCACAACAGATGTTCAATGCGTGCTCATTTGGCCTGTAAGAGTGTGTAATCAGTGCAATTAAGGTTTGTTACAGTATAGATTTTAATAATATTTTGAAAGGAGGGTTGAGTGTAGATATGTAGCTGCAACTAGCACAGTTCAGTACTGCACCTCACATAAAATGACATTAATACACCCATGTACATCAGCAGACATTCTCTCAGTACATGGCCTGTCCATGCCTCTTGCTTCGAGAAGCCGTGTTACCGTGAACTTATTTTATTTCTTTCTCCCTCTCTGATGTAGCTATCACCAATCCACTTCAGCTGCTGGCAGCCCAGGCCTCCAGCTCTCCGCCCGTGGTGGTGAACAGGCCGGCCAGTACGGAGGCTGAGGAGCCAGGCTCAACAGCAGGCGAGCCTGAGGCCAAGAGGCCTAAGGTGGAAGACGGTGAAACGGCTCCAGTCCCTCAGCCGGTTATTGTAGCCATGAACCAGGACGCCAGTGAATAAAGTTGCAAGTTGAAAACAGGATTCAGTGAAGAAGGTTCTTACGTGTTCCTCAGTTTATAAACCCGATGTGCCAAACAAATAAGGGGGGAGGGTCTCTTATTGTGAGCTTACAGGGGAGTCAACAGAGCAATCCAGCTGTTCAAATAGAGACAATTGATTGTATAATTTAACCTGGGGTTATTTTTGTTACCTTGTGTTTGAGCCACGGTTTTTCACTTTGTTTAAAGGCGTTGTCCATTAAGCCTTAAAACAACAGGTGTACTGCTGTCTGATTTGCGGGGGGAAGGCTAGCTGGTAGCTGGAAATGCTAATGGTTCCTCACAACAGAGAGAGAGGAGAGCCTACCCACAAAAGTCATCAAAAATAAGAGCATTAATATTGTATTCAATAGGTACCCTCAAAGTAGTTCTTCGGTAAGTTTCAGTAACCAGGTTAGGGTGGGACCAAAGTCTATGTCGCTATCTCTATCTGACATGAGGTAGTCTCACTAATGAAATTATTGTTGAGAGTCTGGGGGGCCCTGTACTTTGAGGGGGTGTCAACTTCTTATACAAGTTATTGTGAACAGGGATTTATTCAACTTTTTCTATTTTATGTTAGCTTTCAGTTGTGATACCTGCTATTTTTTAAAATAAAGAATGTTACAGATAAAAGCAAGAAATGAATGACAAAAAAAATTCCACTGGGATGGAAGTTTATTTTTTCACCTAGTGTCCGATTTAATGTGTTTATACAAAATATTTTTCTATTATCGTAGTAATAGATTATCTATTATCTTTGGTTAAAAAAAATAGAAATACTCATCTCAAAATTGTCACCGTTTGTGACTTGTTTACCTTGTAGCGCAATATCAAAATCACTTAATGAATGTACTTTTAATCTGTTTTTTAATGGTTCACAGCCCCTGCGTATACCGCTCTTCTTTATTGAGTATGCTAGGTACAGCTGACTGTTGTTTAATAATTACCAAAAGTGAAATCACTTGCAGTAAGTACAAAAAATTTTTAAAACTAAAAAAATATTGACGGCTAAAAGGTAGTTTTCAGTTTAAGCACAATCCACAGCCAGATGCATGTTTCACAGAAGGAAATGGCAGTTTGCCATACGATAAGCAGGTTGACCTCTGAAATAACCTTACTGTATGTCTTTTCATTTCAGTTTGCGGTAAAATTTACTACACCTGTACTGGCTAAAGGCCATTACTTCCTATGCTCTGTTACTGTCTGCGTACATTTTACATTGATTTGATAAAGGATATGCACGAACCTACCATATGAAATTTGAATGGGAATTACCTTTCCGCTAACCGAAGGGGCTATCGTTATTTGGAATAGTGTGAACATGGTTTCTTGGCATAAAAAACATAGGTGCCACATTTAATCTAATTTAATTTAATAAATAAACAGAGGAAGGCAAGTTATTATTGAACATTTTGCCAGAAAGTTGTAAGGTCTCCTTTATATTCAGTTTTTTAAATATATATATATATGTTGTTTTTTGTTTTTTTTACCTCACTCTTTCTGAAGTGCTGATCAAGGAAATAGCCAAAAGATTTGAGTGAAACCTTTTCAAAAATCTGGGATTTCCAAGAAGGAAAAGCATTGATCCCAAATCAACACCTCACTTTTATAAAAATAAAAAAAGCAAACAAAAAGACAAAAAATTAAAAAAAATATTTTGTGGTTTATTGTATTTTATTTTTGCCAAATCCCTCATTTTAGATAGCCATTAGGCAAGAAGTTGTTTTTTTTTTTTTAAACTACGAGTGTCAGGGAACATCACAGGAAACTGACGCACTGTGATAACAGTGCAGGGTAAGCAAGGCACATTTACAAGAGTCCTCAAAAAGTTCTAAGAGCTTTGATTTTAAAAAAAATGTTAACATGTTTTAGAAAACGTGCATAGTACTTACATGGATTAAGCAAGAATTCCAAAGCATGGCCTGTAAAACTAGAATCTGTTAACACCTTTAGTACTTCATAGAAGTAAACATAAATTTAAAATTGAAAAATTTGTTATTTCCTGTAGATCATTTAAAGACACCAAAAGTCATGTAGGGACACTACTTCGTAATTTAGTTAACAAGTGTGCAGTTTGTTGATGGTGAGGATTTCATCATTTAGAGTAAAACTGCCACGAACTAGAGACGGAATGGAAGTTGCTTCAAGGGAAATGAGCAGAAAGAACTTTTCACATTTGGGTTTTCAAATTAAATTGTAATTTTCAATTTTGCATGTGAATACTTGACCACCTACTTCTGTCATGACATGTCATTTTGGAAAATAGTTCTCAGTGAAGCAAACGACATTTTCCCAAACATAAGAAAGTTACAAAATTGTGGCTCAAGCACTCTCTTTTTTTTTTTTCATTGCCTCTCAAATTTTCAGGTAAAAATGAATGTTCAGACCAGGAAATACTTGCTTCTAATAAAGAATGTCTATGACCAAGGCAGTATTGTTTTACAGTATAAGTCCTTGTAGGATTACCATCTTTTCAAACAGCTAACGTTATAGATGTTAGTAGATTAAACTGAAGGACTACCCTTATTTTTTCCATCCTTACATTGAAACACTAATCTATGGAGTTAAACAAAAAAAAAAAACATAGCTATTTATACTGTTCGTAATGGTTATAATATATGTTGCATAAATGGCTAAATATTAATACATTTGATAAAAATAAGTTGCCCTCATCCTAAAAGTAACTTTTTCACTTCTTAGGCTTTGTTACTGTATGCTCAGCAAGTGTCAAAGGTGTATTACTCTATGGCTGCACTTTGAATGGAAACCTCAAGGTTGTAGCCTCAGAATGACAACACTTATCCTTATATTGGATAAAATCAGCGTTTAAGATGGTAATGCTGGCGGGGCAGTGTCGTTAATTAATTTCACCTGTTCATTTGTTAAAGGGGTAATTCCACTGTTGGGGATTTTTGCTATTATTTCTCATTTAGTATGAGTTTTTTTCCTTTCAGCCCGGAAGCATTTTGTGTGTAATGAAGGATATATGAGATCACTAAGGGAAGTTTCTGTTGAGCTATGCAGGCTTTACAATGGAGTTTGTGGTCTAAAGCAAAAAGAATTCACTTAGTCCAGAGCAGTTTGTGCTGTGCAGCTACAACGCAGTATGTAGTACTGAATATTTAAAAACCCAGAAAGCAAATTATCTCCCGGAAAATGAACTCGCCTTTAATATTTTCACCTTTAATAATAAAGGCTGCCTTAACACTTTTCTGGATGGGGCAGAATAATTGGCTCCCGTCCATCAAATGACTTTCGCCATTCAAGCGTGAGGCAGAGCCACTGGTTGTGGCACAGTGTTGTCCTCGTTCATTAAAAATAGCCTTCACACTATTTCAGCGAGCTGCTTGTTCCATTCAGTCAGGAAACGTCAGTCCCTCCCTCTGTGTAGTTATGTAAGGTCTGTGGTTGCACTTCTTACCTCATTGTGCAAATTTGTCTGATAGGGTAGGAGGAATGTTGAAGTAACCCCCCCCCCCCCCACCAGTGCCCTTAATTGTAGTATTGATCCATCAGTTCCCAGCTGTATTTTACATAGACCATATCATTTTGTTAGCTTTTTTTAACCTTCAGAACAGAGGTCTAATCAATACCTTTTCCGTCTGTGTTCACTATGTTATATCTTTTCTTGTGCTTTTCTCAGTTCAGTCACATTGGGTTAAACTTTAGGCAACGGTGACCTCTGCATGACTGATACAGGTAAAAATGTTATATCCGTTCTTTGATCAAAAATGCTCCAGCCTCTCATGTACAATTGAACGGAAACATGGAAACTGCATATTGTGGCACTGATTCACCAATTAATACTGTCTTTTATCTCAGATTTTACTCTCTGCAACTCTTCATATGTAATGCATACAAGATAGAGTGGCTCTTTCAAAGTGAAATCGATGCTGGTTTAGTATAACCATTTTTTTTTTTTTTTAACCACTGCTTTTCAGTTTAGATCGAAATAAAGTGTATACTGTAAAAATATGCAAAATTAACTAAGGAGGCCAAACTAGTTTTATACGTCAGGATGTGGACAGAAATTTCAAATGGAGCTTGGAGAATATTTTTATATTGGGTTGCGTGACCTTATCCGCAGATAAGGATTTATTGATAAATAAATATTAATTGTGCATACGAACCTGGTAGCTGCTTGTTCTTTCTCAACATATCTGTTTATGGATTTATTCATTCATCCATGCCGTTTTCAGCTTTATTCATTTTAGCTGGCACACAGACTCCTGGCATTCTTTCATTGGAAGAGTATTTTGAATCTTAGAAGGTATTATAATTGCCTGCATCAAGTACAGTTTGGTAGTTTGTTTGGATCAGTCTGCCAACTGTTAGGCCCCAATCATGAGCTGTGCTTGTCTGCTTTCTGTCTGACCATCGTTTATACTGAAAATCCAGAAAAGGAATCGTGCAAGAGCATGTTCTGAAATTCTGTATTGCTTGATTTCTTATTCTCTTCATGCTATTTGTACTATCGCAAAATAAGTCTTTTTTAAGTGTTTCAACGTATGCTGATGTAAAGTGGGGTGGAGAGGCATGTCAGCAGGGATGAGTATGTTGCCAATCATTTTGCGGCTAGATGGCCAAATCCCAAACAGAGCCCTTAAAGTCTGCCAGTCCACAATTTGTGAGTCTTAATAGCACATTTCGGGGGACAGGCGAGTCCATGAGTGGACAATGGCTTGAGGGGTGTATAAAGAGTGACAGGGACAAGGCTTCTGATATCACCCAACTTTTCTGAGAGATTGAGATGCAACCATATTCAAATGTACATGACAAGCAGTGTTGTGGACTAATTTTTCAAGAGAGTTGCAAGCAACACCTTGATTTTTGGCAGCAAAAAAAGGCCAAATGACATGATGACGTGTAATATCATAATCACGTCATTGCATGGTGATGAAAATTATTTCAACACATCGCATTCTAGTTAATCTTTGCATTTGCGTTTGAATTGCTAGACTGGGCAAAAACAAAGTCAAAATCAACAAACATGCATGAAGGTTATATAGATAGCTCAAACATATATAAGTATAGTGACAAGTGATATTTATAAGTTTAAGTCTGGCCTCGTTTGTATAATGTGTAAAAAAATAATTATTAAAAATCAATAAAAATGGAACTGTAAATCTGGAAAATCCGAAAATCGAAAAAAAAAATGCATTTCGTCAAACTTAGTATTTGGCTAATAAAACTACTAATTCTTAAAGTAAACAAGTTGTAGCACATTAGTACATGCAGTAGATGAAATAAACAAGCTGTTGAAGCATTCGGTAGACGATTTATAAAATACAAAGATATATGTAGAATTGTCCGTTCATACTGAACATTTTAGCATTTAAAATGTAAAAAGAGCGCTCTGTTTTGGATTGGGCGAAAATCTGGAACCATTTTGAAACATGTTGCAGTCCGGGCACATTTACGAGAAACTCCAGATAAAAAAGGGAACTATCGCTGTCATTTAAATAGCGTCAAGCTATGTTTTTCCACTGCGTTCGGTGGTGAAGATCTTCCAGCATGTATGCTTCTGGAACAGAGAGTTTGATCAAGCAAGCGAGGTACAATTTTAAAAAAAATACAACTTAATAAGCTAGTCAGTTTGTAAGTAACATTTCCTTTGATTGTCAGGTGAGCGGATGGCGAGCTGGCTTGCTGGTCAGCTGTCCACGATCATTACGTTAGTTAGATAGATATTGAACTTTTGAGTCACCTGAATATACTGCTGGTCCTGGGTGTTCAATACTGTTGTTTCAATGTTGTGTCTACTTTTTTGTCTATTTGTTCAGAGAAATTCAAGAGGAAGAGCTAGTGAAGTTCTATGGCCGCATATCTAAACTTCTCCATCTCAAAGACTATGGAAATGAGACGGTTGATTCTTTGCAGAGGCTTCATTTAATAGTGTCAGCAACGAAGTATGGACGGACGTAAGTTTCCTGTCAGCTGCTTATTTTACGTCACGTTTTTACTGTTAGTTGTGTCAACTGTCAGTGTCACCAAGGCCTACAACTCTAATCTATCTAGTGGACATGCAAAGACACACACACCTACACTTGGTCGTTTCTGCAAAATATACTATCGTTATGCAGGATTCCGTCAGATCTTCACAAGAAGCTTCAGGCGTTGCTGTGCTCGCCAAGCACCCCTGAGCAGCTCCAGGTTTTGTGTTCCTGTACGCTACGGGAGAGCCTGCCCATCTGTATCAGCAGCCTGTCGACAGAGGACATCCAAGACAGCCGGACCATCAGCTATGTGGCAGCTGTCATTCTTGCACAGGTAGCCTAATACCGAGAGATAGCAACTAGTAATGTCATGTACCCTAAAGTAAATGTTTGTGTAAAACAAACAGATTTCCCCCATATTGGAGTTATTAAAAAACATTTATTATTATGTTATTTCAATGAAAGATTGAGATTTTTTGGATGCATTTGAAATTAGTTTTTAATATCAATGACCCCATTTAGAATGAGCACCAATACAGCGTTCATATGCTTAATTAAACTCTGGTGTATCATAAGTAGAAAATATGTGGACTAGAAGAATAATGATGTGTTTGGAAATAGCTTTATTTATGGGTGTGTAGTAAAGTATCTTAGAGGGCTGAGTATCTGAGGATGTTTGGTATGTATTTGAGAATAAAGAATATGTGAAGATTGGTAACAATGGTATTTTAGGGATATATTTATGAATATTTCAAATGCATTTGCGCAGAATATTTGAGTTTTTTTTTCAAATAGCTTTTTACAACTTAAAATATAGATAATTTTTGTGGTATTTTATTACAAAATATTCCAATGCACAGAAAATTGCATGTTGAAATGAACGTACTTAAATGCTCATGTATTTCACCAAAGTCAGCTCAGAAGGAACCACTGTATCCTAAGTCCATTCTTTTCTGATACCCATTTCTCAGGCGGGACACAAAAATGACCTCAGCCCCCTCAGTAACCAGCTCCTGAAGAGCCTGGAGTGCCGGCAGCCGGAGAGCCAGATATCCAGACACGTGCTTCCTATTCTCTCCAAAGTCATCAGCTTCTCTCCCGAAAGTCTGACTGAAGGTGAGCACCATCTTCTGCTCTGCTTTACATTTATTTAGGTGTGTAGGTTCAAGCTCAGGGTTTTCCTTCTCCTTGTACCCAGATTTCTCCTGAAAATTGATGGTAATACGTATACTCCACTACCTACTACCTAGTGCATACCACTTAGCACCTACTACTTAGTACATTCAACATTATATTACCAGAAATAATTTGGGAAACATTGGGGTAGCATTGTATCGGAATGGAGCTTGTTTAATTTGTGTGAGCTAAGATAACCAACGTTGCTTAATGTAACTGGGCCTCATTGCTGTTTCTTGTATGTGGTTAACTCAATTAAACTGATTATTTTGTTGACATTTTGGGATAAACTCAGGATTTTCACAAAGCAAGTTCACAATTTAGCCAGACTGGTTACCAGGGCAACAGAGTCTTAATCCCAAACCTACAAAACTGAAGGCTTATGCTTAAATTAAAACTCCCAAAAAACCCAAAGAATTTGTTTCCCCCACTTCTGCCCACTACTTAGTACATAATATCTAGCATACACTGACTGTATGTACTACGTAATACACACTAGTTAGTATGTTTTCAGATATAATGAGAACTGTTTTGAACACAGATCACATCAACCTGGTCAACAGGAAGCTGGTGGATTGGCTGCGGTATGCCAGTGTCCAGCAGGGGGCGTCCATGTCCGCTGGAGGGTTTTTCACAGGACCCAGATCTCGACAGGTAGAGTTACATGGGAGATACCTAATAAGTTTCTCCTTTGCTGTTGAGCTAAAACAGCTATCACCAGAATGTCTCCAGATTCAACAGTCCAGACCAGGAAGGAAGTTTGTCTTTCTAGTGGTGACTGGTCTCAATCACTCCCATGGCCTTGAGTGTTCGTGGTGCTCTTCCTCTAGTGCCTTGGCTCTCTAGTGTCACACGCTCTCTCCATGGTATTTTTCTGGTCCTCCCACCAGCCTGCTCCTCTGACGGAGGTGGACGGGGCAGTTGCCGGAGACTTCTTCACCGTGCTGTGTGTGGGGCAGAGCTACACGGAGGACCAGTGGATGAACATGTACGCCTTCTCAATGATCAGGAAGTGGCTGCTGACCTACGACACGGAGGGAACAGGCAACGCGGACTCAGGTTAGAATGATTAAAGCCTAAGGAAAAGTTGCACAGACCCCAAAAATCAACAAAATCCTAGTTAGACGGACATGATTGACCAAGTGTAGTTTATGTAGCCAGATTTAATCTGATGCAGTTCACTTTGCCATTAATTTTACATTTGCATAACAAAGTTTTAAGCAGTAGTTAGGCCTGCTTAAACATTGGACCATTGGAGTGGTGTGCACATTAGTACAGAAAGTAACACCCTTAGTTTTATCATTTAAATATAAGAACACAAGTATATTCTTGGCAGAGTCCAGTCAAGGCCTATCATAGGGCAGTCTTTCATGCGTTATTTTTTGCTAAAATTCTCTCTGATTAGCATTTTTGAAATTTGGTTTTACTATGTCCATATCCATGAGACATGTTCCTGAAACAGACTGTAACTGAAGGCTGGGGTTTTGACTTTTACCAGCTCAACTTAAGAGAGCGCAGTTCATGCATTCGCAGTCGCAAGGTAAGCTGCGAGTCGAAACGCAGACCCTAAAAACCAATCTACCGTACGCCTTGCCACTTGCCACGCCTCGCGCTCGGATCCGCCGGGTTTGACTGCCCTGATCACTGTTCAAATGAATGCCTAACAGCAAGTGATCTCATTTTCTGTGTTCTAATTCAGTTCAACCTCTGATTGGACAGTTCTGCACGCCTTAATCTGTGTTTGACATGCTTAATTTTTTCGAGACTTGCCTGCTTGCTTTTTTATCTGTTTAAAATAAAAACAATTAGAAATTTTCTGCAAAATTCAGAAAAGAATGACGAGGTTGTCGTATTTTAGCTATGCAAATGATCTGCTCAAATGTTCTTTCAAAACTATAATTTCAAAGCAAACGGTGTCATGTGATACAGTATGACCGGTGTCTGTTGCAGCTTATGTGTGTTGGTTGGTGATAAAGACCTTAACGGTGTGTGGCACATGCCATGCTTTTAATTATTTAGCTGCTTCATATGTTAGCCATTCATCTTTTCATTTTTGAATCTGCTGTTGTACAGTAATGGTGGTCTAATGCATTAACTGTCCCCAATGCTAATTGTTGATTTGATCGGCTGGTTTGCATAGCTGCCAGTTACGAAAGTGTCCGTTGTGGTTTGTGTGCGGTACGACGATGCCATCGCGCTCGCCATGACGTCACTGATGATACCCGCTTTGAGAGCCCCTCTGTGCCGAGCGTCAGTAACGCGACAGTATCGGTGCAGATGACAGGTCGGAGGTGGACGGGTCGGTGATGTCCATGGTTTCGGCCACGTCGTCGTCCAGTCGCCTGCTCCCGCCCAAAGAGCGCCTGAGGGAGAAGGCCTTTGAGTACTGCCACCGGATCATCGAGCAGAGCGACCGCAGTGAGCACCTCCCCCTCTCTCTCTCGCCAAGCGGGTGCCTGTGTGTGCTTGCGTCTGTGTGTCAGGACCGCTTGCACCACGACTGTCCGTCAGTAAGAGAAGTAGGCGTGGCCTTATTTGTCCGTGCGGTTAGTGTGAGTGTGCCTGCAGTTGAATAATTGTATATTATGTGTATACTACTGTGTCATGTAAGCACAGTAGGTATGGCTGAGTGCATCTATACATGTTTGTGTGTTGCTGTGTATGTATGTTACGGTCTCTGTGTGTTTGGCGGTAAATATGTTGGGTTTGTGTGTCCGTGCTGAGGTGTTGTACTGTTAGTGCTTACATGTGTGTCTCTCTAACTGAAATGGTTTGTCCTGTGTGCGCGCACAGATAAGAAACTGCATATCACACTGACGGGCAGGGGGGAGATGGACAGGTGATATAACTCATTCTGTTTCCCTCCTTACAGAGGCCCTGAAGAAGGCAGATACGGAGCTGCAGAAAGCTGTACGTACAACAGTCACCGCACGAGAGCCGCAGTTCAACATCCTGTAGCAAGCTGTTCGGTCTGACCTTTCTAAATGACTTCACTGAACCAACCCACTATCACATCATTCCAAGTATTATAACCACTCAAAGCCACGTGATTCGCTATTCGCATAGTTTCATTGTGCTAGCATTGTAGCGTACATTACATCAGATTCTGTTACATTACAGCCATTTAGCAGATGAATATACTAGTGCGCTTGCACTAGTATATCCATAAGGCAGGGGTCAACTCTCGTCTGTACTGTAGAGTGCCACAAGATTTGTTTGACAAAATTAACCCATTTACTCTCAAGACACCAGGTGGATGGGAGTTATCCCATGTAATAAACAGCTTTAATTGATTAATAAATTGGGGAGTAACAATGATAAATGGGCAAGCCCCTCAGCCCAGCATGTCCAGGATTGAGGATCCCTGTGGTAAAGCTTAGTTGCAGAAATAGCGCTTCCCACCCCCCCCAGTGTGACGGTCCGGTGGTCAGGGAGGGGAGAGCGGCGATTGACAGCCGTCCCGCTGACCCGAGCTTGTTTGCTTAGTGCCTTGTGGAGGCGGTGACGGTCATGGACATCATCTGCAAGGAGGACCCGTCCTTCGTGTACCGGGCGTTCCCCTGCGTCAAGGCCCTGTACGGCCGCCTGAGCGGGGACCTGGCCTTCGCCCGCGCCGTGCTCCCCATCGCGCAGTTCTACCTCAACCACAGTGAGCGCCTCCCCGCCTCTGCGCCCCGCACGCTGCCGCCCCCTATAGGAGGGGAACTGCACTGGTATTTGCACACGGCCAGGGGCTTGGGTCAGCTCCATTTTGGTTCAGGATATCAGTTGAATTTCACTGACTTACTTGAATGCCCGTAGAACATTGTGGGTATTTTTCAGTTTCCTGAATTGACTGAACTGAAGTGGAACTCACCCCACATATACTCTGCACATTGCAGCGGTGTTTTAGAGTACTGCTTCCCACACTTTCTGAAGACCTCCTATAAGAGCCGCCCTGTAACTGAGGGTCCCCACTGCCCCACTGTAGTTTAGACTGCAGTAGTAACTAGGTGGTCAGTTCCTGCATTTTTTCCATCTTCTCTGTTTCCTTACCCTAGGAGGCTCTGGTTGGAAACGGTATTTCCCAGTATTTTGTGATAGTTTACAATATTCATTAGGCGGTGAGGCTAATGATAGAACATCCATTGCCACTATTATGGTCACAAAATAACTTTCATTGTTAAGAATGCAGATCCGACCACCTGGTTAGTATGTTAAATCAGTGGAGTTATCCTCAGTGGTCAGTTGGAGAGTTATGACACGTATGAATAAACACAAAAACCTTGCTGTCCACACAAAGTCATGTTAGTGAGCATGCGATACTCCATACCATTAAGTCACTGATGACACGTGAGAGCTCCGCCCACTTTGGGCTTGCCAAAACCCCCGCGCCGGGTGTTTTAACGGGGGGCGGGTTCGGCGTCGGCGCTCCGCAGGCGAGACGGCGGCGGTGGACTCTGAGGCGGTGTTCCGGCAGCTCCTCTCGCAGTTCCCCGGAGAGCTCTTCAACGAGCCCCTGCTGGCCTTCGAGTTCACCCAGTTCTGCCGTGCCAACGTGGGCGTGCTGCAGGAGGGCGTGGCCCTCTACCGGCAGAGCTTCCCCAACCTGTTCAAGGTGAGCTCGGCGCTGTGGAACACCCATCCCAGGCCGCCGCTGATTTAGCTCAACTTGATTATGGACTCCGCTCTCGTAGGCTGAGAGTACCGATTGGCTGGTACACTGTGCACGCTTGTCATCAACACTGACTGTCTTAGACAACATGGCAAATTTCACTCTTCTAGATTTTTCCTCCAGACAAAAAGTACTAACATAAAATAAAATATTTCATTTCAGGGGTTTTATTTTACGAGTTTAAATATTTAAGTTCAGGGGTTTTGTCATTTTCTGTGGGGTCGGTTGCTGATGACACTATGAACCTCTAGAAGCAGAAATATTTTAAAGCAGTGTTTTTCAACCCTGGTCCTGGGGACCCACTGCCCTGCATGTTTTAGAGGTTTCCTTGCTCCAACATGCCTGATTCAAATGAATGGATCATTATCAGGCTTCTGCAGAGCTTGATGACGACCCATTCATTTGAATCAGGTGTGTTGGAGCAGGGAAACCTCTAAACATGGTTGAAAAACACTGTTTTAAAGAGATGCTGCTGCATTTGAGTCCTGTTTTGTTTGCAAAGTTAATTTCCTGCACCTAAAAATATTTGGCTTTGGTAGATGGATGAACATGCTGTTTTCTTGGAAAGATATTGTTTCCTCTGCTGTTTATAGTTGACTCAACCAACACGTTCACATAACTTAGACTCACAAAACTGAAATGCGCATAACTGACAGTAACCCCTACCCCTCTGGCAGTACCTGGCCTGGAACAGCCCGGCCCTGATCTCCGAGTATATGGAGCTCCTGCCCTCCCTGCTGTGTCCTGAGACGGCCATCGAGGTCCTGCACACCCTGCTGGACCTGCCATGCCTGGCTGCAGCCCTGGACCTCCAGCTCAGGTGAACTATCCTAGTGCCCCAGGTCAATTTAACTTAGCATATTCCAGAATATTCTACGACAGTTATGTTTGATGTTCATGTATGGCATTCAAGCTCCCTAATGTTTATTACCGGTGATGCAGATATCTTCAAGAATGAACTGGAAAAAAAACATCAAATGATATACTTACTGCTCTGAACTCTGTTTATGTGGGGAAATAACAAGGCAAATATGCCAGTGTCCCTATCTGCGTAATGGCATGTTGTTAAACGGCTTGCGCTGTCGATTGGAAAGCGAGCGGTGCCTGAGAGAAGGCAGGCTGTATTCTTCATGGGGATCGCCCTGCCGATGACCGTAGGTCGCCGGACAGAGTATTGCCAGCGGCTGAGTGTTTGCTCTGCGCAGGTCGGCTTCTCTCCTGGCCCCTGACAGGACCCTGTGGGACCAGGGGCCCAAGGTGGCCAGCTCTCTGGAGGCCTTCCGGCAGCCCTTCTACAGGGGCATGTTCCTGTACATACTGCGCCCGGAGGCCGGGACGGGAGACACCATCGACAGGTAACCGCCATTCCGGCTCCTCGCGGCACGTCGGCTGGCTCCTACCTCAGAATGAGTCTCTACAGCCGAGATTCAGTCACCGTTCATCTTTGATTCTGTTTCGTGATCTTGTTTTGAGTGCAGTGGGAGATTAAATGTGTGGAAGGGGAATTGACCGTGAATTACATTTTCTAGTCATATTTCAAGCAGATATTGAATACAATGCATGGTCAGGGCTGCCCGTTCATTTTAAGATGCCTAAACTATAATTGCAATTGACGTGAATCTTTGGGAAAATAGAGCAGCGGCCTTTAAAGGTAGCGTTTGACTCGCAGGTTGGGCGTGCTCCACGAGGTCCTGGCGGACATGGCGGACAGCCCGCGCGCCGTGCAGTGCGCCCAGACCGTCCCCGTACTCCTGCACCTCTTCTTCAACACCGTCGTCCAGGTAACCGCTTAAACGAACACGTGCGCAGGTGTAAACTGAAAGAATGTCCTGCTGTAGGGCCGTTGTTTGACCTGCATTTCACACACTGCTGAAACTGAACGTTGTAATGAGCACACGTGAAGTAGGCTTAATCCATTATCTATTTGTAGGAGTTCTTCTGGGCTCTTTCAGTAAGCCTTTACAGTATAACGGGCCAAGACTCATACAAGTCTTGTACGAGTCTCATACGGTACAATTGACTCATTAGCGTAACGTATGTGCAGAATTACTCAGACTCGCTTTCACGGAAGTCTCCTGTTCAGTTTGCAGACAAGAAGCTCATTAACCAGCTGGTACTCATCCTGTTGGAGAGGAGCGGTCTGCTCTTTAACGTTCGCAACTACAAGGCCGAGGTGCAGAGGTGGGTGAGCGAGGCAGAGGGGAGAGAGAAGAGCCTTAAATGTCTTAATTTAAAAAATTGTCTCAAAGGGGAAAAAATCTCATCTTAGGTCATTAGATAAGGTGTTTATGTGATTGTCTTCCATGCAGAGTGTTCAGCTCCCACTTGCTGGTCTTGTGCAAGCTCCACCCATCTCTCATAGTGGAACAGTCCAGGGAGCTGCTAGACTTCACTTGCACCACTGCCAACATATACAGCAAAGAGGACCTCTACATTCACATGGTGAGAGAGAGAGGGTGTCCTCACAGAGGGGTTATTAATATTGGTCTGGTTTCCTTTTAACACTTGCCGTTAATTTAAATGAGCAAATTCTTCACAGTCAGTTAAGCAATCATTAAAATAATAAATTTAAGCAAAACAAACTTGCACTTATTTAGTTCAGAACAAATGTCAATTGAATCCAGTGTAATTTTTCTCAATTATATTCTGCTTCCTTATAAAATTATTTATTATGTGTTATGACGATGACTAGATCTGTCTAAAATTTATACTGGCGATATGGTGGTTAAATGGTGATTAAAAGTATATAACTGGAGCTTTGACATTTCCCTTAAAAATTGTAACAACAATCAAAACTTTCACATGATTTTTCACGTTGTTACAGTGATTATAAAAGCACTATTAAGTCTAACCACCTGGTCATGCATGGTCTTAAGTAGATGAACAGTGCAAAAAGATTTTCTTCGTCTGTCAGATGTGGTGTCTGTTTGATGCGCGTGTTCATGTGCGTCCAGGTGTGGGTGATCGGGGAGTACCTCTCGGTCTCCCATGATGCTCGCTGCACGGTGGAGCAGATCACCTCGTTCTTCGAGACCTTGGAGGCGGTGCTGTTTGAGATCACGCAGGTGCGCCAGCTGGCCAGCCCCCCCCGCTACTCGCCGCGGGTCATCACCGTGCTCATGACCACGCTGGCCAAGCTGGCGTCCCGCAGCCAGGACCTCATCCCCAGGTACGGCTGACTTCTGGGTGTTCTCTCGTGTTTTTATGGTTTTCGTAACAAAAAACGTAGAGTGGTACGTCAGGTAAAGCTTGCACAGCAGGAGGTGTGGAACAGGGCTATTCAGGCCAGAAACTATGTGTGAAACTTGCGTGTGCTTTTCAGTACCTATCATGGACGCACGTGTCAGTGTGTGTGTGCTTGCGTGAGAAACATGGTTTTCCGTATACGAGGCGCTGACCTCGCTCACAGAGCGTAGCGTGCTAATGTACAACCACAACGTGGTCAAAGCAGGTCGCTAAAGGGACAGACTGCGGGGAGACTGCACCGTGGGTGTCCCAGTTCCCGCCCACGATGCGCTCATTTGTAAATGAGGTGCTGACCTTGCTCTGAGTTCATCCTGTGCGTGTGTGTGTGTGTGTGTGTGCGTGTGTGTGTGTGTGTGTCTCCTCAGGGTGTCCCTGTTCCTGTCCAAGATGCGCTCGTTTGCACGTAGCCCCACGGTTGTCTCCTACTACAGCGAGGAGGACCTGGAGGAGATCCTCACCCGTGCCCACGAGCTCATCAACCTGCTCAAGCTGCCCAGCGTGGCCCAGTTTGTCCTGGCGCCCTCTGCCCGAGGGGACAGCCCCCGCTGGCACCGCGACACCAACGCCTCCCTGCCGCTCTCCATGAGGACCATCAGCAGTCTGCTGCATAAACACAGCAGCTTCCAGCACTGCTGAGCGTAGCGTGCTAATGTACAACCTCATCCAGCACTGCTGAGCGTAGCGTGCTAATGTACAACCTCATCCAGCACTGCTGAGCGTAGCACGCTAACGTAAAATCTCACCCAGCACTGCTGAATGTAGCGCGCTAATGTACAACCTCATCCAGCACTGCTGAGCGTAGCACGCTAACGTACAACCTCATCCAGCACTGCTGAATGTAGCGCGCTAATGTAAAACCTCATTCAGCACTGCTGAGCGTAGCAGGCTAATGTACAACCTCATCCAGCACTGCTGAGCGTAGCGCGCTAACGTACAACCTCACCCAGCACTGCTGAGTGTAGCGTGCTAATATACAACCTCACCCAGCACTGCTGAGCGTAGCGCGCTAACGTACAACCTCACCCAGCACTGCTGAGTGTAGCGCGCTAATGTACAACCTCATTCAGCACTGCTGAGCGTAGCGCGCTAATGTACAACCTCACCCAGCACTGCTGAGCGTAGCGCACTAATGTACAACCTCACCCAGCACTGCTGAATGTAGCGCGCTAATGTACAACCTCACTTTGTTCTGGTCAAACCAGATTGCTATAGGGAGGACAGATTGTGGGAAATTGCGCAATGCTGTAGCGAAGCATTTATCCATGACTACATTTGGGTGCATTTACTGCTGGAGGCTGATAGCTTATGCAGGATAAATGCTTTGTGATTTATGATTCAAGACCTGAATCATCAAGATTTTGGGATAAATCAATATTTAAGGTTGTCGAATGAGATTTTCTATATTTGATCATTTGTTTTCTTGTGTGGGGAGAAATATTGACAGTTTCAGCCACGGTGGGGTTTACGAGTCAAGACACATTTTGAAGAAAATCACTGGATTCAGTTGAATGGAAAATGTAATAAGATGCCTTATCACACGTTCAGGTCCTTTTTTTCCACACTTGCACTGATCTGCCATTTCTCAAAAGTAAAAAAAATAGAAAGCAATAAAAAGGTGCATTGTTTCAGTGGTTGGACAGAAGACATTAGTGGCAATCGAACTGTGGATGTATCAAAACATTCCTGATGTAGCATTATGGCCACATGTCAGGTTTTCTGACCACAGAGTAAAGTTTTGTAAGTTTTTCAGACTGTGACCAGTAGAATATTTGTAGGTCTGTTCAGTTTCAGTCACTTGTCTCCACCTGCGGAGTCATAATATCTGTGTTCATCTTGGTGTAATGAAAGATCTTTTCTATGTACAGTACTAACAAGAATAAATTCTCAAACATGAATTTGAAAAAAAAGTCATTTTTTATTTTGAGGACAATTAAAATAATTCTGGCAATTTACGTATGTAGAAATTAATGGGTGTCAGTATTACTTAGAAATGACAAAAAGAATATAGCAAATTTGACATGAAAGGAGAATCTTAGAGCACACCACTGATTCAAAAGACTAAGATTGCAAACAGTGCCTATAAAATATAGCCATCACTGTAAAATTGGTTACATTACATTACATTACAGGCATTTGGCAGACGCTCTTATCCAGAGCGACGTACAACAAAGTGTATAACCATAACCAGGAACAAGTATGACGAAACCCTTAGAGAGAAGTACTTAGAATTTGAAATTCTCACACACACAGTAGATGACAGCAGCTATGCATCAAATGCATTATTCTCTCAAATCACCACAGGACAAAAGTCACCAACTTAAAGAAACCTCCATTGGCCGGTATACTCAAATCTGGCCCCCGAGGCGTCGTACTGCTGGTTTTCTTTTCCACCTGGAAGTTAACAGATTGATGAGAGATTTCTCTCACCTGGTGTTCCAGCTTTAAATCAGACCTGGTTAGAGGGGCAGAATGAAAACCAGCAGTGCTAATGGGGTCGTCAGCCAGATGTGAGTATCCCTGTCCATAGAGATGACTGAGTATTCACAGCTGAGGTTATTTTCAATAGAAGCTAATGAGCACTTAATTTTCTTCCACACCTGAACCAACAGTAGTTGCGTTCCACTAGTACATCAGAGCAAATGCACATAACCCGTGGGCACATAACAGAAAATAACCTGCGATTGGAACAATTCTCACATGATGTAATCAGTGAACTCTCTTTGATTAGTCACAGGTGAGAATTCAGCCAACGTGGGGGTTAGGTTTTCTGTAAAGTACAAGGCTTCCTGCTAGACTGCGGTCCATATGTAGATCAAGTTTTCCATGGTTAAAAAAAAAAAGTTAGTGTTCCACTAGGCAATACGCATATAATTTGAAACCGGTATTTTTAAAGTGAGAGCACATCCTACAACAGAAATTACTGCTACTGAACAACCTTACAGAAAGAGCAACACAAGTGGTCTAACCCATACATGAGTGGTTTCCTTCTAATTTAGGAATTAAGGGGTGTGCTTTCAGAATAAAACTCCTGTTAGTGGTATGTTGATCATATAATTTAACTATGTGCGCAATATTGCAACTTATTCTGAGAGGCTAAACTAAAAAGTTTGCTAAGCTTCCAGTGCTGGGGTTCTCAGTTATTTTCCTGAGGGCTGTAGGGTCTGCTGGTGTTTGTTGTTACTCAGAACTTAATTGCAAAATAACCCCAATTCTACATGATGGTAGTGCAGCAATTAAATATTTTATAGCAGAAAAAACCCTGATTGAAAATGCAGTCAACACAACATCATGAGATGCTTTTTGTATTGCAGTGGCACAGGGGAGGTTTGTCCTGAGTAAAATCAGTCCTTTTGGCCCACAGGAATGTAAACAGTGCCAAGACATTGAGTACCTAAGAATTGCATAGCTTTGGAATGTCCTTGAGTTCTAGAACTACTCTACTAGTTATGGCATCCACACATTTTTGAGAAATGACATTATCCCATTGTACGCATTGGGAATTGAATGATGTGGAGATGAGAAAACACTTAAATTGGATGCAGTAGTATCACTGGGTAACTTTAAATCCCTTGTTCCTAATACTGTATTGTGAACATTTATTGTATTTTGTTGCTGCTGTCTTGGCCAGTTAAAAATACATTATTGTAATCTGCCCTGAAATCCTAAACAAGGGAAACTCAAATCTGCCTCTCGAGGCCAGTATTGCTGCTGTAATGAGTAATTCATGAGTCATTCAGTGTCCCAGGTCTAAATTGGTCTGATTGGAGGGGAAGAATGAAAGCCAGCAGTGCTATTTGCCTCGAGTGCAGGAGCCGATTATTCCTGCCTGACAGCAGTCATTTCTGTGACACGAATAAAACATCGCCCAGAGAGTTTGAACTTTCAATCATAAATATTGAGACACATGTGGAATAAACCACAACACATGGTTATGCACTAATTTTGCTGAATGTAACATCTCTCAGTGCTCAAGACTCATCTTCCTGTGTAGCTTAATATGCAGACATAACTCATTAATGAGACATAACTCGTTAATTTTAATGTCTGTTTGCACTTAACGGCATGTCTGTTGTTCCTCTTTGTTTGCATACTCATATTTCCTTGAATGGAAACTGTGCCTGTGAAATAGACCTTACTCTGGTAAGATTAGCAGCAAGGGATACAAATGTTTGAATTTTTTGTTTCCACTTGAAAGTTGGGGAACACACTGTTCAAATAATATGAGTAATGCTCAAGTTTTGGTGAAATTTGGTTTCCTATTTGTTTCTGTACACAGGAAACACAACCGCACTTCAGGGCAGTGACAGTTGTGGTTTAAGGCATAAGAAAATAAAAACAAATAAAATGAACCCTCTTAAAGATCTAAATGACCCTCTCCTATTTAAACGGTATAATTCAAATATTTTAAATAGTGAACAGAATGGGTTATTGGAATGTCCACCAGGAAATTGTACTTCTGTGAGTGGGTTCAAACTTATAAACCTACTGTTTGAAATATGGCTACATTTACACTAATAACAGTGCTGCTTGGCTAATGAAACTCATTTGTGAAAGCCACAGGCATCCAAAATTAATCAGTCCCATTTTCGGCCATCCAGGCACTGCTAACACTTTCTCACACCGAATATTTTGAATTTGGGAGAATATTGCGTAGGGATTTCTAGGGAACGTATTACTTTGAAGATTTGTTTTCATACAGTTCCCAGTATTTGGCAACAAAGTGATGAACAAGTTGGTGTTTTGACCAAATCTTACTTTTAAACACTGCTGAAACTTACTTATAAAAGTTATGAAATTGACCTTTTCCATACTGAAAAATAAGAACAGTGTTTCTTCACAAATATCCATGCTCTATTGATTCTGAAGCATTTGCAAAGGTTTCTTGTGAAGAAATCTGAAATGGAACCAAACTCTCCTGGGGAAGGGCGATGACCTGGCTTGTCACCTGAAGGTCTTCACCTGGCCGGGCCCCGGCGTGTACAGGTACCTCCAGATGGCGTAGTAGTGGGTGCCAGCTCCCATGGCAACGAAGAGGTGCCAGATGGCGTGAGCGAACGGGATGAGACCGTCGCTTTTAAAGAAAACCGTGCCAAGGCTGTAAAACGCTCCGCCCACCGCCAGCTCAAACAGGCCATCTCTGTCGTGCTGAAATGCAGGAGTAACACTTGCGTTTAGGAACTTTAACAGTCACACTTTTCCATTTGTAGCGTCCTTACACTTACAGCCTATCTGTTACCATGGAGCCTGGTTTATTTCCAGGAGAAGCCAATCTAAGTGAAGAAATTAGCCATTTAAACATTTTATCAGCAGATGCACAGTTAAAAACAACACATGCTGGTCATTCTCAGAAATGGAGTTACCCATTCATGATCTATAGTACCCAAGAGCTTGACTCATCTCCTAGACTAATAACTATAGCTCCTCATTTATAGTAGTTAAACAACTAGATTCCTCTGTCAGACTAACTAAAGCTCCAGGTCTTAAGTCATTCAGCAGCTGGAGTCATCTCTCAGACAAACAACTGCATCTGCCAAAAATACTGGAATCCTGAAGTATGCTTTTGATACCAGGGGGAAAAAAAGCAAATATCTTACCATTGATAGAATTACAAATGCAGGAACGGCTGCCATAGCTGTGTAGAATATAAGCTCTATGATCTTATACCTGAGGGTCAACAAAGAAATCCTGTTTATTAGAAACCCAGGCGAGCATTTCACACATTCTCAGACAGTGCTTTGCTTTGGGTCCAGTCATCTGTATGTATTATTAACTACGGTCTGGCGGCTTCACTTTCACTGCGCTCAGAAGTCATTAAAGCAAAATCAACACAACCACCCTGCAAAACAAGGCCACTTCAAAACAAATACATCACTGGAATTATACACTACTTATGTATTCAGAAAAGCACTACAGTAATCCTGATCCTTTTTTCAAGTGAATTTGAAAGAAATGTTTGTTAATAGCAACTGGATTTCATTTTGGGATAATGCTAAAGCTATAGTTGTGTAAAAGTAAGCTACTGTATCTGTATAGTGGTATTTTTGTTACAATACAAAGTGTTGTTTGTTAGGTTAACATTTTGTTATTGATTACAAATGAGCCTTCTGTGCTTTATTGTGATGTCACACTGTTTTATTCCTGAGACTACCACTGATCAAGATGAAGGTGGACGAGACCTCCAAGCACCTTGATAAATGTTTAACTCTCTTCCTGTCATTACAGGTGTACAATAAAAAGTCCTCAGAGCGGAAACCCATTAGTGAGAGCTCTGCAGAAGATGCCCTGGAGGGGAAGAGAGACATAGGAGTCCCGGCCAGTGCTGTCTGCCCAGCCCAAAACATGGATGGAAATCTAACCGCAGTGCTCCGTGACAGGTTGGTGCTTACCTCTCGTGAAAGAGGAACACGTACACGGTGCCCACGCACGCCATGATCCACACCATCCAGCGCATGTGCCAGGCCCACGGGCCCAGCTCTCTCAGGTTGAGCCTGGGGAAACAGAGAGAGGAGAACAGTGTGCCCAGTTGCTGGGGTGTTCTAAATATCCGGCCACATTTTAAAATTGAACATGAGCTGAGCTGGGCTGAGAGGGAACCTAATCTATTCAGTCCAGTTCGGCGCCATCTTGGGGAGAGCTAGACGGGAATTCTCAGTGGTACGTTCATAAATAACATTTTTTATATAAAAACGTGAGGCTCGTATTTAGATGTCATCACAATTGCATTTTAGGGTGGGGTCTATAAAGGTTACAACACTTGGCTTAGGAGGGCAGTATACCAAATCTTAGCTTTAACTTTATAGGGTTTTTAACCCTATAAGCTTTGAAGAATGCAATTTCCAATCGTCTGGAGAATAAGGGTGCACATGCAGCCTGCACTCACCAGGGGGCATAGGAGGCCGCGATAAAGAAGTAGATGGCTATCCTGTCGCACATGTGGACGCGTTGCTCTACGGTCCTGTCAGGACAAGAAGTGAAATATGTGGCTTCAAGACTCAAGCTTCACATGCCGGCTTCTCCAGCGTTCCGCTGTCCTGTTTACCGGCCGTTTGAAACCATAGAAACCCCCTGAACCAGTCACTGACACAACGCAGTTTACGTACTTTCATTCCTTTCATAAAACAACTGACAGAAAACATTGACCAGACACTCAAGATAAACATTATTGTAGGAAGGAAGTTTCGTGCCCCATGTCCAATTCCCAAGCCAGGAGCTGCTATGGGAGAATCTATATTTAAATTTCTCTAGTAAATAGAGCTCCTGCGCAGCCAGTGGAATGTTGCGCCTTTGGAAAGCAGGACATTTAAAAATCTGTGTTTTACACTAATTCACTTGCATTCTGATAAAAAATAACACATTTTCCCATAATATGCTAACTCCCATTAATAATATAATAAATGCATGTCGTTCAAAATTTTATGACACTTGTAACACTCACCTGTGTGGCATCTCGTTTTCGACCTTTCATTCAAATTAAGCGCTTTTTCTTTGAATCTCGTAACGCTACCAACAGCTGTACAAATACTACCACCAACAAACAAGATAATATGTGGTTTATTGGTGCAATATATATGCACAACCATTTCAATGCAAAATATCTGTCAAGCAAAAGCCCTCGGGTTTGTTTAGGCTGTTTATCTTTTAACAGCTTCTTGCTAACGGGTTTGATAGATTTTTCCGATTACTTGCTGCCACCGTTTGGATGTTTTAAAGATCAGCTCGGTGCTTCGGTATTCATGTGAATTCTGTGTGGAAAACTTTATTTGCTAACACGGCACATGGAGCTATGTTACAAACATGTCTCAACAACGATCTTCGATGCGCAGTCAAAACCAGCAGCAGGGATGGAACATGTAATAACAAGCCCAGATAAGCTAAAGATACCATCACATAAAGGGACTTGCTGGGGCAGAATGAGTGACTTGTTTTGCGTGCTGGAGAGCATTAAACCGTTCCTGTGGCAGGTCTATATCCAAATAAATGCCCGGAAAAAGGTTTGGGTTGCACAAGAATTTATGGAGCAGTTGTTTAAAGGTCATTGAACTGGGTGACAATATTCCCTAGCAGGTCTTTTTAAAATATCCAATTCATCACTTTTTTAAATTTTTTTACTGTAATTAATTTCAGGCTCCAATAAGAGATTTTTACAATTACAATTCTACAAGCTCAATTACAATTCTAAGACAAATTTAAGAGAAAATTTCTAAGATCTCTTTTAAATAAAGAGTCTGACTATTGAGAAGACGCCTGTGTTTGTTCATACTGTGAGCATCCTAACTGGAAGCTTCAACTCTGTAAGGGTCAGTTCACTGTTAACTACGTATTATACCAGAAACCTGCTGATGAAGCAGGAAACAGACATTACCTCCCCAATAGCAAAGGCAGGGAAGTTTACTCAGTTACCAAAAACCTAACACGGTTCAAGCCCACCTTCCAAACAGAAACCTCTTTCATCCCCCCTGAATATGTTATTAGATTTTTGACCGTCTAAAGAGAATGGTGTTAAGTACAGTACAGTTTGCTATAAATATATTTAACACCATGCACAATATAAAATAAAATGAATGTGAGTATACTCAACTATGACAGGCAGCTCCCAAACCCCTGCAACTCATCTACATAATGACAGGCACAGGTTTCTGGTGTCTGCTTAGTGGAACATCAAAGCACTTTGTCCTAAATTCTGAGGTGGGTATTTAAGTGGGTCTTACCTATTTTTTTCTTCCTCAACATTTTTAATTTTAATTTCAGCGACAATACACTCAGAAAGGTTTGCAAGGCTTCTGAAATCATAATACCCATTTTTAATTAAGGTTAGAGCACATTGTGGCGAGATTGAACAGTGCAATTTAACGGTAATGCATTTTGTCCGTAAGTTCAATGAATTTAAACAAGCTACATTTTTTCCTCTTACATGACAACATGTGTTTGATGGATTTAAAAATAGCTTCATTACATTATTTAAGGTTGCAAACAATATGGTTTGGTGTGAAAAAGGGCTGTAAATATAGCCAACTGGTAAATGTTTGCTAGTGTAATGTCACCAATTTTCCATAAAAACGGCCATTTTAGGACCAGTACCAACATTCTCTGATCAGTACATACTGTGTAATGTGAGTTTAAACCTCCCAGAATCAGATCCTCTCTAGGACCCAACAATTCTACTCATCTATCTGGAGAAAGAGCTGCAGACTTGCACATCTGCACAAAGGGTCAAGTTCTATTTAGACTGAAGCTGAATAAACAGGAAATTATGAATCGTTTCCCATTTATCTCTTTTAGATTTTTATGGAATCGAGTTTGTTACAGTCCAGAAATCACATCTGAAGAGGGAAAAGTTCCATGAGAATTTAGTTCCCAATTCCCAATAGACTTCTCCTTTATTTTTCTGCCCTGAAAAATACACAATTCAGTATACAGCTCCATACAGTACCCAATGGCATATGGCAAATTAACAGAGAAAAACAGTGTCGCTTTGACATATGGGCTTATATTTATTAATTTGGCAGATGCATAACTGCATGGTGTATTCTACAGGATTGGTGAAGCGCAGAACAGGCATAGACATCATTTCTAACACTGAGTCAATGTATGAAACAATGCCACATTAACATGTATCAACGTGCTTTCACAAGTGCCCGTTCACAGAGTAACGCCTTCTTAAATAGGGCTCTGAATATCCGAGTTCCTGAGAGTGACATCACACAGCCTGTTTCTGTAAATGTTAGGAAAACCATTCCATCCTAATTTCAGACTTCCCAAACGGTGTGCTTCCTCAGTGCTTACTGGCAGGCATTTACATGCCACCCACACAGGTGTCCCATCTGATAAGGAGCAGCTTTAGCCTATGTGAAATGTGTACTCTAACTGAGCCTAAGGGAGGTGAGTGGGGTTGGCTCATAGATGTTCCCACTAACCAGGCATTCCATCAGTGGCCTGGTGCCAGGGTGATTCATTCCAACTGACTGTGTTTGCCTATAAATGAGGGGGAGGGGGCTTTTGTGTCTGCTGGGGCTCTCATTTCTGAGAATCTTCATAAGTCAAAAAAAATGTCTGGCCCCAGCCTGAACAAGTGCCTGGTTCAGTTACACGTTATCGCGCAGCCACAATGAAATTAGTTTCAAAGGACATTTGGGGTTGTTTTGCAGAGAACCACAGCTCTGGGAAAGTGCTTGATTGGGTAAACCAGAAGTGATAGTCCATCAGCCCAGTGAGAGTACACAACTGCCGTGTGCTTAGCAAATCCAAATAAATACTAAACTACAAGGCAGGTTTCGATGTACAAGTTAAACAGCATCTGTTGGAAATTTGAAGATAATCAGTGTACTGCCCTTTGATGTAATGGTGTCAGTGTATAATTATAACACTTTGTAAAACTACTTTGCGACTGAATTCAGACCTCTGGTGAAGCTATCCAGATGGACTGTGTGGGACTGTGTCAGACTTTTTTTTTTTTTTTTTTTAAACAAAAAATAAATTTAAAAATTTCGGACTCTGTGCTGCACTATAATGAAGGCAAGTGCTTGAACGTGTACAAACCGTGCTCATGAAGTAATAAACTACTGTGAAATATTTTTGAGCGTGCTGCCCAGTTGGCCTGTTTGAGAGCATTTTGTGGAATTCAGCACCCCAAGTCTTTTTTTGTTTCTCTAGCCAAGAAAATGTCTTACTATTTTTCTGTGTTAAATTCCCAACCATTTTTAGAATACATACCTGAGGTGGCTCTTTTTCCATGAGACAGTATGGAATACCGTGGACATGGTGAAAAGTCCAGACAGCCCAAAGCCGTAGATCCATGCCGTGATGGTCTCCCATTGGTCATCAGACAGGAAGTATAAGATGGAACTGCCAAGAATGCTGGGAATTATCCACAGCTGGCCAGAAACACAGCAAAGAGATTAAACAAGTCCCTGGCCTACCCATAAACTGGGCTTGGTTGGAGGCTATGATCAGAGTGAAATTTATTGTGGGAAGACTTTGTGTTGTTCAGATAAGAAAGACTACTTATAAAGAGCTATTCAGACCTGATCCTGGTGCAGTTCGATGTCATGAGTCACAACAAAGCCCTGAACCACCCTAATTGAACAATTTTCTTGATTTAACCAATGTAGCTTGCTGCTCTAGTTTTTGGTGCTTTGAAAGATGCAGAAAAATGTTGCACTCTTTACCCTAGGGGCCATGTTCGAGTTTGTTTGAGCTAAATATCGATCTGAGAGACGAAATTAATGAGATGGGCTCTCTCTGATCATTGCCTCCAACCAAGAGGAATCAATAGTCTGGGGGGGGGGAGTGGGCTGGGGACTGGGAGGATCACACAGCATTCGTACAGGGACAGAAAGAGAGAGCGATGGGCATAGCAGCAGCCTGTGGGCCAGATTAAAGCCAAAGCTGTGTGTCAGATTCCCTCCTCCATCTGTCACACTTTCTCTCTGATCAAACGCTACGGGTCACACAGTCATAGTACTCAGACCATCGCTGATCTCTCCCTCTCCAGCTGCCAATATCAGATAACTATAGTTACTAAGCACTGTACGAACACCAAACGCACATGTACCGCGTGTCCTGTGCGTAGTTACGCCATCACGTAGTGATGCTCATTTAACCGAAGCTATAAGTCCTGGGATCGACAACACACTTGGGTCTATTTCTGATGGGCAGCTTGTGGACATCCTTACTCCTACAGCTAAGAGCGTCCTGTGACATTTTGTCTCAAAAGCTTTTTGAACTGTGCTCTCCTTGCATTCTCATGACGGATCCCTGTGATGCTCCTGTGTTTACATCATTAACACAATGCCTGGGGGTGTTTAACAGCACCTCCACCCTGCTGTTAAGCTGGGCACGCCAGATGTGCTCCAGTAACTGGGCAGATTAGGCTGGGCTGGGTGTTATCAGAGCCAACATGACGACCTGCCACACACAAGCACAGCAATAAAATGGCTGAAAAGGAAAGATAACAGCTGTTAACTTTCAGAAACACACTGACATAACAAATGCCTCCATAACCAGTCATTGTAAAGCCAGCTCGTCACAAGAAACTTCTGTAAATGTCTAAAATATCCTTCACAGCACACAAAACTGTCTGGGTCACACACACAAAAACCAAAATAATATCAAAAAGTTAACCACCATTTTATGATACAATATATGTTAAAAAAAAACAGTGGGTTAGTGCCCCTCCTTCCTTAGGCAACCTAACCTAGTTTTGGATAACAGTAAGCATGAAGCAGGGCTGCACAGTGAGACTGTGTTGGTAGAATTTGCTACAAAAATGATATTGTGCTAAAATAAATGTGCATGTACTATATCAAATAGCATTACTGCGCTACCAAATCTTTTGGTCAGTAGTACTTGTGCTGCCGTCAAGAAAAGTAATCATATAGCCATTTGAAGATTATAATTCTCGTAAAGTCAGCCTGTTCATCTCAGCCTAAAGCCTAAAATGCCTGAAACCTGTTAATACAGTCACTGCATCACCCCCAAAATATTATGTCGCCCATTTGAAGCCTGTAAAATGGACGACATACTAGAAACCCCTTTTTTTTCTCCCTCAGCATGTTTCTGTTGTGATTTGGTGTCGGAGCACAATTTGTTCCCAGCCCTATATGGTTCAGCAGATTGGGAGCTGGAGGGCTTGTGGATGTGAAGCGAAGCGACAAAACAAGGCCCGCCACTCACCGCGTGCGTCGCGCAGTTAGCCGCGTGCTCATACTCCGTGGGCTGGTATCGCTTGTCTGACGGAACTCTGCTATTCATGTATCTAGAGGGGAAAAAAATACCATCTTCGCTAGTGATATTTTTACAGTTGTGAACAAGATCTAAAGAAATATTCAACTTTTATATCCCCAGAGAACTGAGTAATAGCACATTTCAATAATCGTTCACTGGGATGACACTTTACAATCCTTTATTTAATTCCATAACACATCATTGAAACACAGTATTCCTACTGTGTTTAGATTGTTATTCCATTGTGTTTTTCAAGGTTGTTCATAATTGGCTGTTGCAACCACGAGCAATACAGCCTGTTAGTATTTACAGCAAGGCATTCAGTGTTACCAGGGTGATCAATGTTACTTGAATTACATAGGGAGAACAAGCATATCATTACAGATGATTATACAATAACCTGTGATGTGGGCTAAAATACTGTGATAACCAGGGAGTTTGGATTGGTTCACTCCACATTTCTGTGACTTCTTGAGCATGTGAAAAACATTCAGAGTTTATTAACGCAGGGAAAATTGCACCCGGGAAACACCATGGCAGTTTTGCCTCTTGTCTTCATACCAAAATATCAAAATATAATCCTTCATTATCAAAACTTGTGTGTGTTATTTCATTTTCACTTAGTCCAATCTTTATTCTCGATTTCGTATTCACTCAGTTCGAGATTCCTTTAACACAGTAGTTGATGTGGATCAGCTGCTGATCAGTGTCTTGGAAACTGGCTGTTAATTAGTCATTGAGAGCAGCTGTCTCTTGTCCAATCAAGGTGTGAAAAACCCTTGCTGTTGGATTTAAAAGAGGCAGGAAATGGCAGTTACAATCCTACCTGCTTTTGTTACACTCTTCTTAGCGGCAGCTAGAAACTTTTCTTTTTGGAATTAATCTGCGATTTCCTTTGGTTGTCAGACCAACGGAGCAGGATGAGCAGTAGTTTGAGTACAGGAAAGCCAAGCTACTTTCTGGGTGCTGTTTTTAATGCACCCCTGCTGAGTCATCTGTACTAGAGTGGTTTGCAGAGCTAGCCATGGGTATCCAGTGCAAGTCTATAAGGCTTGCCTAAATGACTACCTAGCCCTGCAGCCTTTATTTTATGGGTTCAACTCCAAAATTCTCCTGTCTTTTTTATAAATTACTTTTGTCATTTTTCTGGTGAATAGAGAATAAATTCTAAGTCATAAAGGGAAAGGGATAAACTATGAAGAAACATTTTAATATCTTTCTGAACATAAGAGGCATTTGTTCATTAATATATACTGAAGTGGCATTTGTTTGTGAATACAAAAAAGCGAAAAACTTTCCTTATTTTACGTGGTTGGAATTGGTGCTCAAATCCCTGAAAAACTACTGACACTAGCCGTGAACCAAAAAAAAATCTTATTGCCAGAAACACTTGAGTCCCATCTGTGTGCAAAATTGGCCATTTCTCAACAAAAACTGACAAAAGTCTGTGAGCAAGCTAAACTATGCAATGCAACAGATTGGATAATACAATTATCCAATATGTAATTACAAGGAGCTCATTGTTAGGGTTCTTTTTAGCCAGGGATTATACCTTAATAGCTTAGAACCATATTTAAAACCTTTCGAGATTTCATATGGAATTCTTGTTTTAAGCTGAGGTTCAGAGCATGAGGCATGTAGAATTACATTTAACATTTTTGGCATAAGATGTTTGCTATAAACAAAGGATCTTTCTTTAAGTATTTAAAAGCATTTTATGTATTTACTATGAGCTTCTGAAAGCTCTTGTATATGGTTACTCCACTAAATCTCAATTCTAATCCATATCACATTGCTGCATTTTGCTGTGTTTTATGGCTCTTGGAAACAGCTGGATACCATGACCTAATCCAGCATGGAAATGAAAGGTCTTTCATATCATGCCGATGTACTGGTGCTTGAGAAATGATGTTGCCGTAGCCATGCCAACAGAAGGCTTGGGGATTTTCTCATATTCTGATAAAAGCGGAAGCATTCCTATTTGTCCTATGACATACTTTTAATCATCAGAAAATCTGGACATCTCTTTACACAAATCCTGGCTTACATAAAGGGATCGAATGATTGGGTCTGGCACAAAATCCAGTTTTGTAAGCTGTTGCCCGTCGTTTCTAATACTGAATCATTTCAATCTCAGCCATTTCATGTTGAATTTATGGCAGCCAAATTAATGATGAATCCAATCAAGTGCCATAATTATGGGGCTTTTTGTCTTCAGTCTTGTCGTCAGCAACTGAAATGCACATTCAATTGGATTCAAGACAGGTGATTGAATTAGACAGTCAAGAACATTCTACTTTTCCACTTTTGGCCCTGAGAAACTTCTTGGTTGCTTCAACAGCATCTTTGGGGTCATTGCCCTGCTGGAACATGCATCCTAGAGAGTGTTCTTGATCTGTCTGACAGCTGAAATGAAAGCTTATGGTAGCCTGCCTTACTTGCATTGGCAGTGGTTTGGTCCTCATGTTGAGAGACAACAGCAAGACGCCAAATACAAATTCCACACCTAGACTCAACTCTAGACCTTTTGTTATTTTTCTGGTGCATGAATTAAGGATGCAAAGACCCACACAGCTGGCCAAGAAATAGCTGAGCAGCCAACTGTCGACTTGCTTTTGCTCCTGTAAAATGTGGGGGACTATATAAAAACGGCTGTGATTCCAATATGAATCACCCAACATGGATGTTAGTGGTTTTATTTAAAATCCTGAGCCAAAACAACAAAAACTGTCACTGTCCAAATATTTACATGCTGCACTGTAGGAACTTTTCTACTTGTGATTCTTGTGACAAGAAAAGCTGAATTGTCCAAATCTTTCCAATGAAACCTTCAATACAGATAATAATGGTGTAAATATTTGTTAAGAAAGATTCTACATTTTAATCTAGGCAATTAGGGAATATGGTCAATCTAGTATGTAGGCTATGCTATTTCAAAAAGTCCATCCAAAACTATGGTGCCTCAAAAACAGTCACATTTGATATTAAAATGATTTTCACAGGGGTAAAAATAGATACAGAAAAAGACAGTCCAGGTGTCTAAGTGCAGCGTTAGCCATCTGTGTGTTATTTAAACATGCTAATAAAAACCAAGGAAATTCATGCAGAAGGAAAAGTTTAACCAAGTGAACAAAACTGGTAGTGCGTGTGAATTGTCACTGCTGTTGTGTTAGCCTACACTGTAGATGTTATAATTACATCATATTAACAATATTTAAACATACGAACAATAATGAAACAACACAGTTTAGGAAGAGCTCTACACAGGAAACAATGAACAATAAAATGTCTTTCAGCTGGAAATTAGCTAGCACATAAAGGCTCAGAGCAATGGTCAGATCTGCAGACACACTTTGTGGTATTTTACCAAATCTCTTACTAAAATTGCACACAGTTTGTTCAAGTAGGCAACGTAAATATCATGTATGGCAGTCAATTAAAAGTAAATGCTTCAACTCACTATTTGTACACATTGCCCAGTATAATCCTTGGTGACAAGAACCCACCCCATTTTCTTGACAGGGATAGTACACATAGAAAACGGAGGAGATCCACCTATCATCAGGTACATTGGTTACTATCATACAATCAGTAGAACAATTCTGACAGTGATCAGTGGACATTTTCTGTCTATGCTTCCAGGCATCACAACTACTTTTTTTTTTTTACTCTTTCTCCCCTCTGACATTGGTTTAGTACGCACCTCAGTTTGTCTACAAGATATCTCAAGCTGAATGACAAGTCATCAACTGAAGCTCAACTTAGCTAAAACTTTTGAAGTAATTCAAAACCTTGGTGCTAGCCTATCGAGCATGTCTCTAGAGGGACAAAAGATCTTCAAAAGATCATCAGACCCTTTACACCTACCAGACCTCTGTTCTATAACCACTGGGCATCTGGTTTGTTTTTTGTTTTTTCTCTCTTTTTGTGCATGTTTTTCAAATTGGACCAGTCATTTTTATGTGTAACGAAGGATATTTTGTGCACTTGAAAAGGTTTCTGGTGACCTGCTGGACAGGAGCATTTGGGTGTTTGTGGTCTAAAGCAAGAAATTACAGTTAACTGCCAAAATAAAGGAAACACTCGAGTACCACCTAAAAGTATGTTGAAAGCATGTGCCTCCACACAGGTGATTCCTGAGTTAAGCAGTTAACAAACCAGCATGCGCACAGTTGTGTATAAAAATGCTGGGCATGCCCTGTTGCCCTTTCTTTTGGCTACCATGGTGAGAACTTGATTGAACTTGATTTTGAAAGAAGGGTGGTTGGTTGAGCATTTTTGGCAAAAATTTCAGTGATTAACATCATGAGTGGCTAAGGTGATGTTGGCATGGAAGTCCGAGGGAAAGACTTCATCAACTAGAGGCGACTGTGGCCTGTGCATACTCCTCGACTGTCATGTCCATGGATTAGTTTGAGATGCAAGGAAAAACATACAAGCAACTCTGAATCCGTGGACTACAAATGTCAATCTAAGGTGCAATCAGTTTCAACAACAAATATTCCATCAAGAACTATGGACAGGGACACTATGGCTGGCGTTTAGTTTATTTTGGCAGTTATCTGTATACTTCAAGTGACTCCAAAGCAGTTTGTTACAGAGAAGTTAAGTTTCCTGAGGCTGTACATAACACATTCATGTTCATAGTGGTTATTTACAATTTTAAACGGGTACCAGTTTTAATACTGCTCCAGTACTTTTTCCCTTCAGCACAATCGAACTCAGGTTGCATGTGTGGTTTCAACTCAAAATAAGAAACATCATTTTTTGAAGAATAATCCAGTAATACACACACACACACATACACCTTCTGGAGGTGTGATGTCACTGTACAATCTGGAGTATCTCAATGTTGTTTTGGTGTTAATTGAAAAGTGTATTTTCTTTATACTGTAAACCTCCAAATGCTGTTGCAGGACCGTGAAGCTGGCAGGCCATCAGAAACTTTGTAAATATCAAAAATATGTTTCATCATCAACAAACTGGCTGGGCACAATGAAAATGTACACTAAAACTGACATATTGAAAAACCCCAGAAAGTGAACTATCCCTTCAAGGTGGCTCTGGCTGCAGCAGAAAAACTCTTTGAATGTGCTGGATCTGTTGAGTTTACCATGTCTTTTTTTGTTTTTGTTTTTGCAACTCATCATTATTTTTTCTTCATGAGACAAATTAACCGTTGTATCTCAATCCTGCCAACAAAAACCACTGAAAGAAAATCCCACAGTAACTTTAGAGCTTTAAAAGCAGTGAGCATGATTTGTTACAACTAAGATTTTTCAAATCCTCCAAATATATATTTTCAGCGTAATTATAAGGTAATTTGTGTTTTAGGCATTTGCATTGTAAATCATTTCCACAATAAGGGCTATGCAGATTGATGAAGCAGAATACAGCTTCATTTCAATATGCACATTTCCGACCTGTGCTCACACAAATATTGTGGTCAGTTGTCAGTGGAACAAGTCCTTCAAATGCAGGCTTTGGTGCCCTGGTAACCTCACACACTATATTGTGCATATGCCTGTCTCACTTAATACAATGGACCTCCCTCTTTGAAAAGCCACATATTAGTCAGTTGCTGTCAGCTTATCACCTGCCACAGTATCCAGACGTCCCCCGGCAGTACCACAGGGACTAATCACCTGCCACAGTATCCAGACGTCCCCCGGCAGTACCACAGGGACTAATCATCTGATCACAGTTTGCACTCACAGGGGCTCTTCCACTGCCCCTAGCCCTACCCCCAAACACACATACAGCTTTGTCACAACTACATCTCAATTGTCTTAGAGAGGGAGTTAATGTGATATGAATAAGAGGGAAATTACAATTTGGGAAGGGTGGTCGTTTAATTTTCTGAGGAACTGCAAGTAATACGGTCATATGTACTTTCCTGAACCCTTACCTAGAATTAGCCCTATCAAGCACAAACATCCACTCGAGCAGCATGCCAAAAAAAACAGGACTATCAAACTGTCAGAAGCTCACTGTGTCAGACTTAGCCTCTGTCCTGATATAACAGCACTAGAATATTATTTTTTTTAAATTTTAGAATAGACTTTTTCATAATGACAAAAAATTATTAAAAAGCATGTACTTAGATTTCCATGTAATAAAGACTGGAAAAAGTGAAGAATGCCTTACATGTTGAGCTGATAATATTATGTAAGATAAACCACTCTGCTCCTGTGACCAATAGAACTTTCTCCTTTTGACGGTTTAATTTTATGTCCAAATGCTCAGAATGCATGCGGCAGCTAGTGAAGTCTGATGCCTGGCTGTGTGACACAAAAGCTGACCACCCCATGACTGTAAATAAGCTTACTATTCAATGGAGAAATGCTTGAAGGACTGAAATGCTATAAGAGGATTTTTCCTTTACATTGTGACTAACTATATCCAAAGACAATAAGCCTATGTATACTGAGGAATGAGCAGAAAGAAAAGAATGATGTTATGGAATAACCAATTGCAAAGAACGGTTTGTTAGCACACTGTCATATAGGCCTACTCTCAGTAGCCACCTGTTAACACTAAGGTGGTGTCCCTTAAAATGCATACATGTCAGCCTATATATTGAGACTTTCTTGTGTCGTTTCATATATGCTACAACGTGTGCAAGCAGAAAATAAACAGCCATAAGATGCATAACATGCAAAAATTTTATTTTAGTTTTCATATAATTCCTGCAAGAATTTTAAATTGCATGTGCTCTTTTTCTTAATGTGTTGAAGGCAGAACACAATGTTTATGAAAGAAGTGAGGGCGTTCCCCAAGTAGACTTCTATCTGATCAACGAACTCATTAATCTCTTCACAAACAAGCTGGAACACAAGGTTCCATCAAAGTATTCTACTTGCTATCTCTGAAATTCTGCCCCTCAGATAAACAAGTTAATCTTGCCCCCACAAAGTTCATGCCCAAGACTGAAGAAACCAAGGATTAAGTTTACCATGTATCACTTACAACCATAGGAAACATGGAAAGCCATTTTCTACCTATTTTTATTGTGTCCCTCTAATAACCCCACACTTTCATGTGATCCTTTTCTGCCTTTAATTGGATCGTTCAGCTTCTATCCATTTCTTCAAACATTTAGGGGGACATTCAATCTAACCATGATGGGGTTTTGTTCATAACTCTGAGAAATTCCTTTAGTTTCTTTTTTATATTCTTGCATAATATTGTTTGTTTTTCTGGTTGTTGAACTCAATACGATGTAAAGTAATTTAAAAAAACAAGGGTGGCTAATACTTGCCTAAATCCCTACAGAGTGGTAATACAATTGATGATGCACCTTTGCATCTATATTTTTGCACTTGCCCCTGGAACACAGCTACGCAGCAGTAGTCAGTATCTTTCATACTACCTCTATAACAGTCTTCCACAGTGACGCTTGTGAGAAAAAAAGTAATAGGCTATTTTCAGACCCCCAGTAAACCCCTGCAGTATGCACATACTGCTGTATTTAAATCCATGGTAATAGCACAAATCTGTAAAACACAATGTACTGTATGCCATGACAAGTTTATAAGGCTTAATTTGCACTGTACTTCGTATGGCAAGTGAAAGGTGCTACGGAAATGATCAATACATCTCTTCATTTGTCACCAAGAGAATAAATATAGGCTACGAAATGCATTTAAAGAAGCATATGTCCTAAAATAAGATATTTTTGCAGATTGACAGAGATTTTTATGGGAAACTCAACTGAATCACTTGACTTCAGGGAAAGTTAAAAGTTTGGAAAGATCAAATTAGGCCTGTATCAGGGTTTGTATACAACACAACATTTTATAGTGCAACAGAAAAGGTATCTTATTAAAGTGTAATATAAAGATACAGTAGGAGTTGTCGCACCTCCAGTGTCCATAAGTTTCCCAACAACAAACGCACACAAATGTTGCCCCATAGAGATTTCACGTTGATTGAGTTTTCTTAAGACGTGGCTGCTTGAGAACAAATCCCTTGGCAAATCCGACTTCAAACTAATAATATCTGTTTTTATAATTACATTTATAGCTCACATGCATTAGCAAAATCATGCAGAACCCTTCAAACGTTTCTATAAAAGGGAATAATCATTTTAATTAATAAAGCGTTGGATATTGCAAGTAAACGACTAATTTTGAATTCTACGCCGTAAATCACAAATAAAAAATGAAAAAATAGATGGAATGAACTACGTGAACTAAGGTCAAAATTCAAAGAATTTTGTGAAAATTGCATCAGTCTCTATTCTCAAAATAATGATTTCACGTCTTTAGACTAATATTAACGAAAGGACTGATAAACACACCTTGATAAGAGCTGCTGTCGCCTATCTATTTACAGTAGAAGGCACGTCCACTCCACTCGTTATTTCTATGTCAACGTCCATAGCGTAGTTAATGCACAATTTTCACCAGATCAGACTCTCTCAACATCTATAGTGACTGCCACTCATAACTCGCTGAGCTTCATGTTTCACTCTTAACGATTTTGACACATTCCGAACATATTCGTGTTGGAGCTACATTGTATTATTAAATATGGTACGTAAAAGTATTATTTGTGTCAGTATTTTTCTCTAAATTAATCTACTCCGATAATATGCATACCACAAAGTATTACCTTCCATACTTTGTCTTCTTAAAGTCCATATCGTTGACGGAATTTGAACATTTTATCACATCTGTCCCAAAGTGTTGTTATGCTTCCCAACTCCGGATGTGCCCGCTACAATAAGTAAAAGAGAGGTGATATACTGAGGAACTTCCACTTTGTGCGTCCAGTGCTGCTTGAAAATAAGAGAAAATATGAACGAAAACAGGTCCCAATGTACATACTACATGCCTCATTAATCCCCGATCCGTGACCCTGCTAGAATAAGCAAGGCAGGCATAGCTGTTGTAAATCCGCTCCCCAACGTTTGAGCCGACGATAGTGAACATTGTTTTCAAACTAAAGCCATCCTAGCGACGCGAGAAAACACCTTGTCCAAGCAGTGTATTACTACATTGACAATTGGGCAGCAATATTTTCAACACAGATACCACGTGCAGGGCACGGAAACTAAAGAACAGAAAACAAGGTGTCTGTAATTTGTTTTTTTTCGTCCTACGATGTCAACTTAAATTTGGTCACTTGTTATTTAATTGACGACTGCAGTTCTTTGAGTCGGTGTTCATTGAACACTATACTAACTTTTATACGTTTATTGAAAATAAAAAATTATGTGATGCAGTCAGTTCAACGCTGTCACAGCGATAAATAGATTATCCTGTCGTAAATGTGATATTACCATATTATTCGTATGAAGGTAAGTTCTCTTTTGAGTTGTTAGCTATAGCCTAAAGCAGTGAATTGTAATCATATTACCTTTAGGCTATGCGAAATAACGTTTTGAAATTTGAACCGGTAATTGTTTGCAAATGACACTTAAATGCAAAGGTCTGAAATCTTTCAGATTAAACTAAGAAAATGGAGAAGGCTAGCAACTGAATGGGGTCATACATCATACTTGCTTCAGCGTTATTACCTTAAACCATTTCGTTTAGCCGCATGCAACAACACATTTATCATGCAGGGTCTTTTTGGTTTTTCATTAAGCCATTGCATATATGCTGTTTTTTTTGTAAAGGGCTGAAATGAAGAAATGACACACCTTAAGGGATACTTGTTGAGCAACCTCCTTTACATGTTGTTCCTTTATAATCTGACCTTTAAACTGTAACGTCCCTCATTCACACACTCACTTTCACTGAAGCTTTAATACACACATACAGCTTTAGGATCAAATGCTGTTTCACCTATACATCAACACACACATTTCAGAATGGAAAAAACGGCCAGTCTCTCAGCTTAGACCAGTGAGTCCACTACAGTCGCAAGATAGAAGGTATTTCACTATTTCCCTGTTTCCCTTCATGTCCCTGCTGAACATTTTCTTTTGCTCAGAATGTAGCCTAATAAGAGCCCTTGTCTCAGCCCAGGTAAAACCAGGATCAGATGCAGTTAGCAGTTTCCTTCTGATGGGGATAACCTTACAGTGACTGCTCCTCTCATGTGAGACACGTCTGACCAATTCTAGGGCTGTGATTTGCTCTTAAACCAATGGTCTGTTATTCTTCACCAATATCATCATCTTGTGCCGGTGGAGTTCCAATTGGATGGGGTGATTCAAGCTAACTCAGCCACTGACCCCTAATATGGTGCTGGATGCATCCAGGCAGAACTTTCCACATATTTTCTAGATTAATAATTGTACATTTATGGCTCCCTTGCACCTTTCTGTGTTTTCAATGTTGTCTCCAGAGGCTATGCCAGCCTCTAATATCTAGTTAATCATGACAGAAATCAGTTCATAGACATCCTTGTGAGCTCAGTACTTCACATTTATGTATTGGACAGTCTTACATTGCACACTAACACTTAAGACAAGTCAAGTAAAGAAAAAACCATATTGATGATTGTTTGACACTTCTGGTGAGCATAGCCAGCACAACATTGAAGAGTGGAAATATGTGAAGAGAATTTGACCCCAAGTCTTTATGAGATCTATTTGGCATTCCAGCTTTATAAGATACTTTTGTTTTGGCATTTGCTGGTTGATGAAATATTATTGGAATCTCTGAGTACATGTTCTTTTCTTGTTACTATACAGTACATAGTTCCAATAACACATATTACTCACAGGACTTGTAACTATTAACAGACAAGGGATATACAATACAAACAAGCATTCAATGAATGTCTCAGTTAAACCAAATTAATTTAAAACAAGCTAGAAGAAGAGAACATACACAGTGTGTTCTCAGGGCCAGCATTGAGATGTATTAAAACGGTGCAGACTAGTGGAAAAGTACCAGCAAGAGTTACTTGGGAGCATGTTCTTGTGGACATTAATCTGAATGGTGTTGTGTCAGTCCAGACATGCAAACATCCCTCCTCCATTAACAAAATAAAATAAAATCTAAGAAGCAGGGCACATGACCAATGTTTTTCTGCCTGTCACGTTGTCTCACTGTTTTCAATAATTGCCAGCTTGTTTTTTCCATTGGGGTGAGTTTGTGTTCCTGGTATGACTGTGTTGAAGAAAAAGACAGATAGTCATTTGATCTGTGAATAGATTGTGTTCACTGGAATAAGAGGTTCCTGTAGTATTGTTGTCATGCCTGCATGTTATTGCAGACTCGCTGGGGTGACTTTCATGAGGTCATGAGGCAAATATTACATCAAGGAGGCAAAGCTATTGAGTTGTGGCTGCTGCTAGTGCTACACGTAGATGATGCTGTTGCTTATAGAGTATGTGTTGTTTTGCAGTGTGCCTTACCCTGGGTGACAAAGACCAAAGTGATCTGCCATCTAATTTCTTTGTTGTATTTAAGATACAAGACAAACTGCAGCTCCCTCAGAGCATACCATACATGAGAGGTAGTCCCTTTATGAAAATTCTTATACAATAATGACCTTTTGTATTTTAGGCTATTTAACACCGGGATACTCAAATTTGACCCCCTCGAGATCAATAGTACTGCTGGTTTTCTCTTCTGCCTGATAGTCCATAGTTGAGTAATGTCCCTGACTGGACAGAAATTACACTTATCTGGTGTGTCAGGTTTAAGTCAGTCCCGATTAGAGGGGAGGAATGAAGGCCAGCAGCACTACTGGCCCCACTGGCCAGATTTGTGTATCCCTGGTTTAGTTATACAGAGCCCCTAGAAAGGTTCAACCCAGACATGTCCATGCTTTGTATTTTTACAGTAGATATAAATGTAATGGATGTTTTCTTATTACTGGACATTTGCGGTAACTTTTTATTTTGTTGTATATCGGTTACGTACGTGCAAGCGTTACTGGGATATTAGAAAAATGTTAGCAAGATTTCATCGATCACTGAAAACGGCAATGAGTTCCGAATAGACCGTCTTGTAAAATCAACCATCTTTGGACTACGGCACTTTTCCATACCAATGGCACTAACAGTATGCCGTCCAATAATGTATCTCGGTAATGTGGTAATTTACGTGTAGGCGAGAAAGCCATGTTAGGTTTATGCATTTGTGATAATTTTCAAATTGTAAAGTAAAAAAAAAATTGGGTTGCTTTTTAAAAAGCTCATTGCGGTGAGAACTGTCCTCCCCTTTATATCTAAGATTTTTGGCCGAGGCCAGTGCGACCACACCGCCCCATTGGCGCACGCGCATGAGAAGAAAGCAACAGTGCTAGAGCACAACAACACAAGACCCACGGGATAGGGATGCTTCGATGAAGAAAATCGATTGAAATCAAAGAAAACATTGACAACAGCCGACCCCGATTGCTGTGAATTTTGCCGATTTCATACGTGTAGATGGTGCCGAGCCCATGAACTTGGCTAGTCAGAGCGGAGAGGCCGGCTGCAGCCAGCTCCTCTTCGCCAACTTCAACCAGGACAACACGTAAGGAGCATCAGGGGACGGGGTCTAGAAAGACCGAGGCTGTGGTGGCGGCCTAGCATCTCCGAAATGTGTGATGTAGACGGGCCATTAACTACACGCTTGATTTGTAATGGGAAGGAGTAAAAGTATTTATACCAGCTTGTCAAATGGAGAGCTGTCAAATAGGATAGTTGGCTCACCGGCTAATCAAATTGTCAAATCACATCATTCATGGTCTTTGTCACGGTTAGCAAGCTAGCTAGCTGCATAAGTTAGGCATTGGCGATAACATCAGCTAACAACTAAGAAAATTGCCAGCATGTACGGGTTATTTTTTAGTTAGCTACCATATAGCAACTTACTTCAACCATATAGCTAAACCGAAAAAACAAAGCGACCACTTTCCTTATCTTACTGTCTGAATATTTTGGCGTTTTGTAACGTTATATTTGTTTCATTTGATAGCGGCCAGCTAGCTAGCTAACCAAGCAAGTTCAAGAGCTAAAAGTGACAAAGCACGTTTTTAGAATCGGCTCTGCTGTCACAGTTGTCAAACAGTCCCAGTATTAGCTAAAAGCAAATGAAATTACTACCTGGCAAACTGGTTACCACCATCTAGGTAGTTAACAATTAGACCTAGTGTTTTTTGTTGCTCTTTTAAAGCTAGACGGTTAGCTACGTGTTCACATGTTTGCCTTCTCATTTAGCAAGATTAGCTGGCGAACATTTGTTGCTTGATTGAGTAATACAACACTCGCATCACGTTATCTAAACGTTCTGTGATGATACCTTGCTTGTTGGTTATTCTATAAAGGCTCCGCCTAAAACTCGTCTGCACTGCGATTGCAAAAGGACTGACTGTCGTGCTGCTTGTTTACAAGTCAAGACTACTGCGTTATTACATTTACTAGCGATCTGGTTGTTAACATTGAAATCTAGGTTAGTTGGCTTTCAGTTGACTAATCAGTGATTCATTTTGTTACCAAAGCTGATATTTCTTTACCGTTAACTGTTTGCTACACTTAATGGCAAGTCTTTGTTCTCTTCTGAAGCCATCCAAAATATGATCTGGGAAATCGTCTTTATTCATCATTAAAAATGATTACATTGTTTATCCATTACTTTTTCTACAATACATAAAGCCTTTGTATGAGTACCAGGGGTAAATTGCACTGTAAAGAGGAAGTAATACCTGTCTGTTGCTATTTTGGAATCTAGGTGTTTATTCAATCGGTGAAATAAGTGTATTTATTATTATTATTATTATTATTATTATTATGAAATGGCAAAATAATAGTTTCACTGTGTTGCATATATGCTGAAATAAACTTGAAGGAGAGGAACTCATACAAGCACACACTTTTTCAAAGTCAATTAAGGTTTTTTTTTTTTCTCCCCCCCATGTTCACAGGTCCTTAGCTGTCGGCACCAAATCAGGCTACAAGTTCTTCTCTTTGTCATCTGTGGATAAATTAGAACAGATTTATGAATGTAGTAAGTATTGTATTGACCAAAAACATTACCTTCAGTACAGCACAAATCTGAATAAAGCTTTATGTGACTCAAAATTGTGCACGTTTTAAATGAGTTCTTTAGCAGATTTCTCTGAATGCACGTGCAGAAGCATTTTTCTTTAACCCTTTGCTGAATGTGAGAGTTGGTTTAGCCGGTCAGATATAAATTGGCATTTTAACTGGTAAATTTCTCACCATAAATTTTGTTCTGAGTCAACTGACATTTGTTAAAAAGTTTACCTTGAAGTCACTTTATGTAGAAAATCACTAACAATGGTGGGTACTTATAAATTGAGGAACTTACTTGACTGTCTTGAAGAGGGTGTTTCCTGTGTTGCTCCTGTAGACTAAGTAGGTGTTTTCCCCTCTCCAGCTGACACTGAAGATGTGTGCATTGTGGAAAGACTGTTCTCAAGCAGCCTTGTTGCTATTGTTAGCCTTAAAGCGCCCAGGAAGCTGAAAGTGTGTCACTTTAAAAAAGGAACAGAGATCTGTAACTACAGCTACTCCAACACTATTCTGGCAGTGAAACTCAACCGACAGGTAAAAATAAAATGAATAATGCTGAATATCTTTGTATCACTGGCTGTTTCTTACCAGTAGCCCAATTTCAATGAACCAACCAGAAGTCAAGGATTAGCACTAGCATAGACTTGTTCACAGATCGTTGCAAAAATTATGTATTCATGTTTTATCTAATAATTTCAAGAAATTCTGTCATTTTTATCTCCAGACTAAAAATTGTGACTAGCATAGGCACTTACTTCCTTAGCAGAAGGCAGTATGTGTCGTTTTTAGGAGAGGAAATGCATGCAAATCCCGCTGTGCACCGGTACCTTTTATTATGGGTGCAGTATTGCCCATGTGTACTGTTTGCATTGTTAGGCAGTGAACTGTGAAGGTTGCTTAACGGTCATGTTGTAAGGGTGATAATGTTTACGCTGGTGGTGGTCGTTCTGCTCACAGCAGTGAAACATTACATTTTCACAACAGTCTGCTGAATCTGTTTCCTGCCCATTAAATGTGCACCTGACTTTGCCATTCGCTGGTGTAGAAATGAAACTGGACTGAACTGGCTACAATGTTCTGTCTGAAGTATATTATCCGCTGAAATTGGATTCATTAGCGCAGAGATCGATCGATGTAGATCAGTAGATGGATGTTGATGGCGAATTGTGTTTGAGTTTGTTGTATCCCCTCATTTCACAGAGGTTGATAGTATGTCTGGAAGAATCGCTTTATATCCACAATATCAGAGATATGAAAGTACTGCATACCATTCGGGAGACTCCACCAAACCCCTCAGGTAATCTTCTTTTCGTTTTGCCAATGCATTGCAGAAGAAAAAACGGAACTAATGAACTCCTCAAATTTAGCCTAGCGCCATTATGCTATTATCAGTCTGTTATGCTTATGGTATTATCAGCCTGTTAGTTGAAATCCAGTTTGAAATACAATGTCATCATTCCCAAAGTACAAAATTTGCTTGCAGGCTGTATGGCAATCACAGTAAAAACCACAGTCTGTTTTTTGGGTTTCAATTCCTGTATCTTGCAGCAGTTAAAAGAATTCAAGCCAAAATGTAGAGGTGAATCATGGGATTTTATGCCAAGAAATCCCTTTTTAAACCTTTATGAAATGGTACTAAATGTGTTTCATGCATGTTTGATGTAATTTAAAGTTGTCTATGGTTTGTTGTGCTGACCTGAATTGAGGGGTTGTTTAATTATTTCTGTAAAATCTGAGATACTGAAAAAATCTGAGATGTTGAAAAAATATCACCTTTATTGGGTGAGTTGGCATTACCCTTTGGCAAAGAAGAGATGGCAAACCTGTGTTGATTTGATGATTTTATTGGAAATGTGTGAAAATCAGATTTTCATTTTTTGTTCTCATAGGGTTGTGTGCGCTGTCAATTAGCAATGACAATTGCTATTTGGCATATCCAGGAAGTGCAACAATAGGAGAGGTACAAGTGTTTGACACCATCAATCTGGTGAGTTTGTCTTAAAAGTGAAGAATAGCTGCTTCTGTAAAATGGCCGTTGGTGGCGTTCAGAATAAATGTATCAATCTCTCTGCCTCTCCAGCGCGCTGCTAACATGATCCCTGCCCACGACAGCCCGCTGGCGGCTTTGGCTTTCGATGCGAGCGGTACTAAACTAGCCACAGCCTCAGAGAAGGTAACGCCACAAGCTGCCAGCCCGTCGCCATCCCGTGATTATGGGATGACGCGCACGCTTCCTGCTGCCTGTTCAAACTCGGCGACGGGTTCACATTGGGGATTAATGCGACTGTGTGGCCTCTTTCAGGGGACCGTGATCAGGGTATTCTCCATTCCAGAGGGGCAGAAGCTGTTTGAGTTCAGGAGAGGAGTGAAGAGGTGGGTGGTTCTGAATCATCGTGACATGCTGATCGCCTGTGATGTACTGTATGGCAATCAGGGTTACCGTGCCGATGAGGCTGCCGGCAGTCTCTAATACGTGTGAACAGGTGTATCAGCTTTTTTTTTTTTTTTTTGACCTGGTTCTCTTCACCTGGCTTTCTGCCTTTTATCTTTTTATGAAGTTGCCTTGTCATCAGTTAGAGATTACAACTGGATCTGCAACGAGAAGAATTTGGGTGAAAAGGACTCTCTGTTCTTGCTTCTGTTTTGCAGATGTGTCAGCATTTGTTCCCTTGCCTTCAGCATGGAAGGACTCTTTCTCTCTGCCTCCAGTAACACTGAAACAGTTCATATCTTTAAGCTGGAGACCCAGAAGGAAAAGTAAGTCTGTTGTGTTTCTGTTTCGTCATGTTTGCTTCCTCCTCCTGTAGATTTGCGACCAAGCAGGTCCTCCGGCTTTCTTTAAATTTAGTCAGTGAAGGAGATTCTAGATTCGGCTTATGGTGGGCTCAGCTGAAATTTGAGCTTGTGGGAACATCCAGGCAAATGCCCTCTTTTAGTGTGTATCATTGGCTTCAGTGCAAACCGGTGTTATTGAATTGAAATGAAAAGCTTTTATAAGGCACCGTGGATTACTCTGCAGGAACAAAACATTTTCAGACTGCATTCATTCAGGTTTTTGTCAAGTCTATGCCGAAGTCGTTGAGAAAAAATATCTGCTAAAAACCCAAATGTGCTTTAGCAAGATAAATACCTACCACTGAAAAAATAAGCATTGCACATAAAATAAGGTTACTACTTGAAGGGTGGAATGGTTTTCCCACGGAAACAAAACCTAGTGGAGTTGTTCTGTTGGTGTTCTGCACATTTCAAAATTGGCATCCTAAGACCCATTGACTTGTGCTTGGCATGTCCAACTAAGCACCGTGAATGTACACTTTATATGTAAATAATGATATAATAAACATTACATATAATAATTATATGCAGTCTTTCTCCAAGTAAACAAAATTTGAGACTCCTGAGAACCACATGCTGAATAATATTTGAAAAATAAGCCACTGTCAGTTTTGCAGGGAGCAATTCTTTGTATTCTTCAACAGCATCAGAATAAGATGTTCGTTTGGTCTAGACCCACGCAAGAACGTACCCAAATAAATTTAGTGGAATGAGGTGGACTGAACTTCAGAATTGCTCTGGCCCTTAAAATGGACGTTCCTCTGTTTTCTTTCCCCCCAATAGGCCACAGGAAGAGCCCACAACTTGGACTGGCTATTTTGGCAAAGTGCTGATGGCCTCCACCACCTACCTGCCGGCCCAGGTGACGGAGATGTTCAACCAGGGCAGGGCCTTCGCCACTGTCAGACTGCCATTTTCAGGACACAAGAACATCTGCTCGCTAGCCACGTGAGAGACGATTTGTTCTACTTCTGCTGCGTCAAAATAGAATCGTTTCATATATGCAGTCAACCTTACCCCAAACAACATTACTAGCAGCTGTGAGACAAGGCAGCGCCATTATAGCAAGTAGTGGGAATCTCAATTAATTTCTTTTGAATCTCAGTTTTCTCAATTTCTATAATTCATCCATGCCCAGTTGATTACAGTATGCTGTCACCCACCCGTACAGGTGGTACTTTTTCAAAAAAATCGATGTCCATCTGAGGTTCCATAGAGAGTTCAGGGTTTTTCCTGGCTCAAAATAGGACTTAGGTGGTGACGTTGTATGACAGTGATTGCAGTCGATCGGGGTTTACTGCCACTGTCAACTCGATGTGTTGTCTCCCTATTTTTAGCTATATTTTTACGTCTTCTCTTTCTTGGGTCAGAATTCAGAAGATCCCTCGTCTGCTGGTGGCAGCAGCGGATGGCTACCTGTACATGTATAATCTGGACCCACAAGAGGGGGGAGAGTGCACACTAATGAAACAGCACAAGTAAGCCTTCACTGTGGCCCAGGCATTTTTAACCGGAGGATTGTGAGTTCAAATCCCAAGTGGGGCATAGCTCAAGGAGCCGGATAAAGTAATTTGCTACGCTTCTACCAAAATCTTATCCAGTAATACGTTTTAGATGCATTTAGTACGTACCCAGAGTTCTCAGTTCTCTCTCAGGATAACTTGAATGTGCTGTTCTCTCTCAGATTGGATGGCAGTGTGGAGTCTGTCAATGAGATCCTTGAGCCAACAACCCACGACCGTCCGCTTGTGGCGCAGACTTACAATGCCACAGTGTCCAAAGGTACAAACAGCCTTCAGACTGAAATTTGGCAGCACAACAAGAAGTATAATGGGGGTGGGGGGTATTATTCATGTGGATAATGTATTTTACGTATTGTATATTTTATTTTAAATGTCCGTCCTGGTAAAAAGCCTTTTAAATAATGTGTAAGCGTCAATTTCATTTCAGTATAGGCATTTCAGTACAAGTCACAGTAATGTCAATCTTTGGGCATTTTTTTTTTTTTTTTTGTTCATTCATCGAATTTAAGTTCATTCACTGAAATGAACTGAGTGAACTGAAATGGAATTGAACACAGCCATGGTAGGCATGTCTCTAAACAGACTCTATGGAGGGCTTCAGTGAAATGGTGTGTATTGACCCCGCTAGGCTACTCTGAGGATCAGGGAGCAGTGGGGGGAGCCGGCATGGAGGACGACATGAGCTCCCTGCGTCTGGACGAGGAAAACGAGCAGCCTCCCATGATCTTGGAGACGGACTGAGCGCGCCCAGTGGGACAGGGAACGGGCACCTGCGTTACACAGCGGAAAGGGGTGGGGGGCACTCGTCCGGAGCTGCTACGAACTCGTAACTAAGCGGAAGGGTGGTTAAATGAGACGTTTCAAAGCGGGCCTCAGCTGTAGACTAATTCTCTCTCTCTCTCTGTCTCTCTCTCTGTCTCCGTCTCTCTCGCTCTCAGATCCTCGCCTCCACTCCTTCCCTCGAGAGAGAGAGGATTGGAGAAGAGGGAGAGAGAGGAGGATAGTATTTTTTTATTTTTGGAAAATCTCTGCTCAGCTCTTCCCTTCCCGGTTCTTAAAAAGATACAAATCACAGTGCTGCTCGCTGCTTAGCTTTGCATGTACATGTGCCAAGTGTAGGAATCGCTCGTAATAATTTGCATTCGTGTAGATGGTTTCTGACTCGTACGGCGGGTGCTTCTCACGTTAAGTGTTGTCTGGATCGTAGTGCTTTGTACATTTGACAAGTTAGCAACTCCCATCCCAGAAACCCGTTGTCAGATGGCCGTTGGGGTATGGTTTGATTTGCTTGTGTCCAGCGTCCTGTAAGAGAGATACTGAAGAGTGGCCGTCGGGGAGTATACTCAAAGCTGGGGACGGGGATTAATTTTTCAGGCCCCGTCCTCTTTCCATGACCCCTTCACAAACTCCAGGTGACACACAGCCTGCTGTAGGCTAGCCCTGCCTCCACTGCCCCCTCCTATAGAGATGGCCATGACTCTGCTCCTGTCTCGTTAGTCATTTTATATGGAGGAACGTATCAAACGATCTTCTTACCCGGTCTACATTTTTTCATTTTCGCTTCTTACAAGGCATGCTGATGTTAAAGGTTTGTGGTCAAATGAGTAACCCAGTGTTTTCAGTATGCCTGGAATTATGACCAGTTCTTGTTTTTAAATGAAACAATCTTAAAACTTTTGAAGACTGAACAATAGCTACTAAACACTCATGCAAAGACTTGCTTTTTGATAAAGCTTTTTTCTTTTTTTGGCCTTGTTTTTGTTGTACGTTGTTGTTCGAAGGAGAGCCGATTCCTCGGGTGTGTTTTTGAAATGAAGACTGAGCCAATCAGAGGATGTTTCCAACCTGTTTTTTTTTTTCCATAAATAAATTAACTGTGTTCCAGTCCTTTTCTCTGAAGCATTTTGCGTTCATGAAAATTCTGAAAACGGAAGCTAATGATGTGCTTGATTTCAGTCGCAGTCTCACATCCTCGCGTGTGTCGATTTATGTATCCTACCCAGCTTTAAATGTTAAATTAAACCCATAATCCTTTCAATGAGAGACTGAGTTGTGACCCCTCAGACGTAGCCCAACTAGAATGTCTTCATAGTTCACAGTTTATTTGCACACGGTTCATTTTTTTTGTTTTTTATTCCTGTGTTGACACACATACTGCATACGCACACACATCATCATTTGGTGGTTGTGCACTGGTTGACTCACCATGACCATATATGGGTAAATGGGGAAATTCCAGTCGGTACATCTGATGTGGAGTTCAGGGGAGAGTTGGCTGGGAATGGAACGTGTTTCCATGCGGAGTCCCCAGAAGGGGCTACAGCAAGATCAGATGTGCTGCCTGAGACTCCTGCTTCCTGTCTCTGGAGAGCACAGGGTGATGCAGAGCGGGGTGTCTCGCTAGTTGAGTCCGCTGCCTTTGGCTCCGATTTTTGTCCAGGAAATTGGAGCAAACAGTTAACTAAGCCTATCTGACATCTCTGGACTGTTACCTGCTAAGTCCTTTAAGAAAGAGATGGTAGGGCTATAAGGTAATAAACTAAAAGTTTATTTTAGTTTATTACCTTATGAACTTAAATGCCCCATAAAATGAAAAACCACGCCCCTTAAATGAGAAATGAATGGCAACAAAAATGAATGTAGTTTGTTATATCCGGTGGCAAGTGACAACTCCAAATTAAAGGACCTGTAGGAAGCACTCTGTAATCAATTCTGAGCATTTCTAATGATCCCAGCATATGATGGGCCTGAAATAGATTTGTGATGGCCAATGTGCATCTCATTTCCTCACTTTAACCTGCAACTCTCCTCATTTGTAACTCTTCAGGCAGATTAATTGTGACTGGAGTGGAGTATCCTCTTGGCTTGACTTACACATACAATAAGGTTTAGCCCAGGATCAAACTCACTGCAGTGGCCTAAGTGCCCATATTTCAGTGACATAATTGTTGTTCAACCCATTTACATCGATTTTCTGAGACGGCCGAACTGATGGAACTTGGAAGAAAATGAAAAGGGGAGAGAAACGCTCTTACAATATATCGGTCAAATTTAAGGACGATGTGCACTGCAGGTAGATTTCATAGGGCCCTTCTTAAAACTACTGAGTCTATGAACTAGCAGCGCGAAGAGTGCCATTACACTCTTGTGGACTTTGTGATGCATGTGTTTCTCATGAGTCTGTACTGAAGTTGTGTAGAAGTACTCATTTCAGTTTGTACTTCACAGCGGCGAAGCTTTCTTTCAAAGCAATCTGTGGGCTGTCTAATGCTAACCCACAGTAAGTGAGTTTTCTAATCATTTTTTTTTTTTGTATGAAATGTGAATTGTTCCTTATAAAAACTGATCTATATACACAAAGGAGGAATTTTCTGTGTAAAATAAAATATGATTCTATGTGTGTGAAAGACCTGTTCCATGCTTTCGCCATTCTCTACACACTGGACATTAGTTACCAAAGCCCAATGATGTTAGAGAGGAGTTCAGTCAGTGGGGTATCAAATGCAGCTTGCCATGTTATTCAAGCACAGAAAATGATGGCAGTTTATGTTTAAACGCATTAAGTTATACTTGCCTTTGCTATTTAATTTTTAAATCATGCTGTACTTCTTTTTAACTGAAAAGGACCAGAGGTGCAGTGTTGGTTCATATGCAGTTGGTCTGGCCAATTGTATAGCAGCAGGTCATCAGAAAAGTTTGTGAAAACAAATAATTTCCTTCATCGCACATAAAATTATGTGGGCCAATCAGAAACCTATACTAAAACTGAAATAATAGGAAAACATTCCAGAAAATGAAGGTTGAAACTGGCTATTAGTTACATTTTTGATCTTCTGGTCTTCGAATGAGGGCATGCTTAAAAAAAAAACAAACAAAAAACAGAAACAGCCAAATCTCATGTAATTTTTTTTATTGAAAAGCACTGTATGACCAGCATAAATGCGTTAAATGCATCATGGCATCTGAAAACTGCTTAATGATTCATATAAAACAAATTGCGCCAAAATATATATTCAATTACACTATTTTGCTGTATCAAAATGCAAGGCAGAATATAAGGTGAAGTCTAAAACATCAACAGTATTTCCTAGCAATAAAACTTTATAAAAATAGGCAGCAAGTGCAGTTCATGCTCTGTTTTTCATTTTATTTTACTCGCATTAGACAATCTTCAGATCTTTCAAAGCAGATTCCAGGGTCTGAAATAAGAAATAAAACTTTTTTAAATTGGGCAAATAAACAAAAGGGTTAACTGCAGCTTTCAATTTTGAGTCTCTCCTGTTTGCAGACCTACAGTCAAATGTGGTATCCTCAGGATGAAGCTTACTAAGTGTAATTTAAATAGAGCAGGGCTGTCATCCTGTAGGTTTTCATTTCAACCCTAATTTGGCACATCTATTTCTACCAATTAGCAGTTCAATGAGATCTCTTGCAGCTGAACGGGGTGGGCTTTTCCAGAAACAGGGTTGGGCAGCCCCAGACTAGAGCTTAAAAAGGAAATGCAACTCCTGGGATTTCTTCCCATCAGGGATTTTCTCTGCCCTGGGGACTTTTTTTTTCTCAGGGGTTCAGGTTTGGTCTCCCCCAATTTTTTATTTTATGTTTTTCTGTAAAGTGTCTTGGTGACAGTGCACTTAAAATTGACTTGCATAACATTGAACAGCATGATTACAAATTGTGAGTACGAATGTAAAGGCTTACCTTAACATCCCAAATGGCCAGTCCCCCATCCATTCCAGTGGTGCAGAATTTAGCACACTTGGTCTTTCCGCCTTCCAAAATGGAGATTTGGCTGCAGGTCACACACAATTTTGATTAGTAGCGTACTTTTTCACAGCCTTCATAGGCATTCTAAATGCTTGTGATGTCCACAGTATAAAAGTTCTTAATAGGCCATGCATTTTAAATACAAATTTTCCTCAAAAGTGCACAAGTCAGAAATTCCATAATTTCTCTATTATGTCACATTCATTCATATTCAATTTGCATATTTAATCAGTCCTTATTTTAGATTTTATTTATTCACATTATATCGACAAGGGATATTTATATTAAAATTAAGTTGGCACAACTTGACAGGTCAATACAAGTATAAGTATAATATCAGAATACCAAATGGAGGAGGACCTTATCCAACGTGCCAGCTGCACAGTAAGTCATAATGCAACGCTAATTTGTATGTGCTTTGTAGACTATGTACGGGCACATATGTGCCATAGTTCCATATGGAACACCAACACCTGCAGGTGCTTTTCAGAGGCAGGTGCACTCTGTAGGTCTCCAAGAGTTGGGGGCGGGTCAGGGGCAGTGCTTGGCCAGGGGGTGGGCCTTGGGCAGGGGGAAGGGCCTGGGGAGGGGGGCGCTCTTGCCTGATGCTGTTCTTGTGCAGAGACTCCAGCACGGCCTCCTTGGTCTCAGAGGTGGCCTTCTTGTCCATGTTCTGGAAACGCTCCCTGGCAGTCATCCCCCGCTGGGCGCTCTGCTTGGGCACGTCCAGCTTCCCGCCAAAGGTGATGGTCCCCTTCGCCTCGTCGTAGACGAAGAGCACCGGGTAGCAGTCGTGGCCCTGGGGAAAAAGGAACGCAACGGAGTTGCAATTAAAGGTCAGTTATACGGCTGCCAACGCTGGGTTGACCAATTGTGCGACATACAAGCCGGCGGGTCAGAGCTTACCCCCGCCACCAGGCTGTTCTCGGTAATGAACGTCACGCACAGGAGGGGAAGGGTCTCCGAGCTCAAGCTGGTGACACTAATAGAGAAGTAATGACAAATGTACAGTTAGGCCTGAGGAACTGCCACTCCAATGAGCAGATGAAATCTCTCTCATTGTTACAGCTCGTACCATATCAGTAGCCTAACCATTAGATTCCGCTCTTTGTAAACATATGAAGAGTCTGGCATTTAATGGTTGAGGATAAAAATGTGGATCTAAAGGAATGGGGCAAGGATTTAATTAATATTAATAAGCAGCAACTGCTCTGTCTTTGTTCCAGTTCTGTCTCCTGTGTATGTGTGTTAGGATCATTGCAACAACCACTCCTTTCAAATGCTTTGCAGGCCTGCCTCCTTGTGAATATTCATGTGATGTTCAGACAACGGAATGCTGTATGAGAGTGGGAGTACTACTGAGAGTGGCACAACTAAGGTAATGATAAGCTAAGGCGAACATAAAGGAAAGATATTATGGTTGTCTTTTTCTGTTTTTTTTAAACTGACATACAGGAATTTTCTTTGAAAAATAAACACAATTACCAGTAGATGTAAATAGCCAGTTCTACATTTTTATAATTCTCTGCGTATTGAATATTCATAACTTCAAAGCTGATGACATCACATTAAGATTCATTTAAGCTATGTTTTCACATATCTGGCCCATTTTGAATCTGAACTGTTTTAGTCTGACTGTCCACACTATCTCACAATTATCTCACACATTGAAAGACACAGGGCGAGTGACTTCTGACGCAGTAAACTACACATGAATGCAAAGAAACACGATCTGCACATCAACAAACAGGTCACATCCTGAGAACCAGAACTGAATTGAGATTGAATACGACATAAAAATGTAGTTAACTGACTTTTTGAAAAGATCTGTTTCCATGTGTTTTTTTTTTTTGTGTGCCATTTATACAAAAAGTTTTGTTTCATAACTGATACAAATCATATCTGTGTCAGATAATCATGGCAGTCATAACACAGCAGGTATAATATATGGGACCAGTATTCATGTTTTCTATTTCCCACGCTCCCCTCCCCCCTCCACCCCCCCAGCATTACTCACACGGGGGTCTTCCCACCCTCGGCCACTGCCACAGTGCTGTCATGGCTGGCCCAGGCCACTCGGTTCCCACTGGCAGAGAAGGAGACGCCGTGGACCCAGCCCGCGGTGCCGGTGGACTCAAACATCATCTCCCCAAAGGGCATCTTTGAGCCCCAGGGCGTGGGGGCCGGCTTCTCCTCCACCTCCTTGATGTAGGCAGAAAAAATCCTTGGAGGCACAGAAGGATTTGTGTGAGGACAGGAAGATAGTCTCGGATTTTCCATTTCACCTTAACATTCACCCTTTAGATCTGAATGGGAGTTTAGAATAACATCATGTTGTCTTTGTGGTATCAGGAACAAAGAAAGCAAATGTGACTCAATTAATGGAACCCAGAGGCCCCTTTTAAGCCGCCTTTCATCAGACCCATGATTAGATTACGCTCCGATTGTGATGTGAAGCCAAAGAACCGGTTCAGACCTGCATTTGAAGTCAGACGATCCAGCTGCCAGCAGCACATTGTTGGGGTGCCAGTCCAAGCTAAGGATAGTGGAGCGAATCGGCTTCTTGATGTGTTTGCAAACCCACCTGAAAACGCACAAACAGTGGTATTGCTGAACAGAACATGTAGGACAATCTTCTTAGGCTGAGGTTGTGAACAAATAGCAAGACCATTAAAAGAAAAACAGTCTACTGTCACAGAATAAATACCATAAAATTCTGCTTGGTAATGTGATGTGAGGATAGTAAGTCACACAGAATCGCACATCCATGTGGCAAATTTGCTTTGTCTGATCCGGAACATTCGTGGTTCATCATCTTCGATTTACTCCAATCTGACTTGAGATGCATATCTTAATGTGTCTGACTGAGGGGAATCAAGAATTACTGAGCTATTATCTGAGCATTTACATGCATTTAACATTCATGATTATTAAATCATCTTTGTGCTTAACAGATAAAAAAATATCATAAATGTGTGATGAATCTCATTTGCAGAGGCACCATCCCTCCTATAATCCACAAAATGTGAAAATGGCTGCTGGCTGGCAAGAAATTCATCTTACATGAACTGATAGTGATGCAATGTGCTTCTATTAAACATGGCCCCTCAGGTTAGCTCAAATCAAAGGCTGACTGACTGTGGCAGACAACCCTTGCCTAAGTAGTAGCGCCCATAGTCATAAAATGTGCTGGTTGTACTGATCTGAGATCAGTTTTGCCTCTGAGCTCACAATGGATAAGGTTAGAATATATACAAGGGAAACCTGATCCTGGATTCTGTTATGTATTTTGAGTTTGGCCCCTGGTTAGACCATGAGACCTGTGAAATGAGAGCAACAGGCTGACGCAGTGGCCGCTGCCTGCAGCTGTCCGTCACGGCCCCCGCTCACCAGTCGTTCTCCTGCTCGAAGTAGCAGATCGAGATGAGGCGGGACCCGCTGCCCACAGCGAACTTGTTCTCCTTGGGGGACCATGTGACGCAGCGGGCGGCGCGGTTGATCCTCAGGATGACCAGGGTGGGCTTCCACGCATCGCCCTTCAGGGTCCAGACGTAGGCGTTGCGGTCGGTGCCGCAGGTGACGATGCGGTTGCTCTCCGGGGCCCAGTCGATGCCTGAGGAACAGAGGAGGAGGGACGTCGGTTAGTCCTCTACCTTCAGCTGCCCGTTGGGGCCTCGTCGTCCTCTCTTTCATTCTCACCTGTCACCTGACCGTTGTGCTCCTTCAGCTCATGAGTCTTGTTCCAGCTGGCCCCGCTCTTCTTATAGATGTGCACATCGTGGTTATTGGGGCACAGGGCAATTTCTTGAAGACATAAAATTTTGGGTGGGTTAGCTTTTGATTAGCATTTTTGATTAGCATTGATATTTTAAAAATGATTTCATGTCTAATTTTACGCAATTTATGACAGGGAAACACTATTATCTCAATAAATATGAAAATAAATACAGAAGAGTGAATAGTGATGTGGCCATCGCTGAGTATGGCTGGAAGCCCAGTTTTCTCACTCAGTGCTAAAAGAACGCAAGCCTATAAATAGATTTCGGAGAGGGGAAACATAACCTTGTTTCTAAAATTGTCTCAGCAAAATCATATGCAGTATACATTCAGTCTGACTATGTTAACACAGAACACTTTTACACACAACTTGTATTAAGTACAGAATATTTTGCCACTGGGGTTGGTAAAAACAAGCATATAAATCTTCAATTCAGGAAGATTAAATGATTTTCAGACTCAAATTGTTCACACATAACTGTTTATTTCTTAACCATTGACTAAAACTATAGACAAAATCTCCGCCAATAGCAGGCTTTCCCTTTCCACTGACACTGCACAGTATGCTAATCATTCACAGTACGCTCGTCATTTTCTTCTTCCTCATTCTCTGTTCTACTCAGGTTTCAGCCAGTCACCAATAACACACCTTATATGGTAAAACGGGAAGTTTGGTGGAATTAGTCACTGCTGGTTTTCTCATCAGCCAGAAAGAACAAGCAGTTTTCAGGACAGAACAGAACAAAATTCTCATGTTATCCACCGTGCGTTTTACCTAAAATGTTACACATTTGTAGTATATTTATATTTATAGGCTTCAAGGACATTTATGTACATTTATCTTATGGATGCGGCCACAGATGAGAGAATTTGTGAGAACTAAGCTCTCTACTGTAGCACTGGCAGAGTCCTTAAATGAGGTCTTTGTGTTGTAGCCATCGCAGATTCAGGAAGTTTATACATTCAGCGGCTTGGCCTGCAGTGACGCTCCTTTTCCACTGGAAAGCGTCTTCGCTGAAGCTAACAAACTTTTCTGTTGCTTACGTGTGGTGTTCCTCGTTCTAAACACACTGTTGACTGCAGGTGGGCCTGTGGCCCAGGGGAGACAGATGCATGTCGCGGTTCTATCAGTCCAGGGTTGGGACAGACATACACTGAGGTGCGGCCAGTTCAGTTTACCCGTTCCCTTGGCTCTCTGGGCGAATCCCAGTCATCGTGGAATTAACTACAGAATGAACCACTGGAAGTGGTGTGGTCCTCTTAAACAGTCTGGCTTAACTTGCAGAAAATTAAAAGCTCTCAGGATAGGTTATATCATATGAAATTAACTTATTTCAGAGCTCCTGTTTGATTTAAGAAATGTCAAAGGGGAAATGTTTATATCTTGACTGCAACCAGAAATGGAAAGTATGAACATGAATCTATAATTAAAATGGGAAGTAATGTTTATTCAAAAATTAGACATTGTTTTATAGCACTGGATGCTTTCATAAACCTAAAACCCTCCAGTAATCCTGCAGATCACATCTGCAGCTGTAAGACTACATTCTGTACAGTACAGTATGCACTCAAAGACCCCTGTACAAAAAACTCAAAACACTTGTAAAATAAAACATAGGACATATTGTAGAACTGGGGCTCTGATAACTGCAGGAGGAATTCTGGGGGAAAATGAATAATGGCAGCTTGTTTCTAATTTGTATTCCACAGGAAATACCTCAAACTACCTGGCTGGCAGCCAGTCTGTACTTCACATCTTAACCGTACAGCTGATATTGAGTAATGGCTGTGGAAGGACGTGGAAGATCACACCAGATGTATATATCTTTGAAGTTTAAACACACCCGGTCATGCAGCAAGCTGTATCGCAAGTTTTGCCATACTCACGGGTTCGATCCTTGTTCCAGGCGTGGCAGCTGATTGGCTCGAGCAAAAAACTGTGGTAGGCCATGGTTGATCACTGCGTGCACTGTGTGCATAATTAAGACAGCTTTATTTATTTCCTGAGGTGTTTCAAAAAACTATTTACACAACAAAAATATATCAGAATTTAATTCTTTCAATTACCAAAAACGTATTAGCGTGGTGAAACTTTCAAAGTGCTCAAACAGGAAATGAGATAGATCTCACTCACAGTGACCTTGGTAAATAGCATTTCCATAATCTTATTTCAAAAAGCTTGAAATGAATCAAAAAGTGGAACATTCAATAATCTATTGCAAGATCATTTTTTGCATTGAAATGACTCCACTGTCAGTCTCATTACAAAGATAATTAAACAGGTAGAGGCGTTAAAATGTGTTAGTTCTTCATTTGGTTGATTAAAACCAAGCCAGATTATTGCGACGTGAAAATTGATAGATGACTCATCATGAGGTAGGAGCAAAGGCAGTCTGGCAGCTGTGCCATTAAAATGCAAGCGACTCAAAATGTTTTATTCGCTCCACAGAACATGCGGCTCCAATCTGCTGTGTGACTACCTTCTGACAGTTGCTCATTTCCACAAGTAAAAATGTAAAAAAGCACGGGCGCCGGAGTGTCTTCTAGCCACTGTCCAGCTTTTAATGCCAGTACACCTCATTCAGGCCAACCCAGATGTCTGACAATTCACACCATTTTCCTCTCATAAACTACTTAGCCTTAAATCGACTTGGTTTTCCTCCTCAACTCAAAGCAAAAATGTCATTGATTTAAGAATTCAAGTATTTCAAAAAAAGTGAAGCAGAAAAAAAAAGAAGTCCTACAACGGATGCTTCTAACGGTTTTGAGGAAGTGCTTGATCTGCAATTTTCTGCCTGCCACACACACACACACAAAGTTAAATAGTATCAACGTGTACTTTAACATTTGCATTTAGAAGCCAGCAGGAAGTGCTCAACTCACCTTTGTGATGATGGGGACAGCTCGAGAGAAACCTGGCAGACGGGCGGTCAAACAGAGGCCTCCGTTCATGGACTCTGACCAGTCAACACGAACGCTGGCTGAGCTCTGAATGAACTAAAGGGAGCATTTCTCTCAAAAAGCTGCTGCAACTTCCCCTTTCCTGCCAGAGACAACTAACCACTTCCTCGTGTGGGCGGATTTCAGCTTGCAAAGAGGGCCCGCAGAATGAGCTCCACACAACGTCAGCAAGTATGCAGCCCCCAGCCCCGGTGATCCACATAACACCCCTCCGTCCCGTCTGAACCCGGTAGGCTTACACTGTTTTTTTTCCTACCACTACTTTAGCACTGTAGTGAAGCTATGTGAGAGGGGTATTTTCCTCAATAGTGCTAGGACTGGAAGCGCTGGACTAAAATAAACAGTTCCAGTACTTCTGAGAGGCGATTTTAAAAATGCATGAATGAAGGTTAAGTCAGTGTTTGACATATTACAGAAATGTGTATTTGTCTTGGGTTAAATGGCTAATGTCTATGCTGAGCAGGCCTGAGGCGGTGCTTATTCAAGGAAAGCTTTCAGGATAGCGCTCAATAAACCTTTTACATTAGAGACTAATTGCACACCTGTTGGTACAGTACTATTTTTAAAGGGAAGCATTTTCACATTCTAATCGTACTTGCGTAAGCAACCTGAAAGTCCCATCATGACAGTATTTCAGTGGTTTTTGGAATGTTTTTGGAATTGTACACCCCTGGCTCTGTAGCATCGGCACTTGTTTCAGTTAAAGAAACATTTAATGAAGATTACGGCTGTTGCCAGGGCCTGACCATGCCATGGGAAGTTCAGGAATTTCTGTAGGGTCCTCTGCATGTGTGGGAGTCACTGCCCTGCCTACAGAAGATCACGGTGTCTGAAATTAACCGTACACCACCCCATACGTTTTCTTATTGAACTAACAAATTGAAACTGCTACTGTATGTACCATTTGCCACCATCCACCCTCCAAGTGTTTCCCAGTCTTCACTCCACAGAAGTTCAAATGATACGTTTTGACGTTGCTTATTCCTGACATACATTACTTAAATTTTCCTTAAGAGTAACTGGCAAAATTTTAAAATAGGTTCCCTAATGCTTTACTTCAATGGTATGGACCTTAAGATCATTCCTGAGGGGATATATGCTTATGTGTACATGTCCTTATTCATGTTCCAGGGTCTGAAAGAACAAAGGCTCAATAAAAAAGAGAAGCATTATGTTCTACAAAAAGACATGGACAGTCAGCCACAGCTGCACGCAAACACGCAAAAAAAAGAGATCATACCACGAGTGTACTACACCTCATTTATTTCTAGAGACCACTTACATAAAATTTCCGTTGCAAGTTACCGTTTTACAGATACCTTCAGAGGCAGAGTGCCTTCACCCACTACCTCCCCACTGAGGTACCACTTCTGGCATAGATTCAAGAACATCAGACACCCTTAAGGTAAAAACCACTGGTCCCAGAACCCCCCCACCCCCCAACACACTTTTCCTCTTCATCGTTTTAAATATACAATGACGCCACGTGTCAGTTCGCGCCATCTTCTCAGTGCTTCTGTTTAGATAAACCTTCGGTAGTGTCATCAGAAATTCTCCGTGTTTAATCTTCAAGCCCCGATGCTGGGGATCCATGTCCTGCTAGCTGGCAGTGCTTTGATTTACATGATACGCAGCCCTTGGATAGAGGACTCCAGAGTCTGGGAACAAAAACAGCCGAAAGGGTTAAACCTCAGACCTTACTGAATACGTTCATTTTTAAAAACTGCATTATTATTTGTTGTGTTATTTGGCTCATTATCTCCAAATCATATTCTATGACTTAGTGATGTCTTCATTTCACCACTACTAACCAAGCCAATATATAACTAATTACTTTCCATCACATATTTAGTAAACCTTGATTCCACTGTTCCAATTCAAATTTGAAATGTGCTCAAACAACCGCAAAGATCATGTTTAAAACAAGATATTTAATAATATATAATAGATATATAATAGTTTAATAAATTCAGTACAATCAAGACGAGGTGCACATAGTATCTCGCCTATTGCTTTAAAAAAATGTTAACGATTTAAGCATAACACAGATGCATACCTTAAAATCCCATATGGTCATTGCTCCATCAATTCCTGTAGTGCAGAATTTACGACAATCTCTTTTGTCTCCTTCATATATAGACACTTGGCTGTAAAGTAAAAACGTAGCATATTTAAGACTGCAAACTCACGAAAACAAACAACACATTAATCTCCTTTAAAAAGAGGCTGTTTAATCGCCATTACCACGCTTTGCATCTGAACACATCAATCTAGGGCACACCGCGCTGATGGATAAACCAGAGCTTCATACTAATGGGTGGCCCCCGCAGCGTTGATGCGCAGTTGAACAAATGCCATTACTTTGGTATTGGCAATCTTGCTACAGAGAAATTTCTACATGTTGGGAAGTCGGGGTGCTACACAAATATCATTAGCATACACTGGCACTTTTTTTTCTCCACCACCACATTCCTGGTGGAGAAAATCCTCAGTGCATACATAACCCAGAGAAAAGCATTTTCAATAAAACGTTAACTCTGTGATTCGTAAGCTTTGGCCTCGGTTGACCATGCATTCCCTTTCACTCGCTCAGAAGCACCGGTGCTAGCGAACTGGGACTCCAGGCAATGGCCCCTTACGTGATGCTGTTCTGGTGCAGTGTCTCCAGGGCGGTGTTGCGGTCCTCCGTGGTGGCCCTCTTGTCCATGTTGCGGAAGCGCTCCATGGCCGAGATGTTGCGCTGGATGCTCTGCTTTGGAATGTCTAACTTGGAGATGAAGGTCAGGGCCCCGCCGTCGTCGCAGTTGAACAGCATTGGGCAGCAGTCGTGGCCCTGAGAACGTTCACGGAGGCGGGTTAGCCGCGACTTTGTTTTAATGCGTTTCTTGTGCTGACAAGAACAAGCCCTGCTGCGTAGAGACTTAACTGTAAGCTACGCTAGAAGTGGCCAATAAATGACTAGATACTACAAGGGAGTGATAAACGGAAGAGGACAAACAAAACATAAGGGGATACTACTGTCTTGAGGGAACGGGAAGCCGTTTAATAGAATTCTAAAACTAAACTAAAATAGACACAACACAAATTTTCGGAAGTATGTATACCAGGAATGCAATTTTAAAAAGCCAACAAAGGATTCTGGGTTCCTTGCCCAAGTGTTTACTTACCGCTGCCACAATGCTGTTCTCAGACACGAACATCACGCTCAGGAGAGCGAGGAACTCGGTCTTCAGCTGGCAAGGCCTGGAATGACAAGAAAACGAAGAAACGGGCGTCAGCTTTTCCACACCGAACGGCTCCGGGTTCCGCCACATGTCAAGCTCAAGCGGCAGAGGCATTGGCGGGAGTCGGAGGTAAGGCCCTCGGTACTCACGTGGAGTTTTTGGTGGGGTCCACCGCGGTCACGGTGCTGTCGTGGCTCACCCAGGCCAGCCGGTTCCCGCTGGCGGAGAAGCTGACGCTGTGGACCCAGCCCCCGCTGCCGGCCCCACCAAACTCCGCCATCACCTGCCCGAATGGCATCTTGGACCCCCAGGGGGTGGGAGCCGGCTTCTCATCCACCTCCTTGATGTAGGCAGAGAACACCCTTGGAGAAGACAGGCAGATTACTCAAACCATAACAAGTAACTAAAAATTTGTTTTTTTTACTTCCAAATGCAGGCAACATCTAAATGTTTGTTGTTATTGTCCTAAGAATATTAATTGTTTCATAGTTTACTAAGTAGTAATACAAAAAAGATGTATGCATGAACATGGTCCATTTACCACTGGTTAGATATAGGACAAAGGGATTAATCCTTCCTGAGGGGTACAAATACTTTCATGCAACTTTTTTACACAATTCTATTCCGGAATACTCTTGTTCAGTATTCTGTGATGACCTCACCTGCATTTGAAATCACATGATCCAGCCGCCAGAAGCACATTGTTTGGGTGCCAGTCTAAGCTCAGGACAGTGGAACGAATTGGTTTCTTGATGTGTTTGCTAACCCACCTTAAAAAAGCAAGAAAAGGTCAATAAAATCAAACGAGGAAGAACAATGACCATTTAAGTCCTAACCCGAGTTTAAAACACTTTAACACTTTCGTGCTTTTTTAAAAAATTTATTTTATCCACGATTTTATCCCATTTTTCCCAACCCCGAGCTCAACCAAACTTGTTCATCTCATGCCCGTCCTGCAGACTTCAGGAGGAGATGGCAGACATGTGACTCCTCAGAGGCACATGATGCTGATTCTTGCTATATATCACACTGCAGGCACACCACCAATCATATACCGCCCATGTCGTCAGAGGGTAACGAGGTCAGCACATTCTCGATTCAATGCGTCCACAGGGGCCTGATCTGACCAGGGGTGGCCACTAGAGAGCAATGTGAAAATGAAATACCCCACACTCCAAGTGTAATTTCCTTTAATTATGAAGATATAGTGAACCATTCTTTATGGATGTTCGTATTGACTAAATATAATCAAATCATCTTTACAGCTTTCTATTCTGGGTGTGTGGGGGAAGTTGTTTTGTACGCATCGAGACACACCAGTCGTTTTCAGACTCGAAGTAGCAGACGGAAATAAGCCGAGCTCCGCTGCCCACAGCGAACTTGTTCTCCAGTGGGGACCATTTGACGAACGTGGCGGCGCGGTTGATCCTCAGAATGACCAGGGTGGGCTTCCAAACCCCGTCCTTCTGGCTCCACACGTAGGCGTTTCGGTCAGCGCCACAGGTCACGATGCGGTCACTCTTGGGCGCCCAGTCGATGCCTGCGTGGGATCAAAGGGTAAATCTCAACCATCCAGCAGCCGAACTTCCCCTTCCTTTGACGGAAACTGGTTAGCAAATGCCTGGGAGGCCTTAGAGAGTAAAGACACCACAGCAATTGGGCCATCCAATCATTCTCATGCTTAACTGCCTTTATATTCCCCCCTCTTTTCACCTCTGCTGGTGTGTGGTTCGTGGCTGGTTGTTGGGATGATGACACCCCCCTACACCCCAAATACACGCCCTTGTGAATTTCTGTAACCAAGAAATGAAAGCACAGAACCAGTCCATTTCAGGAAAATGGGGAAACACTTTAATTAGGAAAAGGGAAAAGGTCCATTAGGGAAAGAAGAGGATAATTACAAATAAAATGACAGAAAAAAATGACTGCATAATAAATAATGTACGAAACAGGAAGTGCGTCATACCTGTGATGTGTCCGTTGTGCTCCTTCAATTCTTGAGCTTTCACCCATTGGTTCCCACTCTTCTTGTAGATATGAACTTCATGATTGTTGGGACTAATAGCAAGTTCTGAGTGAGACATTAAAATATTTCATGTAAATGTGTACAATCAACAATACCATCCCTCTTGTGCAAAAACTTCAATAGAAAAATGACCGAATAATAAAGTCATAAAGCAGAGGCACGTAGGTATTAACTTACGAGTTCTGTCCTTGTTCCAAGCGTGACAGGTGATCGGCTCCAAGAGAAACTGATGCAGAGACATAGCGACTGCGATGCGTCTTGAAGTGAGCGCTACTGAACGTAAAAACAACGCGTTAGCTTGGATTATCCACGAACAAAACAGAGGCGTGGAATTCAACCCCGCAGCAGCATTCTACATTGTCCATTCTGGATCGCAGCCACCACACCAGTTTTACCAGTTTCAGCCAACTTATCCGGGAGGATGAACGAATTCTTCAGCTAAGCAATAATTTAATTTGTCGCGTTTAGATAGCATTAGCCATCACGCCATGTGATTTTGCTAAATAGCTTGTTTATTAGGGGGGGAAAACAGGCATTTGAGTACAACAACTGCAACGATAGTGGCAATTAAAATAATTGCGAACCAGCAAGCTAACGTCACCTATCCTAACTTACGATGAACTTCCACACCCTTAACTCGTAAAATAAAATTAATGAATTATCATAATATACCTTAGAGTCAACTAGTTTTAAGACTTGAGACATTTAACAAAGACTACATCTAGCTAGCTAACATGAATGGCTAGCTCACAACTATTGGATTAAAAACCACCACCCATCTTCAGACGAAACTAGCTAGCTTGTTAGCAATCCAGGGTGCCAACGCTTGATGACTAGCCAAAATCAATCTGCACAAAAAACATAATCATGGGAATAACTTTTTTTGGCTGCATTCTGTGAAATTTAAGATAAACGCAAAATCGACGTCACGGTCGCAATCTGTACTGTCACAATTGCTGGTTCGTTAGCATTAGCCAACGACACATAAATCAAGGATTTCGAGAGCAAGGCCTCACAACCGTCTTTTTGCACTCAACCACCGGCTTTTCCCTGTAGCGGAAGCCTACTCCTTGCCGACTGGTAAAGGTGGAATGACACAGCAGCTGGAAAAAATTGATCTGTTTTGGTCATTACCTGTGAGGTATCCTTGATACGATGTTTTTTTATTTGATTTGGAATGCGATTTGTCTAATTTGATCGGACCTGAATTCGCGGACTCTGGGCAGTCGACACGAATTCACTCCGGTAACCGGGACTGTCAGAAGAATCCAGGAAACTAGGGAGAACATGCGCGTTAGGATATGGGACGAAGCGTTGACTGCGCAGGCGTCTGAACGTGACTCCTCCATAAAACGTAAGCGGTACCAGATAGCAGAAACGCTTGAATAAATATTGTGCTTTGAGGTAATGTACAAGTAGTACTATTTTTATACATAATGCGTAAGTGGCGCAGGAACAGTGTTAGATGTGTCACCTGAAATAATATTGAAGAGGAGCTTGAGATTTAAATCTCATGAACAGAAACGGGGGTGCATTGCTTTTGTAGCTTGATAGCAGAACCCATTTGTATGTAGTCGGTTTCCTGCAACGTTTTTCACACTTATCTTTAAATTCCACAACATCCTCATCACATTGCTCAAATTCTGTGACCATTTTTCTAAGATAATACATACTGTTAAGACAAACAATACCCAGCCCCCACTGGGCTTGTGCATGCTAGTAGTGTACAGGGCATAGACTATAAAAATAGGTATAGGGTTCTAAGGTTTGTGGCTGTCGTGCAAATCGATGTCTTTGCCCGTTAATTATGCAGAGAACCATCTTCCTGCTCATTGCTATGTGTGCTCAAAAAGAAACATGAATAGCTTTTAGTTGAGAGTGATGGTAAAACATTGTCTTTTAGGGTTTATTTGAGAAAATGTTTTATGTTTATGAAAAGTAGCCTATTTTCAATAAATTGCAGTAATTCATTTAGGCATTATGTTGATTTTCATAAATACAAATTGCTTTCTGATTCTTGTACCAAAGGGATGCGTAAACTATAGACGCCATTGCATGTAACACAAATTTCATATACTAAACAATGTTATCTTTCTTTTTTTGGTTTTCAAATATCGTGCCTACTTGTATCGGCCTAAGTATCACTGCACAATAAAACTACATATAAAGAGCACATAGCAAATGGTATGATTTCAGTTTGCTTCATGTTTTATTAAGACTTTGTAGCAAGACCAGTACATGGCCAATACCACAGCTGGGTGATACACTGTGATGGACTCTGCATCCTTGACATGAGAGTGCAGCCTCCCCAATCACTCTCCGCCATTACCAATAACTTGTAAAGAGAGCATGACACAAAACAAAACAACAACAACAAAAAAAACACAGGACTTAAACAACAATCTTTGCAAGCACTGTAGCCTTTAAAGCACTACATGATGCACAAATTATTTAGTTAAGACTTTGGAGTTTCTTCAAGCTGGCCTTCCAGCCCCTTCTTTTTTGCAGAACACTTTCAGAATGGAAAATGAGTGGGAAGTTGTGTGCGTCACCCTAGAAAAACAGCAGAAAATAGTTTCAGCTTCTATACCATTCAAAGCTTTTCAGAATGTTATAGCAGCCCAACCTATGAGTCATGCATGAGCGTGTACAGCTGAAATGCATTAATTGCAGAATTCTGTCACCGAAATCCCATCTTTAAAATAATTTGAAACTGAAGAAATAAATCTTCTCACTGAATACATTGCATACACACATTTATAAGTGTATAATATCAAGTACAAGTGTACCTTTTTGCTTATATTAATTACAATATATATTTTGAATATTGTGGCTGAGTGAGTTTTTTTTTTTTTTGGGGGGGGGGTAAGCTACTTGATGACATATATATATTTTATTTGACGTTTAGAGATTTTCACTTTACAGTAACAAGATCCAACCGTCCACATTGGGTCATAACTACACAATTGCACGGAAGCCTTGTCTAGTGCAGCATACAGCACATCAGTAGACACTGATTTTCCAAATATTTTTTGGGCACTTACCAGCTGTACAGGGAGGACTCTATTCCTCAGAGCTGCCCTTGGAGGAAGACTTGGACACCTGGATGATCTCCACAGAGGAGAAGCCCTTCCCCACGGATGCACGGTTTCTGGTGCGCAGCTTGTTCAGGGCCATCTCCGCATTGCCTGCCCTGTCTTCTGCGTCATCCAGTTCATGCACCGTCTTCCTGTATTTGGACAGGCTAGCATTGGCTTGCTCCTCCTACAGACAGACGATACAGGAACAGAGCAGATATTAGCACATTTGCACTATAAAATGTTTTCTGTTTTCTCCCCATTTCCTTTGGTTGTTAATTACATGATGCTTTTTTCTTGGTATTTTTCTCACTATTAATATTTTCCCAAACATTTATTGTTTCTCAGATTGCTCAAGTGCTGGCAAGATCAGCTATAGGACACTGAATGACTTTACTTGCATTTCTTACTTATTGGAGTGCTATGTGGGTTTTTTCTGCTCTTATAATGCACTTCAAGATGGGTTTCTCTCTTTACACCAAATAACTTTAGAAAAATGGCTAATCACCATTCTTGTTGTGCATAGTGGACAGTGTGGGTTGTAATTTGAAACCTACAGCTAATATACTCTCGCTACACAGGTACTCACAGCCTCCTCGATCTGCCTCTTGTATGACTTGAGCTTGTTCTGCAGCTTCTCCACCAGCTCCTGCATGCGCTGGTTGGTCTTGTGGTCCTCCTCGGTCTGGAAGACCAGTTCCTTCAGACGGCGCTCCTGCTTGCGCAGGATCTTCACAGTGTCCACGTGACGCTTCTGCTCACCATCCAACTCCGTCTCCAGCTCTTTGTTCTGTGCACAACAGGAATTGGAGGGCAGGGGATTTAGAAGGCACATAGAGTGGCTCTGTCATACACTCTCAGTAAAAAAAGTTATGAAAAAGTGCCCATAAAAACACTTTAAAAATCACTGGGGTGGTACCCAAACTGTACATAAATATTGTACCAGCAATACATACTTCATTTGTACCTTTTTTTTGTGATAAAATTTTTTAAATTAATTTTTTTAAATATAATTTTCTTGTGTGTAAAGGGTACTTATTAGTACCCAAATATAACATTATTGTACTTTCAGGGTACATTTGGGAAGTTTGTTCCCTGAATAACAAAAATGTACCTCCACTGTACCTTTATTTCTGACACTGTAGTCCTCATTTAACTTTACGCTTCTTTTGTGTGTGTGTGTGTGTGTATGTGTGTGTGAGAGAGAAAGAGAGAGCAAAAAAGAGTGTGTTCACGTGCATCTTGCATGTATATGTGTATAACCTTGTGTATTTGTTCAGTATGTCCATGTCTGCCTCTTTTGCGTGTATGTAAGGGAATCTGGAAAGTAATTCTTTCCAGGCTGAGTGTAGAGCAGGTCTGCCGCTCACCCGGGCCTCCAGTTTCTGGATGGTGCGTTTCCCAGCCTTGAGAGCCATCTGCTCGGCCTCCTCCATCTTCACCTGCAGCTCTTTGATGGTGATCTCATTGTTCTTCTTGATCTTCTCCAGGTGCATGCAGTGGTCCTGCTCCTGGCGCAGCTCCTCTGCCATGCGGGTGGCCTGCGAAACGGCAAAGAGACGTTAGGAAAGCCAGATCAATGGCTAAACCCCCCCCTCCCCCCGCCCAGTTACTGTGAGTGTGGTAACAGAGGCTCACGTCAGCGACGGCCTTCTTAGCCCTCTCGTCAGCGGCACGGAATTCGCTGATCAGCTCCTCGTTCTCGTTGGCGATGCGGGTCAGGTCCTGCTCCATTTTCCGCTTTATGACAGTCAAGCTGTGGTTCTGATGGAGGAAGAATACAGTCGGACTCAACAGGTCAGGGAATAATTTTACTGTTTTTCCCCTCAAATTGATTTTTTTAAAGTCTGGGTTTATGGCTCACAGTGGAAAATTTCCATTGTGAGTCACAGGTTTTTGTAAATGGTGCTATACAAAATACAACATGTTTGGTTGACGTGCCTGCATTTTCTAATCAGTTACAAAGCATAAATAGCCCACAGTTTCTTCAGGACGTAAGGATAATTGCTGTATGCAGTCTTGTGGATACCCATTTTGAGGTACCTAATCCCATTAATTGCAATCTCACCCCTGTTCCTAACGGTTGATGCTTGGATGTGCCACAGCTCGGACACAGCGCCCAGGAGCGCGTACCTGCACGTGAAGTTCGTTGTGGCGCTCGGTGATTTCCACCAGCTCCTGCTCGATGAGCTTGCGGGAGCGCTCGGAGGCCTCCAGCCCGCTGCGCACCTCGTCCAGCTCCGTCTGCAGGAGGCTGAGGCGCCGTTCCTGCAGGCTGTATTGCTCCCTCAGCTCCTCAAACTGACGGGCATCCTCATCCATCTGCACCTGCATGTCCTGCCGGCCAGGATGGGGGTGAAAAATGCTGGTTAGCCAAACACTAGTCACTAGCAGTAGATACTTTGTAGCTCCTATTAAAGTTCATAATTACAGTTCGACATTCTGTGATTAAATCATGTGCATAATATGCACCTACTATCAAGTATTTATATGGAAACAAATGACCAATTGTTCTTTGTGTCTTTTTTTATTGAACATTTATCTGTCATTAGCTAAATTGCCCTGGACCAGTTAAAATGTATTAGGAAACAAAACTTTGTCAAGTGTTTGGTTGTAAGTGAAAATAATGGATCTAGTCTGCAGAATTTGCTTGAATATCCAACCAAGTATGTTCCTTGGTATTCACTACTTTTCGGTGGAGTACCATAGGTCTACTCTGGTGATGAAATGGTGAGATGTTTTTTTTTCCAGCAGACTGTCCCTCTCTACCTTGATCTGCTGCTGGAGTCTCTTGAGAGTCTTGACCAGCTCGCTGTTATTCTTGTTGGCATGGTCCAGTTGGATCTCCATCTCATTCAGGTCAGTCTCCATCTTCTTCTTCAGACGCAGAGCCTCGGCACGGCCTTTGGCCTCTGCCTCCAGGCTGGCCTGGAGGGACTCTATAGCGCGCTGGTGGTTCTTCCTGGTGAGGTGTCAGGGCAACATTTCAGGGAGCTTGTGTGCAGGCATGTGTAGCCATAGCTTCTAAGTTAATCTCGCTAACCACTACGGTTATTTGCCCAGTAGGCTGTCCAATTAATTATGTGGAAAACAAAGTCAACAAATTGACCTGAGTTTTGGCCAGGTGTTGATGTTAATTCTGTTTGACTTAATTAACCATGTTATAAAGATCTTCCAGTTTTTTGTTTTGTGTGAAATTATTATTGAGATTACTTTGTGAATGTAGGCAGATTGACTGCCCTCACCTTGTAATCTCAAATTCCTCCTCCTTCTCGTGAATTCGGCGGTCAATGTCAGCTTTGACCTGAGCCAGCTCCAGCTGGACACGAACCACTTTTGCCTCCTCAGCCTAGAGTTAAACAAATCACTTTTTTCAGATTCAACAGAAACAGTCCTCTCAGGCCTTGAAACCTCTGTCTGTTGGCCTACAAAAGGAAAACTCAACCAAGTGAAGATTACAAGAAATTAGAAGTGTCGACCAGAATATAATTCCATGCCATTTACCATAAATAAGATGTTTGAAATATAAAACTCTTAAAAGACCAACTCAAGACCATCCAGCTCTCTCTAATCCCCTAACCATTGAGAATAGATTAATTATGAAGTTTTATGGGAGATTAATTGAACTGCTGTGAAGTAGTTGACTGAAATAAAAGCCTGCAAGCACATGATCCCTCTAGGATAAGGGTTTAAATACTCCATGAATGACGGGATCTACAGTAGATGCTGTAGATACCTATGTAGCTATGTTACCTCCAGAGAAGCTTCAGTCTCCTCCAGGGCCATCTGTAGCTCTTCCTTCTCCACCTCCAGCTTCTTCTTTGCCTTCTGAAGCTCATGGTAACTCTTACCACCCTCACCGAGCTGCTCCACAAGATCTTTGATCTCCTCTGCAAGAAACAGGTTAAAGGTGATTTATAGCTAGGTCTTTCAAAAGCTTTGTGCTATGTTCGGGGGTTGAGCAGGGTCTGTTCAGTCCACCTGCAAAATAAATAATGTCTGAATGTGACAATGCAACAGAATTTATCAGACTTCATACCTTTTCATTTCTTATTGCATACTTTAATATTGCTACATAATATTTTTGTAAATTGAATCACTATCCGAGAAGTGCAAAAGTGCCACTTTGAGGAAAAAATAGACTGAATAGAAATCTCGCAAGACCAGAAAAGCAGAAACACAATGTCACTGCATATATTATCAACAAGCCTCTTGAGAAAAAAATAATATGGTCCAAAGTAATTGAATCATTTTACTATTTATGTTATTTCTGAGATGTTTATTTATGTTATTTTTGAGAGGTTTATGTTATTTCTGAGATGTTTGTCACATTTTGTTTGTGTCTGTGTTTTGATGCCTCGCCTGTAAGGGTTTTGTTGTCTTTTTTCACAATTTCCAGGTGTTCCAGTGACTCTTCATAGGAGGTCTTGAGTTTGTAGATCTCCGTCATGTAGCTGCGACACTCTTTCTGGGAGCTGTCCAATTCGAGCTGCAGCTCCTCGCACTTCTGGCTCCACTCAGCGATCATCTTGTCAAAGACCCGTTGCTTCTTGTCCAGCGCAGCAGCGGCAGCATTGGACTGCAGGGAGGAGGAGCCACAACCGTACCTCAACGTCAATCAGAATAGATGACTCGATAGGTATGTGCAAGTCAATCCTGGACATAGCATCAGCGTGTATCTGGACCATCCTGTGGTACTGTACCTTCTCAAGGTCAATAGTGAGATCCTCCACCTCTCCCTGAAGCCTGTTCTTGACCTTGTCCAAACTTGCAGCTCGGGCCTGGGCGGCCTCTGCGGCCTCCTCTGCCTCCTGGAGCCTGGCTGCCAGCTTGCGCCTGTGTGTAGAGCAAATGATTGGCTCTTCTGTTTATGACATCACACAGTGAGTATGAAAGGCCTGCAGGCACATGAGCCTGAAATATTTTGGTCACATGCCTGGTTCCTATGCCACCCAGGCTGCCATCACCCAACTTACTTGGTCTCCTCTAGCTCCTCGGTTTTCTGGATGGCGTCAGTCTCATACTTAGTCCTCCAGGTGGCCACCTCAGTGTTGAGCTTGGAGATGAGGCGCTGCATCTCAGATTTGCCCTCCTGCTCCTCCTCCAGCTGCTCCTTCAGTAGGTCTAGGTCATGCCGGGCATTAGCTAGGCTCACCACCGCTGCACTGCGGCCCTGAAGTGAAAGGAGGAACATGGGGGTTCAGTGGGGAATCTCTTCCGGAGCACATAACATTATTGCATATATGCTGGCATAACGTTTATGGTTGTGTTGAATGAAAGAGTTCCTATATTTCTGCATTTTTAAAAATATTTCAATCCACAATGTTCCAGATGTGTTATAAATAGGTGTTTAAGTGTTTGTGAACCAATAAAATGAATACACCATGTTTTCCTTACTTTCCACAATCAAAAAAAGATATTGAAAGTTTGGAACCTGTTTGTGTTTGCTGAATGCTTGTGTAGATCTCACTGGGGTGTTTCATCAAGGTATGCAAGTGTTGTGATTACCTTGGACTCTTCGTCGACCTGCCTCTTGAGCTCATCAGTCTGGGTGGCCAGTGTGCCCTTGACACGCGTGATCTGGTTGAGCTTGCTCTGCGCTTCCTCCAGCTCACGGCTGATGTCACTATTTTCAGCTGTACCACAGGGAAGAAGGACATTTAGACAACACTATACTTAGACAATGCTGTAGTATGCTGTGCTCTGCTTGTGGGAATTTTTTATGATTCACCTCTGGGGTGCCGTTAGCAAATGGCCAGTAATGTGGGCATGTTGAGAGGAGGGACCTAAGGGTGAATATAATAGTGATAATAAGTTTCGGATTGAATCAGGATCAAATTCTTTCCTACCTGACAGGCGACTCTTTATAGTATTCAGCTCGGTGTTGTTCCTCTCCATCTCTGACAGTCTGGCGTTGGCTTCAGATAGACTGTCCTCCAACTTTCGAACATGTGCCTCAGAGTTCAACTGCATGCAAAACAGGGTCCAGGAAAATGTAATATTAAGTCAATCAAGTTGCATGGTATTAATAATGATCATATAATAATTAGTAATAACTTTTAACAATACTCAAAAGTATAAATCACTGGTAGGAATTTAACTGCATAGTTTATTGAGCTTTACTACAGGTTTTTACAATATTTTGAATAATAATAATAATAATAATAATAATGTGGAGAATGAGAATAGGAATAAGATCATTAGAATAATATTATAATATTTGAATTGCTTGCTACAGCTTCTTCACCTTGGACTTCTGGACGGATTCAATCGTGGCGTTGAGGTCGTCGATCTCAGCCTTCATGACCTGCTTGTCTTTCTCGAGCTTGATCTTGACCCTCTGCAGGTTCTCCACGTGCTCAGCCAGCTCGGTCATGGAGTCGGAGTGCTTCTTGCGGAGGGCGGAGGTGGTGGCCTCCGTCTGCAGCGCCGCCTCCTCCAGCTCCCGGCGCAGCTTCAGCAGCTCGGCCTCCCGCTTCTTGTTCTGCTCGATCTGGGGACGCAAGTATGAAGCATGAGACAGTGAGCTAACCTCGCCAAGGCCAGAGCAGCGGTGTGGGTTGGGTTCAGTTATTCTGCGACACTTGCCTGAGAGACAGTGGCGCCCCCTGCCTCCTCCAGTCTGTCCCCAAGGTCCTCCAGGTCACGGGCGAGCTCAGCCCGTTGTTTCTCGACCTGATCAGGAGGGAAGACAACGTATGTTACAGGGCCACTGCCTCAGAGATGATAGTTAAATCAGATCAGGAGTATTCGAGAGATCGCTGTACCTTGGCTCTGATTGCCCTCTCAGCTTCCAGTTCCTCTTCCAGCTCTTCAATGCGGGCCTGGAAATAAATCATGGAGGTTGCTGAATACAGTCGAGATGGATGAAGTTGACTACACCATCAATCTCCCCTCTGTTTTCCATTACCTGGTGCTCTTTGAGCTTCCTCTGTAGAGTGGAGCTGAGTGACTGCTCATCCTCCCATTTTGAGTTCAAGCTGTTGATCTCAAAGTCCCTCCTAAAATGATATGTGATCACAGCACCTTACAGATGCACCTTTTCCTTAAACTAAAATTTTATTGTATGCTGTCACATGTTAGATGTTAATAATACGTGTACTGATATGGTTGAAGTCAGAATTCTCTCTGCACAGTTGTTCTTCCATTAAGATAGCATACATACTTTTTGACCACCTCCTCCAGATCAAGCTTTGCTCTCTCCATTTCATTGAGGTTGTCAAGGGTCATCTTCAGGTCACCCTCTGCTTTGCGGCGGGCTTTCTCCACCTCAGCACGGATTTTCTTCTCCTGTTCCCAGTTGTCTTCCAGCTGACACATCAAAAGGCAGAAACCCCATGATGGGCTGGTTCTCAGAAGCCAGCTGTGTGTTTCAACCTCTCTCAGTGGCACTCACCTCATGAAGCTGGGTTGTGAGCTTGCTGTTATTTTTGGTGAGGTGGTTTGTCTTGTCTTCCTCTATTTGAAGGTCATCCAGAGTTTTCTGCCAACAGAAAAATATATTTTTTTCATCAAACAAAGATAAGGTTATGGAAATGGAAATATCATAATGTTTTCCCACTATTCTTATTCAGTAGAATTGAATCATATCGAGTATATAGATTGAGTATATGAATAGACTATATAGATAGTTTGTATGATGATTGCTCTTCAGATTATTCTGGTGCAACAGTTTGAGGAATTCAGCCTCACCTGCTGAAGCTCCTCTAGTGCTCTCTTCTCCTTCTGGAGCTTGGCAATGAGGTCATCTCTCTGGCCGAGGTCTCCTGACAGTGTACGCACTTTCTGGTCATAGACCTAGATTACAGTGTCAGAGGTGTGACCATTGAGTCGTGGCATTATTTTTTATCTTTTCACTGTCTGGCAGTTGTACTGTCCTGCTAGGAAATTAAACTATGTTACTACTATAGTATATAAGTCTATGACTATTGCATGAGTCATCAAACACAGAATGATAAACAATGATGCACAATGATAGAAAGATACAGTCAGCAAGCATTTTTCTGTCATGCTGTAATGGAACAGTTAAGTTCTGATACAAGTACCCTTTTGATTCAGAATACCAAGCTTACTGTTTATTGCTAAATGAAGTCAGCCAAGAGCATTTCGCACATCATTTGCCTGTGTTGCCAAAAAAATTCAGAGCAAAAACTTGCCAAGATTTCCTTCCAAAAATCTGAGAAACTTCAGCTGAAGGTTAAATAGAGGGAAATTTTACTTATAATAACTTATTTTCTGATATAACACATATGCTTGTTTTACAAATTTACAAATTCATGTTTTGAATTACTTGGCAAAAAATAAATTAATTAAACCTTGTTACTTCCAAGTGTGTAAATCACTAAGATGCTGTATATGTCTAAACACTTGATCAAAATGAAGTTGGCAACACTCTTCATGCCCATCCTTAATGAACACCTGCATGTGGAGATGTTGCCTTTGAGAGAACAGGCTGACTCTGTTTCAAAGTCCGGCTGGTCTTTAATTTGGAGGTATTGTCACCTGTTTTTCTTTCTCGGTCTTGGCCAAAGTGGACTCGAGGCCCTCTAGGTCCCTCTTGAGGTCGATGAGCTCTCCTTCCAGCTTGCGCTTTTGAGCGCTTAGGCTGCTGGCAGTGCCCTCCTCCTCCTCCAGTCGCTCCTTCATGTCCTGGATCTCGCCCTCCATGTCGATCTTCTGCTTCATCAGCTGGGTGCAGCGCTCCTCTGCGTCCGCTGTAGTTTCTTGCTCCTGACAGCGGGAGGAAACATCAGCAGCGGAAGAGTGAATAAAAAGGGCATGTTTGTTTTCTAATGCACTTCACTGAAAGGCCCTGCATGGACTCCAAGCTTGCATGCTACCGCATTGTCTTCAGAGCAAGACTCACACCGGCCAGGGCCAAAGCAAGGTCATTCTTCTCTTTTGAGAGAGTGGCCAGCTTCTCCTCCAAGTCTTTGATCTTTTCAATCATCTCCTGGGTCTTCTCCAGTGCATTTCGCAGCTCCTCTTCCTTGGCCTTCATCTCTTCCTCTTGGCGAGCCACGTGCAACAGAGGCTTGACCTGAGAAGGACAGGCAAATCAGCAAGGTCATCAAGGGAAGTGAGGTACTGCTAACGGCGGTGATGTAGGCTGAATGCTGGCACCATTCTACTCACCTTGGTATAAAGCTTCCACCAACCCCAGTAGCGAAGCTTGAGAAACTTGCGTACGTTCCTCTGGATAGCAATGAGAGCCATTCTGAAAAAGAATTAGAAAGATCTGTCAGGCCCCAAAGCAAAGAGTGCTGCAATGTGAATGCAAGAAACCAAGGAAAGCAGCCATCTTCTCTGACCTTCTCTCAAGCATTTTCTTAAATTCGATCCTCATGATGAAGCCTCGCGCGCGAGCCTGAAGCATCGTCATGATTTTTGCGAGCCGCTCATCTCTCATATCCTCTAGCTTGGCCAGTACCCCAGCACGGAAGAACACCTGCAAAATTGTATAGCACTTACAGAGAGTGACTGTATGGAATCATGGGTAAACAATTAGACTTGTAGACTATGGTAGCAAAGCACATGCCCTGAATTTCTTTTGCGCAAAGGACAAAGCGTTTTTCCTTGATGTAACAGTACCTTAGTGTGTCCTATTCTGTACTCTGTGTTGTCCAAACCAAGGGTACCCAGAATCAGCTCTGAGGCTTTTTTATTGTCCACAAATCCCTTGGGGATGACGTTGGGGTTCAGGACATAGTACCTACAACCGAGAGCAGATGTATGTAACCAGTGGGAATCAAATCCATGACCTCAAGTAACTAAATGGCAAAAGATGTTTACTTCACTGTGTAAAAGACCCAGGTGTCTCTGACAAAATTCAATTATTTTATTTCCAAGGGGGTGGGTAATTTCACTGTACACAACAGATATAATAACTGTATTTCATATGTGCATCACATATTTCCCGTTAAGCAGATTGTTTGATGTTTTGAATACACAGCATGAGCATTATAGTATTTTCTGTTTTTTCAAGTGACCATACCAGTGTTTACTATTGTACATGAGCTGAAAGGGATTTTCCCCTAAATGCTTTCATCCACAGCACAGTTCTTGTATACTTCATGTTGTCTATAGTCACTTTCACCATTATACAAATTAATACCTATTTTAACCATTCTTTTATTCTTTGGTTTGCAGTGTTATACCATAACAACTTTCAACAAGGTGGATACGGGGATTGTCACCTCTGCTTGAACTCAGGGTACTGCAGCCTGTTGGGGAAACCCTTTCTGCAAATACGGATCCCCTCCAGCACACCGTTACAGGCCAGCTGGTGCAGGACGAGGTGAGCATCACAGACACCTGGGAAGAGAGTACAAGACAGCCACTTTCAATAAAGATAAAACACTGAACTGTCTGCCAAATGACTAAGCAATTTTAGTAGCTCTCATTATGAACTCGAAGTTACTATAAATTTTATAATTCGATATAAAATCCTAAAATGTCCTGCCTGATTGCTTGAACTCATTAGGGACGATGCATCGCACAAAGTGAGGCGCTGTGCTGCGCAGGGTGGTCATCAGCTTGTTCAGCTGCTCCTGTTGGAGACAGAAGGAGATGGTTTGAGAATAGCTGAGTCTGTTCTGTCCAGTGGTTTCATACCTCTCTTATATTTTTATCATTTGTGAAATGCACAATATGACTGTGGTGAGGAAGAAAATTGTAAATACCCTGTAAAAGTTTGAGACGGTCTGGAAGGATGATCCCTTCTTCTGCTTCTTGGTCCCAGCGGCTGCCTCCTCCTCTTTGAAAAGGACGGCCATCAGGGGCACGGCAGACTTCTGAAAGAGGCCAACCACGGTCTCGTTCAGGGGATCCTTGTTCTTCTCCAGCCAGCCTGAGATGTTGTATCCCACCTGGGTGTGAACGGAAGAAGGCCAATATTCAGAGCATTCCACACGGTGAAGCCCGCACAATTCCACAGGTGGCATCCCAGCCCTCGGGTCTGTGGACTCACTGTGCCTGCATAGTGGACCAGTTCAAAATGGGCTTCTGGGCCTTTCTTCCCCCCTTTGGGCTTCAGGAAGTTGCCGGACTTGCCCAGATGATTCTCATACAGGGCAGCCTTGAAGGTGGCATCTGTGGCCTTCGGGAACACACACTGCTCTTCCAGGATGGAGAAAATTCCCATAGGCTACAAAGTGAAGAAACCAAAATATACAAAATGCAATGTATGTACTCAGTTTTTGTATGGATTGCATTACTCCTTAGCATAAAACAGAAATCTCACATTTATGAAGAAAACTGGTCATAATCAACACTGTTATGTTCAGGACTGAATCTGCACTGAGAATTAGTGCTTTATGTGTATGTGCCACTAATTACACAAAGAAGGGCAGGATTTAAACAGTTGCTTTTTCCTCACCTTTTCCAGAAGCTCAATGCAAGCCTGCAGATCCAGGCCAAAGTCAATGAAGGTCCATTCAATGCCCTCCTTCTTGTACTCTTCCTGCTCTAGCACAAACATGTGGTGGTTGAAGAACTGCTGCAGCTTCTCATTAGTGAAGTTGATGCACAGCTGCTCAAAGCTGTTGTACTGTGAAGAAACATGGGGAAATAGTGTTCAATTCCAAACCAAAGGCGCAAATGGTACAAATGAGTTCTGGTGCCACATGCATAAGTCCCGCTGTGGTTTTACCTCGAAGATTTCAAAGCCGGCAATGTCCAGCACTCCTATGAAGTACTGCCGCTGCATCTTGGTGTCCAGGGTCTTGTTTATCCTGCTGACCATCCATTTGAACATCCGGTCATAGGTGGCTTTGCCCAGTGCACCAATGGAGTAGACGCACTGGTCCTGGTTCTGACCTTTGGTCATAAACTCATTGCCCACCTTTACACGGGGCCTGGTGATGCCCTTCTGCAGGTCACCTGAGTTTATACCCATCAGGTGGGCGACTTTGTCAGCCACTGAGCCAAACAGGAAGGACAAACAAACGAGGAGAATGAAGACAGAAAGCAAATGTATTACAACTGGCTTTTGTTTCACAGCACTGTGACCACTTAACCCTCTAAAAATAAACAGTTTATGAAATTTTAGTTCAGAAAGTTGAGGCTGTGCCTTATACCATCCATATTTTCAGACCTGGCAGGGTTGTGTAAATCTAAAACTAAAGGAAATCCTTTTACTTTCTTTGCACCGTGCATGTTAGTACTTTTTTGTTGTGCACAATGTGGTAATTAATGAATAATATATTTCAGCAATCTTGGTCTGAAGTCTCCTGTTGATTTTCCAGATTTTCATAGCAATGTTTTTTTTTCTTGAATTGTCACAAGGAAATAAAGGACATTTGGAAAATGAATCAGTGAATCAAAGCATTGGAGGTACCCTCAGTGGTGTCAACATCGGCCTGCTCCTCTCTTGGCTTCTGCTTGAATTTCATGTTGCCAAAGTGCATGATTCCACCGGTCAGCTTGTAGATGCTCATTTTTTCCTCTAGGGTGAATCCCAGCACATCAAATGCTTCCTTGAAAAGCCAGGAGGCCAGAAAGGATATTACACTATTATTAATACCAGACTTGTCTTATGCAGGGTACACAGAGATGGCAACATGATGGAGTTTGGGTGTGCTTTCATAACAGGAAGTTAAGATGATAGTGCTGATTAGATCAAGAGGTGAATGGGTTTAATTGCAATTTAGAACATGCTACTTTACATTTTGCTTGTGACATGAAGGGTTTGTCAGTAAAACACGGTTGTGCTGATCAGGAAGAATAGTTCTATCAGACAACATTTTGTTGGGAAAGCTTGAGATGGTGACTCTGCCCTTTTTCTCTCCTGCAGATAAACTTACATCAGTGAGCATCAGCTCCTCTCCATCGTCCATATTGTCCACCACAGTCACCCCCTGGCAGATCCAGGAATAGTGTTTGGGGTCTGGATGCAGCAGCAGTGCCTCTGCAAATGGTAAGCTAACATTAGCGCAAAAATAACCTTAATGTACAGTACATGCAAGACGACATGAAAAGTAGAGGCTTCACCAGAAAATAATATATAAATATATGTGTTTGTCTATAGACCTTGGAGCAGATTAAGCTTAAAACTACAACTTTAGATGAGGAGGCTGACAGCAAACAACATTTGGAGGATTTAATAGCAATAGTAATGTACTACTTTTGCAACTATGTACACCACTAGTACTAAATAACAATATGACTGCTTTACCAATCAGTTCTGGCCTCTTCCCTGAGAGAAGCTGGTAGAAGATGTGGTAGCCACGTTCTGCTGCCTGTTGTGAGATGACACGAGACTTCTCCAGCAGATCTGTAGGTCACATAGGATATTTTTAGGCTGTGGGATTTTTGTTTCTTCAAATTTGCTGCAAAATATGTGTGTGAGGGGGTATCAATGTTTTTTTTTTTTTTATGTATTCTAGATATTTGATGTAGCAAAGCAAAACATAATAATTGGTGACCATAGGATAATAACAATAATAATAATATGTGTTGAATTAACACATTTGAACTCATTGCTAACAGGATTCAGGAACTCACAGCTCTCAATGTCTGCCCCAGCCAGCTTAGCTGTTGGGCCAAAGTGGATTCGGATAAATTTTCCCTGTAATGGACAAAATGAAAAAAAAAAATTTAAATACTTTTTGTACAATAAGAAACACTATCAAAACATAACTGGGAAATTGGGAACAAATGTTTCGTAACTTTATTACTACTGTGTAATACATAACCTTTGTTAGCTGAGTCATAGTTAGAGACCATAGTGCACTAATTTGTCTCATTTTACATTAGTGAAAATTCTTGGGGGGGTTCTTACAAATCGGGAGGAGTTGTTGTTCCTTGTGGTCTTGGCATTACCAAAAGCCTCTAGAACAGGATTTGCCTGGATGATTTGATCTTCCAGGGAACCCTGCATAAATAAAGAAATGTGGTGTAGACCGGCACAGACTCTGTCTACATAAAGGTCTATACTTATTGAAGTGTAGCTACAGAGTGTTGATGGTCAGTCGGTTCTCTACCTTGGAGTCTGCCAATGGCTTTCCCCCTGTGGCTCCGACATTGGCAAAGTACTGGATGACCTTCTTGGTGTTTTCAGTCTTACCAGCACCGGATTCTCCACTAGAAATGAGAGAAGTTTCAAATAATTTTCCTTTCTTCACAGCATCAAATACTTTCCTAAACCTTGGTATCAATGGATTGGCACTTACGTGATCAGCATCGACTGGTTTTCATGCTCTGCGGAGGAGAAAATAATTAAGGGGTGAATCTCAATTCCAGGGCAGCTGGGAGAGTTAATGGTTGTGTGCTAGGCCATTTGGCGTCTTCTGTTTCTTTCTTTACTCTTGGGAAAGATTAACATTTAAAATAATCTTCTGGTGTGTTCTACAGAGCACAGCTGGGTGTAATTTTGTCCCTGATGAAACCATAGTGAACAAATAGCAATATACATCAATCACATAAACATTTTATGGTGCTCTCTGTAGCCTTAATCTCTTGTGCCAAGTGGACTTGTTAGATAATGACAACAAGCCAACACATTTGTTTCTGTCTGTTGATGTTTTCTGGAGCTTCTGCCACACTTCTCTACACATTTCCTGTGATTTGTCGATGTCGCGGGTCGACTCACCCATCAGCATGTCATGATAGGCATTGTCGGAGATGGAGAACAGATGGGGAGGCACCTCGTTGCGCTTCCTCCCCTTGTAAATTTGGGCAACTTTGGACCCATAGATGGGGAGCCACTTATAAGGGTTTATGGTGACACAGAACAAGCCAGAATACGTCTAGAGGAGTGACATGAAAACAACTTATTGATTAGACTTAGGAGATAATTCCAGGGTTAATTACACACTTTCTATAAAATGGAATTGCCCCCCCCCCCCCACCCACCCAACTTTTCCCCCTTCTCCCAGTTCTTAAAAGGATTCCATAAGTACTACATGCCTTGCCCTTGATTTGATTCACAATTCTCTACAAGGCCGTCAGCACGATTGATTTTGGCAATCCTGTTCAGTAGTATTGTGTGTTTGGAGGGGGAACATTTTCTGTTCTTGAGACTTACATAGATTCTCATATTAACGTAACGCTGGCGAAGGTTGTCCATAACGCTGGCTTCATTCAGGAAGGTCAGGTTAGCCATATCACTGGCCTGATAGAACTTAGGAGGATTCATTTGCTGAACATCATCCTTCTTTGCTGTGACAGTCTGGAATGAAAAACCCACATATTTTTACATTTAAAAAAACAAAAATTCAGCTGCCTTTCTTTTTGAACCAGAAAGCAAAATTAAAAATGAGTTATTTATGCAGCTTAAAGCTGGATTTTATAGGGCTGCAGACACACTTGTAACCCATCAAATGAATATGTTCTGTATTTCAAGGAAAATTCAAGGAAAGACTTAAATGTAGTTGAAACCAAAAACACTTTTCAATGACTTCCTCTCATTTCAATATTCAAAAGATGATCAGGCTTTGATTGAATAGTACCCTTGGTCACTTGATGTACAAGCATGTACACGCATCTAAAATATATGTATGTTTGTCTATGTGTGTGTGTGTGTGTGTGTGTGTGTGGGTGTGTGTTGTAATGGCAGTATTAGCTGTGGTTGTGAGTGCAGTAGTAGCCGCTGTGAGACGGGCAGCCTTACGGTGTTTTTAGCAGTCTTGACGGTGACTTGCTCCCCCTGCTCAGACTGGATCTCGCCGGCGATGAAGCCTTCCTTATCGTCCTTCACCCAGCAGGACTTCTTGATGTCATAGGGCTTGGCCATGGCCTCCAGCCGCTCCTTTTCGGTGGGAGCGAGGAAGGGCATGGGGTCCACTTCGTCCCCGCACTCTCCTTTATACGCACCCGGCATGGTTGCTTCGCGTGTCCCGATTCACAGCGACCAGAACAACAGGGAGATCCTTGTGTCTCGCTGGACCTTTGGAAAAAGTCACAGGAGTCCACATCTCAGGCTGTAGCTGCTTTGAAAGCTGTCATAAATTTCATTTTCATCTAAAACCTGACCTTTTTGGATATGTTGTCACTAAACCTCATTTTTCACTGAAAAGTATTATATTTCCATTTGATTAGATCACATTATTTCTTTAGCTGACACCCAGCTCCAGGATAACATAGCTGATATTTCAAAAGATCATCCATGTGTGGAGCACTCACACCGCTAACCTTCTGGATGTTACATTTTCGTGACTACTACACAACACCAAAATAAATTTCCATTGCTTATGAATGTCTCTAAGTACTGTACAAATAGAGAAAATGATGCACAGCACATGCTTATCTGGAGAAAGACACAATAATAAATGATGAGAGGACTTACCACAGGGCAGATAGACTGGGAGGGAGGATAGGTTTGCCTGTGCTGGATGGGCTTTTATATACGAGATGGAGGACACCAGATTAGGCAGTTAAAGGCCACTGAAAAGGTCATTGCCAAAACATAGATGGAACAGCCATGTCCCATCTAGGGAAGATCAGTTGATGGTTTGGTGTTTGGGGAATTCAATCATCTCCATCTGGCCTTTTAGGGTTTCTAAAGAAAGACCTCCGTTTGCCCAGCCAGTGCACTCCACTGAGACACTGGGAAAACAAATTCTCAACCAACCTGGCACACAGAAGCTTGTTTCACTGCGCTTCGGCACAAACCGGTACATATAACATCCATGAACAATGGTTTTCTCATATGGCAGGCTGATTCTCCATTTTATGCTTTTTTTCCCTGTCCATTTCAGCCTGTCAGTTGAAAAAGATTAGATTTCCATGCCACTTTGGTTTGCTGTTTTGTCCACAATTGCTTTAATGGCTTTGGAATTCCTCCTTGCAGGGTCAGCAACTCACTATGGAGTTGAAGTTTAAAGGTCTATTCCTAGTTATGAGTAATGATTCTGTCTATGAGACATTTACAGCTGTTGGTCAGTTTCCCGAGAGTGGGATGCCAGGAGTTTCCCTAAGTGGCTGATGACAGGCACTAAACAGGCCCCTTAGATTAGAAAAAAAATTCCAGAAAGGGGCTAGTGAGTGGCTTGTCTCGTTTAGGCGCCATTCTAGTTCTTGTGTATGGATGGGCCACATGGAGTGGGATCAAATCCTGGCTGTGCCAGTTCTGGCTACGGCCCGTAGCCCCAGAGTATTGCCCAGCATTTACGAAGTTTCATTTGGCAGGAATCCACGTCTCTTTGCTCCGTAGAAACCCCCGCTGGTCGATTGGGTGCCTGCAGGTCTGCTGCGAGCTGACACGTATTCTGACTGATCTCTGTGCAAACCGGACTTGTGAGCTGCGGCGTACTGAGATGTGACGCTTGGTATCACACGCCTCGAATGAGAGCGCATGCATGCCTGTGCTGTCCTGAGATGAGGTTCCAGCAATGAGAGCTGATGATATATTTGATTCCAAATTGGGAGAAAAAGGAGGAAAGGGCATTTTAAAGAACGAGAGAAAGGACTTATGGGATATTACTTTTCTTGGAGGTTATTGGAACTGTATTAGGTGCTTTCACATCTTAGAGGATCAATAGAACTCACTCACAACACATCAGAACACAGAACCAACCATCTGCGACTGATGTACAAACATTCACACATTTTTTTTTTTTTAAAAGGAGGGTTTGAAAGAAGCAGAACAGTACATACGGTTACACGCAAAGCGCACTCTATTTAAAACCGAGGTTAATCAATAACAGGACCCCGGCAATAGGTGTGAACACAGCTGACGTTCCCGAGAAGCCCAAGAGGTCTTTTCAAGAAGTACGCACAGCCCTCTTAGCGTCTCGCTTTGGCATGCACCTGTGGAAGACACTCCTTAATGTGTGTGGGAGGGTGGAGTTTCAGCGCCTGAGGGACAATGCTCGCCTGAGATAATGTTACTGCCGCCACTTGCCAGACGCTGAATGAAATAAATGCGCACACAGACAGACAGACCCAGCATGGCCATTACCGTCCTTATAACTAATGGGAACCCTAAGATGCGATAAATCTGTTGTTCAGCTGTTTCCATGGCCCGCTAAGATTATTTTTGGTTGGGAAAACAAACTTCTGAAATGAGTTAGCAATCAGTGATCCATTCAAGAAAGATAACACTCTCGACATATATTATGGAATATGAGGTCCATAGGCAGTATCTTTTGAAAATTTACGAAGTAATGAATCCATTTAAAAACACAATCATGATAAACTTACCTGGCTCATTATATCTCATTGAAAAAATATGTATATATATTTTGGCTAGGATAATTGAAGTGTTTAGATCTTTTTTCCCCAAATCTTTTTTTAATGATTTAATGACAACACCAAAGAAATTATATTCTGGAAATGTTTAAGAAACATGTACTCTCTCTCTCTCATTCTCTGTCTCTCTCTCTTTCTCTCTCTCTCTCTCTCTCTCTCTCTCTCTCTCTTAGAACACATTAACATATTTGGGTGTTAATGCGCATACAACAGGGCCGATTATCCCCTGTGTTGAGATCCATTCAATAAACGAGGCACAGCACTTATCCTGCATTAGCAGCCCATCACTTAGGCTTGGCTGCACCGTGAAGCTGTCCACTCTGGGTCGAATGCATGAACCCTCAGCCCTGACGCCCTCTCACCAAAAATGAAGTCCTTGCTGGTGCATTTCAAAATTACTGCCAGAAGGGGGAGATGTTGAACCAATAGAGTGAGTATTGTTTTAAAACTCCAGGCTTTTGTAGTTGTCCCCCAGATTGATCATTAAAACCCATTTTTTCATTGTACTGTCCTGCATAGGAAATTACAACCAGCTGTCTTATATTGTAACCATTCTGCTGATAAAATGGTTTGTCATTCAATCAGCATTCAACAGCTAACCTTCTTTGACTTTGCCCTTAAGAGGTATATCCTGGAGTGTGCAAACTAAGGAACAAAGGGCTTGGGATTAAAACAGTTATCTAATGTTAAAAACTACACATTTTGATGTCCGTAAATGTGTATGGACCCAGTAAATGTGTCATGGAAAATGTGTTACAATGTCACACCTTGCAACCTTTGTCATAGAACGCTCTGACATGCTGAAGACATTGTCCACTTACTGTTGGTGTCCTGAACAGTGTGAGCACACATCAGGAGGCAAGGTAAACGCAGTGTCTCAGAGCATATTTTTAAACCCCGCACCAATTTACAAGTGTGGATAGAGGATAGCCGCCCACCAGCCACCTTCGATGGCTGAAAATAGGATCCGACCTTAATGAGCTGTTCTAAAGTCACCTCAGGAGAGCCAGTAACAATTGGACTAAGGTGTGAACCATCATTTGGCTAATGGGGAGCAGACCATTTTAGAAAAGACTGTTGACCTCTGCCAAACCTGTTCACGGGCTGACTGAAATTGGATGGGTCGCTCTTCTCCTTGATACAGAAATGTTGTCTTTTTTTTTTGGTACCTACAGAGATGGAGTCCATATATTTGCTGGGAAATGTACACAGTAGAAAAATATAAAGGGTACATATCATTTGATTTTCATGGCAAGTCTCCAAGGTATTGAAAGAACTGTTCCATCCTGTATAAAGCCAATCACACATAAATGTCTTAAGGAACAGAGCGTTCAGCACAGATTCTGACCAGATGAGTCAGTGGGCTCCCTCCCCAGACGCTTGCTGCATTTCATGTGTTATCTGCTGGGTTATTTTAATAGCTATTAATAATCCAGCATCAACAAAGTGCTTTTTGAGTGATTTGCCATGTCTGGTTTGAGTTTCATGATCAGATTAATCAAAGTTGTCCAATAACATAATCTCGAAAATGGAAATGTGTGTAATCTGGCACGCCTATCGTTTGAAATATTAAAACAACTGACATTTCAGTACTTTGCTAAGATGGACCCTGCTGTCACTGCTAAAAAGTTTGATGTGATACTGCGGAATTAGCTACACAATCATTTAAGCACATTTCTCTGTTATGTCTATTTGTTTCATCCTTATCATCTGGTTTAACTTCTTCAGTGCCACAACAGAAAGCTGACATGAGTATCGTCCATGGGAATGCTGGGATAATCCAACTGCCACATCCCTTTATTGCCATCTCTAACCTTATTATCACAGCAAAATAAGGCCACATGGTGTAATCTTGTTTTAATCTTCTCTCAAATTAGCCCAAGTGCAAAATTTTCATAATACCATATTTTAATCGCCCTCGAAATAACTGCTGTTCACCTAAACATGGACATTCTGTTCTGTAATTCTAATTATCTTCCCTCAACATGTAAGTTGAAAGTTCTTTACCCTCTGCTCTTAGCTTTGGTGATTATTTTCTTTGTTCTGTATGAAGTCATGGCTTGCTTTCCTCTTGTTCTTGCAAGGAAAGGATATGCAACATTGAGCTTCTACACATACCTTTCTCCCCTTTCACTGGTGCAGGTCTCCATAACGGGACTGTGAACGCTCCTTACATTCCTGTCTGATGCAGGAGTGTTGGACAACAGCTGTCGGTCTTAACTTCCAGACAGGACTGGCAGCACACATTTTTCTCCTGTTCCTGATTCTTATGTCTTTTGGCACCCCTGTGCTCTCCAATAAAGACTAACTTGGACACTGTGATCCCTTGGCAACAGCTGTTGCTATGCATACCGTCCTGAAAGCTCATTGGTCCTTCCATTTTCAGGATCTCATTTGATGGGACATTTCTTTATTGCAGCTACACTGGAGAAACTTGATTTGCCCTGACTGGCTGACCATTCCAAATACAAAGTGCAAATTATCATCCAGTGGCAATGGAGTGCTCCTGAATGCATACCATTGTGAAAATTTTAAAATGAACCCAAACTGTTCATTGATTCCTTATGGTTTCAAGCTGTTCATTCTCCAGGATATTCATTTGGGTGGCAAGTTCCAGGTTGATACCAATCAGCTGGATACCTACCACCCATCCTTTTCCTCTTTGTGTCCATTTTAAATGCTGGTGTGTCCCTTGACCTGGGAGACACTGTACTGGGAGGTTTTCCAGCTGCTTTTTTGAATGGAGGTGAAACCAGTAATCCAGTTTACTGCTTATGTGGATTTTCTTTCTTCTTGTGAGCACACTCATGAGAGGAGCCTTTTGTTTCCAGTAGCTAAGTCTTTTTAATCCACCCCCTGCTTTTGCACAGCCCACTGTTTACAAAATGCCCCGACTTACACCTTAAGATCCACATTCTTTACATTAATATTGCCAAGCAGTAAGCCAAAGAAAGAAACATGTTTTGTTTTGCTCACTGGCAACTTTAAAATATGTAATCCTTCAGCCCTTGATCTAATGACAGAGGTGGTTTTAGGTCTGTTTTTTTTTTTTTTTTTTAACCAGAGGATTTACTGCCTCTTGCAACTCAACATGATTTGCTTATCTTTCTGGAGTTCAATGGAGTTCAAAATGTTCCAGCCAAACATATGTACAAATAAGTTGCCGTCTCATATTGTTTAATCCTGAGCAGAGATCTTTTAGAGGTAATAGTGTGAAATGCTGTAAAACCATCGCACTTTAAATGTGCACATCCTTGAATTATTTCTAAATTGTTAAATGCATCCACCTGGGCAGCAATCACAATATCATAGATTAGCGAGTCCTGGTATTTAGGCACTGGGCACACATTTCAGTTAACATCAACTATCATATTAGCAATTTCAGGTGGCAGTGTAGATTAACACAATGATTAAAGGAACTTGGTTTGAAACTCAAGGGTTGCAAATTTGATTTTGAGCATATACTCAAAATCAGTATATCCTGGTTTCAAATTAAAGTTAAAAGTGTTACGTTTTTTTAGTACTGTATTTATTGTCACTCGTTGTTGTACAATATAGCATTATTTTCAATTTCTTGCTAGGGTGACAATTATATATATATATATATATATATATATATATGTGTGTGTGTGTGTGTGTGTGTGTGTGTGTGTGTGATAATAAGATACCCATAGTGGTTACGTATGGACATACATAAATAGTTTTATAATTTCACACTTATTTTTTTTACAGGTTCATATACTGGATTAGATAAAATAGCTAAGGGAAATACTTTATTTTCTAAGGTATAAACTTACTTAAACGTTCTGTCTGCTATGTTGCTCAAACCTGGAATGCAACGTAGTTTAACTGAGCAGGATTTAGGTGCAGAAAGATTTATCCAAAAAGTACTCGTACCCAAAATTATTTTGTCTAGGTCTATAGATGCACTTTTTGAAAATTGTAAACAGAATTTTTGCATAATTTGACTGTATAAGAAAACAGTCATCAGATCAGGTGTAAGGCGAATTGAAATAACTTCCTCTGTTGAGCACACCACTCCTCCCGTCTTCTCCGCTTTGGTATATCCCGTTTACAGTCGAGTCCTGCAAAGCGGGTACACCTACGCGGCTCGGGGACGTGCACGTCCTGTCGTGCAAAGCTGACGTCAAAACGCCTTTGAGCTCGAAAATGTTTGGGAGTGTTGAGAGAGCTGGGAGCTTCGGGGGATTTTCCAAGAGGAAAATAATACAAATTTATCCGTGAGAAACCCCAACATATATCGTAGATTGGTGCACTGTGGTGTTCTACAGTTTCTCTTGGTGTGAAGTTCGAATCTTCGGCTAACCCTAAGAAAAACTTTGCTGTTTTGTCCGGAGTAATGTCGAATTCTGGGACTCGACGGAACGGGTCTAGCATCAAAATCAGACTGACAGGTAAGCGCGTAGCTATATAACGTTTGCTTGTTTTCTTAGAATATCTTAGATTGTACTTGGTTTTGTTTTAGGTAGTGAGCTGGGAAGATGACCACGCTGTAACTTGGGTGTGTATGGTAGCTAAGCGAGCTATCTGTGTAACGTTAGGTGGGTTATGTCGCGAGTTAGCTTTGACCAATATGGCTAGTTAACAAGCTTGCTGACCTTAAATTATGAATATGCCGGGTGCCATCCTTTTTCAAGACAGGTTGCCTTCACCATTCATTGGTAGAATGCCGTGAAATTGCAGTTTTTGCTTGGGGACAGAACCAGCCGCTCATTTGTCAACGTTAACTAACGTTGACGTTAGCTAGTTTGCTAATGCAACTAATTCGCTGTGGAACGGGGCAGGTTATTATGTTGCTTGTCCGAGAATCAACAGCCGTAACTTAAGTTGGGCAAATGGCTCTTAACACTTAGTAATTACTGGTACAGGAACGAAGTTGTTCAGAGAATGTAACCAGATATGTATGTTTGCTAGCCAACTGAAATGTCTATTGTAATACCAGCTTTTGTTTTATTTTGTGCCTATGGAGGTGGAGCTGTGCCTACTCGGGAGCTTCGCATTAACCAGACCAATCGGCCTGTGAACCTATCTAGCTAGCTTATAGCCTACTTTCAGTGTGCAGTATCAGCTAGCATTGCCGATAAGTGTTAGCTACTTCTAGCTGGCTAATCGCTGTATAGTTTAGCATACAATCAGCTAACGCATGGGGCTTTCCCTTTATAAGATAAGATGATGCCGTAGTTGTAAATGTGGATTACACAGGCACGTTCGTTAGCTTCTGCTGGCTAACTTCCTTCTTGCCAGTTTTGGAGTCTCTGACAATCACTTGTCCTTTCTGGCAGCAAATTAACGATACGAATGTTGACGTTATCTGCTACTTATTCAGCTTTTTGCTGTCGTTATTTTTTCAGAGATCACCTGCCTTCACACCGCACAATTTAGCGGTCTGGAAATAAGTTACATTCAAATGTTAGGGAAAGCGTCCTAGCTAGACACTGTAGTAGCTGTATGTAGTTGGCTTGAAGTTAGCTTGGTTTGCTCTTGTTTTAAAAATGTCCGCTAAATCTGAATGTCTATTTCTCTGCTTTAATTTTTTTATTTTAACTGACAGAAAACGTCCGCTTAACATTTTAGTTAATTATTAGCTATTCGTTAATTATCATTGTGTATATTCATGGATAGCAAGCTTATTCTGTCACGGAAGAAGTAGAATTTTATCTGAATGGAAATGTATTCAAGTCAAGGGTGGCATATTAGCTGCTCCTTCGTCACACGGCTCATAGCCGAGCGGTTACACAGTAGTGTAAGCTGTAAGCCCCGTGACCTCTCGGGTTACCTGTGAAAGTATAGAACGCGTCTTTGTGCTGTGTCGGCCTCCTGTAGGGGAACACATATTTGCTCAGCAATCAGCTTGATCATCACGGTGCAGCGTGACAGCGAACGTACTCTTCTTCTGTGCCGACAGGTGTAACTTGTTACGCAATGTATATTAGCACTTCCTTTAGTCCCAAAGGAAAGGCATAACTTTTGATCTCACCGCGGCCGACATTACACATTTTTCATGTTGCTTTGTAATTTACTCTTTTGTGAATACTTTCGCGTTGACTACTCTATGTCCTTGTATAACAGATACTATTAACAATTCGGTCTAATCCATGTGCGTGACCTTGTCTCAGCTGACTAGCTACCTGTATTTAGGTTTCATTTGGACGAGAAACACCTCAGTTTGACTGTTTTGCGATCAAGAGCCTCATTCATATCTAATCATTGCTAGGAGAGTGTGTTTGACTGCTGCTGGTGTGTATGGACTTGTCAACACTCCTGTAGTTCTAGTTTAGAATCAATTTAAGGAACATTGAGTACTTCTCAAGATGATGGGTGTGCTATTTTTTTTTCAAGTTTATCTCTATTAACAAGTTGCTCAACATGTTTCCCTGTATGTGTTGCATTTGAAGCGGCACTAGGTTGTGTCTGCCTCAATGTGTTGATATAAAGTCTCCTAAGTCTTGACAATACTGATCTTATTTATGGTGTCAATTAAAAGGTATTGCAATGCAACACAAAGTTGGCTAAACATTACACACCCTCCATGTCCAGTAAGTTTGTATCTAAAAGTCAAAAGTAGCAAAAGTTCTATTACTTGTAACTAGTTACTTGTAAATATCTTTATACATCAATCACTATACATGTCCTGAGAGTTCACAGCCATTGAACAGAGCTCAATTAAAATGTAATGGAAGTTGGTAAACCTGTCTCAGGCTGCCATCAACAGACAAAAACCCTGGGAAGAGGAGAGAAAAATGTTTTTAATCTTTGCATTTTGCGGTGATAGTTTCCCCAGCTCCTGTTCACCTGGGATTTTTATCCACCGACTGTGCTGAAACACAAAGGGTTTTGGCTGTGGATCATTGTTCCAAGTCACAAGCTCCAGCTGTGCTCTTCCCCAGGAAGACATGAAAGCAATTCTAATTGGCTGGGGAAGTAATGTGTCATGCAACAATGGGTAAGCAGCCACCCCATTGGTTACTTGGCAGTGTTTTACTTCTTTTATGACTCATCAATCGAGACATTATTGTGGTTTTAAGGTTTTTGTCTATGAGTGTTCCCTTCTTGATTGGGGGGATGGTTATGGCATTTGTCAAGTGTCTGCGTATCAGATTGTATAAGATGCAGAAAAACTCTCCGTGATAGGTGAAGGCCTGGTGAATACTGATGTAGTAATATTTCATGTATACTTTTTCATATAGTTGTCATGATGACTTGGCATCAGGGTTGCAACAGCAGGGAAGACTGCATGATTATCTGTTTGAAAGCAAAGCAAATGACCTCATATGTTGCCTTTTTCAGAGTTACTAGTAGTCACTTGTAACAGGAAAATACAAGTATCTATGTTGTAACAAACTGAATTTAATCTAAAAGGAATTCCCCATATTAATAAATTGCACTGCCCTCGCTGCTATGAACTCAAGTCTAAATAACCTGTACAATTTAGTTGTGATATTCAGACCAGCTATCCAATTTAATACAAGGTTATTTGAAGATTCCGTTACTTACAAGCCCACAGAATGCCCCATGCTTCTCTCGACAACGCGAAGCTTGTTAGCTTGCAGCCGAGCCTCTGAAGTTCGCAGCGCGCTCTTTTCTCCCGGCATTGCTTTTCACTGCACCACTGTGTTGACATCCAACGCCTTTTTTTTTCTCCAGCTGGCTTGAGATGTTAAAGCAGAGAAAAACCGTGCAGCATTTCCAGTCTTTTTCAGCATGGGTTCTATTTACGGAGCCAAGGGAGAGAGGAGTTCGCACACCACCAGGGCCAAACGCTGGCAGAAGGGAGAGAGAGATTCCAGGGTGATTGAATTATACAGTTTTTCAGATTTATTTTTTGTTTGTCTCTCGAACAAAAAAAAAAAAAAAAAGCATCTGTTTTTCTGGTGCTGCATGGGATGTCGATTTTACGGTCGCTAACGGCAACAAGGGAAAACACTTGGCATTTGCGCGGCTCTCTTGGATGAGCGCAGCAAGGAGGAAAAGAAGACATTTCCCTTCCCTCGGAATCCTGGCAGAGTGGCCCAGATTCCTTGGAACATTTCCCCAGATTTTTATTTGACCTCTCTCCTGACATATCTGCAGCTGGCCCAGGGGCCGCGCGGGAAGGCCGGTATCTCCGGCGACCAGGCCGACGGCCCTCGGGGCGCGATCGGGACGCACGGGGACTGTTCAGGTGTGATGTCGGGAGAGCGAGGCCATTAATCCTCCTTTAACGGAGGGGCGTTTTTTTACAGTGATTGGAATCACATGACTGCGGGAATTATTTATGCTCTTGAGCTCTCGTAGCTGTTTCAGGCCTCCTCTGCACAGGGGCTGAGAGTTTTCACAGATAGAGCTCAGGGCTGCAATAACCCTCCTCTAAACCAAGTGACAATAATAATATTTGCTGTGGCTGCAACTTTTTAAGAGCAGAAGTGGTGGTAGAGAGTGTGAAGGAGAGCAGGGTTCCCAGTAATGTCACATCAGGCTGCACAGAGAAACGGACAGAAACGCATTCACTCATAACTTGTCTTTCAGTGCGTATGTGTTTGCCAAGCATTTTTGAGGAGTCATTGTAGGTGTGTTTGTCTTGTTTTTAACAATAGCATTTAGTCCCTAAAGAAGGCCCTAAAAATAGTCATAGTTGTAATCATCGGAACTATGTAAGATTATTTAAGATGGTTAAACAAAGCATTCTGGTCATCTCACCTTGCCTGTTGGCGTCTTTCTTTCGGTGAAACTTTTTAAACATTCTTTAGCACTTGTGTGTTTGGTCAGAAATGGCAAAATGAACAGAGTAAGACCGCCTGTCTAACTTGTGGGCAGAGTGACATCAACGTGCGAAGGAGCACTTTGTTCAGTCTTTTTGAGAACGGGAACTAAATGTGTTGGTTTATTTAAGTTTTTTTGCGCCCTGCACACTCTTGACGTCAAACCACCGCAAGCTGGGAGCCGCAGCGGTTCGCCGAGAGCCTCAGAGCGCTCTTCGCCGGCCCGAGCGCTGAAACGGGCGACTGCGGTCCCCTCTGCGGCGGTTTCCTTGAGCACGTCTGCTTCCTGTCCTCAACGTGAGGGGAAAAGCAGGTGACCGTGTCTCCTCCTGTGCACACGAGCCTGCGGTAAACGGAGCTCTCCATGTTTCTCTTTGGCAGAACAGCGGTCCCTCGAGTTTCGAGCACCGGCAGGCTTGCTGGGGAGCGGTTGAGCTTGACGTTCCTGGTTCTGTTCTCTTAGAATGTCATACCCCTGCAAACAGCCCGGCGAAAACCGAAAGTCGCGTTTTCTAGCGGTTTCTTTCACGCCGTCATTAAGTGCAGGTTTCAGGCGAATCCCCCCGTTCGCAGTGTTTATGCACTCTCATCTCTGTGGTGTGGCTTGCAGCAGATGCTCTTCTGGCAATCCAGCCAATTAGTCGTGACGTGAAACCAAAAGCAGTGGTTGAATGAGTTTTCACATTCAAGGACGCAGCCACACCAAACAGTCTGGTGAGGAGAGGAGAGGAGGGGAGGGAGAGAGGGGGGGGGGGGGGACACAACAAAGGAAACTATTTAATCATGTCTTTCACTGGCTCCTCTTCTCGTGGAGGCTTGGGGTGACAACAACTTAAATCTTTAACCAGAGCGGATGTGAATCGCCTCTACCAGCCAGCCACCGCGCGGCGGGTATGGTGCTTAGTCATACTCCTCATACTCCGCATTTCTCAGCCTCGACTCGGGCGCGGGATTAGCGTAGCGCGCGGTTGTGATTGTAGCGCTAATCCGGTCTGTCAGCGCGGCGTATTCACAGGCCTTCTCTCCCAAATTTAGCTTCTGCTTTGTGTACGGAAGGGGAGTGCAGCGACGGTGCAACCGGAGACGCCGCGCTGAGAAATCGATGAGAGGCCACAGGTTCCTGGCGCGTCCGGCCCGTCGCATGCGCTGCGCTAACCGCGCTCGGTTGTACTTGCGCTGTACTCGCCGGTGAAGGCCCAAAAAAAAAAAAGCTTTGTGCGCCAGCAAACTGCTTCGTCTTTCGGCGCGGTAAACGCACCCGTTAAGTGGCGGTGGGCGTCCTAACGCGGGTGAGCGTGTTAATGTTTGACGCACGTGGAAGCTGGAGATGGCGGGAGGGCCGGGGTGGGTAGGACCCGGGGAGCGGGGTTTCGTGCCGACCGCTTGCGCTCGTTTGGAAAGCACACTGTCTCCTGAGAGTTCCCTCCGTGGGTAATGTAGCGTGGAGTGCAGTTTCCACATGGCTAATGGTGGCTTTTTCGTGGAGGTGCTGCTTCTCCCCTTGAAAATGTTCAGACTGTGGCAGTGTTGCCAGTGAAAAGGAAAGCTCCACCAAAAAACTAAATAATGATAATAATGGACAGGAAGACAACAATAATAACCACTTAATAATGCATGGGGAATGTTCATAATTAAGTATGATTCCTGTTTTAAGGGCAGGAGAAATGTATTTGTAATGATCTTTTTAATGTACCCAAAAGGTGAGCTTACTGCCTGTGAATGAGACAGGACTGTGACTAAAGATACAATAGGGCCAGGGGATAGTTATCACAGTTTTTTAGCGTGGTAAAACTCTTCAGCACCATGTGGCGTATCTGCTTTCCTTCCCTGATTATTCTTTAATCATAGCTGACGTGGTCGCGTCCCTCCACGTTTCAGAGCCGCATGATAAAGGGTGGTGATGATTGCTATTTGCTCCAAAAAAATATTGATTGTGATTACGGTTTATTGCCCAGCCCCGAAGATGTCATTTAGCCACCCCCCTCTCGCTTTGGTTTGGATGTTTATTTTTATCTTGGAAAATATTGATTTTGCATTTGCAAGGGGCGCCGAAATATTGCATTCAGCCTGGTGCCAGATGACTTGCAAAACAAAAATCATTGCAATTTCTTAAATGTACGTTTGGCTAGACGTCATCTAGCTAGTACTGGGTTATCATTACCTTGACTTTAGTGAGTAATATCCAGCTGTATGAATGGACCATTAGTTCAGTGTAATGCGTATCACCTGATCTGTATAAACGCACCTGCTGTGCAAATAAAGCAGAAATGCCCATATTTAATGTACTGTGCAGTGAACCCATCCTTCCAGATCGTGTTTTAATTGACCGCGGTGACAGGCGGGTTAATGGGATCGACGGCGTCCGCGGCTCCGGCTCCGCCCGGCCCCGGGAGGGTGCGGCGCGGCGCGGCGTGGATATCGCCCCGGCGACAGGCCGCGGGCGGGGTGGCGTCTGCGGAGGCGGCTCGCGGCGCGTTGGCGGCGGCGGCGCTGGCCGGGGGGAATCCTGCTTAGTCAGGGAGCGCCAGGTCCGGGGCTAATCCTTTCAGCAGCACTCACGGGTCACATTGCGCTCCACTTTCTCTCTCTCTCTTTTTTTTTTTTTTTTTAAACATTTTTTTTGAAAACCTCTCCTCCTCCTCCTCCTCCCTCTTGCTCCCGTACGTGAGGCGGCGCGGTGGGGCGTGCTCGGGTTGGGGGGGTTGTAGGGGGGGGGGGGGGGGGTGTCGGGGGGGTTTCGCCTCTGCATCGGCATGTCAGGCATGCGGGGCCCGTCTAGCATTCCGCGGCGCGTTGCGCAACCCCGACTGGAGCAGGGAAAGGGGGGGGGTGGGGGGCGGTTAGCGGTTAATTACTCCGTCCCCGGTGACCGTCTACCGCTGCCCTCTGTAAACCGACACCATGGATAAGACCCGAATCATTAACCGCGCCCGCCGCGTAAACGGACCCGCCTCCGGCTTTTCGGGGTCCTGACGCCTGTGTGCGCACCCATGCCCGGGCCCAGGCCCACACTTCCCCATTACACGGTTCATCCTCTGCATTGTGCTGGTTCTGGGTCAGTCAGGACTGTAACAGGATATTACAGGGCCGGGTGATAAACCCTAACATACAGTGAGTAACTCTGTATCGCCTGATGAGGTGGTTACTTCGGAACTTCAGAGGCCACATGAAATGGTTCCAGGAAGAAGTAGCTATAACTGGTATCTTGGGTGTTGATCGTGCACCTTCCATGTGATTGTTTTGATGTTTTTTTTTTTTGGTTTCTTCCTCCATCGTATGGAAGCTGCATGGCCATGCTTCAAATTGGCTGTCATCAAAATGCATAGGAGTGAAAGTTTAGTTTTTTTTTCCCCCACAAGCATTTAATGTGGTCTTTGAAGTTTGGAGGTGCAGTACAGTATTTTTGAGTTCTCACATTCTACTTTCCTTCCCTTTTACTGCACTACATTAAAAAAAATCATTGTACTGAAATATGAAGCTAAGAGAGACCGATGGTGTAAGAAGTCATTAACGGTTCATTTTACCAGACAAGGAGGGGACGTATTTGTCTGAAAATGGCTGCCCCTGTAATGAGAGTGGAGTCTAAGCCTCCGGTGCAAAGCAAGGGCCAGTCAGAGCATTTATTATGCTTTAATTAGGCTCTGCAGAGGACTTATCCATCTGAAAGTATGCAGGTTTGACCCTCTCTGCTCGTCTGAAATGGCCACGCTCAGTAATTTGCTGCGGCAAATTGCAGACCTAATTATTTTCCGATAACAATCAAGCATAACAGAAACAACAATGCGATCCTGGGAGCGGAACACCTGTGTTCATCAAACGACTTTTTACGTGAAAAAGAATGAACAGAGCTTTGCCATTTGAGGTAGGCCTAGTTGCAGTCAAACCTTAAAGAATGTGAAACAAACAAAGTACACATTTTTCAGTCTTTATTTTGCAGTGACAGGGTGGAAATTCTCCGAATATTAGATATTGCTGGTGTATGACTTTGAAATGTATGAAGGCAAGCCTTTTTTGCTAATGCATTAACATTGGGGGGGAGACAAAGTCAAAGGAAAATCGCACTTTGTCCTTCACTTTCATTCATTCGTTTCAAGTGGTAGCCTACATAATACAGTTACAGTTTAGCTCAGTGACTTGTTTTGGTAGTCACTGAGCGAAACGGAAGAATTGAGTAAGAATCCCAAAAATATACTGTAAGCTGAAGTTTGTGGAAACACAAGGTTGTGTTCAGCACAAAATAGTTATTGCTTTATATAATGACATAGCCATGGGACACGGCAGGATGATGGCGTATAGGTATCTAGACCACTTGAGTTGCTGGGACCGAGTGGTCGGGGGTAAAGAAACCCAGGCAGACCTCGATTACTCGGGGGTTGTCAGTGTAAGGCTTTATAGATTAGATTGGCGATTTGCTTTCCTTATTTTATTGCTCTCGTAAATCGATTTCCTCTTCTGTTCGGAGAGAAGTGCTTTTAAAGACGCTTTGGAGACGGTCTTTAATTTGGCATGTGGGACGCATGTTGTTAGACGAGGTTGCTTTAATCTGGGGGCACGGTCCGGGTTTTGCTTTCGTGAGGCGACGAGCGGCCCCGGTATCGGCGCAGGCCGGACGCGCTGTGCGACACCGCCGGGCGAACGTTCGAAGCTGCGGAATCCGTTTACGGACGCGGCGCGCCGCAGCTGGATCAGAGGCAGGAAGGACGGCGGGGAACGAAAAGAGGAAATCCCTGAAATGACACACCGCCATGTGGGCCAGCCTGCGCTTTCTCAGACCGTTACCGCCAAAAATAAAGTCTTCAGACCGCTAGCACATGGGGGGAGGGGGGAGGGGGTCACACGCTGGGTTTAAGATGCTTTCGGAAAATAAACCGCCGAACAGAATCAAGAAAAACTGTCTTGTGTACTTTATTCACTCTGCGTTCATTCTGTACTGGAAGAGTTATTTCAGAAGCAGGAAGCGTTGATTTTCAGTGTTATGGGCCAAGGGTCAAGATTCTTAGAAAGAGTAATCATTTTTATTAGCTAATCTGAGATCTGAAAAAACTCTTCCCATCATGCATTGCAGCATTGCGTCATTTGGATGTCGGGACACAACGTCAATTTGTGTGCTTATACAATTGAGAAGTTAGCCTACTCGATGTTAGCAGAGCTATTTTTAGGGTACATCACGCATAGTAAAAGCTGTTGTTTGCATGGGTATGAGAAGAGTACAGTAGCACTCTCAGTAGTGTGTGTCAGGCTCCGATAATCCTTTGTCCTGCTTGGTGAGGGAAAGGCTCTGGGAGACTCCTTGCATTTTATTTGCTGTGTAGATTAATGTCACTGCAGTGTGCTGCTCAATGGTACACATGGGTACAGTCGACCCAACCCTCAGCTGGAGGGGAAAGAAAGCATTCCGCTAACGCTAACTGGCTTTTTTTGAGCATTGTTTTGTCTGGGCGGCAAAACAAAATCGAAACTGCAGACTAAATAACCAAACGTCTCAAGCCAACAGAATAACAATAACAAAATGTAATGAGCACCAGATTGTTGGAATTTTTTATTTAAATTTTTATTTGTGTTCCAATCAGGGACTGATATAATAAAATCTTTTCTTAATGAACTACATATATTTTTTGCGATAAAATGTAGTACAGTGGATGATAAAACTATCCACTGCTGTCCCTATTCAACCCTGACCGACCCCCCCCCCACCCCCGATATCTGATATATGAAGTAATATTAACACAGGGCTGGGGCTAGATGCTGCTGCTGCTGCTGCTGCTGCTGCTGCTGCTGCTGGTAGCTGCTGGGGGTTGGTGTGATGGCTTTGATCACGCCGAGCCTTATTTCGCTGAAGTCTGGAAATCGACCCTTTAATGAGCGCAAATGTTTGTGGAAGCGTTCATTAAGAGAAAAAAAGGGAAGCGAGAAGCCGCCTTTTCAGAGAGCTCGCGCACTGAAGGGCCCATAAATAAACCGGTTATGCTGCTTCCAGGGTGTGGAGGATTAATCAGAACTGCTTCTGCACGGAAAAGCGAAACCCCACAAGGCTCCTGAAACCTTGACTGGCGTTCCCGTATTCGGTCGAAGGGACTTTTGGAGCTGGTCCAGTCTACTGCAGGTAAAAGTGCTCTTGGTGGGGTGGAAATTGGCACGCCACGCAATTGAAATGGGACCCAGCACGGTGTATCGCGTAGCAGGGTCATAGGCAGGCCTGGGTCAAGTACGTATTTGAAATTCTTCAATTCTTTAGGTGCTGGTGAAATTTGAAAATGCTCCTGCAGATCAATGAATTTTCATCAGAATTTTGTTGTTAGCCCAAAGCAGAAGGAAAATATTTTTCTGAATATTGCTGAAAATGGATTAGAACAGTTTCTGTTAGTACAATTGTACAACTTTGCAGGAATTTAATTGTTTAAAAAATGTAATTGTTTAAAGAAAAGGTTATTATTATTTCAAATAATTATTTGACCCAGGTCTGGCTACAAAGTTGGTTAGAAACGGTGTGGAAAATGGCCTGGGCAATAATGGAATTTTGAGCATGAGTCTTCTGATTTAGTGTAAATTGTTCATCGGTGTTGAATTCTTGTCATAGCGTGCGGTCAGTCTCGTCTGTGTATTCGGGGAAGTGGAAATGTCTGAGACTTCCTCCTCATCACCAGGATATGGGGCAGACTCATCCAGCTGGAAAACAGTCACCGCCCACAGAGATGCGATCGGCTCGTCGGCCTCCTTGATTGTGACTGGCGGTGTTTGTCGTTGCCGCGCTGCTGTGCTGTGTTGCATTGCAGCGCGGTCCACGCTCTACGGACCGAGCGGATATTTGCCGTGACTGTTTATTTTGCGAAACCTCCCCAAGCCACTGCAGGTCACGAGGCTTTAACGGCCAGCGGTGGAACTGTCAAATTTCTGCGTGCCGTTTTGCCGCAGGGGGGGTGTAATTTGTAGCGCGCCCCCCCCCCCCCCCCGGAGGCTTCGACCACAGCAGTTCCCCTTACAGCTTACAGTGTCTGTGGATTGCAAAACCGCGACCATAAAGGGCCGCTTGTTCTCTCTCATTTTTACACAGGGAAGTCTGCGACGCTCCGCAGCGTCTGCGCCGCATCGGTTCCTCGTGATTGATCCACGGCCGTCGCTCCCCACAGGATGCGGTCCGAAGCAAAACCACCTGACTAACCCGCCGTGTCGCCGCGGCGTCCGCCCGCCGTTTAACGAGAGGGCCCGCTGGGGAGCGCGGCGTCCCTGCAGCGCCGTTTTTGGCCGACGGGTTCGGAGTCGGCCTGCGTGACTCACCGCTCTGCGGTTGGGTGTTCCGTCCCACACCGAACCGCCGAGCTGCGCTCCTGGTGGGGGGGGGCGGGGGGGGGGGCGGGGGGGGTTGCCGCTGCAGATTCTCCAGAAGTAAACGCGCTAATTTGGCTGCCGCCCGGCCCCAGGAAGTGAGGAAGCGCCGTGGCGCCGCCGAAGCGGAAAACGCGGCTCTCTCTCTGTCGCCGAGCGCCACCCAGCTGACTGCGCGCACGCCGCCGCGGAGAAAAGCTGCTGTGTCACCGCGCGCCTAATTAAGCGCTGCGTTTCGCTTTCGTTTGTTCAGCGCCATTAACCGCCCCCCCCCAGCATGTTCAGGGCTCCATGGTGCTCCCTCTTTCTAATACAAGCTTCTCTGTTCCATAAAATACCCCCTTCAGTTTACATTTGTTCAGCTGCATAATGTTCTCTTCTTTTAATGCAAGTTTCTCAGTTCCCCGTTTCTCTGTTTACTTTACATTTTTTGCTTTTAGTGTACTTCCAATTTTAATTTTAATTTCTCAGTTCCCTAATGTTCCATTTTAAGCAGTTCAATGGTTTTTGAGCTCTGTAAAGGACTCCCTGTTCGTTTGCATGCATTGGAATGTGCTACCAGGCTACAAGGCATACAGTCAGTCTGTCCTGGGTTTCCTGCTGGTGTAATTCACCCCTGACAGCAGGAGGAGATGCCTGGGCACATCTAGCCAATTAAAGGTAACGGGACTCCACCAGGTAAAATCCACAGGTTTGCCATGCCAGTAGGTTCTGAATGGCTGTAGCATTTCCCCGGTGTTATATAGCCTACTTGACAACCTATCAGCAGAGCCTTTAACACTTTAAGGTGTAAGGGCACAAATATGTGATTGGAACAGAATGTTCTTAACTGAATATTCTAATGCTGCTGTAACAACATCTACTGGTAATCGAAAACAATAGAGTACTGACTTCAAAGAGCCAGTCAAAGAACAGGAGGGTAGGTGGCTCATCTGCATGAAGTAAACATTGCAACAGTGAAGGAAAGCAGATGTTGTGTAAAAAAAAAAAAACCTTCGCAGGACTTGACATATACAGTTGGTTAGCTTCTCATTTTAATTATCACTATTTTTAACTACACATTCTAACTTTGAACTGTGATTGTGTATGTGTGTAAATGTGTATTTCAGGGGGAAAGAATCTTTTCCCTTCCCAATAAAACATTGAATTTTGAATCTTGAAATCGATTACAGCTAAATATGGAAAGCACCAAGACCGGTTTGTTTTGCACTGACAAAGTTTAATTTGAGATTGTTTGTTTTACTGGCCCTGGATTTAGAAGATGAGAGGAAGAAGGCTGCTGCACTGTCTTCCGGAATGTTCCTTGGGATCTCCTCAATCTGGCTGAGACCAAATTCAGAATGGCACGTTTGCTCTGGAGCATCTTGTAGGGAAAAAATGTCTTTGGTTTAGAAGATTTGGCAGTGGTAGCTGGTTGCCTGTAGTCGGCTAGATATAGGCTAGATGCTTTAATGTTCCTGCTGTGGGGATGTTCTGCGTCAGTCGGTCGTAGGATTGGTAATTCTACCACTTCATTAACATTCATTACAAACTCTAAACCATTCAAGTGCTCCTCACCAGCAAGGGCCTGTATTCAGTTGTAGGTCAATGAAATGAGTGATTAGGTCATTGTCCAGCACAGCAGTGTGGGTGGATGCTAAGAGTCCACTCCATCCTGGCCATATGGTCATATTAAGACTTTTATTATTCTTAATTTAAACTGGTTGCTGGTTCTGACTGCAGAATGCTTGCATTAACAATTTTGTCTAGTGATTTGCAGACGACTGCACTTTCCCCAAGTTTTTGTGAGGTTTGGTTTCCGAAAGTGCATTCGTTTGTGGTCTCCCCCCGCAAAGTAATTTACCGGCCATGGTGGGGAGGGTAAAGGCGGGAGGTAAAAATTTGCGTTCCGGTCAGTTTACATAATGAGCCTAAGCAAGAGCCTCTCATTAGACGGCGTTGATCTCCTCATGTTGTCCGTGGGTTGTTGAGAGTCAGGCGGACATGGTGGGAATTCCCATGAGCCTGTCACTCAGACGTCGTTCCCTTGTAGGTGATTGGCAGGACTGACTGGCCCAGAGCCCTCCACCGGGAAGGGTCGGATCTTTGCCAAATCCCACCTCACCAAACAGGCTAAACGGCGCCATTAGCTACAGGTCATGCACTGAGACACGGTTCAATGAAATTGGGCCCGACAGAACCTTTTTATGAAGTTTCCTTTTCCCCGTCATTATTGTATTTTTTTATATTTTTGAATGAACTGTTTTCCTTTACTTAAGTAGCTGAAACAGTGCCTTTAAAAATAATGGCCCAAATGGTGCAGAAGTTTCTTTTCAACACATTAAAATAGCGAGTTAGCCTCTCTCATCTAATCCCTATAAATCAGGTGGTTCAAATAAAGGCTGATCTCTTATTTCTGGGGTAGCCGGTGACAGCTGACCGTCGCTCCACGCCAGACTGTTTGGCCTCCGGTCAAAACGGCTTAGTCAAAACACACGGGCGGGATTGTTTGCAAAGCCGGCTAGCCCCCAGGACGAGCCGCGAACAAACGGCGCTTTGCAAAGCCGCCCCTTTGTGTGCGAGGCCGCCGCGTTTGCGGGAGCGCAGCGACGCGCGGCTGTGTGTTTGCCCCGCGGTTCACCCGTCCGGATTAGACGCGCTAATAAAAACAGCGGGACGGACTCCATTTTCAGACCCTCCAGAGCACACATCCTGTTTCACAGTCAAAATCGTTAGGGCGCGCCCCTCCGCCCGCCACCAGGTTTCTCAGGAAGTCCCGAATCTTTCATTTGAAACTGCTCCTTCACTTAGGCCTAACGCTTAAAATGAGGGTGGCTTTCCTAAGGGTTTTGATGGAGAGCCAGTTCCAGGCTCCAATTCAGGAATCTTATCGTTAGTACACGCTGACAGATAGAGAATCATAAAATGTGCCCCTGAGTAAAAATGTGATTATTTTCAGTTTAATAGCTGTCACAATTTTCAGAAAGTGGCTTAAATGTCTAATTAGTCTGTAGTCAATTATGGCAACTTCTTCACTGTGGGAAGCGTTTCATGAAGATGGAGAAAACGTTCTGAACACTTTCATGTGTTTTATATTTGATGCAGTAGTTTTCTCTTTGCAGAAGGAAAAATTGTTTCCGAATGTTGCATTAGTTATCCCTCAAGGTAGCATTAGCTCTGTGGTCGGATAAGCTTAAAATAGCGGGGTTTCCCACAGGAAAATAGTTAGTTTTGGTGGAAAGCCCAGTCGGGGTGAGGGGTTCACCTATACACGCCAAACATATATGTGACAAACATGCAATGTTATGCTTTTATAATGTTTATAGAGAAAGCACTTCATTTGAATGAAAAGCTGCTAGTTGTACCTTATTTTATCTGGCTAATCCTGCTATTTCATTCCGCTTCTGTTACAGGTGTTGTAATAAAATGATATATGACAAATCTGTATTATGTGTGAGTTGGCATATAATGGCAAAAATAGTTGTTTTTGTCCAAATGCAAGTGAAGTTGACCTCAGTTGTTTAGCTGGTTGATTTGTATATTGTGTAGACATTTTGTTCTTGTAGACTTTATTACAATGAATGATACTGCAAGAGTGACGTCTACAGCATTGAGGTTCTTGCTCAGTTGGATTCTTACTTAATTACAGTTGTTAATTTGACGCCTGGGTGGCCCCTGCATTGCTTTAGAATGATGTAATGTGTGGATCCTGGGGATGCCACAAAGTGCACAAATGTAAAAGGTTCAAGATAGATTTTATGGCGACTTCGACAGCGTTTTTCCAGTCTCTGTAGAAAGTGACGCGGGCATTGGCAATCCTGCAATGAATATCCCAATTTCCGATTTTGTCGGTTTTAGCGCGACCGTGCCGTTTCCATTTCAGCTGCGATTAATCCCCATGTTTTATCTGCTTTGGGTATCCACAGCCAGAGGCGCTTATATGTGTCAAATCTCATGTGTACATCCCCGTTTGCACATCTACAATACCTTTTTATTTCATATTAACTATGCGACAGATACACACATACCGGAGTTTTTTTTTTTTTCAAGTTTCTGCCGCGAGTTGTTTGGGAACGAGGGATTTTTTACTTTGTATAACCTACTTTTTGGGAAACATGGGAGCCAATTAAATGGGTTCCATTATTAATGTAGTGCAGTAGGCACACGAATACACTTTCATTTACTATTTAAATGTATAATTTAAATGCCATATTTACTATTTACATATTTTTTTGCTGAATTTTATGAGCTACTCTATTTTGATTTTGGAAACTTCCGTATCGTTCATTATAATTCTGCCGTATGCCTCAGGTTTTTGTGGATGAACAATCTGAATAGCGGGTGTCGGTGTCCGATTCAATGCGCTCGACCAACATCCCCCGCTATATAAGTGAATACGACGGTTTTTCAAACATTCCAGCTTTATTTGCCCATCGGTAGTGACTGGAACAAGGCTTTTAAAATAAGCGCTGTGCTAGCTTTCGCTGCCCGCGCGTTCGCGATTTAAGATCCGAACGACGTTCTCGGGCCGCCATTACAAGAATCCAATTTTGCAGATGTTTTACGACTCTGTGGGCCTGTGATGTTTTATGCGCAACTCTTCATGGGCTTGCGAGCAAGGGAATAACATCGCTGTTTCACACGTACAGGATCAGTATCGCGGTAAAGAATGTCGTTGGTGAGAGATGGCTTCTTCCAGGCAGGCGCGGGTTGCTGATAACCCAGTTTGGGCTGAGTAACAGCCGAATTTTGTTGCTGTCTAAGTTTATTTAAGCAGTCAATAACTCGATATGGTGTGGGTCTGCGCTGCAGTGCCCACCATTTAAACATTCTCCGTGGTTCGTTTTCTAACACTTAAGGAAGGCCCTTTTCCTCCCCCAAGAAGCCTTGAAACAAACTCATATGAAATTGAATTATGAGAATTTAATCATTTATAGGCATATGTGTTGAAACACGTCGCTTATTTTTTATTTATCATTCACAGCTATCCTGCTTAAGCCGTCGCTGTCATGCAATAAATTACCTGCAAACTAGTCGCTTTTCGGCGAAATTCGCCGTTTTGAATCCAAAATAGGTCATTTGTGTGATTGGTGTAGCCTACATCCGATGAGTTTTTGAAATGGGGGGGGGGGGGGGGGGGGGCGTGTGGTTTACCTAGCAAGTTTTCACCGCAGGTTTTCGCCACAATCCGTTGGTAATGAGCCAATAACTGTTACACCACCGCCGTTTGTGGTGTTCACTCGATGTGTGACCCTGTCATAAAATTTCCCCCGACCGTGAAGACTGCCTTACTTGTTTACATTTTGGACCGATGTGGCTCGTGGGTAAATCTATCGCTGTTTCCGTCGCAGAACTTTCGACACAAGCAATGTTGGAAGCGCTATCTTAAAATTTCTTCTTACGGTGAAGAGTGCCTGACCCACAACCGTAGTAATGTGTTAACACTAAATTTGACGACAACGCTAGCTAACCTTTCGAAAGTCACGTTAAACAAGTAGAAATTAACGCCATCAGCAGTGATTAACAAATCTACCAAGTATTTTAATAATGGATTTGCAGTCGTGGACTTCGAATTATATGTATTTTCTTGTAGACCATTAAGAGCAATGGAGAAGAGTCAAAGTCCTAATTGTCAAATTGTCTGTACCCATCGCTTACAGCAAAGTGCTAGTTATTTTTGGCTGGACCGCAAGAGCGGGGCAGTCCTCAAAACCACGTAGACCTACTAGGTTTTGACCTGGTCTTGCTTTTAAAGTGAAAGAAAACCACTGGGTGCCCTAGTGACGGGTGCTGAGCTGACTCATCTCTGTTGAGCGTGTCTTTTCTCATACCGGAACTGTTGTGGTGTAGCGAGTAGGGCTGATATTTTGGGGAATCAGCGCAAATCTCCAGCTCAATGTGAATGTTGTATTGACGAACTTGTATAATGCCCAGCTGTGTTGGACTGGTGAGTGCTTTCTCAGAAAAGGCAAGGGAACGTACAGCACAGCCATCGTTCCTCTGCCACGGTCCTTAGCAAGTCATCCGTCACTTCGCCCAGCGTAGGGGCGCGCCTCACTCAGTCATGGTGTTCCCAAATAGCTCGCCGCTGATGGATTCTCTCTGATCTCTGTGCATTAGCCTGCGGGAGCAGGGTTCCTGAGCTATAACCTACAAAAGGCCCCCAAGAGACCGAGTTCCCCGCTCAGCGCAGTATCTTGGGTAATAAGGTTTCCTGCATTGTAATTAAGTGAATGTGTAACCGTTCTGGACTCGGAAAGGAATTAATCTTGCGAACAGCGTTGAGAATGTGACTATAGCCACTGACTGCCAAATATTCTGTGATTATCTAGGATCTGGATTTTCACAGGGGGTCCTTGAAGGTGCTGTTTGGCATCCTGTCCAGATATAATATGCAACGACTATAAATTTAATATAGTAATATAATATAATGATATAAAAATATAAAACTCTTAAGATTTAAAATGACATTTTTTCCTTTATGTTCGGGGTCCTTGGATCACAAAACCCCTGACCTAGATCATTCCAGAATTTTGAGTGTGCACTGAGGTACCAGCACCTTATTCTGTTCAGAGCATTCCAGATAAGACCTCATTCTGAACACAGTGATTGCCAGTTAGAGGGCTGCGGCATAATGCTAATATTCCCAGCGAAAGTAGGACATTAGCCATGTTTACCTATGGAAATTGCTGGTTTGGTTGGGATTCGTTGCATTTGGGTTTAGTTTTTTAGTGCATTCCTGGCTGTGTTGCAAGTAGCTTGCAAGCAAAGTCGATTAATAATTTACTTTTGGAATGATGGGAGCAAAGAGAACAGGAGCTGCACTGCAGAATATCCGTGTTTGATGTGTAAGTCTTGCCGTGTACATCTCACTGTCGCTACAGGCTATATATTCAGGAACTTTTTTCCCGTCGATCCAAATGTACAGTGAAAGTAATGTCTTGCAAGTGTTTTGATTGATGTTTGATCTAAATTTGGATTGGCGACTGGCCTGCTATTTTTTCTGAACTTTGGGGAGTGCGCATACTCAATATTGTAGTTTATTCTGAAGACTCTGAATCTGCTTATCATCCTAAATCTCGGTTTTGTTTGGAGAGTCAAACTGTGTGTACGATAACCATTAACTTATCTGTAGCGCTCCTTTGGAATTAGCTGAGATTCTCGGATGTTGGGAATTTCACTGGCATGGAAGCGTCTTCGGTGATCACAGGTGTGACTGGACCCTCTTACCCAGCAGCCACATGACCCCCTGTCCCCTGTGTGTACCCAGCCTGCCTCCGGAGGGAGGTGGCACCTGGGAGTGGTGGTTATGTGCGGGGTTATGGGGTTGGGTTTGGGTGTGGTGGTATACGGGACGCCACCAATGGAACCACCACCACCACCACCACCCCCCCCCCCCCCAACCCCACCCCCCGCTCAGTCTGTGACATCATGGGGTCCCCAGCTGTGGTCCTGGAGAGCTACGGGGTCTGCTAGGGTTTTGTTTTCACCATAAAATCAGCAACCAATTTAGACCCAAGAAATCAGGTGAGGCACGTTGACTGTGTACTCCATGAAGTTCTGAATAATAAAAACCTGCAGACTCCTTAGCGACTCGAAGACCAGGCTTTGGGGACCTTCAAGGATGGTGCTTCTCTGTAACTTTAACTTAAAAAGGAGTGTGTTCTGAGTGCCTTGAGATTTTTTTTGAACATTGTTGGGAGTTTGCCCGCTGGAATGTTTCTGCTTTTCTGTCAAGAAGTAATTCAAAATGGCGCTGATGACCCTTTCTCTCTTCTTCTTTTCAGTATTATGTGCCAAGAACCTGGCGAAAAAGGACTTCTTTCGTAAGTGTGCCTCCGGACCCTCCCTGTTTTTTTTTTTGGTAGTTTTGTATATTCCTTTGTTTGTCATTTGGCTTTAAGAAGTCCGAACTGTGAGAGCAGCTGTTCTTAGCTCGTGGTTTGCCCGGAGCCTGAGGTCTATACGTTACTGTGTGGCATGTGCTAAAACAGTCGGGTGCCTTTCTGTGCTGTTCAGACTGTCATTAAGAATCAGAAATTTGTTTGTCGAACTGTACTACAGCTCCACCTTCGGAAAAGCTGCACGTCTCCATTTTTCTTTCTGACGTTTTGCCGCTGGCATGTCACATGATGCGACTGAAAAACCGGTCGACATAAAAAATTTAAGACTAAAGCGCGGGCAATATTCACTCCCCCAGGCCCACTGCTATAATTACGCAGTATTTTATATTTTCACTCTTAGCGCTGAAGTGTGCTTTGAGTTGCATAATTATCGACTTGTTTATTTGACAGCGCTCTTTCCGAGAGCAAAACTGAGATGGTGTTATAAATGGAGCTTATATCACCTAACAGAAATACAGAAATACAGTGGCTAGTAAATGGTGGTGAATGGCAAGGGGGGAACAGGGCAGAGTTGAAACAAACAGCTGTGAACACGTAGCGCCTGACAGTTACACTTAAGAGCCCTTTACCTCCACGGAGCTGATGGTTCCCATCCAAGGTGGGGCTATGATTCTGTCACGCTGACCCTGCCCACAGGGCATAGCTAAATGTGGTTGGCCCCGCCCACTGGTGTGGGGCACTTTCTGCCACAGCCAGCTGTGCCTCTCAGATCGACATCACAGATAAGCCAGTAAACACCACAGGTTCTGTGGATCCACCTGATACTCCACTCCATATTCTTAAAACTGTAAGCTCCGTCTCCTTACTGTTGAAGCTGAAGGATTCCAATTTGGAACCGCTTCTGAAAATTCAGTAAGAGGCATGACCAAGTGGAATACCAGGGCAATGAGTGTACTGTATTGTAATATAGCACCAGAAATTCCTTTACCAACTGAAGGCTGTAGTTAAGCAGCAGACAGGACAGGAGTATTTAGTGATCCTGTGGAATCTATGGCAGCACTATTCTGCTCCTTAGAAAACTCCACAGACTGAGCTTTGTAAAGCCCTAAACTTTATCCTCTGCTGTGAAGCCTCCACTTGTTTGTAAGAGTGAATCAGTAACATGGTTGCCAGGTTTGAGTGTCTGAGCATGGTCCAGCTCGGGCACATTGTGATGTTGCCATTGCTGAGCTCTGCATCTTTATCCCATGTGTCGTTCTTCTTTTTGTCTCTTTTTTTGCGACCTGATTCAGGCTCATGTGTTTCTGTCGCAGGGTTGCCCGACCCTTTCGCTAAAGTAGTAGTAGATGGATCGGGCCAGTGCCACTCCACCGACACGGTCAAGAGCACCTTGGACCCCAAGTGGAACCAGCATTACGACCTGTGAGTGACCCTTACCACCCCCCCACCCCCCACCATACGGCTGCCGCGTGAAATTCCCGGGACTTACTTTTATAGTATTACATTATTCCCAGGACAATATTTACTGCAATTTCACAGACCATTGCCCCCCTCCTCCTACAGGGCTCAGGACAACGTACTTGGTTGCCTCTGCCCCCCCCCCCCCCCCCACACACACACACACACACATGCACACAGAAAAATGAATGCAGGATATGAACTATTAGCGGTAAATATTTCAAAGAAGCAATACAGGCCACAGGCCTTGCACTTTTTGGCCTGTCCGTCATGTGTCCGTCAACAGAGATGACTGTGCTGTGAGAGGGTGTGTTTTTCTTGCATAATTAACTGCTGGCTTGCGTCTGTGTTTCAGATATATTGGGAAAACCGACTCCATAACCATCAGCATATGGAACCACAAGAAGATTCACAAAAAGCAGGGAGCGGGTTTCCTCGGCTGCATCCGGCTCCTGTCCAACGCCATCAGCAGGCTGAAGGACACTGGCTGTGTGTAGCATAGCGTAGCGCCTCGCGTCCTTACCATACCATATCGTACTATACTTTACCATACTTACCAAACCATATCATACCATACCATACCATACCGTACTTTCCAGACCATATCATACAATACTTACCATACCATACTATACCATACCATACCGTACTGTACCATACAATACAATACCATACCAGAACACTCCATACTTAGCCAAGTGCCTTCTCCAGAAAGTAACATAGAACAGCATCTTGGCTCGGCCAAACACCGCCTTATCTTAAAGGGGCAGTTCACTTAAAATTGAAATTAAAGTACGTTTCAATGACATAAATTACACCCATTAGTATCTCAACCATGGATTTTGAAGCTGGTTCGTGCTTTAATAAAGTAAGCTGCTAACAAATGGCTGTATTGAAACTACAACAAACGGTCACATTCCATCCACGTCACGTCACCGCCACTCGAGTTTCATACTTGTTCGCCTGCACAAGACTTTGCTGGGATATACACAGTTGGTGTACTTCATTAGCTCTCAATGAAACTGTTCGCAAATGAAGCTCGGTGGATGTTCATGAGTTACCGCGGCATTATATTTGGAAAGAGATGTTATTGTTGAGTTTTTCTAGTTTAATTCACAAATTATATATAGAGGTCCGTTGCATCAAGGTGAACTGCATCTGGGAAGCTTGTCAAATCTAGAAAACTCATATATCAGTGAAACTGTCTGGATGGATAGTTGGTACTCTGGGTAAATGGAAACATACTGTAATTTCATTTTTGGGTGAACTGACCCTTTAACCTTAACCAAGCACAGCCACGTTTTCAGCCTGACATTCCCAAGCGCTGTCTTTTACGCAGTGTTATCTTATCATTGTGAATCACAGCCTTATATTACCTTAATCAAATGCAGCCACATTTTAAACCCTGTTTAATAAACCCACAGTAAACTAGCCTTTTTTGGTGCAGAGATTAGAATTGATGTTTATCACGTTTTTTGTGATTTTGAATTACGGAGAATGTCACATACTGAACATCTTCTGCTTTTCAACATTTCTGACAACGTCTTTCTTCCGGCCCATCTTTTAGACCAGCGATTGGATCTATGCAAGCTGAACCCCACTGACAGCGATACAGTACGTGGCCAAATAGTAGGTAAGGATCGAAGAGCGCCCTCTGCTGGAGATGGAGACTTTTTGCTGTCATGCATTCTGCCCATAACCGCTTTGTGTTCTCGCCTCCCCCCTGGTTTTAAGCACCGCTTTTCCGTTCTTCTTCTGTGAATTTCAGTGAGTTTGCAGACGCGGGATCGGATAGGGAGCGGAGGTCCTGTGGTGGACTGCAGAGGACTCTTAGAAAGTGAAGGGTGAGTGAGATGCGACCCTGCAGGAGAAATGCAGAGGCGGGTAAAGGGCCTCGGTCCTGGAGAGCCAGCCAAAGACAACACCGCCCCCTGCTGGCCAGAAATGCTAAGAACGGCAATGTCTTAGAAAATATGACATGAAAATAAGATTGATGGAAATTACTGCCCATAGAAAATGAGGGTCATTTCGTTGGGCAATTGGTGCCATTTGTACTGTTCATTGAAATTGAAGGATTTTGATACGACATAATTTCAATCTAAAGTTCTAAGGTATATGCACTGTAACAAGTGCCTGAAAAAGTATGTGGTATTCTTTGTTTAAAGAACAGCTGTTTAGTGTTTTGTGTCCAGTAACCAGGGAGTTGTACAGGGTTCCCACAGTCCTTTACTTTCGACAATAGCCTTTTAACTGAACCGCTTTCAGGTGTTGAAAGATTTTGGCAAACATCTCCAGAAGCTTTATATAAATTATGCCCTTAGAAACTAATCCTGGATCAGGGTCTGCGTTCTTCCCGAAATAGCTGGTGTTTGGATAGAGAGCTGAAAGAGCTCGTCGCGACACCCCATTCATTATTGGGGATATTGAGACCACTTTATATTGCTTTTTGGATCGTCGGCAACACTGGAAATACAGCCCATTGTAGAGTTTTTATGGGTCCTTGAATTGGGAGGAATGGGGCCTTGAAAAGAATTTACGTCCTTGAATTGGAGGCCAGGGAACTGTGCGTACATGAAGGTATGATTGTGATTTGCTGCAAGGCGAGAGTGGGCGGGCTTAGACGGCGTGGTTGACCGCGATTGGTGCGTTTCAGACCTGTGTATGAAGACTCGGGGCCCGGCCGGCCGCTCAGCTGCTTCATGGAGGAGCCGCTGCCTTACACAGACAGCACGGGGGCGTCGGGCGGGGGCAGCTGCCGCGTCCTGGAGTCGCCCAATCAGGAGCAGAGACTCCAAGCACAACGAATCAGAGGCCAAGAGACCAGAGGTCACACGCACACCCCTCAGAACCGGCCCCACGGGCACCAGTCACCGGAGCTCCCAGAGGGCTACGGTGAGTCCCCCCCTCGCCACGCCCCCCCCCCCCCTCCCTCCGCCACGCCCTGCATGCTGGAGACCAGAGGAATAGAGTGGTCTGTTGCCTCCCGTCAACACTGGCTGTAGCAGTGGAGGTTACTGACCAGGACTGACTTCCCTGAGGAAACAGTCTGGTCTGACCTGGACTAACTTCAGTATGTCACTGTGGGGACATTCTAGTCTGACCTGGAATAGCTTTACTGTGGGGACATTCTAGTCTGACCTGGACTAATTCACTGTGGGGAGAGGCTGGTTTGATCTGGACTAACTTCACTGTGGGGAGAGTCTGGCCTGACCTGGAATAACTTCACTGTGTAGTCTGTCTGGCCCATTGTGCTGAATAGGTGGTAATTTATGCTGCAGAAGTTGTTTTGCTGTGACAGTCAATAATGTTTAAGAGAAGGAGAAACATTTTTCCCCTGCTGTTGGTGCGGCTTTAATTAGTTCACTGGTCACTGGATTTAACGGAAAGTGTTCTACAAGAACAAAAACAAAATATTTAGCTTTAGTTCCCAGTTGAGGGCAGAGTACAGTGTGTTTAGAGTGAGCTCTCAGCTTCTCAGCACTTTCTTTGTCTCTTGCGAAACACTTTCCTTTAATTGAAGTGACTGGTGGGCTCATTATGCTGTGTCAACAACAGGCAAGAAAAAAAATTAAATTACAGCCACTTTAACTCCAACTTGCCGTTAAAGGCGAAGCTCGTTCTTGCTTATTCAGAGGCACACGTGCAACACAAAACTAATGCAACACACAAAATGCTTTGTGAAGGTTTATCTGTGCGATTTAATGTCCTGGGCGGATTTTTTACCTAAGTGGCCTCTCAGACAGCCCAGCTGATTCGCTTCTGATGTTATTGTACTCTCGAACAGAACAAAGGACGACGGTCCAGGGCCAGGTCTACTTCCTGCACACACAGACGGGCGTCAGCACGTGGCACGACCCCAGAATACCACGGTAGGCTAAGGGCACGAGCAGGGCACGAGCAGGGCTCGAGCACAGTCCAGTTCATATCTTTTCTTTGTCTCTCTCTGTTTTTCTGTGGAGGAGGAGTGTCTTTTTTCAGTTTTAGGCGTGTATTATTTGTGGACGATTGCCCAACTCAATAAATAATTTTCTGAACAGTTTTTGAAAGAGAGATGAAAAACACCATTTTAATTACTGTCGAGCTGTACATACGCAAGCGGTCGTATGTGGATTAATGTTTACACTCGAGTATGAACACGTTGGATTTGTTCGAATGTAGGTATTGGTTCAGGTGTTTAGCTCTGAGTAAATACACACGTCATGTGTTGTTGGGGTAGGTGCTCTGTGTGATGGTGGTTCAGTCCGCACTGGCTCTGGTGTCTCACTCTGGTCCCCCTCCTCAGGGGTCTGAACAGCGTGAGTTGTGAGGACCTGGGGCCCCTCCCCCCGGGCTGGGAGATCAGGAGCACAGTCTCAGGAAGGATTTACTTTGTGGACCACAACAACAGGACCACGCAGTTCACCGACCCCCGGCTGCACCACATAATGAGGTGGGGCTCCGCTCGGCCTGCACGCTGCGCCCTGCGCCCTGCACCCTGTACCCTGCACCCTGTGCCCTGCAGGGGGCCGTGTGGCTGGGCTGCGTTTGCGGTCTCAGCGTGTCGTTTCGTGTACATTTCAGCTGCGGTCCTTTATTAGCCTGTAACCGAACACGGAACTGCTATTTTTGAACAATAGTTTTTCAGCTTTTAATGGTGAAGAATTTTGAAGCTGATGAATTAACCCATTTGATTGTGTGTCTTTGCGTTTGCGTGCATGTGTGCATATGTGTGTGCTTGCGTGTGTATGTACATTGTGTGTGTACATTGTATGTGTGTGTGTGTGTGTGTGTACATGTGTGTGCATCGGCCTGTGTGTCTGTGTGTGTGCGTCACAGTCAGCATTCTCAGGTTAAGGAGTCGGGCCAGGCCCTGCCGGTGCAGACGGAGGCGCCGGTGGAGGAGGGCGGCGGGGGCGGGGGCGAGGGCGAGGTGCCCGTGCGCTACGAGCGGGACCTGGTGCAGAAGCTGAAGCTGCTCCGGCACGAGCTGTCCCTGCAGCAGCCCCAGGCCGGCCACTGCCGCATCGAGGTGTCCCGCGACGAGATCTTCGAGGTGCGCCCTCGCCCGAATGGCTGTCTCTACCCCGGCCTTCAGCCAATCGAACGGAACCTGTGCTCTGCACATACCCACGGACGGCCCCTCGTGTCCAAAAACACTGACATAATTTAGAGTGAAAAGGAACTGTTAGTGTTGGATCAGTTAGTGTGGAAGCCTCTGCCTTCAGGATGCTATGGCAGGCTGTCTTTTCAGAGATGATTGATGGATGGATTGATTGATTCAGTTTAATTTAAAGTGAAAATGCAGCTGCACCTCAGAGTCAGATGAGGCCCAGACTTGGGTGGGATGACAGGATAAAAACAAACATGCTGTCATTGTTGTCCCCCAAACCACCAATAGATGTCAGCGTTGAGCTGTAAACCTCTCCGTTTGACCGTGACGGTTGAACGTGTGCATTTTGGGTCTGATTCTAACTTTAGCTGTTCTGCCCTGCAGGAGTCGTACAGACAGATCATGAAGATGAGGCCGAAAGACCTGAAGAAGCGCCTCATGGTGAAGTTTCGTGGAGAGGAGGGGCTAGACTATGGTGGTGTGGCAAGGTTAGACAAATGTTGCATCTCTGGACTCTTCGCACCGACTTGTGTTTTATGGCTGTCATAAATGCTGTTTGAAGTGCGTTATTTATTGCCATTGCTAATTAACATTACATGGCAGTAATTTAGCAGATGCTGGAAACATAACTGTATTCACCTCATTGATATGAGCAGTAGTCCTAGACCTGGATAGTGGCTTTCCCAGACCAGAAACTATAGATCACTTGAACGATAGGTTCAGTATTTTTGAACCCAGACGCTCTTTTCGGATAATCTTGGATGATCACGAGCAGTAGGGACCGAAATATCTGATCGCTTTAAAGTTGAGTTTGACACCTTTTTAATTGCATCCTCGGGTACTGCTCCCCGAGGAATACACGGGAGGCTGATTTTACAGCCCTCAAAGACCATGGTAAACCTATTTTCCGAAAACAGGAAACTCATAGAAGCATATTCATAACAGTCTCCACTTATTTTTTCCAAAATTCAGAAATTATTTTGAACAAGAGCAATGTCCTGTTCTTGTCAGAACTGTGTTTTTTTCTCAAACCAAGCACATACCTCCCATTGAGCTGTAAACTTCCTCACTCAGGTCAGTTCTTATCAGTGTGGGTGTGCTTCACTAAGTGCTGCGGGGATAAAGCCAGAATAACAGTGGTAAGAATGCAGCTTTCTGTGCCCAAAACCATTGATACAGTGCTCTGTTTGAGATAAATATTTCAGTAGAACATTGTAAGACACGTCTGAATATACTGTGAGCTTCCCGTTTTCGAAAAATGCATTTATCATCAGTTTTAAAGGGTGCAAAGTTTGCCTCCATTGTATTCCTAGGAGAACTGAGTCTGAGGACGCAATGAACAGGTATCAAACTCATTTTTTTACGCGATCAGCGAAATTTTGGTCTCTGGTGCTCACTATGAGCCAAGATGAATCCAAAAATAGGTCCTGGGTTCAAAAATACAAAACTCATCGTTTAAGCACTAGTGGTTAAAGTAAATGCTTATATATACATGAATCACCTTGTAAGTAAAATATATTGTTACTAGATGATAGATGAACCAAGATTGGCTGTTTGTGATGCGTTCTCATTATTATTATTATTATTATTATTATTATTAATGTGTTTATTAGCACTTTCACAGCCAGGTCACTGCAGGTAAAATGAGGACTGTGATGTAAATGGACTGATTATATAGCGCTTTATCCAAAGCGCTTACAATTATCCACTCATTGCCAGAGCAGTTAGGTAGGGTCTTGCTCAAGGACACTCGACACGCCCAGCAGGTTGAACGCAACCTGACTGCCAGCCATCGTCTTCTCTGAGCTATGTGCCATGATGAGGGCAGTATGTGTACTGTACGGTGTAAATGGGACAAAACTGATACACAGATGCGTAAGTAGAGTTATGAGGGCATTTGAGACTGGAACAGTAGAGCCATCAAGTTTCCACTCTGAAATGGTGGAGTGCAGTTTGCGCTCTTTGAGCATGAGTTCTTTCTTCAGCGTTCAGCTACAGGAGATTAGAGGTCATCCACTGGATTAGTTCTCAAAGGCGGGCGATCAGGGCTGGGAGAGGGATATTGCAGACAGTGGGTGTAGGCCTAAGTGTCATCTTCAAAACAGTGTCAAATCATCACGCAGTTCTTGGCTAAGTATACTGAAACTTAAGAGCGCTTCAGACGTAAAGTAATTCTGCACTTTGGATATTACTGTGACTCAGGACTCTGTATTCCTTCAGTATGTGTGCTGACACTTTCTGTGTCCTCTGTCCTTCGCTCAGGGAGTGGCTGTACCTCCTGTGCCACGAGATGCTGAATCCGTACTACGGCCTGTTCCAGTACTCCACGGACAACATCTACACCCTGCAGATCAATCCCGACTCCTCCATAAATCCCGTGAGCGCGGCCTGCCTTCCGCAATCAGCGCGCCGTTCCCCGCGCGCAGCCAAAGAACATATTTACGTTTCCTCGGCTGGCCGGCATTCACATCCAGGCTTATACCTCCGTTCGGACCGACCGCAGCGCGCTCGCTGCGTAACTCTGTTTGACAATTAGGCAACTGTTCCCTTTATATTTCTGGCGCGACTTGCAATGACTCCAGAGACCCTCGGAGTTAAAGTTGCAGTGTTGTATGAGAAACAGCGAAGCGATCGTTTCTGAAATGTGTTCTGCAGAGCATGCGAATGTAGTGGAAATCTCTCTTTTCCCAGAAAACTCGGTGTGAAATCAGTATCTGTGCACAATCTTTGCTGGCTTTGACTGAGGTTTTATGTGTGTGTGCATGTGCGTGTATGTGTCTGTGTGTGTGCGCACTTTTGATCGTATGCGTGTGTTGTTGGATGCAGGACCACTTGTCGTATTTCCACTTTGTGGGGAGGATCATGGGCCTGGCTGTGTTCCACGGGCACTACATCAACGGGGGCTTCACCCTGCCCTTCTACAAGCAGCTCCTGGGCAAGCCCATTCAGCTGTCTGACCTGGAGACTGTGGACCCAGAGCTGCACAAGAGCCTGGTCTGGATCCTGTGAGTATACACACGCACATACACGCATGCACACACACATACACGCACACATACACGCATACACGCATGCACACACGGACACACACCGCACGCAGCAAACACTGACACACGCACACACACACACACACACACACACACACACTCTCACGCACACTTGCACACACATACAAGCACACACACACACACACACACACAAACTCTCTCACACACACATATACGCATACACGCATACACCCACACATGCACACACCGTTGTACTGTAGATATTTAGACTACTACTTAACTTAAGTCGACTGTAATTGATTCCATGAACCGAAACATTGTCACGCACAGTGACGTTTTCATCTTCAGGCCAATGACGTGCGAGTAAAAGAACGAATCCCCTCTCGTGCCCTTTTGAAGGACTGAGAATACTGCTTGCCAAATTTACGCACCATCTACCTCAACAGTTTTCACCTATTTTGGGCTGCCTTAACTGTGCAGTTTCTTTGATATTTATTCCTTTCCAACCATTGACTTGTTATGAAATAAAGTAATTTTTAAATTATAACCTGTTATCATTTACTGAGGAACCAATTCCTGTACGCCAAAAGAAAGTTGGCAAAAACGAAAAAAGAGCGCATGTCAACACTGTCATGCAAATCAGAGGGATGTAATCTGTTGCAGAGAATGCCCTCTCAACATATAACACGTATAACAAATTATATCCTCCTGGTCCTCCTGGTTTTACAGTCTTTCCAAAAGATGCGTCATGTCAACGACTGCCTTAGGAATGACTTTACATCTATTAGGGAGTTAGTGTAAATTCTCAACGCTACTTCTCAATTCTCAAGTGTAATCTCAACGCTACTTCGGAACTAACTCTGTGCAACCGGTAAAAGTTAAGTTATTTAGTTACTCTGAATTTATATTCGAACCCTATGTTTTGAACTTTAATTATACTGGTGCAACAGGCCGTTGGTTTACATTATTCAGTTTAATTTGGTGTTCAGTTGGGAGCCTGAAGCCCTTGTTTCAGGTGTTCGGTGAGAGATCTGTGGATTCCCATTGGATTGCGGGTCTCCAGGGCCAGGAGTGCACCCTGTGAACTCAGCAGATGCAGGAAAATCCACGTCTCCTGAGCATATAGGAAATGACTGGCGGCTGAGGATAAAGCGCATTAAGAAAAGTGCTCACAGGTGTCTGTGATGACCAGAGTAATAAGCGGGGCATGGCTGAGCCTCCTGATTTCCCTTGATTGCAGAGAAAATGACATCACCCCCGTTCTGGACCACACGTTCTGCGTCGAGCACAACGCCTTCGGCAAATTCCTCCAGCACGAGCTGAAACCCAACGGCCGCAACATCCCGGTGACGGAAGACAACAAGAAGGAGTACGTGAGGTAGGTGTGGAGCGAGCGTCGGCACGACAACGGCCTGCTTTCCACGGTTTGTGTGCAGTACCTGACTGCAGAACCACGAGAAACATGAAACTTATAGAAAGTGTTTTTTTGGCCACGCCTTGTGAGAGCTTTTCACTTAGCGTGCACACGGTAAGTCTAATCAAATAGCTTTGCTGGGGCTGGAGGCCGATTGTGATTGGTTGGTAAATGACGGATATTTTAAAACCGCTGCAGTTTGTCTGTTCAGCCCCGCGCTGCTCCAGTGACCGCGTCTCGTTCCAGGCTCTACGTGAACTGGAGGTTCATGAGGGGGATCGAGGCCCAGTTCCTGGCCCTGCAGAAGGGCTTCAACGAATTGATCCCGCAGCACCTGCTCAAGCCCTTCGACCAGAAGGAGCTCGAGGTAAGAACACCCCCCACGGCCGGTTAGCGAACGCGATGTAGCGCTTTCCCGCCGCTGCCGGGCCGGGGCCGCCTGCCTGACTCCGCGTTTCCCTTTTCGGGGGCGACATAGCTCAGGAGGTAAAACCGGTTGTCTGGCAGTCGGAGGGTTGCCGGTTCAAACCCCGCCCTGGGCATGTCGAAGTGTCCTTGAGCAAGACACCTAACCCCTAACTGCTCTGGCGAATGAGAGGCATCAATTGTAAAGCGCTTTGGATAAAAGCGTTATATAAATGCAGTCCATTTACCATTTACCTTTTCCCGCCCAGCTGATCGTGGGCGGCCTGGGGAAGATCGACCTGGGCGACTGGAAGGCCAACACGCGGCTCAAGCACTGCGTGGCCGACAGCAACATCGTCCGCTGGTTCTGGCAGGCGGTGGAGTCCTTCGACGAGGAGCGGCGGGGCCGGCTGCTGCAGTTCGTCACGGGGTCCACCCGCGTACCCCTCCAGGGCTTCAAGGCGCTCCAAGGTGGCTGTGGATCGAGCCAGACGAAAAAAAACACGCTCACACACAGACAGACACACACACACACACACACACACACACACACACTGTTAGGACTTGGTTCATCCTGTGTGTGCAGGATGTAGATCCAGGGCTGGAACTCAACCAGCTGACCCACTGATTACTTTACATTATATTACGTGCATTTAGCAGAGTAGTGCATCCAGACCTGGCTATCAGTGAGTTGTATATGCTACATTGGCATCAGAAGAATCTAGTTTGATTGATTTTATTTGAAAACAATATATTTATATGAGAATATGATATTTATTTCACTGCAATGTCTTAAAGCAGGACTAGAACACATATTTGGCAATACATCTCAAAGTGTTGCCGTGTATAGATTATGTATGTATTTCAGTTAATTTTAGGCTGAATTTTAGAGAGTAGGTCTACATCTGTGGGCCTTCTTCCTCTGACGCGGCTGAGTTTGTGTGCTGTGTGAATAGGCGGAGATCAGTGTTAACTGGAGTGTGTGTGTGTAAGGTTCTACAGGCTCTGCAGGACCCAGGCTCTTCACTATCCACTTGATAGACGCCAACACGGACAACCTGCCCAAAGCCCACACCTGGTGAGATTTCCCCTCGCGCTCAGTAATCCCGTCTCCATCAACCGCGCGCGCGTCCCGCGCCGGAAACACTCTCAGCGTATTTAGATGTCCTTAGGACATGCGATCTGAGCCGGTTCGCTGGGGCATTGGCTCCTGTGGCACACCGCGCTCTGGGGTCGTTGGCAGTCATTAGGGATTCTGCCAGGGTGAATTTCATATCTGCGGAGTGCGGTGAATTTAATACCGCTTGTATATAATGTGCCAAAAGTGAAGGACCGGAGGACAGCGGCTCTCGAGCTTTCAGATCTCACGACCCGCCTATTGAGTAAATCATTTATTTTTATGACTCACCCTTCATTTCAGTGTAGCCTTTTTAATGTATGTCAAAGCAGCTTCATAGACAGTAGTGCGGTGTTTAATTTGACTGTTGAGAATGCGTGTGGGCAATGCATAGCTTTATATACAGCAGGGTATTTCTCTAGCCCACCCTGAGCTCAATGGGTCTGACCCACATTTTTATGAAACGCTGCTCTAGAAGGTTCTGGGGTTTGTTTTTGTGGGATTAGGGTAAGTCCAGCTGTCTCAACACACGCTCGAATTTACCGCCTCCAGCTTCAACCGGATCGATATCCCGCCTTACGAGACGTACGACAAGCTCTACGAGAAGCTCCTGACTGCGGTGGAGGAAACCTGCGGCTTCGCGGTGGAGTGAGGAACCCCCCCCTCCCCTGCCCCGCTTTGCCCCGCCCACTCACGGCAGTTGCTTAGCGACGGGCAGGAAACCACTCCCACCGGCGGGAAGCCTGCGGAACGCGGCGGGAACGGACAAACGACGAGAGCCAGCGCCCCACACCGTGACCCCAGGGCAGCAGCGAGGTGGGGTTGTGGTTTTGGGTGGGGGGTGGGGGTGGGGGTCACCCTGTTCCAGAGGGGTCAGAAACTTCAAACACTTTCTAAGAACTCGAGGAGTATTTATTCTTTTGTGTGGATTTGAAGGCTGCATTAACACCCCAGGTTTCACTAACGAACAAAAAGACAAAAAGGCCCCTTTTCAGAAGAAAATTCTCTTTCGATTCTCAAAAAACGCGCGCCTCGGAATCGATTCCCGCGTGCGCCTTGGCCCGAGCCGGTTTGGCGGCTTGGATTTGTTCCGGCGCTGGTTTGGCGGCGCTGTGTGAAAGCGGACGTCCGCGGGGAGAGCAGCGCGTGTCTCCAGAGCTACGCGCTCGTCGACATGCAGCACGTCCCACAACCAAGCCAGTCTACAGCAAGCCTGCCCTGGAGGAACTGGCGCAAAGACCAAGTAACTTCAGTGACATTATTTAGGGGCTGTAGGATGTCGGCATATGCTTTTTATTTTATTTTCTCTTTTTTTTTTGTCCACTTGTCTTTTCCCTTTATCGCCTTTTGATGTAATAGAACGGCTGTGTACATTGATAGAACGAGTGCTATCAATTTTCTGTCCATTTCTGGTGTTCAAATCAGATTTCACTAAGTTGCTTGCAGCAAATTTTTACCTAAGGATTGGATCCTTGTTTTTCTTCCTTTTTTTTCTTTCTTCCTTCCTCTCGGCTAGTATCGTAGCGTAACAGCCAGTCTTGGCTCTGTTTAATGACTAAGACGACAGCTGCCTAGTGATCCAACCAGAGGATACACGCGATGGACTTTTTCAAATTCTGGCGAGTTTTTGTCAGGGAAGGTGCACTTTTTCAGAAGTCTTGTGGATGCTAAAGTAGAGAGGCCTGAGTTTATGTGTTTGTGGAACTGTGTCTCACTGTGTAGTTTGAAATGTTTTAGTGTGATGTGTGCACGTTGGAATTGGAATAGTCTTGCCCTTCCCCATGAAAGGTTTTATGTCATTTCCTTTTGGAATACTTTTTTGGTGTTTTCGAAACAAGTTTGAGGGAACTGCTTCTGAGCTTTTATTCTTGCATGCAAGATGCCAATAACTGATTCCACGCGCGTTCTATTGACATTAAGAAAATTGCTCTCATTTTGAATGTGAGGGAAATCGATTTACACGGACTGAATTCCAAACGATTCAGTTGTTGCAGTTTTTTGCCAAAGCCATTGAATACAAAACCATAGGAACAGTATTCAATATTTCTGATAGTCGGTCTGAAATTATGCATCATGTAGTTCCTCAGTCATATTCATCTCTAAATTTTCAGCGAATAGTGTGTTTTTGTTCCTCACTCAAACAGGGGGGAATAAAATCGAAGGGTATTTTTAAAAAGTTTTAATGCTTTTAAGGATAGGCTGTGATGAATGAAACTGAATTTGTAACATTCTGGTCTAGCTCCAAAGGGACAGATGTCCCAGACCTGCTTTCCAGACCATTTAGAACCAATGAAAGATTCAGTATTTATGGTTTCTCAAGCATTATGATTTTCAGTTATGTTATCCACTTTCAGATATGAATATATTTAACGTCCACTCTTTTGTATTCTGTTACGGTTATAACTCAAAATACAGAACTAAAACATATCACAACAAAGATTTTATTCCTTTTTCTACATTTCCAGATATTCTTTTTTATTATCTGATTTTAAAAAATAACTAAAGTTTTGTTCACTTAAATTACCAGTAGTGAGGGAAATGTCATCATTTTGTATAAATTATATTTTAGTCTCTGCTAACATCTGCAATATTCCCTTTTCCTCGTCAAATCGTCAAATTCTTCTCCATGGTTCAGGAAAAGTATTCAGGACTCAAACCTGTGTTTTCATCACATCCTGAATTTACAATGAGGCAAAACAGGTTTTTCTAACTGCCCAGTCAAGATAAAACAATTTATCAAATTATAATGATTGGGAAGGTATGGTTTTTATTGTACAATGATGTCTCATTTTCATTTCTGTACCTTTTTTTTTTGTTTTTTTTGTTCTGGATTTATCTCTCAGTAAGTATTATTCCATATCGTGCTCCTTTATTATTGTATATACTAGCAAGATTTTAAATCTATTTTTTGGGGGGCTGAAATTTGGCCAAAGTCTGTGGAATGGCTCGAGGAAGCAAGTCGTCTTTAACGTAACACAAGCTGTTTTAGTTACAAATGCCTTCAGATTCGGTATTAAATACATCGCGGCTGGTACACTGAATGTTTTTATTAAGACCATTGAATGGAAAATCTCTACTTGGACTGTTGCATTGACCGACTTGACCCTTTATCATTTTTCAGTGAAATCCACCAAAACACTCTCTCAGACGGCGCATCGTAGGTATGTGTTGAGTCACATTTGTTTGGCAACAGTCCAGTATGAACGAATGGAAACCAATAAGCTATTGACTAATATAAACATAAGCACATAACAACTTGTACTCTCGTCTCTAAGACATTGGTACAAGTGCTGAACTATAGTGAATGGCTCATTGTCTGAAATAACAGTGCTTGAAGGTGGTCAGTTCGATGTAAAATAGGAAAGGAAGTGTAAGTTTTCGGTGTTCAGTGCTTGAAGTGCATGGCACTTGGTTTCTTTTTTTTTTTTTACATTGGAAAAAGAAATGAGCCAACGTTTAAGTGTTCCGCAACCACTTGATTTTATTTTTTACTAATTATTTATTACTATGTAATGTCCTGTAAGTATTGCTGCTATCAACATTTTTTTTTTCCTAATCTTCAAAAATCTGATTTGTGAAAACTGTACACTAATCTCTATGTATGAATCAAGGTATTTAAAAAGAAACTGCTGCTATTGTTCAGTAAAGGTGTAGAAGACTTTGAAGACCGAATGGAGCTAGCAGTGAGGTTCGACCCTGGGGGTCACTTATGTTTGTGACATATGCAATAAATAATTGACCACTTTATATACTTGTTTCTGTGTTAACATGTCATTTGTTTTATTTTTATTTTTGCGTTTATTTTTGCATTCATTTGATTTTTATTTTTTGACTGGAGGAAATTGGTCGACATCCTTCTTCGTAGTATCGGTATAGTGTGAAAACTGTGAAGACTGGGGAACTTCTTCAAAACTTTTTTTTTTTCAATCATTAGTTTTAGTTTTTTTATTTTTAGTATTTTTTTTACAAGCGGAAGCCAAACCAGTCCACAGATCTGAGATGCAAAGGTTAATAATAAGTGTACTTTTGTGTTGAACTGCATGGATGGAGTGTTGAAAACGAGAACGCGGACATTGCCTGTAACTGTTTTTGTTGTAGTCGGGAAGACATTTCTGGGGGGCACATTTTTGAGTGGCTCGATGACCGGATCTATTCCAAGTCTACACATTGCAGGTTGTGTATCTTTTCTTTGTTGGATGCAAAAATTTATGTAACATCCTATTTCCTTAACATTTATGAAAGAGGTACAATGTAAATAAGATTATATAAAAAAAATTAAATTGCAAATGACATGACATTTTGTTTTTATTTCTTACATGGTAATGACGTGCTTATGGAATCTGAAAATGTTACAGAATCTTAAGGTGCTTATTTGTCGGAGATGCTTCGGTTATAAAGCTTTTGAATCGTACACTGCTGCATTCTGTCGTTAATGTAATCCGTCCTTTTTCACTGTATTGCCGGGGTCCTCAGCCGTTGTCCCGGAAAGGCACCGGTTCAGCTGGTTTCTGTTTCCTAGCGGTCAGTCGGTCGATGAACGCGGACGATCGACCGGTTAACCCGCCTCGCCTGGGTGGGATGCTGATTTTAACGTGAAAGGAAAACCAGCCAACACAGTGACTATCCTGAACAAATTGTTTAGGACCACTGCCCTAGTGCAGGCTCTGAAGGTAGCGTTTCGTTCTTATGCGCACATAAATTTAACGCACACTTCGTCTTACTGGCCACTGTGCTACTTGAGCCTGTTAACTTGCCGGAGGTGGGAGTCGGTGACACGTGGGAGTTTCCCTATTATACTTAGCTTATTAATCGCTGGCTGCTGTTAATGCTCTGAAAGCTCTCCATTTTGCTTTGGATGTCTGCTGCGCTTGGCAGGATGACTGTGGATAGCTCCTCTGCCAAATTCCCTGCTCCATTAGTGCCTCTTTGTGCACTCTCACTCACTGTCACCCTGACCGATTTGACACCTACGACGCTTTACTGAGAGGCAGGCTGCATAGCTGAGCGAAAATCTCCGCGTAACTGCAAGGACTTGAGGGTGGACCTGGGTCACGTAGTTATTTGAAATACTTAATCCTTTTGGAGGCTTTTAAAGACTCTTGAAGATTCCTGGCTCTTTACACAGTGCACCCATTTTAGGAGCAATTGCTTCTGAAAATTGATGTGCTAACTGTGGGAAGAATATCATAGGGTCATGGTTACTAATTGGGATGCATTAGTGTGCTCCTAATGCATCCCAATTAGGGATTCATTAGAAGGCGGGGGGGGTTGTTAGGACGATTCCAAGTGCCCTGACTGAGAGGCCTTCAAAAATATGGTGTGGTTATAATAATTGTGCAGGGATTGGGTGGACTGGGGCAGTGGGGCCCAATGTGAGATCTTTTCATGTGGCCCAAAATCCCTGGAGGCTCCCCTGGCAACATGCTTTGGTCACCTGCACTTCCTTCCAGAAGATTCTCTTATCCAGAGTGACATGGATTACATTTTTACAGACAGTTTATACACCTCAGTGCTATTACTAAAGCAAAGGCTGAGAACTGTGCCCAAGGGTACTGCAGCACCCCTTCTGTGAGTGAAGCCCGCTGCTTTGGGCTGCAAACCCTGTTCCCTAACCCATATCTCATATGCACACAAACAGAGCAGAAGTAGACAGCCCTGTCCTTTCGGTTTTCTCTGCGATCTTAAGTCTTTCTTATATGCATTGGATTTTGAGCTATTTCTTTTGTGTCCAGACATGGATCGATTAGCCTATAGTTCGGCCCTTTATAAATGCTACCCTCTTTCATCTTTTCAGTGCTGGCATACAGCGGTTGCAGAATCTTTTCATCGTTTCCATCTGAGGCAGCGTATTGTCATGTTTACTTGCAGAAATCCCATTAAATGGGCGATGCGTCTGAAGTGAATTGAAACGGCAAACTGGAGAAAGCGTGTCATTTATTCAAGGTGGTTTAGCTCCATTTGCCTCGTGTGCCTGGTTCACTTCCCTGAGAGATAATTGACTCAGGCCTAAATGCTCTCCTGACCTGCAAATCAGTATTAATTTGCGCTGGTGTTCAGAGAAGGCGGGGGGAATCACAGCAGAGGTGCTGGGCTGGTGGAAGGCTTCAATGCCAGTGCAAGCCTAGCCTTTGCTTTTCTGGGTTTGAATGAACAGAAAGAGGATGCAAGCGTCAGTGCCTGCAGAGGAGCCTCATTCACGCTGAGGGTTAAGACCAAAGCCTTTAAGGTGAGAAATGTCACACACACCTGAGATTACCGATTACTGTTTTTTTTTTTACTTGCCTCTGGAAGAAATTTTCAGAATCGCATGCAGAGCATTAAGCTTGTGCTCATTTTCAGTGGGATGGTGGAATAATATAACTAGCCTCTGAAGCCATATTGTAATGAAGCAGAAGTATTGGTTTTGAAAGGTGTTGCGTTAATTCAGTGTTGCCTTACAGGTACCCAAGGTATCCGAAGATACTTGACTGGTGTCATTTCAAGTTACCCAGTTGTACAGTTTAATGGTAAGTTGGTACCTTGTTCGCAGATAGGCTGGCAGTGCCACACCTAGGAGTTGAACTTGCAAATTTTGGGTTATAAGTCCACTTTTTTAAGAGTTGTATCAGAAAACCTGCAGTGTATCATGCCAGATGGTTGTGGATGGAAGTAGTCTGTAAAGTCTCTCACTATTCAGTTTTCTTTCTTTTTTTTTTGAAAAATTAAAAACTGAAAATATTGGACCCTAATGATACTGCGTTGACTGTTCAATACTAGCAAAAGCATTTTAGCAGTTTATTCGTGTTTTAGCTGTCACAATTGTAGTTTCAATTCCTCTTTTAATGATTGCAGGGTTGCTTCTCAAGTTGGACCATACACTAATGTAGGCTACCCTTCAGCAAGAGTAGCCTGTAAGCTGATTAATAAGTGAATTAATGTAAACCTGTGTCCCTGCATAGGGGTATGTGCCAAGCTGATAAATACAGTGATATCAACATTGATCGGAATTGTGGTTAGTGACACACAATGGTAGCAATACTGGAAAATATGTACTGCCACACTGGCACCCCAAGCATTTGAATTAGCAGTGCCTCTACGTGTGAAGGTAATTCAGTTCAGAGTTGGTTGTTCCTGCCATTTATGAAGAAATTTGTGTGTGGTTCCTTTTGGTGATGTTTAAATGCATACATTTCATTTGGCTTTTGTGAGTAATGTTTTCCTCATTGCTCAGAAACACACTTCAGTTATTTTACCTTGAGTCTGTTGCCTTGCACGTCCAAAAAGGTTCAGCAATTCAAATGATACAAACACAAAAGAAGGCCAATTTCTGGATTCTAAACCAGATTCCATTCCATTGGAATGCAGTCTGAGTGAGTAGCACTGTTATGAGCTTCGATTCTACCTACAGAATTGAATTATGGGACAATGACAGGTCTACAAATCAAGTTAGAAGGGATGTGTTTTCAGGCTGGCTTATGGTTTTGTTCTCCACATTTACTGACATTTACCACATGAAATAATAATAAAATTCAAATTTATATTTGCATTGCACTTAATCATACAAAAAGCAGCCCAAAGTTCTTTGCGCAAGCATAGAAAAGTAAAAATGTAATAACATAAATCATAAATATCATAAATGACCAGTTGAACAAAATAAGTAATGGTAAACATAGGATTCATTAAAGCAAGGCTTTTAAAAATCAAAATCATTTAGAGATAATGCAATCTGAGCATGGAAAAAAAACTGGATTGAAAAAATAAAAATAGCGAAACCATAAAATGCTAAAATATAATAAAAATCATCCAAAAGCCAAACTAAAACAGTGAACTCATTCTTTCTTTAAAAACCTGTGCCAAGTGCATCTGCAATTATGATTTTACAATAGTATAGCATTTTCAGTATTCAGTTTAGTCATCACTTTATAAAAAATATAGTGTGTCAGTATGTTTTAAAACATAAATATTTTGAGAATTTATTGATCATATTTTACCATGTACAGAAAATATAGAAAGCCACCAATTTGATAAATTTTGTGTATAAATTGCTGAATTGGATGTGCACTTATGTACTTTTACATTCTCAAGCCTGTGTGAACGTGGCAATAATCAGAGAGGCATCAAAATGTATTTTGATACAAAATTTAAAATACGCTGTAATAGACGTAAATATCAAAAATAGACATACATGTATCAAAATGAACAACATAATACAAATTCCTAAAATGTATCAAATTAATATACCATACAGTACGGTATCTTTTCTCCTGGATGACTTGTTCATTTTCAGCATGCGTGTTGTCCGTCCTGGTCAAATGGAGGAGGCTTTGTTAAATAATAGTCAGCAAAAGAAATAATAAAAGTCTGCAGTACATCGCAGACTTTTAGTACTGCGAAACCTGTTTATAGTTTTCCACCTCCATTAAGCTTGAGCATTAAGTGTTTTTGCACTGGAGTTGTGAAAAACGAGTCTGCAGTTTGGCCTCTCAGCTCTTGCAAATATTTCCAGGAGAGGTGCAGAGGAACTCAAATGACACTCACGAATGGCTGTTGCTTGCGAGATTATTTGCTCTTTACTTCCAGTGCTCTATTGTGGAATATTGGAAATATTATTCAATATGACGTGCGATGGCAGTTTCATAATTTAAAGTTTCTTCTGTCTGAGACGACTGCATTCCTGATGTCCATGCAGCGTTGCTGATGTAAATGTTTCTTAATTTATGTGAAATAAATTAAGTACCTATTTAATATGTGAAATAGTGGAGAGAATACATGACTGTCATGATACAATATGTTTTAAGGACAGTGACAGTATGATATACGCTGATATAGTCACAGGATATGGTCTCCTAAATAAAAACCTTTTACAGTGTTGCTTAAATTTTTTAATAATAATAAAAAAATAATGCTAAATACTGAACTTAACGAAGACTGTGTGCTGACATTGAGAATGACTTTGGCTGATTCACAGCAGGTGGGCCCCATCTTTTCTGACCTACATGTCAGTTTTCCTTTCATTTGTTAATTGTATTTTTTTTAATCATTTTTTTTAATTTTCTCTACAGTACATACACACCAAGTTACACCCCCACTCTTCCTCACAGATAAGGGTTATACAAGCGAGGGGCGCAGTGAACTTGGAACGGTAACTATCAAAAATAACACAGAGGAGAGAACTCTTAAAGGATTAATCTGAATGAAATATTTGTGTTTCAGGGCGTTTATATATAAAAAAGTTACGCAAGAATATTGATAGAGCTGTTTTCATGGAGCTTTTAACAGACTACCCGTCATATTAAGTGTATGGAATAGGACACCTGTTTTTAAAGAGGTCTGCAGCTGAAATGGATGCTAGCCACCAAAGTGCAGTGTCTGAATGGAGCAATAACATCACCCGTGGTCTACGGATAATTAGCTTTTTATGCATCTGACCCACAACAGCTCAGCAGGATAGTTAAATATATTGATGGTTATCTGGCACAAAAAACAATGGGGTCCTCCCTGCAAAAAAGAAAGTTAATACCATTTATATTTCTTTCTGAGACACCCAAAGAGGTTACGAGTTAGGAGTGAGTTATGAGATGCCTACTTACCCAATGCAATATACCTCACAGAACTCTGAGTCCTTGACAAACACATTGGGAATGCAACAGATATGGGAGAAACAACTGACAAAGTTAAAAATATCAACATTCCAATCATGCTGTACGTGAACTGCCGTTCTGTCCGTCATTGTGCGAAAACCTTGAACACCCCCTCCTCGCTGATAAAAATAAAAAATAAATCACTGTGCATACTTTGATAATGGAATGGAATCCTATTTGATGCAAACAAAGGAAAGGTTACCATGGCACATTCAAGTCTGGCTACAGCAAGATCAACAGAGCAGGTTCTTGGCTTACATCCTGAGCTGGAACTCTCTGGATTTGCCAAGAACCTGATGTGATTTTTCCAGTTAATATGCATATCTATCTGTGACAGCTTTGGTCTATGCCTGAGACCGCAGAGAGATATAAGTTGTATCCCTTTATGTATTAAGCCTGCAGCTCAATTTCAGTTGGAAACAGTATTTCCCCAATAAAAGCAATTGTCCAATTATACATAATATTTTAGAGGAAGGGAAAATCTCTTCTCAGCGGTGCTGTAATAACTTTGGACATGATTGTGTAACTTAGTAAGTGCCACAAATTTTTCCAGGCATTTCACTTTGTTGACAGATGTGCTTGAGACTGGGATTAGAATTGTTAAATTTATGTCTGTCAGCTGGAGAAAGAAATATAAGAATCAGCTTTTTGGTCAGTCAGTGTTATGGTGAGGACACAGGATTTTTGAAAATCAGTTGCATTAATAGACATTTCCATATCAGTTGCTAGGTTAAATTTCCAAACTGAACCCACAAACTTTGGAATGGACAAATTTGTTGAAAATTGTTACTGTTTGGGGCATGAATTATACATTTTCTAATTCCAATAATCATATTCATGCATTTGGGTTTTTATTTTGTTTTGTTTGTTTCGGTTTTTTTTTTGGTTGGGGAGGGTAGTGTTTAATGTTTTAAAGTACCCCTCCAGATGTATTTTAAAACCTTAAAAAATATTCTATAGTTACTAATTTGTTTGATATGGGGTTTCCAAATAAAACTACTGAAAATGACTTGGTAGCATCAATGCCAGAATCAATTATTATGCTAATTGGCAATGCTTGCTGCTGTGGTTTCGGGGTTTCTGGATTCATAATCAATTTCTTCATGAAACCCATTGACTACACACCAACTGTCACAATAGTGTCATTACCTAATCAACTTTCTGTGCCCTGAGGTTTCAGTTTACCACATCTCTCCTGTAATTTGCATATCTTTGCGTAGTGGACCATGATTGGTTCCACATATTTGTGACATCACAAATTTCACCTGTATGTCCACGTTCCAACTGAGATTTCAGGGAATTACAGAGAAGCTCTGGCTACAGTCTAACGTGAAAAGGTGCTTTGGTGACCAGTTCTACAAAAAAAAAACAATCTGTATAGTGAAGGCCATGCTTCCAAAAGCAGTTAACCATTAAAAACATGTTTTTGCGTGGAGGAGGATTTTAAGCACCTATCCATCGTTTTGTTGGCCAAATTTCTGTCTTAGTGTCCGTTTTTTTAGTTGACCTAGATAAAACTAACGTTGGCCCTGTAGTGTCAGGAGTTAATCATAGCATTTGTTTAAACAGTTTTTATGAAGCTATTACTTAAGCAGCATGTTTTGTTTTAGGCGAGGCAGCCTGTCCTGGCACTGGTTTATTAGTAATGACATGCAGCATTCAAAGTGGATAGCAGCGCTGCAGCGGGAGCAGTCACTGGCTAGCACGGCAAAGCTACAGAAATCATGCCTTGCGACGACTGCACTCGTCTCGGTTATGCTCTTGACCGGCTTCCCTTAGCTCTTTAGGAGCAATTTACAGCCACTTGCAGTCAAATGCTGGCTTCATCATGTGTGAGTGTTATCGGCGCATTAAAATAATGAATAGCTGGGAGACGTTGATGTTCTGCATTCCGTGTGTGAGCGAGTGGTCTCTGAAGCTGCAGTGCTGGCCTCTCAGGGGTTCCAGCGTAATGGAGACCTGGGACGTGTGCCAGACAGCCCTCCTAACCTCCTCCCGTTCACCTTGCGCTGTGAGCCAGTGCAATCTTCCTAACGCAGCTGTGCTTTTCCAGCACCCCCCCCCCCCACTTAAAAAAATTATTATAATAATCATTCCACTCGACGCAATGTACATGATGTTGCAATATTATATAATTGGTGTATAATGCCTGTATATAGTGCCTGTATATGTTGTGGGGATGGTTGGAATGGTAAAATGCACATCAGAATTTATACTAAATGAATTGGGGGTGGGAGGGGGTACTTGGTTTGATAGGGCTCACTAACGCTGAGGTCTACATCACCTGATTGTATTACGTCTTCACCCCCTCCCTTGCCCTAGAGTGAAAAGGTTAAAGGCTCATTTCATTGTGTACCAATCGATCTTTATTTAATCAATCTTTATTTATATAGCACCTTTCAAAACAAAGTTAAAAAGTGCTTCACGATACAGAATTTAAAAATAGCAGTGCGATGCAATAGCTGTGAAAAGATTACAGTGCATGTTCTCCAGCATTTGTTTTCTTAGGGCTATGCAGCTAGCGTTCAGGCCCAGGCAGCACCGCTGGGCAGCTGCTCGCTGAATGAGAGGGCTGCAGTCCTACAGACTGGCGAAGCTGCCAGGCCACCCCCAGCTCCAAACTTCACAGCAAATGTAACCGGCAAGAAAGTGAGCAGGTGAGCAGGTCTTGCAAGAACCAAGCTTAAATGGTTGACCTTTCATCATTCTGAGAAACGCGTATACGATTGTTCCTGAGAGGAATCTTGTCATCACTTTCACAGTATGCACACAAGTGTTTTAGTGCTTCGGTTTTCATTGATTTGTGCTCAGGTGTATTCATTTAAAATGGCTTTCACGTCATGAAAGAAAATTTAGCCTGCGTATAAGAACCCGGAAAGAGAAAATGAACTTCTGATGACGCATTTAACATTTTATTGCAGAGCTTATATTAAGACTGCATGGAAAATGGAGCAGTGTTAACAGGAAAAAGGTTCATTGCTGAGGAAATAGTACAGCATATGGAAATGCAGTCATTTTAGGCCATGATAACCGTGTCATTTGTGGTTTCTTGTCAAATGTGTTCCAGTAGTAATGCAATAAAATTAAAGAAGCATATTTCTACATTTGCTGCTTTTTCTTTATAATTGTATTTTTACTGAGGTGGTTTTGCTGTTTGCTCTCAGCTCAGGAGTTCTGTCTTTTAGCAACCCTGGTAAAGTTTCACGTTTTTAAAATTCTAATTAATTGCCAAATATCAGGTATACCTATCACACCAATCTTCAGGTGATAAAATGAAGTCCATTTTCGATTGTAATGCAATCAGAATATTTATAATTCTTAAATAGAGTTGAACACCTTGCAGCCTTCCAGTATGTGTAAGTATGTACATAATCATTTAATTTACTGTGGCTGGATCTTTGTGCAGCAGCTTTAGAGGTATCAGTTGCAGAAGCGTGCAGCGACGTTTCAGTTTCCAAGTGAAATGGGCCCCAAATGCCCACAAGAATGCTTGAAAAATATTAATAGCAATATTACATTTTTTTTAAGTAAAAATGTCCCACAAAATCCCTTTGCCCCACATGACTCCGTCTGGGTAAAATCTTGTTAAAATTAATTTTTTTTAAGTCACACGTTCCTCAAAGTGAGTGTCACACCTCCTTTGCCTTCCTCAAAAGCTATAGAGACACAAAGCCTATGTTTAATGTTGTTTTTTGAAGCTTTTCAAAATTCCAGTTGTGAATGCTTGGTGGTTTTGAGATTCCAGTGTCCTGTAGGCCCATGTAGGCAAATGGCTGATGGAGCAGCATTGAACGGAGAAGAGAGGGCCTCAGGATAGAATTTTGAAACGGGGCCCCCATGGGCCTCAAAACGGCTCTGCAGTCGCGTCAAACTCCCCCTTTGTTCAGTCTGCCACGGCCAAAAATAGCATGGACTCTTGTCTGCCATTTTCAGGAAACGATGTTGACTTGGACAAAAAGTGAAAAATCATTAAGTATTTATTGTGTGGTGGAACCTTTGCTGTGTTGAGCTAATTAGTTCAAAATTAAAGTGCAAAATGAAAACAGGGTGGAGAGTTTTGGTCTTAGGAACACTAAGAACATAATTTTAATTAACCAATTTACAGGTTTATTGCAACCAACTGTTTTTCCCCTATTAAGTTCTTTTTCTGTATAGAGTTGGAAGTTCATTGAACTTATTTTGCACTTCAAATATATCTATGCGCAACATAGCTGTTTAGACTGATTACAATTGATTTCACAATGTCTGTTCCACATCTAGGACAAACCTTCACCTGTTCAAAATGTCGTTGTGATTCCATTAGCTTTGTGACTTTCGCTGAATAATTTGTTCCCGCTTTGTGTAACAGCACGAGCACAGTCATCTCTCCTTTTATAAAGGCAAGGACAGCTAAGAAACTGTTGCGCCGCATTGCCAAGAATTAAATATTTGAGCAGCTGCATCTTTAACCCCCATGGGCCAGAGTGGGTTCATTTGCATTCATTCAGTTTTTTTTTTTTTCCATTCAATCAATCTGGTCCCACAGTATACTGTTTGAAATTGATAAAGCGCACAGTTCTATTTCTATAAATGATTTTACGATGCCAATGTTTTAGCGACAACAGTTCCTCATTTTGTAATGTGGGGTGGCAAAACAAGCTCAGGGAGTCCTCACCTTCTGGGCCTTTTGGATATCCAAAGACCACATGGATTATGGTTGGTATCTTTATCACAGCAAGAATCCAGCAAACAAAATCCACAGCAATTTTTAGTCCCAAAAACATTCTAACTCAGAGAAACATCGATGGAATGTCCATTGTTTACTTAGCAAGTCTCCTTAGGAGTTATCCTTGATGTCTCTGTTGCTGTTACATATACACCAAATGTAGTGTGTATGTTGAACTGTTCTTTTCTCTGGCTGTATAGACTCTATGAAACAAGATTAGCCCACCTACAAGCTTCTCTGATGAGTACTAGCCAAGCAGCCCCTCAGTATAGCCAATGGGACCCACCGAGCCCCAACAACGACTCGACCTGGACAGTATAATGTAAGTTCTGCCCAGTATACAGCAATGGTAAGCTATTATAGTGATGACTGAAAAGCATTTGAGGCAATGAATTTACATTTCTAACTATGTATGTTTTGTTAGGCTTGCATGAAAGGACACACATTGTTTCTCCAGCATAAACAAACTGTAACTTTTTCAGTATGCGCGCCGAAAAATGTTACGCACCGGCAAGAAAAGTTCTTGATGTTTTATGCCCAAAAAGGTTGTTGTTTTGCAACAAAAATGTATTTTGCAAGGACAAAGTCTAAACAGAAGACTTAAAATGTGGAGGCCTTGGAAAAAGTCACTCATCTGAGTGAATATGTCTGAGAAGGACAGTGAAAACAACTTTGACTCCACAGCAGTGGGTATGTTCAATGAAGGACTTTTTATTTCGGTGAGCATATAAACACATTCTCAAGATATGCAATATGCGTGTGATTAAGGAGTAAGCCTGCTTTTCAATAATAAATGTGATGTGAAATTGTGGGGGCATGTTTGGCATGTTGATGGGGTGGGGTATTTCATGAAAACTTCATCAATAAACCTCAGTCAATGGACTAGTAAACAAGATAGCTAATGTAGTTATTTTCTACAATGTTCCAGACCTGCTGCTGCCAGAGGCAGCAAGGAGAGTGCAAGGAGAGATAAGTAGAGGGTGTGGGGCGGGGTGGGGGGGGGAGGAGGAGGAGGGAGGGGAAGGGTGACAGGCAGGGGGAAAGCAAGTTAATTTCAGCACATATCTTCCACTTATATATTGTATACAATATGTAATAGTTCATACCTCTAAAGCACCCATAATATCATTTGGGTGTCATGTCCTTTTAGCGTCTCCAAATGGCTTTTTGGAAACCTGCCTAGACATAGCTTAGAAAAAATAATGCAGAATGCTCATTTTTAGTGGTATTGCCATTTAATTTGAACCAGGATTTGTCCAGTGTTCTCGCTGTGGCTCCACCATGGTTTTAAATCTACCAAGCACACTCACAAGCATCTATTGCTATCCATTCCAATAAAAAAATATTTTACTGTGTTTCAGTTTCTGTCACTAGCTTTCAGAAACATTTCGCGTAATCCTGACTCTTGGAAAACAAACTCCCAAGGGTTACCTTACCTTAAGACAAGGATTATGCATGTAGTCGAAAGGGTTTAAGAATAGTAGCCATTTTATTGTTGCTATGTCATTTTCAGGCTTGTGTTAAATAGGGGCGATGTAGAAGGGGTTAAATCTCACTTGCACTGTAAAGGAGAAAGAAAAAAAAGACAGTGACAAAACACATTTTCTGAACAATAGAAAAAAATATATATTTCTTTCAGCAGAAATAGATTGAACCCTTCAACTTGGACATTTTGTACTTTTTAAAAACGTTATTAGAATGTATCCTATATTAGATACCATCAGGCAGTGAGCACCCAGTCAAGGCAATTTTTCAATCATTTTCACACCTTTAAAGAAAACCTAATCTGTGTTGGTTTAGGTTCCATAGATAAGAAATTGAAATGCCTTACCTTCACCCCCAGAAATACCTTTTCTGTCAAAAGGTACTTCAGCACTTGAAGCAAACCAATGATTAGCTGCAGCTAATTGCATTTATTCAGCATTATGATTAGCTGAAAGGCACTGTGCTAATCTTTCCCTGGTGTATACAGAAAAGCCACCCACATAATTGGCCCACATTTTCACAAGCAGCAAGCAGAGGATAATTTCTTTTTCCTGGCTTTTTATCAAGATGCTTTATTCCGATGCAACTATGTCGCTATGATTGACATTCTGTAGGCATTATAAAGGCAGGAGTGAGTACTCATCTATGTTCCTAAAGATTTTTAGTTTAATGTCTCTAAAGAAAACTGCTTATATACACAGCTTACTTGGAATGCTACAAGACTATGTTGCTTTCAGTGCACAAAAAGTGTATACAGCAAGTAATGTCTGCATCATATTTGTCATACTTGACTGAACTACACTTATCATAATTATCCTAGATTCTTAATATCCTGGGATATGAAAGGACCGATTCATTGAATATTACCTAGTACATATGTTATTGCATGTGACACGCTCATTCAACCCCATAAAAAATTTGAAATCAAATTTCGATATGTAACCATGTGAATAAATTATTTTTATCCATTCTGGAAAAATTTTATCAAAGTGTCATGTGTATTTACACTACATCATGAGTTGTGTAGGAAATGACAATCACCACCCCACTCCCTCACAACTCAGAGTTAAAGGGGAATTACACTTTATAACACTTCTGCTTCTCGTGACTTATATTTTCCTTCTAATGAATGTGTCGCCCTTCATTTTTCGATTCTTCACTGCACTGGATAATGGACGTCCACTGCAATCCGGTCACAAGACTAATCCTGTAGAGCCCTTGGAGTTACCATTTGTTTCAGACCTGCAGAGAGTGCACACTGTCACAGAATTAGTTACATACCGTACTTTCATGTGCTGCACAGTGGAACATGTATAGATGCACTACCCCTTAAAATGAGAGTAATGCTTGAATGAGTAACACAATTTCAAAAATCAGGACGAAAGAAAAACTGTGCCCCAGGTTTTATATTTTTGTTGAAAACTTCCCTTGTTCACTGAACTATAAAAATGAGCAGTTAAGTCAAAGCACCTTCTGGGAATTGTAATGGATATATGGAATCTTTGCTATGATATTACCAAAATGACTAAAACACTAGGTGAATGGCTGTCTCTACATATCAGTTCTAAACAAGACCATGACTAAAGAACATTGTTTTCTGCATAATAATTATATCTAAGGCTGCACCACAATTAAGAATCCATGCACATGAACTGTAACCTTTATAAAAAGAAAATGGTATTCTCTGTCCTCTAGATACCATCTTCCCTGAGTCACTCTAAGTCTCAGGGAACAGAATACAGCACTGCCAAAATTACTTTTGCCCTTTGGAATAAAGTGACTTTGAGTTCAAATCCTTCATGGTGTGGGTAGATCAGGAATTTAATAATGGCAAGACTCTGAAATGATTGGCTTCCTTTATTTTGCAGAAACTGCAAGACATATAATGTCAATTTTCTGTAAAATTTTATCTCAAAAGATATTGGGAAATGGATAATTTTACCCACCTACATGATGTTCTTACCTGTTCCTCTACTGTGCTGGAATGTAGGATAGATGTCCATGATTATTATTTTCCAATATGATTTTTGTGAGACATAGTTTGCAATTGAATTTTCTGTCTATCAAAGACAGTCATAAGATTAGTCATCCCTTTCAAAATTTGAGATGAAATATAGAGTTCATTTTCTTTGTTATATGTTTGCACAGAGGAAAGACTGGCACTGAAATGTTTGTGCAAAAGGCTCCAAATTAAAGGTCATTGCTAACGTGAGTTTAAGGCATCTGTTGGCATGTGGAGCCTCCTTTTTTCCTTAAACATAACGCATAAATACATTCTGGCTTTAATAAATTCTGACAGTACTCCAAGAAGGATTTAAGACCTTAAAGGAATGGGTTTTCAAGCTTGAAGCTTAGATGGTTAGAATTTCAGATTTATACAACTCCCTTAGTTCATGATCATTTTAGACAACCCTTAGAATCTCCCAAGCATGGGAACTTCGATTGGAACTGGGTTGTATAATCAGACGAGACCAAAATTGAGATTTTTGGCCACGTGCATCAACAGCAGATTTGGTTTTGGAAGAAGAATTGTTGAAATTATGTCTTTCCAATGGAGAAATCTTTGATGTATTGGGTCATTTTGCATCGAGTACCTCGTTACCCTACTCCCCTCAACAGGAGCCAAAAATTGTTTGCAAATGGATTGTTCTACATGACAACAGTCCAAAGCATGCCTCAAAATCAATCAAGAAATGCTAAACTAACCACAAAATTACAGTTATTTTAAGAAGCACAGAGACAAAAAGGAAAGGCAAACATATTTTGGCATGATTGCAACTCTCGTCGTCTTTTAAAACAAAATTGAAGCCCACCACTGATAGTTTGTTTTTCCTAACTGAAGATTATTTTCCACATAGACTTTTGAATGAGAATCATGGAGAAATGCAAAAGCACTTCTGACAGTACACTGGAGTGCTTCCATCACTGGGTAATCACTCAATAAGACACAGCTGTGCTACTCAAAAGAAATACAGCCTAATCAAAACACCTAGACAAGACCATTTCCCAAATATAATATAAATACTATACGCAAATTGAAGCTGAACCACTGACCAATCACAGCCAAGAGAGAGCTTTTATAATTAGGAGGGCCAGGATTTTATCATAATTGTGTGTGATAAATTGATCAAATATTGCTGAAGTTGGGAAAAGGTATATAGTTGCCTGAGAACAAGCCAGCTTGCACACCCATTTTTAATTTTCACGTAAAAATAAATTTCCAGAAATGATATGTTCAACTATGAGTCCAGTCCCAAGCTACCATACCCATAATGTGTACCATTAATAGAAACATTGTTTAAATACAGGGATGTTATCATTTATAATTTATATCATTTATAGTGTCCCCTCTCCCATCTTCCTGTATGTGTTCCAGACCTGGGTCAAACATGTATTTGTTTTGGATTAAAATACTTTTCTAAGCTCTACTGATCTGGTCTGGTGTATTGGAACTAATGAAATACTCTCAAAAAGTGAAAACCCCACCTTCTGGTCATATTGGCAGGTTCAATTACACCAGGCAAGATCAAGAGATCACAGAAAGGTATTTGAATCCAAAATAATATGTATTTAACCCAGGTCTGATGTGTTCATATTACGAATTATCATGCCTGCACCTGTGTCTCTTTCAAAATCAATTTCATGTCTATTTACTGACACCTGTTCTCTATATTTTGTCATATATGTATCGTCTTCATCCAGATTGTGCAGCTTGAGAGCAGACTCCTCATCTCCTGCGTCTTCCAGCACTGTGGGTTCCTCTGCATGTTTTTTCTCTGTTATGTCGGGACTGCCTAACCTTGTGGAATTTTCTGGCCAACTGACCCTTCTTATGGCAGATATGGGACACTGCAGCTACAAACCGGCAAGAAAGAGGCTCCAGATTCCTTCTACATCTGAAACACCCAGCCGTGAAAGTAAGTTGTCACTCCAAGATCACTGGCTCTACCTTATTAATAGGCCCCTCCGCCCCTGTTTGCTGCAGCTCTGCTACGTCTTTAGCCACTGTTTCCATTGATGTCGCAAGCTCAACTGCCCTAGCTAATGTTAGCTTGTCATCAGCTTCCAATAACAAACACCTCTGAATGTGGTCATTGTTAATGCCACACACCATCTGTCTCTGATCATGTCATCCGGTGCTGCAGCAAACTCGTAATATTATTTACGCCTCCTCAGTTCTGTTACAAATGGTGCAACGGAATGTCCTGCTCCCTCACTTTTGAATGAAACTTAAACAGTGGTGAACAGTGACACTGGGCTTTGGAGTATTGTGTTCGCTTAAACTCTTCACTAACTCAGTCAAATAAAAATCTTGCAGCTAACCTGGCAGTCACAGTTTTGTCAGCCACAAAGTAAAATGACTGATGTTCCACATATTGCTGCCAGTTATCAGACTCTGCGTCTAACTCATTGATTTTACTGTATGTCACCATTATTAGCCAAACCACGCTCATTTGCTAATTCTAATGCCTCAATTCCCATGTCAGTGTCTTTTATCCAGCTGATTTCAGTCCCGTTTGTAAATAAGGTCAATGTCAAGGTCAAACGCCCTTTTCTACTCACTATTCCACGACCCCCACCAGGTGGTATTCCCTCTGCCTGACTGCAATAACATTCACATTACAACAGTAAGTTCTTTGGAAATGCCTTTCCAGGCCTTCACTACAGCTGCTTGCAGTTGATTTTGGTTTCGGGGGGATTTCTGTCTTCAGTCTCCTCTTCAGCAAGTGAAATTAATGCTCAATTAGATTTGACTCAAGTGACTGACTTAGCCAAAATTTTACACTTTTTCCCCATTGATGAATTCTTTGGTTGCATAGACAGTGACAGTGAGTTGGCAAAAATGGACAAACCAATTTCACTCTACCGGTCTCATACTTTTGGGAGCGCACTGTAGTATGGACTAAAAGTAACACACAGAGCCAGATTTACCAAGACTTTTGGGCAGTTGCCACTAGTAAATAATACTAATAAAAGCATAGGCTGTTGTATTTAATCACGTTTGTCCATCAAGAAAAGAACATGCTTTTTACATTGAACAGAACATTTTCAGAAGCAAAGCAAACAGTGTGAACAAACTGCATTACAAAAATAATAAAATGCAGGGTTACTGTGTGTTTGTTTTTATTTCTTTAAAATTAGATTTGGTACATTTTGTAGCCTACAATGTGATGTTTCAGTCTTGTTACCATAGCTACAGGAAGAAAGCTCAGCATCAACACAGTTCACAGGATCAGTTAGACATTTGATTGCACCAACTGACCGAAGGCTGCATTGTAGTTACCATACAAAACGGCTGAAAAATCACAAAAACCACTAAAAAAATTGAATATGTATGGAACTGCCAAAAGAAAGACAAAACTGGTGGAATCTGTGAAACCTGCACATTTTGTTCTGTGCTGTGCTAGTGCTGGGCACACACTGGCATCAGACTATACATCAATTTCCTCTCATTCAATGAAAATATTCATTGCACGAAAGAGGAGCTTTTTGAATTGAATTGCGCCTTTTAAGCCCTGCTTCATATGCAAAATGCAATTAGTAGGTCGTCCCATTCGCTGATTGCGTAATTAGCAGCAGCCTAAGTAAATAAGACGTTAATTTCAGGCAGTCTGCGAAAACACCCACATTCTCTCGTCAGACCGCAATTTGCGCTCCAAGTTTTAAGAATGCAAATCTGGCCCATGGTTCATTATAATATGAGTAAACAGTACCATTGATGAAACCTTAATACAAGAGAATATTGTCATGTTTTGAAACGTGAGGGATTCTCTTGTTACTGGTTATTATTTGCTTTGCGTTTCATGCGATAGCATATGCTACTTTGGTTCATGCATATACAAAAGTAAATTTAAAACAATGACTTCTTTATTCTTAGGATTTTAGCCGTAAATTGCACATTATACGAGGCAAGTTGCTCCCTGTTTGACATTTAAATGGCTTTTCTGGGTTTAAAAAAAAAAAAAAGATCAGAATGGTTTTTATTCTGGGTTCAATGCTGACTTGTATGCATGAAAATGAACTTATGAAGAAATTTGTTCCGTAAATCCATATGTTCTTACAAATACACTATGTAGTTCCTCTAACCACTTTGTGCTTATAAAAAGCAGCGATGGAATTTAGTCACCCATAAAGCCATTTTGACACTAAGGTGATAAGTGGGAGGATATCTTGGAGAGTGGGCAGGAGAGGGAGTTCTCGGCTCTCTTTATAAAGCCCGTCTGATGATACTGCAGAGCTTTGCGAGAGACTTCGTACTCCGGCAGTGTGCACTGGAGATAAAGCATCAGATTCAGTCTCAAATGGAATCTGTTCCCTGAGCTGGACTGCATGCGTTCCATCATTGTGTTTCGACAGGTGATTATTAGGACAAAATGTGTTTTTTTACATTAGCAGCTTCTCTGTGCAATACTGCCATATTTCCCAAACAAGCCATTTAAAAACCAAACAAGAAAACGAGATTATGCTTTCTGATTTGGGTAATTAAAATTGAGGGAATAATTTCTCTTGTAGCCTATATAAAATCTTTTTGGGTCACAATTATGAAAAATCCGCCAAAATGTATTTTTCATGGGTAGCTTATCAGGATTTGAGGGCACACTTCATTTTCAATGTCATAATACGTGCCTTAAAAAATAAAACCGTTTTAAATTATTATGAACGCCAAATCAAGTTTTTTTTAACACAGTTCGTGGTATCGAAAACGTGAAAAATCATGTTGCCTTCAAGGCTGCAAAACACGCCACTCTTTTAATGCTCTAACCTCAGCATGAGATTAGAGAGGTGGTCCGGCTGGCTCTTGGATTGCTGGCTGTAAATCATTTTACTGTAAGTTATCATTCCTCATGTTTTATTTATATGACTCCCACCCTCGTGCCTACCTGCTGATAAAACTTGGAAATCATTCACATACCACCGGAGTACGGACGAAAATACGTCCAAAACCACGTGGAGGCATACGAGCTGAAACTAATTCGTCTGGGTCTATGACTAGATTATACGACCGAGCTTCAGTTCACTTAAGTTCTATGTTGTGTTTACTATCCTTGATTAGATTGTTCGGTATGCTTTATTTTATTTTACTTTATTATTTTTTGCTTACTTTGATACAGACGTCAAACGGCGCGTAAAGTTATACCTTTACATAGCCTACATTAAGAAGGTTACAACGACATCATGAATGCGCCTGGAACTACATATTACATGATACTGCGCTGTGCACATTTTGTTTTGGAATTTCAAAAGTAGAAACGACCCTCGTGAAGCATTGAATGTATTTTGGAGAAATGGGTTCATTTGAAGGTGCGGCAGTGGTTCCTTGGAATCAGAAGAACGTTTCTGTGTTCTCCTTCAGCAATTTATCATCGCCAGCGCCTTTCACAGAATCCTCTGGTTCCTTCAACGAGCTCCTGATTACTTCTTTACTCGGGACAATCTTAACTGTGATGTGCTTGGTTGGCGTGATCGGAAATATTTACACGCTAATCATAATGAGTATTTCTGCAAACGTGACCGGTTCTTTGTGCATTTATATCGCAAATTTAGCCCTGGCAGACTTGTTATACCTGTCAACTATACCATTTGTAGTTTGTACTTATTTTTTGAAGGACTGGTACTTTGGAGACATCGGATGCCGGATTGTGTTCAGCCTTGATTTCCTCACTATGCATGCCAGCATCTTCATCCTCACCATAATGAGTACGGAAAGGTACCTTGCGGTGGTGAATCCTCTTGACAGCTTCGGCAGATCCAGACACTATAGACGGACAGTTACCTGCGCCGTTTGGGTCGCGTCTTTTTTGCTGGCGCTCCCGACTATGATCATGATTGATCTGAAAAGAAACGTTGAAAACGGAGTTGTGAAGCGCATGTGCCACCCGACATGGCAGATCCAGGCATACAAGGTGTACCTGACTGTGCTATTCAACACCTGCATCTTGGCTCCCGGGGTTATCATTGGATATTTGTATATCAGGTTAGCCAGGACTTACTGGATATCTCAAACCGAGGTTTTCACAACTAAGGACGTGCATCGGTGTCCCAAGCAGAAAGTGTTGTACATGATTTTCTGTATCGTTCTTATATACTGGACTTGTTTCTTACCTTTTTGGTTATGGCAGTTACTGAGCATACACTACTTCGGACATAGGGGACTGTCACATAGAACGACGATGTACGTAAACTTCGTTGTTACTTGTCTTGCCTACAGCAACAGTTGCATAAACCCTTTTCTCTATACATTGTTAACAAAAAATTACAAGGAATACTTGAAAGGACGTCAGAAGAACTGTAGATTTACGAGAAAATTCAGACACTCCTCTCAACGGTCTGTTTCGTCTGGAAGTCACCAGTTCACGGACACGCTTACCGTCACGCATTTAAGGAGTGCTACGGGTGGCTGCAATGTTTAAGTGTGAAATATGTTCTGAACAAGACACCGCACCATTTGGCAATCTTCAGTACGATGCAATATGTGTGTTACTTCTCCATTAAATGAATATACATTTTCATTGGAACAATCTAGGTTGATGCTCATGGTGTGATGCCACGAATCTTAATGGTAAATTATGAAAAGTAATTTTTCATTCGTATTACACTTGGGAATTAACGTTCAACTGCACATTTGGCACTCATGCATGTATAAGTTCTGGAACAGTAAATACATCCACAGCTGTCCTGAATGCTGAAGTCAATTAAGTTAACCGAATTATTTGGTTTATTGGACTATATAATTTATTTTGCATTTGACTGAACAATTAATTAGTCAGGACTAAATGTTCGCACAAGCTTGGAGTTTTTTTGGGAAAGAATTTATCATGATTCTGAATGCAAGCGCGGTGGCCAATATTCAAGACTCCCTGGACGGTAGATATGTCACTGAATCTTGTTTTGGACATTTGCACAATATTATGCTTATTTGAAGACGTTATTCACTGAGAGCATTGTAGGGACGTAAATGGTAAGCATGCTGAAAAACGCATTCCGGCGAGAATACAATTGGAGGAATGTTCTCCACACAAAAACGTAACCTGTCGTTATCCTAGTGCTTTGATCGATGGTGTTATGCTCTGTGTGGGATTAAGATGCATTCCATTCTTGAGCAAAGCCAATTTTTCCAGCCCAAGTATTTCAAAAAAAAATTCTAAGAACGGTATTTGTTAAACATGCTTAATGGTAATATCAAAAATTGTACCTCAATGACGAAGTCACAAAGTTATCTCGAATCTACACGTACCCGATTGTGTGCAAATCTCACATCCTCGTTTGTGCTTGAATAAAGATGCATGATAAAGCGAGGATTATTGCCTCGAGAGAACATTTCAATGAGCAAAATGTCTTGAGCGAAAGGCGACGCGATTCCTTAAACGATGATATAGCAGTGTAAACTAGTTGAAGTTAATTGCATGAATTTCTCTGTAGAACTATAGCCTGTTGGTATGGCGTGGCTGTTCAGCTTATTTGTTACTTCGTTCTTTGTTTCTACATAAAGAGTCCGGTCCCCTCTATTAAGCACAAGTGATATTGAAACTTTGCAATAAATCTATTATTACCATTTTATCAATAGCTACTGTTTATAGTGCAACGCTTTAATTTTCTCGGAATTAGGGGAACACAGCATAAAATAGGATCCCTTAGGAATACCTTTTTCGTAGATTTCCATATGGGTGAAAATCTGAAATTAGTTTACACAAAGCTCATATATTCCAATGTACAAATGCTACATTTTAAATACGTAACTGATCAATCATTTTTTTAAGTAAAATATTTGTTTATTATTGGCATCTTACCCCATGTTCCCTAATATCACTGTTACTAATTTCTTGTGTCCACTTCTCATCTTACAGTCCTGAAGATTTCATAGAATCTTTACAATCAACAATTGATTGACACCCAGATCAATAGTGATTTAACTTTTATATCCAATCAGCGATGTGAATTCAATTAAGGCTTGTACATGGTCCTCTATTGGAGATTTGTGTCATCTGATCATTGCTTAACGTGTAAAATGTTGAGCTTGTATTTGTATAAGGTGACTTTTGTCAACGCTGGGCATTTCATCTTCCGAAGTCATTTTGACTATTGAATGTGTGACGTCTTGCACGAAAACGCAATGCAAAATGCGATGAGAATCAACAATAGGAAAGGACCCATGTAAAGAAAACACGACTGCAATGTACTCGCAAGTGCTCATGAAAATGCATGTCAACAATTCCCCCCATTCCCTCACTCTGACTTGTACCCCTGTGGATTTCTTTGCAACACGTTTGTTGTGGCTTTATCATAATAGATTGCGGTAGTACACGTTTTCAGTAATAGAAAAGATCACTAATTTTATTCAATTATTGATTGCCCTTGGTGAGACTCGGCTATAAATATTTTATTTAAATGTGTTTTCGTTGTTGTTGTTGTTGTTTTTTAAAGGCCATTTATGCTTCTCTCCCTGGACTGTCGAGATGCAAATCATATGCAATCGTACAGTTGCAGCACATCAAATCCCATGTAGTCCAATTTGAAGGAAAAAGTGGCACAAAGGTACTGTTTAGCTTGCTGTCTATCACTGTTTATTTACAACTACAGGGGATTTTCAGGAAGGACAGCAAAGTGCTTAAATCTATTATTCTTCAAAGCGTCAAACTCAGCACGATCAATGATTCATAGAATGAAATGCAGAACCTTTCTTATTGGGCAGGTTCGTTTGTCTTTCAATTTATATAAAATTTAAACTCAAAATCAACTTTTGTCCATACTGAAAAAACTGATTGTACTTGAAAGAAAATCTTGATGTAATTCATTGTTTATTGTAATTTGTTATTTTTATATAGCTTTGGGGTGACTTGTTTTCGGTGAACTGCTTTCTCATCTCTGATATAACTAGTTTTTTCATATCCGGGTGAGTTTTCAGCTTTGTTATATAAATAAATATGTTTTAAAAAAACTTGTTGCACATTCATTTTTGGATTTAGCCTATTTCCTCACTGTTAAGGGCCCAAATTAGGGTTAGGGTTAGGAAAACCGTAAGTCTGAGGGTAAAGGCGAGTTCACAGCAGTGTTCAGCAGCTTGAAGAATGGTTAGGACACAGGTTTGTTAATGATTTTGAATGAGTAAAATATTTTCTACTGTAGCATGGGTACCTATGGCCATTAAAAAATGAGCAATATATTAAATATTTTTTCAATGAAAAAAAATCTTTGTATAAGACCTGAAACATATTATTTTGCATTTGTATTATTGTATTCATGATATTTACCTTGATTCTTAATCAATTTTAAATGGGTTTTCTGAAGTTTTCCAAGCTACCAATGGCTTCAATTAGGGTTAAGGGCCCAAACTAGGGTTAGGGTTAGGAAAACCGTAAGTCTGAGGGTAAAGGCAAGTTGACGGCTGTGTTCAGCAGCTTGAAGAATGGTTAGGACAGAGGTTTGGTAATGATTTTGAATTAGTCAAATATTTTCTACTGTAGCATGGGTACCTATGGCCATTAAAAAATGAGCAATATATTAAATATTTTTCAATGAAAAAAAATCTTTTTAAAAGACCTGAAACATATCATTTTCCATTTGTATTATTGTGTTCGTGATATTTACCTAGATTATTAATAGATTTAAAATGGGTTTTCTGAAGTTTTCCAAGCTACCAATGGCTTCGATTAGGGTAAAGGGCCCAAATTAGGGTTAGGGTTAGGAAAACCGTAAGTCTGAGGGTGAAGGCAAGTTGACGGCTGTGTTCAGCAGCTTGAAGAATGGTTAGGACACAGGTTTGGTAATGATTTTGAAAGAGTCAACTATATTCTTCTGTAGCATGGGTACCTATGGCCATTAAAAAAGAGCAATATATTAATATTTTTTCAATGAAAAAAAATCTTTTTAAAAGACCTGAAACATATTATTTTCCATTTGTATTATTGTATTCGTGATATTTACCTTGATTTTTAATAGATTTAAAATGGGTTTTCTAAAGTTTTCCAAGCTACCAATGGCTTCAATTAGGGTTAAGGGCCCAAATTAGGGTTAGGGTTAGGAAAACCGTAAGTCAGAGGGTAAAGGCGAGTTGACGGCTGTGTTCAGCAGCTTGAAGAATGGTTAGGACACAGGTTTGTTAATGATTTTGAATGAGTCAAATATTTTCTACTGTAGCATGGGTACCTATGGCCATTAAAAAATGAGCAATATATTAAATATTTTTTCAAGGAAAAAAATCTTTTTAAAAGACCTGAAACATATTATTTTCCATTTGTATTATTGTATTCGTGATATTTACCTTGATTTTTAATAGATTTAAAATGGGTTTTCTGAAGTTTTCCAAGCTACCGATGGCTTCAATTAGGGTTAAGGGCCCAAATTAGGGTTAGGGTTAGGAAAACCGTAAGTCTGAGGGTGAAGGCAAGTTGACGGCTGTGTTCAGCAGCTCGAAGAATGGTTAGGACACAGGTTTGTTAATGATTTTGAATTAGTCAAATATTTTCTACTGTAGCATGGGTACCTATGGCCATTAAAAATTAGCAATATATTAAATATTTTTTCAAGGAAAAAAATCTTTTTAAAAGACCTGAAACATATCATTTTCCATTTGTATTATTGTATTCGTGATATTTACCTTGATTTTTAATAGATTTAAAATGGGTTTTCTGAAGTTTTCCAAGCTACCAATGGCTTCAATTAGGGTTAAGGGCCCAAATTAGGGTTAGGGTTAGGAAAACCGTAAGTCTGAGGGTAAAGGCGAGTTGACGGCTGTGTTCAGCAGCTTGAAGAATGGTTAGGACACAGGTTTGTTAATGATTTTGAATGAGTCAAATATTTTCTACTGTAGCATGTGTACCTATGGCCATAAAAAAAAGAGCAATATATTAATATTTTTTCAATGAAAAAAAATCTTTTTAAAAGACCTGAAACATATTATTTTCCATTTGTATTATTGTATTCGTGATATTTACCTTGATTTTTAATAGATTTAAAATGGGTTTTCTGAAGTTTTCCAAGCTACCAATGGCTTCAATTAGGGTTAAGGGCCCAAATTAGGGTTAGGGTTAGGAAAACCGTAAGTCTGAGGGTGAAGGCAAGTTGACGGCTGTGTTCAGCAGCTTGAAGAATGGTTAGGACACAGGTTTGTTAATGATTTTGAATTAGTCAAATATTTTCTACTGTAGCATGGGTACCTATGGCCATTAAAAAATGAGCAATATATTAATATTTTTTCAATGAAAAAAAATCTTTTTAAAAGACCTGAAACATATCATTTTCCATTTGTATTATTGTATTCGTGATATTTACCTTGATTCTTAATCAATTTTAAATGGGTTTTCTGAAGTTTTCCAAGCTACCAATGGCTTCAATTAGGGTTAAGGGCCCAAATTAGGGTTAGGGTTAGGAAAACCGTAAGTCTGAGGGTAAAGGCAAGTTGACGGCTGTGTTCAGCAGCTTGAAGAATGGTTAGGACACAGGTTTGTTAATGATTTTGAATGAGTCAAATATTTTCTACTGTAGCATGGGTACCTATGGCCATTAAAAAATGAGCAATATATTAATATTTTTTCAATGAAAAAAATCTTTTTAAAAGACCTGAAACATATCATTTTCCATTTGTATTATTGTATTCGTGATATTTACCTTGATTCTTAATCAATTTTAAATGGGTTTTCTGAAGTTTTCCAAGCTACCAATGGCTTCAATTAGGGTTAAGGGCCCAAATTAGGGTTAGGGTTAGGAAAACCGTAAGTCTGAGGGTAAAGGCAAGTTGACGGCTGTGTTCAGCAGCTTGAAGAATGGTTAGGACACAGGTTTGTTAATGATTTTGAATGAGTCAAATATTTTTACTGTAGCATGGTACCTATGGCCATTAAAAATGAGCATATATAAATTTTTTCAAGAAAAAAAAATCTTTTTAAAAGACCTGAAACAATCATTTTCCATTTGTATTATTGTATTCGTGATATTTACCTTGATTTTAATCAATTTTAAATGGGTTTTCTGAAGTTTTCCAAGCTACCAATGGCTTCAATTAGGGTTAAGGGCCCAATTAGGGTTAGGGTTAGGAAACCGTAAGTCTGAGGTAAAGGCAAGTGACGGCTGTGTTCAGCAGCTTGAAGAATGGTTAGGACACAGTCAAATATTTTCTACTGTAGCATGGGTACCTATGGCCATTAAAAATGAGCAATATATTAATATTTTTTCAATGAAAAAAATTTTTAAAAGACCTGAAACATATCATTTCCATTGTATTATTGTATTCGTGATATTTACCTTGATTCTTAATAATTTAAATGGGTTTTCTGAAGTTTTCCAAGCTACCAATGGCTTCAATTAGGGTTAAGGCCCAAATTAGGTTAGGGTTAGAAAACCGTAAGTCTGAGGGTAAAGGCAAGTTGACGGCTGTGTTCAGCAGCTTGAAGAATGTTAGGACACAGGTTTGTTAATGATTTTGAATGAGTCAAATATTTTCTACTGTAGCATGGGTACCTATGGCCATAAAAAAATGAGCATATATAATATTTTTCAATGAAAAAAATCTTTTAAAAGACCTGAAACATATATTTCCATTGTTTATTGTATTCGTGATATTTACCTTGATTTTAATAATTTAAATGGTTTTCTGAAGTTTCCAAGCTACAATGCTTCAATTAGGTTAAGGCCCAAATTAGGGTTAGGGTTAGGAAACCGTAAGTCTGAGGGTAAGGCAAGTGACGGCTGTGTTCAGCAGCTTGAAGAATGGTTGGACACAGGTTTGTAATGATTTTGAATGAGTCAATATTTTCTACTGTAGCATGGTACCTATGGCCATAAAAATGAGCAATATATAATATTTTTCAATGAAAAAATCTTTTAAAGACCTGAAACATATCATTTTCATTGTATTATTGATTCGTGATATTTACCTTGATTTTATAATTAAATGGGTTTTCTGAAGTTTCCAAGCTACCAATGGCTTCAATAGGGTTAAGGGCCCAAATTAGGGTTAGGTTAGGAAACCGTAATCTGAGGTAAAGGCAGTTGACGGCTGTGTTCAGCACTTGAAGAATGGTTAGGACACAGGTTTGTTATGATTTGAATTCAATATTTTCTACTGTAGCATGGTACCTATGCCATTAAAAATGAGCATATATAAAATTTTCAGAAAAAAATCTTTTAAAAGACTGAAACATTCATTCATTTGTATATTGTATTCGTGTATTACCTTGATTTATAATTTTAATGGTTTTCTGAAGTTTTCCAATACCATGGCTTCAATTAGGTTAAGGGCCCAATTAGGTTAGGTTAGAAAACCGAAGTCTGAGGTAAAGGCAAGTTGACGCTGTGTTCAGCAGCTTGAGAATGGTTAGGCACAGGTTTGTTAATGATTTTGAATGAGTCAATATTTCTACTGTAGCATGGGTACCTATGGCCATTAAAAATGGCAATATAAAATTTTTTCAGAAAAAAAATTTTTTAAAGACCTGAAACATATCATTTCTTTGTATTATTGTTTCGTGATATTTACCTTGATTTATAATTTAAATACTGTAGCATGGGTACCTATGGCCATTAAAAAATGGCAATATATTAATATTTTTTTCAATGAAAAAAATTTTTAAAAGACCTGAAACATATCATTTTCCATTTGTATTATTGTATTGTGATATTTACCTTGATTTTTAATCAATTTAAATGGTTTTCTGAAGTTTTCCAAGCTACCAATGGCTTCAATTAGGGTTAAGGGCCCAAATTAGGGTTAGGGTTAGGAAAACCGTAAGTCTGAGGGTAAAGGCAAGTTGACGGCTGTGTTCAGCAGCTTGAAGAATGGTTAGGACACAGGTTTGTTAATGATTTTGAATGAGTCAAATATTTTCTACTGTAGCATGGGTACCTATGGCCATTAAAAAATGAGCATATATTAATATTTTTTCAATGAAAAAAAATTTTTTAAAGACCTGAAACATATATTTCCATTTGTATTATTGTATTCATGATATTTACCTTGTTTTCCATCAATTTTAAATGGGTTTTCTGAAGTTTTCCAAGCTACCAATGGCTTCAATTAGGGTTAAGGGCCCAAATTAGGGTTAGGGTTAGGAAAACCGTAAGTCTGAGGGTAAAGGCAAGTTGACGGCTGTGTTCAGCAGCTTGAAGAATGGTTAGGACACAGGTTTGTTAATGATTTTGAATGAGTCAAATATTTTCTACTGTAGCATGGGTACCTATGGCCATTAAAAATGAGCAATATATTAATATTTTTTCAATGAAAAAAAATCTTTTTAAAAGACCTGAAACATATCATTTTCCATTTGTATTATTGTATTCGTGATATTTACCTTGATTCTTAATCAATTTTAAATGGGTTTTCTGAAGTTTTCCAAGCTACCAATGGCTTCAATTAGGGTTAAGGGCCCAAATTAGGGTTAGGGTTAGGAAAACCGTAAGTCTGAGGGTAAAGGCAAGTTGACGGCTGTGTTCAGCAGCTTGAAGAATGGTTAGGACACAGGTTTGTTAATGATTTTGAATGAGTCAAATATTTTCTACTGTAGCATGGGTACCTATGGCCATTAAAAAATGAGCAATATATTAATATTTTTTCAATGAAAAAAAATATTTTTAAAAGACCTGAAACATCATTTTCCATTTGTATTATTGTATTCGTGATATTTACCTTGATTTTTAATAAATTTAAAGTGGGTTTTCTGAAGTTTTCCAAGCTACCAATGGCTTCAATTAGGGTTAAGGGCCCAAATTAGGGTTAGGGTTAGGAAAACCGTAAGTCTGAGGGTAAAGGCGAGTTGACGGCTGTGTTCAGCAGCTTGAAGAATGGTTAGGACACAGGTTTGTTAATGATTTTGAATGAGTCAAATATTTTCTACTGTAGCATGGGTACCTATGGCCATTAAAAAATGAGCAATATATTAATATTTTTTCAATGAAAAAAAATCTTTTTAAAAGACCTGAAACATATTATTTTCCATTTGTATTATTGTATTCGTGATATTTACCTTGATTTTTAATAGATTTAAAATGGGTTTTCTGAAGTTTTCCAAGCTACCAATGGCTTCAATTAGGGTTAAGGGCCCAAATTAGGGTTAGGGTTAGGAAAACCGTAAGTCTGAGGGTAAAGGCAAGTTGACGGCTGTGTTCAGCAGCTTGAAGAATGGTTAGGACACAGGTTTGTTAATGATTTTGAATGAGTCAAATATTTTCTACTGTAGCATGGGTACCTATGGCCATTAAAAAATGAGCAATATATTAAATATTTTTCAATGAAAAAAAATCTTTTTAAAAGACCTGAAACATATCATTTTGCATTTGTATTATTGTATTCGTGATATTTACCTTGATTTTTAATAAATTTAAAGTGGGTTTTCTGAAGTTTTCCAAGCTACCAATGGCTTCAATTAGGGTTAAGGGCCCAAATTAGGGTTAGGGTTAGGAAAACCGTAAGTCTGAGGGTGAAGGCAAGTTGACGGCTGTGTTCAGCAGCTTGAAGAATGGTTAGGACACAGGTTTGTTAATGATTTTGAATGAGTCAAATATTTTCTACTGTAGCATGGGTACCTATGGCCATTAAAAAATGAGCAATATATTAAATATTTTTTCAAGGAAAAAAATCTTTTTAAAAGACCTGAAACATATCATTTTCCATTTGTATTATTGTATTCGTGATATTTACCTTGATTTTTAATAATTTAAATGGTTTTCTGAAGTTTTCCAAGCTACCAATGGCTTCAATTAGGGTTAAGGGCCCAAATTAGGGTTAGGGTTAGGAAAACCGTAAGTCTGAGGGTGAAGGCAAGTTGACGGCTGTGTTCAGCAGCTTGAAGAATGGTTAGGACACAGGTTTGGTAATGATTTTGAATTAGTCAAATATTTTCTACTGTAGCATGGGTACCTATGGCCATTAAAAATGAGCAATATATTAATATGTTTTCAATTAAAAAAAATCTTTTTAAAAGACCTGAAACATATTATTTTCCATTTGTATTATTGTATTCGTGATATTTACCTTGATTTTTAATAAATTTAAAGTGGGTTTTCTGAAGTTTTCCAAGCTACCAATGGCTTCAATTAGGGTTAAGGGCCCAAATTAGGGTTAGGGTTAGGAAAACCGTAAGTCTGAGGGTAAAGGCGAGTTGACGGCTGTGTTCAGCAGCTTGAAGAATGGTTAGGACACAGGTTTGTTAATGATTTTGAATGAGTCAAATATTTTCTACTGTAGCATGGGTACCTATGGCCATTAAAAAATGAGCAATATATTAAATATTTTTTCAAGGAAAAAAATCTTTTTAAAAGACCTGAAACATATCATTTTCCATTTGTATTATTGTATTCGTGATATTTACCTTGATTTTTAATAGATTTAAAATGGGTTTTCTGAAGTTTTCCAAGCTACCAATGGCTTCAATTAGGGTTAAGGGCCCAAATTAGGGTTAGGGTTAGGAAAACCGTAAGTCTGAGGGTGAAGGCAAGTTGACGGCTGTGTTCAGCAGCTTGAAGAATGGTTAGGACACAGGTTTGGTAATGATTTTGAATTAGTCAAATATTTTCTACTGTAGCATGGGTACCTATGGCCATTAAAAATGAGCAATATATTAATATTTTTTCAATTAAAAAAAATCTTTTTAAAAGACCTGAAACATATTATTTTCCATTTGTATTATTGTATTCGTGATATTTACCTTGATTTTTAATAAATTTAAAGTGGGTTTTCTGAAGTTTTCCAAGCTACCAATGGCTTCAATTAGGGTTAAGGGCCCAAATTAGGGTTAGGGTTAGGAAAACCGTAAGTCTGAGGGTAAAGGCGAGTTGACGGCTGTGTTCAGCAGCTTGAAGAATGGTTAGGACACAGGTTTGTTAATGATTTTGAATGAGTCAAATATTTTCTACTGTAGCATGGGCACCTATCGCCTTTAAAAAATGAGCAATATATTAAATATTTTTTCAATGAAAAAAAATCTTTTTAAAAGACCTGAAACATATTATTTTCCATTTGTATTATTGTATTCGTGATATTTACCTTGATTTTTAATAGATTTAAAATGGGTTTTCTGAAGTTTTCCAAGCTACCAATGGCTTCAATTAGGGTTAAGGGCCCAAATTAGGGTTAGGGTTAGGAAAACCGTAAGTCTGAGGGTAAAGGCGAGTTCACAGCTGTGTTCAGCAGCTTGAAGAATGGTTAGGACACAGGTTTGTTAATGATTTTGAATGAGTCAAATATTTTCTACTGTAGCATGGGTACCTATGGCCATTAAAAAATGAGCAATATATAAAATTATTTCAAGAAAAAAATCTTTTTAAAAGACCTGAAACATATCATTTTTCATTTGTATTATTGTATTTGTGATATTTACCTTGATTTTTAATAAATTTAAAATGGGTTTTCTGAAGCTACCAATGGTTTCAATTAGGGTTAATACCATAGTTTAAATTATAATAAATGCTGACTAAATAATACAGAGAGCTTTACTGCTAAACAGTCAACATTTTCAAGTTTACTAAAGCTCATTTGCAGTAGAAATTATCTTGTTTTACATTTCAGTTGATCGAAACCCACAATTGTTTCTTTTTAAAATAAATTATACCACTGTGCTCCACAGGCACTTAGCAGAATATTTTAATGCACCAAATTGAGTGTAAAGGCTACTTGCATATGCATAAATCTGACCGATGGCTCATGATGTAGTGCCCTTGAAAGCCTCACTTCTGCAATAAATGGCTTGTCTTAAGCGGTTGTCAGACCTGTTGAAGGGTTCACTGAAATGAGTGAGTGGCATTAATTTTACATCACCATATTAGAACCTGACTTTCTCCAGATGTGTTGAAAAGTTTTGACGTGTGAAACCTAAAATGTTTGAGTGAGAAAGCAAAAATACATTGTTATTTTTTCTGTGTTCAGAATCTAAATCATTCATAGTTTAATCGGACAAAGCCGCATGGGTTGAATGGAGAAGCTTGTTTAACTCAAGTTTGTAATCATCTGCTGGGCTCCAACCATGTCACAACACTGCTCTGCCCATCCATTACAGATTAAAAAATTACTTTAATACTTTCTGTGCTTGAATGCTTGTCATTGGCTAGAGGCTTCATTCTCAAGTTCAGTGGGACCCCTTTGAATTACATCTTATCAGAATCTTAGACTGTTCTTTGACTTCTGTCCTTGGGCATATCTTTTTATGATTATTCATAAACTGTGATGCAGCAGAAACCTCTGATACAGTATCTACTGGCAGAGATGATGGACCAGGCGGTATTGGTATTGCAGTGAAGTCTGGTGTGTTGCTCTGTGCAGCCATTTTCAGTGTGTTTCTGTGGCACAAAGAACACATTCCAACATTTACTCTGTAAACTTCTGCCGAGAACAGAATTTTCTAAACAAAATGATATTATTATTATTATTATTATTATTATTATTATTAATAATAATAATATTAAGAATGTGCTATTTAGTATGTTCTTTTACTTATGTACTTTTATCTACTGGCTTTTAAGTTTGTACTATTATGTATGTACTTTTTTTAATGCTCTTTTTTGTCCAAATGTATGTGGACATCTGAATATCACACCCATATATACTTGAACTTAAACTTGTATGTCTCTTTCCAAAACTATGGGCATTTATATGCCACTTTGGATCCCGCTTTACTGCTGTAACGGCTGCCTTTCTTCTGGGAAGGCTTCCCAGTAGATTATATAACATTGCTGGGATTTGTAAAATTTGATGTACAGTTTTGGGGGCTGTTTTTAATGGTGTGGCCTGGGCCTCTTAGTTCCAGTAAAGGGAAATCTTAATGGTCCAGCATACAATGATATTCTGGAGAATTGTGCACTTCCAACTTTGTGGGCACAATTTGGAGTAGAACCTTTCTTGTTTCAGCATGACAATGCCCTTGTGCACAAAGCAAGGTCTATGAAGAAATGATTTGCTGAGTTTCGTGGGGAAAAACGTGACTGGTCTGCACAGAGCACATCAAACACCTATGGGATAATTGGAATGCTGACTGCGAGGCTGGCTTTAAACCCAACATCAGTGCCTGACCACACTAATGCTTATAGCTGCATGGATGTGAATATCCACAGCTATGTTCCAAAATCTAGTGGAAAGCCTTACCAAATGAGTGGAGACTGTGTTATTACCCATGGTTTTGGAATGAAATATTCAACAACTACATATGCGCATGATGTGCAGGTGTCCACATACTTTTGGAAATGCAGCATATATGAAGTCCCAGTCTGAGCTTACAAATATAATCAGGAAGAACTTAAATTCTGTACTGTGACAGGCTGTCCTCATACATTATTATAGATAAACTCTCTCTGAATTTAGTGTATTATTACTATAATTGAAAAAAAAATCTTTCAAGCTTATTGATAAAGAACATAACTAGTATTCCATGTCAGAAGTTATATATAGCACAATAATAGCTAAACTCCTACTGTCACATTTTGTTATGAACATTTCCTGACAAGCTATAATTATAAATAAATCAGTTTCAAAATGAGCTTAAAAAAGTTTTTTTGTCCCTCACCCTCCCTGCCTTCCATGTATCTTAGTTGTCTGCCAGTTTTTTAATTATTTATTTTTCTTCAAGCAAACCACCCCACGTCCATGCTTTAACAGTTTTTCCGCTGTGAAGGCTTCTTTTTCATAAATTACTATTTGACAGAACCCCAAGCTCTGCTTTTGAAACACTCTTGGAGCATTTATTGTTCTGTGTTTTGGCAGCCCAGTAGCTTTCTTATTAGAAAGTCAATCCAAGTTGTTTATGATTGACATAAGTGGGGAAAATGTTCGCTTGTTTTAATAAAAGCTTTAATAAACCCACAGCAAAACCTCTAGTATATGTTGACAGTTATGGTTAATCTCACCACCTTGTTAGTTCTTGGTCCTACAACCTTGGTCCCGGAAAGCCACCAGACATACCAATTTCTGTTATTACTGAGTACTTAATTGATTCATTAAAGCATCTGACAACACTGCTAATTCACCTCACCTTTTTTGGTTGAAAGCAAAATTAAACAAATACAGTTTGGTATATTTTTATATATTTGTTTTACCCCACAAAATACTTATACTAATAATGCTAATTCTGAAACTGAGATGAATACAAAAAAATAAATAATAATGTAAATGAGGAAGCAATGGAATGAAGATACATTCTGTATTTGTTCTGCAAGTGGGGGGGGGGGGGGGCTGATGCACACAGCTGCTGAAGCACACATCTGCTTTGAGCCAAACTAATTGTGATTACAAATGCCACTCATTCAACCCCAGCCTTCAGTGGAGTACAGGTTTCCCTAATAACCAGGAATTACTCACATTCTGACACTGAACGTATATTCCCTTGCCAGATGTTTACTATGTCAAGTGCTAGGACAAGAAACTGTAAAAATTGCTTCAAATTACAAACACGCAGACACATAAAGGGGAGAAACAACACTAAATTTAGCCCAAAGAGCTCAGAATGTTAATTCTCTGGACTATGCTTGAGCTTTACTACATTTATCTGCGCTTGGCGTACAATCGACAAATGTTTGTTTGCCCCAGTCTCCCTTTTTAGAGCTTGTGAAACAGGACCATATCCATGTTAGCCATTCAGTGATCATCTGAGGTAAAGTTACCCACCTTTTTTTGAAGCGATTTTGACTGACTGTTGGATGTTTAGCAGATCTTAGCACTGATGCAAGTGTACTCAAGAAGGTATGGTCACACCCTAGAGTCAGTACATTTGGTTCCCTGGTTATGGCCTGGGGACTTTGGCTCGGGCAGCTTATATCTCTTGTATCTTGTAGACAGGCTGCAGCTGTTGCAAATTTCTGGAGCTGGGTTACTGTTGCAATTTTCAACTGGGAGTCATCTCTTCGTTACGATCTTACTGGCTAGTCTCTCAACTGAACAATATATGCTCTAGGTATACATGAGTCGTTACTGCCTTGGCCACATATAAATTGAGAGCCAAGCTTGGTAAGGAGAACAGGAAACACTCCTGCAGTATCCCTCAGCCATAGCATGATTTGTCTTGTGCAAGAGGTATTATTGATACAAAAACCTCCTCCTGTGGAAATTAAACCTCCATCATAGGTTAGCTGCCACCATGATTAATGATGAGTTCAGAGGGTGTAAGTCATTAATAAGGAGGTGTAAGTGGTTCATATTTATGGATTTAAAAATGTTTAAAACATTTTAAAAAAGAGCTAACCTCCCAAAGAAAAAGTAACCATTGCAACAATTGTTTTTCCTATAATTTCAAATACGAAACTGTAGTTAAAACCAAGGCGGGGGAAGTTTATGATCTTTGCAAAAATAATTCATCTCCTCGATATCCCACACCAGAATTTTTCAGTCCTCTCCAGTCCTCCAAGCTTAGAGCCCCCTGTATTTGGAATGTTGCACTTGGGATGGCCTAATGGTGGTCTATGGGAATGAACACACAGTGGTAAAGTTGGCCACAGTTTCCACAAGAGCTGAACTGAACAGATAGCAGACAATTCCATGCAGAGAGTTTAGGCACTTAAGAGTCAATTATGTCAATGGCAAGTGTATCTTGGGACAGAAGTGCTTCTGGACCAAATGTAGCCCAAATGGAACCAACCACATGTAAGGTTTTTGTAGCATTTCGATTTTGGGCCAAAAGAGGCCTAACTGTAACCAGCTATATTTATGGCTGTATGTGGGCCAAATGAAAGTGGTAATGTGGGCCAGCACTGGGCCACTCCTCAGTTGCTATCTGAGTGACACCTGACCTACTTTGTTAAGAGGGATAAAATGATTCAATGCAGAAGGATGACATGATGAAAGAGGAGTGTACTAAGGGAAGTTTTTTCAAAAACCGTAAATGTATATGAAAGCAGCCAAGAATGTTACTTCTGTTTTCTCCAGCAAAATGTATTGAAAAAAAATGGAACCTGTTGCTGTAGAATGAATAAATTTATTGGTTACAAGTGAATTACTGCGCATTAAGTATGCTAAATCATTTCATAAATACATTTTGCTGCACAAAAGTTTGCTTGTTTCTTTTCAAATGCTTTCTTCACCCACAGCTGATTTTCTGCAGCCTGAACAGGAATTACAAATGGTACCAGCATTTAAAGGCATACAATACAGTATTTTTACCCTTGCAATGGTTCTGTGTTTACAATCAAAGAAGTCTCCACCTCCATCCTCAACCATGCCCACTCACTTCATTTTTGGAGGTTTTTTAATATTTTTTTTTTACATAACTGAATATCTGGAAGTTTCTGGGTGGATGGTATCATTCAACAGATGCCTCATGTCAATTGTTGAACCAATCTCAGTCTTCACTGTTGAGCATCAGTGCCAATGGAATTGGTACACCAAAGAAAAAGATGTCATTAGCCATTGAAGGAGAGAGATGTTACGGATTGGGTGGGCAGCTTTCACAAGAAGGAATACTTTGCAGGCTATGTAAAACAGATGTCTGATATTTCGCTCATCCTTTTGTCTCTCAATTGTTTTTCTCTTTTGCTCATTAGAGTGGTGCTGCCAAGCACACAGAGTCACTGCTCAGAGCTTAGGCTCCCATGATTAGAGCAGGGAGCCTTTGGCATGAAAAAAGCAGTTGTGTTCAGATGTAGCTTGAACTTTACTTTGGTGCAGCATAAATAAAAGCAGCCTGCGCAGTCCCGATTCTCCGCCTGTTGCCGTCGAAATCAAATGATGAATTATTGTTCTACTTTTAGAAAAGGCAGAACAACGTGGAATTTTCACCCTCGTGCAATGAATGCAGGATCATATTACTCAGAATTTGTGTTGGGTTTTTTTTTTATTAGCAAACATTCCTAACTAATGACCAACCTGTCTGGAGACTTACTTCATGAACAGTAAATGTTAGAAGATAAATATTTTAATAATAACCCAGGCATCACCACCAGTACCCCCCAACCCCCACCCCACCCCCATCAAGGATCTTGATTGGATCAATATGGATCAAGGCAGTCAATATATATTAATACAACATGGTAATCAATACAGATCTCATATCTTAACCATATGTTGTTTCTATTCCTGATGACATGATGGCACAGTGTGGTGACCATAACCCTGGTGACAGAAGCAACTTTAATTAATCATAGCGAGAGATGATAACAATAGGATTAAGAAGAAATATAGAGGAGGGAGAAAGAAAGAGGGAAACAAAAAGAAGGTTAGCTAATGAAACAGGTGGGGTTATACTGCAAGAGATGAGATGAGGATGGGTGATATGGGGGCATGAGCGGACAGATGAGGACAGAGCTGCAGAGCTAAGGGGAGGACAGGACAGAAGACAGGGAGGGATATACTTAAGCTACTAGATATTGCTAAAGCATATCACAAAATTCATTGCAAAATGTCAGTGGTAGTGGACCATATCAGGATTATATACACAATAAATGCTTAAAAACCCGAAGAGTACAGATTTGCGAAAGCTTATAGGCTAAAGATAATTTACTGCGGAACAAATTTTTGAGGGGAAGGATAAACATCTGTCCCACAGAGATGGACATTGGCAGAAAGGCCGATTTGATGATTATAGTTGTTTGCATTGACTAGAAACATTTGTTCAGGATGTATATTTTAAGGAATGGGTTAAAAATGTGAATCACTTACTGCTGTGCGTGCCATGGATCACAAATATGTCTGCTGTAACTAGCTGTATCTGAAATAATGATGCCGTTTCAGTCGCTTGAGGAAAGAAACTAAACAGAGAAGGTAATGTGACTTTAGTAAAGAATGTCAAACATGGGTGTGTTTTGCAATAGTTGTACATTGAGTCTCTTTATGAAAATAATAGGTTAAGTGAATAATTAAACAAAAAGTGTTTAACTCTAATCCTACTGTTTAATACGTTGGAACAAGAGAGCCATATCTGTAAAAAGCATAGGCTACATGTTTTGAGACCTGCTTTGCTGTACCATCACATCATGGTACCATTTTATAATAAATTTATGAAGGATTAAACATTTTGAATGTGATGGTGGTTGTGGTAGATAAAACCTTAAATTGTAAGTTCAATATTTAACTTTTCTATTCAATTTTATTTAACAGTGACCAAGGTATTTAATTGTATTCTATGGTGTACAAAGAGAACACTTGAAAAAGCATTCTTTTTTGTTTTTCACCAATTTTACCACATAGTGTCTATGTGAAACCTATAATTCTAAGGTGTCATATTCATATTTATTGTTAGAAATATTCAAACTTGCATAACACATGATTTTCAGATTCTTTCTCAATGTTTTGTATATTTTCTTAAAGATATACATTAAATTAAGAGGAAGAAACAACAGAGCTCATGCCAATATTGTCATGAATGATAGCAGTTATGGTATATTCTGCAATTACTTGTGCCCCTTCATTAATTTGAAATAAAAGATAAAAATGAAAAATAGGAACATACAATACAATGTGCTTTGCATTAAATAATACACACTAGATAATAATCTAAATTGATTTTCTGCAGTCACATTTTTCCATTTGAATTTAATCAGGGCTGTGTTTAAAATAAGAAAAATGTAGCGAAGATTTTTATAAATGAAAATGAAGCAGTATTAAATGTCCCGGAGCAGAGTGGGAGTGTAATTATATTCGGTGCTGCTCCTATCATTAAATCAACTGGTTACTGTTATCCTGCCAATAAAGCAAACTGAAATTGAGAGAGATGAGTGAGAGAGAGAGTGAGAGAGAGAGAGAGAGAGAGAGAGAGTGTGTGTGTGTCACAGCTGAATGATTTTCCAACTGTAGCTGTGAAATTAGACATTCAGGTCTTCCCCTTACGCTCTGAACCCCTAGGAAGGCCATCAAACAGAAGTATTGCGGTTTGTTGCAAAATGTTTTAAGCTGTTTGGTGTAAACGTAGTGCTTAAGGCACTTGTTTTCCCATTTGAACTCAGGACAGGATAGCACAGGATGACCCCCAGTCCCAGGGGACTCTGGTATATAAAGGCTTTTAACAGCCTGCTCATGTCTCCTGTCTAACACAGGGAGCTTTGTCCGTGTAAGGATCAAGTTTCACTGTTTTGTGTATAAAAGGTAGAGGTAGTTAATTATGGTAACTTCCAAACTCCCCAAAATCAGTGTGAATGCTATTGCAGTTTGATTTGAGCACAGACCCCAGGGGAGTGAGCTTCAGAATGCTGCTTCCTCTGCTGGCACAGGGAGGCACAGAAATCTGTCACGGAGCGGTGTGCCCAAAGAATCCCATCTCCATATTCGTAGTTCATCTCAAGTTCCTCTAGAAGATATGAACTTAATTTTCCCTCCTTAAACATGCCAGTGGTGAAATATTCAGTCCATTTTATGCAGCGTTAGTAAATGCAGTGAGCGCAAGGGGAAGGCTGATTCGCCTGAATGTCCAATTTCACAGCGACAGTTGGAAAGTAAATCAGCTGTGGGTGATTTCATACCTGCAAAATTATATAATTTTTTTGTGATGTTCTTCTTTTTTGAGTGTTCTCTTCATGTCCCTCATCTTATGTCATGTGGCTACATATCTAGCTGCTTGTGGGCTGTAGGCCCTAGTCCTTATATTGCTGATAAATTTTCATTGTCACTCATATATTGAATGTTGGGGAAAATAGTGTTTACATTTCTCTCTCTCTCAGCAGGATGTTTCTGGGTCACTCTACCTCAGCCTCCTCATTTCCTCCTGGAGAAGTGCATGCCTCGTTTACTTTGGCCCCTAACGTCTCTTTGATTTGTTTTACTTTCAGTCTCTCCAGAACACCAGCACGGCATGGCAGCGGGTTCATCGAGATAGAATGTGCCTGAGTCTGGCACCGGTGCTTTCGAATAGCATGCCATTTGTTTATTTTCGGGACCCTTTGTCCTTTTATAGCTTATATGGAACCCGTTTATACTGAGTAATTACTGAGGCAAATATGGCAAAGTATCTTTTAAACAAACACAATTGCCATCATGGCCTGTAGCTCAGTCCACAGTGCGGTGGCTGGGGTTTGGTCTCCTGCTGTGCCACGTTCTGAGATGTGACCCCTTGTCTGTCTACTACCCTCTCCGCTTCTTGCCTGTCTAAGAAAAAAATGTCAAAGGAGGCAGGGACTGTCTGCTCTCCAACTGGAAATCCAAATACAATCCTCAAGTTATTAAACATGATTTTCACATTACTTATACTGGTGATGTAGTACCTTGGCAAAGCAAGAAATGCGTAGTATTCTCAAAATGTCTCTCCTCTGAATAACTTTAAATCAACCGTCTATGTAAACACCTTGAAAGAATAAATAACCCATTACAAAAAAAGATAAAAAAATGAACCTTTTCTTTCTCAGTTTGTTCCACACTGGAGCTGAAGACCTGGCTGTGGCCTGCTCCAGCACCTGCTCCATTTGTCCATCTGGAATGACGACAACAAATTCATCATTTGGTTAATTACAATTAAAAAAAAAAATTAAATTCAACATGTCAGTTTAGTGAACAATATTTTTCTGCATTTTGTGTCAAAATCAGGTAAGGGTTTAGAAGTTCACCTTCGGAACTTGATTTAGTCTGAGCTATTAAGCAAATGAAACGGTTTCAGGTGGAAGAGAAAACAACACAAACTCCGGATCTGTAAGAGAAATGGAATTAAGTACAGATGCTTTGTTTCAAGCTCACAGAAATTTCCAGAGAACGTAAAGTCAGAGTGTACCTTGAGGTGGCTGTTTGTTTATTGCTGCCAAATTCCATTGATTTAAGTCACTCACCTGTATGAAGGAGTGGGCACTATATCAGTATGGTGCTGAGCTGTGATGGGAACGGACACAAAGAAATACGACAGAATGAAATGCATGGAATCTACAGCCATTATATTAATACTGACTTTCATCTGGAATCCCACTCAGACATGGCACAATATATTTTCCCTTTTGTTTTGATGGTGTGTTATTGTTATGTCTGGTAATGTTTCCAGACTGAACTCGCTCTGTATGGCATCTGAGCTCACTGCAGTAACCTTGTTTCTTTCACTCTAGGGTAACGGAGATATATTCAAGGTGTATGCAATATAAATATCCAGACTTTCTGTTGCTTATAACACTGGCAAAGGTGCTTTCATAGATATTAGTAATGGAGAGATTAATATGAAAAGGAACGCTCACCTGCCATCCAAGAAACTATCAAGACCTAAAATAGAAATGTAACTGAGGGAGTCAATATGAAAGAAGATACCCAACATGCTTTAAGCCAGCTAAATAAAAGAGGAATGGATAGGTGCTCAACAGCCAGGACAATCAAACTAGAGTAAAAAAACTCTAACAGCAAAAGACACTGTTTTAAAGAACAGGGTAAGACTGACGTTTCAACATCTACATCTTCCTCAAAAACTGTCTACGTCTTCCTCAGAGAACACACATCTACCCTGTTTATTAAAACAGTGTATTTTGCCTCAGTGTTCCTTATTTTGGACCAGTCCCCGTGAAGTGTCCGGGTAAGGAGTTTTTTACTCCACATAACTGAAGGAGAGCTCCATCGCACTCCACCCTCGGGACTGGCAATAATTTATGCGTGAATTCCACAGTCGCACTGGCGTCTCCTCTCAGACTCTCCATCCCACATTGATCATGTAATAGGTTCTGTCCCCTCTTTCTTAGTACAAAGTGCTAAAAGGCACATTGAGTGGAATCAAGGAGCACAGCCCAAGGGTTGTCTGAATGTATGAGCCAAGCATTCATAACCTTTGTTCCTTCGACTGTGTGTGCTCACAATTGAACTTAATCTTGAATGAACGATTTCCCAGGGATTTACTTCCTCAGGAAGAAGACTCGGTTGTATTTCCCAGAAATCACCAATAAAGGTTCCGTCTGATATATATAAAATATAAAAGTATAAAGGAAAATTTCTTAGAACTGTTGAAACAACAAACATCCATCAATCAACAGATAATACACACATATGACATTGAGCATATGGAACTGTACATGTTCCTGCTGCCATCAAATCTTACTCTTCAATTCCCCTCAGAACAGCAGAGGTCATAACTTATTTCTAGTAACAGTTATTTCTGGCTAGATCTTATTTTTTTTGCGTTCCCAGGCTTTTTCTGACAAAATAAAAAATCTAATTGCTCACCAATTGAGCCTATTGCCAAGAAATATTGGACAAAGCCTCAGTGGCTGTTTCAGGAAATGTTTTCACCCCAATCGGTATTAAGCAATAGCTCACAAGAGCCGCATTGCGAGCTGTTGTTGTTTTTTTATGGGGATGCAATGCTCAGCCCACTTTCTTCCTCTGCAGGTCCTTTGATCGCTCAGAGCCTGGGACATGGGGGGGATTGTGGATTAGAGTCCATTTCAAAGTATGCTAGCAACATAGTCTCAGCCCCATTGGTATCCTAATTGCAACAGGCAGCCAAACTGGGCCCTATTTGAATGGTGAACATTTCACTGAAATCCAGTTCCACTTGAAAGCAGCTCTGTGTCAGTGCACCTGCACGACAAATTAATTCTGATGCCAATGCAACATAGTATCGCTCAGAGCTGGCAGTCTCTGTGGCACACCAATGTGCCCAGAAAAGATGTCCGTATTGGTCTTCTCACATACCTCGGCCACCCTCTGAGTACCCAGCAGGGTTGTACACCACCATTAAGACACCATTAATCAAATTGTGAATGTTTCCTTAATTCAATGAATTAATATGAAATTAAATTCAGGCAGCGTACACACTAGGTGTAGCTTTTTGTAGTAAGGCATTATATCTTTTTAAGTAAATTTTGTGCCCAACGCAGGACTGAGCTTATCAAATTCTACCCATCCCAAATTTCAATGGCCAATAATCTGCATCCACAGCTGTACTTGCACAATGCCCACTACTGATTTGGGAGTGTAGACATCCCCGGTTCTCCTCCGAAACATACGTTGTAGCCAGCCGCTTATTTTCACACCACAGACTAAAAGGCTTGGATGTGGTCTTGTTCAAACATGAACCTATGCAAAACAGTCACATGTGGACAGTACTATGGCAACCCATAAATCAGAGAACGTCAAAAAAAATTAATAAAATAAAGGCCACAAGTAACAAAGATATGTATTCATTTTATTGTTTGACTTATCTTACCTGACTTTTCACAGGCATTTGCTATGAAATTAATATTACAATACATTTTTAATTGCAGTTATAATAGATTCATATCAGATGGATTAAATTAAAAGTACTTTCATTATTTTAAAATATTTCATTTTAAACTGTTCTCAAGAAATGTTTAGAATGTTTAAATAAATGTAAAAATGTTTAGTTCTGCAGTTAACGAATATGAAAATGTGAATTGTGTTTTCTTAATATATTGTGAAATCATGCCCCAATGTTGGTACAATTAAACACTGTAACTTCAAATAAATAACCATCATTCATTAATTTTTAATTAATTATATTAAGGAAAGTAATTTGCTGTATGTTGCAGCAAGTTGCACAGGCTGCTCAAATAAGAGTTTGTTCTGTACAAGGAAAGACAATTTATCAACAGTGGGTTTTTCGGTCATAACTCTGGAATATGAGACAAAGAATAATTCTGTACCAAACAGATAATACTTACAGTTAACACTCATATATTTGTAGATATATCATCGTGATGACAAAATTAATCATTTAAACACAATTTAAATGGTCCGGTTTTAAATCTATTTCCATCATCAGTCAAAATCAGTTTGACTTTGCTTCTGTGCAGTGGTCAAATGGTACTTTGGAGGTGAGGATGAGAACATTAAAACACAAAGGAGAAATAAAATGGTAGTCGAAGAAAGTTATTTTTTAAAAACACAAAACAACATCTGGAAAAACTGTTCTTTCCTAGATGACTCAGAAGACTGTGATGACAGTTAAATAACACGGCAGGCCTCTGTTCAGTGCATGATGTCCTTAGTCTGAATAAATTCGGCTTTCTCACAAAATCAACAAGCAACTTTATGAGCAGTGCGGGCCTCCAAAATTAACAGAACATTTAAAGTTGTTTAGAAAATAGCATTACAGTTGCGTAAATGTGTAACTCAAAAGTTTTCATTGCCATTGTTTTCCTCTTCCTTTGTCTAAACTCGTTTCCTTTGTCATTACTCAAAGTTGAATTGACATTTTACAGCAGTTTGACTGTACAGAGGCCAGGAACATTGAAATCGGTATCTTACTTTTGGTAACTAATTATTACTGTGATAATGATGTCAATGAGAATTTAATGTATGGTGTGGATGACAAGTAGCATTTAAGATAATTAGGGTACTTTGTGGTTTTTTTTTTTCAGCATTTTCCACATAGATACCTTCAGTCATCTTTGTTAGTGATATGTATAGGTAAAGCTGTTAAAATGAATGCCATTGCAATCAAATGAGCCAATAAATGCAAAAATTAACACGGATGTTAAACTGAACGAATCAATGCATGAGTTTGCATCAATCTGACAATTTTGCTCACTGCTCTGCTTGTCTTTGCAATAAATAATTCTATTTCTATTATTTTTATTTCCCTCCAGAAATTAACTTCACAATGCTGGGAATGTCTGTTTTGCCTATGTGTGCATGTTATATGCTCTCCTTTTACATTTCGAGTGTGTGACTGAAAGGGGAAGAAATTTTTCTGTTGGCTGAGGTTGTGAACAGAAAAAAAAACAATAAACAGACATGGTAAATGGTAATCTCTGTGTTCCCTTTCTTTTCCGTTTATTTGATCATTATTCAGTTCTTGAAGTTAGTGATGAAAAGGAGACTGCCTCCCCCTGGTGGGTGAGTGATTTAGCTGCAGCCTAGAAAAGTTAGTGAGAGAGGATGGAGCATTTCCTTGGGCCTTACTTCAGAAGCTCCAGAGCCAGGGCCTTGGCACATCGACCCCAGAACAGGATGTCCACATGTCAGGCTTTGTATACCATAATTACTATAACTGCAGTAAATACTGACATTGACTGCACAAGCAGAAAACTGGCATGTGATGTGTTTGAGTGACAATGATTTGTTACCAGGAACCAACCAGTTCTCTGCCGTACAAAACCATCCTGCAGAGGGCGATGTGGCAACATCAGTCTCTTGCAACGCTATTGTGGAACTAAACTGGCTAAGCATGCTGATATGATATGTGCATGTCTTGTGAGGGAAGCCATTGATAAGCTTAAGCAAATCTTCAAATGTCCACAAGCCGGAGTTATAGAGCTTTGGAAGCAGTTCTAACTGTCCTGATATTAGTCCTCTGGTTAAAACCTGGATACAATCTGGGTATAATCTGTCTATGGACTAAATATTGTAGAGAACATTAAAACACTTGTGGATAAAATAGCTTATTCAATCCATATTGCATTGTTATTTGCCTCTGTGCAAACAAAGTCGAAATAATGCAGATCCCATGATAAGATCTCAATAAGACTGATGTCAAGCAGCATAATCATCAGCAAGATGCAAAAATTGATTTATGAGGCATACATTTCATGTTTATACAGTTGAGCTATGAATGTAATATGCTGCATGTTAACCTACAGAAAGATTTTTATGTAACTATATAAAAGTACCCTTCTCTTTGAGGGACACACAAATACACACCTTTGATATGTTGCATTTTTGTCTGCAATAACCCTTTGCAAATGGATGTAGCCTGGATCATTCTTTTTGCCGTACAGCTGCTGCCCTAGAAGTATAGGCACTCTGATGAAGTCAATCAAGCACAAGAGCTGCAAAATAAGAGGGGTCCATTGTCTTGGTAACTGAAGCAAATTGGGCAAGGAATTAAGGTTCAGTTATTTCTTTTCATCGGAATGCGAAATGCAAACAAGGAAACAGAGCTGAAATGGTTGTTGTGTTCACAACAGAGCCTTAGTTCTGAGCACAATCAAAGCAGAATGCTTCGGTGAGCTTGAGTACACGTGCAAGCAGCCTGCATTACTACAGTATCCAGCAGGCTACCCCTCCACTTACAGTACAGGTTATGGATAAACACGGAAATGCCAGTGTTATTTAATGAGGTGTTGGGCCACCTCATGTGGCTGGTATGGTATGGTTTTCACCACAGTTCAGAGTCCACCAGCATCTGGAATTCTGCAAGAGGAATATAACACCATGTCTTCCATAACATGGTGTTATATAACCTGTCTTCCATGACAGTTATTCAACTCAGGCTTAGTTTATAGAAGAGGAAAATGCTGCGTAAGGGTTTTTCCAGAATATTCCACTGACTTAGACACCATCACTTGTGAAACAACTTGGTCACGGAAGCTCCCGTTAAAATACTAGCCACCAATTATAAAATATAAATTATATAAATGAACATGCGTACACTTAAAATTATAAAGAATCAAAACATGAAAAAGAATTTTTATTTTGAAACAATCATCACTTTTCACTGTAAGTAGTACTGCCAAAGTAATTTCTTCCATGTTGTAGCATCTGACTATTGGAACATTTTCCACTCTAATCTAAAATAAAAACTAAGACCCCAGATGGTGCAGACTATGCACAAACATTCATTAATCAAAAATAAAAAATAATAAAATAAGCGCATGTTCCTTCCTTCCTGTGTTGGCTGAAATAATGAACTGTTCTGCTAGGGAAAATGTGTTCCTTTTCACTGTATGTGTAAGTGTGCGTGCCCGAATGATCACTCACAGATGTGCAGCCATATGTTTCATTTCCAGGCAGAAGTAAAGCAAACTTTAATATTTTGTTAAGTTTGAACACGCCTTTTACTGTAAAGAAGGGATTTCATGGACTTCCAGACTGATTAATTCATTTGCGTTCACTTAGTTTCACTTGCTCTTGTCCAGTGAATTCCATGAAAGAGAATGTAGTTGCATCCACCAGAGATTTGTGAGCAACAATTGCCACACTATGGCAGTTAGTTTTAGCAGAAAATTCCAAAAAAGAGTCCAAAACATTATATTATGCAGATGAAAAGCCAGATACAATAAAGACACATGTTTATGGTCATTCTTTGTGAATTAGTTTTGAAGAGAATATTTTTGTGGGGGTGATAACCATTTATTTTATAAACCTGTTTAGGTTTAGGCATTTATTTTTTTCCCCCTTGGTGGAAACTGGAAAGTGCTTCCTTCTATCAAGGAAAAAGAAATATTTAAAAAGTTAAACATTTTTAATTTACCCTAACCCTAACTCTAATTCCAACTTCCAAAATATTGCATTATATTATTTTAATAAAACCACAGTAAAATAAATGAATAGCAATGTTTTTGAAGACATAATGAAATAAGTGTTTTGGGGAAGCAAAATAAATAAGATCATATAAAGTCATTATGTTCACAAAGTGAAAAAGAACAAAAGTGTAATCGTGTTAATTACTGACTGTATGTATTACGTAGTATGTATTTGTTTCGCCCACTTCTGCCTACTAGCTACAAACTACTTAATACCTACTACTTAGTGCATACTATTGACCTACTACTAGTGTGCCCTAGGTAGTTTGTACTACGTATTATGTGCCAAGTAGTAGGTATTAAGTAGTATGCCCTATGTAGTGTATACACATACAAAAGTGTGACAAATTAATGGAAAACCCTGAATAAATGAGTGGAGACACATAACAAATGCAGATGCTTCCATAAAGGAGTACTGCATGATACAATTATGCAATTAACATCCTATCATGCTATGTGGCATGCATGGAAATGCTGAGCAGGCCCAGAAGTCTATTTTGGATCAAGATGGCAAGAGGAAAAGAACTCAGTGACTTTGAAAGAGGGTTCATTATTGGGGCACAGATGGCAGGAGCTTCAATCACGAAGACTGCTCAACTGGTTAAAGTTTCAATAGGAACAGTGACTAAAGTGGCATGGACTGCAGAGATGTGGAAAAAAGTGATATGGTCAGATGAGTCATCCTTCACTATATTTTCGACAAGTGGGTGAGTGCATGTGTAGCGTACACCAAGAGAACGATACAGGCCTGAATGATTGACCCCTACAGTGAGGGGTTCTGGTTGCTCTGTTATGCTGTGGGGGGCATTTTCCTGGCATGGTTTGGGTCCACTTGCCCCCTTAGAGGGAAGGGTCACTGCAAATCAATACAAAGTTATTATGAGTGATTGCCTTTATCCTATGATGAAACATTTATATCCTGATGGGTGCAGTCACTTTCAGGATAACAATACCCCCATCCACAGGGCACAAGGGGTCAGTGAATGGTTTGATGAGTATGAAAATGATGTGAATCATATGCTATGGCCTTTGCAGCCACCAGATCTCAACCCTATTCAACACCTATGTGAGATTTCGGACCTTCGTGTTTGACATCGCTTTCCACCACTATCATAAAAACACCAAATGAGGGAATATCTTTTGGAAGAATGCTGTCCCATCCCTCCAGTAGAGTTCCAGAGAATCTATGCCAAGGCGCATTGAAGCTGTTCTGGAGGTTCGTGGTGGCTCAATACCTTGCTAAGACACTTTATGATGGTTTTTCTTTTAATTTGTCACCCGTCTGTATATATATAGTTTAGTTTATGTAAAACATATTGTTGAAAGTTTAACCCTAACATGGAATCATTCTAATATCAGTTATTTGGTACGCAGACAGAAATGGCTTCTTTTTTTTTTTTTGATGATGATGATGATGAATTGATGACTGAATGATAGTCTTTACATTATTGTCATAGCAGAATTGCATGGTAGGAACTCACGACGCCGTTGACAGTTGTTACATGTAAAACTGCCCCCCATCATGGGAGGAGTAGTTCACAATTGTTAAGTTAATATACCGTTATCTAACTAAAGTTAGGATGTAAATATTGTTTCGGATACCTCTTAGCTTAACCCAAAGATACTGTATTTATGTTCTTTAATTAAAATCCTCGAAGCGCTTCGTCTCTTTCTTATATATGCTTGGTAACGTTCACGTTAGCTACAATCAGCTGGACTGTGGCACAGTGTTGCCTTGGCTTTGTTTTTTGGAGGAGAAGTAGCAATTTAGCATAGCTTTACTAGCCACGACCGAATAAGCTAGCCAGCCATCGTTATTTCTTATGAAACCGAAACGTTATTTTGACAAAAATGTCAACACCGTCAGTGGATAAAGAACTACAGGAACGATTGCGAGAGGCGTCTGCTATCGGAGACATCGATGAAGTACGGACTTTAGTGGAGAGCGGTGTTAATGTGAACTCCCAAAATGAAATCAATGGCTGGTACGTTTTATCCGCTGTCAATTTTCACTTATAACGTTAGTAATAAATAACTTCGTTTTTAAAATATGCAGTAGATTGAAACTTGCAGAAAATGTGCTGCTTGTGTAGTTATGGGAACGCGTGGTGCTAACACGCTAGCGAGCGAACTCACTATGCACTTGGTTATAGACAATTATATTTTGTGAAACTGAATCGCAGCCTACACATTGCGTTCGGTCACCTAGCTAGCAGTTGTGTAGCTACGCGTGCCTTCAGCTGATCGAGCAAAAACTGGTATACAGGCGGCTTGCAAGCTACCCTGCCAACCGTTGCGGGCCTCGTTAAGACACATTAGTGTACATTTGCTATCGTTTTACCACAGTCCGTGATAGGATAGGGCATGAACCGAACCAAGCATTGCGTGTTTATCCGGCGCTTGCTCATGAAAGCAGAGGAAGCGTATTTAGCTTTATTTTTTAACATATAAATGTTTATGTGGCAGGTTATTGATTTACACTTGATAAATATTGTTCATGTCTTCGCTTTCCTTTTGCTGAAATGTTAACATCGACTAAGTTTCATTTGACAGGTCAACACATTACACTTGACAGGTCAACAGGTTTGCATACATTTTAATTGCTTATTAGAATGCTTGATGTTGAAATACGGTCATGACCACGTGCAAACATGTCGCACCTCTGTGGTGTTAAGAGTGTTTATTAAGTCTGCAGGTATCTCAACTGAAGTAAAAAGTGCCACTTGAACCAACCCTATAAATATGTGTCCTTACTCATAGGTGGTGTTGAGTGCAAGTTCAAGAATACTTCATGTATTTTGTTTGTTTATTTTAATATTGAAGTTTAAACTTTAATTGGGATTTTTTCCAGGACATGTTTGCATTGGGCATGTAAGCGGAACCACAGGCATATTGTTGCCTACCTTCTCAACTCGGGCGCAGACAAAGACATACTAACTTCAAAAGATGAGTTAGCGGCCCAGCTAACCTCAAAGCCCGATATCAGATCACTGCTCGGAGGTAAGTGCACACATCTCCTGTGTGGTCTCTTTTCTCTGCCCTTTTCCTATAGGCCTGTCTCTTTACCTGCAATATCCACTGTCATTGAGGGAGAGAACAGACAAGCTTGCATGTCCTCTTAAGTGCAAGCTTGTCCACCAGCTGATGCTGCACAGTTACTGCACTGGTGGACTGCATTACGTAGAGAGTTGCTCAGTCTGAGTGCTGAGCCCTGATGAACACTAGACAGTAAGAGTGCGTGATGACACGGGGAGTGTCCAGCTAAGGTGCACAGGGTTGCACTAATAGTGTATAAGTATGGATGTCCCCCTCAAGAGCGTCAAAGATTATTTGTTTTTAAGGTCTTTCCTTAGTAGTCTGTGTGCTGTGGTCCTGAGGTTGTTTTCTTTATTCTCAGTGGAGGAGGATGAAGTTCCTGAGCTGAAGGAGCCGGATTTGCCGATCGTGGCGAGCTACCTCTCCAGCGCGCCTTTTGTGTACAACAAGCCCGACTCGGACAGCCTCGCCCTGGAGCCCTGCGTCACGCACAATGGCGTCGCGGATCACAGCCACAACTGCCACGGCAACCGCTCCCCTTCGCCGGCGCCCTCGCCGCCCCGCCCACCAGAGCAGAGCCTGATGGCCGACGCCCGCTCGCAGAGAGAGGCCGGTCGAGCGCCTATCGCCGAGCAGAACGGCCTGTCGCCGAGCCCTCACTGTGCCATGAACGGGACCCTCTCCATGGAGCTCTCCGAGTCACGCCCCCAGGTCGCCAACACCGCTGTCGCTAGGCAACAGCCCATTCCCCAGCAGTTTAACTGCGCTCAGGCAGGGGGGTCGGTGCCAGCATTCCAACCCTTCTTCTTCACTAGCACCTTCCCAGTCAATGTGCAAGGTAAGCGCATGCTACCACATCAAAAGAACCAACCACCAAACCCATTGTGAAAATATATTTTTTTTGCTTTTTGGAATTTTCTTTAAGCCTAGTTTCCTTCTTCCACTTGCTGACTTGAGCGACTGGAATGGAAAATGGTCTGTAAAAATGTGAACTGTAGAAGTGTAGAGTAGATCTAATCTGTGAAACTATGACGTAGATGGGCTTTATAGACAGATGATATAAAGCTAAGATAGAGGTTAAGATCTTGGGTCGTTAAGTCATCCAGAATTTTGTTTAGAATGGACGTATTCCAAATATCTGGACGGCATAGTCAGAAATTATAGGCAGGTCTTAGGGACCTTGCCCATTTAAAAAACTTCTTCTCTGTCTCCCAGAGTTGGTGCTGAAAGTGAGGATCCAGAACCCAAATGCGCGGGAAAACGACTTCATCGAGGTGGAGCTGGACCGGCGGGAACTGACCTACCGCGCGCTACTCAGGGTGTGCTGTCGCGAGCTGGACATCAGCGCTGACCACGTGGAGAAGATCCGCAAGCTGCCCAACACCATGCTGAGAAAGGCAAGGCCCCACCCACTGTCCCTATCCTGGTCCCACCCTCTCTGCCCCGCCCCACCACAACCTCCCCACCCACAGCCCCACTCACAGCCGTCACTACCCTGCCCTGCCCTGCCCTGCCCACAGCCCTCGCCACGGTCTTGCCTCTGCCACCACATTCTGTTTTTTAATGTACAGCAGTACAGTAGCTCAATAAAATAAGAGTTAACATTTCCAAACAGCGCCATAGTACCAAAAGCTACTATGTGAATGTGCTGTGCTTCAGGCCATTTCTGTAGGCTGTGCTTGTTACGCAGTTTTTCTTAATTGACGTGGTGTGAGTGACGGCTGGCCGTTCCCTCTGTGTGCCCCAGGACAAGGACGTGGCTCGGCTGCAGGACTTCCAGGAGCTGGAGGTGGTGTTGGAGAAGGCGGAGGGCCTGTCGCTGCTCTCCGCGGGGGGGCAGGGAGGCCTGACGGACCGGCCGTGCTACAACATGAAGGCCTCGCGGCTCACCTACTAACCGCGCCCTTTACCTCCAGAGTGTGTCCTAGTGCTGCTCCCTTCCTTTTTAATTTTAACAGATCCGTCGCGTTTTACTTCCCTCCCCTCGCATTCTGCAAGCATCCGCTCCTGTGAGTGCCAGTGGTCCGCTTTGTTGCAGGAGCGCTGCAGCGCGTCTCCGGCGTGTCTCCAGCGCGTCTCGGAGCGCGTCTCCCGACTCGAACGCGGCTTTTCGGGGGCGGCGCCTCTCCGTCTGGCTCGTCCTGCGCGGCGCGGAGCCCGGGTTCGCGGGCCGGAGCGGCAGAGGGACGGTTCGCCCATCCCGCGGCGGATCAGGTTGCAGCGCGTGCCCTGCAGTCCCGATTGCATACGAAGCCCAGTATTTACAGCACAAGCCCACGCTTTCCCCAGACTGCCCGAGTGGTGCAGGGCAGCCTCTCCTGCGGATGTGCAGCTAAGCTTCTTCTGCCGCGATAAACGCGTTCGCTGCAAAACGCCGGCATTCATTTCGCTCTCCGATTAGCGCCAGATATGTTCCCGCCGCATTTACTAAAAACACGAGTTCGAGATCGATCACTGTTGCTTTTGGACCGTAACAGAGGGCAGCGATTGCATCTGCTGGACCTGCAGAGCACTGGGGGTACGGTAGCGAGCGGCCCGTTTCCCTGCGCGTGCTCCTCTCATCGAACCCGGATCAGCTCTCAGTGCCGCCCGGATGCTGGACCCACCCGGTACCCTGCACCCACAGGCAGGTCTGCGGTGGGAGCCCCCCGAGGGAAACGGCAGTCGCACGGCACAGCGCTCCCTGTCCCAGGGCCTTATGGGAGGCGTCTGGTTTGCACGCTCCGGTTCCTTTGTTTAAGATGTGAGAGTGCTGATTGTCAAGAGTTTGCACTGATTTACTTTCCTTCCATTACTGTGATGGGTATGAACATAGGGTAAATATACATACATGTAATGCCAGCAGGACGTGTCCTTTAACATAGACTAAACAATGCTGTTTTATTATGTCTAGGATTTGTAATTATTACTGTGTTATGTTTAACAGAAGTATGAATAACATTATGATTTCTCAACAAGAGTGAACACTTGAAAGCGTGGTTGGACGGGGTATTTGGTGCACCTCCATGAAAAATTAGTTTTCTATGGAAAAGCCTGGGGTTTCAGGTTTTGCTATGACTACAGTTTACAGTTTTTGAGGGAATGGAAGGTTGCTGGCAGGTTGTTGGTGTTTTTTAGTTGCAGTTTTGTATATTCTTTTAAGACTAGGGTAGCAACAAAAAGTTGGTCTTTAGAATAAATCAAACTTAAAGCATTACTTTTTCAATCATTCTTGTTTGGTACCCTGGATCAATAAGCTAACTTTCTTACATTGGTTATTTAATTATTTGATTTCCAGTAGTTGATTTTATTATGTGGTGACTGTGTGCTTTGTGGTTCCTTATCTCCTACATCCACAGCATGTGCTGTCCTCCATGGACACAGGAAGATGTCACAAACAAAAAAAGGATGAAATATTGACAATTTGCGAGGAAAAACAGTATTTGCCTTTATCATGCTACAAGAAGAGTGTGTACAGTACTCATCTGGGTTGAACATGCACAGTTATGATGCTGATAATAAAGGTAAACAGCAAACAGAATGTTTTGTTGTGCTTGTGGTTTTATTTGAGTATTGTGGATAAAACTTCTCTCCTTGCACAGGGATTCTTTGTCTGTCTGCTATCTATCTATCTATCAATCAATCAATCAATCAAAAGAAAATGTGAGGGTGGAAGTTCTTCAAATGTAAGTAAAAGACTACCCTGGTCCTGGATGCCAGCAGTGGCTCCCAGACCCTGCAGAGCCACAGTACCTGCAGGTTGTTATTTCGGTGGGACACTTTACCTACATCTGAAATGAAGTTATTAGGACTGAACCAATTAGGCTTTCCTCCCCAGCTGAGAGAGCCAGTGGTTTAGCAGGTTCAATCTCTCCCATATCCCAGCTGATGACTAGATATAAATTGTGCTTCAATAGTTTAGTCCAGTTTGGCTTGGGGCATAAATTTAATATGACCCCACAAGGGGGCACTGTGAAGCTAAAGTAAAATTTTTGTGCTGATCTCACCTAAACCAGAAAAAAGTTTCTTAAAGTTGATTAGTGTTTTATTGACAATCTGGTATATGTTCGAATTATTCTGCCATTTTTAACCCTAAACCGTTGGCAGTTCGTCTTTGTTTACTTTGAATACCTTTTTCCATTGACTAGCATGACCTGGTACTGTACACGCTATTTCCTTACTCTGGAATTGGACCACAAACTGTCCCATTCCTGCTCTGGTGGTCTGCAGTACCAGCACGGCTACTCAACGTTGGTCCTAGTGGGCTGTGTAGTCTGACTCATTCAGACGGGTCACAGTCTTGAGTGTCAGATATGGGTAACATTCAGTGATCATCTATGGGATCAGACCACTTCCTCATTTTGCCTCAGGTGACTCTCCAGTTTTGTGTGGGGGACCAGATGTCCCTGAAAGTGATGGCTACTAAAAAAAAGTGTGTTTGGAATATGCTGATTAATACTGCCTCAATGTTAGGAGACCCGACTACCTTCATCCTGGGCCCTTCCATGCTGAACGTGGAAATCAGGCTTTAGAATGCTCTTTAACTTAACATTCCAGTCAAGTGACACAGCCAGAAGTTTGTTCATCATAAAACAAAAGCCAACATTGTTATTATAATGCAGGATTATGAGGCTTAGACAGTATCTGTTCCCATTGGCTGTCTGGGAACAAAATCTTAAGTTATGTAGTATGCTTTGAGGAAGGAGCAGCATGCTGAATGCTTTGAGGAAAAAGTAATAATACAATTTTTTAAATTAATGAATAACTAGACCCCTGCACGCACACACTGAACAAGAACCATGTTCCTCCAATGTACTGCTCAATTTGAAAAAGACTTGGGAGAAATGGTTGATCAAAGCCTTTCAGGTTCTAGTCACTGTGCTGTAACAGTAAAAAAAGACAGGATGCTGGGATATATAGCCTAAATCCAAGGAAGTTATACTTATCTTATACCATACATTTGTTAGACCACACTTGGAGAACTGTGTGCAGTTCTGGGGACCGTACTACATGGAAGATATAGAGGCGCTGGAAAAGGTTCAAAGAAGAGCAACCAAATTGATTCCTGGTATGAAAGATAACAGCTATGAGGAAAGACTTTAGATGCTTAATCTCTGCAAGCTTAGTAAAAGGAGACATATGGGTGATTTAATTGAGGCTTTTAAATTTATATAGGCGATCAACAAAGTGAACTACGAGAGATTCTTCAGGTTGAATTCTGTTAGTAGAAAGAGGGGACGTAAATGGAAATTAACAGAAGGTAAATTCTGTACAGACAGTATTTTTTTCACGCAGTGATCAATATGTGGAATAGTCTGCAGGTCACGTAGTAGAGGCAGAAACTGGGGATTTTCAAGACCAAGCTTGATAAGGTGTTAGATACTATCTAGTCTATAGGTAATCAGGTCACTAGGTACTATTTAGTCAGCAAAATGGTGAGCATTGTTGTGCTGAATGGCCTGTTCACATCATTATGTTATGTTATGTAATGACTGCATGACTTGGCTGGTGAAATAGAACTAGACGATAGTAAGAAAAGCATTGACCAAGTCAAGCCCTTTGCTTTCTAAGGCTGTTGTGTCTGAAAGATTGAGTGTAACACTTGTTGCTCAGTAGTTAAGCACATTAATCTCATCAGTAAAACAGTATGTGTGTAAATTGTGCTGTCAGAACATGCAGGTATCAACTCATTACCTGCGTAAGGTGGGCGGGGCTAAGAAAGTGTGTCAGTGTCTGGGGTCTGCCCCACAGAGCTTCATTTCAGTGCAGGCTCTCCAGCACAGTTCTAGACAGTGTAATGAGCTTATGCCCAGTAAGAACACCTTCATTGTGTTGTTATCCTCCCTACTACAGCAGTGCAAAATAGGGACTGTTTCCCTTAGAGCTTTCCCCCAACTCTCTCACTGAACCCAAGTCTCCCTGAATCCAACATTCCCCCTGCTCGGGGATAAACAGTGCTGCTTGCCATTCAGCTTATCTGACGCACATTAGCAGGGCCTGGAGGAGCTACTGCTAGCATTCAGGTAGCGAATATGACAACCTAGCAGGGCATAGAGGAGCTAGCATTAGCACTCGGGTGGCTAATATACCACATAATATACCATAAACAGTGCATGGAGGCACAGGCTTTTAATTCAAGCAGGGGTTGAAGAGCTAGCCAGCTGTTAAACATGCTTTAAAATGATTTCACCTCTTTTCCCCCATCAAGAACATTTACATCCTGGGTTCATTTCACAGTGCCAGGGTGTTTCCTGAGCCTTACTGCAGTACATTTCACAAAAGTCCTTTAGAAAAACCACCATTAACTGCAAGTTCATTTCAACAATTTGTGAGTTTACTTGTAATCATGATTATCTGGGGAAGTCAGAAATGTAGGTCAGGCAAGCAGAAACACTCAGTTACGCAGAAGTGCGTAAGTGTGTGTGCATGATTTTGGCCCCAATAGAATATTGTCATGAGAGGTAAGACATGTTTGTTTTCTTTAATGTCACATGTCTACTATGACCAAGGATAGCAAAATAGGTGGCCAGTGCACTTATTCCCATCTGTATCTCCATAACAATCAAGTTAGCGTCAACTTTTAAGCAATTACCACAGATGTACGTACTGTACGTTCAGGAACACCAATGACAGTATTTCCTTTTACCCTTCCATTTCATGAAACTGATGAAAGCAAAACCCATTTACACAAACTGATTGATTGATTTGCGATCGCACACTTTCGGGGGCATGGTGCGATGAGGCGTGTTGCCCAGGAGAGCTGGTTTACTGTGCTAAACAAACCTTGTGACATTGATTAGGGAATGTGAGACAGATTACACTTCTCCGGCCCCAGCGTCAGCACCGACCCTCTCTAAGCTCATGAAATATTTCCCAGTATGTGGGGGTGACAGGTGGAAGCAGGACCCACAGACGCTAATCTCGCTAATAAAACTGCCCAAGTCCATTTTTTTTTTTACTCCCTCAAATACCCTCATGAGTCGCCTTTGCCATGTTAATCAATTTTTGCAAGCAGAGCAAAACAAACAAAAAAAAAATCTAAACAAATGAAAGTAAAAAACTTTTTTTTTCCTTTCAGGCTGTGTTCCATTGTGTTTGCTTCTGTTATTCATTTCTGCAAGTCGGCCATATTGTAACTCTAATTGTATTTACATTCAGGTAATTGTTTTCTTTCTGTCCTGTCGCTCAGGTTCATTTTGGGTTTGGTTCAGTCAAGGTAGCACCAACTGCAATACCTATACTTATTAGCCTTGTAGAATTTTCAAGGATGATAATTATAATATTTCATTACAATCTATCATCAGTTTTCATTCTTCCACTTTGCAGAGCTCCTACAAAACTAAATTTATCTATTATCCACAACTGGCCTGTAGAATATACATGTGCATACCACTTCACATTGCTTTGTTTTAATTTTGAGATATTTTTAAATGTTTAATAATGATGATTCAAAAGAATCACTGGAAGCTCGTATAAAAGTTTAACAGTACAGTGTATTCAACATATTACAATGTATTGCAGTAAAAATGTAAATATTTGTACATTCATTTGAGTTTGAATGCATCACTTTAAAAGGTAGATTATGTCTTTAATCCATATGTTATTATGGTGTTAGAATTAAGTGGGAAAAATATACCCAGGAAACCTGCATGAAGCTCAAACAGAAAACAAATGATTGGTTCGTCAGGGTACAGGATATATGAATTGCGGTTGTTACAAAAAGATTTTAGGCCATATATCGCTTGTTAAACCCTGTGTCCACAATTAAAACACTTTGGAATGCAGAAATACGAGACCGTAAAGGAGGTTTTTGTTTTGTTTTGTTTTGCCGTGCTTTGGAGCAAGTTCAAAAAGATGGCAAAATCAAAAGGTCAAAGTCAAGGTCTGTTTGCAGACGATACGTATGGCGGAGGCCGGCGCGCTGTCGGGCGCATGGCGGGGGCGCCCATGCTATGCAGGGAATGCGAGAGCTTCTCTTCGCAGGATGAAGGGGAACGGCGGGGCCCTTCTGAACCTAAACAAAATAACTGGTGGGACGTGGAAGCCCCAGAGAGAGAGATTTAATGTTTTGAGGATAATGGGGAACAGGTTGGATCAGCTTGCTGGGTTAATATTGCGCGACCGCCAGCTGCGTCCACATGATCGGCGCAGTTCAGAGTTCGGACTCCGTCTGGGTGGGTGGCTAACCGAGCGAATGTATGTCAAAATATATAACTCCAGAAATCAAACAATGTGCTTTTAACATGTCCTGTGCCATCGTACTGCGAATGCAAGCGAGTGTCACTACTGCCCTATTGTCAGGACGTTTGCGTAACGTGCATAGACTCTGTTGTGAAATACTGACCTATTCAATTATGTACACAAATACAATGTTTATGAATTTGACATAACTTATTTTACATAACATGCTTTTACCTGTGCATTTTAAACACGTTCACAGCATTGGCTGTTCACTGGGCTCGGAATGGTGCATTTTAGCACAGTCAGTATTTATACTGGGGTGGTTGTACATATATGAGACATATATGTACAAGAGATCTGCCTTTCTATGTCCATTTCCTTATTAACGTTCTCTGATAACTTTCAAGATTATATGGATGAATATATGGTCACTGTGGATGCAACTCCTGTAGAGCTTTGTATATTTCTATTTCATGCAAACGCATGCTTCTTTCATCCCATGATACAAATGTACATACAAGTACTTTAATACAACTTTTTTATTTTAAGGGTTAAATTCTGGCAAATTATCATGAATGTGCAAGAAAGATCATCGATCATTTTCACAGAATGAAATTAGAAATTAAGAATTTAAAATTAAAATCAGGCCGAATTACCGTATATGCTGTCATATTTTGGAGTAACGGGAACCTTGGCAACCACAATTTTCGCTCCATATTCGAAAATTCTCTGATTTCTCAATTGTGTTATTTTCCATTTAAAATTCACTCATATTGGAAGAAACCAATTGTTTTATGTAATATTGAGCTTGGAAGAAATTCTTCGTAAGAGATCTGTTTTGTAGAATAAAACTAAATGATCATCTCAAAACATTACACGCGGGATGGCACCTGAACGAAGACTGGCGTGACTGGGCTGTCTGACGTCATCATCATGGGAAAATTAGTCCAAGTGTAAAAACAAGGGAAATGACTCTTGAGACATTCACGCATGTGATTCCGCAAACGAAGGGTTAAAACATGTTACAACGCTATAGGAACGAGTCCCTCCCGTTCCTGCCCAATTTCTCGTCTTATGTTTATAAGTCTCAAATCCTGTCAGGTACTCATAGGCAATTCATAACTGTCAACGTGTTCATAATTGGTTTTGGTTGGTCGGAGAGGAGCTGTCGGTATAGTTATTCGAAGTTTAGAGTAAAGTAATAGAGGTATAAATATCGCTCTTAATCTAACATTCAGTGCATTCAGTACCCATCGAACTGAAGGAGTTATACCAACACTCCAAGCTTACAGGAGTGCCTCTCGCTTAATTTGGCTATTATTTTGCACTCCAGAAACATTTGTCGACCGAGTGTGTAGTGGATTTTTTTTTTCGACATTTTTCTTTCCCGTTTTACGCGGTATCGTCGATATAGCCCTGGAGATGTGGTGGATGCTTTTCCCGCGGTGGATATGGTTCTTAGCTGGACAGTGCTTTGTCTTGCTTCCAGACAGTGGGGTAAAGGCCATGTCCCTTACAAAAGTTGTGTACTCTCACGCGGGCATGTGTCCGAACGACATGAATCCGAACCTATGGGTGGATGCCATGAGCACCTGTTTGCGAGAGTGCGAGTCTGACCAGGTGAGTCTCTTCGCATCGCAAGATACCACTGAGCAAACAAAATATAAGCTGTCGTTTACAATGATCGTTTGTACATATGCCTGTCAAACGTAGGCAACTATCAACTATCCACAGAGATTGTTTGCACATACCTGCCAAACATAATTAAAGGTAATTTTATTTTTCAATTCGAGCAGTAAAATCTGGAACTGTGATATATCTGTTGATAAAATTTTCACATTCTTCATCAAATAATGTTCAATTTAATTTAAAGATTAATTAGAATGAATTGAAACCAATTTACTTAAATTTATACATGATCATTTTTGTGTGGATTACAAACACCACAGTACATTCCTGAACATTTAACCGGGCAATATTGTGATATTGTAAGGCGTGTCTGACAGCTGTGCTTTCATACAGCAGTGAAATGTTTATCAGGTCAAAACATGAATTTTTGAGTCATATTTTATTTAGACTGTTCCTGTACATTGATATCACACCGAATAATACAACTATTTCTTTATGGAAAAGTATTAAATGCAAAAATGAATAACCAAGAAAAAAGTAAATGGTTCCCATAAAAATAGTAAATACCTAGTATTGTTACATACTGATGTGCTCATCTCCTTAGACCAAAAGTGAGGATTTCCCCTGAAAGTCATTAAGTTGGGAATCTGTGTGTTTATTTATTTCTTAATTTATTCATATAATATCTTATTTTATTTATTCATTTACTTTGAGGGCTAAAAACACTTTAACAACCAATGACAGCACTGCTTTCCACCACAGGACTGCGAGACGTTTGAGAAGTGCTGCCCCAATGTCTGTGGGAACAAGAGCTGCGTGGCGGCGCGCTACGTGGACGTGAAGGGCAAGAAGGGCCCGGTGGGGATGCCGAAGGGGGCCACCTGCGACAAGTTCATGTGCACGCAGCAGGGCTCCGAGTGCGACATCTGGGACGGCCAGCCCGTGTGCAAGTGCCGGGACCGGTGCGAACGCGAGCCCCACTTCACCTGCGCCTCCGACGGCATGACGTACTACAACCTCTGCTACATGGACGCCGAGGCCTGCTCCAAGGGCATCTCCCTCACCGTGGTCACCTGCAGGTACCACCACACCTGGCCCCACACCAGCCCCGTTCCTCCGGAGACCACCGTCCACCCCACCACCGCCCTCCTGGAGACCACGCCCCTGGACGCCCTCCCTCCCACGGTGGCCGGAAGCCCCGCCCACCAGTCGGTGCTGGTGGGCGAAACGGCCAGCTTCCTGTGCGAGGTGACAGGGAGGCCGGCTCCCGAGATCACCTGGGAGAAGCAGGTGGAGGGACAGGAGAACACGGTCATGCGGCCCAACCATGTGCGCGGGAACGTCGTGGTCACCAACATGGCTCAGCTGGTCATCTACAACGCTCAGCCACAGGACGCCGGTATCTACACCTGCACCGCCAGAAACTCCCGTGGCACCGCCCAGGCCCACTTCCCGCTGTCCGTGGTCAAGCAGGAGCCGATCAAAGGAGAAGACCTCACCAACTCCACCGGCTTCCCGTCCGACGAGTGCCTGAAGCCGCCGGATAGCCAGAACTGCGGGGTGGAGAACACCAGCTGGTACTACGAGGCCAAGAAGAACAACTGCTTCACCTTCAGCTATGGCAACTGCGACGGCAACCGCAACCACTTCCACACCTATGAGGCCTGCATGCGTGCTTGTGGCCTGGAGGTGGGCGGGGCCTGCAGCCTGCCCAGCCTGCAGGGCCCGTGCAAGGCGTACGAGCCCCGCTGGGCCTATAGCCTCGCCCTGCGCGCCTGCCAGTCCTTCATCTACGGCGGCTGCGGCGGCAACGATAACAACTTCGAGAGCAAGGAGGCCTGCGAGGAGAGCTGCCCCTTCCCGCGGAGCCAGGACTGCAAGGCCTGCAAGCCACGGCAGAAGATGGTCAACAGCTTCTGCAAGAGCGACTTTGTCATCCTGGGCCGCATGACGGAGCTCACGGAGGACCAGGACTCGGGCCACGCCCTGGTCACCGTGGAGGAGATCCTGAAGGACGAGAAGATGGGCCTCAAGTTCTTCGGCCAGGAGCCCCTGGAGGTCACCCTGCTGAACATGGACTGGAACTGCCCTTGCCCCAATGTCACCAGCACCGGCAGCCAGATGATCATCATGGGCGACGTCCACAATGGCATGGCCGTCCTGCAGCCCGACAGCTACGTGGGCGTGTCCAGCGCCCGCCGCCTACGCAAACTCCGCGAGGTCGTCCACAAGAAGACCTGCGACCTCCTCAAAGAATTTCCCAGCATGCAGTAGCCCTGCCTCCCGCAACCACCTGAAAGGGTTTGCCAGCATTCCCAGCATAGTGGTTGAATTTGAAAAAAGTAGTTTTAAAACTAGTTATATGTATATCTTATATATTCTTTCATTTTCTGAAAGAGGTATCAGCTTTCCTAGTCCTCAATTAAAATGAACGAAAAAACAATTTATGAAGAATATGCAACATTTAGCGGTCATAGGCCCTGTCCGGAGGGGATTAGTATTGCAGGACAACTTGGTAATGTATTTTTTTTGTCTCTGCACATCAGTGATTTCAATGGGCGATCTGCACAGAAAAAGCCTTTCCCCTTATTACTCCCTGAGATTACTGAGGGGCATCTGTTTGGCTGTTCCTGGATGTGTTCGTCACACATTCCCGCCTACCAGGAAAAAAAAAAAAAACACAACACAGCGCACGTGTAACGTTATGCAACTAAAAGAAAAACAGAAGTTAATATTAATATTTAATATTTGTAAGACATGCCAAAAAATACATGAAAAATATATATAAGCAAAATATATTAAATGCAAAGCCGGAAATGGAAAGTATTATAAAATTTTACCACCCAAAGTAGTTGTAATTTGCATCAAATACTGACACGTTGATCCAGATGGTGAATTATCAGGGGGCCTCTTTAAAAAAATAAAAAAAGGAATTATTTTTTGTGTGCCTGGTCGTTCAGGGCGTGAATAAAATCATGGAATTACGCAGGCAAAAATTACTTTACCTGACTTCCCCTAGTGAAACTAACCCCTTCCGAACAGTGCTATATTCCATTCAGTATATTTTATAATCTGTGGTTCTTGATTTTTTTTTTGTTTCCACGACAAACAATAGGTATGCAAAGCAATAGAACAACAACAATCAATGATTTGTTAATAATAAGCAATTGTACTGCAAATTGTATTAGAATATAGGCATAAGTAGTTGTAGCTCACAGTGAATTTTGTCATTCAAATATATAAACAGGTAAGTGATACAACCCATAAGAACCAATACCATCAACTACAATCAAGATTTTCTCATAACTATGTCTTTTTTTGTGATAGTGGAGTATATTTTTTCTGTATTAATGTACACATGTATAGCAAATAAGAAAATGTGATTATTTCCCCAATTTTCTGAAATCAGCCCCTGCTCTACTTCAGCACCTAAGAATGATGAAAACATGAATTTGATGGCAGAAACTATCAAATGGTGTTTTCAGGGGTGCAGACAGTATCCCCTGAAGTTTATTCTCTTGTCATGTTGGCTCATTGGTACATTATTAATGGAGTGTGCCAGGAAAAGCCTGGCTTTATGAACGTTTGTACGTGATTGGCTGCACAGTCTCTTACATTCCATTCCCTAGGTTGTCGACGCAAATGAGAACTACATTCTCCGTTATTTAACATTACCTGGTTAAATAAGGGATTTAATTCTCAGTCTACCTGGTTAAATCAAGGTGAGATAATTAAATTCTCAGTTAGACTACCAGGTTAAAAAAAGTTCTGTTTTTTTTTTAAACTCCGAACTTTCCCACTACAAAGCATGAAGGTTTCAGTCATGTTCTGCTGTTCAGCAATGGGACAGACAGGGGTGTGTATTGTACAAAATATGTCGGCTGTAACTCATTATCATGTGAAAGCTGGGCCTAGCCTCTGTCCGACTGAACAGTATGTTTTGTAGAGCAGAGTTTGCTTTCATAGGATGTCATCTGGGCGAGCAGGAGGGGGTCACATAACATTTTCAACATTGAAACCATAAAGCAATTCTAATCCACCCTCTCTTCATTCATCAAACTGGCTCCAGGTTATAGCACAAAGTGCATTTTCCACTGAGTTGCAAAATTATAACTTAAAATTACTAAATTATAACAGCATGTAGACCATTAATTATACCATTTGGTTTGTTAAAAAGGAAAAAACAGGTTTGATCTTGTGAATGAATATATCTTAGTTTATCTTAAACTGATCTGTGAACTATTTTCATTACCATTTTCTTTGCATATGTGAAATGGCCTGCTGTTTTTCAGGTTCCATTTTAAACCTGTTGTTGCACCTTGGCATTGATGATATCGGTTGCTAAAGTGTAACTGTGGTCACCATGGAGATGAAATGCAGTATCCATAATGTAATATATTCCAAATCAGTGTTACCAAGTGTACTTAAAATATAATTCCTTCCCGGAAAATGCAGTTATTTGAGACCATAAGAATCAAATGGAAGGACCTGATCATTCTATTATAAATGAAATGCATCTCTATTTTTATCTACCCCTGGAATTACATTTTTATATTTATTGTATTTTTCTCTCCTTCTTGCTGCTGTAAGTTGAATAAAGAAATCCTGAATGTGTTTCAGTCCACAAATTTATTCATCCAAATAATAATGGTGCCATAAACGCTTTTTTTTTTGTTCAATTATGTTTGATGCATTTACAGAGGGTGCATTGCCCTTGTGAAACAAATCATGGAAGACCTTTTTCTGCTGATGACGCAGTACTTATGCATTAAAAAAGCTCACCTAGGGTTGTCCTCTATGCTCTATTAATAGGTACATTTATAGTATCCTCAGCTCCTTTCATGTACATTGTGTGTGGACTCCTGACAGCACCAAAGCCCCCACTCACACTCACACGCACGTGCACACACACACACACACACATACACATGCACACACGTGTGTGCACAAACGCATACACACACATGCACACGTGCGCGCGCACACATGCATGCATACACATGCACACACGCACACGTGCACACACATGCATACACATGCACACACACAAGCGCACACACACACGCATGCACATGCACACACACGCGCACACACCCTCAAAATGATGCGCATGTACTCCTCAGATTAATTGTAAAGGTCTGAAGAAGGTCACATTCCTGCTTATCTTGGTGGGGTGGGGCTTGTCTAAGAGCCACAGGCAGAAAGAACAACACCCCTGCCAAGCTAACACCCCAAACACAGCCAATGCCCTTGAATGATTCGTTTAACATAAAACTAAATAGAACACTAAACAAATAAATGCCAGGCTAACATACATTAGAGTTTTTGATGCATTAACATGTTTTTTAATATTCTGAACACCACAGACTGTATAAAACCGGCTGCCATGCCTGATTGGATGTCAGACATACCTTAGACTTCATATATACTCAACATCAGTGCCAATACACAGTACACCATAGTCCCCACTCTGATTTCACACTTGATTAATCAGTCCGATTACACAAGTACCTCTTAACAGTTATTCAGGGACACCGAAAGCAGCACTTTCCCAAGAGTCCAAGAGGCTGTTCAGAATGACTGAAAGAGCAGTACGTGGATGTTTCATTCTATTTAAGGCCTGCAAATTGCAATTCTTTCACAGCAAGTGTATGTACATGCATGTACATGTACGATAAACAACCGCTGGCACTTGCGATCTAATTGACCGATTTAATTGGCCAAGGCTTGATAACTCCAGAAACATATGAAGAAAGCACACAGACAAAAAGTATATTTTCTTTGTCTGTTCTGGGAGAGTAAGGAATGAGGTTACTGCTCAGACACTGACCTCTAGTGGAAAAACCCAGCAGTCAGAAAGCCTTTGACTGAAACCCTTTCCAAATTCACCGCAACGGCATGGAAACCCTATTTATCTGACACGGCACCAATATGTTGATTTAAAAAAGGAATTAAACAACCTTCTTTATTATTACAGCACATTATTTATAAGTAGATTTTTAAGTCACAAGATGACTGTCGTCATCATCAAATTGCATTTAGTATAGTCACAAAGTTGCTATGAAAAAATATCATTATATATGATTGTATAATCATGTTAAATAGTATGCAATTGCAATTTTTGTATCCAACTGTTTAGTGTTACACTGCACTGTATTGTGAAAATGTATTAAAAAGTTACAATGCCTCCAGTCCTATTGACAATTTTCATGAATGGCAAAGATTACCCTTATGGCAATCAGTCACCTATATAACAAGGGAAAGGAGTATGATATATCGATTATTTTTGTGATTTGAATCCGCAGCAATAGGTGAGTACAACAGAACAAAATAATCAGGCCATGATTTACATATTAAACCAAATCATTCCACTAGATGTCAGTGCTGTGTTATAGTTTAACTACAATCTTTCTTTGGCATTAACTGTCATTTTGCATTTTGAAAAGTCATACATTTCCATCACAGAGACATAAAACCAACATAATTGCCTACATTACTTCTCATCAAACAACATATAGCCCATAACTGTTCCGTGATGAATACTTGGACCCCTTAATTGCTTCTTGCAGCAATATATTCATTTCATTATTTTATTTTATTTTTTGGTTCAGTAAGATGTAAATTAGTGAATTCATGTCCGCGTGCAACTTTAAATGATGTTATTTCACGTATGTTGCACTGCTTTGAAAATTAGCTGCAGTGGAAATCTACAGTATTGTATCCTAAAAGAGCATGCAATATTGCTTTTTGTTGATTGTTATATATTAGAGAATTATAATAATATTATTGTTAAATATTAGAGGAACACTGATCAACTAATATGTGAGAGGTGGCTGCTGGGTGGCTCATCCTGTTAAGGCACTGTTCTAGTGCATGGATGAGAACCAAATCAAGGTATCTGGCATCAAATCAAGAGCTGATTGCCGGCCTGCAGCCCTGCAGGGCAATACACAAATTGCCTCGTGTCGCCTGGGATGGGAGGGCGTCAGTCAGCCAGGATGTGCATCACTAGTTAATCAGGTGAGAGGCGGTTTTTCTGCTGAAATGTAGATGAAGTATCTTGCTCCAACTCAGGCCAGCAAGGCCTACTTGCCAACTGTGGCACGGTATGAAGCACAGCTACCATAGCGTGCTTCGGAAGAGCACACATGCTAACCTTCACTCTCCTGAATCAACATCGACATTTTAAAAAAGAAATGCTTTTCTTTTTCTTTTTAAAAAGAAAAAGAAAAGAAATCTGTTTTCTTAGTTAAGGTAGCTATTCATGCACTAAAAGAAACAGAATTGCGAATAACAGCCAATGGAGACACTTGCCTTTGGATGACTTATTCATTTTTGTAATATTTCCCAGCTGAGAAAAAATTCCTATACCCCAGAGACACTGAGCAGACATTATTGTTTGTTCATTACTGTGATATGAGTTTGGTGAAAGGCCAGCTCTGTATGATAAAATCCCTTCCCTTAGAAAGACCATGTGGCACAACCTCTGTTCCGCTCAATAAAACATATTATTATTACTATTATTATTATTCTGAAGACATTGGATCCTGATGAAGTTTATCCATGCATTCTCTCACCTCACTCAAAATAAGAGATAGGGACTTTGTATTCCGCTGAAAAAGCAGTTACCCATGTTTTTTAATGTTTTTCAAGAACTTTTAGTTTTTTGCCTTTTTTAGTCAAGCTATGCTCATGCAGTGGCCAGTATAACCTTGAGTTTATATGAGGACACCTTAGGATAATCTGTCCAGGTGGGGATGAGCACAAATGTTTGTTTTAGGAGACAAAAGAACAAAAGGTCACTACAGGTCATATTGTTTTGATGGCAAAGAGTGTCCTACAGTGACCCTTTTTCTATCTCATACTAACTTGTGCTGATGAAAACTAGCCTTTTGGCTAACTCGGGTACATTTACATTTGTTTAAATGTTGATTAATGTACATTGTCCCTTTTTCAAATAAAGAAATAAATAAATAAATAAATCTTCTGCAGCTGGGTGAAAGCTTACGACGTTACGGACGGAGTGTGGCACAGTGGGTAAGGAACTGCGCTTGTAACCGAAAGGTTGCAGGTTCGATTCCCGGGTAAGGACACTGCCGTTGTACCCTTGAGCAAGGTACTTAACCTGCATTGCTTCAGTATATATCCAGCTGTATAAATGGATGCAGTGTAAATGCTGTGTAAAAAGTTGTGTAAGTCGCTCTGGATAAGAGCGTCTGCTAAATGCCTGTAATGTAATGTAATGTTACCATTCAAGTGTATGTGTTTATTTACTTGAACATTAAATGCCTGAAAGACTTTCTAAAACACTTCCTTTACCTCAAACTCCGGCTATTTTCTTATTAAATATTAAAAAGCATATTTTTAACATAATGATGAGAACAGGCCATTCAGCCCAACAATGCTCGCCATTTTCCTACCACTAAAGTGCACCTAATGCTTGGTTTACCTACAACCTAGATAGTATCTAGCACCAGATCAAGCCTAGTCTTGAAACCCTCGGAGTTTCTCGCTCTACTACATGACCTGGCAAGCTAATTCCACACAGTAACTACTCTCCGTGTGAAAAAACACCTCCTAACATCTGTGCAGAGTTTACCTTTTGCTAATTTCCACTTATGCCCCCTCGTTCTAACAGAACTCCTCCTGAAGAATCTCTTGTAATTCACTTTGTTAATCCCTTTTATGAATTCCAAAGCCTCAGTCTAATCGCCTCCAAGTCTCCTTTTACTAAGCTTGAAGAGAATAAGCATCTTAAATCTTTCTTCATAACTTTCATACCAGGAACCAATTTTGTTGCCCTTCTTTGAACCTTTACCAGTGCCTCTATATCTTTCTTGTAAAATGGTCCCCAGAACTACACACAATACACTAAGTGCGGTCTGACAAAGTTATTATATAGTATAAGTATCCTTGGACTTATAGTCAATACGTTTGGTTATTTATCTGTCACACGCCAGCGTGACACCCCTGGGAGGGAGATGCGGCAGTGCCGGGGAACACCATTGGTTGCTGCATGGAACCCTCACGGGTTCCAAGCAAAAACAATAAGCTACAACAACAAGCAAAAATAACAAAGACAAAATAAAGTAAAACGGCGCAACCACTTTCTCGTGAGCTGCCTGTAACTGGCCAGCTTTTCAGATGGTGCCAGCTCCTCCAGCACCCCAGCTGAGGATTCATTTTCCTGACTTTTATGCTCGAACAAAAACTCCAGAACAAAACGAAAATCATAAACATGCTGTCGGTGTGAGCTCCCGGTCTCGGCCCCAAGTGTAGAGAGCAGCACACCTTTAAGCACCTGGGCTGATTAGTCAACACAACCCAGGTGCATGTGCTCTCTCCACCAGCCGGCACAGCAGAGACCAATCCGCCTCTCAGGCAGACCGAATGCTACAATATCCTAGCGTCTTGCTGGCCTTTTTTACTGCTACAGCACAGTGCCTAGAACTAGAAAGGCTTTGGTCAACCACTACTCTCAGATCTTTTTCAAATCGAACACATTCCAATTTTGTTATGTTTTTACTTCCTACAAGTCCCACATGTACATTTAGATATATTGAATTTAATTTACCAGGTTCCTGCCCACTTCTGTATTTTAAATCTTCTTGGATTACTATAGTAGAACTGTTAGCTGAAGTTTGTATCATCTGAAAATTTAACTAATGCATTTTCAATGTCTCTGTCAAGTTCATTTATATAAATGAGAAAGAGCAGTGGTCCCAGCACCAATCCTTGTCCCACTCCACTTCCCACAATACTCTGTTCAGATACAGTACTACTACAGATGCAGTGTTCTACCCTGTAGCCAGTCCCAAACCCACTCTGTAATTCCTACAGCCTTCATTTTGACAATGAGTCTCATTTGATACCTTATCAAATGTTTTTTTTGAAAATCTAAGTATATATGACTTAAATTGTGGAATTAAAAAAAAAAAGTTTTAATGTATGCCAGTGCCTTCATCGACATCGACTCATATATACAGTATGTATGAGAAGTACACTTTGGTTTTAATCCATTTAATTCACAAAGAATATTTTTCTTAATGATTGATGTAATTTTCTAGAATATGTGTGTAATTGTTTAATTGCAATCTTTATTAGATAATGATGTCATAGATAACTTTGAGACATGCACAGTGATCTCTATCTGAAGTGATGTATAAGTATACATCCTTGCATGGATGATAAAGATTCAGAGATGAGAAATGATGGAAGACCTTTATGGAGAGTGACCATTTTTAATCTACTTATGAATATTACAATTCAAAGGCATATAAATAAGTACTGCATGTAGAAGACAAAAGTTTTAACCAGTTTCTTTTGTATTTAAAATAAACAGAGTTCATATATATTTTTAATAATTTATTTTCTTCTGCAACATGTTCAAAATGTGTTGCAGGCACTGGTAGGCAACATTATGCGATGGTTGGGGTGTTGGTGACATCTTTAAGGATCTGATCAAATACAGTGCTTGCAAACAATCATTGTAACTTCTTGTCCCAGTAGATTCCTGGTTATCCGATTTATAAAATGTATTGGCTACATTGTGCTATTCTAAGGACCTCTTCTAAGTGCCTCCAAAATCCCAGCGGTGCACAAACCTCCAAAGGACTGAGCTGCCTTTTATTAGACAGAGAAATACCTAATTCCTCAATATCAGCCTGCAATAGTAGACTGTGAATGTGACCTTTTTTCCTTTTTGTTTTCTTTTCAGAAAACTAGAAACAATCAAGCACATAAATACATGAGAAACAGCCTTTTAAATCCACCTATAGGAAGCTGCATCCACACTGCTTCCTGTGAATCAGACTGCAGCCTTAAAGCTCTGCACCACTCTCTTAGGTATAATGAGAGAGAGGGAGGGTGTTCTCACCTTTGATTGGCTGGCCAGGGTCTATTTTCCTGGTGGACCCTCCCACTGTCAGCAGGGTGTTTTCCCTTGCTAGGCTGTTGACGTCATCTCTGGTGTTTCCATGGCGCATGAGGCCACTTCCCTCAGAGAAATTGTCGCTGCATCACCATATTTAACTCATTCATTGTTTCAATCTAGCGGTTCACACAAAGTGCTGTTGTCATGGCGCTCACATGGAGCACAGGGTGTATAGATACAGCAGGTGCCTCAACAGTGAGCAGGAAAATCCAAAAAGATGGTGAGGACTCCTACTGCCCCAAAATCAACGTCTCAGTTTCCTTACATGGAACATTTAACACATTACAAAGAACTGTTTGTTTATGCCAAAATATCAAATCAATAAAAGTTTATGTGCATGTTTGCTGTAGATGTTTATGTGTGGTGGTCTCTCCTGACAGCACATCTCTTCACCCACCTAAAATATTGATACTCTACTTTGAAGGTCCGTCTCTCACTTTTTAAAAATATAAAGAAGTTAAAAAATATTTCAAATAGGAGATACATAATAACCTGTAAATCACCATTGTAACAGGAGCAAATGCTATTACACAGTCTGATATACAGGCTCATAGAAGTTTCAGGGTATTACAGGTTAATGTACAGACTCGCATACAGGCTAGGGGACACTACAATCAAATATAGTCTGATACATGCTAATAGGAACTAAGGGCTAAGACAGGCTAACAGGGGAAACAGGCTAATATACATTCTGATATACAGGCTAATAGGAACTACAGGCAAAAATACAGTATGTTAAACAGGCTAATAGGGACTACAGGCTAAAATAGTCTAATATACACGCTAATAGGAGCCACAGGAAAATATACAGGAAATAAACTGCAGTGGAATAAGTCCTGTTAATGTGTAGGGAAGAGCTTATTTGTTCTAGTTTGTAATAAATACTGCAGAAAGGAACTGGTGGGACAGTGTCAATCCCCTTCCCAGGAAACTCTGTGTGTGTGTGAGTGTGTGTGTGTGCGCGTCAGTGTGTGTATGTGTGTGTGCAGGGAATGTTTATACCATGGGATAATGGTCTTAAGGTCCACAGTAGTCATGCATTCAAAGCTGTCTGTCACAGGTAGAACAGGTAAACCCTGATTGACTGCAAACAGCAAAAAGTCAGAGCAGACGTGGCTGGATGAGTGTGCTCTCCTGCAACTACTGCTCAAAACTCTGGCCACCAGAATGTGCAGGTATTAGCCTAGCCTGCAATGCACACTTTTTTTAAGGCACTGTTGCATTGCTCTGATGTTGCATCGCATTAATGCTATGACATGCAAGGACCTACTGCAGTGAGGTCACAAGCTCAGTATCCCCCAGAGGTCCAGGACCAGTTTAAGGCAGGGCATTCAGCCCATGTCTAGAGAGTATCCAATACTGCATCAAGCCTGTACTTGGACATCCCAAGGGCCACAGCCTCAGTTTAATGATCTGGGAAGCTGTTCCACACGTTAACAGCTTTCTGTGGGAAAAACTTACCTCTAGCATTAGTGAGAAAATTATCTTTACCTAATTTTGATCTGTGCACATTTTTTGCTTACAGAACCCGACTTCAAATATTTCTGCAATTCATTTTGTAATAAAACAAACACACACACACACACACACACACATACACATACACACACACACACACATACACATACACACACTTGAATCAATTCTTTACAAAGAGTCAGGTCAGCCAGTCACACTCCCAGAATGTTTCCTGGTGCCTATTTTATTACAATGGAAAGACTTCTACTCAGCCACATATGTACAACTGCACAGACATGTTTAACTTTCAGCCATTATATGCAATTCCTAAAAAAGTGCTCAGCTGTCACATTCCAAAAACAGCTGTCAAGTGCATAAACAGTGCCTGCTCACATCTTCTCTGTCAATCTTCAGACAGGTTATGTACCAGCAAATGTAGCTTTTCAAATCGATAATAGTATTGATAACTCCATCTCGCTATAGTCGCTCCCTTTATTTTGCACAACATAAAAAACAAAATTAACAATGCTACCTTGATTGTATTTCACCTTCTCCACCTTCAATGTCACAAAATATGATGTAGGTTATCAATTCGAAAATTGGTTTAAAAAGAGGGATGTGTGGCAAATAGTATGCAATTAGATATTTTAGGGCTTATTTCTTTCCTTTATTTCAATAAAATTTATGTTTTTTAACATTGCGAATCATAAAATAGGACATCTTCCATCTGGCTGGAGTTTACAGTTTTTTTTAAATATTTAGTGCTTCCCCTTTAAAATAAATAATTATTTTAAGGTTAGAGTAGTTCATTACTTTACACCGTGCTGAAGGTAATAACAGTAGACATGAGAACGTTCTATAATATTGTCATGACAACTGAGCCAGCACTGGGGTCAAAGTTCAACACAATTCAAGTCTTAGCGATGGGCACAAGGATAGCAACGAAGACAAATAGTCCGTCGCTTTACATAAACTGAAAACTAAAGTAGTTGCGACCGACGATCAAATGTAATCCCGGTGGCAAAGACATCGCCTAACTGTAAACTGCCCTCAAGAAGACGCTTAACTAGTTACACCGCTAACATCAACACCTAAGAAAAAACTGATCGTAGTGTGTTCGCCAATACGCACATTTGTATGACTCTTCGCGTCTGGACAGACAAACGACAAACAGAAGTCGTTGAATTATTGGATAAAATTCCACCCTCGACGGAGCTTTTCGCCCCACATCCGAGTATAACTACGGTGGGAAAGGTATGAACAACAACACTGTCCGACATTGTCGAACAACGCGTTGTATGAGCCAGTTTGAATGAAGCATCAGTCGTCGGAAAACTCAAGATGGCGAGATGGCCTGTTACTTGTTGCAACCAAAGACTGTAAAGGTTGCAACTGATACTTGCCTCAAGTCTAGATTTGCACAACAAATGTAGCGTTCAGCTGTGGATACACATAGTTGGAAAAATTGCTTGCATGGTCAAAACAGCATTAAATTAAAATTGTTTTTTTTTACCTTGAACGGTGGGATTTGGTTAGGTTCAGGCATCCATGTTTGTATGCTCGTCACTTCCAATTTTTTTGCCGCGGACTAGTAGCAGTACCGGATGGCCTATAATGGAGCTTTCAGAAAAATACCTAATTCCTAGTCATAATTTCAAATTGGATGTTGACGTGGACGTATTTATTAGTCGGAAGATACAGTAAATACAGTGTACAGTATTCACAAAGATTTCCCCTTACTAGCCTTGGTACTTAGTATTGGAAAAGAAAATTAGTTGCACTGCCCAAAAACCTGCACCCACCATCAACCCAAGATTGGACACCCTTGCTCGAAAGATGCCTTTCAAACAGCAGCATATTGGTTCTCAGTGCAACAGGTGCTATAAGTACTTGTCCAATCAGTGAATTTAAGAAACTAGAGAGAAGTAACAATTAGCATGAAAAACCTGTGCATCCCAAGTGGCCTGCACAGCCACAACAATCATATCCATTTTTGAATTAGGAATGAAAAGTGTTTTGTAATAGCCCAAGGAAGTAGGATATAAATAGTTGTTATTGTTATACTGTCAGATTGGGTGCTTTAAATAGTGCCACCCCCACCCCGCGGTCACGTTACAGCAATGATGCAGAACTGTGATATTCTAGCAGACGACCTCATGCTGGCTGCTTGCCATAGCCTTTACGTTATCCGTTTATATGGTTGGAGATTTAAAGGCAATTCTGCTTCAGACCTGCACTGTACCAGCCAGCACATTCCGCGGTGACTAATGTGGAGATGAGACCGTGCGCACACCCAGTTTTCACCAGGCACATTTACCATCCCCCCTCACACCCCAAAATATCTCAAGGTCACAAATAAAAACTACCAATGTGTGCAATATGCGCTTAAATAATGTAATACAAAAACATGCATTTGCACTCAAGACACACACACACAACACACACACACACACACAAAGGAAACAAAACACTTTGAAAACTACTTTCACTAGAGTTCATTTTATTAAAAAGACCAGGATGCCAATATGAAATTTAAAAAAAATAAAGACAAGCATATTTTAAGCATTTTAATACAAACTTAATATAAACTATCAGTCCCTCTTAACATGTAAGACACTGACTCAAAATACTTTGTTATACCGTTGTCTTTATCAAGTATTGCACAATGTTGGTACAAAAATTAATATATACGATTACATTTTGTCCATAATATAGCAAAAATCTTTACTCTTAACAGAAAATACAATTCTTATCTTTTCAAAAAAAGCAAATATTCTTAAATTCCACCACTAAGGAATATTCTGTACACAATCTTTAGAATAGTAGATGTTTTCAAAGATGGATGTATTTTACAATTCTCGTAAAAAAAGAAAATATAACATAAAGCTGCTGCAGCCATCACAGATCACTGGAGTAGTAAAAAGATATAAATGCAATACCATGTCGTAGAAACAATATATTCTCTGATATTTTACAAACTCTGTACTAAATTAAATTACACAATTAGAAAAAAAAAGACAACGAAACCCACATATTAATGCCAGTTCCTTTGAAAATTGGCCGTGTCCTGCTTTATCTTAAATACTGTAAGTGGCCACATCTTGAAGGTTTGTCTGTTTTTTCTTCGTTTTTTCATTTTTAAAGTCAGTTTAAAAAACAAAAAGGAAATTTTGTGCTTGGTTGGCAAACAAATTAAAACAATGATGCATGTTAAGTTTAAGTAACCAAGTACTGTAAAAGCTTGGACCTTTTGTATGATAAGCTTAGAGTGTTACAAAAAGAAAGAAAAAGAAAGAAAAAAAAAAACTCAAGGGGGCACAAAACCAAACACCCTTGGGCTCACACATTGACTCGTACCACAGGGATTAATGTTTCTTCTGTATTTTTTATTTTTTTTTAGTTTTTCCATAAATGTGCGTTCCCCCTCTCCCCTGGTTAGTTGGCCATGACTGGCTGGAACTGCTGGTTGGAATACTGCATGTTGTTGAGGCTTAAGTTCAGGCTGTCCATGAGGGACTTGTCGTTCAGGCCACCGTAGGCTGCGAACACGTCAAAGGTGTTGCTGTATGGCAGGGGCCCATCGCTGCCCTGGCCCCGCCCCGGCATGCTGGGGAACACAAACTCCTTGGCATTGGGGGACAGGGCGGAGCCCTGGGGCGGCGGCGGCCCGTACAGCGGGGGCAGGGATGTGGGCGGGGCTTTCAGGCCGGTGGGGGAGGAGCGAGATCCCTTGGCGCCGCCGCGCCCGCTGCTCTTCATCTTGGTGGAGCCGAACTTGGTGGCGGCGAAGGAGGCAGTGGTGAAGGTGAGGGGCGGGGCCGGGCGCGGCGGGAAGCTGGGGCTGACGGCGGCCGAGCGCCCGAAAGGCGGGGAGGGGGAGCTGGACGCGGGCGAGGTGCCGGCAGGATCCCCGATGGGCAGGAACACCTGCGCCTCCGGGTTGAAGCTGCTCTTGATCTCCTTGTCCAGCTCCGAGCTGGCCTCCCCGCTGTCGTCCACGTACAGCACCTTGACGGGCCCCTTGTCCCCGATCTGATAGGACACCTCGAACGGGTCGATCCACACGCTCAGGTCCTGAGGCAGGTTGTTGCGCACGTCCTGGATCTCCAGTCCGCTCTCTCGGGCCGCCTGCTCCACCACCGGGTCCACCTTCTCTCCCACATGGATGCAGCGGAACCCGGAGCCTTTGTAGGGCTTCTCGGGGTACCAGTGCCCCTCATACTTCTGCCGGAGCTGCCGCTCCAGCTCTTCGCCAAAGATGTTGACGCGGCGGCGCGGGAGCTTGTTGTATAAATAGGAGATGATGAAATTCAGCGCTACCTGGATCTCCAGCTGCATAGCTGCCCCACTTCCCATGCAAAAAGATTTTCCCTCAGTTTGGATTTCTTCTACCCCCAACTCCCAAGTGCTGTGAAAGGCTTGAGTAGGCGGCGCCTCACAAAATGACTACTTCGTTAAAAAAAAAAAAAAAAAAAATTGGTTTAAAAAAAATGGGAAAGTGCTGGTTGCAGAGAAATGCCCTTCTTTCTGCAGGTGAATGCTTCTGCTCCTTGAAAAGAAAAATGAGAAAGCATTAGGACCTGGCAGAACACACGCCCACACCCTCACATTAAGCATTCATGTGCTTTTTCTTCCCTTAACAAATAACCTTTGGTTTTAAACGTGGCTGAACAACAATCTACAACGCAAGCGTTCAACTTCGGGTTCACTTCCAGCAATTATTCTTCACTACAATCAATAAAATGTAACGAAATTCTGCTTTACGTTAACTAATAGGGGCGTGGACTTTGAATATTCTCGATTCCCAATGAAAGAGGGCACAGCTTAGCTAGCTACAAATCATTTGCCAAAGCACTCCTCGTTCCAGGACCATTGCAGATTTAGACGGTTTTCTGGGCACATTGGTATTCTTGCACCTCCGGTAACTTTACCTAATAAGTGTTAAATCTCTATTTAAAGAGTGACTAATGTTAGACTTTACCAAACGGGCTAGACCCACTAGCTAGCTAGCAAAAGCAAAACCAAAGGTGCAACGAAGACATTTCTAGGTCACAATGCCAAAAAAAAGCAAATGATTCGATGTGTTGATACTTCCGTATCATCAGTATAGTCATTCAATCGCGATAAAATGATAATGTTATGACGAACACTCCCAAGCACAGTGATTGTGAAATGGCATTAACTAACGTTAGCTAGATAAATTTTCTCTGCGCGACTAAGCTAACATGAGCGAACGACAGCTAGCATTTATGCGAATCTCGCTTTTTAACAGTTCGTCTTGGGAGAAAACAATTCGGATATATTCCAGATAAACAGGCAACATTTGATCTTACTGCTAAAAACGCCCAATTGAAAATAGCCTAACAGGCACCTATCAAGTACGTCGAATACAAATATCTAGCTGCTGGCCAATTTCGTCAACAGTACTGCGGTTAAATCCGTGGAGCACAGAAGCTGATCCTGTTACATAATACAAGCAATGGGCAGCTAGCCCTCATTTAGATGTAGATTTCATTCGACCCATAACATATTAACCATTGAATAAGGGCCATTTTCCCTTCCGCATTACAGAGGCTAGAGTTATATAGCCAGCCAGCCCCACAATCTACAGATTATGTTAGACATGTAACGTTAGCTAAATTAGCAAGCTTTAGCTAACCAGCCTTCTCCTGTCAGTTAACTAGAGACCAAATGTTTAAAAACGTAAATTTAGGCCTTAGTTAGACTAATCTTACCTTGCTTATCTATCGTTACACACCCATCAACTGCACTATCGTCCAATTTAATGCTAGCTAGGTAACTTAAGCTAGCTAAATGGTGGTATAAAAATAGGCACAGCCAACTTAACACTATAAAGTTACAAGTTAGATCCGTGTAACTTACGTTTGCTACCTAACGCAACTAAAGTTGGACTACTTTGCAAAGATGGTTGTGGCCGTTTTAACCATCAAAGCCAAGTAGTTAAACTAACCAAGTAAAAAGCTTAAAGTTCATGCAGTTAAAACGCATTTACCGGTTAGACAAGATTGCTGGTTACCTATCTTACCAGTACAGGTCGCAAGTATCAAAGGTTACAATTAGTCTCTCGAAATAAACTAAACCAGCTACACAACTGACCTTCACTCGCTAGCTAGCAAACTGGGTAGTCTAGCCAAAATAGAAGTAAGCCTATTTCCCTGATCGACGAAAATTTGACAGATTTAGCTCATTAGCTAAACGTTTGTTAACAGCTGACAGCCCTGCATCACGGCTAGTATGCGTTTTGTTGATTTGGAAACCTATTCATTTTAACGAACATATCAAGCCACCTTGATACACTAGCCAAATAAGTTAGACTAGGTAGCTAAGTAACTTAATGGTAACTAGCTAGCTAGTTGGCAAGCAGTACGTTAACGTTACCAACACAACGCAGTTCGGGAAACATTACCAAATTGCTTGAACTGACGTAGCGAGGTACCTAGCTAGGCAACTTAGGCTAGCTAGTAAAATAATACCCCAGTTATTATTGTCAGACCTAAACTAGTATGTAATTATTCAGCTGACCGAGGCAAACTGCCATTAAAAATACAAACAAAAGACAATACTCACATTAGGGCACATAAAAATATTTTCAGCCGGAGTAGCTTGCTAACGGTAGCCAAATAGTGCAAATACAAAAGTAGATAAATACTTTCTTCATAAACAATTTATTAATATATTACTTAAAAATGTATTCCGTGTGGACGTCCGTAGATGTTTCTTTTTGCTTATATTCTATTTCAGGGTATTTGGCTTTTTTTTCTTCTCTATGAAGGCTTAGTAACTTACTCCCCGCTTCTTGGGAGTTTTCACAATCTGACCAAACTGCGGCCGTCAATCCCGTTTTAAAGCATTCTTCCGCCACGGGCACTGGATAATGGGCGGTGATGCGGTTTTCAGAGGTCAAAACAATGAGAATCCCGCCCGAGCGTCTGCTATTGGTTATGTATCTCCATAACGACTCTTGAGTCTGGTTTTTATTGGTCAATGTGCTCAGTCAATCAATGGTGCAAAAAATTATTTCTTGCCGTCATAAGAACATTTGCGTCACCAACCACCTAGCTCAATTTAAAAAGTGTGATAACTGGGGCAACGAAGGGCATATAATGATAGTAAATTATATGTTACCGACTTGTACAACACCTTAAATTGTAGGCTTTTTAGGTGCAGCTGGTGGAGATATTTCAAGTATATTCTCTGTCATGAAATCCCAGTGATTAGAAATAGTTCCCTCTTAACGTTAAATAACTAGCGTTAGCTATCTGATGGTAATATAGTAGATGAATGAAACGGCACTTCAGAAAAGCACAGCACTCATCAGTACATGCAGTCTATTACCAAGCGAATGCACAGTGTAGTGTACATGTTTTTCTTTATAGTATAACGTTATTGGTATTTGGGCGTATGTTTTCCAAATGTTAAGACATAATTTGCATTATTTCATGAACTAGCACGAACAAGCAATGCCACTTCTGTTTAATTCAGGAAACAATTTTCCTCAGTATTTCTGAATCTCAATACAAATCATCCCAGTAATATCGAAGATATGATATTTGTATGAATTCCGTTCTGCGGAGTGATATTTTTCTTGCGGATTATAGTGCAGTAGTGCTTTGTCACTGTGCGAGCAGGAAAAAAAATCAAAGGTAATGGTGATTGGTGGAAACGGGGCAGGAGACGCTCGTGAATGGTGATCTCGTATCTAAGGTGCTGATGCCATTTTATACGTCATAAAGAGAACGAACGGGACACAGGCGAACGCCCCTCTTCAAATTTAAAGGGCCAATTTGGCATTTAGCTGTTCAGTGCAGGAAACTTGGACGGTTCCAGGGCAAACACCAGAGCGAACTCTGACATTTGCAAACCTGTGGCTGTTTAAAAGAACACTTGTGCCCTGGCAAGTTACCGCACGTTGAAAGTCTAACCTGACAACTTCCATAATTTGTGTGTGCGCGTGGATATAATTTGCGTTTGTACTAACCTTAATTTAAAGAAATATTTAAAAGATCAGTGGAGACCTTATCAAACAAATCTTTCATAAATTAGAAAGAAGACAGCGGTCTGTGGGGTTGTGAAAGCAAAAGGGACCAAGCATTCAGTGAGAGGTGGAATCCTGGCAGACAAACAGATTGATTAAGGGGGTGGCACAATGGGGTATTAATGCACAATGGGAAATGTACAATATGGAAATGTGACTTGCCCTGGCAGAAGGCACACTGTAGTACTCTTCTAGCAAACAGCCTGTGGGAAGTCAGGCTGTATTTTGCTCTAGAAGACAGACACTACTCAACGTTGCAGTGAGTCCAACTCATCCTGTGAGAAGTAATCTGCTGCTGAAAGCAGGGAATAGGTCTCATCAGCCAGGTTGTTGCAGGTTTGAATCCTTGGTGGGTCATTGCAGTTGTACTTTAGAGTGGAGTACTTAGTCAGAATGGTAAGTATCCTACAGCATAAATTGATATTATGTGAAACCCAAGCCATGGACATATGCTAGCCCCTAAATAACATAAGGCATTAGTGCCAGACTGCTGAGAGGGTGGATTAGGGCATCGGGGATAGACAGAAGCAGGAGTATCTGATCCTTAGCACTGTACCAATGGCTGTCCTGCTCAGATCACTACAAACAGTTGTGTATCAATTTAAAAAGTGATATACAATGACCACACGTTTCCTATTCTTCTTTGTATCCCACGGTTTCACAGCAGTTCATCTGGATCACCTTTAGACATGCCCAAAGTTTTGAGCACTGCGAGCCAAACCAGCACCAAGTTTGGGCCCCAGGCCGTAGTTTAATCGTCATGTTCTAAGTGGTCAAGCACAAATTATTTTTCTCCACATTGAATCAAAAGCTACTTTTTTGTATTTTTATTTTATTCCCTCTGGAAAATGTATACGATGAAGCCCTGGGTGACAGCCTGATTGCAAACAGTGCTGTGCGAAATTAAGATTGATTTGTCAATTTCATGATTGCTCTCAAATGGAAAGAAAATAACAATGTTCCTCTCCTCCCTGTCTTAAACGGATAGCCGAATAGCAGAAAGATCAACAAGGCCTCTCCCTCCTCTCCAAACCTCCTGCCGTGTCTGTACCTTCAGCCATCCCGGAAGGCTGGCCTGCCTCCATTAGCACACACGGGCTGCTTCTCCATGCTCCGGCCCCAGCAGGAACCTAAAGGCCCTTCTATGTACTCCACCCTCAACTGTCAGTCCAAAGAATGTCAAATATTTACAAGCACTTTCTCTAGAACGAATCCAGCCTTCTTTGTCCGGGCACGCTGTCAGAGAGCCTCTCACACAGTGGGGTGAATGTTTAATCGCGCAGTTGCAATAACCCACGGATTCTTCAGTTCGTTATTTCTGCATGACGGAGGCTTCTGCTTTAATCGCACATCTCAATCGAGGTGTGAAACGCCACAATCAGAAATCCTGTTCCTTTTCTATCTGTTCAACACCTCTGATGTGTTGCAATTCAAAAACAATGGTAATAGTTTTCATAAATACATACATATATACACACATTCAGGTGACGTGGTGTAAGATGGAGGATAGTGTGGGCAGTGCTTAGAATGCTAGCATCAGTGATGCTAATCGATTCAGAACTGATATATTACCTTTAAACGTGAAGTTGTGCTTTCAGTTCCAGCTGGAAGAAGAGAGGGAGAGGTGAAGCATTCTCCATCCTTAGTTTCCCTTACACCCAAGTGGGATTCGGTGTTTTCTGTCAGAGGGACAAACAACATCAGGTTGTAAGCACCCAGGAGGACATGGCCTTCCTTTCTGCATGTCTTACAGGACACTGCTGAGGGCCCTAACTAACCCCCCCCCCTCCCCCACATACCCCCATTTTATTACCAAATTTTTCTGCAGAGCAGTAGCTGGTTGCAGCCTTGCAGCGGAATATGGCAGTATGGCGGTGGAATAGCTTATGATTAAAAAAGATCATTATGTCACAACCCCCTCAGGAGCTTTGCAAACAATTGTTTAATGTACCATTTTTAAGTAGATGTGTACTAGAGGGTGTTGTTACAGAGTGTTGGAGTGGTTTTACATGGTGTTAGAGTATTATAGGCTGTTAGAGTGTTAGAGGGTAACAGGATTTGTCATGGGGTGCTATTGTTACAAGCTCTGATACAGGGTGCTAGAGTGTTACAGGGTGCGTGTGAACTCTGAGGGGAGGGGATTCTGAACAGTTAAAATTATTGCTGCTGAAACAAAGCTGCTCAGTTCTAATATTACTGCTGACTGTTTTACATAAGCATCTCCCCCTCTCTCTCTCTCTCTCTCTCTCTCTCTCTCTCATACACACACACCTTCCCCCTTCCCTCTCCCCTATACAGGCAAAAACACCGCAGAGGCTTTTGACGTCACTGGTTGTTATTACTTAACATGGACCTCAGAGACTGGTGTGTTTGCAAAATAAATGCCTGCTCTGCTGTCCACGATGAGTGAACTATGGGAGAGGGAGGGCGAGTGAGAGAGAGAGATGGGGGATGGAGAGAGTGGGAAATAGGAGGAGAGAGAAAGAAGGAGAGGGAGAAGAAGACGGGGGGGGGGTGGAACGCATGAGGAATGTGTCGAGCAAGACCCAGTGTCCTCTCTCTCTCCCACATTGCTGATGTTTGGAGGCGGGAATGTTTGAGTGTCGGAGCAACCTTGCCTTGAGCATGCTCGGATTTCTCTGCTTCCATGCACCATGCCCCTAGCCCCCCACCCCCCACCCATCCTCACTCTAAGGACACGCCCACACAACCTGCAGGTTGATAACAGAAGGATCATTTTGAGGTCATTTGCTTGGGAAGAATAGAGCCAGAGCTGAAAAGACAGAGGTAAGACAGAAGCAGCCCCACTGGGCTAAACTAACGCTGAACTCCCTCTGGGCACTACTTTGATCATGCAGTTTAATATTACAGTTCCTCTTGCTTACAACAAACACACACACACACACACACACACACATACGTGTACAGACACGCCTACTCATGAATATAAGCATGCATGCACACACACACTTACTTGATGACTTGCATGCAGACTTGCAGATACACACTCACACATTTTCTCACATGCAGACACATAAACATACACAATCACCCACAAGCACTCAGAGAACCCCAGATCAGATTTATCGCTTTATTATAAATCTTTCCCATTGTGTTTTATGGTTTTTCCTCATTAAAGCATGAATACACTGGAAGTTGTACCAGCTATCTGTTTGTAAAAAAAAATTTAAACCCATAAACAGCTGAGATCAGCTGTATTTTAATGGAATGTTTTAATGGAATGTCTGTAGCAGTCCCCCAGGATGCACTGCTGGGGTTGGGTGGCATCATCCATCCTCAGACCCAGAGTCATATTAAACAAACCCCCCCCCCCCCAAACCCAGAATCATTAAACAGAACCCCTCCCCTCAAACCCAGAGTCACATTAAACAGAACCACTCCCCTTTCAAACCCAGAATCACATTAAACAGAACCACTCCCCTTTCAAACCCAGAATCACATTAAACAGAACCACTCCCCTTTCAAACCCAGAATCACATTAAACAGAACCACTCCCCTTTCAAACCCAGAATCACATTAAACAGAACCACTCCTCTTCAAAAACCCAGAACCATATTAAACAGAACCCCTCCCCTCTCAAACCCAGAATCACAATAAACAAAACCCCTCCCCTCTCAAACCCAGAATCACAAGAAACAGAACCCCTCCCCTCTCAAACCCAGAATCACAATAAACAAAACCCCTCCCCTCTCAAACACAAAACAACATTAAACGGAACCCCTCCCTCTCTAATTCCCTCCACAATCCCTCCTGTGTGGCAGGGGGAATAGCACACAGCTTCACCTGGACAGAGATTACAATATAGCTACAGTACATTTTTGGACCTGTACCAAACAAAACCTTGCCGACAGGCAGATCATGTGGGATTAATCTGCTCCTACTCTACTGGGAATGCTTTCATAAATACTACTGCACTGCGTGTGTAAACGCACCATCAGTACGATCTATACTTTTATCCTCCCACCTCTCTCTCTTGCCCCCTCTCTCTCTCACATTAGACATTGACCTTTTCTATCGCCTCAATTTTGGAGACGCCCTTGACATAAAAATGCTTCTTCCTCCTCTCAGAGAACACAAACCATGCAGATCACATGCTGCCACATTCAGGAGAAGACTATACCATTTATTTCAAGTGGATTGGCTTTACTGAGGGCTTTTTTCTAAATTGTTATTGCAGACATTTTTAGTAGAAACATGTTATTTCACCGCATGACATCACCAATGGCTGGCTGTTGCTAGCTGCTCTTCACCTTTGACCTTTTCATGTAGTCAGTGTAGATGTGATATAATGCAATATCAGGTGAGTCATGTTCAATAAGCAGAGGCTGTAACCTCATTTTTCTACGGAAGCTGTTAGAGATTTCATTACACAATAGGCTGTACAATTGGGATAAAACAGTGCTGTTGGAATTTAGATTGCACTTGCAATCCCACATGTAACATGATTAAGCTATTATTATAATAGTAATGCTATTGTAAACTTCCGAATGTAATGCAATGTCTGCAGAACAAAGCCGAAAGAACAATGGGGTTATCTTTAGAATATTACCAGCTCATCCTATATAATCCCCATGGTAAGCAGCCATATTTAATGCATGCAAAGTTTCCACATTCACACGGTTTTAGAACCGGAGGAACGAACCAGACGCATGTCTATATAAGGCAAACATATGAACCGTGGAATATAAAATCAAGCTGCATGTAGGCTTATGGGTAGCTCCCTTTCCCTTTGGGGTACAGTGGAGGGGGGGGGGGGGGCTGGGCCCTGCCTGCAAAAAGCAAGGTTATGCAACAGCCTCTGCTGCAGAGCAAAGTACGTTCAGGAGCTGAGCACCGAGCCCATGGCTGGAAACCTGATAAACCGCACGCTCCAGAGCCTCGCCAGACCCTCCGCCTCATCCCCCTCTGGCTGCAGGCACACTGAATATCCAAATGATATTCATACGATCGTGACACCGCGGCCATGTTTTCCATTCGCTTGTGAAGCGCCGTGTTCTGCCGTGTCCGGGGCAGCCGCGTCGTATTTCTGCACTTGTGGCCAGATAAACGCGGAGGAAACGCGCTCCAAACACGGCTGCTTCGTTCCGCATGCACTGCAGTGCCCGGTTACGTCCTTCGCTCCCATTGGCCGGCGCAGAGGCGGGGGCGAGCCGTGCGCAGCTTGCGTACTGATCCTCCCCCGCCGAGCGAGCCCCCCGATCCCGGTCGCCAGGGATGATGTCAGCATATCCATGGCAACCATTCTCACGGATTACCCCTGTCCTTCCTCCGCATTCAAACGGCGTTGCTTTGTCGTCACAGAAAACACTAGACCTGCAGCTGAAAATGGAGTGGGGGAGGGGGGGGGTCTGCGCACTAAGGAGGAGAGGACAGGTTGAGAGGGGGGTGGGGTATGTGTATTTTTATCCTGCTGCGTCTGTGTTTTTTTGTTTTTAAGTAAAACCTACCGGAAGCTTGTTTTTTTTTTTTTTCTTGTTTTGTTTTTTTCCCCCCCCAATTTTCCTTAGCCAGGTGACGGACGAGGCATACAGGTGGAGAGCGGAGAGACTGAAGAGTGCTTAGACACCGCACAGCTTTGTTTGTGGGGAAAAGAATAAAAAGGCACACAAATACGATGGCAAGCTCAGCTTCAGCGCAGACGTCACAGCCTACCGCAGGGCTACAATCAGGGCTGTTTTTCACGCCACCCCCTGTAATTAAGCAGGCCCATAATTTCATGATCTGCACCTCACAGCGGCCAATTACCCACACTCCTCCGCTCCTGACACCAAGGGCAAAGGTCAGGACATGTTTCCCAGGATTCACCAGGATTAAGAAAACCTTATGTAATGGGCTTAGGCACATCACTGAGAAGTGCAACCCAGATTTGAGACCTGCTGCATGTTTCGCTGCGCCTTCAGTTTTAGGATGCAGGGGAAGGAGAGCATGTTGCATTGCATGCACCCCTGAGCATATTTCCTAACCTATTCCTCAGCGCATTGCACTCATCATGCAGCCCTTCGCAAAGGCAGAGAAGCATGCTGACCTGACAGGTGTTTGTGCACACCTGAACACTGGCCCACCTGTGACCTGGTTGCAGTGACAGGTCACATTGCTCTGCGAGCAGCATACTCCCCACTGAGCCACTGTAGTTTCTACTCCATACACACCCTGCACTGAACCACAGTACAGTGAGAAACACATGCTGCACTGAAGCATGAATGTCATTTGTGAAAACAAAAATGAAACTAACGCAGATTAATAGCTAGAATGTGGCGCTATGCTGTTGGGCTAAAGGGCCAGAAGAAACAGAAATACTAGTGAAGAAGAAGGAAACAGAAGTTGAGGGAGGAAAGATAAAAAAGGAGAAATGACAAATTGGTCATGACTAGCTTGTGTTTGACCATGCAAGGATCATACTGTATTATTCAGATTGCCGGATATACACTGCAGATAAGAGTAAAACAAATTATTTTTGTTATTCCATGTAATTGTTATCATTACTAACAAATACAATGAAATTGATGCAGTTACTCTCTCTGTTATACTTTTAAAAAAAACGTCTATCTCAAGAAAAAATTCTTTGACTACTGCAAACTTTGAGTGGCTGGTAACTCTGAAATTAGCAAGCCGCGTCTGTTCATCTGCCAAGAGTTCATTTCAAGCCCTGGTTATATAAATTAGTCTAGTGTTATTTTAAATCATGCTCTCATTTTGTAGCTATAAATATTAGTTTAAGCTAATAATCAATAATCAAACTAGCAGTAACAGGATCTCCTTACAACATATCTTTCCTGTCAGCTTACAGTACATATGCTTTCACTTTCAATGACACTTCGGCCCCTTTGCAAGGTGTTTTGTTCTGACTTTCCCTTATATCAAGCACTGGCGAAGTGAGGTTTGCTCAAAATGACCCCAACAGGCAGTTATCTTTATTTTGCATCTGTCCCAGTTATCAATCCATATTTCATCTATGTGTATCTGCAGGTGTATGCATTTGTAGCGTGTGTGTAATAAGTGGATGTGCGGTTGTGTGCATGTGAGGGTTATTATTTATATCTGTGTCATCTATGTACGTGTGTGTGTGTGTTTGTTACGTCACTCTGGATAAGAGCGTCTGCCAAATGCCTGTAATGTAATGTAATGTGTTTGTGCGTGTAGTGTATGTGTCTGTGCAATGTGTATATGCTCACGTTTGATGTGTGTAAGGGAGATCCCTGCTAGCTGTTGCCGGGTAGGAGATCCTCCACCCCTCAATCTGATTGGTCCTGTCAGTGTGGGTGGCCCCACCCCACCCCCTGACACACACACATAGACACACACACACACACACACGCACACACGTACGCATGTACACACACACCAAAACAGACAGACTGACAAAAAGACAAACACACACACAAAAATACACACAGACTGACAGACAGTCAGATACACACTCACAACACACCTGACTGACAGAGTGACAGACAAGCATGCACACACGCACACACACACACCCCGTCCTGTGGCAGGTCTCCTCAGTTTTCAGTTGTGAGCAGGACAGACACAGTAGGACAGATGCACAGCCACTGGAGAAAAGCTGATTAATCAACACTAAACACAGTGGTCATATTGGAAGGTTCTCGAAGGCCCTGACCCCTGCAAACTGCAAAAGAAAAATTTACATAAACGGCCCATTATTGGCTTGTTATCTAAGAAGATTTTCAGCGATTGAGCTTTAAAATGAAAACACCCTGGCTTTGAAAAACAGGCTCTGCTGAGCTCTTATGCATTTTCATATTCAGAATTGTCATTTTCATATTGGGGACTCATTTTTAATCTCCTCCAAGCGCCTGGCTGTAAGAGTCCTAAAGCTTCACCCAGTCTCACGTAGTCTCACAAAGTCAGTCAGACTGCAGACTCTCACAGTCTCACACAAACACAATCTCACGCATTCCTGAACTGCCTCACAGCCTCACACAGTCTCCCAAAGACTCACAGACTATCAAAAAAGCAGTTTCTCAGTCTGTCTCACGCAGTCTGCCAATGTCTCACATGGTCTCCCGAAGTTGCACACAGTATTCCAATGTCTCACACAGTCTCAACCAGTCTCACACACACAGTAGACACGCAGACAACACTGCAAGAGCCCAGCACGGCTGAGCACATTTCAGTGACATGAGTGAATGTGAGTCACGTGTCCTGAGCCACTCAAGGGCATTCACTCATGTGTTCTCTTAATGGCATTTTTGTCGGTGCATGATACACTGGCCATGACCACGTCCTTCATTCACACTGAGCAAACTTTAACAAGCCAATGAAGCAGGCTAAGCTGTGTCCAGAATAAAGGTCACACACACTCAGCCATAAACGCACAAAAACACACACATGCTCGTGCGCGCACACACACACGCACGTGCAGGCATAAACACACGCACACAAACGCACACTCATATACACACACACACACACACTCATGTGCATGCATACACATACATACACACGTGCACACATACACATACACACACGCATGTGCACGCATAAACACACACACACACACGCACACACATACGTGCACACACACACGCACGTGCACACATACACATATGCACACGCACACACATACACGCACACACACACGCACGTGCACACATACACATAAACACACGCTCGCACACATACACAGAGGTACACCAGCACTGCAAGCTCTGAGCCCTCCACAAGTCACACTAATCTACAGGTCTGACCTGGAGAGTTTGGTCACCGGGGCAACGGGCACAGACCCAGTCACATGATCACTCTTAACACAGCTGACATTGCATCACAGGAAACTAAACACATAAAAGATCTCAACCACACTAAAACACCCTCAAAGGTGACAGCACAGACACAGGGGAGGGGAGATTGCCCCTACATTTAACTGAGATTACCAGTCAGGCCCTGATGATAATTAGACAATTATTAACCAGAGAAAGGAAGAAAATATTTAAAAACCACAAACATGTACACTTATGCGCACGTGCGTGCACACACATACGCAGTGGTTGGTGCTGTGAATACAGTGCCATCCGGCGGGCCTAGCAAATTAGAAAAAGCCCTGTTCAGGTGGAGAGACAAAAACAAAGAGGACAGTTAGACAAGCAGGACCGACCCCCCGACCCCACAGCCAGGGTTGCGGTTAGTGTTTTATGTACAGTGTTTTGGTTTATATCTTTTGTACAAAGGGTTTAGGTTTGTACCTTTGGTACAAATGGTTGGGGTTGGTATCTTTTGTACAAAGTGTTGGAGTTAGTACTATTTGTACAAATGGTGCAGTTAGAACCTGTCATACAACAGTTTGGAGTTAGCACATTTTGTACAAATTGTTTGAATTAGTACCATTTCTTTGAAAGAATAGGGTTCGTATTTTTGAACAAAGTGTCCACAGCTCTACTCACAGGAAAAACTGCTCTAAATGGGAGAGACAGAACACCGCATGTGTGAAAAACACATTTAAAACACAACCGTAAATATAACAGAAGCAGACTGCACAAGGCTTTTCTTTAAAGTGGTTCCACGACAGCAACTACAGCAAAAAACACACAAACAGGGTTGTAGGAGAGCTGAACCAGTGATTGCCTTAGTATGCAAATTCAAGAGTGCACAGAGAGCAAACCTGCTTTCCAAAAATAGCTCCTCACACACCCCGAGAGCAGCTCTTCACCCAGCCCACAGGTAGGCAGTTAGCCTAGTGCTAGATAAGTCCAATGTCCTTTACACAATGGGCTACGCTAATGCCTCCCTATCATCACTAATATTAACTTGTACTTTATACATGACGCTACATTTACAGTATGCCCCATATCAGTACCAATTGGTAACCTTCACTTTATACTTCAGACTATGTTAATGCTTCAAGTCAGCACCAATACTACCTTGTACTTTGTACACTAAGCTATGTTAATGTCCCATATGAGCACCGATACTAACTTTACTTTATATATGATACTAATGTCTCATATCAACACCAATACTAACCTGCACTCTATAAATGAAGTTATGCTAATGCCCCCATATAAGCCTGTGTACTAATCTCTTCTTTATACATTAGGATATGCAAATGACCCCGTATCAGTAATCTACTGTATACCTGAGGCTAGGCCAATGAGGCTTGAAGGCAAAGTTGGGAGTTTTTACTCTGAACTTGACATACTGTAACTAAGCAAATAATTCAGCAAGTGTTACTTTTTTCAGTCATTACACAGGGGTACATACAGGCTCGTTGAAATGAGTGAAAAAATTAAGAACTTGTTATGGTCACTGGGCTGGCTCCTCCGATGCTGGGCGTGGTCACTGGCTCCTGATACAGTGGGTGTGGCCAGTGGCTCCTCCCTCCCTGGGCATGATTAGTACATGAGCAGAAGCAGGTCTTACATGTATCTCCCATATCCTATCTATGGAGATACAGGCTAAAAATTAAAAATTATAATATAATAATGGAAATGAGAAGTAAAGGCTCATAACACCATTCCAAATATGCTTTTCTGTGGTAGCAGTCCTTGCTGGTGACAGCAGTGTAGGAACCCTCTCTAAGTTAAAGCCAAAAGTCTCTTAACAGCTTAGAAGATGAACTGCTGACAGCTGTGACTCAACACCTCATCTGAGATGCAGCACACACTCCCTTCCCCTGCCAGAGCACCAGAGGCACAGTCCATCTGCACAGCCTCCCAGATAAACTAGCACATTAACATACACAACACAACCTCACAGACAAGCTAACACATTTATACAACACAATCTCCCAGATTAACGAACACATTTATATAACAGTCTCCCAGATGAACAAACACATTAATATATACAATATAACCTCCCAGATAAACTAGCACATTAATATATACAATACAACTTCCTAAATAAATTAACACATTCATATATGTAACACAACCTCCCAGATAAACTAACACATTAATATATAAAACACAACCTCCAAGATAAGCCAAGACATTTACATAACACAACCTTGCCCTATAGCAGAACATCTGTACATACACAACACAACCTCCCATATATACCAAATAATCTGAATATACAACACAACTATCTAGATATACAAATACATCAGTACAGCCAACACAACCACCCAGATACAAATGCATTTATGCATACCGTTACATAAAATCAAGCATACAGCCATGCAGTCTCCATTGACAAACATTGGCAGTAGAATGGGTCATACTGAAGAGCTCAGTGACTTTCAACGTGGCACTGTCATGGATGCCACCTTTCCAACAAGTCAGTTTTTCAAATTTCTGCCCTGCTAGAGCTACCCCAGTCAACTGTAAGTGCTATTATTGTGAAGTGGAATCGTATAGGGTAAAAACAGCTCAGCCGCGAAGCAGTCGGCCACACAAGCATACAGAATGGGACCACTGAGTGCTGAAGCGTGTAGCGCGTAAAAATCATCTGTCCTCGGTTGCAACACTCACTACAGAGTTCCAAACTACCTCTGGAAATAACGTCTGCTAAAGAACTGTTCATCAAGAGCTTCATTAAATGGGTTTCCTTGGCTGAGCAGCCATACACAAGCCTAAGATCACCGTGTGCAATGCCAAGCGCCGATTGGAGTGGTATAAAGCACACCGCCATTGGAGTCTGCAGCAGTGGAAACGTGTTCTCTGGAGTGATGAATCACGCTTCACTATCTGGCAGTCTGATGGCTGAATATGGGTTGGCGGAATGCATAGTGCCAACTGTACTGGCCCAAATAGTGCGATAACAATAAAGTTTGGTGGAGGAGGAATAGTGGTCTCGGGCTGTTTTTCAAGGTTTGGGCTATGCCCTTTAGTTCCAGAGAAGGGAAATCTCTGAATTGCACCCTTCCTTTGTGGTAAAAGTTTGGAGAAGGCTCTTTCCTGTTTCAGCATGACAATGCCTCCCATCCATAAAGAAATTGTTCACTGAGTTTATGTTCCTGGTCTGATTAATCTTGATTTCTGCTGTGATATGCAGATGGTAGGGTCAGAATTTGGAGTAAACATTATGAATCCATGGAACCATCACGCATTGTGACAACAGCGTAGGCTGCTGGTGGTGGTGTAATGGCATGGGGAATGTTTTCTTGGAACACATTAGGCCCCTTAATAGCAACTGAGCATCATTTGAATGCCGCATCATACCTTAGAATTGTTGCTGACCACGTGCATCCCTTTATTGCCACAGTCTACCCTTTTACAAACGGATACTTCCCGAGGATAGTACACCATGTCACAATGTACACATCATCTCAAGTTGCTTCCAAAAACAATGACAGAGATTCAGTTCACTCCAACGACCGGCACAGTCCCCAGATCTCAAACCAATAGAGCACCTTTGGGATGAGGTGGAATGGGAGGTTTGCAGCGTGAATATGTGAACAAAAATCTGCAGGAACTGCATGATGCCATTGAGTCAGCATGGACCAAAATCCCCAAGGTTTGTTTCCAGCACCTTGTTGAATCCATGCCGCAAATAATTCAGGCTGTTCTGGAGGCAAAAGTAGGTCCTCCCCAGTCCTAAATAGGTGAATCTTAAAATGGCTGGTGAGTGTATACATGTATATGTTACTATTGCCTTATTATTTTAAACAGACTATTCTCTAACGAGAACAATGAAATCATATTAGTGTTAAACAGGATCTGTTTTGTTCTGTGCTAGCCATTCTTCTTTCCTTCTGATTTTGTTCTGGTTCTGGTCCTTCTTTATATCAACATTATACATATGCTGATTTCCCCAAATTCCTTGCAGATAGTGCTAACACAAACCACCTGTTCTAATTCTGATCATATTTCCAGTTTTTATGGAAAGTGTGGCTGCTTTCCATTTTTAACGCTCTCCTTTTTGCATCATTGCAAGTTCTGGGGTAAGGTGTACTTATGTATGCTAACTAAGGATTTGACTGACAAGTCTGTCCATATCTGAGGTTCTACTGGAGGCATGAAACACAGGATCAGCCCTGCAGGAGCAGGAGAGCACAGGGAGTGGTGCGGAGGGATAAGCCAAATCCAGGACAGGATTTTCAGAGGTGTATTTGAGGATGGGTTTCCTGTGGGTCAATGGCAGATACGAGATTTAGAGAGCGCTAATCGTGTGTCTCTGTGAGCCACGTTCTCCGGGGCCAACGGTAAACCTGACTTCGATCCCATCGCCTGGTCACTCATAGTCAAAGTCTCCTATTCTTAGAGCTCCACTGTCCCATTAGCTCATCGGCTAATGTATCACAAACCCTCCCCTCTACAAATTCACCTGTGCTTACTACCGCTGAACCCACTGCCAGACCTTACTTTCTTACTGCCATGTGAGCAGTTCTACTCCCCAGAGACTCATGACATCTAATAGACACAAGGCTAATGCAAGTTATGTGGGTCTCTTGAAAACTCGGTTTATTGGAAAAAAAGGTGGGACCAGGGTAGGGGAGAGAGGTTATTGAAATCTTGAAGGAAAACGGTCAAATGTGACCCCACTGATGTTACAATCAAACCTATGCCCTTGATTGACTCCTCCCCTGGTGCCAAGCTTTTTACACTGAGACCCCTGACCTCACTCTTCTGATCCTGTCCTCTCACAGCCCAACCCAAGACCCTGTGCTTCTCACTCCACTATCATCAATGATTCCTACCTTGTACCATGTTTTAATGGCTCAACTGGTGGGTTTGCAGCCACAGAAAATGGTAACACATTGGATAGACAGCTGGGACACAGAGTTACACGGCAACCAAAAAGTACCCTTTTATAGCAATTAGAAGTCATGTAAATAAGCATACCAATATCAGTGGCCAGTTATCCAGCTAGTAGGTTCTACTAATTATGAAATTCTCCTGTATTTGCAGGAGGGAAATGTTTAAATTGGTAGGTATGTAGGCAGACAGTCAGTGAAGATGACAGCTATACCTCTAATACATTTTACTTATCAGTAAAAAATTCAAATCAGTCATTTTGACTGTGCAGATCTGAATCGGTACTGTCAGCATACCTCCCAACCATGACAGAATATGCACATTTAAAGAATGTACTTTTCATACACTTTGATCTTATACAGTGCTTCACTAATAGCAGGTGACAAACATTTGACCATTCATGATAAATTTGTAAAATGAATCTGGCACATATGCTTTAAGAACCCTTGCCAGGAAGCAACCTTGCAGAATTAAACTAAACAAACCAGTAATGTGAAAACTGAAAACTAACTAGTCAGTAGGCTACTATAGCTTGCCTTGTGGTGAACAAGTCTAACTATATAGCACGCAACCATTTTGGTATCAGCCTTGCTTGTTTGACTTCAGTTAACAGTTAACAACCACTCGTTTTGAAAAACTATGCGCAAGAAATGTAACATCTCTACACATAATGCGTCCATACAACTGGGAACCAAGTAAATGTAGCTAGTTGTGAGCTTGCAAGTTGATCAAAAGTACGGCGCTTTCTTGTTATTTTGTCCTGCTTTTACGTTTTTTTTTTTTTTGTTTTTTTTTTTTGCACTTCTTTTAATCTGTTATCTGTTCTTTAAATTCATTGAGAATCACTCTGTTGGACTAAGGTGTATAAAACGTGCTATATAAATAAAGGATGATTCATTGATTGATTGCTATTTCCATTGGTCAAAGCAGTTGACCTTTCAACCTTCTGACTTGCACTTGTATGGGATCTGGGTTAGCCAAGATAAACTGGCTTTGAAAAAGACGAAATACAACAATGCCTTTGAAATTGCTCCACTCCAAAGTGTCTAGCCAAAGCTGCAGGTGCACTGTAGCGACGACGGTATTCCCGTACCCTGGCGTGGTGTTTTGGAGCCCCGCAGAGCAGCAGGGAAGACCAGCTGGCGGTGTTGCGTAACGGACGAATCCGTGCTCCGTGTGGAAGGACAGAGTCGGGAGGGGGTGAGGTGTGGGAGGCACTGTTTGTTTCTCATTCATCCTATGAGAGACGGAGCATGAAGCCCACTCTATGTTCCCCGGTTGGGTTCATGCGCCCCTAGTGGAAGCAGCGTGGGGTTATCGGTGATTAGCCGAAAACCGTTCACTGGACTTGACAGGAGAGAAACTCTTGAGAGGTAATTTCAGGTAAACAGTGACACAAGCGTGAGACCTTTGGTAAATAGTGACTGGGAAATATTCCACATAATGGTCGTAAATTCAAACGTTGGTGTGACATTACGTGCTGCAGTGTCCTCGTGATTTTCTCTGGCTGGGGCGACGCTGTACTGGCTTCTATTCAGCCGAAACCTGTGGGCTTGGCCGCGTTACAATACTGCCACCTGGCAGAGGACTAGCATGTGCAGTTAAATTATTTACTTTCTTTTAGCCTGAAGTATTGTCTTTTGGAACTAAAATTACATTGACTGCAATCGACTAACATTGGCTAACACATTTAATTGCTCTGATCCTGCCGCTGATTTGTTTTTTTTCGGTGTTCTTGATGTCAGAGGTGGTGCCATGTTCCATATAGTTTTCCATATTCTGTCTGCCAGCTAAAGGCTATTGCGAGTCAGTTTAAAGGGTTGCCAATCAAATTCATTTCATTACATATTCATATTCATTACAGAAGGGACACGCCCCATCAGTCCTCAAACTGTTTTCATTCAAATCAACCTAAAATTCTTCAGCTGAGAAAACCTTAAAAATATCTAGGAGTAACAAATCGAAGTAAACATTTTAGGTTTTCCATTTAAACTTTTTTTTCAGTGTAGACTCATAAGCTTTATAGATATGTAAATTATAGAACAAGTGGACAGTGAAATGTGCAAAATTACCTTGAGCTCATTGGTGTTGGAAGGGACAGATTTTAATAATGTAGCCTAACAGCTATATGGCTGTTTTGCAGGTGTACATGTCTGCTGACAACTTTCATCTGAGTGATCAATAATCAAGCAACACTGTAAATTCCCCATGTTTAATATGCTATTAAAATTAAGGCCATGATGCTTTTCAGCTACAGACCTAACAGCAGAAACTGCTGTCACGGCAACAAGCCTCTGGAGGCTGTGGGCACCGCTCCCTAAACAAATCTGGAACTCCACAGAACAGGATATGTGCCTAGCGCTAGTCCATTAGCCAACCTTAGCTTACTCATCCCAAAAGACTGGAAAAGGGCCATATTTAAAATATTGAAACGTTCATAACAAATTACCTTCAGATGTTCAGCCACACGTCTGTGCCCGGGTGCCAATCTGACACAATTAACATTAAAGGATTGTAACTAACACAAAACACTGGCAAAGGTATTTCATGGAGCATTATGTATTCTTGTATTATGGTCCGAAGGGCCATAAGCCTGCTGTGTAATTCAATGAAGGGTAAAACCACACTGTTGGTCATTAATGGTATTAACAGTCATTATCATTGGGTATTCCAGGGAATGTCATTCCCTTCATGCTCAATTCCATGTCCGTTATAGTGAAAGGCTAACGTTAGCTAGCAGACTATCGCCCAGCAGCCAAAAGTTCTGCCCACCCAAAAATCAAAAATGGGACCAAAGACGGTGACCATGACAACTCTGGCCACAAGACGTACACTGCTGTGTTTGTTTTATGAAACATGCATAGCTCAGTACAACAAATGTGCAGTCTGATAATCTATACAGGATTCAGGAGTCTTAGCATAGTAGCCACTTCACCTCTCGATCTTTTATGCATCTCTGTGATCACAATGTGTACCCACAAACCATACCATACAAGATTTCCTTTTTTTAAACAATATATGTCTAATATACAATTCATGTACAAATTTAAATCCTTGATCCACAAAGTTTCGTTCATAAAAAATAAATACTGGAATGACACTGTGATATGTTTTGTTCTTTTCCCCAAACCCTGTTTACAGACAATACATGAAACGTCCCTCATATTACAGAGAACAAACATATTAAATCGTCTTACTGACAAAGTACAAAAAATACATTTAAAAAAACTTCCTTACAAGTTTCAGATTGCATTTGACAAAACATGAAATCAATTAATAAAGATGCAGTCGAGAAAACGATAGCTTGTGGCATGCGGATAATTATCTGCAACATAGCAAGTTACATTTTAGTTTCCCTGTGAAACAAATACAGGTTTCCCTTTTGTGATCTTTAAAGATGAGAAGTAGAAAATGTGGACAGAAAAGCTGTTAAAGGAGACCATTATTCTTTAGTGTTACTTGACACTTGTTAATCTCATGTTATATATGGTGTTTTTACACTCAGAGAAAATCCTAAAAAGTACAAAGAAGTGTTGTTTGTCGAAACATATATTGGTAGGAGTGTGTAGTGCAGACCGTACAGATGCATGCACTTGTTAACTCTCTCCCAAAGAAAGATCACCATGGCACAGCTGGACGGAAGAGTGGCAGGGGCAGCAGATAACGGCGTCCAATCACTGAATCCCTTTCCCTCCATAAAGGATTTAAATAGTAAAATGAATGAAAGCAAGCATCAGAGAGGGAGGGGGGAGGAAGGCAGAGTGAGGGATAGGATAGATTAAAAGGGGAGGACAACCCCAGTTACCTCACCAACACCCCTTTGCCCTGTTAGGCCCTCACAATCTTACTGCCACAAAGTAAAAAAAAAATAAAAAAAAGACTAAATCATTTCATCAACAGTAATAAAAAAATGTAACAATTATAATTTGTATATCAAAAAACACAGAAACGTGCAGAGCCTCTGAGCCTCCTTGGTAGAACACACAGGTCTTCCTCTTCCTCACCCATGGGCCCCCACGGACAAGGCTGGCTATCACATGACTTGCCGGGATCACATGACCTGCCAGACAATCAAGTGACTGCGGTCGGTGGCAGGTTGGGCTGCTGGTTTGGACTCATCCTGCTCCTCTGTCTCGGCCCCCTCGTCCCCTGAGAGTGAGAAATGACATCGTCCTCCTCTTCACTAAAACTTCATTTAAACCGGGTTACACAGGAGGACACTGCTCTCTGATAGCACACCGAAGCAGTGCATAAGGACATCTGCATTATAATCATACATGAACATCTCCATACATACATATAGCTACAATTCACTGAGTCCCACACCACCAGTAACCTTTCAAAATCTATTGCCAGCGATTCCTACTGAATTTTTGCATTTTCCAGTTTGTCGCTGAAGCATTGTAATGGTATATGAGATAAAGACACAGACTAGTGAATCCTGTGTTAAAAGCCAGCGGGGTAAAAAAGGGCTGAGGGTTACCTGCCCGGAAGTCCACGTATCCCTCTCCTCCGCTCATCACCAGCATGGGATTCACCAGCTCCTGGCTCTGGGGCTCAGAGGAGCCTGGCCCCTCAGACCCGGCATCCCCTGCGGGCCCCGCGGGGGGAATCACCTGACCTGAGACAGCCAATCAAGAACTACGTATTCTGCATAGGTTTGATATGCAATGTGATGCATTGTGGACAGGTTTAATTTAGACTGTGGAATATAGAGTTAATATGGATAGTGGTACATTTTGCACAGGGTTAATATGCATAGTGTTATATTGTGCATATATTAATGTGGACTGTGGTATATTGTTCACAGGGTTGATAGACTGACATATTGTGGACAGGGCTCCCAATTGGTTGCATGTGACAGTCTATCTTAGGAAAAAACTGAGATCAGGGTATAGGTTCCTGCAAATGCTCGGTGGCTGATGTCTACTAAGTGGCAGGTGAAAAAAACATAATGATATCATCTGAAGGACTACCGTAAATAAATAAATAAATATTGCTGCAGTGAGAAGGCTACAGTTTAGCTTTTGTTGATAAAAAGTAACTGGTTCCTGAGATTTTGTTTTCATTTCTTTTAACAAGAAGTTTCCCTTAGGACGAATCACTGCTGCCCCCTACTGCAAGTCATGGCACTGCCCCTCGCATTTCTATAACTACAAAATATGAAGCACCATCCGCACTATCTTCCTACACTTCCGATTGATAATGTCACCAAGTGCTTGCAGGTGTGTTTACTGTACACATCACTCATCAGTCTTAACCATGTTTTATTAGAAATAATAAAAAATATGTATTATCTTACACCTGGACATTGGGCATGACTCAAGGTCACACAGGCATAGGCAACAAAAACAGTATGACTGCTAATAATAACAACAACAACAATAATAATCACCATATAGACTGCAGTGAGTGAGCCATGCTTTATGCCCTCCAAATTCTGGCTGAATATAGAGCTGTGGGTTAGACCAGAGGGAGCTGATCTTGGATCAGTCCACAGGAGCAGCCTGCCGCTTACCTGGAACGGCAGCGAAGAACTTGACTGCGTCCTTGTGTCCGTGGAAACAGAGCTGGGCGTGTGCCATGGAGCAGAAGGGCACGGACGTGGCGGCGGCCTCCACCTCGCCGTGCTCGTCTCCGTAGATACGCACGGCGCTGCCCGGCCGATTCCCCGCCGGCGGACCTGCCCTGTCAGCTTTATCGATGGGGAAAAGGGGGCGGAGTCTTTACGAGCACGTCTACCGTCTGCTTCCGACATCAGTTCCCCAACACAGAAATACAGGCTGCAGTCGTATTACTGTTAGCTTCTTTATTTATGCCTTAAGCTTAACAGATGTGTCCTCTGAGCGATTCTCTCCAGAGGTCACCTTGTTTATCTGTCTCATGCTCAGTGAATATCCCGCCGCAGGCTGCTTAATGTCTCTGAGAGCAGTTATAAACAGATGCTTACTGCTTACTGAGAGAGTAAATCAGCACCTGGGCACTTACTGTCTGTTCTGAAAGTTTATAAATGCCTGGGGATTACTTTCTGTGAGAGACAGGTGATAAAGGCCCAGACGCTTACTCTCTGTGAGGGAGCTGTGATGAAAACCCAGGCATTTACTGTCTGTGAGAGAGGAGTAATAAAAAGCCTGGCATTTACTGTCTGTGAGAGAGGAGTGCTAAACACCCGGGTACTTACTGTCTGTGAGAGAGGAGTGCTAAACACCCGGGTACTTACTGTCTGTGAGAGAGGAGTGCTAAACACCCGGGTACTTACTGTCTGTGAGAGAGGGGTGATAAACACCCGGGTACTTACACTGTCTGTGAGAGAGGGGTGATAAACCCTCGGGTACTTACTGTCTGTGAGAGGGATGGAGATGATCACGCCATTCCCAGTTCCAATCCAGAGGCGGCTGCTGGACACCATCAGAGCAGTGATCCGAACAAAAGAAAATCCCAGCTTTCCTGTGCCTGTGGATGAGAGTCACACAGGCAAGCATGTACTACTGCCTTTACTGTTATCTTTTCTATTGTTACTAGTAGGGGAGTGTATAATAATCCTAGTTTTTATTGCTGTTTTTTATTTTTTATTATAGCCAGCCTGTCCAATGTAAACATCAAACAGATAATGCATTAGGAATCAAATGAAAAATACAGAGAAAAGCAGAGCGATAGAGGGTAGAGGAAGAATGAAAAACAAAGTAGGAGAGAGAGAGCGATCAAGCAAGAAATCATATTCCACACTCCAATCAGGTTTATTCATAAATATTCACACCATCATGTGTGAATGAGTGAGTGAGTGAGTGACTGAATAAGCGGGTAGGGTGTAAATGAAATACCCAGCATCTTGCTGACGTAGGGCTCGATGTCCACGTCCTGCAGGTGCTGGTAGGTGCTCGCGTGGAAGAGGCGGAGCGTGGAGTCCAGCCGGATGGACACCCAGATCCCGTCGCCCGCCCCGGCCAGCAGCCTCACCTGGCTCTCCCTCCGAGGGTGCGCATCCAGGCACTTCTGCAAGAGCGGACGCACCAGTTACACACTACCCCGACCACGCCCCGTGACCCCCACACTACCCACGGCCACATACTCCCATCCTATCCTCTAAGCACTGAGCGTATTTTAAAACAGTTTCCTGTCAAATAAGTGCAAGAAGGAGACCATTTGTCAGCGCTCAAAGCTTTAGATGTCCGTCCTCAAATTCCACGACTGCACACGACCCCTCCCTGTAGGTGAGCGGGACGCAAACCTCTATCCTCATGGTTTTGGGCTGGACCACGTATATCTTGTTCCTGTACCCGCACCACACGCGGTCGTGGACTACAGCCATGCAGCGGATAGAGTGGTGCGGCCGGCCCAGGTCCAGCAGGTGGTAGTTGGTCAAATCCCACTGGCCGTCTGAAACGGAGCACATGCACTGAGGCTACCCACCATACTCACACTCACACCAGTTCATATAGCCTTCCACAATGCCAAATTATAGCCGTCTCTGACATTGCTCAAAAATGTGATCAGTATTTCCACTCCAGTGTTTCCAACTGTAATAGTTTAAATATTATGTAATTAACACATATAAAAATATCACAGGCGTGGTTCCTGCAATTTATGATGAGCTTATGGAATCTTACCGGAGCCTCTGTGAAATATGGCCAATGTCCCATCAGCCAGAGCCACCAGGACACGCCCCTTCACATGGCTGCACGAGAAAGGAGACAGACTCTGACTGCTGTACCCCAGCACTTCCACTGCACCCCAGCACTCTCACTGTACCGCAACACTCCAATTGTACACAAACACTCCCACTATACCCCAACACTCCCAGTGTACCCCGAAACTCTCATGGTACCCAAACACACTGCACCTCAACACAGACAAAGGAAGCAGACAAAGTGAGCCCTGATTTGGGGATGCCCTGTACTCACACAATGCACAGCACCGACTCCTTTAGCTTTATAGAATGGAGACACCTCTTCCACTGAGAGACGGCCGAGTGAACAAAGAGGCTGCAGAGAGGAGGAACAGGCTCTGTTAAAATGAGGACAGCCTCACAGTGCAGGGACATACTTGGGCTGAAATGCAGAAACACTCTCACCCTCCACTCTGAGTCCCCAGCCACATGGTAGGCAGGGCGCTGCTCATGTGAGGCTCCGCCTCCTCGCTCCCTTCCAGCTCAGCCCCCCCGCTCCCTGACCCCTCCCCCTCCCTGCAGAACCAAAAATACACATCAGTAGATCAGCAAAAGCATTCATAAAACTTAAATAACTGAGCTCACTAGGCCAGAATTGCATGTGATACAGAAATAGATGACTATTTTCACAAGGTCTGCCATTTTAAATCAGTGTATCCATCTGTACAGGTGTGTGTGTGTGTGTGTGTGTGTGTTATAGTACCTCTGCATGTAGGGATGAGCTGGGGCATCTTTTGTGATCTGTGCCCCCAGGGGGTCCGTGAACACATGTTCTGTGAAGACGATTGGCCGGTTGATGTCAAGCCCCTCCCCCTCTCCCGCCTCTCCCTCGCCACCCCCTTCGCTGGCTTCTGTGGCCTCAGTAGCCTCCTCTGCAGCAGTGACATCATCCTCTGAGGGGTGGGGCTCTAGGGGCGGCCCTGCAATGGAGAGTAAGGAGGCAAGAGTTTCAGTGGGTTACACAAATGCATGTACTTTACAGACCTAAAGTACACATTTACTACACATAGTACTTTTCTACATCCCATTATCACTTTTAGTGAGCTATGAAATTGGAAACTCCCACTGTTATGATATGTGGTATGTCCCAAAATGCACAGGGACAGGGAGAAGGGAGGGAGTGTGGGGTTACCTGTGCTGGGCTCAGTTTGGGGGGCGCTGGATTCCATGGCGATGGCTGCCACCCCGTCCCCTCCCTCCACTGTGCAGCCTACTGCTGTGATGTTACCCAGCATGCCCTCACTGCCTGACGCGGTGACATCATCCTGCGACTGCAGAGGGATCTCCTCTCCTACAGGGTAGTCTGTGTCCTGAACACCTGCACACATACACACACACACATACACACTCATGTTAAACCAACCTGGCTATGCCACTGTCAGCTATTGAACCATTAAATCCCAGTAAATCTCTGTGTTCAGCCTTGGTCCTGCGTTCAATATATTCCGGCTTTCAATGGCGTTTCTGACACTGCCCTGAAGCAGTTAGGCGTCTTGTGCCCCTATCCAGTTACTGTGAGAAGTCCTCATCCCCACTCCACCTTATGGCAGGTGTCCTGCAAGGTGCAGCGTTGGGCCCTCTCTAATTCTCAATACTATATATAATAATACAAAATATTGTTTCTGTTGGTCTTGGCTTACAGCTCATGGCTTTATGTACTACTGCTATGCAGATGTTTCCCAGCTAACAGTCTCCTTTCCTCACGCTGAAACTTGGAGAACCTCCTACATCTCAGCTTCAATCAGTGATACATCCCACTGCAAGTCTGCATACACATTCAAATCAATATATATGACTCTAAATATTACTACTACCTTACTACTTCTTACACATTTGGTGACATTTAACTAACATACAATAGCAATAATGGATTAGCTTGTCTCATACGCACATACACACTCGCAAACACACACACATACACACACACACCTGGGACGCTGCAGATGCACAGTATGTGTGTGCTGTGGGCGGGAAAAGTCTGCAGGGGGTGCGCTGGTTCCTTGGCGTTCAGGACGGTGATCTTGGCCTCGTTTTGGGAGCTGGAGCAGATCCACACCAGGCTCGACGGCTCCTCGGGTGGCTCTGCGTCCCCCTCCTACACAGAGAGGGGAGACACTCAGCACGCGCACCTTACGACCGCCTTATAACTGATTATGACCGCCTCATGCCTACCTTATGGAACAGCCTTCTAAGCACAAGCCAGGGCTGCTTGAGTTTATGGTGCATAAGCTGATGGGCTGCTGTGCAATATCACGCTGCCACAGTGTGTTCAATGAGAAGTCTGCTCTTCAGGGCCTCTAGTCCTGAGACTAGAGGCTGCTGGGAAGGGTTCTTTGGTTATATGACATCACCTGGGGGTCCTGCTCTGGCTGGTCCAAACTGCTCTGCGAACCCTTCCTCTGCTTGTGGCTTTTGGCGTCTTCCCCGGGAACATCACGTGCCCCCCCGCCAGACAGGTCGACGCCCGCAGCACAGCACACCTGTGGGAAGAACTCTGCGTTGACCACCTGGTCATCCCACAAGCTTCTCCTATACCACCACCACAAACCTGCAACATTGCCTACACCTGCTTGTCCATGCAGGCCAGCAACATCATCACTATGGTCATGGTACTCATATGCTCCCTGCAAAATGTTCCAGAACCTTCTCTCCTCACCTTCATTGACGTGTCTCTGTCTTCGAGGGGCCTCAGGTACACAGGCACGGGTAGATTCTTCATCCTGGCCTCCGCCTGCCCGCCATTGGTCGCCTGAGAAGTGACATCACGCAGGGGAGGGGGTGAAAGGTGGCGGAGGTGGGTTGGAGAGGTGCAGCGAGACGGGGAAGGGTGAGAGGTGCAGGGGCGTTTGGCGGAGCCCTTCGGCGGGCGGGGCCACCCACCTTGTGCTTGTGCGGGACGCTCCAGCCGTGGGCCTGCACCCGGCCGTCCTGCTTCTGCACCTGCGGCTTCACCTGCCTGTGCGCCGCTCTCCTGTGCTCCCTGCGCAGCGCCGGGCTGCCCGCACCTCTGACGGGACACAGCAGGAAGTGATGTCACAATGGTGCAGCGAGGGCTATCGTTCGGATACTTAGGCTGCGGTTCAACCATCTAAACGTTATGCCCTTGCAAATGTCACTCAGGAGGATGTGACACGACACCAAAGAGCCCACTCGTCAATCAAGGGGAGGAGAGAGGGAGGGAGCAGAATCATTTAAAATGAACTATTCTCTGCACTTATAAATTACTCAAAAGCTATAAACGATGGAGCATGCAGCTCCTTCAGATTGTATATCAGCATAACGACCAGAAGACAATTTTATAAGATCGCTGCTGTATGCAAACATTAAGTAATATGGACACAGCGACCAGCTGACTGTGTCTAAGGCAGACATTTCCAGTGCTGCAGGCTCACTCACTCCTCGTTGAGGAAGTCGAACACTTTGGATTTATCCCCGGGGAGCTCGGACAGGGTTTTGCTCCTCTTCATCCCCGTGGATCCGGAATGGGAGCCCGGAGGGCCAAACTTCACGTTGAAGGACGGCTCGGATTTCTTAACCACATTACTGGAGGAAGGGCTGAAGAGCCGACTGAAGCTGGAGAGGAAAAGAGAGAGAGGAGAGGAAGGAGAGCAGAGAGGAGAGAGGGAGAAGGGTGAGGACAGGAAGGAAAGAGAGAGGATGGAGGGAAGAGACAGAAGAGACAGTGATTATAAAGAGGGGTTGAGAGAGAGGAGAAAGAGAGGAGAGTGGGCAGTAACAGAAGCAGATCACAGACCAGAGTTAGTCTTTACTCACACTCCAGTCACTGCCTGGACATAAGTCACCTGACTAGAGGGGTCATTACTGAGCTTCTATGCCATTCTCCTGTGTGTTATCCGTGTTCTTTTCTCCAAGCGCTGCTGACGGGAAAACTTACAACTGCCAGATGCTGGACTTCTTCTTCTCTGCGAGTGTTGGGTTCTCCCTGGAGGCTCTGCGGGAGAACCAGAACATCAGAGTGCGTACCATGAAAGACTGTGTGTGTGTGCGTTTGTATGTGTGTGTGTGTGTGTGTGTGTGTGTGTATTAATGTGTGTATAGGAGTAAGTATGTGTGTATATGTGTGTATAGGACTGAGTATTTGTGTGTGTGTGTTAATGTGTGTATATATGAGTGTGTGTAAGTGTGTGTACCGGATCATCTCGGTCCAGCGCACGGCCTCCTGCAGCTCCATCAGCCGCTCCTTGTACTGGTTCCTCTCCATCAGCACGCGCGCCATCTCCACCCGTGTGAAGCGCTTCCTCTGCGCAGTCGGGAGGTCTCCCTGCACGCACACACACACACACACACACACACACACACACCTTACATCAGCCACACGCATCGCTATAACAACAGCGCCACATAGCAATCAACTCTTACTACCGGTAAAAACAGCCAAGGGAACCAACACCAACATAACAGTGAAACTACATCCACAGGGAAATATTACAAATATAACTGACTACTGCCAAGATCATGTAGGCACAGGGAGAAAGAGAGGGAAGGAGGGAGAGAGGGAGGGAGAAGGAGAGTTGAGATAGACAGACCGAGACAGAGAGCAGAGAGAGAGAGTGTGCCAGAGTGTTCTAAAATGGCTGCTTACGTCTTCCTCATCTTTAGACTTCTGTTTCACCTCCTCCACTTCGGCCCGGACCCTGTGCCAGAGAGACAGAAGCTCAATCCAGATTCATCCCTGACCCCCTTAGGGCTCAACCTCGAGTGCCCTCCATTACATCAGAGCAGAGCTTAGGAGTTGGGGCCTGTATAACACCATTATGTGGACACCCTCATGAGGATTCACAGTTCATTCACGTGAGTAATGATGCAATTTTAGTAATGGTATTTGCCAATGAGGTCATGATTTTCCTGTGAAACCGAATGGGATAAATTATTTGCCCCCCCCCCCCCCCAACTAAAAAATTAGTTCATACATAAATTACAACTTAGCATTTGGTACAATTCATCTCATGTACAACAACAAGATAGTCAGAGAGTGTGCAAGTATGCGCTGGCAATATGCCACAGGCTTAAACAGGAAGGGGTGGGGCCAAGCACTGTGACTCACTTCTTTAGCTCCTCCTCCAGTTCGCGGTTCTTGTCCTCCAGCCGTGTCTTGGCCTGTTTGAGCGCATCCAGCTCCCCCTGCAGCACCTCCCTCTCGCACCCGAGCTCGTCCACACGTGCCATGAGGTCATTCTTCACCACGTTCAACGCGTTTCTGCAGGTTAGTCACAGTATCATTAACACCACGCCATCACCCTTTACTGTGCTGGGAACACGATTCGGCCCTAACGCAATCACCACAAAGCCACCCTGTGTTTTAAACCAACACTTATGAGTAAGGCTAGGTGTTTGTCACAGGAAATATTGACTGAAGTCACGGAGCAGTAACGGCAAAGAGGTTGAGAATCAGAGAAAACTGAAAAAAAGGGAAATTAACTCTAAGAGTTGAGTTTCAAAATTATTGATAGGGGCCGTCAAACATCAGATTCCAACAACTAATAAGGACTGGAATCTTGATCCCAGCACATTCCAGAATGTGTATTGTAGCATTGTAGCAGTTTGTTTCTCTCAGCATTTGGCAATACTGTTAAAATGTGTAGGCCTATACACAGTACGCAATGTTAAGGTTGACAGTTACCATCCAAAACTGCCAAAAAAAAATTACAGCACTAAAAATGGAGGCAAACGGAAATGGCAAAAAATGAGGAAACTTACAGAACTGCCAAAAAATGGCAAAAATCACAAAATCTGTGACACCCGTGACTTCTGCTACAAACACGTAGCCTTACTTATGAGTCATCAGCTTGTACCAGGCCAGCAGTGTTTATGACTGACTGAGAGAGAAGAAATGGGGATGTGTGTGTGTGTGTGTGTGTGTTTGTGTATGCGTGCTCTTACTTCGTCTCCAGCAGTTGTATGTATTCTATCCTGTGTGTATGTGTGTGTGTGTGTGTGTGTGACAATTTGCGTGTATGTGTGTCTGGGTGCAGGTGTGTGTGCTCTTACTTGGTCTCCAGCAGCTGTGTGTTTTCAAGGATGAGATTTTCCACTTCACGGCCCATCCCTGGGATGAGAGAGAGCATCAGGAAAATCAGGTTCATTTAGTAACCAGGCAACAGCTTCACAGGGAAACACACCAGACATTCATGCTGTGAAGATGAATCAACCCACTTTTTTAAAGCAATTTCCCCTTCTGCACAATATTAAGTCATTAACGGGAGTGTGTCTCTGGCTGAGACACATCCGGGAGTGTGTGTGTGTGTTCCCTGCAAACACCCTCCTTGGCCGGCCACTGCCCTTTTTCACTCCACACAGTTCTAAACCCTATTCTGATGGGATTAGTTTTACCCACAGATGTCCTGTAATTGGAACTATTACCTACTACTCCTGTGATTTTAATCCCATCAGAATCTGCCATGCCAGAAATTTTACCTGGCTGCAAAGTAAATTTCCTGGACTGAATTGCCTATTGTTTCTTGGTGGGGGGGGAGTAGGTAACCGAGGTCATCTCGTAATACCAGTTCCGTGTGAACAGACCTGATTGGACGGCCTTACCCAGCAGGTCTGCCCCCTCATCCACGTCCCCGATGAGGTCGGTCCCTGCGGAGGAGAGCTCCTCGAACAGGGAGTCCGTGTTGCGGTCGAAGGCCAGGTTCTCAAAGCCCCCGGACGGCGAGCTGCGGTAAAACAGGAGGCGTTAGCTGCTGTGGTCTCCCCCCCACCCCACCCCCGCCCAGTTCTACACACACCCCAATGTGCCGCTCTAAGGTCTGTCCACACACCCTCATTGTCAACAATAGCAATAACGGCCGACCCCACAGCCGTGAAAAAAGAACAGGGAGTGCCAGTTACAACAGGAAGTGCCAGTTCAGAACATAGCAAAAGTTAAAAGAGAGGAGACAGAACTGCTCCTTTAGAGAAGACAGTTCACACCAAACAAACAAAAAATATCCACAGAACTATATACATGATATTGACCCACATGTTGTCAGTGCTGAGCCTGATTATGACAGCAGTTTTTCTTTAACTGGTTTTTACTGCAGGTGCTGAGAGGCTTAAATGTTTTAAAGAGAGGCACTATGTCCTGCACCACTGAGCCCTGCTGATTTCCTCCTACTTACTCTACTTTTGTCCACGTTTTTCTGTCATTCCGTGTTTTTTGTTAATGGTTTATTGTAATGCTGTTTTTGTTCATGGTTTTCAGACAGGAAAAGCAATGTCTGGAGAATTGTTAAATGTTTGCAGAATAATATGGGTAATTATATTCGTTCTTAATTGTTCTCAGCCGTATCAGTGCCATTTTAATAGGTTTATCAGTTTTAAAATTAAACAGTATTGCTAGCAAGTGGCCAACATATTAGCTTGCTATAGCTATTTGCTTATAGATACCCACATGGACTTACAATGTGTTAGCACTGACATTGATAATACTGGAATCTTGCTATGGAAGATGTTACAGGGTAGAACCTAGAGAGTCCTAGTGAAGGGCGGGGGGGGGGGGTGTATTGTATTTGATTACTGGCTCAAAGCATAAGGACTGGCTAATTCTGAGGAGCTGAAAGCAGGCAGGAAGCCTGGTTGTACATAGGAATCCTAATTATAACTAAAACAATCTCCTCAGCTGATTGTCCTGAACTGGCGTTGTGTGGATGAAGCTTCTAGAAGAGAAAGGATGGAACTAATTCAGACTGGGATGATGGAAACCTAAAACAGGCTCTAGAACAAGATCAGTGAACGAAAACCAAAGTTTTAGATCAAGAATGAGGAGACTTACGAGGATGAAGAACTTAGAGGAGGAAAGAGAAGACAGATGGGAATGGAAGGAAGATTCTAGAACATAAATGAGAAGATGCATAGAGGACATTTGGAGTGGAGTGCAGGACAGATGCCAAATTCGCCAAAAGGCCAGAAGGTTCTTCAGGAGAGCGGCCGGCTTCTGGAACCCACTCCTGGGCCAAAGCCACAGAGCCAGAGGGCAAGAATGAGAAGAGAAAGCCAGACTGACAGAAAGAAACAATGAACAGGAACACTGTGCTGTACAGGAACTGAGCTGATTTGCCTCTGATACGATAGAGAAGGGATTGTAATAAAGAGATGTAAACAGCTGTGAGGTTTGATATGCACTGCGACCTGTCCAAGGAACTCTACCTGGGTCCTCTGCCCCCCGGGTCCATGTCCAGCTCAGGCGTGGACTCTATGATGGCCTGCACGTCCGACGTCTCGTTTTCCGCTGCACCTGAAGGAAACCAGGCGCTAAGTGTCAGCGTGAGAACCTGCTGTGTGACTCAGCACCGCCCATGGCCTCCTATAGGCACCGAAACTGGGCGGGGTCTGTGACTCACCTGCAGACACAGTCCTGGTGCCAGGCGTTGCTTGGACCTCAATGTTCTTACAGCTGATGTTCATCCCCTTTGACCCCGCCTCTTTCTGGGGCGTGTCCGTGGTGGACATGGCCGTGGTCCCGTGGCTGACATTAGACAGCTCATCCTGAAAGGACAAAGCCCCCCCCACACAACACGCACCAATGCAATATGTGTCATGCGAGGTCAAAGGTCAGGTGTCAACCCAAATACAGTCAACAGAAATTGAAAACAAACGCAATGGAAAAATAACTCCAGTGAAGCGCAACGCCACCATACAATCAAAGCCCAGCTCCTCTGGCTTGAGTACAAACAGTACATGCATACACTGCCCATGTTTATACACACACACCCTCACACACTCTCTCACACATACAGGTATATTTTGAAAAAAAACAGCTCTGACACAAAAGCAAAACAAAATACAAAATACCAGAACGTTACAGGGACACAATCTACAGAAACAGGAAGACCAACATCACCAAAGAAACACAGAACTAGGAAGACATAACATAACAACAATAACAAACAGCAAACTGCCAAAAACCCTAAATTAACTAGGGCTAAATGGTACACAAACATGAATGCAACCAAAACAACTGAACTCTATAGCAGACAAAACACTGAAAGAGATGCGCCAGAACACCATTGAGCATAACTCAAATTCTACAGCACATAAACTTGGCAGCGCACAAAGAATAAATGCAGCTATGGTCACTAGGAGGCTACATGGGACTCATGTCTGTGGTGGTGAGGGCTAGCAGGTGAGATGATCACAGACAGACGTGTGAAAGCGTTCTACACAGGCGTGCCCAGGTGCTGCATGTAACCGGAATGTTCTGTATTCACCACAATGTAATTTCCCTTCCACACTGTCTGTACCCAGCAAAGGCAAATCCAACGAGCTCATGCTGCTGCAGATCCACCGATCCCCATCTCGTCCGGATGGGCCGGTGATCGGGCTGGATACATCCCGGCCATATAGCGATCCGTGGATCTGCACCCAGCCTGCAGGGGGCGTTGTTTCTGGTCACATGCAGCACAGCTGTGGGCTTTGAGCGGAAAATGAAAAACTATGAGCCCCTTGGAAGCCACGACACAGTGAAGCGACCACAGGCACACGGTGGTGATCGATGCCCGCCGGTGTTTTTGCAGTTTTTTTTGGGGCTACCTTGCTCTCGTCAGCCAACGAGTTGGCCCAGGCGTCCTGCGAGCTCTTTCCCTTTAGCCCCTCAGACTCCGGCTGCTGAGGGAGACAATCACACAGTCTTACATGCCACACCGCACGCTACAGTACGGCACGCCTGCCCGTCTATACGTGTGTGCGTATGTGACACACAATAACACGTGCCTTTTGCATTTGCAACACAATCTCGTTCCACTCCAGACGACGTCTGCACAGAAGAACATCATGACCGTATAAAGCACGTATACCATAGGGAAATGTCGCACACCGAAGACACCCCATCCTGAGGGAGAAAGATGCCTCTGAGCTACTTTCCCGGCAGCTGCTGACATCATCGCAATCGCAGGTTGCCACAGCAACATGTGCACACGCATCTTGGGCAAGACTGCCCTGAATCTCCTCCAACCAAAGGGGCCATCCATCAGAAAAATTTACAAAGCACAGAGAGACAGACAGACAGACACAGCCAACTTTCCACTTCCTGAACTGAACACTACAATTGTTTGAGGAGGAGTAACACACAAATATTAAAATATACCACAGATGTATATTTTAATGTATTAGACCATATAAAATATGCCTGTAATGTTCTGCTAATAATTCCTGTTTGATTCCATATATTTTTATGAATGTGCAGCTTGGATGTTTAGCACAATACTTCCATAAAAATGAATATCCTGCATTTAGATTATACATTATACACCACAGACCTGCTCTGCTATAGGTCTGCTTTACCACAGGCATACCACTGGATACATTTTCAAAACCAGAGATCCCCCCTTCTACAAGAAGACCCAGCTCCAATGCTTATTGTGATGTAAATAATGTATTGAAATGTGATAATAAGAGCTCCGCCCTCCTCCTGCATTGTAAGAGACCTGGGAATCCCTGCTGATCACCCAAAAATTCCCCCCATCCCACAGCACTGCCCCCCAGATACACATTCAAGCCATCCCAGGACCCTCCTTTCACAAATCACATGACCCCACTAGTGACGCACACACCTTGAGGCTGGTGCCACCCCGTGATTGGTTGAGGTTGTTACACTTCCATGTGTCTGTGGTAGGAGTCTCCGCCTTCCTCTGAGGTTCAGGGGTGTGAACAGCGCCCCCTGTGGATAGTGAGAATATCCCCAGGGACAGCGGCCTCTCCTTCCTGTACCAACAGAGAGAGACCAGCGGGAACATCACAAAAACAGGACATATACAGAGAATTCTACCGCATTCACTTTTTCATTACAAGCAGCATTACGTTCTACAATTGCTTAGATCAACTATTTCAGGGTCTGAACATTTTTTTTGTTTTAATGACTCCTTCTCATTACTTGACTTCTGAATTTTCAACTAGTTTTAATAAACTTGCTCAGCACAGTCTAACCATATTTACATGAAAGTTCATACAGTAGAGCCCACTGCTCTGAACAATAGTATAGCACTGAATGCATTTTCCCTCTGAAAACCAAAAAGCAGAAAAAACTACACAAAACAGTAGGAGTGATCCTGTTATAGCTTATCCAGCACAGAATGACCCAGTCAAAGTGAACCCTTTACAATAATTCAATCACAGCACATCCAGCACAGAATGATCCAATCACAGCACATCATTACAGAATGATCCAATCACAGCCGATCCGGCCTAAGATGACGCAATCAAAGTACACCTTTTAGAATAAATCAATCACAGCACATCCAGCACTGAATAATCCAATCACAGCACATCCATTGCAGAATGATCCAATCACAACACATGCAACACAGAATTATCCAATCACAGCGCTACAGAGTAACTCCAAACCTTCTCTGTGCAAGCTGCACAGCACCTGCCATCCTTTATCTGAGGACCAAAAAATAACAACATTGATAAATACGCACAACAAACAACACAACACTCAAAAGTTAACTGAAACCCGAAGAGCGCCTGCTCCAATCATTCCCTCTGGTGAGCAGCCATTTTGATATCCCCATCGTTACTGTGCGTTTACAGGTGCAGAAACGCCACTCCACTGTTCTACAGAGACCAGGAAGCAACACAGCCCCTCCCCCCTCCCCCTCACTGAGAGAGAGAAATACAACACACACCTGTGCGCACAGACACACGCAAAACAGGAACACTGCGCAAGGACAGGAGAGAAGAGGGAGGAAGAGGGAAACGAGAGGGCAGAGAGAAATAAACAGACAGAGAGAAAGGGGGCGGATTGAAAGATGGAGAGAGACTGGGGGCGAGAGAGACGGGAAAGGGGGATGGAGGAGGAGGAGGGGGCGGGGAGAGGCGCAGAGTACCTGCCGATCCGGGGCAGAGACTGAGTGAGGGCAGGGATGCCGGTGGAGACGGAGTAATGCACCAGCAGCAGGACGGAGAGCGAGACCACCACGGCGGCGTTGACCACCGCCGCCCCGCCCACGCACCCGAACACAAACAGCAGCATGCAGCGGGGACTCATATCGCCGCGCACCGCGTACCGCCACCGCGCACGGCACCGCTAAACCAGCCCCAGCTCAGCCCAGCCCAGCCGCTGCGCAGATAACAACAGCCCCGTCAGCGGCCCAACAGACGGGCGGGGGGAGGGATGACATCATCCTCAGAGCGAGCCAGTGAGAGAGTGAGGGGGGGGGGGGGAGAGAGAGAGAGAGAGAGAGAGAGAGGGATTCTGGCCACTTGTTTTCTCTCTCAAATCTCACCCTCCCACGTCCTCTCGCTCCCTTTCTCCCTTTCTCAAACTCTTCGTTCACCCTCTTTCCTGTCCCCGTCTCGCTCCCAAATTAGCCAGCACGTTAAATGCACAGAGATGAATGTAAGATCTAGACCTATTCATTTTTATGTTCATTGTTTCCAACAGAACCAAATGAAATGAATCCAGCTCTGAAGCACCTCCCTATTCTTCAGGTACATATGCAAGTTATAGCACCATATGTGACCTGACTTAATAAAGTACTATAAAGGCTCTTAAAAACCTAAACTTCCAAATGACAACATTACTGTAATTACTGTAACTCAGCATACCGCTACTCAGAATTCCAAACTTTTGCCAGCGTTTAGTAACACTCAGACCATGACATTGGTCGGCCAGTATCTGTATGGGCTTCAGGGCCACCTGTCCTCATCTCATGATGACTTGTGCTCTGTAATGTAAGAGCCACTGGCTCAACTTGCCCCATGTCATAAGACTCCATTTCCCTTACAGCCACCAAAAAGGAGTAGCACAGTTCATCTACAGGCTGCACTCACCCCACCCCATGATTAGAAAGTTACCTCAACAGTGAGTTTCTAGCATAAAACAGCATTTAGAAAAGCATCATGTTGGTTACTTAGCCCACATTTACGACTGATAGAAAACAGGCCGTTGGCCTTAATTAATACTAGTAGCTAATCCAAAGGGGAAAAAAAAGATTTCAAGTAGATTATTTTGACTTTCAAAATTACAGATATTTCAGTTACAAACGACCCCCAAACCCAAAGTGTTCCCATCTGTGAGGAATATAGCCACGAGTACTCAAAGAGTTAGGTGAGAGCATCTTAAACCACTGGCAGGTATTTTCAGATCTTCAGAAACTGTAGGAATACCGGACGACTGGAAGCAAGGTAATATAATACCAATATATAAGGAAGAGGACTGAACTGACCCAGGAAACTACAGGCCTATTAGTTTAATTTGTATCACGTGTAACATACTGGAATCTATCATTAGAGACAAGTTAGAATAATTTATTATAAATAACAACATTCCAAGGGATATCAACATGGTTTTTGCAACGGAAAGTCAAGCCTGACAAACATTTTAGCAACCAGGTGTTTGGATTGTAGCAAGGGTCATGAAACTATATATTTAGATTTCCATTTGATAAGGTACCACATGTAATATGCCCGCAGTCAATAACTACCCTCTACCAAGAATCTCACAGCTAGTGTAAGCACATACACAGCTCTCTGTCTGATAGGTTTCAGTCAGAGTTTGTGTGGGACAGATGGACGGGTAGATTTTATCCAATAAGAACACGATTTCCCAGCCACCTCCGGTGCCATGGCGACTTGGGAGAATGGTTCTTACCGAATTCTCCCCAGTGTTCCGCCCTCAGTTCCTTCTCCAAGCTGCTGGAGTTTACTGCGTTCCAGGAGCTCCATGTAGGTGTGAATCATCTGTAACCAATGCAGGAAACAGACCAGTTACAGCCAATCAAAGCAAAGCACTACAGTGATTGCCATGACCGGCCCAGCCATCACTATATTGAGTACCATCCAAACTCTTGCTCTTAAACCAGTGACCTATAAAGGGATGACTGACAGCTGTCACACCTCACCCCCATGAGATTCCTCCACCCCAAGGTTGTACACCAGAGGGGAGAGAAAGATGAAGAGGATGGGTGGATTTCTCGCACCTTTCTCCCCTCCCTTCTACCCTCTCCCCTCTCCCCTCATCCATCCCTCAATCTTTCTCTCTCTCGGATCTTTTCAACCTGATAAAGTCATTTTGTCTGTGACCCAGGAACTGACTGAATGAATCCTGATAAATGCATGTTGGGGTAGAAGATGCTAAATGTGGCTCAGCTATTTGTTAAAAGATCCTTCAACCTAAAAAAAGTACCAGTGTGCTTTTAGAATACCAGTGTGCCTGTAATACTTATTCCGGTGGCCACTACTGAGCAATGATGCAAAATTTTGCTCCTAATCTTTGTTCACCTCTTGACTGCTGTGATTAATCCCCCGACCCACTGGTAACTGGACTGCTACTTGAAAGAACATGGCTCTTCTGTGTCTCACACAGACTGTGGCAAAAGCACTGGGGTGTCACTCCAGCCCTGGAGGGCCATAATGTTTGAAGGTTGTTGTGGTTTCCTTTCATATATGCATATAAAGGAAACCACAATAACCTGTATGAATGCATGGGGGTTAACAATACAGTGTTTCTCTTAAAGGTTGGGGGGGAGGGTCTCCTCTACTGCGAGATGAGAGACACTGTTACCATGGAAACAGGGAACCAATATCAGAATTGATTTGGAATGTCTAATCATATCAACAGGGCGGTCTGCTCATTCGGCAGTCACTCTGCAGTTCTCCAGCTGAGCTGCGCAGTCATTCTGCAGTCCCCCAGCTGAGCTGGGTAGTCACACTGCAGTCCACCAGCTGAGCTGTGCAGACACTCTGCAGTTCTCCAGCTGAGCAGCGCAGTCACACTGCAGTTCTCCAGTGGAACTGCGCATTCCCCTCATTAGAAGAGTGTCATTCATGCACAGCTGGCACATGCAGACAGCAGGTACATCATTGTCCAGTGGAGGCACAGGAATGTGACAGGGACAGCTCCACTAGCTGCAGCCCACAGACCACCCCACACAGTTTTTTAGAGAAACTCCTTACCCTCCTTACCCTTGGGCCTTACCCTCAGATAGGTACAGACCTACTCCAGGAAACCACATTATTGGGCCGTATATTAGGGCCTTGCCCCAGGCCGAGGAGAACCCCTTTTTTCTGAATAGCTGCTGCTGTGTTCCCTTGCGTTTGTGGTGGACATGCCCTGCCCTGGCCGGTGGAGTATTCCCTGTTTCTAGTTTCCCCTTTCATTGTTTTTGGTTGTATTTCAGTTCTGGGACTAGTAAAAGGCTGCAAGCAAAATATTTTTTGAATTGTTTGTGCCGCCTGTTCACCACATATACTGAATTCATATGATATATAAACAGTTTTAAACTCAGTTCTCCCTTTTTGTACCCAATAATAAAAAATTTCCAAATATAACAAAAGCACAAGCTATGAACAGTGAGCATTCATAATGTATCAACCCTCCCTTCCACACACACCTCCTATAACATCCCAACACACACCTCCTGTACACTGCAGACCCCCCCCACCCCCCCATCGCCCCAACACACACCTCCTGTACACTGCAGACCCCCCCCCACCCCAGACAAGATTTGCCCCTCTCCAACCTCACCTCTGTGTGCCTCTGATGGAGGGAGTTAAACTCTTTCTTCAGCTCCGCCTCGCGCTCCTCCAACCTGCTGACTGAAAGATAAGCTCTGATTGGTCTGTCATTCTGTCCCTTACAGACACAATGCTCTCTAGCGGTCAGAATGATTGTTTCATGTTCTTTCAGCTTGAACTGTGCTAATGCATCAGAGAGTTCTACATTCACATTCATATTCAAAAACAGGTGACATTCAAAAACAACACCCAGGCGTGAATATGGTCATGATGGTTTAAAAATGTATGCACACTTTGTGTTGACCCAATATAACTGAACTAAAACCTATAATCCAGACCTGCTGCCATTAGCAGATCTTTTCACAATACAAATACGTTCAGAGATTCTCAGCTGCCACGTTCCACCCTACCATTATCTTAACGGACAAGTTTGCAATAGGAGTTCCTATTGTAGTGCACACAAGGAATGTGTGTGTATGGTGGGGGGGTGGGGGGGCTTATTTCATTTTCTCATCGAATTCAAATGTTTCAGTAAGACTGTAAGAGACATAGAACTTTCAGTGTTAGGAATATGGAGCTTGCTGTTAAGGCACCGTTCTGGTTCTAGCACATGGAAGGGTCGCACCATCCAGGATAAAATCCCAACCCTGCCAGTGTCGACTGCAACCTGTAGCCCTGCAGGGCACCTGCAAGTCTAACGAATAAGCTGCACATGAAGTGTCATCCTCCAACTCACATCTGTGCAAGCCCGACTCGCAAGCTGCAGCGTGATAATAAGTATGGCTTGGCATAGTGTGCTTAGGAGGAGAGCATGTGGATGTCTCTCAAAAGCAGAGGTTCCAGTAATGAGTGCTGATATATACAAGTGGGGAGAAAAGGGGGGAAACAGCATTTTAAAAGAATACGTAGCTGGCAATCTGTTTAGTCTGTTCTGTGCTGTAAACATTCTTGAGAATTTTTAAAAAGCCACACATTGCAGTGACAGTAAGTGACCACAAGGTGTCCTTAGTTTAACAGGAACGAGAGACGTGACACTCAGCTGATGCCAACAGCATATTGAGAACACACAAAATCTACCACTTGATTTTTTGGAAGCTTGGAGGTGATTTAAACCTATAATCCCTCTTTTTGCTGTCAGTTTTTTTAATAAGACTATGACTTTGAATAAGGCCTATACTATCATGCTCAGAACAAACACTACATTTACAAAGTATGTGGACACTAGGGATGTATCCGAATCCGAATACTGTATTCGGCAATCGGGGAAGCACAAATAATGCGATGGAAACAGATATTTCTTCTACCCGAAGTTGCTCGTTATTATTCGGATTCGGGGGGGGGAAGTCTGCTCCATGTTGAGTTCTCTCATAGCCTCTATCTAACGTTACACGGGCAGAGAGAGAGTATCTGGAACTCCGGCACATAGCAGCTGCCTCGTGACGGCGAACCTATCATAAAGCTAGCTGGCATTCAAAACCCGTTTCAGAGGGTCTTAGAAAGACGTTATGTCTACACTGCATGAGTGACCACACCATGTAAAAAGCAAGACAGTGCTAGGGAGATGAATTTGATTGACCTATGGTTTCATGCAGTTTTATTAAATAATGTAATGATAAAAAATGCATGGTATACATGGTATAAAATAATATGGTATAAAACGAGAAGGAACTATTTTTTCTTGATAGAATCATTGTTTTCATAGAATTAACAACCAGAGGTTTTTGCTTAACAATGGTGCAAATAGAACTACCAACCAGATTTTCTGCATAACGACGGTCCAAATAGAACTACCAACCAGAGTTTTGCTATGCCCAAACGCCCGCAGAAGAACATTTTACTTTCAGCTGATTAAATCATAAAACTTAATTTAGTTAAAAATAAAAAGAGAGAGAGAGAGAGAGAGATGAAAAGTACAGCATGAGGATGTGGAAATACATTTCATTCATAATTAATTATATGCCAATATTAAATCAATTTGATGCTTTGAAGGCACAACAATTGCATTGCCAATGAATATTAGGTTACTATATACAACGTTTGTCCGATTTAACCTGACTTCCGGTATAAACCACGGATAAACCACCAGGTCTTCTATCCGAATACAGATACACAGACAGATAATTTTGTTGGTTGAACAGATACAGATACAGATAATGACGTCTCTGCACACCCCTAGTGGACACTCCTTCTAATTAGTGGTTTTGGCTATTTCAGCCACACCCATTGCTAACAGGTGCATAAAATCAAACATACAGCCATGCAAAAATTGGCAGGAGAATGGGTCGTACTAAAGAGCTCAGTAATATTCAACGTGGCACTGTCATAGGATGCCACCTTTCCAACAAGTCAGTTTGTCAAATTTCTGCCCTGCTAGAGCTGCCCCAGTCAACTGTAAGTCTTGTTATATTTAAGTGGAAACGTACAGGAGCAACAACAGCTCAGCCGCGAAGCGGTAGGCCATACAAGATCACAGTGAGGTTGCAACACTCACTTCAGAGTGTACAAGAACTGTTCGTCAAGAGCTTCATGAAATGGGTTTTCATGGTACACAAGCCTAAGATCACCATATGCAATGCCAAGCATGGGCTGGAGTGGTGTGAAGCACACCACCATTGGAGTCTGGAGCAGTGGAAACATGTTCTCTGGAGTGATGAATCATGCTTCACTATCTGGCAGTCTGACGAACGAATCAGGGTTTGGAAAAATTCATAGTGCCAACTGGACTGGCCCGAATAGTCCCAACTGTAAAGTTTGGTGGAGGGGAAATAATGGCCAGTGGCTATTTTTCATGGTTTTGGCTAGGCCCCTTAGTTCCACTGAAGGAAAATCTTAATGCTAAAGCATACAACAACATTCTAGAGAACTGTGCACTTCCAACTTTGTGGCAACAGCTTGGGGAAAGCCCTTTCCTGTTTCAGCATGACAATGCATAAAGCAAGGTCCATAAAGAAATGGTTTGCTGAGTTAGGTGTGGAAGAACTTGACTGGCTTGCACAGAGCTCTGACCTCTACCACATCAAACGCCTTTGGGATGAATTGGAATACCGACTGAGAGGCTGTCCTTATGTCCAACATCAGTGCCAACCTCACTAATGCTTGTGTGGCTGAATGGAAGCGAATCCCCACAGCCATGTTCCAAAATCTACTGGAAAGCCTTCCCAGAAGAGTGGAGGCTCTTACAGCAGCAAATCCAATAAATTTTGAAATTAGATGTTCAGCATACATATGGGTGTGATGTTCAGGTATCCATACTTTTGGAAATGTAGCATATCTGTAATTTACCCATGCAGCCATGGCTTCATTATCATGTAAAAGGTAGCTCATTCGGTTCAGGTACCGCGCTGAAGTGCATGGATGAGCCCCATGGTCTCGGATCGATTCCAAACTATGTCATTGCTATTGTGGCCGGTACCTCCATAGGGCGACACGCAATTGCTAGCTTAGTTGTAGTCTGTGGTGTGAAAAGAAGCAGTTGGTGACATCACGTGTTTCTGAGGAGAGCCGCAAATGTCAACGCTCTCCCAAATCAGCAGTGGTATCCGTGCATGTGGCTGTGGTTACAGCCTAAACGTCCCAAGTTAGGGTGGGAATTGGATCTGTACAGCCCCAAGTAGGGTGCCAAAAATTGTATTTTTTTTGTTTTAAAAAAATGTAAAAGAGCCTTTAAATGCAAGGCGTCTAAACTCTAAGTTTTTTTATTTATTTATTACTTTTTAACTTTATTACTTTATGTTAGTCTATACATGCAAGTCTACAAGTTTGTGTTTTGTCTTCTAAAAATTAAAAGTGTGTTTCGTGCAGTTTAATTAAGGGCATGTGACCTCTGACCTTAACCATTACATGCATCTTAAATCTCTTGAAGTTTGCATATGCAATCTAACAGGAGGGGACAGTTGTCCTGAGGTACAACAGGACACACACTCAGGGGAACAGAATCAGGTAAACACTTACAATCATTTCAAAGGTCTGTATTATCCAGTACAGTATTCATTTGTCAGGATGAATTATTTCACAGGGATTTTCTTATTCCTATGCAGTAATCCTCTTACACAAGCATAGTTTGGCAGTAAAGCCACTCAGCTCTCATACAGGGAGTGGGTTACAAAGCCCCCTAAGTATAATCCAATTAATGTCACCCTCAGTCTAAAATCTCTGCCTTTCATGCGCATATATATACAGAGTGTTTGAGAGTGTGAATGTGTGTTCGTAGGGCTGTAAAGGCCCGTAGGTGTGGATGCATCCGTGTGTGTGTAGATGTATAGTTGTATCGGTGTATGTGTGTGTGAGTGTGTAGGTGTGTGTGTCTCTGTATGCGTGTGTGCGTGTGTGCATGCATCTGTGTGTGCATGAGCTGCGCTTGCGTTGAGATAGACAGACTCACTCTGGTCAGCATAGTTCTTGGTCCGGAGCTCTAGCTGTCGGGCATGTGACTGCAGCGTCTCCACTCGGCCCTGCAGCTCCTTCTTCTCCTGTTCCTGGGAATCCTCAAACTCGATAAACTTCTGCAGATAGACACACAGAGCGGGAGACAGACGGAAGGAGAAAGGGAGAGTTCTGCTGTCACCCGCTGAACAAGCTTTACAAAAAAACCCAGCTCTGCTGGAGCATTTCTGTCAGAACCGGACCCTGACAGTAAACTTAAGAGTAAAATAATGATCTTCATTGTCAGGAAAACAGGTCCTTGTTTCCATAGGCAACACTACACTACAACACACCCTAAATTACACTGAGCTTTATCTATCACACAATCAGGATGCTTTACCACATGAATCCAGTAGAAGACCGTTACCAACCATCTCTCCTTAAAACAAGTACATGACCATGGTTAAACTGCACAGCACCATGGATAAACCCCAGAGGATCCTGGGCAAACCGTACAGGACCACAGTTAAACATCATCCTGCGACAGTCTCCGTCCCCTAAAATAATGATAAAACCCTGACTGAGCAGGTGAATCACACACACCTTTGCACTTACATTATCTAATTTCACAGCGCATTAGTCACAGTCAAGCCTGACATGCAGCTGGTAAGTAAAGCTTGCCTCTTCATAGAAGGTGTGAAATCTCTCGCACATTAGGACATGGCTGTCAAAGCCCTTTCCTACAGGACCTGTCTATGTGTCACTTCATTACCCTGGCTTAATTGACTTTATTTGTAAATTAGCTTCTACAACGTGAGCTGGAACATTTCCCCAAGTTATGCTGATGTGCAGGGAATGTGCCGAATGTTTTAAGTGTTATTCATCATTTCAACCAATAATCAGCTCAGCAGTTGTGTCATGTACCCTGTTCCTACTGCAGAGCTGGAACCAGGCTCACTTAAAGGTATAAAGCCTGGTTCTGGTTCAACAGTATGTGAGGTATAAGAGAGTATTACAAATTACTGAACATATAATTTATGGATGACATGATACTCCATACCACAGTGATAAACACACACACAAATACAAACACACACACACACACACAAATACACAAATACACACAAACACAGTCAGGATGTAGGCAGGATGAATGTGTGCGTACAGTCTGAGGGGCACAAATACAGGCTCAGAAATAGGTCAGGGTTGATAATGAGCCCGGCCCAGGCATCCCATCAGAAAATTAACCCTGCAAAACTTATACAGCTCACTATGTGATTAATGTCTAAAAATGCACCATGACAGGACATATCCCTGATAGCATGGGCTATGTCAAAACATACAGCACAGCTACAGTATATGCAAATTACCGAAGTGAACTGGAGAACAGGTTCTCACCACCTAAGTGGGAAAGTAGCGCTGGTTTTGCTTAGCAGTGGTTTGTATTCTGCTTCTGACAAAGGAACCAAGAAGATCAACAATATGATGATACAGAAAAAAACAGTGATAGACCAGGAGCCAATAGGGAGAGGGAATACTGTCACGTGAAGAGGGGGTACTTACGTCTCCGCTGAGATAAGTACTGTAGTTATTAAGAAGGAGATGAAAGTTTGCATGTTCTCCCAGGGTACTTGTTGGGCTTTTTTGAATACACTTTTCTTTTTTCACTCATTCTGTTTCCATTAAATGGACTATTAAGAATGTGGCTGAGCTTTGGTTCTGTTTGTGTATGGTATTAAATATTACTCCTGTTTCAAATGCCAAAGTTTACACCTTGTTTTTGCTCTACATTTCAGGAAAACATAAAAAATGCAGCTAGCTATGTAAGTCCACAACTGCACCTAAATCTTTTTCTATATTGTTCTCTTTAGTATTTCCTTTCATTTTTTCAAGGATAAGAACATTAGTGTAGTGACTTGCCTTCTTCTTCTAATGCACACTGCATAACACACCAGTGGTTGACCTGAGTTCCAGTGTAAAGAGCTTTCTTTGCATTACATTAAATGCACTATATAAATACAATCCATGGCAATCCATTGTGCATTTCCTGAGATTTAGCGATGGCCCGTTCCCTACTTACATGACAACGTGTCACTGAAAATGTAGCTAACTAGCTACATAATAAATGGGTTATCTCTACAGGGCTCAGATAAACTCGTCTATTTGAAAGCCAAAACGGTTATATTGTAACCAAATAACCAGCTAGCTTGTTGTATGGTTACGTATAAAGTTATGAGCAACACAAAAGATTGCCACGAATTGATAACGTGGGATTGACAGGTTGACAGTGAAGAAGAACGGTGCGCGATGTATCTAACACAATGAACTGCTCGGTGATCTAACAGCACGGATTGTCAGATCTCTGTTCACCAGTGTACTTATTTTCCTTAGCTCGCGACATTCATGCATTTCCCGAGGCACTGACCAGTCCGCGTGCATGTGTGTACGTCTGGTGAGCTATCTAGACAGTCACGGGAATCACTATTTTTGCAGCTTGGAAGCCACCGTTAACTAGCTAGCCTGGTGATATTATGTCGGACTGTATGAGCTACGTCCTCCGCTCCCGGCCAGCTTACCTCCTCAGCGTGTTTCCTCAGCGCTTTCTCCCGCTCGTACTGGGTTATGAGCTGTTCGTTGTCTTCCTTGAGCAACTCCAGCTCTACTTCATGCTCCTGGTTCTCCGCGAACACGGAGTCTAAATTCTCCAACACCGCTACAACCAGCGGCATCAATTCCTTCACCACATCCTCGTCGTACTTGCCGATAAGCCTCTCGAACTCGCGGTAGATGGAGCCGGCCAGGCCGGATACCCGCTCCGACATCATAGCCGACGTCCCCGGGTCGTCCTGGTACACAACTCCATCCTCCAACTCCATTTTCCTCTCACCCCCTCTTTGCGCTTACGTCCTGCTTTTTTGTTATTATATTTCCTCCACCAGTATTTTAAAAAATAAAACACCACTGAAATTCCTTCGAATAATTTATATTTTCAATGAAATATCTGGTTAAGTGGCGAATGCTCCCTTAAAGGGACCGGTGTTATGTGTTTTTCTATTTTCCTCCGGCCTCCCTTCAACAGCTGAGTTGTTGACCAGACATCGCGTAATGACGTCACATTCTTGAACCGGGAGTGACAATGTACAATGTTGGAAAAGGGGTAGATAGTGTTGTTCATCAGGGGTATAAAATTATAATTTTGCACATTTTCATAAACGGCTCAGTCTCGAATATTGAACAGCTAGCATTTGGCTGTTTTTGAACGCTTGTGTGATTTGACATTTAAATTCCCTTGTATTGAGATTTTATTCCAGATACTAAATCTAGCCACCGGTACTTGCGTGTTATTTGTATAGGCCTAAGCATGCATACTCAGGTTTAACATTATGATCCTCGTTAGTGCAACATTGTACTCGGCAAGTAGCATATTATTAAAACAAGCAGACTTTGGAGTTCAGTTAAGTAAACCCATCCTACGTCTCACAGAGTCAGACAAATTATTAGCCCATATTTAACTAACTAATGGAAAATATGCACTTCGTTTTATTCTTCAAGCGAGTCTACTTAAAAATACGGAGGTCCGTCGATCAATTCAGAGCAAAATGGATGAGAGATAAGGGGGCTGTGGACCACTGATCTCAGATCAGTGATCTACATATACAGCTCTCTGCGCCCCCTTGCTGTTGGGCAGGCGCGCGCATGCATACCAATACCCTTTCCGAAAAAGTTGAAATATCACAACGTCGCTAGAATTTAAATATTCTGCGGATTGTAGGCTAATGTGACTGACTGCAACATGGCCGCCCATAAGAAGACATGGTTTATACTTCATTAAGTTACCGCCTGCTTTAGAAGAGATCTAAAACGTGGTTTTCTGTGTCAGCATCGTGGGTTTTAAATAAGTGTGATAATATTATGTCACGATATTAGATAGATCCTGTTGCCCCGATGTAACACTTGTGGGTAGGGTCAGCAGAGCTAGAACTATTCAGCTACATATCTTGGTTCCGGCTGCAGTCGAACGTGTATCTTAAGGAGTGGCTGTCTCGTAAGAAAAGCAAGTACAGCATTGTCATTTTGGTTTTCCAAAAACATTTGATACGTGGCATACACGGGCATTTGTCATCACGTTCGTAATGTATCGGCTCCTCTCGCGAAGGCGCACCCTGACCGTCTAGATTCAGGCTGCGCTGCGTCGTCGTCATCAGTCATAGACAGACTGAAAAGCTTGAGCTGTCCATATGAATCATTTTACTTTGATCTTGCTCCTCCTGTAGCAGGTAGTCAGACCGTTTTTTTTAAATCAACACCTCTTCTCTGTCGTACTGTAAACAGGGGATAAATAATCGCCCGCGTATGAAATTGACTTTCAGATATATTTTGTTCTAGAAATGCGATTAAGCCACCTAGCTGTATTATCTCTAGGAGAGTAGCTAGCTTGCTAGCTATAACGTTAGGTTTTCAGGACCAAATAAAGACGGCCTAAAACAAAGGTTCGCGCTTGCTAAAGTATTCATTTATAGTATGATTAATTTTTAGTCGTGTGCGTTACACGCATTACCATATAACACGGTTTTCAGTTTTCAGCTGTCAAGTAGGTTAGTGAGCTACAGGTCAAAATGAATTCAGTTCAGTAGTAAAATAAAAATACGTCATTACTCATTCGTTACACGCGTTTAGCTAGGACATTATTTGTCCTGGTTGGCACACTGATATATTGTCACTACAAATAACCGCCTCAGGTTATTTTTGTAGGTTATACCGGGAGGGTAGATGTACCTGTTTAGGGTTTTACTCACTTTCCCAGGAGGCTGCATTTGGTTAGAATGGAAGTTCCTTTCCTCATCACAAAATTCACTCTTCTGAAATCTCACACATATCACATGCTTTTCTCACTTCGGACTTATATTCTAATTGCAATGTGAAACTGTTGTATGTAATATTAACTGTTATGTGTATGAATCAGTTGGCAGTTATCTGACTTCTAACTCATATCATCATTCCTTTCAGATTCTTTGTCGTTTCAGACTGTGCTCTGGAATTTAACTTAAAATTTCACGACCCTCACCACTGACTGTGTCCTCTTTCCTTATGTTGGCCATGATCAAGACTCAATCCCACAATGCAGTGCAGCAATGTGGTCTCACTGCGCAGGGTGTTTCTCCAGTTCCAGAGCAGATTCTGCACTTTGATGGAAAGCCTGAATTCTGACCCCAAGGTAAACACACAGGCTCCGCCCTTAACAGAAACACATCTATTAATGTAATGTTAATGTAGTCCTATTCACTATTATATTGAACCATCACCTCTTATCGTGTCTAATGGGAGTTGGATTATAGTTCCAAATCCAAACCTATGGTCCCCCATGTTTGTGGTTCTGTAGATGGCTGAATTCATGAACACATCTTTGGGGAAGTACCTAAATGGCCACCCATTTCTTGCACTGTCCTTGCTGGTTTTTGGTGCCTTGGCGACAGTACCTGTTGGTCTCTTCCTGGTCTTTGCCATGGTAACGTTCATCTCTGCCACCGTGGGCTTTGTGTTATTGGAGGGTAAGTGTGTGTGCTATTACAGTTCCAGAATTTAATGCATATGTTCACTTTAGCCCTATTCTAATGGGATGAATTCTACCCAAGGATGTCCTGCGATTGGAATTTTTACCTATTATTCCTGTGATTTTAATCTCGTCAGAATCTGCCATGTTGTTAATTTTTACCTTGCTGAAAAGTACATTTTACGGACTGAATTGCCTACTGTTTTTTTTTTGGGAGGGAAAGTAGGTAACTAAGGTCCTCTGGTAATACTAGTCCTGTGTGAATAGGCATCTCAGTAATTTGCTGCAGAATGCGCCGCTTTTTTTGCTGTGGATTTTTTTTATACAGTCGGAATGGTTTGCTGGGATTACATTACAGGACCTCCCCGAGTAAAAGCTATCCTGCCAGAATAGGGCTATCGTCAGTGAATTTGTTTGCAGGGGCTGTTGCCTGTGACAGGCTGTGCAGTAAGCGGTTTTCTCTCCGCAGTGTTCCTGCTTACACTGGGGGGTGCCACACTGCTGTGCGTACTCTGTGGTGTTGCCATGGTTGCTGTCATTGTCTCCTTCATCCTCAGTGCCATCTACATCACCACCTCAAACTTGCTGAACTTATACTACAGCCAAAGGTACCAGTGAATGGTGAAAATGTTGCAGTTTAGGTCACAGTTGTCTGCACACTTGTGCAAGGCTGGCAGTATGAGGTGGGCTTGACTGGCAGAAGGGGGCGGAGTCAGTACGGTGAGGCTGCTCTCAGCGTGAAGCACTTGCCCTGTTGTGACAATTTGTCTTGTAAAAACCATAATGAAAAATATTTGGACATTTACCCTATTAATTATCAGGGTGTCTTATGAAATCAATACATACCTTAAAGACCCACAATATATCTTCATAAATAATAAGTATGAAAATGGGGAATGGACTGAATATTTTTACATATGTGGTGGTTTCCGTTTTTAAAATGTAAGCTGCACAAATGAGTGCTTTCAAGATGACCATATCTTTTTTTAACTGTCTACTGTCTGTCATGTTTCCATAGGGTTTCAGAGGAGAAGAGTGATGCGACAAAAACTCTGGGGTCTGAGAACCTGAGAGGCCAATGACTGGTACCACTTTACCTCAACTCCACCCCACAACCAAAATTCCCTGTAGGCACAGCCTGTATCAAAAATCACTAAACCACAAAAATATACCTATATTAAATTAATCATAAAATCTGCCAGTATCAAAAATGAAATACCTGCATCATAATCTCCATGCTGTGCTTCTGAGCATTAAGCACTCCATTTCATTATACCCATAATCCCTCTGTGGACACAGACAGCACCCAAAGCAGAATTAAAGGAATGTTCCTGATGCCACACAGTCAGACACTGAGACTCCTACCATGTTTACAACAATCAAAACATTTAAGCCTCAGTAAATGCCTTTTTTGAGGAAACTCAGTTTTAGTATTTAAATGGAAATCACATCTTTCACTGCCAGTTCTCAAGCTGTGCCTGACTCACTGCATCAATGACTAGGTTTACATGCACGCTAATATTACCAATATTAGCCGAAATATAGCCTTCTAACTTGGGTCATATAGACATACTATTATTTTAATCAAATTCACTTCATGATAGCACAATGTATAGCATAGACCTTGTAAGGGTACAGCATATATAGCCTTGTTACTGAAATCATGGTCCTTGAGAGCCAATAACTGCTGATTTTCTACCCTCCCTTTACCTGGGAGTCAGGTGTGATGACAGTCTGGCCAATCAGTAGCCTATAAAGGCACAATGTGTAGGATATACCCTATGAGGGCACAGTGTTCAGAATATACCCAAGAAGTGTGTGCAGTGTGTAGGGTATACCATTTGACTTGTGTGGTTTTGGGATCCAGTACATAGCAGAAATGCAAGTAATGATGTTTTGGAGAAGTGGTATAATTTCAGTCTGAGGTTTCATACTGTAAGTGTGTGAACAGGGGTTTCCCCAAACAGAAAGCTGTTGTGTTGTAAGAGGGATCTCAGCCTTATATCTTTACTTTGGTAAACAACAGCAGATCTCTCAAATGAGAATGAAAAATAAAAAACAGGATTGCATTCACATAAAATTATGCATGCTGAAAACATATGTGGGATGAAAACATGCTGCTTTGCTTCTGTTGCACTATGAACTTGCTTTCACCATTTTTTAAATGTAATTTCTATAGTCTATGTAAAGAAATATTTTGAAATTGTGTATCATGTTTGTATAAGATTACTTTACATTAAAGAAAAAAGCTCCTTGCAGTCCCTGTCAGCTCAGTATCCTGGAAAGGCCACAAAATTATTTTTAAAAATTAAGTTGCGGAAAACAAGCCTGAATGAATGAATAAATATTGTTTGTTTGTATTTATTTTAATGTCCCGAATCCTTGAACTTGATATAACGTACATCAGAATCAGTTGTTTAACTAGCCAAGAATAATCCCCCAAAGCACCAATTTAATCTATAGGGAAGTACACTACATGGCCAAAAGTATGTGGACACCTCTTAACATTAGTGGGTTTGGCTACTTCAGTGACACCCATTGCCAACAGGTGCATAAAATCAAGTATACAGCCATGTAATCATTATAGGCAAACATTATCAGTAGAATGGGTCATACTGAAGAGCCCAGTAACTCAACGTGGCACTGTCATTGAATGCCACCTCTCCAAGAAGTCTGTCAAATTTGTGCCCTGCTAGAGCTGTCCCAGTCAACTGTAAGTGCTGTTATATTGAAGTGGAAACGTACAGGAGCAACAACAGCTCAGCCGCAAAGCGGTAGGCCATACAAGCTCAGAACGGGACTGCCGAGTGCTGAAGCATGTAGTGCACAAAAATCTGCCCTCGGTTGTACAAGAACTGTCCATCAAGAGCTTCATGAAATGGGTTTCCACGACCGAGGAGCCATACACAAGCCTAAGATCGCCATGCACAATGCCAAGCCTCGGTTGGAGTGGTGTAAAGCACACAGTCATTGGACTGTGGAGCAGTGGAAACGCATTCTCTGGAGCGATGAATCACACTTCACTATCTGGCAGTCTGACAAACTAATCTGGGTGTGTGCAACTGTACTGGCCCGAATAGTGCCAACTGTAAAGTTTGGTGGAGGAGGAATAATGGTTGGGGCTGTTTTTCATGGTTTGGCTAGGGCCCTTAGTTCCAGAGAAGGGAAATCTTAATGCTACAGCACATAATGACATTCTAGAGAATTGTGCACTTCCAACATTGTGGCAACAGTTTGTGGACGCCCCTTTCCAGTCTCAGCAGGACAGTGCCCCCATGCACAAAGCAAGGTCCATAAAGAAATGGTTTGCAGTTTGGTGGGGAAGAATTGAATGGCCTGCATAGAGCCCTGACCTCTACCCCATCAAACACCTTTGGGATGAATTGGAATGCCGACCGCAAGCCAGGCCTTGCACCCAACATCAGTGCCCAACTTCACTAATGGTCTTGTGACTGAATGGAAGCAAATCCCTACAGCCATTTTCCAAAATCTTCTGGAAAGCCTTCCCAGAAGAGCGGAAGCTGTTTCAGCAGCAAAAGGGGGTCAAAATCCATATTAATGGCCCTATTTCTAGAATGAGATGTTCAACAAGTACATACGGGTGAGATATTCAGGTGTCGACATACAGTACTTTTGGAATGTAGTGTACCTAAGCCTTTATCAACAGCAGAGAGGAGCAGGCAATACAGAGGCGACTGGCTGTATTTTCAGTCTGCATGAACTACATTACTACAAGTATTCTGGTTTGAATGGGAGTCAAAGGGTTGTTTTTTTTTAGTGTGGTTGCCTTAGGCATTTTTTGCATTGCACTGGCGTTCAACATTATCACACAAGCAATTTTTTCTCAAATTAAATTTGATTTTTAAACAATACATTATTGGTAAGGAAGTCAAGAAAAAAAATATTAAGATGGAAAGTGAAAGAAAGTTATGAGACGCCAGTCAATATAGTGCTTCCTCCTGAATATTTATCAAGTAGGTTTCACATCAACTTGCCCGACTGAGCAATTTAATGAATTTGTACGGAAACACTTTCCCTTAATACCACTAAACAGACATTTTGCTTAAAAATGAATGCAAACATTCATGTATTAAGATTGTTTAGACAACACATGTTCATTAAGTTCTGGATGGACTACAGCTTGCAGACACAATTTTACATTGTTTTGTAATACACAATTAATCTGGTCATTTCCTCCACCATCCTTCCAATTCAACATGTTATAAAGTCCTAGGGGTCTTGATCCTTATCCAATTTTAAAATCCCATGATGCAGTGGGTCCCAAACCAGTATCTGTGAAGTTGTGGAATTACTCCCAGTTGGATCGGGACTGGATCATGGGTAAAGATTATGGAATTAGTTAAACAAAATTTTTGGCTTCAGTTCCCAAATGCACATTCAGGCCACACAATCAATCTCCACTAACAAAATGTTTTACATATATAAAGGCATCAGCAGTAAGTCAAAACCACACTCATTTCCCATAAAATCTTTACTGGAGGTGGAGTCACAGGGCAACATGCAAAACAAATTAAAACGATGACCCACGGGGAGACAACAGAAAGGGGAAGAAAAGGGAAAACAAAATACCTGTGTACATAACTATTATTCTACCAACAGAAAACCAGGTCACACAAGATTACAAAAAGTTACCGTGTGTGAGCTCAATAATATGCACATCATGTACAATTCTATGGACATTTTCTCTCATTTTCTTCTTTTAATTTAATGATAAATTACTGCATTTGTATTGTAAGAACAGTGTTGGTAGTCTGTGTGCTTGCTTATACCAGCATGGGGATATTTCACAGACTCCAACTGGGTCTAATCATGCCAAATCCCACAACTGAGTAACATAATTGGGCGCATGTGATTTGGGAGACTGGGCTGGAGCCAATCAGGATGTGCCAAATGCGCTCCATGGTCTTTGCATCACCAGATCAAAGGTGGAATCGGCTGATGGACAAGAGCCTGCCTTTTCATGTCGGCTTCCTGAAAATAAAAAGCTATGTACAGCATTGTAACTCACCTAAGGCATTGATACAAAACCCTGCATTTCAACTCAGCAACTTCAACTGGGGATGCCTGACTTCACAAACAGCGGGAGTGGAGTCTCAGTGCTGACCTCTGGGTAAAAACATCTCAAATCAAAAACATTTGTAGAGGGGCTGCAATCTCTACACCTGTCTAGTTCCTAGCTCTACGGCCCAGTCACTCCCCAAGAGCAAAGTGAACTGGACCATCCATTAGCAGCTTATCCAATCAGGAGCCTGAAACTAATGCACTAATTTATGCCAGATTATGTCTTTCTTTCTCTTCAGCTATAGGAGCACGGGCATTCTGAAAATATTACTTTAAAAACATTGGGATCGCAAATGTTCTCAGAAACACCTTTTCTGAGGTTTCGACGATTGGCATCATGTCAACAACTATTTAGCAAAATACATGTTTAAGATATTATTACACCTCACATGTAGAAAACATTTTTTTCCTTTCAACAGCAAATACAAAAATGGCGCTAAGGCAAGATGCGTGAAACCAAGATTTTCAGGCCGCATGGGGCTCTAAGATGCCCATTTTGTTTTTTGGGGACTTCGTTTTTTTGCAGACGATGATCAGGAGGTACCAAAATCTAAAATACAAAAAATAAAATAAAAAAAATTAAAAAGCTGTGTTCCCCTTCACACTCCGTCTCAGGCATCTTGCGCTCAATTGGCGGCCACGATGTCGGGCGTAGCCAATGGAGGCTGCGGGGGCGTTGCCACTGGTCATTGGCACTTTACGCAGGCAGGCTGAGCTTCTTCCCTTTCAGAACTGAGAGAGAGAAAGGAACGCAGAGATTACAAGACAGCAGATCACCATAGACAACGCAATCGATATAGCAGGTTCATAGCTTCAAACAGTCTTCGCTCTTGGCCCACCACTCTGTGGTCGCTGCTTGTTTGCTTGCTCTCACTGCGCTCAGGCAGCGGTAAAGGAGCTCCAGCAGTCTGGGTCTAAGGCCCGTGGGCCGGGTGGGTGCTCACCTTTGGTGACGTAAAGGTAGAAGAAGTCGCAGTAGAGGATGGTCTGGACCACACCGGCCACGATGGCGATCAGGTCGAGGAAGCCCTCGAAGTAGAAGCGCCAGATCCAGTTGATGAGGTAGAGGGCGCGGTACAGACCCAGGAAGAACAGGTAGTGCGTGGTGATGGTCTCCGCCTCGCCCGTCTTGCTGATCATGAACAGCTGTGGCAGGATGGACACCGACTCTAGGTAGATGGAGAACGTCCACAGGATCTGAGGGAGGCAACGCACAGAATCACAGATCATCTATAGGATCTGAGAGCGAGACAAAACACACAGGATCACAGATCTTACACATTTCAGAGAAAATAGACAAAACATAAAGAAAAATAAATCCAACAAAGTGACATTACTGTTGCATGTTATGGTGATTGGTGAATATTAATGATAATTAATAGTCCAAGATATATTACCACTTTTATATATTACCATCAACCTGACATTTGAATATTCTGTGAATGAAAAAGCTAGCTGCTTTACTGCCCCACTGGCAATATTACCCCTTAGAACAAACATTCCAAAAAACTAAACCACAAGTCTAAACCCACTGTGTGAAACTATATTTAATGCACCCGGTCATTTTATAGCAATGTGGGACAGGAACCCTGGAATAATGGAAGACTGGGATTTGTGCTCCCACCTCCAGTGGAGCAAAGTCGTGGTTAACCAGGAAGGCCAGCCCACCGACAGGCACCACCAGGAACTCCGCCCTGAATGTGTCATGGTTGCCGTCGTAGGTGGCTTTGAACTTGACGTAGATCAGGTAGACGGTGGCGTATGCGCAACCGATGTAGATGACCTGCAGCACAGAGAACAGAAGCATCACACCACAGACAGGAGGAGGGGGCGGAGCTACCGCCATAGCAGAAGACAGCAAGTCACTGAATTATTGATGAACCCACACCCCAAGCTCAGATACGATCTGTGGCTCTAGGAACTCACCTTCATGGAGGTGTTATAGAGGGAAATGAAGGCGGTGATGAGGTCCAGATAGCGGGTAGTAAAGACTAAGGCGAAGAGTATCTGGCTTTTCCCAGAGATACCTAGAAGGACGTAAGAAATGAAGGTTCAAATTTCACTTCCTTTACAATGACAGGATACCGCATGGTCACCAAAGTCAGAGAGCTGTTGGAAATTCCTGCTCTTTCTGTGTGAAAAATAATTCACTGCATATCCATATTCCCTCAGCCTCATGCAGCTACCAGACCTGTCAATATCACCTGTCAATCATTTCTCATTCATGCAGTGACAGCAATTGATGAAGACTGATGAGATTCTATTTCCCTCCTTTAGTGGTCTCAAACCTAGTTCAAAACAGAAAGGTGCTGTTACCCAAAGGTTGTAAGCTGGAAGACTTGGTGTTGGAGCACCACAATTAGATTCCATTAGGAAGGTCACACAGCATCCCCCCACGCCACAGATCAACCTAATTTCAACCAGCCTAAATGAGCTCGTATCCAAATGGGGGTGCATCTGGCTCACCAACCAAACAGGTCCTCAGATCAGGCTGCTCTTTTCCATTACTGTACGTTCCAGCATAGCCCGTAAACTAACATCCCCCCCTTCATTCCTGCAGTTTAGCCAGTTCCCATTATACTAAACACACTCCCCAGGCAGAGGAATCTGGTTACAGGAACAGGCCGAACCGCACACAGATATCAGGAAGTGACTGGTTTGGGGAGTCCGCTTCAGATATAGCCAATCGGGGGTTGAAATGTACTCAAAGCACAGCCACAGCTACATACAGCACAGCTGAGTCTGGCTAGACCCACAAACACATAGGCCACAATGCTACTCATTTCACTGTGACTGAATCTTTCATCTACAAGGTTTCCAGGCAACCGCCATGACGATATTCATTTAAAAGCAGAGCAGAAATTAGCTAAAGCGACAGCAGCAATCACAACAGACCAAGCCATCCCAGATCTGCAGCCTACATTAACACACACAACTGCCTGAGAAACCACTCTGCGCCAAGATGAACTGACCGGGAAGAAACACCAAGCTGGAACTTTGAACACTGCTGTGCCTTCTTGATTTTTAAAGTATGCCTGATGTTTGATGTATAAAAAGATATCTCTTGGTTGTACTTTCATATTTATTTGCACAATAAAATAGATTAGAAAAATAAAGCTTTATCTGTGCAGTATACCGATTTGTGATTTACAAGCAGACATTATAGAGATAACTGGCATTTTCATTCAACAAAAAGCTGCGCAACTAGGACCAGAAACTAAGACCGGTTTTTTTGGTTTTGTCACAAAGCCCTGTTGTCACCTGTCAAAGGACAACGTGGGGCAGGGGGGTGAGTGGGCGACTAGCGCAGCTTGCTTCTACATTTTTCGTATCTGCTGCAGGTATCATCGAAAAGGATAAAAGGGAGCAGAGTGAAGGAGAGACAGAAATAGAAGCATGAGAATAAAAAAGTACATCTGACGTTGTGCAGCGAATCTGAACTGCAATCTTGTCGTCCTATATACACGTGAGCTTCGATGAGCTCCATTTCACAAGCTACAAGAAGTTATCCGTACCGGTACGAAAGCAAAAATACACAAACCGGAGACATTCAGACGAAAAGCATCAGTCTGAGTTTCTGTGCTTTTTGTGCTTTCCCCATACATGGAAGAGCTGACACGGACACACAAATGGCCAACAACTCAATTCATATTCTCAATGTACACAACAGAGGCAAAAATATTCATTCCGTAATTAGCCGGCGACAATTCAAATAACATTTTGCATGAACTAAACACTGCCTGCAAAGTGAAATGACTCAATAGGAGTGCATCAATCGCGCACACACACAAAATAGCAACGCATACATTAGCTTACGATACTTGGCTAATATTTACAGTCCATGTAGAAACCGTCGACCCTCCTCGTGCTGCCACGTCAGAGCCATACTACCGTACCGTACAATTTTGCAACTTAGTTATAGCTAACTAGTTCTATCCAACTTCTTTCGAATAGTGGAAACTGACAATTATAATGTGATTCGCTATACACATAAGTTACTTGCTTAATTTTTTTTTTTTATCTCACAAACCCTTCACATGTGGCTAGCAGGGGTGCTTGCTAAGTTATCTGTGAAAAATAGTTATTCTCCCCCAAAATACAGAATCAGATCATAAATGTAGCCTTCACAAGTTCCTACGCTAATAAAGTTGGAGACAGCGTTTATCCTACGACTACCCACAATACCCTGTCAAGATCACGCATCATCAGTTAGCGATTAACGTTAGCCAAGTTGTGGGAAATATAACTAGTTTTATCAGGTGTGTCAAACTTTTTTGAATGAAAGACAGGTGTGTAGCAACTTTAAACCAGCTACCTAATGTTGGCTGTGGAAAGAATGCCTTTCTAGCGTTAGCAAATGAGATGTGCAATAGCACTGAGGTTATTTTGCAAACGCAATACACGTCCTAAACAGAGCACAGCTGTTTGTAATATTGTTACGTACTCGAGCATAGTTAGCTAAGTGTTCTTGCCTATGATGAGTTCTGGTGACTTCTGAAACTGATCAGATTTTACTATCAACAACTACCATTAGCTAAGTACTTTGAAAATAAACAGCGTCAATGAAAGTATTAATTGTAGCCATCAATCAGATGATCCGGACGAGGCCTGGATACGTGTTAGCTTGCTAGCTAGATAGCGAACCAGGTAGCTGTCCATATTACCTGGTAGCTAGTGAGCTAGCTAGCATTAACTACATGACAGCAAGCTAGCTATGGTATCTTAGCGACAGTTCATCAAATTAGCAAGCAAGCTGTACAAGGTAGCAATCTATTTTCATATGAACCTACCGGCACAAGACCTTGTTTTCCATATTTTCAGCAGCAGAATAATAATGGCTGCTAAATGAGAGAGATCCCCGGTGAGCCTGAAAATGTTCATGGCTGTAATGGACGCAAGCAGGGACCGATCTTCCGAGGGGCGACGATCAAGGACGCATATAAAAGCGTTCGTTCAGTGCAGACAAACCTTTCCACCTTGCCTGTGCAAGCCGACTGACTACGTTTCCTAGGGCCTTGTTAAGTTAGCTAGCTAGTTAAAATATGGCGTGAAGAGCGACGTGGCCCAGGGACGTGGCCAAAATGTAATCACAATGCAAGCTGGGAATGGGCTGGAGACAGCAACGCCGGGATTTCTGGTGGATCCCTGGTAGACACGCCTGTTAAAGGGAGGGATAGGGGCCAACTGGCTGATTCGAGTATTGCTGAGGAATTCACCTGGGCCCAGTATTTCAAAACTTTTGGATAGGAATAAAACTCAGATTTGGGTATTTCAAAATTATAAACTGTTATCCTGTTCCTAAAAATTGGGATAAGGATTTGGTGATTCAATCCTACCTAGAATCTAGATGAAATGTTGTTTTGGGTATTTCAAAGTTGTGGAGTTCACAGTTCTCCCTCAGAAAATGCTATGACAGTATCTCAGCCTCTCTTCAAGGAGGCAAATGTACAATTCTGTTTCCCTCGGTTGAAGAAAAGTCATTAATCTACTCCCCAGCTAGAGATCTGTCTCTCTGCCCTCTCTGACCCCCATACCCGTCCTGACTCTTGGTGTTTTTCTCAAGATGTCACCTCTTATGGGGTGGTTCTACCACTGAAGAGTGAGGGTCCTCTTGCTGTTGTATGCCACTGACCAGGGGGCCTTCAGGCTGTGCCATCACAGGAGTAAGGACAATAAATTGTACTCCCAACTCATTAGTGGGTTCACAGTACCCAGTTTCAGTCTCAGTACCACACAGTCCTGACTCACCCACCTTGTGAGACTGACAGAATGCCATTCAGAGCCTGGGATTTTGGGCCACCAATAATGTTGAGGATAACATCAGTGAATTCCCCCCACTTGAATGGCTTTTCCCCTGTTTTAGGGTTTTTAGCCTCACTGTGATCTTTTGTGGCCTTCTGTTTTAAATTATTCCAGAGCAGTTTTTCTTGCTCCAGGGTTGTTAACTGACTGATCCCTGTGGCATTGGCACTCTTGGTGATATCAGTCGAGATGTTGTGCTTGATCTTGGCTGTCACTTATGTTCCCTGACCTGAGGTGCCAAGTTTATCTTTATTGGTACATCTTCCAGTAGGGCATGCATTTCCCCCCCGTGTCTCTCTGTCTATCTCTCCCTCTCTCCTTTTGAAGTTCTCAGAGGTATCAGGCAGGGGTGCTCTCTGCTCTTTGGTGATAGTCTAGCGCTAAGGACTGAAGTGCACCTGGTAGATAGTGTCTATCGTGAACCTCTACTGATCATGATTATCAGGTATGTGGAACATGATTTGCATTGAGTGCTTTTAGAGGGTAAACTGGAAAGTGGGCCTTAAGGGGCACCATTGGCTAGTATAGGGTTTGTGTCTATCAGCAAAACTGGAGTTCCTGACTGCCCAGGGACTAATAACTCAAAGGTATGTGGACCCTGATTTAAATCAATTGGGGTGCGCTTCAGAAATTGGTGATGGCAAAGGAGGTGTCTTAAGGGACAGCTGCCCGGTCTGTTGTAAGTGGAGGAGATGTATATTTGTGTTTATTCTGGGAGTAACACTGTAATCAGAAAACTGGAGGTTCCTGTTAGGCTGTCAGGGTCAGAGGTGGACTGTCCTTCACCTCTCAGTAGATGGCGAGCCTCTTGTTAACTGCTGTGGTTTAGCACTGGCATGTATGCAAGGGGTAGAAATGTATGGTGGCAGCTTGCTGAGTTTGTCCTGAGGAAAATGGGAGGTTTGTATATAGGTTTTCCTCTGTTTCTGGTTGACCTCAAAATATTGTCACTTAAGTGTGTGCCACCTTTTTACAAAGGTCTGCTAAGAGTGTGGGGTGGACTACTTATGACAATGTGCTTTATAAATTCACAATGTTCAAAAGGAAGGTGACAAACAAATGGGGCCTTTTGTTGAAAAGTATGTTATCGCATGGGCTACCCGAGTGTGGGAAGCTGTGCATCTCTCAGTGAAAAGGAAAAAAGCATGCATTACTGAAGCGTGCATATCTTAACCCCACTCCTTGGCCACCTCATTGGGCTCTCTCTGGCTCCTCCCCCCTGTTTTAAGAAGTGTATCCTCCCTCAGTGACAACGGACCCTTTTGAGTGTAGAGCAGGACTCAAACTAAGCCACTTGACCCAAAGGGGAAGGAAGAGCTCTCCGCAAACGTTTCACAAGAAGTCACAAGATTTCAGCTCTGGGGACAGAGGGCAGCATGGTCACACAATCAGACATGATTACTCTGGCCGTTCCTCTCCTCTTCCAGCTCTCCGTCTCTCTGGTCTGCTTGGCAGGTAAGAACAGGCTGAATCATGTACGCACATTTAACATGGCACAGGTGATTGGTGAACATTGACTAAGCTTAGGGTTGTAACTAGGCAGCTGTTTCGTAGGTGACTTAGGTGCATTCACTGTCTTAACGACTACTTGTATTTTTTCCATAGATTGTGTTGTTGCCGTTCTCGTTGTTAGTGTTAATCAGTTTAACCATCAGGGTCCAAGTTGAACTATGCGGTTGTTCCCTGCACTTGGACCGGTACTTCTCTCTAGGGGTTTCGTCATACTTGTTCCTGGTTATGGTTATACACTTTGTTGTACGTCGCTCTGGATAAGAGCGTCTGCCAAATGCCTGTAATGTAATAATGTAATGTAATGTGATAATCCTGGTCACGTAGCCATCCCATCAAATCTGAAACTGGAAAAGTAGCTCAGTCCTCATTGCTGGTGGTAATTAGCAAGATGGTTGAAATTGTTCTCGATCGCTCGCCCCCAGTCAGTGTTCTTTAATTAGTTACTGTGCACATTAGTAGCAATACTGCTTTCTCGTAGTTAAGATAAACTGGCTAAAAGACAAAAGGCTCATAGACAAATGTTTGAGACTTGCAGGGGCAATCCTAAAATCTTACTGTTAATAAGGTCTAGATTTAGTTTCTCTGAAGCATGTGCCAGATTCTTTTCTTTTTGTTGTTAATACTTAATAGACCAGTGTCTCACATCCTTCTGACACTTTTAAACTTTAGCATTTCGGTTTCTATCCTGACCGCTTTCTCCTTGTTTGCTGTTGTGATGATTAGATTTAAAATGATCAGTAGTACAGAGGAAAGGGAAAGGATCCAGAGCAGTGAGCTGTGTGCGCTATCTCTCTCCTGTGCCAGAGAGCCGTATGCTCTGCCGCACGGTGATCAGCCAGCCAGATGAGGTCACAGCGTTCACTGCAGCCCGCGCCACCATCCTGCCCTGCAATGTCACCCACCGATGCCCCAACATAGCCTCCCCCATCCGTTGGTTTGTGTTCCGCCGCGACCATCACGAGGAGATCCACGTTCAGCTCCGCAAATACAGCATGGACGGCAGGGACCTCACCATCCACTCCCCCCAAACCAACGACAGCGGGGTGTACTACTGCTCCACCGCCATGTCCTCCACCACGACTGTGGTGGTGCCCAGCATCGGCAACGGAACACGCCTTGTGGTGAGAGGTAAGCACTGAACAGGGAGGAGGAGCCAGTCGATAAACCCCCCACCCCACCCCACCCCACCCCCCTGGATTCAGCTTTAGCTGCCGCATCTCTATTGTGTTTACTGTTCACAGAAAAACCTAACACCACCACCATGACAGCACTGCTGTGGACGCTGTTCGCTGTCCTGGCTCTGTACAGCCTGCTCATTCTCTCACTACTCATCTGCAAGAAGGTACAGCAACGAAACTGACAGGCATTCAATTTTATATTACCATCATGGAGGGAATCTAAGTACACAGCAATATATAGCACATATAAAAAAACCACAATGCCTCATTGTAATGAGAGGGAAACTGTGCTGGAGGTGACTCCCTCTTTCAGATGAGATGTCAGGAAGATGTCCTCTTTCGCTAATGACACCCCTTTTTGGTGGATAAATGAGGCCGACAAGTTATTTCTGGGTTTCAGACCAGAAGAGAGATCTTCAGGAGTAAAAGGAGGAACACGCCAGAGAAGGTTTGATCTTTCTGGAACAGTCATACCTGCTTACCTACTGCAGTGTGCCGCATGCGCAGCACAGAGATGCTGTAACACGGCAGTGGAGTAACCGCTTTTCCTGTTGTCTTACAGAGAGGCTCCACCAGGAGACTGCATTTCCACGCAGTGGTGCAAGAACTGTACGGGAAAGGGAACTTACGAAGCGCAGGCCAGAACACCGCACACTCTCACCACGGCAGGGTATGTAGCACACACACACGCACAGCCTTACACTCACACACACACACACACAGCCTTACACTCACACTGAACTACACACACAAACACTGCCTTACACTCACATTCAACCACACTCAAAAACGCACTCACACTCAACCACACACACACAGGCTTACACACACACTCAACTACACACAAACACAGCCTTACACTCACACTCAATCACACACACAATCTTACACTCACACTCAACCACGTACACAAACACAGCCTTACACTCACACTAAACTACACATACACACACACACACACAACCTTACACTCACACTCAACCACAGCACATTTTGCACACAAAAACACCGCACCGCACCATAGAATCATTGTGTTCACCTGTTAATCATGTCCATGAAATGAAGAATAACAGCATGATCATAAAGCTGTGTTTCTCCATGACTAATCCACCCATACTCCTCTCTTCTCTGTCCATTCCAGTTTGAGAATCCCCACGCCTACTCACCAGATGAGGATGTGTACCAGAACATGTGATCGGCTCGTGCAAAAGACAGTGTATTCCAAAACTCTAAGCCTCACTACTGTCTGACATCATCATGGCAACAGAGGAAAGGGATGTGCAGGGAGAAAGAGATGTGGTCTTCTATCTTCATAAGCTAACCTGCACCGGGTACAGAGGATGATTAGAATCGGGTATAGAGGGAGACAGATGGAATATGAGACTGTATCCAGCAACCCCTCAGCATGGATCACCTTGGTCCCACCAGAAGCTAATACACACAGAGACCTTAAAACCAATCAATGCTCAAGCCAAACCCCTGAGAGTGGAGTGACAGCTCTGAGAACCATTCAGGACCAATCAAACACAATGGCGGACAGCATGATAAACCTGCCCCTGGTGCGCTCCTGGAGAGCCACCAGCATCCTCAGCATCTGAATAAAAGGAGGTAGGCTAGCTAATCTGCTACCTGCACATCTATTATATTTACCTACCAATCTAGTTTAACTAGCTTTGTTTAAAAGGAAGTCAAATAGCCACCTAATTATGGTCTCAAAAACATTTTCCCATAAGAATGGGACTATTGGAATATTGAGTAATGTCATATTGCAAAGCTGGTAACTAATTTGCTAGTGCTTGAAATAATAAACATTTTATCTGATTTCTGAATTGAAAAGCAACTATCATAACCATTTTTTTCTAATCCATGATCTATTACTCTACCTCAGAAGCTACAGGCTGTCATTTTGCTTTCCCACTAGCTGTCATCAGACGTCTATGCCAATACTTCAGTTATTAAACACAATGTTTATATTCTGCACTCACCATTTAATACATGCTTAAAGTGCACGTATGTTGGGGTTATCTGCTTTTTTCAATACAATATTTATACTTAAAAATGCAAGAGTTCAATCTGGAATGAGCCATAGCTCGAAGCTGCCTTTTCCCCTGCTGATAGATGTTTCCCCCTCAGTGTTAACCTCAGATCTTAACTGATGTTTGCTTGTTTTTTTATTTTTGGTCTATTTTTGTCTTATTAGCTCGATTTGTTACGTTGTTGTCAGTTGTGCAAAATAAGTTAAATCCGTCTGTGTATAGTGTAGCACGTGGATACTATTGCACTTGCTTGCTTAGACATGCTTTCCATGCGTGCAGTTGATGTTCCACTCATATTCACGTTCCTTCCCTTTCACTCTTCCTGTATTACATCAATTAACTCTTTTGAATAAACATTGCATTGCACTCTCAATTGTGCATTTTGTCATTTGACAAGTGCCTACAAAGACCCCTGGAGGATAACAATTGAAATGCAAGTAATCCTTGCGAGACACATGACAGAGACTTGTGGTGGCCCTCATCATTATATATTATTTGGCCCTGAAGTGTTCGCAAATACTTTTTTCACATTTGGAAATTCAAATAAAGGAATCACAAAAAAAGTAGTAAACGCTTTTAAAAATCCGTAAAAAAAAAAAAAAAGCTTCAGAAAAAACTGACCGACATTAATTCTGTTTTATCTAAAAAAAAAATCCCTGGTTCCAGAGAAACAGAGAAATGATGCACAAATTCAGCTGGTCCTTGGAACCACATTTTTACTGCACATGGATCCCAGGAAATGCATAAAAAACATACATAAAAATAGACAAGAGAAAAGTAGAAAGCAACCTTAACAATCACACTTAATTGGTTTTAAAGGACAGCTTCAGTTGTTCTCAGAAAGAAAATACAGACTGAAAAAAATAAGCACGGTTCATCTGTCCTCTGTTCTGTAACCATTTCTTGATAAATTACAAGAGGTAGTTAATTTACATTTCACATAGGAAGTCCTAAAAATGTCTATGCATTAAGGCTCAACTGCAAAAGTCATCCCCACTGAACACAGGTCGGCTAGTTTCCGGTTTCACTTTAAGTGAATTTTTACTTCAGTTTAGGTTTGTTTGTGATGGATGAGGTGAATGATGTTACGTGTGTGTGCAGGAACATTTAGAGCTGCGTGTCAGGACTGGGAGGTTTGTTTGAGTCTGATTTCTTCCTTATTACTGCAGTGTTTAGGAATCAGGCCCATCCTCTTTGCGCAGTGTTAGAGGAAACAGGAAACAGGAAACAGGAAGTTGCATTAGGTGTCCATGTACTTGGCGTCCACTGTGTGACTGTCCCTGATGGAGAAGGGTCTCCAGGCCAGGATCTGCAGCGCAGCCACACTCAGAGGAACCAGACACACCAGGGAGAACATGGCACTGTGCAGCGCCTGCAGAGAGCTGGGACAGTGCACACAAACACACACGCGCGCACACACACACACACACACACACACACACACACACGAACAAACGTAAAAACAGAAAAAACACTCAAAACTAACCAAATGTGAAGGCCAAAGTTTCCTAATACATGACCAGGAATAAACTCAAGTGTTTCAACATCATTTTAACCACTAGGGGGGGTAGCAGCACATTTCTCAATATGAACTACCATCTGAGAGGCAACATTGTTTAGGGTAGTTAGAACTAGTTAGGGCAATCGGAATTAGGCAAGTCAGAAACAGGTCAGTCTATCTCTGTAAAACTACAGCTCAGAGGAATGTGCAGGCTCTCTGATTGGCTGGTGGAACTGTACCTGGGGTCTGCAGCAGTGCCAGCATCTTTAAGGTGTTCGTAGCCGAACAGGTTGAGAATGGACACCACCAGCATGGGGGCCAGAGACTGGGCCGGCTTGGTGAACAGCGCGTTGGTCCCAAATACCATGGAGGAGAGAGGGGAGCTGGACACAGAGCAGGGGCGATCAAATGTTACACACCTACCACGGCAACACGTTACAAACTAACCACCACTAGAACACGTTACACACCTACCATCACTACAGCACACCACATACTAACTATGCTACAGCACACTAACCACTGAACAGGTTAAATTTGTGCATTTGCTTTGATGGAGTAATCTAAAATACAGGAAGCTGTTGGTATGATTGAGCAGGGATGGTGTGATGAGCTTTGGGAAGGGTCACTGAAAGAAGGACTCATTTTCAGTGAAATATGACAGGCTTGTTTTTGGAGAGATAGACAGAGAGGTGGAGTCTCACCTCCGCTTGTGTCTGTAAAGGTCAGAGTCGATGATGTCAGCCAGCGGCAAGTTAAAGAGACTGAAGGCAGCCTGGACAAGCACCCTGTATAACACACACATACAAAACGCAGTATAAAACACACAAACTTACAGGTACACATGCACACGTACTGCAGGGGAGGACACACATTCACACGCACCGCAGGAAAAACACACACACACACACACACTGCAGGTAATACACAATGGCTTCTTCCACAGGCAATGCCAAATTTTGGCCAGAGTGAGGCGCCATTTCCCACTGGAACCGAGCAGCTGTGTTTCACACAAGGCTGAGGATATTGCTCCAGCTGCGGCTACAGGAACACAGGTAGTAAGGTTTGGCATGACAGCAGCAACTCACATGACGGTGGTGAGAAAAAGTGCCAGGATGTAGTGGTGGAGAGGGCCCAGCAGGAACATGGCCGCAGCCACGCCCACCTCCAGGTAAAAACTCAGAAGGATCAGCCTGTAATAGCCCACCTTCTGCAGCAGGTCCTGACTGCACAGCACCAAGAGCTGCAGTCAGAGAGAGGGAGGGGGGGAGAGAGGAGGGAGGGAGAGAGGGAGGTATAGAGACAAAGAGAGAGGAAGGGAGAGGCATAGAGAGGAGGCAGAGGAAGGGAGAGAGGAGGAAAAATGATAGAGAGAGGAGGAAGGCATAGAGAGGAGCAGAAGGAAGGAGAAGAAGAGGAGAGAGGAGGGAGAGGGGGAGAGAGAGGGAGGGAGAGAGGGAGAGGTATAGAGACAAGAGAGAGAGGAAGGGAGAGGCATAGAGAGGAAGGCAGAAAGGAAGGGAGGAAAAATGAGAGAGAGGAGGAAGGAGGGAGAGGAGAGGAGAGGAGGGAGGAGAGAGGGAAGGTATAGAGAAATAGAGAGAGGAGGGAGAGGCATAGAGAGGAAGGCAGAAAGAAGGAGGAAAATGAGAGAGGGAGAAGGAGAGAGAGGGGAGGGAGGGAGAGAGGGAGAGGTATAGAGACAAGAGAGAGAGGAAGGGAGAGGCATAGAGAGGAAGGCAGAAAGGAAGGGAGGAAAAATGAGAGAGAGGAGGAAGGAGGGAGACGGAGAGAAGGACAGAGGGAGGAGAGAGAGAATGTTATTTAAACCTTAAGACTTATGTTTATGGCTATGGATAGCTGCTACTTTATGACAGAATTGTACTTTATCTGACCTATGCTTGTATTTGTTACAATGACGTTCGGTATGCACTTATTGGACATCGCTTTGGATAAAAGGGCCTGCCAAACAAAATTTTATGTAATGTAATGTCATGTAAATGCCCTTTTGGAAGTTGTTTTGGCTAAACATGTTTGCCAAATTGTAAATGGAGAAAGGTAATGAAGAAAGTAGAACAAAATGTGAGGGCTGTACAGTACCTGTGTGCAGGTGAGGGCCATACAGTACCTGTGTGCAGGTGAGGGCTGAACAGTGCCTGTGTTCAGACAATGGCTGTACAGTACCTGTGTTCAGGGGAGGGCTATACAGTACCTGTGTGCAGGTGAGGGTAGTACGGTACCTGTGTTGAGGTGAGGGCTGTACAGTACCTGTGGGCAGATAAAGCTGGCTCCGTACATCAGGCTCTTGGCGAGTGAGGGTAGGACGTCGGGGGGAATGAGGTGTTCAGCGAAAATGAGGGTGAAGTTGTTGCAGAAGGCCACCATGAACACCTGGAAGAAGTTCATGAGTACGAAGCGCTGGAAGTCCCGGTTAGCCAAGATCTGCACGGTCATAGAGACCACGGCCGAGAGAGAGAGCGCCGGCTGGGCGGGGCCGGGATTGGGGCTGTGCTCCGGGACCTTGCTGTCGAAGCGGCTCTCGCTGTAGAGGCCCGTGTACGCCATGCAGCCGCAGGCCAGCGTCGCCACGGCGACCGCCACGCCCTGGAAGGCGGCGAAGTCGTCCATGTTGCGCGACAGCAGGCCGCAGAACAGCACGCTGGACGAGCCGACCAGGGACGCCGCCTGGCTGTAGCTCACCAGGCGCAGGCGGCTGTGGTGATGCGCGGAGATCTCGGCGAACAGCGCACACTGCGCCAGCAGTACGAATGTCAGCAGGCCGTCGAACGCGCACAGCGCCACCACCAGGTGGGCGCCGCTCAGCCAGTCACCAGCCTCGTACTCCCGCCAGGGGAACCAGGGCAGCAGGAAGGCCAGCGCGTAGAAGGGGGCTCCGTAGAGGATGGAGAGCCGGCGGCGGGAGCAGCAGGCCGCCCGCGCGTTGTCCTGCAGGTAGCCGAACAGCGGGTCATTCACCGCGTTCCACACCATGTAGATCACCTGGGAGGAGGGGGCAGAGGCAGGTACAGCCATTATCTTCCCTGTGTTTAAACAGCTAAAGAACAGCTTCCTGTTTGAAAGACCATAAAACTCCAGGATTATAAACAGTAATCTATGCACTCTGTGTAGGTCAGCATTTAACCTACACCTTTGGCCCACCTGAAAAACTGGGTACCATGGAGTCAGCACCCCAAAGACCTCTCACTGGTCCTGCAACGCCAATTTAAAATAACACTCGCTTAACAGTTTATGACTTTTAAACACATGGGCAATTAAATGCTTAAAATGAAAACAGGAGGTTTGGCTTCCCATTAGCTGTGCTGCTGTCGTACACTTGAACAAGATGACTTGTTTTCAAGTTTTTGATTGCCCAACCACAAGAAATGTCTACAGATCAATGACGTGGAAAAGGTAGCCAAAGCTGTGCAGGCAGGTATAACTCAAAAGATGGACCCATCTTCACTGTAGATTAAGGCTGAAGATGATCGCGGCACATACTCACTTGTGCCTGGTGGAAAGCGCTCTCGGATATCTTGTACTTGTTCAAGAAAAGTTTCACGTAATAGAAGCTGAACATGCTGTTCATCATGCTTGCTCCCAGTGTTGTCATGCAGTACGCCAGAGCGGCGGGTTGCAACCCAAAACCCGAAAGCGCCATCGTGATGAGGGTGTCACTGAACCCCTTTTTAAAGAACTTTCTCTGAATTCAAATTGCAACAGGTTCTGGATCACGTACAGCAAAGTTAGTGTACTGCTAGTTAAATATATTAGCTTACCACTAACGAGCTTCGTGGGTACTACTGGCTTGTAGCTGTTACAAGCTAGTAGTACCACTGACAACTAGTTAAAATATGCCCTTGCGCATAATTTCACAGCGTAATTTCTCCTCATTTTTACAGCAAAACACATAAATTAGTAAAGGCATGAAAACACTCAAATAGAGTGCATTTCTCACACTATTTTTCTTCTATGCGGAAATTCGCTGTCACAAAAGAGAGAGAAGCCTTCACGATTCTCAATCTAGCGCTCAAACCAGCTCGCTCCACCTGCAGCTACGTAGGACACTGCACACGCGGAGTAAAACAGTGCGCCGTTTTGATTCTCTCTAATTTTACAATGTTTCACTGGCTTTTTTTTCGAAAACAGTTAGTTCCCAATGATTGGACAACGAATACCACAACCACGCCTTCTTCACAGCTATTCGCCAACAAGGTGTCAATTAAAACATAGTTTTTATTTTTTCAAAAAATGTAGTATTACGTCAAGTCGTCTTATTGGCACACGGCTGAAAGGAGGGGTTGCCACGTTGCTACAGTTTGTGTATGCAGCTGTACCCGGCAACCGCGCTCCTGGTCAGAGACAGAGTGTGTCCCAAGAGACTCGTTAAAAGCGGAAACATATGGAATACAGTAGATGCAGATCAGCCCAAAATGCTAACCGATATAATTATGGCGGAGGAATTTGAGGTCAAAGAAGATGGACCGTGGTACGACAGGCGCGATCTTGAACATGGTAAGACAGTAGACAATGAAGCTGCTGATGCTGCGCTGGTGTACGGGCTAGGCTGCGTTTTAACCGCCAGCAGTAGCTGCCGTAACATTGCAGGTCGTAGCCATGCAAGTACTACGCTATTGTTAAAGTATATAATCCGTTAGTATTAGTACACAGTGTGTATATTTTAATATTCATATTCATAATGTTGGGATGAAGTTCTAATCAGTTTCATGCTCGGAGTTTTGAAGCAATATAATAACCAAAACCGCATGGGCGTTATGTCCAGTCTCTGTTGATGCTGTCATTGAGGCGTTTTGGGTGGAAGTTCCACCTGTCAAAGTTAAGATTATCCATTCCCACCAGTTATCCTCATTATGATCAATTGTGTCCATAAATGCAATAACGTCCGCTGTACTAAAGGCTATTTTGGAGCTATACGTTTCAATTTAAATGTGAACATTCAGAAAAAATGACATGCTAACCAATCACCTTCCGTCCAGACAGCTTTTATCAAACCGCATTCGCATTTGCCAAACAGGGATCCTATAGATGGAAATATTTCATGCCAAAAAAAATGTAGTTGTGGAAAATTAAACATTTTGGATTGGGGCTGGAGGAAATACATTAGATTTAATAAATGCATTATGTGTTAAGTGTAATATGTGTAGCAGGAATTCAACCGGGAGGAAAGAGCTTGCAACTTAGTCGGCTCATGAAATCTGGTCGTTGCTGACTATTCTAAATCAAAATAGCCCATGTATAACTCGAGATACACTGTAGCCAGTTGTAAGCCAAATATGTAGGTAGCCAGGGAATTTAGCGAGAGTCCTCTATTTGACCCCGCACAACCAAGAATGGACGTCATTCATTTCGGAAGCGCTGTCGACTGCTCGAGGGGTGCCTGATTATTCTTGTGAGCCATCAGCTGATCACCGAAACGTGGTACTGCGGTCACTCCAAAATTCATCCCAGCTGCACATTCGTCACCGCAGCGCGTCTATGACCACCAGGATCGGAAAACTCTCATTACTGCCTTGTGTGCAGGTCTTTGTCCTCTCAGTCACCTTCATCTCCCTATCTTTGTGTGCGCGCGTGCTTGCATGTCACAGATCTGCGTCTGGCTGCGGAGCTGGGAAAGACGCTTCTGGAGCGAAACCACGAGCTGGAGGAGGGGCTTCAACACATGTATTCCACCAGTCAGGAGCAGCAGCAGGAGATCGAGGTGAAATCTCAGCCATTGACCATCCCTCCCCACCCCCAGTTAAAACTCCTGTTCTTTCCCAATAGTTTCATTCTATTGCCCTGGACCTAAAATAAAGTATGTTATATAGTGGGAAGTTCAACAGAAGATGTTTAGTTCATGTCCGAGGTGTGATGACTGTTGTTCTACGTTTGAGCAAGGCGCTTCAGTGAAATACACAGGTCTAAAAATCATTTACGTTTATAAATCAGTGACATGTTATGTTCAGAATGAAAACCACTGTCCCTCAAATGAAATACTGTAGCTATAGGCTAATATGCAGCTAATATGTAGTGAGGTATATAATGAACACTACTGTTTTTATGTTATGCTGGTGTAGCTGTGGTTTATCTACGGGTGAAATGGGATTGAGAGAGAGGGAGGGAGTGTATGTAGGTGAGCATATAATAGGACCAGGCCTCGGTGTGAGACTTGTACAATACACCTTTTCCCTTCACTTGTGGTTCTGTGAGTCTTGTAATGCCAAAGGCCTTGTTGTGCCAGAACATAAGCTTTCAGAACCCACCCTTTCAGGTGCACTCAACACTGCTGCCTGGGATTCATTACTGAGTTGGGGACAGATGTGTGCAGAATGAGACCTGGAACATAACCAGGTGTATGAGCCTCAGATTAAAAGCTCACTCTGGAATGGAGGGTTCGGGTCAGGGTGGGAGTCAAAGTGCCCTTAGAGAACCTGTGCTCCATATCTCAGTGTGCTTAAACAAGAAAGTTCAGCAAATGCCCTAAAGCTGAATGAGAGAACTTCATTCAGCTTCACTTTCTCTCTGCAAATCCTGAAACATATTTTTTGAAATGGCACTGGATGAATTTCTTACTTGGAAAGTTGCAGGCTAAAATTGCTGTGACATAGAACGCACCAATAAGTGGTGGTGGGTGGTGTTCTGGGGTTATTTCCGTGGTTATTGGGCTGCATTAAACAGTGCAACTATTCATGTAAGCGGCATTTTTGTTGTAATTATGAAAATAGGAGCATGGCCTACCTGCACAGAGTGATTTGATGCACCTGAGCTCCTAATGCTCTCCTCTGTCTCCCTTTCCTGCAGTACCTGGCCAAACAGGTGGAGCTCCTGCGGCAGGTGAACGAGCAGCACGCCAAGGTGTACGAGCAGCTGGACGAGGCGGCCCGGGACCTGGAGCTCGGCAACCAGAAGCTCCTGCAGGACAAGCGTAGCGCCCAGCACCGGATACACAGGTGAGCTCGACAACAGGGAGTCCCCCTTTCAGTCATTATTTTAGAGCTTCTGCTTAAAAAGACCGTTGTTAATACTTCTGCTTTTTTTAAAATCCTGTGAAACCTCTGCAAACTTAACTGAAAGAAAGTGCACGAGCATGGAGACTGTTTTTTTATGCAGGCTGTCCAAAAAAGCACTTCCTCTTTAAGTAGGTTATAAAGCCTCTGTTTCATCGTCTTCCTCATTCTCCGCTTCGTCAGGCTGACAGATACCATAGATGGGCTGCAGGTTCACCTGGAGGAGCTACAAAAGCAGGTGGAGGAGCTGCAGGTGTCCCCATTGCACCACCCCAGTCCAGCACGGGTGGAGCAGAAACGCCTGGCCACGCAGAGCATGTGCTGCCTGACACAACTGTACCGCACACACCTGCCGAGGTGAGTTTGAATAAGCGCACACCTGCCCAGGTGAGTTTGAATAAGTGCACACCTGCACAGGTGAGTTTGAATAAGCACACACCTTCCCAGGTGAGTTTGAATAAGCACACACCTGCACAGGTGAGTTTGAAAAAGCACACACCTGCACAGGTGAGTTTGAATAAGCACACACCTGCACAGGTGAGTTAGAATAAGCACACACCTGCCCAGGTGAGTTTGAGTAAGCACACACCTCCACAGACAAATTAAAATGCTCAAACACATGCACAGGTCTAATGTAGATTTCATATTTCTCTTTCCTTGTTACGAGACCATGCTGTTGCTTACAAAGGTTTTGGCGGAAATGTAATGTTCAAAGCTTCTGCTAATCACTGAGGCTCAGAAAGAGTTTGCGTTTCCAATTACACGGGCTTACGTCCTTTCATTGCCATTGCAGAAACTCTAAACCACCCTCAAATCCGTCATTAACATACCCTAGTTGGGTTTTGTGCGTAATAACTGATTTTGGATTGATAAGTCATGCCTCCTGTCTCAGTCGAGCACAATGTACATGCTTAGCCATGAACCGGTTTTAGTAGAAGTGAGAAACCCAGGCAAACGACACCACTATGAATCTAAACTCCCTGTCAAAGTTTTTTAAAAATGCAAACAATTTTTCAAAAACCGCTTATTATAGTTTTTTGTAGACTATGGCCAAAATATGTGTACCAATTATTTCAACAAAGAAAGCAGTATTAAATACCAAATTGCTCCAGCATTATGGCTGGTGCCATCTTTGGGTAACATCTGACTTGTCTTTGTGACGTTAGTGAGAGGGTGAGTTGAGTGATTGTCCGTGAAAGGGTGAGTTACGGGATTGTGAGATTGGTGTAAATACAGTTTGCGTGCTGCGGGTTTTGGGGTTTTTGTGGTCCGGGGTGACCCCATTTCCCATTAATCTTGAGCTGGCTCCAGGAGTTGCGGATTCAGACAGAGTAATCTGGTCTGGGGGCTCCCAGCAGTAATGCCTGCTGGACAATGGCGCGGTCATTAGCTTGCACAACATGCAGCCATGGTCACGTTCTCTGCAACCGTGCGTTTCACAAGGCTGAGGAGAAGAAATAGTGGTATTAAGGAGAATTAGTGGCCAAAAGGCCTCGGGTATTTTCTCGAGTTAAGACAAACGTGTCCTTAGTCGAAAACTCAAGTACTGGTCTCACGTGCGAAACTACTACATACCCAGCAAAACTGACATCATTTCTCCATAATTTATTTGAGAATGATTTATTTTAAGAATGCATATATGTTTTGAGAATAATTCAGAGATTAGTTTTCCTTTCTGGATTAGCTTTCTTAATCTTTTTAAAGAAAAACATAACTCCTTTTCAGATTTAAGGAATGAAAATCTCGAACAGCACTGATGCTAAACTTGTTTGCAGGCCCCTATATCATATGTGTACCCGTTTGCCCTCTCTGTGTATCAGCCCCTTACAGACAACTGTTCTTTCAGGCAACCAGGTTGTGTCATTAGGTCAAGTAGCCTAGCAGGACTGGCCAGAGTAAGACTGGAAGGACTGGATTACTGTCCTTTGCAGTCAGGGATCTGAATAACACACACAAGGCCCTGGGTACTTGGAGAGAAAAAATATTTTTTTACGGTCTGTACATATATACAAACAAGACATTGAGTTAGTAATGTGATACATTTTTGTTAAACTGTTTTACTGTTCCTGACAATTATTTGTTTAAAATGCCTGATAACGTTTTACATTAGCCATACTGCACACAGTATCTGTGGTACCAAATTAAAATCCCTATACCATGTCACCCTCAACAGGTGTGGGGTGCACGACAGCAGCCTTGACGATGACACCTGGTTGTCGAGGGAGACGAGCCTGACAGACGAGAACAGCACCCTGCAGCGTTCCATACGCACCCTACGGTCACAGCTGGGGGCGGAGCGGGCGTGGCGCGAGGAGGTGGAGCAGGAGGCGGAGTCAGCAGCGCAAGAGAACGCCGAGCTGGAGCGACAGGTCGCCGAGCTGGAGGCCGCTTGCGGCCGGGAGCAGGTCCAGGCGCTGGAGGCGGAGCTAGAGGAGCTGCGGCAGCACTGGCGTGCCGAAGCAGGCGGGGCCGGGAAGGCCGGCAACCCGGCGGAGGACGCGCTGTTTGTACCGCTGGAGGAAGAGGCGGAGCCTGCGGAGGACGCGGGGGCCGAGGAGGAGGTCGGGCCGAGCGGGGGCGCCCGCGTCCCGGAGGGCGTTCTCCGGAGCTCGAGCGCGGAGGAGATCCGCAGGGGTCATGACCTCACCTGCATCCGCCGTGCGCAGGCCGCCAAGCGCCGCGGCGTGTCGCTGCTCAGCGAGGTCGACGCCCAATACAGCGCCCTGCAGGTGCGCTACGAGGAGCTCCTCCGGCACTGTCAGCAGGGGCCGGATGGGCGGAGCCACAAGGCAGTGCAGACCCGAGACCACTCCGCTGCAGTCACGCCTACCCAGTTCCCCTGCCTGGATGACGACTCCCAGCCGCCTGAGTACAGAGCTCTGTTCCAAGAGATCTTCACCTGCATCCAGAGGACCCGACAGGACCTGAGTCAGGCACAGTGACTGGTCCACAGTGTCTCTCACAGTGACCATTCTACAGTGACTGTCTCACAGTGACCGTTCCACAGTGTCTCTCACAGTGACCATTCTACAGTGACTGTCTCACAGTGACTGGTCCACAGTGTCTCTCACAGTGACCATTCTACAGTGACTGTCTCACAGTGACCGTTCCACAGTGTCTCTCAGAGTGACCGTTCCACAGTGTTTGTCTCACAGTGACAGTTTCACAGTTATGGTCCTGAGAGTGTGTCACTGTTTTCTTGGCTGCAATTGATCAGTGTTAAAAACAACAGTGAGCGACACCCCCATTGTAAATGCAGTATCTCCGTCTCACCTGTAGATGCCAACGCAGCTGTGGGTTGTTGTGAAGGCTTTGAGTCTATGGAAGGCAAACTTAGGCTTAGGGTCCCCAACATCTCTCCTTTCTGAGAGACCGGACTGAACCGGTCTGCACCCTGGACCCCACCCTGAATGTGACCGCACCACCACCATCCCCAGTCTCCCCCAGTAATAACACCCCCTCCCCTTCCCTCCCCGACTCTTGCGTGCTGCTTAGTAGTGTTTAAACGTCTTCATTACTATAGCGGTGCCTAGCCGTTTCATTTATGCTAATCTGCCTGTGCCAGTCCGTGTACTGCTTCAGGTCACATGGTCACATGGGGAACCAGTGGCATTTATTAGATGCAAATTCTTGAGGTGTTTAGTGCCGTTTGTAACTGTAAGAGCATTAACATGAAGTACAGAATGTAGCTGTGACAACATTACTCTAGATAATCTGGTTAATACTCCAGATAATATCGTATGCGATAGACAAGTAGTTGTAGCGTGTCTGGGTAGCGGTGTAGCATGATGATTAGGGAACTGGCCTTATAACTTTTTGACTCCCAGATGAGGCACTGCCAGTGTACTCTTGAGCAAGGTGCTTAAACTGAATTCAGTAATTCTGCTTCAGTAAATATCAAATATCCATTTGTATAAATGGATTGCATGTAAAGAATGTAAGTTATGCAAGTCACTCTGGATGTGAGTGTCTGTTAGATGCCTAAAAAGTAAATGCCTTCTTGTGCAGCACTGACCGGTCTCTAAGGCCGTGGGCTGGGCTGTTATTAACTGTGTTTTCAGTGCAGCTGGAGCAGACACGCACCACACCCACGCTGTTACGCACTTTAGGCTAATATCAGCTGTCTTTTTGGGTGTGCGCTTTATTTATTTTTTGTGTACCTGCCCTCTTTAATGATTTACCAATGTAGTTTATGTTCCCATTCACTAATGTGATGTAAATGTAGCTAGCGCAATTGAGATGAGCTGTGTTAATTTGCAGGTCTGAATAAGTGTTACGTTTATTTTTGTGCACTTCATGTTGCGAAACCTGCCAATTTGCAGAGGTGTGTAACGAGGAAGAGGATTATGGGTACAGAAGCAGTCAGTGTGGCTGGGTGGCTCATCGTATTAGGATACTGTTTCAGTGCATAGATGGGCCCAGCGATCTGGATCTGGTTTGGAACTTCTACTGCACCAGTGTTAACTGTGGCCAGCAGCTCTGCCAGGTAATGTGTAAATCAGAGCTGCTCAATCCTGTTCCTGGCGATCTGCTGTCCTGTAGGTTTTAACTGCAGCCCAAAGAAAGCACACCTCATTCAACAGCTAGAGATCTCATTAAGCTGCTAATCAGTAGAATCAGGTGTACTAAATTAGGATTGAACTGAAAACCTACAGGGCAGTAGACCTCCAGGAACAGGGCTGGGCAGCCCTGGTATAAGTGAAAGCCCAGGCCGATTATCGGCTGCTCATAAACGACACCTAAAAAGAACCTAACCTCCTACTGGCCGTTAAAATATTGGGGACGGGTTGGAAAGGATTCCTTGCAGTGCTGACAGACCCGCTCTTTGTTCCTGCCTACCCCTGCCTCGCCTCATTTCAAATGCAGAAATTTCTCTGGGCATCAGAAGGCCAGGCTGCTTTTCTGCGTGTAGATATAAAGTTACCAGACTGGTCCAGTTTATTCAAAGGAAAGGAAAAATGCACTTGTGTGGGAGAATGGAGCTGTTCTTGAGAAGAAAACCTGAATGTAATTCCATACCCAAGATACGTTCCTGAGATTCTAGAGCTTCACACAGCCATTCCTGCAGACTGAATGGCAAACGTCAGTCCACATATACGTTAGGCTCCAAGGAGCCCAGTAATTAGAAACTCTCAAAGAGATTTGGCATCAGAGAGGGTAAATACTTGGAGAATGTTTCCTGATGACTCAGTTCTTACTTAGTGATGCTTTTCTTTCAAACTATTTGTTATTTTTCTGGTTGACGCTAATATCGCTTCTCATTACCATGCTACACTGTTCATTTTGGCTGAACAAGCTGAGGAAATTCACAGGCCAGCCAGTTCACATTTTAATGCATAATTATTACTTTTTTTTTTTTTTTGATGACATAAAGACTAGCACCTGTATTGGTGTGTACAATGGAGCTTTGATGGACAGGGGAGGGAGAAATGGCCAGCTGTGTTAATCTTAGTCTTTATAAACTGTTGGCACTCATATCACTCAGGGTAGAGTCCACTGACATCATACCCTGAGTTCACACATAAAAGTGGTCCGTCCACACCCAACGACTCCCTGGAAGTCCCTCTAGCTGCTGTCCCAGCCTAATCTTGTTTTTAAGGATGCCTGGGACACAGAATTAATTTATTGCTATTTATTTTTTGTTTTGTAAATAACAGATGTATATGACTTCAGTAATGGAAAACGAGGCTTTAGAAAAAAATTAAACATGCATGGTATAGCTTAGCAAAGATGCTAAAGAAGTTATTTGATATCCATGTGTAATTTGAGGATGGAAAGCTCTTAAGGTTATTGAACTGTCTGCTGCCAGAGTCTGTTCTACACCTTACAGGTGCATTTGCTGTCAGGTTATGACCAGTAAACACGTGTGAGTCTTTATTGTGCACTCTGTCTTCATTCTCTTCTGTTTAATTTGGGCATTGGGTAATTAGTGAAATAGACAATCACATTTACGACTGAGATCTATAATAGTAAATAAAGTGGTTGTGGGGGACCTTTCCATGTCAAATTGTTTTTAGAGCTGGGGTTCCCAACTATGTTTTTACCAAAACCAGTATTACACACCACCACACCAGCTTATACCAAATCAGTATCACACTGACACTACAACAGCTTTACCCAAAACAGAACCAAACGCACCATCACCACACCAGATTTCACTAAATCAGTACCACACACTTACTACACCATTTTGGGCTTTCTAGACATTATGTGCTATTTGCTTTCAGCCAAACCATTCCAATGAAACGGCAATAAAATGAAATCTGAATTAGCTGAACCACAGGAACCAACAGTATGATCAGTCTTGCCTTTTCGGAGTTGAATGGTTCTTTCTGTGATTCTTTCATGCATTCACATTTTAAACAATATAAAAAGTAAACAAGAACAAGATTGCGGAAATTCGGAAGCTATAGACACGCGCTTTAGAAGAGTATCTGTTTCACTTACTGAAGGTTAAAAGTGCATGAACTTAAAGAGGCAAGCTTTCTTGAAATGTCTCGCGCCCTGGTGCAGGTCCTATTCAACGCTGATTTCCGAGCTAAACAAATACCGGAAGCCTGATTCATCAGCTGAGCTGGGAAAGGCATTTCTTCAGGAACGAACCAGTTAAGGCGTCAACAGCGCTCGTGCCTAGTCATTAAATAGAACGAGTCATAGTAACATTTTTGTCCAGTTTAGGATAAGTTTCGTTCACTATGAAAAATTAACAATCCTAGTTGTATTATAAACAAATCTTCAAAAAGGATTTAGGAAAACTAGTCGGAACAGGTAGCGTGGCCGAGTGGTCTAAGGCGCTGGATTTAGGCTCCAGTCATTTCGATGGCGTGGGTTCGAATCCCACCGCTGCCACTAATCTTTTATTTTCTGGAAACAAATGGTACAGTTAATGTAGTTGTAGATTATGACATATTGCAGCCGCAGACAAGCATTAACAAGTGTTAAATAAAATACCGCGCTGTACACAATTTCTCGATCAATGGTGAAAATGTGTAATAGCGACATCTTATGGTCGTGCTTATTTATGAAACTTGTTCCTCTAAAAATCGCTTTACAGCCACATAGCGCTGGTAATTACTCAAACTTCTTAAACTCCGGTTCTCGTTCTCGACAACCTCCCCTTAAAATGTATAAGCCGCCCCATTACTTTTCACTTATTTTACATTGTTTAACTGTCCTAAATGTGAAAGCGTCGAATCTGCTTCAATACATTTCTCATAATACTGTCTTTGCACATTCTGACATTCTGGAGTTACAGTTTATTGAACTTGTAATTTACAATATAATTTGCAAAATACAATCATTGGGTTGATTACATTACAGTGGTGTAAAATATATTACAGTAGCCCAACCCGGCATTAAAAAATATTAGAATGTATAATGCTCTTTAAAACATTAAAATTGTGTGTGTACGTGTGTGTATGTGAACTGACTCTTTGCAAATTCGTATAACTACATTTGATCACAAAAGGATCCAATCATAAAATCTTCTGACTTGCACATTAAAAACTTTCCAACAATAAAATATACCACCTAAGATCACAATTTTATATTTGGTATTGTTTTAGCATACAGTAATGTACCAGTATGTTTATTCTACTATTTTAAAGCAGTTGCCATTGGCATTGTTTGTATTAATTTGTTTAAACCATTTTTTAATCAAGCTACTTAATTTCCTCCAAATCTTAAGAGCATTTTAAGGTCACTTTTGCCCTCAGCAGATTAGTGTTTCCAAGGGTGATCTTCACTGTCATTTCTCTGTTTTTAAATGCAGACCTGTTTATGTGAGGGAAGTCTAATACTTAGTTTGAAAATGGGGATTTATAAACAACCTGAGAGACAGTATGTAGTTGGTTAAAAATGTGCTAAAAACTTTCAAAATGTTTATGAGGAGTATGTTCACACAAATACACAGGCATATACATATAAACACACACTGATGATAACTATATGTAAGTAAAGCTCCGACAGGAGCATTTTGATTTAGTGGTATAAACTAATAAATTACTTTAGAGGATGCAATAAATTATATAGAAATTATGAGCAGATTCCTTGGTTCCAGCAAAGAACCTCTCTCTTCCCAGTCAGACAGGCTAATGCTTGCATCACATCCGAGGATAAATAACTTTAAAATCAAAGTTCAGCTTGCTCCAACTTGCTCATATTTAAAACTGCAATACTGCTACAGTGTGAAATAACACACTGGAACACTGCTGTAATGTGACACATTTTTCTTTGGTTGTCACAACATTACGACAAATACGAAAATAGTTGTTTTTCTTTTAGGGTAGTCTGAGTGTGCATGTATATTTGTCAGTTTACTAGTGTAGTCTGAGTGTGTGAGTAGTGTATGTGTGACCTAGCATGTGAGTGTTCGTGTTGTACGTGAGTGTGCAAGCACTGTGTGAGTGCGTGTGTATGTGTGTGTGTGTGTGTGAGTGACTAAGTGCAGTATGTGTGTGTATAAGTGTAGTGTGTTTTGTGTTAGTGTAGTGTGTTTTGTGTTAGTGTAGAGTGTTTAGTGTTAGTATAGTGCGTTTAGTGTTAGTGTAGAGTGTTTAGTGTTCATGTAGTGTCTTAGTGTTAGTGTAGTGTGTTTCATGTCTGTGTAGTGCCTTAGTGTTAGTGTAGTGTGTGTGCACTCAGTAAACAGGAGTAGCAGAGTAGTGCAGCCAGGCTGACCAGCAGCACCAGCAGGACTAGGACCCAGGGCAGGGCCAGAGACTGAGGGCGAGACCACAGCGGGCAGGGCTGCAGGAGGCGGGTCTTCAAGTACTGGTCCACTGAGTCGGCCAGGTCGTACTTCAGTGGTGCGAAGCCCAGGTCCTGGCGTGCTTTCTCAATCTTAAAAGTGTGGCTCACCGCAATGTTTCGCACCTGAGGGGGAAGGACAAGACCTGTCTGTCAAAGCGTGGGCCAATGGAGTGACCGCAGCCACACCCACACAGGGCTCAATGCTGGGGCATATTCAAGAGCAACAAAATGCTATGTGGGCAATAAAAACAGAAATGGGAACAACTTAACATCAAGGTGCAAAACACCGCAGTTATGGAGACTGAAAATATGTTCAAATGAGCACCTGGATGTAACATTTACATTTACCTGTATTTCAATTACCCTAATCTACAAATTATATATATTTTTAACATACAACCCATTTATGCAGCTGGATATGTACTGAAGCAATTTAGGCTAAGTACCTTGCTCCAGAGTACTCCAGCTGGGAAATAAACCCACAACCTTTGCAGTACAAGCCCATGACCGTAACCACCCTAGTTTCTGATCTGTGGCACACACAACTCCACAGCAGTGACCTGAGTGTAATTTTCTCTTTGTTGGGACAGAATAAGCCCCTGATCTCAGAGAGCTTTCACTGCTGAGCAGTGAATGCTAATTTTAAGCCCACCAATAGAGGACAGTATAGTGATTTGATAGGTCCTTTCAGTTAATTCCACATTGTCCAGACCAACTTAAGACAGACTAAACAAATTGAAGATTTAGCATAGCATAACTTTTTTTCAGAACATATGTAAAAACAAATAAACTTGTTTTCACAGTTTACTGGCATCATTAGGAGTTGCACAAGAATTCTGAGGAATGGCACAGTTAGGCAGGCACTGGTGTAGATCCAGGCATTTGTTTGGTCAGTCAGCTGTGCCCATGGTTACATCACTCCATGCCAAACCCCCTGGGGGGCGCCAGGGGTCAGGTTCATATGATTAACCCAAGGTTTCAGACCCTAAAAGCAATCCAAAGTTCCTGTATCTCTTTACTCCAGACAGATCAAATACCCACCTGGAAATGCCCAGTGCCAAGGAGCACTAACTTACTGACAGGCTGACAGATAGAAAGATAGCAAGACCGACAGACAGACAGACAGACAGACAACTGCAGGGAGTGAGAGGCAAGGGGTTCAGTTTACATCTGTAATCTACAAAAATAATTGAGGGAATGCTGAATTAACTTTAGTGTCCATAGGCATGTCTGCCGTGCTCATCTCATTAAAAAAAAAATCCATGTGAGACATTTACAGAACATCCCACAGAAACACATGTGCTCATAGCATACAGGCCAAAGAGTGTATGTAGACCCCTCAGTTGTCAAGTGTTTCCATGTAACAGCCTCTAGCCTGACTCTTTTTTCATTCACACACTCATCCCTACCCCACTACACTGGAGGGCTGCTTCTTCAGTTTCTCATCACACGGTGGAATCCCTATGCTGTGTGTGTGTGTGTGTGTGTGAGTGTGTGTGAGTGTGTGTGTGTGGGTGTGTCCTAATGCCGTTCATCAAACATAGTTATGAAATAATTCCTCAGGTTTGGGTTTTTGACATACTTCTATAAAATAACCTTCAGATCTTATACTAATGTTCTATAACTATTGGTGCTGTTCACACAGTCCTGTCTGGAACTTAATAAATGCTTGAAAAATTACTGCCAGAAAAAGGACTTCCGTTTTCAGCTGAAGGTCATACACATTCACACTGTGTTGGGCCTAATTTGGATCCAAACCACTCACCGGAATCACACAGGAAAATTACTCCCGTAATGAGATTTGGTCTCTGTGACTAAAACAAGTTTTTAATCAGAGGGTGTAACTGACACCTTCTACACTGTTGCCACAGTGATGTCGCGGAGTTTTCCGTACACGTAGGGGAACTGACGAGCGTTCTCCTCATGTCACCACTACCCTGTGTGTGGTGTGTGTTCTAGGGCAAGATCCGAAGTGAGAGGCCAAAGGGAAAGGGAGAGAGAGGGGGGGGGGAGAGGCAGAGGGAGAGAAAGGAGGAGAGAAGGAGAGAGGGAGAGAGACTGTCGATTCAGATTACATGCGTAACACAGCTAACCGGAGCAGTGTTTATCATCAATATTTTATGGCCCCGCGTCTCAGACCCCATAGATGGCTGTCCCTTCCTGTCTGCTGCCAGGGCCATGGCTTGGCCTGGCTCTACTATGCCCACGGCCCAGCCGGCTGTATTACCACACTGACGCTCATCTGCTTAATGGAGGCGCAGCTCCGCCACACTCCACCCTGCTCTGCTGTACACAGACTGGCAGGCCGCTGCAGCGGTCCTGTTAACTCAGGGCTCTGCGTTTTTATACAGAATAAAGAGCCAAAATGCAGGGAAAAAAATACACTGCGGTCTATAAATGCAGATATTATTACCATTATTTTTTAAAAGATTACATTGGGAGATGACCCAGACTTAAACCACAACAAAATACTTATTCCTGTTACTTTGAGCCAATCGCCTTTCGGTGTCTGACATTTGTGTTGCTTATTGATCATAATATTTACATAGTCATACGGAATATTGTGCGATTAAAAGACTAAGCGCTTAATTTAAAGTAAAAGTCAAAAATGAGATCACATACTAGCTAGCTGGCTCTTATTATTGCAACTGAAATACTTTTATTATTGGATAATTATAATTATAGGATAGTGCTAGACCTGGCTGACAACAACAATTCGAAATCAGCAAGTCTAGATGCAAAATCACTGAAGCACAAATTATTTAATTATTAATTATTTAACCCAAGAGGTTTGTAACATTAAACAGGTAGCCATAGTCCATATGGTCAAAGTATTTTTTCTCTTTTTTGTCATAATAAAGCAGTTCAAAGCCCAGAATGAAGACCTGTGAAATGTCCAGTATGTCACAAAATAAAAAGAATTGCCCTTAATAGAGCACCTAGGAATATATGTCTGATCAGTATGTATAAATTCAGCCTGTTGAACAAACACGTAGAGAAGATCTTATAGTCTGTGCAGAGGAGAGAAATGGGCCACAAGTTCTTCATGAGAAAGATTGATGCATACCTCATTCCTGGTGAACAGCAGTGGAATCTCCACTACCGGTCCCAGGGCAACATGCAAACTCTCCATCAGAACGGCTACAGGAAACAAACACCAAACATCACTAAATATAAGCAAAACATACATAAAACATCATCAAATATCAGCAAAAACAGATGCCAAACATCATCAAGACAGATGCCAACCATCAGCAGAACCGACACCAAGCATCACCTAAACCAACATCGGGCATCACAAAGCATCAGCAGGAATGCTCACACATCCCTACCTGCAGAGTAGACAAGGGAGAAAGGGAGGTGTATCAAGGGACGACTATAGCCCAGCTTCTCAAACTGAAAGAGGAAAAAGAGAGAGTTCATATCATATACCAATGCATGTATACATCCCAACTGAACACCATGTCCCACCTACAGACACAAGTTCCTGACATTACAAGCCCCGATACACAACCTTTACATCATATATGTATCTTAGCATGGATATTAAAAAATGTCTCCTTCACATATTAGTGGAGTGATATTTCATATATTAGTAAAATAGTTGAAGAGTCTCACCAGTGGAGTCAGCCATTCAAACAGGTTTACAGCCTCTCCATCATTAATGAAGTAGACCTGTCCACTCTGCAAAAACACGTGTACCCACACAACTGTCAGATAGATAGAGAGATGTTGTGGTTCCATGAGAGCTCCCATAGCCATAACAGAAAGTTTGAGACTGAATCAAAGTGTGACCACATTTAGACTCTGAAGAAATGTTAAACATTCCTGTAAATTTGACTGGTGCTGTGCCGCAAACCCCTTTTTCGGTGCTGATGGTAAAGGAAGCTAAGAGAGAGCTCTTGTGACAGGAGAATAAAGCAGCATGAGCTTCACGATGGACAGGACCACCATGGCCAATCACAGACTAGATAGAATGATGCTTATCCACAATAAACCATTACAACTGGTTCAGCTCCACCCATTTGAGAACTGTTGAAGTGTAACTCTCCCACACACAGTCACAAACTCTGGGTTTGGACTACATCTACCAGCAGTTCTTTCATGACACTTACCGCCACACGGTCCTTCCTCACGGTCAGACCATCAGCAGCCAAGATATGTGCCATCACCAGGTTATCCACATGGACCCAGTTCAGCTTGGCATCATGGTTACCAAAGCTGAAACTAAACAATCTCCTCTCCACATTCACCTGGTGGATGGCAGAGAGAGAGAGAGAGAAAGAGAGAGAGAGAGAGGAGAGAGAGAGTGAGAGTGAATGTGAGGGAATATACTATATTTTATCATTATATTACTGGAAGAGAGAAATCACAGGTTAAGTGAAAGCAGGAAAACCCCACCATCTAACCTAGTGAAACCTGACCACCAGAGCCTACCTGATGTCAACACCGACTGGAAATACACTCTGAAACAGCCACAACTAAACTATCTGACCTACAGCAGTAGTCCTACAAGATTTCATCTCTGGGTCCAACACAGGAAACTATGTAGGATATATGAGATACTCTACTTCTGGCATAGGGGCAGTTTGTATAGCTGCACAAAAGTGAAAAAGAGCTGTATCATTTTGTAATCCACACCCCTGTCTCTCAGTGTACTAAACGACTCTTACAGGCTTTCACAAGTGTTTGGGTGAATTAGGCTAAGCGTGCCACACATCGGGCGGTTTTGGTGAATTAGACTAAACGAGGGGCAGATTGTAATCTTGGCAGGGCCCTGCAGTTAACCTGCTCACCTCATACTCCTGGGACTCCCGGAGGAACAGGTGTAAGGGGATATTGGGAGAGGGCCATTAATATTGCACAGCTCTCAGGTACAGCAGGTAAAGGCTACGGTGTTCCGTCTCTGGTTCATGGCGTCTTTGAGACGGAACAAACCCAGGGAAAGTGTTCATTTGGCCATGTGCTCTGGGCAGCTGTATCTGTGCCTCCTGTCTAAAACTCCTGGCTCCTGTAAGATATGCTCTACATGCAGCAGATAAAATGTAGGTAAAGTCTGCCTCAGGTCAGAGAAGCCAGATAACCCACGCAAATACAACTGGGGGCGGATAAGGAACAGGTATAAATCCAGTGGTTCATTTTACAGGTGGAAACAGGAATAGAGTGAGGCACAGACAAGGCCATTAAATTTTAATGGGGTTCTTCCCATGAGTTTCACAGACTACCCTGTTATTTCAATTGTTAAAACAGTTTAACAAATGAAATGAAAATGAAAATGAAAGAGTGTTTCAGATACTAAGATCTAATGGCACATACTTAGGTGTCACATTGTTGACCAATTCATGTAAAAAGTATAGTCAGGAGGCGTTGTCCACGAGTTGCTGTTGTCCACGGGCGTGTTGAGGTCCTGAGCAAACCTAACCCTAACTGCTGTGAAGAGACAATGTAGCCTTTGGATAGCGTTATGCAGTCATTTAGAACTTTCTTGTAATTTTCCATGGTATGGAATTCATAATTCTCTGCATACAGTCTCAGAAAAAATAGCTCATATCCTATACAGATGGTAATATTGCATAATAAGCCTATGTCATTATGGGTATTGGGATGTGTCACAGACACACATTAATGTGGTTTGGGCCAGCTGCAGCTACAATTTGTCTTTTTAAGGATGAGGAATGAACTCGGAATTAAAAAAGCATGGGTGGGTGCAAAAACTGACCAATGCAGGATTATAAGTGCAACTTCCTATTTAACCAGAGGGGGCAACCCTCTCACCTGAACCCTTTAGTGCAGAGAGAAGGAAAGAGAGAGAGAGGGACAGAGAAAAAGGGAAGGAGAGATGAAGAAAGAGAAAGAGGAAGGGAAGGGGTGCTGCTCACCATTACTCTGTGGAGGTGTCGCCTCTCCTCGGGCCCGTAGATGCCTGAAGGACGCAGGATGCAGGTTTGAAGGCGGCCGCCCCCTGCAGAGCAAACACGTTAGACACGCCCCTTTAATGTAATTTACATGCCTCAGACGAGCGCATTTAGACACCTTAACAAGCATCAGACACACCCCTTCAGACTCATTAACATGCTTCAGACACACCCCTTTAGACTCATTAACATGCCTCAGACACACCCCTTTAGACTCACTGATATATCCCATGAAAGAAACTACAATTCTCTGCTGGGTATTACAGACTGAAGAACACCCTAAACAAGCATGTACCACGGAGATGCAATGTTAATCGTCATGGAAATTAAATGGCTTCATTAAGCCATGATGTATTCTTACCTTTTCCAAATATATATGGGAAATATAAATTTATTTTATGGTGAACAGGAGACCACAAAACAGACACTAACACTTAGTTAGGTAGCTAGCAAATCATTGAAAACACTATGTAATATATGGTTTTCCATTACTACTGATTGATGAAAATATCACCTTTTCAAAGACATCTGAAACAATATTTTCAATGACCAATACCAAATTATCCAGCACTGAGCAGTTTAAAAATGTTTTGCTTTCAGGATGAAAACCTATTCAAAATCTCAACAGAATAACAAGTGCGTAATACCATAGAACTTATCTTTTTGGTCATTCATTTATAATTTTGTCAAAGTTGTATGTAATTACTATTACTCTGTAAGCTATTGGCCATCACAATTTAGCCTTGCTACACCAGCAATTTACTATGGCGGCCATTTTAAGATGTCTTCATTTTACCAGCGACTATCTGAACACAGACACTCACACACACGCGCGCACACATATAGGCTCATGCTGGTGTCAGGTGTGTGTTTGTCGGATACCCTTGCATTGTACTCTGCAGCTCTAAATTTATCCACGCCAGCGAGCGGCCGAGCAGTGTTGAGTTTCAGTCACCATTATCCCCCTGAGACTGTGTCCGAACTGTGCCGCACGGTACTCTGGGAAATAACTGACCACCTGCCCAACCACACCTGCTGGTCGCTTGTTGTTTCATACCTTTCAGAGTGTGACCGTTAGCCTTGAGCACCATGTGCTCCGCGATGGCCTTGGTCCGAGAGTAGTGGTCTATGTGCTGCCAGGACAGAGAGGCTGTGGTCAGATTTTCTCCTTCTCCTACCCTCACACCCTACACCCTCCATCCTACACCCTCAGCCCTCCATCCTACACCCACACCCTCCACCCAGCAGCCTCACACCTTACGCCCTTCACCCTCACACCCTCCTCCTTGCATCGTCACACCCTACACCCTCATACCCTCCACCCTACACTCTTCAACCTCACACCCTGCACCCTCACACCCTCTACCCTCCACCCTCACACCCTTACTTCCTGTATCATCATACCCTAACACCCTTCTTTACATCAGTATGGCAGGTGCACAGACATGGATGTCAGAGATCCTTTTTAGTATTAGTTTAATTCATTTTGTAAAAAATAAATCATACTCATTTTTATTGTTGTGAAATATATTTCAAAACCCTCAGTTGAATATTCACTTTCACAATTCCACAATACACGCACAAAAACGTAAATGGTAAAATGTTAAAATATATGTATAATTTATATGACTATTAATATATTGCATGACAATAGTTGCAGGCGTCTTTTAAACAGTTAATCCTGTTAGCTTCACAGACAGCACCAGGAATCCTTGCTCTCCCTCTTTGTGACATCACTGTCTGTTTACGACCTCACTCTCTTGTTTGAAAACACAAGTTCATGTGTTTGCTAGATGACCCATAAACCTCCAGGAATTTTCCTGCAAGACTTAATTCTGTAAAATGAGAAATTCCAGCAGCAAATACTTCCATTACCAGTCTAACTAATATCACATTCATATCATGGTTGTCAACAAGCTAACAGGGCAAACTGTGTTTTGTAAATGATCAGTAATGAGTAATAGAAAGATTGGGACAGGTCCACACTCACCATATCTAGAGGCACGCAGGGCACAGTTTCCTCATCCCCATCCTCAATGGGTCGGCCAGCGAACACAACGTTAACGGTGCTGGTGTGCACCAGGCTAGGGACTTCCTGCTCCAAACATGCTGCGGGTAGCAAGCATTCGCAACTTTACAGCCCACATTGGAAACTGTACAGTCACTACAAACAATTTAGCAGCACATACCTGCAACTTTACAGCAAGCAAAGAGACTTTACAGCCCCTGCAAGCAATATGTAGCTGGCAAAGGCTATACTCGTGCTATAGCTACCATTCCCAAACACACCATTAACCACACTGTTCACAGTGTTTCTGAAGATTAATCCCAAATGCCATCATTGGGAGGGGCTGCAGGGGCTTGGCGACTGCTTACCCTTAATGACGTTACTTGTCCCACCAACATTGATAGATTCCACCAGCTCTCTCTTCAGCTGCAAAGATTAACAGCGATACATTCCTCATACCTACACCCAAATTAATACTATCACTCACACCTACAGCGACCTGAACACTAACATTCAAACCTTCACAGACCAGAACTCTCCTCATACTCCTATGACTCGGAAGGCTAATTCATTTTTTGTCACCTGTAGGTAGCATGAGTCTCTGTTCTTAGTCTCAAGAACTGTATTTCTACAAAGTATGCTGAAACCCACACTACAAGGGACATACAATGAGCAGCGGATAACTAATGACGCAACACTCACCTGCTCTGGGCCGGACATCCCATAGGAAGCAGTGTGGAAGACGCAATCCACCCCCTCACACACCTTGTACAGGGACTCATAATCCCGAATGTCACCCTGCCAAAAACACAAATAGAAACAAGAGTGGAAATCGAATTTACTGCACGGTTAAACAAATCAGATGTGCACTAGGAGCTACAGAAAGATGTCTCCTTCTGCTTGCATACTCGCACAACCCACCATGCATTTGGATTCATATTCTTGTTCACACACTCTTTTCTGCTTTCTAGCGGTTTTCCCAGTGTAAAAAGCATTTACCTGATGAAACACTGCGCCGTCGGGAGTGCCCCTACGCGGTTTGACCAGGTCCAGCAGAATAACAGAGAGCCCTCGGCTGGCCAGAGCACGACCCAACCTGTAGCCAAAGTATCCGGAACCCCCAGTAACCAGCACTTTCCCCGTGAATTCCACGTTCTCCAGTCGACTGGGTGCGAATTCCACGCTCTTACAATGGTTATTCGCGGTTCCGTTGGCTCTGTGCCTGGCGGTATTGGTCGTCGTAGTGCTGTTGCCCGACCAAGGCCGGAGGCCTTTGGCCTGAATCCGGCAGGAACTCTGGTTGCGCTCTGACACGCACGCATTGGCCAGCTGCTCCACCTGACAGGAGGATCCGCCATCCTTCATGCTGCACAGTTCCATACAGCTTAGGCTCTGCACAGGTAAAAGAAAGCCGTCCATCAGGAAATAAACAGGTATACCATTGCTGCATCTGCGCAATTACAATGTGCAAGTACACAAATGTATTTGATCCTCAGTTCACAGTCGAGCGTACTGTTTCTTAACATGATGAAATGTAACCATTCCAATGTGCAGAATAAGCGATATCATTAAATATAAATATTTAATGTTTGTTTAATAGATGTTTTAGAGGATGCTGGACAATGTTTTTTTATTTTATTTTTTTATTATTGCAGTCGCTATTACATTGGTTTCCATGCAGCTGATCTTACTCATTTTTTCCAGAAAACTTAGACGTTATAAAAAGCTACAGATAACACAAATCCATTTGGGAAAGGTCTGCTGTAGCAGACCTAATTGTTGTGGACTGAACTAAAACAGGTATGCTTGCACTTTAAATAATTTCAGTATGTTACCGTTAGGAAGCTTTCTGAATTTCCTTAGGTCGAAACGCGGATTATAGGTCTCTGGGCACCGTGTCAAAACACATTCAAAGCTTCTGGTTAATCTCTCCCGGTAGAGAAAGTAAAGTCTGTCCGCATTACGAGGCATAGCTGTCCAATTACGCATCGTCGGGACAATGTAAATATTGGCCTACGACAGTTAATAGAAAGGGACTCTAACTAATTGGGTTCAGATTCTTCCGTTGTTATCTATTTAATTTAAAATCTGAAAAATTCATAGCGTTCAGTTATTGTGTGTTGTTAGAATTAAACTGTCAACAGCCTACCCATAGACGAAGTTATGCAAATACTTATACTTATAACTAGCGGATCAGTTGCATGGGTCCTGTTGCCCTTATTTCCCTACATTAAGTTTTAAAAGAAAAATTAAATTGATACGCACCGCCTGTTCTGCCACACTCCCTCAAAACTCCGAGCGCCGCATGTGTTGAAGGTCACCCCAATTTTCCGAAGCCCCCGTTCTAATTTCTGCCTTTCTACTGATGCCCACAACCAGTTAGTCACCTGTTGTCCTGCAATCCTTCACCTGAAACGGGAGTTTACCCCTTACCGTATGTCTTCGGGGAAACGCGCATAGGCTATATCCTATTCCATAGTTGTAACAGGATAGAAATAAGTGTAAAACGTAGTACCTTTAGCTTCGAAGTGAAATGTGGCAGTCCTTGTCTAGATGTCTTTAGCGTCATATGATAATGCTTTAGTTACCTGACCTGTGCATTTGTATGTGATGGGTGTTGGGTTGGGAACTGTGTGGTGCAGGTGAAGCAAGGTCCAACCACACGACTCAGGTAAACTTTCTTCCATGCTCCTTCCAACATTATTAAGTCATCTGCATCTCCACAAAATTAATATGGCTTATTTTTGTGTTTTGTCTCATTTTGGAGATCAGCACCCTGCGTTCCACAGTGTTAAGTGCTGTAAGGAGAAACGTGCAGTGCCAAGATCTAGTCTTTACCCCAAGTCTAATCATTTATTCAGGATGTGTGCCGACACAAACTACACTGTAAACAATACATTTTACCCGTAGCCCGTAAGATGTGAGGCTACACGAAACAGAGACTGTACTTGTGCAAAAAAATCTTGATTTTCCATCGATATAGCCTATTTTCCCCCTGACTGATTTCCTCTATTATCAGACATAATGTAATATTAGACAAAGGGAAACTGAGTAAACACAAAACACTTTAAAATTTCATTTATTTTATGAAAATTGTTATGAAATACCCATATCACCCACCCATGTGTAAAAGTCATTGCCCCCTTAGTTACTCTATCAAACAATTAACCATATTTAATTGATAATTAGATTCAACTAATTTAACACAGTCAGCCCTGTTGAATCTAAACCTCACTCATACTGAACCATACCATCAGAGTGAAGTAGACACCACAAGCAAGCACTCTATTCCACAATCACATTCCACTAGATATGAAATTCTAAGAGTTTGGTTGCAGTTATTGCTGCTAAAGGTGGTGCAACCAGCTAATACATTTAAGGGGGCAATTTCTTTTTGGGTGTCTGATTACTTTTTTCATTAAATAAATGAAATAATTTTTAAAATATGTTTTGCGTTTACTCAGGTTCCCTTTATTCCCTCTATATTACATTTTATCTAAAGATCTGAAACCATTCAGTGTGAAAAATATGCAATAAGAGGAAATCAGGAAGGGGGGAAACACTTTTTCACGGCACTGTACAAATGGACAGACTCTTGGCATAGGGTTTTCAGTCAATCAAAAGCCATCTTGTCCAGTGAACCAATTTTGACTGCACCTTAACTTTACCTTTTCAGTACGCCCCTGATGTGGGTGTCAAAACTGCACTGGTCCAGGACTCCTGTGTTTGCCCTGTAGCATAATTCTCCAAAAAACTTAAGAAACACCAAAAAGCCTATACTAAGATTGAAAAGAAAGTTCTCGTCTTTGTATTACCTTCAATATTACAAGATTTTGATATGTCCCATCAAAATTACATACATATAAATTAATAAAAAAATCTTTTTTTTCATTGCTCATAATAGTTATTCATTGAAGTACATTGTTAAAACTTTCAAAGATTTTAATTATTTTGGGAGGAAATTATTTAAGAATGAAATGCAGAGACATCTGGGGAAGCCGGATGAGAAGGTCTTCATCAGCACCTTCATCATTTTCAGTCTAGCCCTTCACTGGAGTCTGCTTCTCCAAAAGAATTTTCCTATAAAAAAGATGTTGCATTATAAACAAGACACTTCACTTTTTAAGAAAGAATTTACATTTCCTGCAGACAGAGAGGACACAGTTTAGAACAGTGAGTTCAGCTGTGAGAAAGAATGTGACACTTTTTCCTAGATTCCCAGCAATGGTTACATAATCATCATTTATGATTAATTATATATTTATTTTCTTACACCTGTATGTTGTTTACTTGTTCATGTGCTGATGTTTTATCACTGGTTTATCAGATCTTGATGCTTTTTCTTTGATATTTAGAAACCTAACGTTTAATACATATCGATTTCTACACCTAGATGTATGCAGATGCATTTGAAGGAAACCTCCAGATTAAAGTCTGTTTTCCAGCTGGGATCCAAACCCACAACCTTCTGTAGCGGGGCTGTCTCTGTGTGGGCAGCGCCACAGTGTTACATAAGTACACAAAGGAAAACGTCTTCTGTGACAACGCATCCCTGATGTCACTGATGTGAAGGGCGGACATTCCACTGCATTGTCGTGGGGACACCAACCGGAAAGCTGCAGCCTGTTTCCGGAAATGTCTCAGTTTGTCCATCTCCTTGGCCAATCCCCTCAGGTCGTCTCCCTCAAAGGCGGAACAAGTTGGTTCCTGTAGGCAGCCAGAGAGAGGCTGAAATTCCCACTTCAACACAAGGCCTGACTGACTGGCTGCAGTAGAGGTACATTATAATAACAACATGCCCTGTTTCATGGGCTAAAGTAGAAGAACATCATAATAACCACAAAACCCGTCCATAAGCGCAGGGTTCACCACTCACGGCTTCCTCGGTGGACCCCTCCTTCAGCATTGCAGCAACCAGCAAGTCTGCGTCGCCCTGGAAACAATGGAACCGGCCTTTTGTCTGGTGGGCCAGTTTCCGCAGGAATTCATTGGCAGCGCTGTCAGAGAGATATCCAATAGCAAATTGGATCTATTTGAGCTATTTTAGCATTTACTGCCTGCACTGTTGTAAGAGATGTTAACAGTGTTGTAGGGTGTGTGTGTGTGTGTGTGCGTGTGTGCACGTGAGTGTGCATGCGTGTGTGCGTGTGTGTGTGCATGTGAGTGTGTGTGTGTATGCGTGTACATGTGTATGTGTGTGTGAGTGTGTTTGTGTGTGTGTATGTGTACCTGTGTGTGTGGGTACCTGTCATTGCAGTTGTAGGAGATGGTATGCACAATGATGTGCTTCCCTTGACTCATCCTCTCAGTCGCCTGCAGGATCAAGCTGCAGCTGGAGTCTGGCTTCCCATCACTCAGCATGTACACGCCCACAGAGTCGCCCAGCCCACAGGCAAACTGCCAATAGAGATTCAGCATTAATCCTCCATCATGTTTTAGAGGGAGAAATGTGCAATAGCAACAAAGTGAGCGCATAGGAATGGCAGCTGCTGCTTCAGACACTTGATTAGAGCTATGGGAGCTGACTGTGGATCAGGTGCGGTATGGTACAGTGTTCACCTGTACGGCCTGCAGGGTGCAGGTGCCCCCGTGAGCGCACAGCTGCCACACCCACTGCTCCGCCTCCCGGCACGCCTCTTCCGAGGCCTCTGTTAGGGTGGGGCGCCATGTCTGCACCTCCCCCGAAAACGCAGCCAGAGTAAATCTGCAAAACAAACACAAGTACACACGTGAAACACAACACTTGCACAAAACTGCATTCACAACGTGACCCACACATGCATGCACACACGGAAGTAAACCATACACGCATATGAACACGCATACATACACACGTGCACACAAACAAGCCTGCAAACACAGATGGAAGGTTCTGGGGTGTGTGGGGTTTGGGTGTGTGTGCAGGGTCCTACCTGTGCCTGTTTGGGCGCAGCTGATCCCAGATCAGGGAGCTGAGCTCCCTCTTCACCTCGGGCAGGGATGTTGCCATGGAGCCCGAGCAGTCCAGCAGGATGCAGACATCCCTCTCCAGCAGCACCCCAAAGACGCGCCGGCTACCTAGGAGACAAGCCCACCAGTTTCCATTTTAAACTCTCTGCACACATCATACTCCAACTCCAACTTTAGTCTCTCCAGTTCTCTGGAACAATTGTGCCTTTTTTTAGCATCGCCCACAGCTGATTGTATGTGTCCAATTCAGGCTTGTCCTTATCTGAATGCGCACTGCAACAACAGTCAACCAGAGAGAAGGTTATGTTCAGGTTTCTCAATAAGGCAATGTGTCCTTCACTTGGCCACCTCCTCCATGCTATCCACACTTTCTGACGCCCTTGACTTGCTCAGCCCTCTTGCCGTACTAACCTGCAAAACTATCCTCTTTCTGTCCACGGCAGCCTGACATTCTCATATGAGCAGACAGAGCCAACCTGCAATCCACAAAATGGAGAGAAACAAGCCGGCCATCTAACCAAAACCTCTTAGGACTTTCTTGTCTGTTAAATCTAAATATTTTCAAACCAAAATCAAAGCCACTGAAAAGAAGAAGAGCTACTTTCTCCTTGCTTCTGAACTCACCTCCTCCTCCATTCTTGGAGCAGATAACTTCACTTAATTTGCAAACCAAACTGATATCTGCAACTATGCCAGTACATTCAGTGCTCCAGCTAGGACTCTTCCTAGCTTCTCATCATTTTCCAATCTTAATCTCCTGAAGCTTTTAATTTGCAAGAATCTAACTGCCTGTATACTTTACCCCATCCACTCTCCCCTTCTGTACTCCTCCACTGCAGTAATTCTGCTTTTTATCTGTGCCCTAATCAACTCCTCACCGACCGCCCACAACAAATTCAAGCCGGCTTAAGTAAGACCCAAAAAAATAAATAAATCACTCTGGACCCATCCACTGAATTTATTTACTACACTTGAAACACCACCTACACACCTGTAATTAATTTATCCTAATGTCAGTTATTTATTGGATCAGCAATTTCCTTCACTGAACTGGGCGGTTCTATCTATATATTATGTCCAGCAGGTTGAAGAGCTAGGAGTCTGCAGGTCCATGTCTTTACATCACCAGAGTGGTGGTGGAACTGATTTTAAATATTAGTATATCTATGTCTGAGCACTTAAATGTGGCTGCTTATCTCACTGTGTTCTGACAGAAAGTTTCTTCCCCCCTGGAAAACCTGAGTGCTAAAACAGCGGTAAGAATCTGATGTGCTCTGGTATCCGTGAATGCTGACGACTCGTACTTATTCAGCACATTGCTCTAGCTCTGGAGACTGTGAAACAGGCAGGGTGAGACATACTCCTGCTCATTTCACCCTGTCAAACCCACAGCACCCCTCAGCACTCAGCTCAATGCACAGGAAGCGCGTGAATAATGCATCGCTGCTCTGACAGACTGCAACACGCACCCATCAGGCCCTGCTTTTAATGCACTTTACTCCGCGGTGAGAGAGACAGATACGCCCATGTGACCTGTGGTATTACACGGGACCAGAAGCCCACAGAATGCCCGAAGCCGGTGCTGTAGCCTGCCATTCCTGTGATTTGGGCATTTGAAAGTGCTGCACTCAAACAGAGTAATCAGCCTACCTCCGCTGAGCCAGTAGGAATTACAGCATGTGTGGAACTCTGCCAGAGTCACCTGATAGTTTTATGTGATATATCCTCTTTGGCTTTAATATGGAAACTGAGTGATGTGCTTCTACAACAGTAAACAGACCTCGTCAGGCGATACGACATACGGAAAGATTCTTTTCCGAATCACACAGCCATCTCTTTCCTCTACCTGCCATCTCTGTTCACTCAGGTGTTTAGCAGTTCGGCCATTTCATTTCATTATGCAGTTCACCAGCTGACATACTCACCAATGACCAAAAAACAATTAGAGGGCAGCCTGCTGGACATCATCATATCAGAAAAGAGGCTTTGAATGAGCAGCCAAACAGAGAAGAGGCAGCAACGTACCAGAGAGCAGCCATTGTATCCTGCGAGCGTAGCGTCTGAGGAGTCTTCCTGTCTGGGAGAGGTACTGATCCAGCTCCCGTGGCGCCAACTGAAGATGCCTCAGTGTGCCCTGCAATAACAAGTGTACACTCTCACACAGTGTGCCCTACAAGAAGTGTACACTCTCACACAGCGTGCCCTAAATGAAGTGCGCATTATCACGGTGTGCCCGACAACAGCAAATGTACATTCTCACCAGAATACCCCACAACAAGTGTACATTCTCTCACAGTGCCCCTAGTATGGCGGTGCTCACGTTGAAGTCGACAAGAGGGATATTTCTGCAGTATGCCAGGACCGGGCTGCAGGAGGCCAGGCTGGGTGTGTCTGGGGCGGAGACGGGCACGTGTGAGGCAGGACTCTTATGATGCGTGCAGTCCGGGCCTGATGCCAGCCTATCCAGATCCAGCTTCAGCTTCCTCACTCCAAAACGCTTCAGCCACTGAGAGAAACACAGTTACAGAAACAGGAAACAGGCCTCAATGTGCCAAACAAAACAACAACTCCCATAATGCACCTGCTTGGTTGAGCAAATTTCCTCTTCCTTGGGCAGAGTGACCTTGGGAATAGCCCTGCGCGCACTCTGTGCTTTTGGATATTTCTTAAAGATGAAACCTGCAGTAAAAATAAAGAAAAAATAAATTAATAAAGCACATACACAGACCCAATTATACACACACACTCAATCACGCATACACACCCTTAGCAAGGTTGTTGCCTTCCTCTGTATAAAACACAGAGTGAGAGACAGAGGACTTCCTGTGTCTGGCTCCACTTCCTGTTGGCCCCCTGCTACTCGCTGGCTGTGCTGGGGAAAAAACAGGAAGAGAATGATCGCAACCAATCACTTGTTCAGCTGCAACCCTGATACGCCCAACACACCCTGTCATGTCTAAGGTCTCCTGACACGCCCTGCCTAACTGAACAGGGAACCCAGATGAGCAGAAGTAGTGTCTCCTGGCCCATTGAAAGAAGGAGGGTGGGGCTCCGGCATGCTCACCTGGGGATTTGCTGGGGCACCAGGTAAGAGCTTTCACAGGTGAAGCCTCCTCCTCTCTCTGTGCCTTCACCTGCTGAGAGAGAGAGAGGAAAACCTTCCCTTTCATCACATAACTATGATAGCAATTATTCGCATTAATAAGTAACAAGTAATAATAATAATAATAATTAGAGTTATGAATGGTGTGAACAGGACAGTGTGCAGTAATAAACCAGTACCCTTCTACAACACTGCCTCTGGGTCACACACTGCTGCAGCAGACACACACACACAGAAGGACGATGGGGAGGTGTAAAAAAAAAGCTGGAGGTGGACAGGTAAATGGATGGAGAGCCAGAGGTGGAGAAATGAGCAAGAGGACAGAAGCAGGTGGAGGTAGGGAGGGGGACTAACCAGTCTGGCGAGCGTGAGAGCGGTGGGGCGGGGAGGTATCCACGTCTCCATGGTTACAGTAGGCTGCTTGCCCTCCAGCATCGGCGCCTCGCTGACCCCCTTGCAGCCTGTCCGGTGGGACACAGAGTCCACCAGCATGGAGCACTGAGCACAAAGAACCAATCAGCACTGAGAACTGCACACTGAGAACCCATCAGCACACATCTCTGCACACAGACAACCAATCAGCACAGAAAAGTGCAAACAGAGAACCAGTCAGAACTGTGCACAAAGAATTAATCAGTACAGTGTACTGCAAAAAGAGAACCAACCAACACAGCCTCTCTCACCTTCTCCCAGTACCTGGTTGCCTTCTCTATTTCTGCCATTAAGGCAGTGATGTCATCACTCTCTACGATGCCTAGAAGGGGAAGATAGAGGTGATTTTATTTACTGGACAATTTATCACAAACCATCACACGTGTTCATAACAATGCTTACAGCGCCCATCCAACCCGACACTTTCCAATAGTTGACCTTTCTTTAAGAAGGTCACCTGACGAAGGGGGGATTGGGGGGACATAGAAGGCAGGTATGGGGCTATTGGGAGGCAGGTTTGGAAGTGCAGGTTTTGGGGTAGGATGGGGGATACCTGACTTCCTGAAGCAGTGAAAGCGCCCCTCGGTGGAGTGTGCCAGGCTTCGTAGGGCATCGACAGTCTCCACTTGGGTGGCATAGCGGGGTGGGAAGGGACAGCTCAGCGCTGTGGGCTCCACCCCCCCAAACAGGCACACATGTAACCGCCAAGCCCCTCCCCCACAGCACTGCGACACATACCCCTCTACTGCAGCCTGCCGAGAGGAACAAGTACGAACACACACACACAGAATACTCACAAAACGCATGATTTACATATCTGTGCTATATCCCTGTGAGAGACTGGATTTATCCTAATTACACTTTCAGGGCATCAGGGGGCACCAGAGGAAGTGTTCGATGTTACCATGTCTTGGTCAGGCACGCCACAGGTGAGCAGGTAAAGGCCCTGGCTGTGCTCTGGCTCCCCCTGCAGGTTGTTCTCCACAGCAAGTCTCAGAGCTGCCAGCATGTTCCGACTCCCCTCGCACTGCAACCCCTGCACCCACCTGTAAAACAGCCCTGCCCCATGACCTCTGACCTCACACTGGAACACAGCCCTGCTCCATGACCTCTGACCTCACATTGGAAAACATGGTGTGGTGTGGTATGGCTGGATACTGTAGTACTGTGTGGTGAGGCTGTGGTTTGGTGTGGTGAAGTGTTATAATAATGTGGTGCTGTTGTGATATAGTGTAGCATGGTGCGGCGTGACAATCGTGTGGTGCGGTTATGGTTTGGTTTAGTGAGGCACAGTGTGGTGCGGCTATGGGTTGGTGTTTAGGTGTGGTGGGATGATTCTCTCTCACCTCCAAGCTTCCTGAAGGTTCTTGGTGCTAGTCTCCACCATCTCATTCTGCCAGGCGCAAACATCTCCACCAAAACTGCCAGGTATTTACAAATTAAATACCAATTAAAATGCTAAGAATATAGCAGAGATATTTACACAACAAATACCCATTAGCACTCTTATATTACTGCAAGATTTATGGTTGGTCATTTGGCAGTTAGAAAAGTGGGCTAATAACTCAAATGTTGTACCCTTGAGTAAGGTACCTAACCTGAAAATATCCTGCTATATAAATGGAATGTGCATTAAAAAGTTACATTTATAAGCAGCTCTGGATAAGAGCTTCTGCTAGAAAAATGTTTTGTAATGTAGATATTTACGTAACAGAAACTCATAAAAGCCTTTCATGAGCTAACCTAAAAACTGGCTAATGAACTTCACATCATATGCCTGAGCACACAAAATGGAAATCTGGCTAATATATTTTACAGCTTGTTCCTGCAGTGGAGTTAAGGTTCTTCCTGGCTCTGCCTGCATGCGCTCAGCTTATTAACGATGAGTCACCTCATATTCTCTTCAGAACAAGTAAGGAATTTTAAAATCCTCACAGAAATGAAATTACCAGCAGACAGTTCAAAACTAATGCTCTTTTTTAGTGACGACCTGGGGAATGAAACTCAAGGCACTGCATAGCCAGGAAGATGTAGGGAGGGGGAGAATAGGTGGCCACGTGTACAGAGCCAGTTTTGTGAGATTTTGGACAGGACATTGGAGTTAACACCGCTACTCTTTCACCCTCACTCTGAACCTTTAATGACCACAGTCAGCCAGGTCCTCCAATCTAAAGGACAGCTCCTCCTACAGCACAGTCTCCCCATCATTATGGTCATGCATTAAATTTGCTTGACCTAGAACTCAAATGATGGCCCTTGAGGTTCAAGGACTGCAGGTTTTCCACCCGCCCTTTACCTGGGAGTCAGGTGTGAATACAGTCCGGCCAATCAGTAGCTCTGATTGTTCAGTTATATTACCTGGGGGAAAAGAAAACCAAGGCCGGATTTGGATTTGAGGTCCAGATTTGAGTATCTATTATCTAGAATCTAGAGGAAAGACTGCCTCCTACTAGTCCACCACCAACACTGCTTCCAGCAGCACTGTATAGAATGCAAGAAAGTCGTCTTCCAAGAAGGATAATTGGTTGGTGGCATGTGCTCTTCATGTGGCCAGAAAAAAGACCCAATTAAAATGGTCATGAAAAAGTGCAACATGAATCCTGCAGAGCTGCAGATTGCTCAACAAAAAAGAATGATTGACAGCACCCACCACACAAGACCCCACTTGACCCCACTCAGACCTGCTCAGACTACTTAGACTATGGCAAGACAAACTTGCCTTTATGGTCACTGAAAGATTAATTATTAATGTAGAAAAAATAATTGAACACAATGGACTACAATAAGCGTGTGTGTGTGTGCGTATGTGATGACGTTGAAACTGTATCTGTGTATGTTTGTATGCGTGCATGAACATGGGTGTGTGTGTGTGTATGTTTTTATGCATTTGCGTGTCTGCACATACGCGATGATGTTGAAGCTGTGTTTGTTAGCCATTTGTTCTTGCAGCAGTAGTCTTAGGGAGAGCTGTATGTAGCGAAGGTACTGTGAGTTCCACTGAGACACATCCACCAGGACCAGCACCCTGCAGGGGAGAAGCACATTAACACATAAACTTTACAACTCATCACTGCAGCGTAAATTTGACACATACCCACTGCACTGTAAAGTGCAGTCCTCACCACTGTAGCACAAACTTTATACCTACTCACTGAAGCGTAAACGTTACACCTCACCACTGCTGTGTAAAATTACACCTCACCATGGTGCGTAAAACGTTACAACAGCCTCTGTCGCATTAGTTGGTTATTAGATGGAGGAGTTTACAGGATGCGCTGGTTCTTGCCTGAGCTCACACACTGTGCCCCAGATCTGACGGCTTCCAGTGTTGAGCCACGCCACTCTCTTCTCCAGCACCTTCACTGCACTCACCAGCTGTTTCTGCAAAAGACAATAACAGACTCTTTTACTATAACCAGCTCCATTTTGGGGCAGCTGGGTGTCTCATCCAGTTAAGGCTCCGTTCTAGGGCATGGAGGAGTGCCATGGTCTGGTATCGAATTCTAAATCCCAGGGATGGGAGGATTGCAGTCATCTGGGATGACAGTGTCTCATCGCGCACCAGTGACCCCTGCTGACCATTCAGGTGTCTGCAAGTTCTTCTGTTGAGCTACACATGAAATGCCTTGCTCCCAGTCATGTCTATGTGAATGCGACTTGCGAACTGCGTTAGAAGTGGCTAACGTTGGACACTTCTGAGGAAATCACATGCTTGTCTGCACACTGCCGAACTGACAACACAGGTTAAGATGAGCATCTTAACACAAGTGGGCATTCCAAATTGGAGAGAAAAAAGAGGAAGAAAGCATAAAGAAAGGATAAATAAGCTCTTTATTTAATGACAGTTTAAAAAAAACACAAACAAAACAACCAAAAAAACAACAAATGTAAGACCCAGAAGCGATTTCATTTACAGACCAACAACTCAGCTACAAAAAAGTGACTGTCCAATCACAACCAATGCCAGGGACCACCTCACCCACCTGATAGGCATAGAGAAGGGGCGGATCCACATGCACATTCTTCACTGTCCCATCATGCCACTCAAACTGCACCATGGCTTTCTGAGGAGATGGGGGGGGGGGTATGAGGGATGGAGAGATGGAGGGAAAGGGACAGCACAGGTGAAAGGGGGGAGTTATGAGGGAGGTGTGTCCAGACAGCCTGTCCTTGAAACACACCTGATATGCACGCCCACTCAGGTTACAGCTATGTAACCCATACCTGCAGCTCCTTTCCAATAGGTTAATAAGTCGGAAGCATAGAGCATGGTTACCGCGACGACTCTGGTGCTTCTAGGGGGCAGGGCTTTACCTGGTGTACCGTGGAGCTGACAGTCTTGCGCAGAATAGGCACAAACTCCTGCAGCGGGGAGTGTGCGTGGGGAGCCAGCACCTGGTACACGCCCAGCCTCTGCGCTGCAGGGAGGAGGAGACAGCCTCCTGTCAGTCTCAGCTCCAGCCAATCAGGGACAGGGACTACAGGCATTTTATAAAACCACTGACCAGTGAGCTGAGCCCTTATATGAGAAACACTGAAATTCTGTAAGGCTTGCCAATAATAACAAAATGACAGAGAAAGAGAGAGAGGGTGAGAGAGAGAGATAGAAAGAGAGAGAAAGAGACCCAGAACCTTTGAGCCCATGGCTCTGCAGCCACTCTGCTGAGGTTGAGGGCAGGAAACCTGGACTCTGCAGGCAGAGTGGAGCATCTTGACTGGCTGATTTGGGAAGGAGGCGGGTCAGACACAAGCTGTCCACCTCAGCGCAAACCTGTGTGCAGAATGAACCAACATGAGCATGAAGCTATCTGTCTCACAAGCTTAGAAAATGCCTTGAAGAGAGATCTGATTGAAACTGCATATTTTGCCTTTCAGACAAAATGGCCCAAACACATGACAGAGGCAAACTATCTGTGACAGTAAAACTGAAACCGCGGAATTAGATCACGTTGATCTGCTGATGAAATGAACCGGACTCGGAGGGGAAACAGTACCTCTTGCATCACAGTCACCTGCGTCTCTCCGACCCGACCCCCCCGCATCTCCTGTAGGTTTCCCAGGACTCCCCTTGCTGCCTGGAGCTCCCCCCATATGAGCTCCATGTCACTGCTGTCCACCATACACTGAGCCAGAGGGGGGGGGGGGGCACGGGAGAGAGAGAAACACAGAATGAGACAGACACTGAGACAGAAAGTGAGGGGGGGGAGGGAGAGATAATGTGCTATTTCAGTCCTCTGCTAATGATGTAGACATTCACAGCTGAGTGGGTGCGGAGCTACCTGTCTCATGTCGGAGAAGATATGGAAACGACCTCCGGTGACCTCTGCCAGTCTCTTAACGATCCCCTGTGATGGGGTGGAACACAAACGTGTCAGGAGCCTGCTCCTCCATGCACTATATTTTGACCCATAATCCTCCTTTTACTCACAATGGTCACTGGACTGCTGCTGCCATATGCCACGGCGAGGATGGACAGCTCCCTTCCCAGAGTGCACTGCTCCACATAATCAAACAATGTGTCTGATGTTTGATCTGGACTAAAATGAGATGCACAACAAATAGCAAATTTGGCATTTCAATTTTCCACAGCACTGATATGAAACAATGGCTCTGTGATTTCAGAAGTAAGTTTAAAGAGTGAAGGATGCCGTTAATCTTGCTGAAACAAATTTGCTGAAATACCTTGAAGAGCACAGTGAAAAGTCTGCTCCAGTCAACATTACTGCCTTGAAGTGATAGTTTGGTCTTGGCTTGTGATTGGGTGAAAGCACAATTTGCTCCTAACATGTGACTGGGTGAAACAGTGGTTTGTTTTTGGTTTATGAGTAGATGAGAGTGAGGCTTGGTCCTTTGTGAATGGCTGAGAACATGATTCAGTACTGGTTTCTGATTGGCAGAGAGCACCGCTTTGTCCTCGTTTCTGATTGGGTAACAGCATGATTTGGTACTGCTTTGTGATTAGCCGAGACAGCATGGTATTGGGCGTTTACCAGGAGCCCAGAATGAGGAGGAGTGAGTCCAGCTCCCTGCACTGCAGCACCCTCCGGAGGGCATTGAGGAGATTACACCCACCAGCAGGACAGAGCTTCTGTACCCACTGGCACATCTCCCTTAGCCTGGAGTGAGAGAGAGGACTTTTTATTTCTTTCAGTTCAGGGCAGCATTCCTGTACATCACCTACATGGTTCAATCCACAAAACAACAAAAATAACCAGAAAAATGTAGGAAGAAAAACCAATCCATGTATCACACTCAAATAATAACGACCAATTTTCCATCATCCACTGAACATAGACAATCCTGCATGCACCATCTATTTTTGAATCCAGGTAAGTCATTTATCAGTACATTAAGCCTTGAGGTAGTCAGGAAGTCGTATAAATGCATCTGCTTGGCCGGAGTTGTCCATTTAGCACTTCTGTAGAGTTTACAAGATCTACTCTAAAACAAATACATATGCATTTAACGTTATAAATAAGCAAACATCTGTAAAAGCAACACTGAGCATGAACAGAAAAAAGTATGGCCACCAAAAACCAAGGGGGAAGGGGGGGTTGTTAAATGTTCTCAGGGCAGAGTCTGAAAAGAAGTCGGGCACATCGCTTCTTCTGCGCTTTGTGAAACAGTACACACTGGTGGAGCTCTTTTTAAAAAAACCCATCCCATACATAACCATAAAAATACCATGATAAACCAAAGAGCATTTGTAAGCGTAGGGGTTGGAGGGGAGCCAAGATGCAATCAGAGGAGATGCATTTTCAGTCTGCATCACAAGATGACCAACAACAGTTCTGCTGTCTCGTCCAAGTTCATTTCAGCACAGAGGGAGGCAGCACAAACAGACATAGTAACTGGGAGAAGCAACCATGCAGGGAGGGGAGAGCCAGTCACCTTGGGGATTGCTGAACAGAAAGATCTGGCCAGGGTCTAGGGTTGATTGATTGATTGATTGGAGATGTGTTGGTGCTGTTCCATCTGCTGCCATGTAGTTTAGTACCAAAGTTAAAAATTTTATGTGAACTGCAACAGGAAGTCAGTGAAGTGGGATGAGGAGGGGTATCACATAAGCATGTGATACCCCCGGGAAAATTGAAGACAAGTTGTGTGGCTGCATTCTGGATTAGCTGGTTGTTGAGTGTAGTGGAAGTGATGATTTGACCCACTTGACCTCTGACCCCTGAGATCCTAGTCTCACCTGCTGGAATTTGCGTCTCTAGGCCCGTCCCACAGCAAGCTAACCTCTGTCCCAAACGACATGGCATACAGCTGCTTCCTATGGCTCAGATGCTCATTGATCAGACACTGCAAAAAAAGGATACACACCTTCATAGGAAAAAAACACCTTTATAGGCAATACATGCCTTTATACACAACCCACATTCACTTAACTCGCACAACTTTACACTGCTACATATACCTTTACATGCAACAAACACTTGTACACAGCACACACCTTTACACTGGGATAAATAACTTGTCTGTGCCCTGTGCTCAGGGGTCATACTGGGGCTTTCCAACAGGGGGCACTGCTCCACTTACCTGCAGGTCGCTCTGGAGCTGTGAGAGTCTCCCTGCCTCACAGGCAGCATGGGAGGAGTCAATGACCACGCCCACCCTGGACCCCCTCACCACCCCAAATGCCTGATGATGGTGAAGTGTGGTGACGCATGGGAAAACACAGAGCAAAGAGCATAATAGAGGTACAGTGAAAGCATTGGAGAGGACAGTAAACACACAGTGTGGCACGGCAAAATGGCTGGTCACAGGGTGGTGATATTGTGAACACAGACAGAGATTAAACTGACCTTCAGACTTCCTTCAGTCAGCCACTTCATCCTGGCGTGGTACGTATCAATCATTCTGGAAACACAACATGCACATGTTTGTAAAAGGAAATAAAGGCTGTGCACATAGAGGAGCCCATTTTGGCTCTACATTCCCACACTGCATCACTATATGTCATTGCTTGTTCACTATGTTGGCTTATGCTGAAGACCCCTCTCTTTCATTCCCACCTGACCCTGCTCACTGCTCTATGGGCTAGTGCTTTGATCACAGTGACATCACACCACTATGAAATCAGCAGAGGGAGCAGGGCTCACTGCAGGAGGCGGGCCTCAAACTCATTGAGTGTTCCAACACTGATCTGGAGGTGTCTCCTGGGATTGCCATCCTCGTCTCTCCTGCACAGACACAGGGACGTGCAGTTAGACACTAGCCTGGAGCAAACCTACGACTCACAATATCAAATCAATCAAACCAATCAAATTTTATTTATATAGCACATTCCATATGGGAAGTAAGTCAATGTGCTATACAAAAGCAGTTCAGATACAACAGACTGAAAAATAAATAATAATAATAAAAATAAAAAAAACAACCATGGAAATCATACAACAAACAAACTCATACAACAAAGGAAGTAACAGTAAACACCATAAAATAAAATCAAAACCAATTAAATTCCCTTCATCAAAAGCTGCACAACATAAATTTTGGAGCTAACAGGTAGCCAGTGTAATGAATTCAAGACAGGTTTAATGTATTAATGTAAAGTTGTAAAAAGTTGTGGGACATCCATAACATTATATCTTCAATATAAGGGATTAAAAAACTCAGAATATTGAAGTAATCAGGTAATAAAGAAATATAAAGTTGGGTATCCTCACAGTACAGCTGAAAATTAATGTTATGCTTCCTAATAACATCCCCTAGGGGAAGCATATATAAATGAAACAACAGGGGCCCAAGAATGGACCCCTGGGGGATGCCACATGATAGTTTCAATTTCTTGGGCATGGGGTTGCCAGGGGCAACATAAAAAGTTTGTCCAGTCAGATAGGACCTAATCCAATTTAGAACCAGTCCTGAGAGGCCAATATGCTTCTGAAGTCTGTCAAGCAGAATGTTGTGGTGAACCGTATGGAAAGCGGCACTCACGCCCAGCAGCACCAGTATAGAATGCCTGTTTAAGTCTGTATTGATACCTTAAGCCATTAAGCACCCAAACTAATGCAGTTTCTGTGCTATACTTAGAACGAAACCCGGATTTAAATTTTTCATAAATACAGTGTGCATTCAGAAAGTCATTTAATTGCTTGAACACCACTTTTTGAAGTATTTTGCAGCGATATGAAAGGTTGGAAATAGGTCTATAATTACTCATTACTGAAGGATCAAGACTAATTTTCTTTTATAAAGGCCTAACAATGGCAGTTTTTTATGTGAGCCAGGAAAAGTACCAATCTGCAAAGAGCAATTTACTAGCACATCCGCTGAGAGACAGCTAAAAAATTGTTCAAATTGTTACCATCAAACCAGAGATACAGGGTTCCACGATTTAATAGGGTCAGACTGAAGCACTCTTTTGTACACCAGTCAATCCTAAAATTAAATATGGAGCTTAATCCCAGATCAAATGTACGTTGAAGGGCCGTGAATATTGTGTTCTGTGATTGTAATGTTATGTTAAATGTATGTATCTTTGTTTCTTGTCTTAATTTTTGTCTTTTCTGTGATGTTGCAAATGGAGCTGCTGTGATGCAAGAAAAATTTCAGACTTGATCTGACAATAAAGTATTATCATCATCATCATCATAAAAACTGTAGGTAGTCGGAATCGAATCAAAGGGATAGGTTGAAGAGCTCAACAAAGATAAAACTTCACTATGCATTTTCAAGTCAACCATGGTAAAATGTGTCAGAATGTCATAAGAAGCACAAAATGAAGATTGGAACTCAACATTTGTCTGTAGTCTGGTTTTAGAGATGTTAACTCTGATGTCTACAATCTCATAATTTAACAAAGCAGCAAATTCATTACACTTAGTAGTGGAAAGAAGTTTGTAAGGGATTGCAAAAGGGGGATTTATCAGACTATCAACAGTAGAAAAAAAAGAGTTACTGGATTATTTTTGTGGATGTTAATAATGTCAGAGATAAATGATTGTCTGGCATGCTTCAGTTCTCTACTATAGATACTCTGTAGATATCAAAGTAAACTTGCAGCTTTCTTTGAAGCTGTTTTTCTCCATTTTCTCTCTGCTTTATGGCAGGCCATTTTTTATCTGTCTTACTTTATATCCATTTCTCCGTGGAGCTCTTTGCTTACCAGAAAGAATCTTGGTTTTCAGTGGAGCAAAACTATCATTGCTTTCTAAAACCTTAGAGTTAAAACTATCCACCTAAACCTCACAGGAGGAGAAATGTGTGGGTAGGTCACTTGACATAAGATTCATAAAAACATCAGCTGAATTGGCATTTAGATAGCACTGTTTTATGATCCTATCAGTGTTAGCTTGATCCATAACTAAGCATGTATCAAAAAACAAACAAATTGATACAAATTGATATCCAGTGATGACCAAATCTAATATATGGTCACATGTGTGGGTGGGTCCAGAGACATGTTGGGTTAAATTAAAAGAGCTAAACAGACTTATAAACTCCTTGGCTTTACCATCAGAGGGATTATGGATGTGGATGTAATATGGAAATAACTTTTAGTGTTCTAACATATAAAGTTGAAGTAAAAATGTCAAGTGCTAAAAAGGCATGGTCCTATGGTCCACATGAGCACAGGATCACAAGCTTACGTGAGAGTGGATGTGCCAAGAGAGAATATGTGGGAGAGGGAGAGTCCAGAGTTTTCAACACTGTGGTCCTCCAACCACTCGGTGGTGCTCTTCATTCTTCCCCTGGCTGTGCTTCTGAGCCCCTGAACCCTCTGCACCCACAACATTGCAGATAAACACCCACCCCTCTACAACCACAATAACAGATAATAAACCACATAAAAAACATTGTTGTGAAATTAACATGTGCCTGTGTGAGGGGCTCACCAGCAACTTGTGTGCGGTTGGAATGTGGTTGGCATGAAGTTAGCATGGAGGTCTCACCAGCGGGATGTGTGCGCTGTTGGCATGGTGGTCTTTGGTTGGTACGGAAGTCTCACTAGAAGATTGTGTGTTGTTGGCATGTTGGTGTTTAGTTGGTATGGGGATATCACCAGCAGGTTATGTGTGATGTTGGTGTGTGGTTGGTGTTTGGGTGGTATAGACATCTCACCAGCAGGTTGTGTGTGATGTTGGTGTGTGGTTGGTGTTTGGGTGGTATAGACGTCTCACCAGCAGGTTGTGTGTGATGTTGGTGTGTGGTTGGTGTTTGGGTGGTATAGACGTCTCACCAGCAGGTTGTGTGTGATGTTGGTTTGTGGTTGGTATGGGGGTCTCACCAGCAGGTCGTGCGTATGGTTGACATGGGTGACCAGCAGCCCATCGTCTTCCTTGTAGGGGGATGCACCAGGCTCCCACAACAGCTGGTTTAGCTGTCCAGCGCCAAAACCACTGTCCTCCCTGCCAACCGGCACACAAACAGGTTTCACCCATCAGCCAAACCAACTACTTTCACTTGATTCAAATCTCCCTTTAGTGCAAAGCACACAGGCTCTTAGCATATCTGGACATCAAAAGTCAGGATAGCAGCACATGAAGACATCAGCAGCCTGAATACATGCAAGAGTCAGATATCATGAATGATGCTGAGGTAATACTGTACGGTCATGCACACTTTCATCCGTGTGCTGCAATTACAAGTATTAAATGCAGATGGACGCTGCGGAAAAACCATGGATGCTGCAGAGGACATCAGCTCAAACTTAAAATGTACAAAGCTGGAAAACAAACGTCTTTGGGGGTACAAGAAGTAATACTCTGATGGTATTAAGATGAATACTGAGATGCATGGGGGGGTCAATTGACACACAGGGCTGGAAAACGGCATCACAGTCTTTGGAGAGCAGCTTGTGGAGCTGCACTTACACACACGGAGAGCTGAGGGCCATTTAGTCCTTTCTCTCATTCACACCATCCACAGGTCATCTGCATGTGAGGACAGAAGTCAGGAAAATACAAAGTCCACATCAGGGTTACACACAGTGGCTTTCACCAACTGATTTTACAAAACTTTTAGAGGGTGACATTCCTTCCAGCCCACTTTGATAAGTGGTCCAAATTGGGGTAGCTTATAAGGTGCAACAGGTCTGGTGGAAGATGAACTTTCCGAACAGAAATAATTGCATGGTTGAGTTACCTCGCTCCTAAAAGAAGCAATTCACAATGAATTTAATCAAATAAGAAATGTAGTTAGAAAAGCTGGACGAAAACCTAACTACATTTAATTCACAGTGAAATACGCAGGCTCCTCAGCTGATTATGCATGGAATTCAAACAATATAAGATGCAATTCTCCAGAATCTGTTATCACTCCATTCAAAACAACAACAACAACAACAATAACAACAATAATAATAACAATAACAATAATAACAATAATAATAATAATAATAATAATAATGTTATTAATGTTATTTTTCCGGTTTTCCGGTACATAAAGATTTCAATTAAAAGCACTGTTCTGTATAATTGTGACCCGTATCGAGCAAAAGTACATTTAGCCTATGTCATGCATCATATACTGACTAGGCTAGCAATGAAGCCGTAGCCTTCGTGTACATTACTATATAGCCGTGAAATACTATGGAAAATAAGTATTGCGTATGGCAGAAGTACCATGGAAAAGATCTTAGCAGTGAACTGTATTTTATTAGGAAACTATGATCCGCTGGTGGTGTGGAAATATTTGATTGGTATACAATTCAGCTGACTAGAGTTAGCCTTCCAAACGTTAACTAACTTACCTCGCACTGGTAAGAACACTCGCTCTCCAATGTGTTTATATTTTCTACATCTGTAAAGATGTTATTATGCATAAAAAAGAACTCCAAGGTCTTCCAAGCGCGTGGAGACGCGGAAATCGTAGCAAACTAAGCCGCGTTCAGTTTCTCTAACCAGTGTTTTCTATCACCAAGGCAACAGAGCCGTTCAGCAAACAAGGGCAGATAGGTACAATGAAGTGTGGATTGGCACAGAACGAAACTCCAATGAGCTGTGGATTTCCACATTGAATATCTATGATACTTATGTTTTTCCCCAGTACACCTGTCTGTAATTGAAGAAAAATACTTCCGGTGTGTAGTTTAACACCGACAGTACAGGACATGGCCTCAAAACAACTACAACAAAATCAGGCACAGAGTAGGCTAATATAAAAAAAGTATCTGCCGAAAGTATAGTGAGGAGATATTCACCAAGAAGAGTCAGGGTTGTTCTGTTCCTTCTTGCTGTGATTGACTGAGTCCCTCTCTGGAGTAAATATATTTTCAATTTTGTTTATTTATGTGTAATATAAGTTGTGTTTTTGTTTTGAAAAAGATGCTTTTAATTACACAGGCCTTTAATTGGTGAAATGTGAAGGTAGAACACATCCAGTTTTACTCCATTTCAAACATACATTTGATGGCCCAGAAATAGTGACCAGAATTATTTGAACATTCTTCTTGCAAACTTACCAAGGACACCTTGTGCACTCTACATCCCTCATTAATAAGAGACTTCCCAAACCCTTTCAGAGGATTTATTCCTATAAAATCACTCAGTAACAAAAGGGCAGGTAATGTAGAAATGGCTTTCATTCTAGTAAAAAAAAAAAGAGAATTTATTATTCACCGAAAGACAATAAGGCTGAGAGATCTCTCAGACACAGACCATGGCAGAAGGTCATTGGTCCAAGTGTAATTGGATTATAGCAAGCTCATGTCTCTGCCAGGAATTGGCAGGAAAGTGATGTCACATCCTCTCTGATCCACATGGAGATGATTTCATATCCTTTCTGTCTTGTGTCATTCAAGCTTCAAGAAGGGCTGATGCCATCATTCACTGAGTCAATGGTTCACCATGGAAACATAATTGGGGGAAGTGGTTGTATGCTATTTTTCTCTCTTTTACTTCCCTAATGTGATACATCACTGCTGTTTAACCAGTAATCTGACACATCTGAGGAATCAATGGACAAGAGTGAGTTTTGTAGGAAGAGAAACTCAGAAAGGTGCTTGAATAATTTAAAAATCAATTTAATTTAGCATAAACAGAAAAGAACCAAAATTAGATAAACATTTGTCCACCAGGCAAAACCAGGGCACATTACCATACTTCCACAGACATATTTTTCTCTGTTCTTTCTCAAAAATGAAATTGCATTTTTAAAATCAGTTTGTTTTAGATGGATGTGTGACCAGAACAGAAGCATGTAGGCGTTTCCCAGTTCCCCATAATATGTCTGCCAGTTTCATCTTCTGCTGAGCTCTCAGTTAATTAAACACAGTTTAACAGCTACCGGCGATTCTATTTTTACAGACATGAGGCGTTAAAATTGTCCCCACGGATGGACAGACGTTAAGGTGTTTTGCCAAGTCATTTATGGCCATTTGAACCCCTTTAAACAGATGAGTAACAGGCAGGTATTTACTATTATTATGAGCAGGTGTTCAGTGGGGCCTAGGATCAGTCATTGAACAGCAGTGAATAAAGTTTTGCATCAGCGTTCCTGACCATGCTGCGCTCTGTAGTGGAATCCAAAGTGCAATACAGTACGTCCATGCCAATGAACACTTTAAAAACTGTGGTAAATAATCACTTTAATTTCTTATTCTTCCTCACAAAGTCTCCAAACAAAAAAACTCTGTACATCCATCATGAGCAAAAAATAAAACAATACTGATTTTGTTCCATCACAAACATGATATTGGCTTGTAACAGCAGGTATGCTTTCTCTTACACACATAATACTGAGATTATTTAGCACTCTCGAGTTAAGCAAAGGAAGTCTGAGAAGAACGTTGCTTACATTTTAGAGTTTTTTCTTGATAAATTTCTCTTCAGTCCTCAAATCCCATTTGCTATTCAGTCAAAGCTTTTTTTTTGGCTCAGATTCTAGCAAACCACAATGCATTTTTCCTGAACTTGGAGAATCATGTTTATTGAGCAAATTATCTCTTTTTTGATCATTACAGAACACAATCAGCTTGACTGGCAGTTTCAGAGATTAGCAATAAATACTGTGGAAGAACTGAAAAATAACACACTCTTGAAGGCATTTCTCCAAAGTAAGGACAAATCACCTTGTGGTTAGACTGAACTGAGCCCTTAGTGACTGACTGATCAGGGCATCGGCTTGTTGAGGCCAGAAATTGAGGCCTCAATTAAGGAAAAACAAACAAAATAAGTGGATGACAAACACTGAGGTAAATGCACACTGTTGGTGTTGTTCTTTAGTCAACACACAGTGCTTCCTTTAGCAATCCAACATAAATTCATAAATTTACATTTTATACAATATAAAACATATCGTGGCACAATAACAAAACCATAAACAATAGAAACTATTTTCATATCCATCAGGAATCAACAGAAAGAAAGAATCAGGTCTGTAAGCCAATCACAGAAAAACATGAGAACTGACACTGCGCCTGTGTTTCATTCGGTGACATCACCAGACCAGGCCTTCCTGCCTCAGAGAGAGAGTACCACACGGACCGGACCTGCAGCCCGGCATTTATTTTAAACCAAAATATTAATAATAATAATAATAATAATAATAAGAACGATGATGAATGAAAAATAAAACTCCAAGCTTTATCACAGACGTACAGCTCAACGTCTTAACTCCCCTCTTCTGATTTCAGGATGGGCAAACACTGGCCACTCCACCCTGACATTGGCTCTCCACTCCCCTCTCCCCCCCTCTCCTCCCCTCTCCCCTCCCCCCCTCCCCCTCTCCTCCCCTCTCCTCCCCTCTCCAACTGCAGAGGGTATGAGCCCTCTCCGGTGTGGCACATTTCTGAGAGACCCCGCCCCCCCCACCCCCACCCCGGAATCTACCAGGTACTGCAGCCTTTGCACAGCCTGTTTCCTGAGCTGCCACCAGGGGGCAGTAGAGGTGGCACTTCAGTGGGTCAATACTCGGAGGATTTCTCGACATACTTTTGTGAATACAGGGACCCAAATATAATACTAATCATAAAAACCATAATAAACACGAAAAGGAACAGTTGAGGAAGAGGGTAAAAGATTCATATATATATATAAATATATATACATATATATATATACATATATACATATATATATATATATATATATATAATTACAAATGTGTCATTAGTGAAATACAGGTCCTCTGAATGTGTGATGTCACAGTGCAGGAGCAGCTGCCATGGCAACCACACAGCTGGCAGTGCGTTTGGGCGTGCCCACGCCCCCTGCTGCCCGGGTCATGCTCTGCGGCGCCGCGGGGCTCATCGTTAGGCCCTTTTTGTTCTGTTTGATTTTTTTTGTGCTTTTTGCTTTGATGGTCATTCTGAAATACCGGTCTTCACAGAAGCCCCTCTCCGCTGGAATTTCAAACAGACGTCACCGGAGGAGCACCGTCAGCCGGGCAGGCAGACTTTCCCCGCGAACAGCAGTCCGACTATCGTGAAAAAGATGGAGAGCACGAAGAGGACGTAGGAGGACCCCACCACCGTGTTGTTGGGCAGCTTGTAGGGCTGCCCTCCCACCTCGTTGATGTAAAAGCCGATGGGGAATATGAGGGCGGCCATGCAGAACAGGATCACTGCGGGAAGAAGAGGGAGAGGAAACGGTTAGCCAGCGTCTTCACTTCATACAATCATTGTTATCAAGAAAGATGACTGTAATTTGCAGTCTGGTTGGTGAAGCTACAAATAGCACTTCCTGCCGCTCTAGCGTTAGCGCTCCTTTCTCCATAGATGCCGCTGCTCTTACAAGCGGTAGAAGCACTTAGCATTGTGAGCCGCTCTGGAAATGCTACAACGCTTCCAGAAGGAACAATGACACAAAAGAATAATAATGAATGGTTTAATGATGTTTTAATGCTGGGAGGGGGGCCAGAGGCAGTGGAGGATCCCAACAGATGATGTAATAGACCAGAAAATCCCAACAACCTACTCTATCTTCCCCACACAGAGTACTGCTCCAGACAGCAACTCTTCACTTCACTTTCCATTCAAATGCCCCACTGGCAGGAAACAGTATATAAGCACAGCCGATAATTCATGAAAGCAGAGGATATATATAATAATTCACGAACAAAGAAACCAATCAGCCATATTGTAGAGATAACAATAGTTTCTATATGGCTTATTACAACTACAGTGCTTTCAGAAAGTATTCACCCCCCTATTAATTATTTATCATTTTAAAATTATATTTAAAATAAAACTTGAAAATGACTTAATTGTTAAGTATTCACCAGATGTACTTATATTTTCCTAGGAGATCACACTAAGTACATTAATGAGGCCCACCTATGTTTATTTCATAACCCACCAGTGTTCATTTGCATGTAGGCAGAATAAATATCACAGACATTGAGGTTGCAGAACTGAAACAGCAGATCAGAATGGTCAGGCTGCAGTGAAGACAAAGGAACTGTCTGTGGAACTCGCTAAGTGGCAAAAGGTACAGGAAGTGCTACTGTCAGAGAAGGGATCAAGAGACCAGTCACAACACCGACACATTGAGCTGATGGCCAAAATGGCGGGAAAACTGTCCAGAGGTCAATCTCTCGAGCACTTCACAGATTCTGCCTCTTTTGGGTGAGTGGCCAGACAGAAGTCACTTCTGAGAAAGTTTGCCACAAGCTATGAGACAGACCCTGAGACCTTTCCGGACAAAGATTTTGCAGTCTGACCAGACTGACGTCAAAGCTTTTAAGCCTAATAGAAAAGTGCTACATTTGGCGCAAACCAAACACACCCCATTAGCCAGGTAACAACAACCGTACTGTCAAACATGGTGGGAGCAGCATCATGCTATAGGGTTGTCTTTCAGGAGGAGGGACAGAGAAGCTTGTCTCCGTCAAGCCAAGACTGATGAGGCCAAATACAGGCAAATCCTCTAAGAACCCATTTCGGTCCACAAGAGATCTGTGTTAAGAGTGAAGATTCATGTTCCAACAGGAAAATGGCCCAGAGCACACAACAAAATGACAAAGAAATGACTTTATAACAAGAAGGCCTAATGGAATCGCCCAGCCAAAACCCAGGCTTAAATCCAACTGAAAATCTGCAGTATGACAGGAAAACTGTTGTCCACAGACGCTCCGTTTAACTTGGCAGAGTCGGAGCAAATTTCCATGGAGGAATGAGCAAAAAAAAAAAAAAGAAAATAGACACAAAATCTATCATAAATCAATTTAACTACCACTCTCTCACATTAGGTCAATGAATGCTACCTTTAATATTCATGCAGGGCATAGCTCATGTGACATGGCTTATAAAAGCCTTTATGAAGCCAGAATAGGAGCAGCATCTGCTTGCGCGGGCAGAGGGAGAATTTCCTCCCTTAGACTTGCCTCGTCTTTATGAGGGGCAATGACGGGGGCCATTTGTAAAGCATCCCCGAGTGCTTCCAAATGGAAAAGAAGCCACCTCGCCTCCGAATGAGGACAGAGATTTGAGATATCGCGGCGTCCTTCAGCGCAGAGACTTCCTAATTCACTTTGCGCGCTCCGGTCAGGTCCAGGCCCGGCAATTTCCACCGCTCCCAGCCCCACAAACTTAATCACGCGCGCTGGAGATACGGAGAGAGCGGGACTCATCTAATTTAAGCAGCTTAAATACTGCGACTGAGCATGTGCAGTCATAGCAGTCAGGATTCTGATATGCGAGAATTAACTTTTGCAACAGAAATCACAACTTTTCCAATGTTTGTGAAATTAGAGGAAAAGTGCACGTAATTTCTCTGAGGAAAAAAATGCAACATGACTAGTATTTAGTCAAGTCAGTTTTAAGAAGACTAATCAATTATATGCAATAATTATAGGCCAAAATGTCCTTGTACACTGTGTCTTAAAAAGCATTTGAACAGGATGCGAGACCCGGATCATTACCATCAGCACGGACACCAAGTGCCATAAAAGTCAAGTACATTTTCTGGAATTGCCTGTTAACCTTGGAAGAGGGGCAGCTAGAGTCTGGCAGTTGTTAAAAAGTGCCAATCGAACTGTTCGTACATGACACGCACACCCTGGCACTTACAGAAGCAGTTGCACAGCGTCTTTCCAGCCTTCCATTACTTTATGCTCTCATGGTTTCGAAGCAAATGCTTGCGTCTCACCTTATTCGTGCAAAAAAAATCCCTTTTTACATTGAGCTCATGGGTGTGACCACTGCTCACTCTACGCCATTTAATGGTACCGTTCACCTCCAAGGAGACATGATTAAAGGCTGAAAATAAAACTCGTAGAGGGACCTCGTCATGGATGAACACGCGGGAGAACCACCCGGCACGGTAAAAACATAATTTGACAAAATCAAACCCACCTCAATTTCCGGGAGTGTGATGATAACAACCGTTTAAAAAAGCAGACTGGTTTGTCAAGCACTGCTATTCTAAGCATTAAAATAAAATGCATCAAACGCTTAACTGTGCTTTAACAGCGCACTGAATTTGCCATGGTACAATTCTCTTAATGGGAAAAGGCTAAATAAGTTCTACCTTAAAATTAAAGCCAAAGTCATTCATTCGACAGTGACTCAGACACGTCATCCAAAAAAGGGTCACCCCACCATTCGTTTCTAGCAAAAACATACCAACATATGAAGATGCCGCTTTAGACTGCTGGCCTTCGCCGGACCCCAGCACCAGTGGATCTGGCTTTCCCACTGACCGCACTCTCTCTCTTTCCGGTAAGCCGCTTGTCCGCCCCAAAATACCCCACCAATCGCACCCTCACATAGCCAGACAATAGCTGAGCGTGTTGACGTTTCTAAATTCATCCGCCCGAGTCCCTCCCTCCACTCCCTGGCGCTCACAGTGAAGGACTCAGCACGCCCTCCCCTCCCAACGCCCACCTGTCAGAGCGGAGACAGCGGGCGCACTCGTCAAGGAGCGTTCCGCGTCCGCGGCCTACTTCATCATCACACCCACACAGACGCCTCAGCGGGGTACCGTAACTAAAATATTGCCAGCCATTTTGTGACACGGTGGGAAGGAAAGACAACAAAAACAAACGCACGTAATCCGAAACACAGCGAGACACAAAATTGTAGCGCAGCAGGCAGACGCGCAGCAACCTCCGCAAGACATTTTACCCCGGTGTAAAAGGACCAACCATAACACAGTTCACATGTCTTGGAGGTTGCCAGATTAACTCGAATCCCGCAGGAATGAGGATGGCTCCACTGAAGGCTACGGAGCACGTGGGCTAAAAGGTTTCTGAGCGCAGTTTCATTTGACCTGACCTTCCTTCGCTGAAGCGTGCGCATCACCTCTATGGTGTTTTCATCCAACGCTAATCCTCCCATTCCTCCAGCGTGCAGAAGCACAAACCCTGTGGCTCAGGCCCTGAACACGGCCTGGCTTTAGGGGTCACTTCAACATAAAGCGCATGAGAAATGCAGCTTAGAAGCTGCAGAGGAATGTGAAATGACAACATTAAAGACGTGGAGGAGAAAACAAGCGGCATTAGGTATACTCACTCCCGGTGAAGGCGATCCAGCGGGCGTACTTGGTGGCGTGGCGGTGCCAGTGCGAGGCGATGAGAAGGCCGCAGGTGAGGGAGAGGGAGACGATGCCCATGATGATGAAGAGCAGCGTGATCACCCACTCCGGCGGGAGCCGTGGAGGGATGCAGGTCCGCTCGCGCCCGTGGATTGTCTGGCACTGCCGCACCAAGCCCACCGTCAGAGCACCTGCGGCGCAAACGCAGCACCCAATCACAGCACAGCAGACACAGAACTGTCCAATCACAGTGTAGCAACGCAGTACCTAATCACAGCGCAGCAAATGCAGAACTGTCCAGTTACAGCACAGCAAAAACAGAACTGTCCAATCACAGTGCTGCAAACACAGCACCCAATCACAGCACAGCACAGCCAGCACCGTATCATCACAGCACAGCAAACGCAGTGCCCAATCACAGCGTAGCAAATGCAGCACTGTCCAATCACAGTGCAGCAAATGCAAACACGGTGCAGCTCACTCACACTCAGGATCACACACATGCAGCTGGTGGTGCCCCTGGGCAAGGCACCGAGCCCCATAACTGCTCCAGGGGTGCCGCAATGTGACTGACCCTGTGCTCTGACCTCTCTGTTGATACAATGCATCTATGTAAAGCTGGGGTGCCCATCGCTGTTCCTGAAGATTCTGTAGGTTTCCACTCTAACCCTGACAAAGCACACATTCAACAGCTAGAGATCTCATTCAGTTTCCAATCAGTGGAATCAGGTGTGCTAAATTTGGACTGAAATGAAAACCTACAGGACAGCAGATCTCCAAAGATAGAGTTTGGCAGCCCTGATGTAGAGGGACTATAAAAGCGTGTATCGATGACAGAGATGCAATAAATAAATAAATAAATAAATAAATAAAATATTCCAGGCACTTTGTGTTAATTGGCAATAAAAGTGACTGTGCAACATTATGCATTTTCACAACACTGACTTCACATTCCAAATGAAGTACTTTGAAAGCCCTCCAGGAGCCTGCCCAATGACAAACAACAAACCCAGCAGGATACCCTGCCAGGCGGAAATGCACATAAAACCCTCGACTAAAAACAGGCTACGCTGTCAGTCAGCGCTGGACTAATTGCTCAGAGAGTCTCGTACAGAAGTGTGATGCCACCCTCTACCAGAACAATCATTTTTGTAATATACCTGGAAGTGGACCTGACATGCTGAGTATCATGCCTAGAAAATTTCTGTTCAGATCATATTTACCGACAACTTATTAAATGCAAATATCAAATGGACTGTTCTTGCAGTGGCTAATAAATTCACTTATTAGTGTTCAGTCATAACATGCACCAATCTGAACAGGAAGACTGGACGAAATGGGAGGCTGCAGAGACGGAAAAGGTTAATACACACACACACACACACACATACACACACTTAAATACCTATTCACCCACACGCATACACACACAGAACATGCACAATGTTAGCACACAGTCAGTGCTCATTGGAAGCGGTCGTGACAGACGACCCCCCAGTATGTGCGGAGTTCAAACCGGAGTTCTCAGGGTAACACCCAGGTACACATTCTAACCTCACACTGTTCCACAGTTCAATCAAAAAAGACTACTACAGGCTCACGAGTGACTGCTGCTCCTCACGCACCAGCAACCAAAGTCCAACCAAACTAAATAAGCACGTATTTAACCTTACGATCGAACATGTCAGTTTATAATCTTTTTCAGCGGTCAAATAAATGTTATTTACTTCCAGGCTGCGCACGCTGAGCGACGTCATCACTTAAGTTTACGGTCGTCAAATCATATACAGCGATCTACTTAGCTATTATAGTTGATTAGCCAGTGTTCGATAGCAACAGTCATATAATAGATACGTTACAGAAAATATTAAAAGCAAGCTACACAACTACGAACAGGTCCCATACCACGTTTACCCTAGTTATGGGACATTTCACGTTCAACACACCTGCAAACCGAAAACGATAAAATAAAAGTTTGCTAGCATTCAGAAACCCTTTTCTGCTAATCATACAGAAACGGGCAAACCATCATTCTGAAAATAATGGCCAAAAGTTAGCTAGAAAACCCTTTAATTTAATTCAAAACCCTTTAATTTAACCCTTTTAACTTAATAAAAGGAACGTGTTACTAAAGTGCTTGCTGGTTATTAGGTTGATCCGTAGGCGAGTTGTATATTCTATATACGCACCCAATGGATAAGCCTTAAACAAAAGATGTCGATGCTGATGAGACGTCAATAGATCTCGATTGAAGAGCCCATATCTTTGTTTCAGGGATTAACTAAAACGATAGCTAGCTAATTTATAGGGATCATAAAACGACAGGAACAAGCTATCTCGCTATGTAGCTACTAATCTGTTACGAATCATTATCAGGTCCAAATAAAATTCCATAGCTTGTATTGAGACAGCTAATGTTAGCTAACAGAAGACAAAAACAGCTAGCTCGTGTGTGTGTGTGTGTGTGTATGTGTATGTATTTATTATATATATATATATATATATATATATATATATATATATATATATCCACAGATAACGTTATAACTTTCGTCAATTTGCTCCTCTAGAAAATGCCGCTAGAATATTATTTCCATTACCTGCTGATTCTCCAGTGTTGATCCAATCTGGATTTGCAATACTTGCGATGGCAAAGATATCGGCTGCAAGGAACAGACACCCTGAGATTATAGTGAGTTTATCCATGTTTTATGAATGCCTTTGGGGGGTTTTGAAATGGGTAAGAGAGACAGAGAGAAGTGTAGATATATCCAGATGTGGAGAGTGGGTCCGTTTTCCCCAATTCGGATAGCGGTGTTGGTTTGGGGGTAGAACTAGCTAACGTTAGGGTTCATCAGTTCTGTCTCGCCCCATCTAGACGTATTAGAATGGTTGAGATTCAACCCTCCATCATTCCATCATCACGGCTTTCGCCTCGCTTGCAGAAACTCGAATATGCCATTCAAATCCAAAATAACAAAAGGACAAAACAAAAAGGACAATGATTTCTCCCCAATGTCACATCTGTCACCGGGGGATTGGCCTCCGACCCTTTCCCTTGGTAAGCTCCAAGAGCTCCCAAAATGTGTATTATAAAACCGAGGCCCCAGCGCACTCCAGCTCCTTGGATCCAGCTAGCTGCAGACTCACTGAGCCGAGCCGAGCCGTGCGGGTCGGACAGCGGCCCTGTCAATACATCAGAATCCACCCGTGCGAGCGCATTAAAGCAGTAAAGTATTCTTGTTCAAGAAGAAAACAGATATCCGAGTAAGTTAAAAGGCGTACAGCTGTGCCGTTTCTGTGTTTTCAACACATCCTACAGGAAGAGGGAAAGCCATACTGTCTTGCGTATTCATGTCCCCTTTTCCTCCGCTGGAATGGCATCTGCACGGACCCGTTAGCAAATTAGCCAGTTGCATCAATAAAGCGAGCAGTCATAGAAGCGTACGCTTTACACAGGACAATATTTATCTGTGACTATAAACGTGCATCCGGTGCAGTGATTGCATCGGGGAATTGTACCTCCCCGTTTCCCTTTGAAACAGCTCACTACACCTAGCATCAGCACGCAGCGCGTTCCACAGACACAACAGCCCTCCTCAATCCTCGCGTTCGGGGGAGTTCTAATCTCGCGATATGATATGCCCTTAACAGGGGTCTTGGCAGGACAGTGCTCTTTTCTGTGTGTGGACATTGTAGGAACAGAGTGTGAAAATCTATTCGACTTTCACCCCGTTTCTTATATTTCAATGTAATAGCATCTTTCTATACATATATATTTTTAAATCTCAGTGATGAAATGGCATTGACTTTGTTACCATGCTGTTGCTGTGCCAAGTGAGCAATTAAGAAATTGGGCTTGTAAGCAGGTCGTTGTAGGTCTGAATCCTATGAGAGGTGCTGTTGCACATACCTTAATATACCCTTGTTCATATTGTTGTATGTACCCATGGTGGGAGAGTTTGAAGGAATTATTTCATTAACTATCCAGATAAGCAGACAGAATGCAAAGGGGTATTAGCAAGATTAATTTAACTGCTTTCATTGAGGGGAGAACGAACTTGTGTAGAGGCAGGGTTGTTTTTCCACAATTACCATTATGGTAGTTGAGGAGGCAGCAGAAAGGATGACAGGCCAACTGAACCTAAGAGCCCTGATTTTTTTCTCTCTCTCTCTCCCTCTGAGTTTCAACTATTAACTACATTTTATTTATTTCTGATATAAACTCCAGAACATTGGGCCTCGTTCATGAAACATGTATGATCACATTCGATTGTAAACTGTAAGAATGTTTTCAAGAAAATGTCAGCATTCATAATTTTTTTCTTATCTGTACTTGTTCATGGCTGTTTCCTCATGCTAATCACATGAACAGGATTGTGCTTAAAATTTACAAAATCAGAATCCATCATCTCACACACTTGGGATACATAAGGTCTGCACAAGCTGATTTTTCATAGGAGCATTTTAAATAACAGCAAGAATAATTTCAGAAAAGTTTTGTGAATGAGGCCCATTGACTGCATTTTGACAGTTGACAGAAGAATGGTTTGAAGTTTTGCACGGAAAATACCGCACCCTACATTTTCTCAGCTCGTTGGCTCCCCCTCCTGGTAATAAAACAGAACGACTATCCTGGGACACTAGGGCAAAAACATACTTTACCGTTTCACAATGACCAACTGTCACAATTAGCTGCATGTTCAGTCGCCACACGAAAACTGGAACCACTCAAATTTGTGTCACACAATAATTTCCAGGGGGCTCAAGTGTTGGTTAAAGGAAGCTCTTGTGTTTGTAATTGCATAAGTCTTGTGAGACTTATCAGCCAGTCAAAACATCCTTGTGAACCAACTCTCCATGATACGTTGGGGGAATACACAACCATATTGCTATGTATGCAATATAAATATGGGGTTGTCCTCAGGTATGATGGTAAAGAAACAGGTTGCACTGCTCAGAGGTCACAGGTTTGAGTCCTTGGGGATGTCACACCACTCTTCACTCTTGTACAATGTGCACGCCCTCATATACTGTGGTAACATCTGGCATATGAACAAATACAAGGGGGAACCAGGCTAGCGCATGAGCACCACAACTAAGTGAGCGCCTTGACCATTTAAGGACCATGGATGCCATCAGGACTTAATTCCTCACAAGACAGTAAACATTACAGTGTTCCAGGTGGGTTGATGGGAGGTGATATACTGAGCTGCCGTTACAAATTACACAACCTTTCATCAGAACTTCACTTCCCATCAGCACCTCGGTGAAACATTTCCAGCTACTGAGAATTATGGGAGAAACAGTCTGTACAACAAAGAATAATTTCAAATTTTTACATTTCATCCAAAGAAATAAGACAAGTTTGCTTCATTAAAGGCTACATCTATAGCTTAAACATTTTCAATGGCTTTTACACATGCAGCTGTTACAATCAAACAGGGAAATATTTTTTAAAAATTAAGCAGACCCACAAAAAATAGCATAGACAGACATTTTAATGAATTTACATTGGATATACAGTAGTGGACAAAATTGGAACATTTATCCTGTGTCTTCAAACTTAGCACAGACCAGACGATGAACAGTGATAAGCTGTTGCCAGTCATTTCCTGGGGACAAAGTTGCCATGGGAACCGGAAGTGAGTGGATCTGTTGACTGAGCAGCAATGGAGAGCACATCTCTGGGCCGATTCAAACCTCACTTTTCACAATTCATCTATGAAGGGCACGTTCATCAGATGTCCACTAGATACCATCGTCTTCTTCCCAGTCACAAACTTTTTTGCAGCCTGGTGAAGAGAGTGTAAAAAAAAATAATTGATCCAAATTACAGACTTATTTTCCCCCTCAAATGCACATTCATCCCTGCTCAATTTGTGGGCTACTTCTGAACCATTAGCAAAATCCTACCTTTCACACTATAAGGACGTGTCTCCAAAAACAGGAGAAGAATTTTAGGTGCAAAGTGATACTGGAGCTCTATGTGCACTTAAGTGTGGTGTGGGAAGGTTACTCTGAGGTGTGAGGATGCTTGTGTTTTAGAGACTCTCTGCTTCCTGTACAGACAGAACCAGGGCATTCTCTCAGTGCTGAAACCCAGTGTTCACGGTCACCAGAATCACGCGCTCCAACAGAGACGGGGGCTCACATTGATGACATCGTCGGCAGTGACAGAGTTGATGTTCTGGATGACAATGTCAGGGGCCTGGTAGGCCCCTCCCAGCAGCGCTTGTAGGCCTATCACCTCCAGGGCCCCGTCCGAGCACTCCAGAGCCATCAGATACTCCGCTGTCAGCTGGCTCCTGCAGAGTCACATGACCTGATTCAGCGCTATGCTACATGCACGCTCCTCTACTCAGCAGCTCCACACAGCTCACTCACTCACAGTTTAAACACACTCAACATGTAGCTAAGGCTAAGCACACAACAAAGGCTAAACGCTCAACGAAGGCTAAATGCGTAACAAAGGCTAAGTGCGTGACTAAGGCTAAAGCTGGGTGTATACTTCATACGAAGTTGAACATGGCGCTATTTACAAATGTATGTGCAGGACAGTTGACAGAAGTCTTTTATCAAACCCTCAAATGAAACTAGACTGTTTACTGTGCTGACGGTGTCAGCAAGTGTGGTAGAGACAGTGCTCAGTTGCAAAACATCTGACTGGATCAGCATTATGTAAAACTTGGCATTCTTTTTTGACTGTTAACGCCGCACATCTAGCAGGTTCAGGGTCCTGACATAAGCAAAGAACTCAGGATATCCGCACCTCGTAATCACTCGCCTATACACTAGTGTTTTAGCAAGATACACAATTGTGTCTATGCAGGCTACACATGCCAGAGGCACATACGTGTCTACCAAGATAGATAGCGATCCATATAGAGCTACTACTGGCAGATCACTTGCAGTCTCCTTCTATGTATAACTGTTAGCACAGAGGAAAGGTGAAAACACCATTTTGGAGTCAGATAACGGAGATAACATTAAATGAATCCCCTTCCAGTAGCCCTGGGTAAGACTACACGCGTTCCTTCGCCACTCAGATACTTACGCTGTTTGGTTTATCTGAGGGGTCTCTTACATGTTTTTAGCTAATTTATATCCTAAGTTTGTTTCCGCAGCAAGCAGACATCCAGCTTAAGTGTGTGACTAAGGCTAAGGATGTGGATCAGAGCAGGAACAGGATGGTAAAATGGAGTTGTAGGTGTGATTGTGCTGGAACAGGATGATAAAAATGGGGGTGTAGGAGGTGTGATTGTGCTGGAACAGGATGATAAAAATGGGGGTATAGGTGCGATTGCTCACTTGGCCCTGGAGAGGTCAGCTGAGCTGAGGCCTCCTTGTGCCACGCTGTCCACCTGGGCGACGGCTGCCCGGATCACCTGTGGAAACAAGCACACCTGTGCGTTTAACCCTGGGTAACACCCATCGGCACACTGCACTTTCTCTGTCATAAAGCACCGCCCCTCTCTACAGCTGGAGAGTACTTAGCCCCGCCCATACCTGCAGCCATGTACATTCTTTTACAATTTCAAAATTTAGCAGATGGTATTGTCAGAGTCTCACGGGTACATTGGCAGCACCCCAGCTGGGAATCGAACCCACAACCTTTGAGTCATAAGTAGAGCTCTTATAACTGGGAGATGGCTGTTAACACTCGGCCATTTCCCAGTGCATACTCCACTTCAGCTACCAGGCTCAGCAGAGACTGAAGGATCTTGGAGCGTGACCTGCAATACTCACATCTCCTGCAGAGTCGCACTGCGAGATGGTGTAGACCCCAAACAGCCCCGAGTCGGAGTAGTCAGCATTGAAAGCACAGGCCTACAGAGGAAGGGAGGAGAGGAGGAGTCAGGTGAGGTCACTGGCTTTCCCCTGCAGCGTTTAGCTCACTGTAAGCAGGACAGACAGACGCTCACTTTAACCTGGAGACCTAAAATGGCTGCCGAAATGAAACTGAATTTGTGCCCCAAGCTTTCGTCTAAGAGCTTGGACTTGTCTCAGCGCAGCTTTACAGTAAACACTGGAACTCTGGGCCATTAACCGGAGGTCACGTGATCGGGCCAGCGGCGCCACTCACGTCAAAGGGGCTGGGGGTTGCCTTGGCGATGCCTTGGCTCAGCTTGCTGGTGGTGTTGGAGCCGCGTTTGACGTGAGGCCCCGCCCCCAGCACGCGCTGCAGCAGGCTGAAGGCGCTGGCCTCCGCCGACCCCGACACCGCCCCCTCGCTCGCCAAAATGGCATGCACCAGGCTGTCGCCGTTCTGGTTCCGCACTTCACCTAGGAATGAGTCAGAGGTCAAAGGTCAGCCTCTTCCGACACCATTTATTTTCATATTATGACCATGTACACCCTGACGTCACAGCCCTATGTTATATCAATTTCTGCATTCAAGCCCAGTCAGCTCTCCCAATGCGCTCTCCCTCTAGTGGGGAGCTGCTCTTACTGCACCCTAGCATCCATGGCTCAATGCCATGGGACACGGTTGGCACATTTACCTCCTCGGTATTGTGCCTTGGCCCCGGCGACGCCCGTCCCGCTGCGGACATTTAGAAACTGTTCGCCCACTTGCCTGAGCACAGAGTGCTGCACACCTGTGTGAACACGCACAAACAGAGTTAGAATGCAGCCCAAATCTGCATGTGCACACACATGCACAGTCAGTATACAGCACAAATCTGTATGTGCACGCACAAACACACGTGCGTGGACACACACACACACAGTCAGTATACAGTAGAAATCTGCATGTGCACACACAAACACAGTCAGAATACAGCCCAAATCTGCACGTGCACACACAAACATACGCACATATGCATGCAATAACACACACACACAAACACACAGGCGCAGGTCCAGGGTTATCGAATGAAACTCACCCAGCCCCACCAAAGCCATCCTCGCACTGGTGAAGTTGTTCTGAACAAAAGAGTGCAGCTGAGGAGAAAACAGGAAGAGAGGTGAGCACGGGTGCTGTACCTGCTGCTCCGGGGTGGGTGAGAGAGAACCGGAACTATACTTGCTGCCATGGCAACACAGCTCTGGATTAATAAAACAGGCACTACACCTGCTCCCATGGTGACACTGGTCTGTGGTAAGAATACAAAACCTATACCTGTTGCCATGGCGATGCTACTGCGGGATGATAGTGGGCGCTATGTGTTGCCAAGGTAATACGGGTGTGGGGTGAAACAGCCAGTGATACATGTTTTGCCACACATTTTGCTGGTGTGGGCCTCACCTGTTCTGAGGTCACATGACCCACCATGTAGTCTGGGCAGTACAAAGAGTTGGACAGGGCATTCTTGTAGGCAGCCGCATGCAGCATTTCCAACACAGCTGCAATACACAGAACAGAGCGTCGGCTCAGCAGGTGGGACAACTCTGGGGTGACGAAAAGCGGTTGGTTTAGACGACGCTGGGCTCACCGATCTGTGGAGTCTGATTGGCCAAGGCCTTGTCAATCTTCAGCCTAGATATGAGTTCATCCACTTCCCAAGGCCGGAACTCGGGGGCTGTGGTTACGTTTATCAGGTACTCCATGACGGTATCTCTACAATACACGCACACACAAATACTGAGAAAAGCATCGCCATGACGATGAACATGCATATGATCTTTGCTCAAATGATCCCTCCATTAATGGAGCATTTACATTCAAGGCAGCTAGCAGATGCTCTAACCCAGAGCAATACGCAGCTTACATTCTTTACATGCAATGCATTCATTCAGCTGGATAGTTTTACTGGAGCTATTCCGGCCGTGTAATTTGCTCAACGGTATAATGGTAATCTTCATTTGAGCCTACAACACTGGACTTACAAACACAGTTCCCTAACTATTACACTACACTTCCCACCCAGAGTAGACACTCGTTCAGGAAGTGAGCGGTCAGCTTCCTGTCACTCTGTTACAGTACTCACACATGGTCTCTCAGGCACTCCACCGAGTAGATCATGTTCTCCCTGGAGGAGGTCACACTGCGGACACACAAACACATGCCGTTACAAATGCTGTTACATTCTCGCCATGAACGAACAGATACACACACATCTTTACAAATGCACATACCATGAATGAACAGACACTCTTACACAAACAAACTGAGTTACACACACATACACCTTTACACAAACACACAGCTACGCACACAATCGCACGCACGCGTGACATTTGTATGACAGGGGTTCAGCTGCGGCACACAGGGGGACCTCAACTTTATCAGGGGCCCCCAGATTTTTTGCACTGACCTCAAGCTGCCCCCCACGGCCTCCACACCCCGACAGATCTTGAACGCGGAGGCCCCCTTCGTGGTCTGGAACAAACACCAAATCGCTGCTTTAACATGACGGACTGGAGGGGAGACTAAATAAAACCACTGGAAGAGAGCCCAGCCGGCCTCATTGCACACGCAATGTGCAATTATTAAACCCTTATTGTACCCGCAGACCACACGCTTTTCACACAAAGGCAGAAGGCAGTACTGACACAAACAAATTCACAGGAGCTTCAGGCAATCAGTTCACCCGTTATGGGGAACAGACACAGAAAGAAGAGAGAAATTAAACAGGAGTGATGTGTGTGTGTGTGCGTGAGAGAGAGAGAGAAACAGAATTGGAGAGAGAGAGGGACGGCCTGCGAGACACTGTTTATCCTCAGTACTCACCAGGTTGGCTGCGAGTCGCAGCATGTGAGTGACGCCCTGGTTTTCCAGCGTTTCATAACGACTTCCTGCTTTCACAAACACGCCAATCTTAGAGGCCGGGGAGTAGGTCTCCAGGGACGCAATCACCAGGCCGTTGGGAAGCTTGGTCACCTGCAACGTCCAGTCAGCGCATGTCCACGCACAAAATATTACACGCTGATGGTCAGCCATCTTCTACAGATGGCATAACAACACTAATACCAGAAAGCCCTCCATAAATATTCGTACGAAGGCACTTGCACTTGAAATGTGAAACTGAAGAGGAAGCATACATTATACCAACTCAGCAATCTCATGAGCCATTATGAACGTGTTGATTTGCTATGTGGAGTCTACAAGATAAAAGGCGCACAAATAAGCATTAGCTTTGATGTGCCGTTACCACCACCCATTCACAAATGTGCAGCGTCCTTCGTGTTCATGCGGTACAGAATAGTACACACACGCGCAAGCACACACGCATGAATTAGAGATCTCAGCGGGATCGGCAGAGACGTACATGGGCATCTTGGTGGGGGAGTGCGGCCCTTTTGGGGAGATTTAAGCCTTTTAGCGGCTCTGTCAGAGACCTGGTGCTCCGGGGGGCGGCATAGAACCGTTTCTGTAGGAGAGAAAGATGGGTCAATGACCTCACTGACCTGCGCATCCTGTAGTTGAAGACTGATTCCTTGTGAAGCTGCCGCCACGTCGCGCTTAGGAGCGGCGTGGGCTGCATACAGCCTCCTCTGCGGGTCAGGAGGAGAGGAGGAGAACATTACACGCAGGTTTCGCGCCCCTGGCAACGAGCCGTGCGGGCGCGAGGAAGGATAATCATGTAACACCAAACGACTTGCAGCTCATCGCAGTTTTCCACTGGTTTATGCAGATCGGATTCTTGGATGAGGCAGCCCACCGTACTATCAAGGGTAGCCTATACCCTCAGCGTGGTTTAAAAAAATTGTGCACATCACGTGAATAGTCCAATCAGAAGCCTCAAAAGCTCTCTCAAATTTCTGCGACACAGCAGGCAGTGCGCCACACAGAAGTTACCGTGGCGACCTGAAATGACCCCTGAAGCAGTATGTGAGGCAGCGCAAGAAACAGGGCAGTGTACAGAATTAATTAATATTATTTGTCTTTCGTGGCTTATTGAGCGCCGCCCGATTTGTCAAAATATGAAGGAAAGACGATGGAAAATGTCAGTGGAAAAGGAACGACAGCGTAATTCTATAACCCAGACTTGCGCACATTTCGACTTCCGATATAAGAAAGTGATGCCAGTTCAGAAATGATCAATACGTGCTTTGATTGGAGCTAGCCATATACACAGTTACTGACAGCTAACGACAAGGGAAACTATCACACATAGCACCAAACATCCGCTCAAATTAAAAATGTTATCATTGGCTAAAGCGGAGTTTTATGTTGGCCTCCCATAACAGCACATTAGTGTCCAGGCGCTTAACAAACAAGCCGGGTAGTTAGCTATCTGAGCTACAAGAGCGGAACCACAGCCAAGTTAGCGAGAGAAGATTGTGATTATCCAAACGTTTTAACAGTTCTAACTTTGCCAACACTTCACTAGCTTAAATGTGTTGTTTTCCAACTGACAGAAATTAATCAAATAAATTAAAAAGGGTACGTTAAGAAAATAAAGCAATGACCTTCACTGGAAAGAGATGAAAACCGTCATAACGTTAGCGACCTATTACTGAACGAACTTCCTGACACAACCATCATCAAATTTATATCCACAATGATCGGAACTGACTAGATATATAACAAGATAGAAACATAAATTGACAGCATCATAGACATAAGAATTCAGCTATCTGAGCTTATTATAGCTAGCTTGCTAGCTAGTTAAACATTTCAGCTGCTGACTGGCTAGCTCGCGAGGTAGCTAGTTTAGCGAGACCAGCATTAAACCTAAACTTATTTATTTCATTTATTGTATACAGCAAGACACAAAATACAAAATGCGGCGCCGAAGAAACTACTTGGCTCAGAGAATGGTGAAAACTGTCTTACAGATATATGACTTAGACTTCGGATCCCCTTCATTACTGGGTCTCTCTCCTTCAACCACTACGAAAAGACAAACATGGCCGACTTTACGTCATACCCAGCATCCACCGCTCTCTTTTAACGCAACCGCAGCGCCAAAGATTCTCTGCATTGACAAAATGCCAGTACGACTTCATACAGGAAGCTCTTTCACTTCTGTACTGTAACCGGAACTCGTAATCAAAAAGTATTGGAAAGCTGGGCCGAGAAAAGAAGACAGTTCTACAGAATTCGTGACCAAAGATCAAACAAGTTGTTAACCAACTTCTACAAACTGATCAGCATCTTGTGTCATTTTATTTAGTTTTTATATAAATTACTAATATACAATAAGACCAATGGGTTTGTTGTCTAATAAAATAGTTAATTACCTGGGTATAAATATAGCTCATGCATTGCTGTTAAAACTATTGTTTTTTTTTTTTTTAATAGAAGAAAAAAACATGCATAGGATGGACCTGCCACTGTTGTTCACATTGGCTAATTTTGCCTCTAGGTGGAAACTCTTTCCCACTCAAAATACAGCGGCCTTGCTCATGCTCTGACCTGGAGTTGGTCCGTTGGTCCATTGGCCTGCACTTGAGTAACCGGCTTATATGGTCATTGGTTCACAGTGGGGTTGGATCACTGCAAATGTTTTTTGTCTGAAATTGATGGTACAGCAATATTTTAAATGAGCAGAGCATCAGCATCTGCAATGGGATTGTCACATGACCATGACCTGCTCACTGGCATCTTGTGTGTTATTTTCATACTCATTACTGTCATTAGTGTTTGAATTGGACTAGATTAATGTGCTTTTTAAGGTGGATTTTTGCTGGCTCAACATGTGAACATTTGTATGTGTGTGTGTGTATGAATGCGTGGGACTCTTTACTGGGACTGTTTGGAGATATATTTGGTTGATCTAAGTGTTCCAATTTTAGCTATTCTTAATGTTGTTTTGCTGCGAAATAGTGTGATGATGATCATGATGGTGATGATGATGTACATGTTCATTACAGCAAGAGTATGGATATCATAGGAAAACCAAAACAGCTGAAAAAGCTGAAGGATTCTAGGTTTCTGCATATTATTTTTAAAATTCTGTTACCATTTATGAGTGATAAGGAAGATTAATAACAATTGTTTCACCATTATGAGGCCCCCCAAAAGGCCCTTAAATAAGACCACCTGGTTAATTGACAGACCTGAAATTTCACTTCCAATAAAAAGCTAATTTACCTCAGCCATTAAATACTCTCTTCCAATATTCAATATAAAATGCACAGCAGCAGAATGCAGCATACAGTTTCAAATTAATGTATGTTCAGTGGAGTGAAGTGAACAGGGCGTTGTCGGTAGAGAGGAAGTCCAATAGATGATGATGTCACTCTCCAAACTTATGTTGTGATCTGGCTGGAGAGAGAGACTGGACGCCAAGCCATTCATTAGCAAATATTTGCGCAGATACACAGACTCCTTTTTTGCTGCACACTTGGTGCATCATACTATGTCCTACTCCTAACAAATAGACACAGAAGACGTTATACAAGGAAGATACCCAACGCCCTTCAGGCCAGCTGAAAAAAGAGGACCGAATCGTGTTTTTTGACTCTGAGAAAGATTGTAGTGTTGTAGATGTTGAAACGACTCCCCGGTTCATTAAACAGTGTCTTTTGCCCTGAGTTCAGTGTGCTGCAGTGTTCCTTATTTTGGGCCAGTCCCTGTGAGTCTGGGTAAGGAGCTTTTCTCTAGACACAGAAGACATTCCACTGTTTGTTTTTATAAAGATTGAGTTATTTTAAGCCTCATGCTCATCTGATGGAGGACTGGGCTATAGGAAACGTATATGCTTTGTACAATCATGTTTCCTTCAGTTACTGTGTCAGGGTTGAAAACCGATTGGTGTACATACATTAACTTTATTTTTAATCATATTTTTTTACAGAAAAAAATTCATGTACAAATAATTGCTACACATGACTGAAATGAAGATGATGTCTGAATGACATATAAACTAAGGTTTTTGTTTTTGGTCGACACTGGATCCTTGATACATACACAAATTCAATTCTATTGCGTGGATACCCTCTTGTGTAATCACACTATTAATTAATTAAGAGGTGCAACTTCATGTACTGGAAACTATCATTAAGAAATGCTCACACTCAGACACACACATGCTGATTACAGTGGAAAGAACCATACAGCGACAGCGTCAGTTTCCATGGCAATAAAAATCCCTAAAATCACGCTGAACACGCTGAACCCCAAATCGACCCTGTTGAACTCCTGCTCTTCCTCCTCTCTCCTCTTCCTCTCTCACAGCGAGCAGTCAGCCATGGCTCCGGGGTTCTGCAGGGCGGACTTCCTGCGGGCGGCGGCCTCCAGGATCTTCTTACGGGGCCCCAGCTGGATGCGCAGGCTCTTGAGGTCGGTGTCGGAGCAGAGCAGCAGGGCCTCCATATCCAGCTGCTCGCGAGCCAGCACCGGCGCGTAGTCCAGCAGGCCCAGCGCCGCCAAGAACCCCGCCAGTGGCGACATCTCCTCGTCCTCCTCGTCCAGCCCAATGTCCTCGTCGTTCCAGGGCAGGTCGGGCTCCGCATCGCCCCCCGTCTCCTCGGGCTGGAACACCTCGCTGCGGATCCGGAAGCCCAAGTCGTCGCCGTCCGCACCCGCAAACTCCTCCGGCTCCACGCCCATCTCCAGGGAGAAGTTTTTCCGGAACACCATGTTCCCCAGCCCCGGCCTGTTGAATATGGACTCCTTGGCCGGGCCCGACTCCTCCTCTTCCTCCTCCTCGCCTTCGTCGTCCTCGTCAATCCCCCTAGACCCATCCTCCTCCCCGTCCTCCATCTCGTCCTGCTCACTGAAGACATCCACGAAGCCGGGCCTGCTTAGCGTGCCATTGTCCTGCTTGACGAAGATGACGTTTCTGTCACCCTGGCCCTCGGCCACGCCCTTCTCCTTCTTGCCGAACTTGCGCTGCAGGGTGCCCTTGACGCGAGCCGAGAGCGAGCCCGTCGCGTCCGAGGCGAGGAGTTTGTCGAACTGCTCGCTGACGCCGTTGACGGTGCCGGTGCCCGGGTGGCCGGAGGGGCCGGGTTCGAGCGCCGAGCCGCGGTGGAGCCGGTCCATCTTGCTCTGGTGCCTCTTCTTCACCTTCTCGCACATCTTCACCCGCCGCTCGGCCTCCTTGGCGGCCTGCTCCTTCAGCTTGGCCACCTTCTTGGCGTTGCGGGCGGTCTGCTGCGAGGCGGCGGTGTCCAGGAAGCGCACGCAGTCCATGCGGTCGCGCGACGCCGCCACGTCCATGGCGCTGTGGAAGTCGTTGTCCAGGGAGAAGAGGTTGGCCCCGAAATTAACCAGGAAGCTGAGGATGGCCATGTGGCCATTGTTGGCCGCATGGTGCAGCGGGGTGTTACCCCAAATGTCGCTCCTGTCGGGGTCTCCCCTGTAAGAATGAAATGAAGATGAAGGCCAGTCATACCGTCAGCACCAAACACAACACACACACACACACACAGCCAATTCAGCAGACAGAAGGGTTAAATGCACATTTGTGTTTCAAGTATCAAATCATTTTTCATAAATCATTTTAACACAGCATCCATTATTTACAATGTAAGTATTAATATAAGAAATAATTTGAAAGTAGTTGAATGAATTTCATGTATCACTATGTAGAATCACAGAAAACTCAACACTGAGGGGTGTTTATGTTGTAATTCAAAAGGTTTTAAAGAGAAATCAGCCTGGTGCCTTAAAGTTTCTTTTCTATCTGTATGCGAAAAAGCGGCTGTGATACAGGGCTATCTCTTGTGAATATTATGTGGCCTACTCTTTTGGTAATCGGTGAGCAATTAAGAATGAAAGTCCTCTCGTTGGTTTCCTTTACGGCCATAAAACTCCTAATCGCACCAGCCTAGCAACAGTTTATCTTTTTATTGTATTTCGTTTCTATTGATTTAATCACTGTACCGTACAGCAATTAAAAGGCTCAGTCAAGCATGTCTGTACAATCTAAAATTTGGACAAAAGACTCTGACACGTGGTTCCAAATTAGTAAGATTCCTGTGCTTATTGCAATCTGCCGAACAGAAGAAAATACATATCTACAATTCTTTGTATCGCAGTAGTGTTATTCATTAAAGTGAGTGACAAAAATAGTGTGTTCCCAGTCTTGAGAATATTGAAGCGAAATACGAAGTTTTGGCTCGGAACATCAAAACGAAAAGGAAATAGGCTACGTTCTGTTGGGAAATAACGGAGCCTATTGTTCTGTATTTGCATAATTTGCTTTGCCTGATTACATATTGGCAATGACTCAAGGGAATCGCATTTCTAAACAAACCGTTAATTGTTTTTGCTGCTGTTTTTAATAGTGTGCTAGAATACATCCAGTCAGATATTGTTAACGCACCTCCACTAGAGTTCGGAAGCTCATGGAAGAAGCGAGATGTAATCATTTCTCATTTTATGGACGGAATGGAATGAGGAAGTCAGATCTTCACGCTTAAAATGCCCAATAGGCCCGACTTCAACGGTCAACCGTTGGTTCCTAAATATATACATTTTAAATTTGTTAGCCTTTAAAAAAACAAACAAACAAAAAATAAATAACAAAAACAAACAAGAGGTCTACTGCGTTGCGTAGCTTCCGTTTACATCAATTACAGACATACATTGGTATCCATTAATTATATACAGTACTGTCATAACTCATAGGCGCGTCGTTCGTTTGATTTATTTAGGCTATTTCTGTCTAGTGATCACGTAAAAGTTTGGTCATAATCATGGTCAGCTACTTTGTTGCAGCTCCTTGTTTGTTGACATAACTTTGTCTACTTTTAAATAATTATGTTTTCACTGAAAAGCAATAAAGTTCCGTTTACTCAGTCTTGATAGAATTTTGATGAGACAACTTAATCTGTTCAAATATTCACAAGTCTTTATCTATTAAGTTTAACTATGTTTTAGTATTTCAAACAAACTATTTCAAAGCTGTAACAACTTTTTAAAAGCTGAAATTGCATGATTCATTTAGCAACATTTCCGTTTTACAATGTAGTACACATTTACTGAAATAATGTTTGAAATATTTTTTACTTTCGGCGATTTTCCCTTCCGTCCGGGCATGATGGATTTGCAATAGCCATAGGTTGTAGCTAACTGTACCCTCCAAAAGTGTTGGAACGGAGTTCTCATTTTTGCTATATACTTAAGGCATTTAGATTGGAGATCAAAAGATGGATATGAGACAAAAGTACAATCGGGTTTTATTTCATTGTGTTTAAATGCGTATATGTTTTACCATTTAACAGAAACAGCTGTTTGTGTGTTGTCCCCTCATTATCAACTGTGCAAAAGTAAGGTAAGGCCTAATGGATGGACGTAAAAGTAAACCAAAGCAATAAAATATATAATATTTAGTTACAATAATTGTGTCAAGTCAACAGCTCGCCAATTGTTTGGTGATGGTCAGCACTGTTTTTGTAAATTGCTAAAACATGAACGCATGTTGCTACCATGAAATAAAAGCTGGTTATCTGTACTTTTGTATCATATTAATATTTAGATCTCAAATCCTAATGCCTTAAGCGTTTTACAAAAATAGGAAATTTCACTCTATACTCTACATATTTTGGAGTACCCTTGAGCAAGGCACTTAACCTGCATTCAGTATATACAGCTGTATAAATAGATGCCATGTAAATGTTACGTAAGAAAGTTGTGTACGACGCTCTGGATAAAAGCGTCTGCTAAATCCCTGTGGGCTAATGTAATGTATAGGCTATTAAGCGCATTTTGATCAAGGATAGGTCTCTGTATTTTAAGTCCTTTGTGAAGTGAAGTATAGACTAGATCTGCATTACAGGAGACTTTTACAAACTACAGAAATCTATTTGACCAACACCTTCGACAGCAAACCAGGGGAGGCATGTAAGTTTTTACGATTACATTCAATCGTAATTAGTTTACGTTTACCAATTTACAATAGACTATTGCCTGCCTCTAAACTTGATTTGGATAAGTTTTCTGATTTCAGATCTGGCAGCCTATAGGGGAAGCTTTCTGTTCTCTGCTGTTAGCCCAGTTGTTATATAATCACATTAAGTGGCTTTTTATGGCGCAAAATTCCACATAATCAAATTTTATATAAATTAATGTCAGACTCACCCTCTGCTACAGATAAGCTGAAGCGCTTCGACGTGACCGTGAAAAGCCGCCCAAAGTGTCGGCGTCATGCCATCTTCATCTGGGGCGTTCAGGTCTTTCCTCGTCGCCTCTTTCAAGAGGTCCAAATAGCCATCAATGGCAGCTTTATGGTACCTTGACATAATTTACTACGATTTATTAGCAACAGATTTTGAAAAGCTTTATAGTGGCAGTCAACATCAATCCGTTAAGCCTGCAAACGAATCGCTTCAGCAGAACATATTCTGCATGGTCTCTCACTTTCCGCACGCTGTGAAGAAAAAAGCTTGTTGGATGTAGTGTGAGCTGTCAAGTAGTTGGAGAGGACGTCACCAACACCGAAAGAGCACCATAAATTGGAACCAAAGTCCATTAAAGATCGGCAGTGTCGGCTTAAGGTCGTATGGCAAATACGCACAGTTATATCGCCTGGTTTATGGACGAACCCGTGTATCTGGCATTGTGATTATGTTTAAAAGCAATTTGAATAGAAACCGGCCAATAGCCCACACATGAGGAGGCAATTTAGGTCTTCTGCGCGTCCTATTCATAAAAATCTTGAATGATATTCAGGTGGAACGAAATTGTATTTCTTTGTATATTTTTAAAATATTTTTTAAAGTGTCACGCTATTTAGGAAATAAACTACACGGATGAGCATATTACTTCTCATAGCCTCAGTTGTGTTATAGAATAGGCCTAATATTATGTGAAGCTTATACACAGAAAATTCAATCTTGATTTGTTCTGTTAACACGTTATGTAGGTAGGCTATGTGGGGCACATTATAAAACATGAATTCCAAAATGATTTGCGTAAAAGTTGCTAATGCTAAAAAGTTAGCTCTCGTAAAAAATATATCTGAAGCATTATGTATCTCTAGTGGCCTGTATGTATTCATGTGTTTATCCTTTATTTTTCCAGGTGAGTCCAACATAGATATAGGTTAGGCCTGCATCTATCTTTCAAAGGAGGCCTGGCAGGTGACAGCAGGGCAGGTATAGGTATAGGACACGAAGCCCCAGTATTCCGCAAGCACACTCCTTTCCGGTAGATGGCGCTAGTAAAATTGTTCAAATTGTATAAATACACCAAGAAATGCAAATTTAATCCTACAGTCTCTGGTTTAATCCACCATCCTTTCTGACGTCCAGTGATTTGCTTATGGTTTTACCAGAGAGTACGAAAAGGAGTCATTACCGCTTCTGATCGTTGTGAGGGCTTTGTAGTTGCAGGACTCCGGAAGACTCCGGTCACGCCTTCCATCGGGTGCTCTTGTCAAGTGTCAGGACTCTTTTGAAGACGCGAAAATGTCAGACAACGGCGGTGCTACAGTCGGCCTGTTGTCTTACGAGACCCTTGTACATGCGGTTGCGGGCGCGATGGTAAGAGATAGACAACTCTCTCAACCTCTCTACAGATCGCATGCAAGCTAATTTAATGACAGTGATTATAATGACAACGGTAGTAATAGAGCAACACAGTTGGTTAGTACACCATCAATGGTAGTTGTTAGCTGCACTATTCAGCAAATTAGATAGGGATCTACGGCTAGCAATCTTCATGTTACTAACCCTACCAGTGTATGAAAATATAATTCTCACCTAACGTTGTTCCGTGATTTTGTCCTACTCCCGTGCATGTCTCCGGTGCAGTCATTAACCGAAAGTACTTAAGGCGTTTTGTAATGCAGCCTGACAACCGGTCAATTCAGCATCTGCCGTACTAACTTTGTTTTTTTGTGTGTGATGGGGAATAAGGGATTTGTGATAACTAAACTTCATTTAATCTGAATGAGAGAAACTAAACGGTCGCTTCTGTTTGTGTGGCATGGTACAAACATAGTGTGTACATAACAACTGGAGAGGGTACTAGGGTACAAGCCCTGAAGCCAATGACCTGTACAATTCAGTGGCTGAAATCTGGGAAGTAACAGGAAGCAGCCTCTACTGCGCATATTTGAGGGTAAAAGAGCTTGATGCCCATTGAATTCAATGTTGAAAACCAGGGTGATTTAACAACCTAAAATCTCAACGATCCATTTTTTTGTGCAAATAAATTTCATTATGTGCAGCAGTTCGTGAAACAATGGTTTTTTTTCTCCGGAAGTCTTGGTAAAATATATTTTGATATTCCCCTTTCACTTTTAATTGGAGCTCCAATGTTTTGCCCTCAACATGCGCAGTAATTGTAATCATGCACACTTGTTCAGGACATAATTTATAGCAGTGGTGCCCAATCATGTGCCATGGCGGGCCAAGAGTGTGCTGTATAGACTTCGCTAATTGGTTCCCTCCTCTCTGGTTAAAGGTGTGTTAATTAGTGAAATCAGCAGGTGATGCGATTGGTTGGAATGAAAACCTGCTTTCTCACAGCCCTCCATGGCACATTATTGGGCACCACTGATTTAATGGATTAAGTCACTTGAGACACTAATTTATCAACCTCATATATGGAAGCAGTTGAGAGATGCTCATTACTTTATATTCTAAAAACAGACCAAACTATATTTACAGCACATACTCTCCAGTTTGTCATTCACAGCATTTATAACTGTGCCTAGTGGGTTAAATCATCTTAAGCCGTGTGTGATAATGGGCAATGTACAGTCATAGATTTAGTCTGGCCCAACAGGATTTTACATTTCATTGAAAAGGGGTTAATGTGCTAAGCGTGCTCTGGCAAAGGTCTGCTGTAAACAGACAACATGCCTTCCCACGTGCTAAATTTACACTACCTATTTTAAATGGCCTGTATTTTAGCGCTCTGGTTTACAGTGTCAGTTACAGTTACAGTGAATTTTCTGTGTCAGTGAATTTCTGCATTCAATTCTGTAATCCTGAAACCATGTGTGGAAAAACTTGTGGCTTCAGACAACATTCCAAACTCCTTGCTGGCCTATTTGATTGAATGTGCACATAAGCAAGTGACATAAGGTTTCAAAATGAATTAATCTTGAAATTACTTGCGGATTGTTATAGCGTGCTTTATGGTGTTATACGCATGGTAATTGTAGCCTATGGATATGCAATATTATTTATGGCTCTAGGTTGGCATAAGTTCATTTATATGAACTGCTTTAGCCCGGTCTAGCGCTGTGACTCGTATAACACAAGTGGATGCACTGATGTTCTCTCTTATTGTAGGTCACTCTGGATAAGAAAGTTGGCTAAAGTAATGTAATGCGATGCATCAATGTAATGTAGCCTAATGTAGCGCCCTCTGTCTGCAGGGCAGCATGACTGCGATGAGCGTGTTCTTCCCGCTGGACACAGCCCGTATACGGTTGCAAGGTAAGAGCCGTCAAAAGACGGGGTGCGTGAGGACTACCCGCGCCTCTTAAAGGCGGACCTGTGTAAACGTGTTTCATAAGGATGCATTTCTACAAGGCCACTGTGTAACTTACAAATCGGGAGGCCGCCTTCATGTCTGTCTGAAACCTCTCCTTGGGGACCCCCTGCCAGATCCAGGTATTTGATGTTCCACCTCAAGCGCACCTGATATTAGGAATCAAGCCCTTCATTAGTTGCATCAGGTGTGCTTGAGTTGGAACACATCAATAAATTGGATCTGGCTGGGGGTCCCCAGGACAGTTTTGGGAAACATTGGTCTAGGTAACCTAGTAGATGGCTCTTTTGTCATCTTGGGGGCTAAAATCCAGTCACTGAACACACTGGTCACTAGACAGCATGTTTTAAAAGGGAAACAGGTTTGCCATTCTGCTGAATAGACCTTAGTTTGGGCACCCCTGGGTGGGCAGTATTTTGCAGACTATCCCTGTGCTGCAGTGCACCTTTGTGGAGTGCTTCCTGTATCCATTCTGCATTCATCAGCGCAGGCGGGTCTGAACCACAGCAGTGTGGTAATGCTGATGTTGCTCTTTGTTTCAGTGGACGAGAAGCGAAAGTCTCAATCGACCCCTATCATCCTGGCTGAGATCGCAAAGGAGGAAGGGATGTAAGTGCTTGACTGATCAAATCGATAAAAATCTCCTTTGTGCTCAGATAGGCTTTAGTGTAATAGCGTATCTGAGATTAGACGTGTAATGTGTGAAGTAACCATAATGGAGGGGACCCTTGTAGCAGATTTCAGTCTGATGTCATTCAGTGTTTAGTCACCCACAGCAGCTCTCAGGGTTTATGGTATTATAAGAGTTTAAGGGTGCATTACAGTTACCATATACGGAATAACTGTAATTTATGGAATTAATAGTTAATAGTTTCTAATAGTCTTTTTGCCTGTTCTCCAAAATATTTTTGGTTTGTGTCCTGGGACCTTGGTGATGGTTTGAGACTTTAGGTTCAAACCACTTGTGCTCCACTGAGCATGTCCAGCCCTGATGTGGGTCAGAGGTCAGAAGCTCAAATCCCGTACTCTGATTGGTCACTGGCCTCCACCTCTTTTCAGCCTGTCTCTGTACCGCGGCTGGTTTCCCGTCATCTCCAGCCTCTGCTGCTCCAACTTTGTGTACTTCTACACCTTCAACTCCCTGAAGAGGATGTGGGTGACGGGTGGTGTCCAGTCCAGGCCCAGCAAAGACCTGTTCATGGGCTTCATCTCCGGTGAGACCACGCCCTCTTTTCTACAGGCAGCGCAGAGCTGGTCTTAAGGCAGTCTCCTCTAAAAACTGGACTGCCTTCAGTGTTACCTTTATTCGTGTGGCCAGACAATGCATCAATAAGTATAAGACTCAGTTCTGATCACTGGTATAAAATTGAGTGAGTGGAAGAACAGGCAGCTCCTGGAGGAAAGCACAGAGTAACGTTGTGTAGTTCCCACTGATCCACTGCCGCCATTTTCTTGATGGGTTGATGGGAAATGGTGTCTCGGAACGAGACGTACGAGTGTGCTGAGGGGGTGCGGTCTCTCCACAGGTGCCGTAAATGTGCTCCTGACCACGCCCATGTGGGTGGTCAACACCCGTCTCAAACTGCAGGGGGCCAAGTTCCGGAATGAGGACCTGCACCAGACTCACTACAAGGGCATATTTGGCAAGTACTTGAGAAGAATAATGATCGTAATAAAAATTATCTTAATATTATTATTAATAATTATAATGTGTTTTGAGTGCAGTTTACACATTTGCTGTGCATGTCTGCATGTAAATCGCGTGACAGACTTGCACGTTTGGTTGGTGTGATGATGATGGTCTGGTCTCCTCCACAGATGCCTTCTCCCAGATCATTGCGAATGAGGGCGTGTCCACACTGTGGAATGGGGTGCTCCCCTCACTGGTCCTGGTCTTTAACCCCGCCATGCAGTTCATGTTCTATGAAGCCATGAAGAGGAGGGCAGGGCGGGGGGGCAGGAAGGTAAGAGACAGGCAGACAGACAGGCAGACAGAAGTACAATGCAAAAGGCTGTAGTACTCTGATGCAGGCTGTGGAATTGAATGGTACAGGCTGTGGAATAGAATGGCAAAAGCAGCAGTAATTAAATTGTGATGTTTTTTTCGCAGATTTCTTCGACAGACATCTTTTTGATCGGGGCGGCAGCCAAAGCCATCGCCACCACAGCAACATACCCTCTGCAGACTGTTCAGGCCATACTGAGGGTGAGAGAATAAATCACATCTTCACTGAATTGTGCCAGCACATTAATAACAGTATTTACTAGCAGCAGCAGTATAATAGTGGTTTTAATAATAGTTTAATGACAATTAATGGTATTAATGGCAATTAATTACTGAATCTCTTAGCATTTTGTGTTCTGTGATTTTTAGAGTCTTGTAGACAGGGAAGTTTGAGCAGGAGCGCAGCATGCCTATAGATACCTCAGCTACATGTCACATAACTGAACCTTTCACGTATAATTGGGACATCTGATCATGAAGCAGCTCCGAGAACAGAGTTTTGAACCTTTGGTTCGTCCTGACTGATCCTGGAACAGCCCATAGCACAGTGCCCTGACTCTGACTCTCTCGCAGTTTGGACAGTACAAAGCGGAAGGGAAGAGTGGGCTGCTGGGAAGTCTGCGGAATACGGTGTACCTGCTGATGGACCGAATCAGGTGAGAAACGTGCACCTACTGAGGAGCTCTTAACATTCAAAGCAGAAGTGTGTCAGTACTGATGAAGTTTAATGTTGTAAAGGGAAGTGGGTCAGTGCTCAGTGTTTAATGTTGTAAAGGGAAGTATGTCGCTGCTGATGAAGTTGAATAATGTTTGAAGGGAACTGTGTGCTGATTAAGTGTTATAATGTGGTAAAGGGAAGTGTGGCAGTGCTGTGCTGACCTCTGACCTGTGTTCTGGTTGGCAGGAGGCACGGGGTGCTGGGTCTGTATAAAGGCCTGGAGGCGAAGCTCCTGCAGACGGTTCTGACCGCGGCGCTGATGTTCGTGGTGTACGAGAAAATCACCACCGCCACCTTCAGGGTCATGGGCCTGAACCGCAAACTGAAACACTGAGGCCCCGACCGGGCCTTACCGGATCAGCACCGCCACCGAGCCCGGGGCCGTTTCTGTTCTACCTCCTGTCTGACACACACACACACACACACACACACACACATACACTCTTAATCTTCCTGAAAATTGTTTTGTTACTTCCTGTTATAGATGGAGTCTGGAGTTTCAGTATGGTGGGGGGGGGGGTGTCTCTGGCATTACTTTTTTTCTTTGGTGCTGAACCCTAACTGCGCCCCCTCCCCCCATATGTTTTTGGATCATGGGCAAGAATTGTAAAAATGTTAAACAAACATAGTGTTATGACTATGGAACTGTTTTCAGAGGCCATATAGGACTTCTGAGGTGGGGAATTTTTTTCCAGTGGCACTGAGTCTCATTTTGACTTGCTTCCTGTGAAATGACCCGCAGATTATCACACACAAACTGCTTTCTCCCTCATGCCTTACTTTACCCTTCCCACCAAAGGTGCTTGCATATCTCATTGGCCCACATGCGTCACATGGGTCACCTAGAGCAGTCAGGGGAGACTGCAGAGTGTGTGACTGCAACCGTGATCTTTAGGAGAGAGGGGAAATTGTGGATCATACACATTCAAACCATAAAGCACCTGGAGCTCTGGTATTCAAACTCTTTCCTGGGGACCCCCTGTGTAGGCTGGTTTTTGTTCCAGCCACAGCAGATTTAACAAGCTGTTAGTTTTTCTTTGGTGCACAATGCGAAAATGGGACTTTTATTCTTCATGGACCGCATAGCCATTTCTGACAATGTAGCTTAAGAAGGTCAATAATCCCTCTAAACATGAAAAGCGCCTAAATAGGAAAAATTGACAGCTTGCTAAAATTCTAGGATTGCCGTTGTGGCTGGAACGAAAACCAGCGTTTGAATACCAGTGACCTAGAGTCTGGCTATGGCCTCTTTATATCCGCTCGTATACAGGACCATGGAAAAATCATACAGATAGCACTTGTGTACAGGACTGCGAGTCAAATATACAAATCTAATCCCCGTATGAAACCCCATTCCTCCCATCACTGAGGTCTTAATGTAAACTCGTCCACTGGCGGATGTGTCTTAATGTCTGACTGTCACGCTATCCGCTGACTGGCAGGCACTCCCTCAGAACTCCCTTTTCACCATGCATGGGGCCTTCCCCGGCAACTTTACCGGAACTTCACCGTTTAGTGGCCACGTGTGGGTGGGACCTGGAATTGGCATTCTGGGAAAGTTGCTGGCTCAAGACCAGCTAATACTTACGGGCATGTTTAGTCTGTTGTGTAGCTTTTTGAAAGTTTCTGAAGTTCCTATTGGTGTGGGTGCACACTGAAATATGGCAGGATGTTAGCCGTTATGATTCCCTCGTTCCGTGTTCGATGTTTGAAAATGGCTAGAATGATCTGAAGCATTGTGTACGCTAAAGGACTTCATGAATATCTGCCTCACTGAAGTGAGTGGATGGCAAGCCAGAAGCACTGTGATCATAACCTTATTACGTAACATAGTACTTTTACAGAACTGATTATGAGCAAGTAACTGTGAATCAAACTGTCAATATAATGCTAACACGATGGCAAGTAATGCTCCATCATAGGTATTACTATGAACTAGCCAGATGGATCTCATCAGTTCCTTTAACAGTTTCCTTTAACTACAAGAAGTTTTGGTTAGTAGCAGGATTTTCTGGTGCCGTGTTTGCTTATGAAATGGTGTCTAAATTGTAACATTTTGGCTCGAACAGAAGGGCAACGGTACTTTCATGTTAAGAACACAGAGCTGACCATCTGGTTAGTCTATAGTAATACAGAGCTCCATATCCTTCTGGGGAATTTTTATTCAGGAAGTGGAACATAAAATTAGATGTATTTATGAAATAGATTTTACATTTTGATGAGTTTCAGTAGCGTCTCAAGGTGTTGAGTTCTGTAGCTCTCTCATGAGGTCTGTGTGTATGAGAGTAAGCTCAGAGTCTCCCTTCCATAAACCATATTTATGATTTACTGTACTGTACAAGCCTACTCCATAGCACGTTCTGCAGTTCACCACTGCAGCACATTGTATTACACACTGAGGACTAGGATCAGTCTCCAAGCCTGTTATACACAGTGCAGACTGAGCCCAGTCTCAGAGCCTGTTATATACACTGCAGACTGGGATCAGAAACTGTGTTCTGGCAGTTTCAGGCATAAAGCTAATGCAATACTGAACTTGAATTAATCTTAAAATGGCATTTTGTATCTTTTAAAAAAATAATTTTGTTGTAATTTGTACTAAATTAACTGAATGTACTGTTTTTTTTTTTTTTTGTTATGGAATCAGCCTACTGTTAGGAGAAATAAAAGGGTCACAGTTTGGGAAGGTGCTGGTCTGGTGGTGTGTCCTTCACTTCTACTCTGCAAAAACTTCACTCCCTTGAGTTTCTCCTCCTGTCGTCCCTGCTCTTTTATGGCTTCAGTGATGATTCACAATCATGATCATCTCCATACATACTGGAAAACTGACCCAATTTCATTTCATATTAAATAACAATAAAAGCGAATGCTACTGACAGAAAGCAACCAACCATTTATTTCTTGAATGATTTACAAAAAATTAAAAAAGAGGCAATTTTTACATTTTAATTTCTAGAGATGAGCTCAGTTTCCAATTTGATTACATTTGAAGGGATTCTTGACCAGCAGTTTGTGTCAGCAGTTTCCACGGTTACTACTTCGCTGTTGGGACGCAAGGGGATAAGCAAACGACCAATGTGCGAGATTACACAGGCCAGCTGCAAAAATCACACAGGCCTCAATGCCCCTGAGGGTTCTTTGTAGATTCATGGCTATTATACCCTCTGCCAAGCGTTTGGGAGCGATGTGGGCCAGCTCCTTCTCCACTCTGGGGGTGTGTGATTCTGCTCACGTACCAATCGGGCAGGAAGCAGTACTGCGTGTCCCTGTGGACTGAGTAGGAGACGTCTCTGTGTGGCTCCCAGGAGAAGAGGTACACCACCCTGAGAGAACAACAGAAAACTTCCTGTTTGGCACGGATAAGCATGCACATCACCGTTCTAACGTTATTTTAATTACCAAGCTACAGCCAATCATGCCCTCGCTATGCTGAGCTACCAGCCACAACCACACACTGCCAGATGTTCAACAGAAGAGAAAAGAACACATTTATCATTACTCATCTGTCATATTTACCTAGGGTTATCCTCCCTCACCACACTCTTGACAAAGGACAGGAAGTCGGAGCAGAAATTCATGCAGACGGTTGGTTTCCAGCAGTTGTGTTCATTCTACATGGGGCAAAAGGTAACCCATCATGACCGTGATCCCTGAGAAACAGCCTTCTGAATCTTCCTCTTTAACAACCACAAGAGTCGCCTGTTGGGCTCTTGTGACCTGGTCGGGATATGCTCACCAACCTTAATGAGCTGGGATATTTTAGAGGTCTGGAACGTCTCCACGGAGACCACTACTCCGTCATCGTCACGGAAACCGGCGACGATTCGGGGGACTCCAGGAAGGAAAGACTGTGCCCACCACTTCAGCAGCTTGAACCTGAAGATTTACAAGCAGGACTGAACAGCTTTTTTCACCAGTTCTGTATATTCAGTCACCATGAACAATTTTTGTGTGAAATGAGAATATTTTGGAAATTCAGGGAAGTTTCTGATACTCTCCCACTGAACACTTCAAGGCCAAAGCAGCATGTACAGTAACATTATGCTTCCAGAGAAGGCATATACTCCATCAGTTAGCTACCCATTTACACCATCTAGTGGGTAACTGTGGTTACTGCTTTCCCCTGCTGAGGGGTCGGGAACTTGAGGAGCAGCAGAAACAGAGAGTGGCCAGTGGGAGGCACAGCTGTATTAAACCTGTGAAAGTTGCTGCGCTGTTTGGGGGTGCAGATCTCAGCTGACGTCTTGAGCTCCAGGTAGCAAGCGGGGGCCGGCGGGGCTTCGGGATCCCTGTCCCGGCAGTCCACCTCCCCGGAAAAGAGCAGCGAGTGAGCAGCCAGCCGCGTGCGCACCACCGTGCAGAACGCCTCGTTGGTGTTGACCACGCCCCCCGCGTCTGGACGGCCCCTGGGCTCGGCTGCAGAGTAAAAACAAGCACCATTAGCTTCTGGCTACGCTCTGTATTGGCCTTAACCATACCAACTGCGCACACAAGAAACGGTGGCAATCCACGTGCACTGGTGAACCCCCCCGAACGCAGCTCTACCTGCAAACATAGGCCCGTCGCGGGTGTGTGTCTTTGCGTACGCACTACGCAGCTCTGCTAAACCCCAGAAGGCTCTGCTACCTGCACAGGTGTACTGCTCGAACTTGTAGCCCCAGTACATCATCTCCTGATGCCTCGCCGAGGAGGCCTCGCGGTCCCGGCGGGCGGCCTCGGTCTCCACCTCGCTCACGTACAGCGTGCCGCCGAGGCGCGTCACCGCCAGCATCCAGCCCTCCCTCGTCTCGTAAGGCGTGGTGAGCAGCTTGGTCAAGTGGCCCCGCCACGTGACGAAATCCACCCCCAAAGCGCTGAGGACGGCAAGATTTGCAACCTAACTTGCAGTATGAACAGGGAATCTCTAGCATGTGCCCAGAGGTAGCAATGCAATACTGAATTGGCACATGTCAACAGCATACACTACCATTCATGAGTTTGGAACCACTGAGAAATGTTTATGTTTTTAAAAGAAATTGATATTTTATTCACCAAGGTAGCATTACTTTGCTCAAAAAAACAAAACAACCAAGACAATAATGTTACAAATTACTATTACTGTTTGAACTTTTTAAATTCAGTCTTTACATATGATTGCAAAGCTCCATTTTCAGCAGCCATTACTCCAGTGTACTGACAGCACACTGTGCTACCTCATCCTTAAGTATTCATGTTAATGTGGCCATTTGGTACGAGAGAAATTTGTAACATTATCAATGTCTTGACTGTATTTTTGATCAATTCAATGATACCTTGGCGAATAAAATCATCAGTTTCTTTCAAAAACATTACAAAAATTACAGTGATTCCAAACTTTTGAACCGTAGTGTATGTATATATGAATGTATTATAAATTCAACTTCAATATTCAGTGACACAGTGGCTTATTTTGATGTTTCGGCTCATCAGAACAGTGAGATTGTGCATTTAATAAAGTTCACAGTAGTCTACTCCTACAGTTAAACAATATGCAAATACTGCCCCTTACCATCAGAGGCAAGTAAGGGAGGTACGTTAGAACAATTTCAATGGCCCTGAATGACAGGGACCCTCGAAATATCAAAACATAGGATTTTCTGGGGTGGTGGGGCCCAATGTGACATCTTTTCATGGGGCCAAAAATCCCTGGTGGCGCCCCGGCTTACCAAGTTGTGGATGACCGGGTCGCTGCAGCATTGGACATCTCAAGCTTGGATCTGTTCGCTAAGATCCACTTCAGAATGTGGTCAAGACGCTCCTTCACCCCATCATCCCTCTTCACATACCGGTCAGGATAACCGTCACTCAGCTTGAAATTTGGGCCTCTCTCTGGTTCCACGTAGTACCGCAGCTGCCTATCGTCGTTATAAAACCTGCGCTCCGAATCTAGGGAGAAACACCCGACTTCCACCGGCTGTTTGTACAACGGGAAATCCCTCTCGTACATCTGCCGCCTTGCGCTCAGAGTCTGGAGAGAGGGTATCGAGCCAGCAGCAGGTATGCTAGCGGTAACGTCCTGACTGGGTCTTGACAGTTTACGTTGAGCAAATTCTCCACAGGAATCTTCACCGTCCCTTTTCAACGATGAATGTTGGCCATGGTAGTTTTGGTACGAGGACACCTGTCTGTTGTTGTGGCGACTCATACTTCTTCTAAAACACTTGATTCGCAGATGAAAAATACGTAGCCAGACAAATTATCTAGTTGTCCAGCTATTGGTGTCTGTGACGTACATAGTATTTTGAGGCAAATAGATTATCGTACAGTTAAAATGTTTAGTCGGCTAGTCTAGCACAAACGCTAGCTACAGACTGCTGAGGATGGTATATTTTGCCAATAACTTTGTGAGTCATTTTCTCAAGTTTTGAGCTGATAAGGTAACATGCTAGCTCGAAACGTTCATACATGAACTGAAAACTAGCTAGTACTAGGCTAATAGGTAACAAAGGTAAATGTTTTCCTAAAACAAGATTAAAGCACAGACGTACGGTGTCTCAAGCTGCGACATGTATTGTGATGATTGCTGTAGGATGTTTTCAAAATAAAAGATACACAATTAGACTAACTTATACCAGCTAACAAGAGGAAAACAGTACGGAAGCTCAATATTGACGACGCCCTATGTCGCTGACTCACTGGTCTGTATATGATCGAGATGTACTATGTAACTATCAATGGGGACCCATAGCCAATCCAGTTTTATTTAGATCAGTAGATACATGCAGTCGCTGTTCTGGTAGTTTATTGGTTTGGACTTTGCACCAAGTAAATCGTATATCGCCACCTACATTACAGGAGTGTAGACCCGTCAAATCTAAAAGTGAACTAAAACTAAAATAAAACCCTCTTGTTTTCTGGAACCACTAAATGTGAAAACAAAATCTTTATACTATATAAATTATAGTTTCTGGCAAATTGGATCACCAGTCTCAAATAAAAGGATATGAGGTTCGGTAGTTAGCCTATGTCTTGTTTTTTCTCAGTATCACAATGAAAAAAATGATTAAAATAACAAATTATTTCTTAATTCCGATTTTAAATCAATTATTGGGATAAATTGGTGTATTGTTTGTATAATAGCTTCCTTTTGGTCGTTGACTGTGTAAGTTGCGTCTTCCTCGATAGACAAATGGCATCCGTTGTTTACACTCCAAACAGTAGGTGGTGGTATTACACATGACTTTCAGTTGTAAAGACACCATAAAACAAATGTGTAAAAAGTACGCGATTTCTTGGACCACTGTCGTATCAAAATTATGGTTGCTTGATACTCCTGTGTAGTTTTCCTGATTTAACTAATCTTAATGTGTACAACTACACAACGGGGGTGGTGTAAAATAAAAACTATAGACTAAGTAATGCTTTTCGTTATTTCACAAATAATTAAGACAGCTACTATTTAAATCGGCTAGCTAAGTAGCCGTTAATTGACAGCTGTTCGGGGGTTGGATAGATAGTTTAGCTGGCTAGCCTAAAGGCTAGCTAAGCTTTAGCTAATTCATGTTTTATATTACATTTCAGCGATGAATAGAAAAAGAGCGCTGATCTCCAGCACATTCACAGTGAAAAGACGAAAGATTGGCACAGAAAACAATTTTGGAGCACAAGAAAATGGAGAACTCTCTACAAACAGAGGTAAATGTTAGTTTAGATAGTTAGATAAGTGATAATGTGTAACTTTGTCTGGATGCCCAAGCTAGCTATGTTGGGGAAAGAGCTTGACAAAATCAGGTTACTCGCTTGCTAGGTAACTTGAGCTGATGTTAGTTGGCTAATTTGCAAACATGTTGTCGTCGCTAATGGCTTTCTTTTCCGTGTGTTTAAAACCTAGAGGGACCTCTAGATGTCAAGGCGTCTCTGCAGCACCTCATGACTCTCTTTCCCCGCAAACTATTCAACGACACACTGCCACCAATTGTCATGAAGCATCAACTGTATAGTATACACGATGACAAGACTCAAGTTGACCGGCAGCTGGTAAGCTCCTAATTGCCCAGTCTATTTTGGTATTTTCTTCACGCTGTCAAATACAATTTTGTGAAATTTTGTTTACTTTTAACGATGAAAAGTGAGCAGTGTTTGGCATATCATACCTGCGTGGTGTATTCAGATTCTGACGTTATCGTTCTCTGCTGTTGAAAGAACGAGTTGAGGGAACGCGGAGAGTTGCTGATGTTCCAGCTCGGCTTCGATTCTGAAACATTCGGCCTCATTTTCACATCGGACTACAGGGCTAAAGTACTGGCCGGAGAAGCCGGAAGAGGGACGCTAGATACCGTGGAGAAGTTTTTGGACAACGTGTTGTCTTGTTGTTCAGAGCTCAGCTTCAACAAAGACATCATGCTCAAGAAGTTTCTCTTCACGGACACGGAGATAACGTACGGAGCCAAGTTTTTTGTGATTTCAAATATTCCATTTGAAATTTAAAGATCCCAGAATGTAGTTAAACATTCCTATAATGTCGTCTACATTTAATGGTCGTCCTCAATGTGAACTCATCCAGACAGCTCGTGAAGTCGGGGGTGCTGACCGTGAGAGATGCAGGCAGCTGGTGGCTTTCTATTCCCAATTCTGGAAGGTTCACAAAATATTTTATTCGGGGTAGGTTTTGGTCATAAAGATTTGAGAGCTGGTTGTGCACCGTGAAATGTGTTAAGGGCTAATCTGTGGCATTGCTGTTTTCTGCAGGGCGCAAAGCGGTGCTGGCCATGATCAAAAAGTCAAAATACGGTGAAGTGTTACGGTCAGACCTGGAGAGCAGGCGGACTACAGCCCAAGTCAAATTTGACATGAAATACCACATACATGACATAATTGGGGCCGACCTAGTGGAATGGTAAGATTGTTGTTTGGCGCTGTGAATCTTCAGTAGAGTTAAGTAAACTGTACCAATCCACTGTCGCTGAACTGTGCGTCTTGTTTTCCATTTTCAGCATACCAACAACATCGGGAACTTTACTGCGCTTCACGGAGACATGAAATGTCTGCAGAATAACCCGTGGCAACATTCCTCACGGACCCTGGGGGTGTTTTGAATGGAGTCCTCTAATTATTGCTGTGTATTATGAAGCCTTGTTTTGTAAATTAAATGCTTGTACAGTTTCCGAATGTCGTTTTGGTCATTTAAGTCACGTACCCGCCACCTGAAAAAAATTCGTAATTTGTGAGACCAATGGGAGACGTGTGCCCAAAGACAATACGTGCAGTGGCGTCAGAAGCCCTTGCTATTTGATTGTAGGCTCTGTCGCTTGAAGACGTGTTGACTCCTGGTATAGCAGAATCGCAGAACTGAGGGTTTTGGAAACGCCATTCCAAGCCAGCAGCTGATTGACAGTTGGAACAATCGATCATTCGAGATCCCGTTCTGTTATTGCCTTCAATTAAATAAAAGTTGATTTGGAAGGGAAGGATACTTGTGGATTTGAAGTGAATACGACTTGTGCAGCAAATCAGATGGGCCTCAAAATTGGTTTGTCTCAAGAAAATGGTCTGGATTTACTCAACATTTAAGTTAAGCAATCAGCAAAACTAACATGTCCAAATGTATTTTGGAAGAAAAAGGCAAACACTTGCATTTGATGATAAAACAAAGTTGGACAAATGTTGATCGAATCCAGGGCAATGTGGGAACTGCAGCTTCCTCCTTTTAGCAGTGTAACATTTAATTCTGGAAAATCCAGATTTTATGTAATTACGTGCAAGAAAAGTTTATATTGTTAGTTATTTAATGGTAAAACATCGCAAATTATGTGAGATTTAAATTTAACATTCCTTGTACTCTGCATTCTGCTCTGGTCTGTTGACAATTAATTTAGAATCCGCCGTTAAAAATATGCAGCTCAATGTTTTGAAGTGTTGAGTTTCTTCACGGCACAGATTTAGGAATACAGACCTCAGCTTTTAGTTTAATGCTGGAGTACAAAGTCTGTAGGAGTCCTTTTGAAAATATGCATCTGCATTCCAGAGAGGACATACAGTAAACAAGGAATATACAGCATACCACACAAGGACTCATTAAACCAAAGAACAGGATTAACTGAATTTACTGGCTTTTATTTCAGAAAATAATGTGAACAACGGCTACCTTCTTCCAGAAAATTAAAATGGCCTTCCACCAGTTTGCTTACAACAGGTTTACTTTTTCTGTGCTGACAAAGCACAGCTGAACACTGCATGTTGATCCTGACCCTGTCGTTTCAACCGTTTTGATCGAATGATTCAGGCTGAAAAAATAAAAAATACACTAGTTCTAAAGATGTCACGTCAGTAAATTCAATACATTATATATGGTCTGCAGCAATGGAAAGCTTTATAGTTTTTTTTTTTTTTGCATTAAAGGGTTCGATGAATTTGCCACCACATTCATTGTTAGTTAACAGGAGTCCTTAAAAAACAGCCAATTCACATGATTATTATAACACAGTGCCGATTATATGATATGCAATAACTGGCAAGGCTGAAGCAGCCGTATTTCTTTTTAAATTAGCATTCATTATTCACAATTAAATGCTTGGTTTCATAACAAGTAACTCAGATTCAATACAAATCACAAAATGAGGTTAACAGGGAATAGCTGTATGAACTTATAAATGCCCCACACAAAAAGAAAAAGGGTGCTTAAGTCCTGAATGAGAAGCTTAGAGCCTGGGCAACAGTAACCAAGAATATACATCATACTTATAAAAATGGCTGGGAGGGATGCTCCTCCCCTTTTTGGTGATTGGTTAGACAGAGCTGCTCCCATTGGCTTTAATCTTCAGTCAGAATCCAGCCACGCCACTCCAGTGTATCTGCTCCTCTATCATGAGTTACAGGAATCACACCATAGCCAATCAGAAGAGCAAGGCCAGATTTGATTATAGGACACGAACAGAAATGTCTTTTAGAAGTGAGGACATTCAAGAAAACAAGTGTACACAAAGACCACCTTTTTTGGCTGTAAATGTATCGGATGTAGTGAGAGCTGCACTCCTGTTCAGTTACCTTGTAGGAAGAAACTTTCATTCACGCCAATGGTCAACAAGACTGTCTGGCTACAACACAATTTCGTTTAGCATCACAAACTCTCCTGGCACACTGAGAAACAGTTTAATTTTTCCCCCCCGTTACTTTACATTTTGTCTGTTGACCACAAAACCATTTCACTAAACATTTCACCTGTTCTTTACTTCACATGATGTAAAACCTTAAACAAAAGTGTTAATAGTGGTTGCAACCTGGCCTCCCAACCCTCTCTGTTAATTTGGAAACACCTCAATTCAATATGACTAAAGAGACTAAACACACATTGGGGGCTCTGAGCCATAAGAATATTAAGGACATAAACAGTTTAACCTTCTCACAAAAATTCTGGAGAAAATATTTTTTAAAAGGCCACAGGAACATTAATTATGTAGTGTTTGTGCTAATAGAGGACAGTATTTAGGATGAGAGCTGATTGGAACTTCCCCATACACCAACAGTGAAATCTAGGCATAGGAAGGGGGGAAAATAATCAACAACAAAAAGAATTCAATGAATTGTAAGTACTAAATAGTACGAGTAGTACTATATTTAAAATATAAAAATGGTATATCTGAATGCAAACACTTCCTGTGTTTATCCTACGCCCTGCCTTCCCCTGGCCGAGCTTTGGCATCCCACCCCCCTGGCCCCCCGTCCCCCCGTCCCCTGCCCCATGTCTACAGCAGGAGGCACCTCCTGGGCCTCTTCTTTGCAGGTGGGGGGCAGAGTACTGCCCTGATGGCCTCATCGAACACAGTCTTCAGCCCACGCTGCGTCAGGGCTGAGCACTCCAGGTACTTCACTGCACCTGCAGGGCACAGAACACCATGTCATGACAGCACAATTCCACACAGCAACTGCACAATGCCATGGCACAGCAGCACAATCCCACACTGCAACTGCACAACACCATATCACGACAGCACAATCAAACACTACAGCTGCACAACACTATGTCACAATAGCAAAATCCCCACATTGCAACTGCACAATGCCATGTCACGACAGCAACCACACAAAAAAAAAAGCCACACGCCACCGTATCAGCCACATCACAGTGATACTTCGTCACAACCACACACTGACCACACATCAACCTCACAACACTGGTTCACAACCACACAGCACCATATCGCAACCATGTCACAACTCCATTCCTCGTCGCAGCCTCACAGCACTGCGTCACAGCCGCGCAACAACCACGACACAGCACATCACAGCATCATATCACGACCACACGGCAACCACAAAACCAAAACGTGGCGTTGCAGCCACCACAACTGTAAGGGCGTGGAGGCTGAACCCGAAGAGCGGAGTGGGTGGCGGGCACACACCGATCTCTTTGGCCATGGCCAGGCCCTGCGGGTAGGTGATGGGCGTGAGCTTCTTCTCCTTCAGCTTCTCTATGGTGTCTTTGTCGTCCCGCAGGTCCAGCTTGGTGCCCACCAGGATGATGGGAGTGTTGGGACAGTGGTGCCGGACCTCTGGGTACCACTGCAGAGACGCGTCAAGACGCGGGAAGAGTCGCGTCAGCAAACGTCAAAAAAAAACCGTGGCGCAGGCCCAGAGTGGACGGGAGGGGTTGGGGAGGCTCACCTTGGCGCGGACGTTTTCGAACGAGGCGGGGCTCACGAGTGAGAAGCAGATCAGGAACACGTCCTGGAGAGACAAAAAAACACACAATGGCACCATCAGTACCGCTTCTGGAACAAAATGGCAGAGCTTCCAGCCATTGAGGGTTTCGAAACTGACCATGTCGCGAGTCACTGCACTGAGACCAGTGCTGTAAGCAACACGCCGCAATGGGACCCTGCTACGTTCGACAGGCTGGTTTTATCACACATTACATTAGTGCACGTGCGGTTAGCCCAGGACAGCGCTTCCTACGCCTTACCGTTTGAGGGTAGGACAGGGGGCGGAGCCTGTCGTAGTCTTCCTGTCCAGCCGTGTCCCACAGTCCCAGATTCACCGGCTTCCCATCCACCATCACATTGGCGGAGTAGTTATCAAACCTGTGGGGGGATAGAGACATCAGCACAGCCCTCTAACAGGTACCCGCCACTTTCTCAAGGAGCAGCCAATCACAACACTACTCCATTTCAGCTCAACCAAACCCTGGTAATTTTTGTTGAGACAGTGATTAACCAAACCATCTGTGCCTGGTTAAACGAAAGCTAGCATGCACTGCAGCTGTTCAGGTCCAGCATGGAGTAGCCCTACAGGCAACGTGGACCTCAAAGACAAGTGCAGAGTAGCCCTACATGCAACGTGCACCTCCAAGGTACTGCATGGAGGAGAGAAGTTCAATGGGTCTGAATGGCTGTGTTTGAGGGTGCAGATGCAGTGGAGGGTAATGGGGGGGGGGTACTCACACAGTGGGAATGTACTCCCCAGGGAATGCATTGGTGGTGTAGCTGATCAGGAGGCATGTTTTACCCACAGCCCTGGAGGAAGAAAGAGAGAGAAGCAGGGAGACGACTTCAGAAAATCATGCCGTCACAAATCATCAGTACATAAATCAGGATAAACAGGAGAAACATTACGGCCTGCACCTGCAGTAGCCAATGAAATTACAGAGTGGTCGCCCAATACAAGTATTTCTATCAATTCACAACAAACACACTTTCAGATTATTTCATAACTTAATCATCTCAGAAATGAAAACAAAACAGACTGCTGTAGTCTGGATAAAACGATATTATCCTGCTTGCTCACTGGCTTGCTCGAAGTTAAGTTCAGTTTAGCAGGCAATTGTCAAGAGCAGTCTTCATGAACCATTTCATTATATCAAAAATTGTATTTTGGAATATTAATTTTGCTTTTAATAAAATGTATTTCATTTCACATAAACCATATTTAACGCATATGTCACATAAGCTGTATTGAATGGGGGAAAAAAAAAACAAAACACAGAACTGTTGTTTGGGAGGAACACAACCCACCGCTCCAAGACCACCTGCATTACAGAAAGATTCTAACTGCCGGAACTTTCTGTTGCAAAGGAAATAACATCCATAGCAACTGCCCTGGCAACCTCCACAGTGACAGAGGAAATGGTAAATATGCCATGTGCCCATTTTACTATTACTGTAAGGCTTTTGCTCATTAGTCACTCATGCCAAATGACTAAATTGTAACCCGCATCCCATGATCAAGTTCCCCTGTAAACTAAAGTTCTTTAGCCTTTTCAATTTTTAAGATATAGGATTCTGTGTTATATATTGTAGGACTTGTCTGACAGGGGAACAATACACATCTAAAAGAAGTCCATAAAAACACAGATCTAAACAAAACCTACCTCAACCCAAGTACGTCATATACTTTAATGAACCCCGTGGGGTAATTTGTCCTCTGCATTTGACCCATCCTAGTTACTTAGGAGCAGTGGGCAGCCACCGCGCAGCGCCCGGAGACCACCTCCAATTCTGAGGCCAGTGCCTTGGTCAAGGGCACCTGCAGGAGCACACCTAACATGCATGTCTTTAAGTGTGGGAGGAAACTGGAGTACCTGGTGTAAACCCACGCGAACACGGGGAGAACATGCAAACTCCGCACAGATGCCCCAAGCCGAGATTCAAACCTACGACCTTCTTGCTGTGAGCCGACAGTGCTAACCACTATGCCATCGTGCCCGCCCAGATGATTGCCTTGTTCTGCAACACTGTTCCAACGCAACACACAAAGGTGCTAAGATTAGTCAGTCAAACCTCAAAACAAATCATTGTCACAATCTCATTGCCAAGTTTTATATTAAACTTTTAGTTTTTACCGAAATACCCAACAGAATGTACTCTACAAGACGAGTCCTTTAGTGTCTAACAGTTAGCTTTATGCAAAAGCAAGAAAGCAGTCTGTTTTTGAATGCATTCACTGATAGCTTTCTTCCGTGATTCTAACCCCCACCCAAATCCCAGCAAGCAAGATGCATTCTGTAAAACGCAGTAAAGCCACGGAGCACATTTCTGCCCAGTCATGTTCTAATTGGACATGCCGTTCGATTTACTACACTTTAATATGTACCGATCAATTACAATATGCATTATTCGTGCTATAAATAACTACCACCGCTACAATATACATGAAGAAAACAAACACTGAAACAAAACATTTGCGTGTGGCAGTCAATTGTATTACGAATGAACAGTAAACATTCACGTTTTTAAAAAGTACCTTCCCTTGCAATCAAGCTAAAACATTCTGAAGCATCCCACAAAATAGTAGTTAAAATGGGTTGAAAAGAGTTTCTCAAAATGCAACACTCATCATTAACCCATTGGATCACATGATTATCTGGGATAAATAAGGATGGAATGACAGATTTGGTTTGTTATGGCTGCCGAAATGGAACAGTACAAACGACAACGTTAAGTAGCACGAGAAACAAACTAAGGCAGCAGTGCGAAACACAGCAACTTTCTCAAAGAAGAAAAATTTGACAGGTTAACATGGCACCAACGTGATGAGAATCTCGGTTCACACAGACTTTCGTTACGCTTATGTTTTCATTATGGTAGCTAAGTTTCCTGGGATGATTTTCACCATACTTCGTAAACATTATACATAACAATATAACGCATACACAATAGCATTAACAGGTTGTTATAAACTCGCATACCACGAACGATTTTCATACACTGGATAGTTACTTTTCTTGTCACTTTGCTATTTTACACCCGTAAGTAGCCCCAATAGTTACTAGGCACGTTTTTAATACACTGTCGCTTTCTCCCGAATGAAATAAAAGGCGTCGCACAAAGTTTCCCACTTTTTCAAGTTGGCACAATATTCTGGCAAGATCAATTTATTACATAAACAATCTGCAACACAAGGGGTTGTATATATACCTTGCAATCAATGTCATTAAGTGATTCTCGAACGAATGAATCGTTTGTTCCCAAAGTTGGCCATTGCCATAGCAGACCAGTGGCCTAGAAAAGTAAGGAATGCGGAACATGGTGGGGTAACTACTAGCTAACCACAATTAGCGAACTTTGTTAGCGATGTCTTGAGCAGGATGGGACAGACAGATTTGCGCTTCCACTTACGAAACAGAAACACACTTCTTCCAAACAACAAATGATATATGGATAAGATAAATTAATTGTAGGCTGTTACCTCAGATCGCCTGCAACAATAAAACTTACCCGTCTCCCACAACCACACACTTAATGGCCTGCATCTGTCCTGATTGGAACGCGGTTCACTTGCCGGGTGTTCACGAGTAACAGATTTCACGTTAGATCACTCTCTGCAAACTTGTTTAGCCCGTAAAAAGTAAAATTGAAATCAGTTTTACTGGAATAGCTAGCTAACCCGCTTACTAACAGCATTCAAATGGTACAGTCGACTCCTGGTGGCTTTACACTTAAATCCCAACACCGAGTACTATTCAATAAGAGGTTGTGAACCGAACAGCCACCACCCCAAAATTACTCAGCCTTTACAGAAAACACGGCCCCAGACAACGGAAACGAGCTCCCCGCTCCTCGCGAGTCATTTCCGGTCTCTCCTTCTGGGAATGCGAAGCCCGAACACGCCCAAATGCACACGCTTCCATACAACACATGCGCGCGCCACACACGCAGCTGAAGCAGACATGAGCTAAAGTCGACCATCTATGGCAGTGCCCACTGCCCTCACACTATTTTTTTTTTACAGTCTCTGCCTCACACGCACAAGTTTACCAGGAGATGAACTACCATGACATTCAGAACCAATGTGAAACCAGTTATTCAATCTATTTTAAATATTGTGGCAAGTGTTGGTTATGAGTATTTCACTGCTTTCAGTAGATGCATTACTTCTGAGTGCTTTACTCACTTAAAAATAACGCATAACAGCTGTAACAATACAATATTCAACAGAATCTTCAGACACTTTTGGGGGGAAAAGAGGACAGAAAAATACTTCTAATATTTACTTCTGAGTAGTATTGTCTTTGATATATGCAATATGCAATTATTTGGTGTAATGCTGATGGTGTGTTATGATTATTTACAATTACTTAAACTCAAATGTGTATAATTGGCTTTATATATATATTTTTTTTACTGCAGAGAGAAACTAAATCAAATTTTTGAAAATGAAAAACTAATGCACTTCTTAAATACAATTTTAATTATTGTTAGCTTCCCAATTTGTAAGCACGATTCCAGGTTAGGAAGCAGGCAACTGTGTGACCTTATGAAAGTGAAAATACTAAAGAAAGCCATAGCAACAGTACAATATATTATTTATTTGCTTAATCGTTTTTGTCCCAGGCACCCCATAGAATTTTAAAAAAGAGTTTTACTGGTGAATTCTGATTAAATGTACACTGTTCAAGGAAGCTGTGCAGTGTACCATTTGTCAATGAAAGTTTCATCACTGCAGTGGTAAATTATTTTGCTATCCTTTTGAGTTAAATTGTTTTTTGCATTAACTGATATTTTAGAAAAGGATACTTTTGACCTAGCGGGTCTGAGTACAATTCTAGAGAAGTTCAAAATGCACTATATGCATATCCAGAGCTTCATAATCATGTCAAGTGTATCTCTTAGTGGAATGTCTAGTGTATCCTTTAGTATCAAAGGGTTTTACATCCCGTTTTTTTTTTTTTTTTTTTTCATTTTTTGGCTGGGTGTTAAGTACTTACAGCAAAAAACATACATGGTTTGAAAATAAAACGTGTGATTAGTCATGTCTCCCAGGAGGCTTTCGTGGATAAATAAACATTCTTTTTTGCTGTTTTCGAGTGTTATTTTACTAAGAGATTCTTAATAATGAAAATATAAACGGTGCGGGTCAGTTCTGATTGAAGTTTGTCAACAGTAGCCACGTATGTGTTCAGCAGGAAGAGAAAGCCGTCTCTTTTCAGCAAACGGAACGAAAAAATCAGCTTGCATAGTGTGTTACACCGTTATTTGTCCGGGGTGGTGACTGGAAAGGGAAGCAAAGGTTTGCGTGCAGTGGGACGGGTTGGACTGGTTTACCCCAAATGAAAAGATGAGTGTGATAGAGTAAACAAAGAAGACGTGTATTGCTGTAGTTAGTTAAGTAGACAGACTACTAATCAAAACATTGGACTAGTATAAGTGACAGGCGGCGTCTTATGGCGGGTTTGTCTTACTTGGTGTTCCGATTTTCGGGGTCCGCTGGTAGGACGTATGGAGTGTTTTCAAAGGGATTAACGAGGACTTTGTTGATATTTTTTGATCTTGCATGGCGACTTCGAATCAAATTTCCATACCTCTACCTCATCGCCTCAATGATGTTCAATGTACGGTTACAGGTAAGTGTAAACGAATAATATATTATTTGGGCGAAAGGGATCAAATGCACAGGATCCTATATTTAACATTATGCTGTCAATGTTAGTGGTAGTTAGCCCACAAGATGATTTACATGCTGATTCAGCTGGCTCGATACATTATTACGACCACTAGCTAGCAAGCTATCTGCCTGCAGTGTGAATGCTTGCTAATGCTGTAAACTATAGGAATCTATAATTTACTAACTCATAGCTATAATTAGTTCTAACATTCAAGCGCTGTTTTCTGGAAAGGTTGTGCAGTGTTTGGTGAAATTCCTTTAAAACCAGTTTTTTTTAAACCTAGTGTCTCATGTATGTTACTTCTTAAACCGTTCTCTGTGTCCTGCTCCTTCTTTGAGCCTTAATCACACTCTTGCACCAACTCTGTAATCCATGGCTGCCTTCATCGTATTAGAGTAATACAGGCTGCTTGGACGACGGAGTGGAGTAAATGCTATTTAGAGGCTGCAGGTTTGATTCCCACATAAGGCACAGCTCCTGCACCCATGAATAAGACACTTAGCTCAAATTTCTTCCCAAATGTCGAGCTGTTTGAATGTAATATATGGGAGTACTGTAAGAACTGTGTGAATGGCCCTGGATAAGGGCTTGGGTGTGGCAGGGAAAATATGGCAGTGTCATGTCTGTGACACAGGAGACTGAGAGAGGTGACTAATCATGATATATTTATACTTCCAGGTTCACATTGAAATACACTGATGTGCAGCTGCCACAGGAAAAGAGCATGCCTGCTCCTGAGAATAATGTGCTTTTTTCACGGTACATTTTCGGATGGATTTGTGACTTCCTGCTTGCACAGACGTGGACGATATGATGAGAACAGCAAGCGTGACCATTGACACATGGCTGCTGTCTCTGTTGCTTACTGCCAGTGGTGTGGAGGGGGGTGTCCAGTGCCTTTGCTCGGGGAAGCAAAGATGTCGTCAGGTGGGTGTGTCCTACCCCAAACTGCAGGGACGTAACATGAACCTTCTGCAGCACAGGACCGGATAAGAGAAGGATCGCTTTTATCTGGGCCAACAGGACAGAGAGAGGAAGGCAGATTGAATTTTGTGCTAATTTTCAGGGTCGGTACGATAATGACATTGCGACAGACAGAAGTACAGAGCGGTACAATTATGACGGTTTTATGTGTGAATGTTCAGGGTATTTCCCCTTCTTCTTTAACTTTTTTGAAGTTTCAACTGACCGCGCCACCATGTGGCCAGAAGGGAAAGAAACTGGAGCCTTAACTTTCACTGCGTTCAAAGCGGGGGTCTCATGCTCAAACCCTGGAGGGCCGCTGTGTCTGCTGCTTTTTGATGTGTCCCTGCACTGAAACGCTTCATTTACGTTTCTGATTGGCTATAGAGTCTGTGCACCTTGTTTCCAAGGCCTAAATTGGCTTCTGATTGAAAGGAAACGCAGCAGAGGTCATGGCCCACCAGAACTGAAGTTTGAGAACTCTGGTTCAAAGTGACCCGGCCTCTCCAGGACTGTGTTTTAAACCAGCCCTTCTGCGGCCGTTCCAAGCCCAGCTGTCTGGGAAGCAGGCCAGGCGTCGGGAGGAGAGGGGGTCCTGTGACCCGCAGTGTTTTATGGCAGGTCTTCGGCATACTGTGCAGGTTGGGAAGTGGCTGCATGCACTCACTTTCATACCCATACACGAGGTCCAACTTTAGCCAAATCGCAGTGCAACAGCTTCCGCGCTTACTATTTATGACTGCAGTGAGGAAAGGGGTTTTTAAATGAGTCATGGAAAATGTTTTAAACTATATTGATTTGTATAGGGTTTGTTTTTGATTTGTTTTACATCTTGATAATTTATCAACACTTAAAAGGAATATATAAAATAATGTAGTCCCAGTGGCCCTTTCTTCAAAACAGTAAATGATGAAAACTTGTCTCTGCTTGTTTACAGATGTATTTGATATGCTTGTATAGGATATGTTGTATTTCTCTGTGTTTTAGCACAGTATCTTTTCTGTCAGGTGGAATCCAAACCCTGTGTGCACTACATTTTTTGTTAGCACTGTTGAATAAATTGTGAACTTTCAGAGGCCTGTTTTGCATGTCTGTGCTTTTGCAGGCGGTATTGAAAATGTGTAACGTCACATGCCGATTGGACAATCTGGGGTAAAGTCAACAAACCCCATCTTCACTGACCGACTAGTTCCACAAAGACTAATACTAATACAAAAAGACTAAAGGTGAATATTTGACAGCTGTGATTATGTATGTGTTCCACAGGGATGCATGGTAAGGAATGAGTGTTAAGCCAGGGTGGGTAAAATGGCAATGTGTGGGAAGCTTTTGGGATGCTTCTAGAAACTAGCTCATTGCCAGCTCCCGCTCTCCTGGTCTATTGTACATAGGACTTCAAATTAATGTGGTTTCTTTTACATGTTGGAAAGGGTTTTAATAGAAGTCAGATGATCTGAATAATTAATATCATATTAATCAAGTCACATATCTCAGTTGCTGACAGAAAACATTTTAAGCCCTTCTGACCAACAGGCTGCCATGGTTTGTTGTCTTGTTTCTGTTATTGGAGGATTACTTCTAAAGATAGAGCATGTAGTGTTATTGAAATGTCAAATTCCTCTTGACCACTGCCCCCCGTCACCCAACAACTTTTCTCATAAATGTTTAATTCCAAGCCCCGTCAGTGCCTTAACCCTCCTGATGTGGGATGTGTTTCTGCATGAAGGCAGAGGTGTGAGAATAAACATGTATGTCTAAGAAGATTCACCTTTCAGGGGTTTTGTTCATTGCTTTGTCTCTCTTTGCCCACTGACTTTGTTGGGGGGGGGGGGGGGTGTATTGCAGATATTTCAGTAATGGCGATTGTGACTATGCAGTTTGGAGAGTCTAAATGTCGAAATAATCACCTGTTCATTAGAGATTAAAATAGAAAGCTATAGATTAACTGTATGAGTTTGGCCGTGACAGAAGGGCGAGGCTTCTGTTGGATATATAATTTCTAGATCATCAGCTTTGAAAAACAGACAATATCATTGATCTGGAAAACGTGCTGTGTGTGACCATGGGAATGTTGTCTGGGGTCTCTGCCTTCTCTCCCTCTACAGGCATGGGAAAGAATGTCTTTGGGAAATCAGAGTCACGCTGAGGGTCTCTTTCTCCCCCTCCCCTCAGCAGGCATAGAAAGGCGTTATGGTGTCTCCTTTCCCTGAGCATTTAAACTGCCCCTGATGAGACGCAGCTCACCAGGATCATTGGGGGTCAAAGACCCAGCCTGGCTAAAGAATGCACTAAGATCATGTTGCTTTTGGCGGTGATTAATTCTGGCTGGATTTAATATTTTTTTTGTCTGCAGATATCACCTCTGTTGTTAGAAGCAGAAGTAAACTTTACTTTTTTATGTGAATGTTTCAGCTTTCAGATAAGACGGTCCTCGTCTGACCACACTCTCTCAGCTCCACCCTTCCACACCTCAACCAATCAGCGCAACCAACATAAAATTTCCTTACTTCAGCTACATCCGTTTTTGGGTCCTTAATATCAGCCAGTTAAGATCTGTTGCATTTGGGGGATGATTTTTTATCTGCTGTAGCCATCTTGGGAATCTGAACCTTGCATCTGCGCCTGGTGTTTCTTTGTGTTTGGTGTGCGCAGGATCTGGCATTTTCATCCCTGGCTTTTTGCAATATTTGGCTGTCTTTTGGTTTTTGAACTTTGAATTTAGTTTTCCTGGGACACGCTTGGGAGAAACAAGCTGTAGTTTGGTATTTTCCTTCATTCATTTCTTTTGTAACTGTGACCTGTCCATGTCTGGGACATTCATTATTTGTAAAGGTAGTTTGTACATTTGTCTTTAGATGTTGAATTTAGCAACTTAATAAACTTCTTAATTTTAATCTGCTTATTAGTTATACATTTTGATAAAGGTTGATCCAAGAGGTTCCTCTGTCTATCCACAAATTTGGCAATTGATAATTAATATCTCTAATAATAATCATATTAAATCAAATATATTTGAAATATTGGATAAGTGAGATGTTTTAACTGTTGATACACTTGTGTTCAGTATTCAGAGTGCTGAACATTATACATTATAGGGTGTTAGCCATTAAAACCACTGGATTCAGAACATAAACATTTTACTCAATCCTCACTGTCCCGACACTCCATTAACCCTGAAAAATCAGGGGCTCCCGTGAGCAGTCAATCGCTGTCTTATTTGAACCAATCAAGTAACCTTGTTCTCCACCGTAAAACAGTATGACTGGTTTAACTGAGTCACTAACATACATGGTAGAACCCTTCACCCTTCTTTGCTGAACTACTGAATTATGCAAAAAAAAAAAAAACATTTATTTGTTTCTTGTATTTTTATTTGGTCATTATTCATATGCTGAGAGATCATTCTCTGAAGAGTCTGTAGCAGGTACAGTTATAATAGTGGCTGTACTGATGCTGACAGCTCTCCACATATACTATCACCACAACACTTTGAAACATTAAACTACAATGAAGAATCGTAACTTAAAACTGAACAACCTGTAGATCGTTGTGCTCACACGTAATGGTATTTATAATTGGGTTTAATTTACTTTACAAATTAAAATTGATTTAAATGTATAAATGCAATAAATTACAATATTCAGACACATCACATGTACAAATGAAGATAAAAAAGGTCAAATAACAATACGTAGCTGCACCGTACAACAGAACACAAATACCATTTAACACCGAAACTACACTGAGGGTTTCCACAGAAACAGAGTTAGGAAAAACACAGCTCTGCCTCCTGCATGTCCCCATATGTGACGGAGACAGGTAAACGTCTCCATGCTGGTAAGACATTAGCTTTGAGTGTCACTGTGACCTTTTCCCCTTCAAGCCTGACAGACCCAGTCCACGTAGTGCCACATGACTCATCTGTCATGTGGATGGGCTGACATCACAGGACTGATTAGCAAACAGGATGGCCACCCAGACATTAATATCAATGAATCATTGGTGCAAAAAATAAAAAATAACCCCAACATGATGTTTAATCAGTCAAAACTCAATTTTCTGTACATTTCTTAAGGATACAGGGTCTGAATAGGCATGAGATGCTGGCAGAATTGAGCAGGAACTCCAGCACATGTCAAAGCCACGCAGGCAGTGACATCACAAGGTTACACAAGCTCCTCCCACAGCAACCACAAGTCACCACCTATCTGGGACTTGTTCACAAAGCAGCAGTATTGCGAGCAGAGAACTCCACAGAGAGAACAATGGACTCCCATCCCATCAGCCCCATTACAAAGTGTACAAAGCGTGGTGCTTGCCAAAACAAGGCACACCCGGCTGCATGTTTGACAAGTAAAGCTGCCAGCAGACTTGCACCATACATGGCCACAGATACTCTATGTACTTACCAGATATTCAGCTCACTATGTTAACACTGAAAATTTTGTGGTGTTGAAGTTATATTTGTTCAAACTGCACCTCAGCCAAATGAAAACCCCCCAATCTACAATTCTGACAGTCTCTGGAGTGACTGCATGGCACCAAGTGAAAGCACCCAAGTTTAAATAAACCCACCAACAAGACTATGGGGACTCTTCAGGCACCTATACCCATAATGCATAGCAAAAGATTCTGAAAGTGAAACCATCAGCAATTTAAAAAAAAAACTGTCTAGAATACCAAGATAGCAAGCCCACAAACAAGTTGAAACCAACAGCTAGCTTGATGAAACTTGTGCAAGACTGGCTAACATAACAACGTCATCCCACAGATACAGTATTTAACAGTACTTAATAATGACAAACTGAACGATTACCAGCTCTCACACCACAGAGCTGCATTGAGAGCCTGAGACATGGTCTAAATACATGATTACCATGTCGTTAATAACACTTAAATGCCTGCTTTAGTTAACATGCAAGTTAGCTTGGTTATTATTTGTTTTTTTCACAATTAGCTATTGGTTGCTGCCATGCTATCAATAAGTTAAAACTTTTGCAAGCTTTTTGTAAACTACCATACTAATTAGAGTATAACAGCTGCCACTAACTAGGCTTTCAAGCTCAAAGGAAAGGAAGCTGTTTATTATTGCCAGTATTGGCATTAAAAGTGTTGGGTCACGTTGGCGAATACATGGTGTTCAGCCATTTCTTCCTCAGTGCTGGTTATAAAAGTTCCAAACTTCGCACTCGGGTTGTAGGTCTGATGTAGTTTTGAATCATTTTGGGATGTTTATTGGGTTGAACAGGGATTAGAGGCCTCCAAGGCTGCTTGCAAACTCTATTTCCAAAATTGTTTATATTACATCGTCTTCTAAATTTCCGAAAAACCAGACATATTCACAAAGAATGATGGATACAGGTGCCAGGCATGCGTACAGTGTCTCTTTCCTAGACAGCCCATAAAAAAGGTCACATGACACCCTCAGGCACGTGTGCGTTGTGTGCAGAAACCTTTCATTTTCACTCAAACATGCCAACATAACTGGTCTTCCTTTAGCCTAAAATATAAAATTGTCAACACAGGCCACTGTGTTTCAAAATATAGTTTTGTAAATTAGCTTGCACATGACCCATTTATTCACATGTCCTCATATGTTATGTACTTTGTACAGTATAGTCAACAACTTCTGATGTCAGGCTGATTAAAATATTTAAAAGCAATGTCCTGGTGCTGAGGAGGTTGAATAAACACTGATACACCATTCCGCCCTGCTCTGGTCTGCCCAACACCACTGCACTGCCCAGCTCCACCCTACTGCCCCACCCCCAGGAGGGGTAAAAGGCAAAGACACCATTTCACATCACAGGGGGAGAAATGGGAAATAACTGCAGTGATCTAGAGCTGCAGGAGGAAGGGAAATCTACCACTGTGTGCAAGTTTGTGTATGAGCGTATGTGTGTGTATGCGCACACGTGTGTGTGTGTGTGTCTGTGTGTTCAGTCCATACCCCACTCACACAGCCACTGCTGGCACTGGGCAATCTGTTCTTCCGTCTCCACTGGGGGGCTCTTTCTCTTCTCTATCCCAGAATGCCGTGGGCTCTGCTCCTCCCCCTCCCCCACGGCAGGCTGCAGCAGGCCCAGCAGGGCAGCCTCTAACGTGCAGAGCTGGCTCTGAGGGGCCCAGTGGGGGTCGAGCGACGGCAGGAAGGGGTCCGGTGCGGTGACCTCCACGGGCTCGGGGTCCAGCGGGATGCGCAGCAGGTACGCGTGCAGCATCATGCGGTAGGGGGCGCTGTCCGTCCGCAGGCTGTACGTGAAGTCGCCCACGATGGGGTGACCGATTGCGCTGCAGTGCACTCTGAGCTGGTGTGTCCGGCCTGGTAGGAGATGCACATGCACACGCACCAGCACACTTACTGAGTACGATTATAAAACAGGGACAAGAATGACCAAATCAACATGTACTGTGTGCAACCTAGTCTGTTCCGAGCATTTAGCCCACTGAGTTGCACTTTTACAAGCTGGACAGCAGAGGGCAGAATAAACTGCTTCTTCTGGCCTCCCCACTCATTTCTCATTACACTGCACTTTCATCTCCCTGCTCTACCCTGCTGCAGATCAGCAGGTCTCAAGCTGTGGTCTTGATAGGTTCACATTGTGAATGGCACATCACAGCAGCATAACATTTTTTAATCAGTGCAGCATAATGGTTTCAAGCTGTAGTCTGAGTGAACCAACTGAGAAGGTTAGAAAATAACAGTGAACCATGCAACTGGACTGCTAATTAAACAAACTTCATATATGAATGAGCAGCAGTCACACAGTGAAGTGTAGCATAATTTTGAAGAAGCTAGTCTTGTAACGATGAAGTTATTGGTTTGAGATACTGTCATGGTACCCTTGAACAAAGACCTGAATTGTTCCAGCCTAAACAAGCTAAACAAAATAAACAAAACTAAAACTAAACTGTGTAAGATTTGTTGTGCCAAAAATGGCAGTGTTTTAGGCAGTGGCGTAGGTTTCGTTGGAACATTGGGGGGGGGACATTAAGTGGTGGGTCTGGGGGTCCTCCCCCAGGAAATTTTGAGCGTCAAACACTTCATTTCCTGCATTCTGGTGAATTTTTTATTCCCCCCCGAAATCTACGCCTATGGTTTTAGGACAGCCGTGCGGTACAATGGCTAGAAACCTGGCGCTAGTAACCCAGAGGCTGGGGACGTCCCAGCTGGGGCTCAGCCACTGTACCCATGGGTGAGGTACTTAACCTGAACGCATCACTAAATGCTGACTGAATAGACTGTATGTAAAAATGCAATCTGTGTACAGTCACTCTGGGTAAAGATGTCAGATAAATGTGAATGCAATGCAAGGGAGCGGATTCTTGGTTTAAGACTCTCAGAGCATTTAGTGATACCGCATTTATCTATTACTGAGAGCAACACTGATCTTCTCAATTTCAGTATGATACTCTAGATTAGTGTTGGTCAAGGGACCGTAATGTAGATATAAAGTTTATTCTACAGGAAATAAAGGTTTTTCATAAATCACCAGTCGTGTTCATATCGGTTAAAGGCTGTGTTAGACTGCGTTGGTGGCTTATGGAGGCGGTGTTGGTTGTGGTTAAAGGCTGTGTTAGAGACTGTGTTGGTAGTAGTTAAAGGTTGTGTTAGAGACTGTGCTGGTGGCAGCTGGAGGCTGTATTGGTAGTGGTTAAAGGCTGTGTTAGAGACTGTGCTGGTGGCAGTTGGAGGCTGTGTTGGTATTGGTTAAAGGCTGTGTTAGAGACTGTACCAGTGAGAGGCTGCAGCAGGACTTTGGTGACCGGGTCTCCACTGTACGAGCCATACTCCAGCACCTGAAGCTCCGTCTGGCACGGCTTGGGGTTCTCACAGCCTGGGGGGGGTTATGCGTCAGATTAGGCCTTGCATCGCCTGCCCCGTGGCTCAGAGGATATGTGGGTAAAAATGACTTGCTAAGAGAAATCTGAAATCTGACCCTCCGCTCCTGCTATGCACATCATGTGGGTCTTCCCCTCTGAGGTGTTTTTACCAATGGAGAAATCCAGAGTCATCCTGCCACAGTCCACCAACCCTCTGACCTGAGGGGGGGGGGGTAGAGAGAAACAGAGAGAGAGAAGGAGAGAGACAGAGATGATTCATATAATATGATTCTAAATATATAGCTGTAATTGTATCTGGCTATTCAGCTCCTGTGTCTGTTAATTAAAAAAAACAGTAAGGCTGACCCAGAGCAATTTTAAGGCTGTCCCAGTGCAAGGTAGGCCTTGTGTGTCAGTGCAAGGCTGTAGCAGGGTGAGGGTAAAGCTGTTACAGGGTGAAATGGGCCCTGCATGTCAGTGTAAAGCTGTACCAGAGCGAGGTAGGCCTTGGTCACCAGGCGTTCCTTGAAGCAGCGGTACGCCTTCCCAGCAGCAGCCTTGTTCAGGGCCACACACAGCGCTCCACTGGTGGAGAAATCCAGCTGGTGACAAAACCTGTTAAGTTCACACACACGCACGCACGCACGCACGCACACAGAAAGACACACACACACACACGCACACCGTGACCTCAGAATCTCACACACAGATGACCCAGAGTACTATGTTCATGTGGACAGTGTGGCAGGAGAGAAACAGGCTAGCTGGTGTGGTTGTGGTAGCAAGGTGGCACAGAGGCATCACATGACTTCTAATGGTGCAGAATACAGCCACCTTCCCTTACGGTGACATGTTGTGGTCTCACACTGCCCTGCACAGCTAACACCCTTTACTGTGGAGTGAACCAGAGTCTGTGGGCATTTATGTGTATTCACTGGTGCATAGTTAAGCTCCTGTGAACCAATGCTCCCAACAGCTGTTCAGGCAATACCAGTGCTCCCTTACTACTTCAGTGTTCATTCAAATGCATTTTGATATGCATTTTGAATATTCTTATTGTTTTATTCTTACAGTGTGTCGCTGTGGTCTCATAACACTTGCAGATTGAAAACAAACTGCTCTCCTTTATTTCTACAGATAATAAGAATTTAAAACACATCCTGCAAAAAATTTGTGATAAATTCAAGGCACCCAGAGCCTTAGCTACAAATTTTCAGGCCCAGGGAAAAAAATATACATTTGGAGAGCCCATCCAATAAATTTTGTAACAAATAAAAAATATATTTTGTTGATAATAACCTTGGCTCCACCCTCTGGGATATAATTTATGGGAGGTTTCCACGAGTTACAATTCCCAGTCTGTGGTGAAGGACCATGTAAACAAGTCTCGATTTTCAGGTGAGATCTTCAGCCTTACATGTGAGGATAACGTTACATCTAAACATACAGTGCCAAAGTCAAAGACAAATAATGAGCCTTCGTAAAATCGGGCAGAGACCTGAATCCGTAGTATGTACCAGGGTCGGCCAGCTCAGGGAAGCGGTGTCGCAGCTGGCTCTGCACGGTCTGCTTCTCGTACCACATCTTGCTGTCGATACGGATGTCCCAGTGCTTGTTGACCACAATGAAGTCAGGACTGTGATACAGCACGCGCAGGTTCTCCAGGCTGGCTGGCTCCATGCTCGCGCTGACCTGGCGAGGACCAGTGCGGAAAGGGGAGTCAGCACGTTCCCTCTGGATGTGGTTACGTACGTCATGCTTATCCCAAACACGTTTATTAAGAACTGGCAATTGTCAAAGACATCTCAGTAATGCATTTACTGTTCTTAATAACCGCATTTCCCCAACAATAACTTTTCCTCCCTCAAAGTAAAGTTACTACTGCCTTTGGGTGGAAGCGGCAAGAAGAAACAACCAAACCCCATCAGTCAGGGTGGTAGCTAACGTTAACCTTGTACACATAACATAACGTCCTACACACAAATGCATCCCTGAAGCAACAGCAGCCAGACAGAAAAGTCTACCAATCGCAATTAAACGGAATCGTGTCTACCAACATTATGGCTCTAGCCACCACAATACATTATTCATCATCGATTTAAATATATGGTGCGCAGTTAGCTACTAGCCTGGAAGACAACTGTCAACGCCTCCAAATACACAGGCGAGCATCGCCTCTGCTCTGCCCCACCTCCATCACGAGCTAGAACACGCAATTTATAGTTTTACTGAGTATTTACATCATACTTGTGAACTCCGTCGCTATCTTTATTCACATTAGATAGCTAACTGGTCAACATGTTCGGTTTGCTAGTTAGTTCGTTAGCATGCCTGCTATATGTACGAACAACTTAAACTACGCTATCCCTAGAGTGATTAACGTTATCAATCTGAAAATGCTTACTAATATAACATTATTAAACATGGTATAATTTACACAGCAACAGTCAAACATACTTGTTTTACCGTTTTGTTTATTAAAAGGCTCCTGAGGTTTATTTCATTGCAGTCCCCGTGTCTGAGCACATTGTGTTAGTGTACAAACATAGCCATGGCACACGTAACAGGAACTGTCATGCCATATTAAGGGAAAGCACCAATCACGACAAAGGTACGACTTACATCTACCAATCGGAGGACTGAAAAATCGGGTAAAAAAAATCTTGATATGACTGACCCGTATATCAATGACTAGCATTGTTTTCGCGCGAAATGTGAAATTTTTTACTATGGAAGCTGAAGAAACGTGCATTACAGATAGTACGTTTGTTGCGTGTAGTTATAAATAAAATAGATTTTTGAGTATATTTGTTCATTCACCTCATTTTATGAACTATTTATCTGTTGATTTACGTTTCTGTTTATGTTTAGTGTACAGTGGTGCATATGACGTTAGATAATACCCGGATCAAATATCTGTGTCTCATTTCGCAGAAAAGAGCTACTTGACCTTATACCTGTGAGGTGGGACATTCTCCATCTCGGTTCTGGGAAGGCTTCACAAAAAAAGTGAAGTGCCCTAACGCATAATGAATTATGTCTTTAGGTGGAGGCATAACTTTACTGCGCTTGAAGCATATTTTTTTTGTTTTACACAGCAACCTTGCTAAAAGCCCATACCAGCAATTATAAAGTCAGCAGGTTACCAGAAACGTATGAATCCGCAATGTCTTTCATTGCACACTAAAACATTAATTATTATTATTATTGTTTAATTCAAAGCACTTCCTGGAAAGTATTATTTTGTTGTTCACTACCAAAAACCAATTTCAAAGGTCAATTGAATGTATCATCTTTTGTTTTGTTTTGGAATTAAATGCCCTTTAGAGTAGCTGTTACTATCTTCTGGCCTTCGAAGATCCTTTGCTTCCTTCTGTCCCAAGACAGAATCAACATACTTGCCTACTATTGAGTATACAAGTTGCATCCAAGTTGTACAATTTACATACTCAATAGTAGGCAAGTGAGCTGATTGGGACATGGCCTTTGATTAAACGTCCCTCCTCTGCAAGTATGTAGTGACCTGCAGGTGGAGCTGTGTTCATGCATCGCTGATTACTGGTGTGGAGGTCCATGTTCAGAGACTGAGAGAGCAAGGAGTCAGTTGATGGGTTTCCATGAAAATTAAATCTTATGCCGGCTCTAATGCATTTATATGGTAATATAATTTAAGAATGAAATACAAATCCTCAGTGCATACAAATACCATTTATAACAAGGGTCACAACCAAACCCCAAAATCACTAGTATTTTTAAAAAGTGATATTTAATACAAAAATCCAACATGCCAACACAATACACACAAATGAAATGGGGGCAGGGCAGGTATAGAAGACTACAGCATGATGTCTTCCATTAAAGAAGACTTACCAACTTAGATGTCCATGATCTACCTCACATAAGTTTCTTTGCTGATTTAGGTTGTGCGAATATCCACTCTGTCCCAAAACATAAATAACAAATCCCAAAAAGAAAGGACAACTGAATTAGAAACATTGCAGAAGACAAACAACAACCAAGAAGAAAACTGGAAAATAAGTAAAAACGCCGGTCTTGCGTTTGCTACAAGGAAACCTCTGTGCATCTTCTCTCTGCTGTCACTGTCTTTTTTCCCTCTGTGCTGTCTCTGCACGGGTAACTTGAGGTTTTTTTAAAAATATCCTGCCGCACAGCTGATCTTTGTTTGACTCAATGAGGGAAGTCAGCTGAACAGCAATCTTTGGCCCTGCCCACTGCACAATAATACCCCAGGGGTGTAACAACAAGCCCTAAAAAAAAAGAAAAACCACAAATTCCTTCATAACCCAAATTCATACAAAAGACAGGCGTGCTAGAGGGCGAGGATGGGAAGGGAGTCAGAATATGGGCCTTCAGGCTGCGTCTGAATGATTCTGCTAGCCTGACCACAGACAGACTGTCATCATGATTAGGTGAAGGAACTTCACTGGAGGGGATAGCCAGAGGCCTGAAGTTTGCAGTAATGAGTGATCTTGCTGGCCACTCATTTTTTCAGGATGATATATCAAGGGCTGTCCCATAACTCAAACGCATGAGCATGAGTATGCAGTGAAATTCCCCATGTGTTCTTGTGTGCTTGACACAATTTATACATGTCTTTGATTCCCAGAAGTATTTGCATTTCAGCATTATTTATTCCAATTCAGGCATAGAGCAGAACACAGTAATCACATAATTATTGTATATTATTTTTAGAATGTTATTCTATGTCTGTACCTTACTGAACCCGTGTTCAGCAGTTGTATACGACCATGAAATGCACTTTCTTTTGTACGTCGCTTTGGATAAAAGCGTCTGCCAAATGAATGTAATGTAATGTAATGGAAGCTCAATGAATGCATTCAAAATAACTTTAGGACAATAGTAATGATGTGAAAGCGTGTTCAAAATTTAAGCAGTTGGCACTGTGCACTAACAGTCTTAGGAGGACGTACTCATGAGTACACATGGAAGCATAGCGTAGTGTAAATGTGCATAGTGTGGAAGTAGTACAGTTCTGGCTTCTGACAATTCACTGAGAAGAACCACATCCTGTGGGTGGGGCCGTCCAATTGAACTCTCTTATATGCTCTATGAGCCTTCCACTCCACTGCTGTTTGAACCTGAGCAGATCACTGATTGGCGGTCATGCCACAGCCGCCCCTTTTACATCTCAGCTGTGCCGCTCCCTGCCCCACTCTCAGTCTTCTCTACAGGACGATTTTCAGGCCGCCATGCCCCTGAGGGTAGATAATTGCTCTAGCAACACTCCTGCTAAGAGCACTGAAATTGGAGAGGCCAATCCCCTGACTCAGAGCGAATTAGCACCCTCCTGTGTCCAAGTGCAGAATAAGCTCAGGTACATGTTCCAACAGGTATTACCAGTGTGTCTGGAGTTTGCATCTCTAACACGTACAGCAGCACACGTTGCCCTAATGAATTACAGTGGAAGTTCAGGCCAGAGTCATTGCAGTTTGTCCTTGCAAAATCCATTCATTCAAGAGCTACTGTTTGCTTTTGATTATCCCTTAAAGGGTATGGGAAGTACTTGGTAATATGACTCTGGTTTATTTGAACCAAAAATGAACAAAGGTTTGCTTTTTTGCAACTACTACAACTAAACTATGGCCATCTTTGAATAGCCTAGGTCGTGACATCACAAGGATGGTCGACCACAGTTTCTCAAGCTATTACTATTACTAGAGCGCTGAATTTCAATGAGCTCAGCGATGAATTCTGATGAAAAAAAAAACAAAGCAGTGAACTCAAGGAGGGACCTTTTTTATTGCCCTGGGATACTCAAATGAGTATGACCAAACAAAATTGTAATTTTATTTTTTCCAGCAAATATAAGTCAATTTCAGATTTGAATGCAGGGCCATCTAAGGAAAAAACATAAAAAGCAAATGAACCTTAAATGAAGTTACATTACCAAGCGTAACACATCCTCTTTAAATCCCTTCACCGAAAAATATTGTGTGAGCAAGGACAAACTGTAAGATGAGAAACTGTAAGAACTGTAAGATTTTCCCTCAATATTCAATGAGGAAAAAGCCAAACACGGCTAGCTTCAGGCACATTAGCGCAGAGCAGGAGAACACTCTGTGATGAACACCCTGTGAAGTCAAAACCGGTCAGCGTCTCTTTATTTGTATTGTATCTTTGATATGCCCATTCTATAATACTCTTTGATATGCTTGTTCCATATTGCTCACTCTCCTGCTCTGTGCAAGTGTGCCTGAAGCTAGCTGTGCTCTGCTTTTTTTCCTTATTGAATAGTTATCTTTTTCCTCTAGAGCACTTTGCATTATTTAGAGTCATATTTTTTGAGCACTTGGTTTTTCAGTTCAATAGACAAACGGTAAAACCAGTTTTATGTGCTTCTGAGAGTTTTGAATACAAAACACATTTTTAAAATTATTATTTAATTTATTCATTATTATTTAATTTATTTGCGGCATTTCACTGTAATGATGTGAATGACTGATATCAAATTATAGGAAGCGTTTGGTTGCTGTTATTGCTGCTAAAGGTGGTCCAATGAAGTTTCAGAGCACAATTACTCTTTCACATGAGTGATATGGGTGTTTAACTATTTAATAATTATTAAAATAACTAATTAAATAAACAAATAATAATTTAGAAAATATGTTTTGTGTTTGCTCAGGTTTCCTTTGTCTAATATTACATTTTGTCTGAAGACCTGAAACCATTCAGTGTGACAAATATGATATAATAATACATTTATTTATAAAGCACATTTTTGTATGACAATGACAATATGTCATTAATATCACAATAATAGAAGAAATCAGGAAGGGGGCAAATACTTTTTCACAGCGCTGTGCTATCAACACCTTTAAGGCAGTGCAGGGGTGAGGGATTGAGTCCCTTTCGGCCTGACTGGGAGTTTATAGCACCAGACGTTACTCCCATTTAAAGTGACGGCTCTATCGTCCCCCAGCGTTCACATCTGTGGGATGTGCGGAGTGCCCTCATCCGTGTCATTCGCAAGGTCGTTGCAGGGCTACATCGACCTTTCTGCGGTCGATCAATAATTTCCATGGAGGGTGCAATCAAAGCCCCCTAGTTATGCCCTTTTAAGTGACGCACTTCCTAATATAGAGCCCTTCCTCCATTGTACAGTTAAATTAGCGGTAAGAGCCCCTGGCATATTGCTGCGATTGCTATTTATCGCTAACCGTAATGCTCCAGTACACTCTTTATGATGGCTGCCTGCCCGCTCTCCTTAAATCTATATATAAAGCACAAATTGCTGATTTCTGTGTCGCAGCATTGTTCAATTTCCTGCAGGCTTTTCAGCTTTTTTTCCCTTTTGAAAATGCTATTGAAAGCCCAGGCCGGACAGGAGCACAGGAGTCTGAAAGTCCTTGCTTCAGTCCCAAAGCGTTTGGGTACTGAAGCAATGCACTTGGGGTTCTGAAGCGTCCCGCTGGGGATCAGGGCCAACAGCCTTCTGGTTATGGTTTACAAAAAATCCTTTACAGGACTGATCTGCCCAGCCATCACACCAGACACGTTCCAGGGGTTTGATCTTATTGATGGAGGTTAGGTTGGATTTATCAGCTGGCTTGTGGAGCTGGATATGTGAGGAAGAGTAGGATTACAGGACCAGGATGAGCCGCCTTCCAGTGGCAGATTACAGCAGGCTCATGGAAGTATGTAAAATCAATCACCATCACCTCCCCCTCCCTACCCCCCTCCCACTCACACAGCGCTTATGAAGCCCTGAGTGATTACACTGCATGGCTGCCTCTCTTCCAGTGCCTGCAGAACAAAGAAACCCCAGTAGTGTCTGCCCACTGACACACATATCAAACTCACTCACCGTGCACTTCCCTTCCGGTCTGACCGTACACCGCAGGGTGCAGAGAGGCCTCAGGACCGCATTATGCAGAGTATTTCAGTACAGAGAGGACTGTGTTACTGAGTGGACTGTGTTACTGAGAGGACTGTGTTACTGAGAGGACTGTGTTACTGAGAGGACTGTATTACTGAGCAGACTGTGTTACTGAGCAGGCTGTGTTACTGAGCGGACTGTGTTACTGAGCGGACTGTGTTACTGAGAGGACCATGTTTCAGAGAGGACAGGGTTATATGGGGGCCATTGCGCTGATGACAGGGTTTTTATCAGCTGTTAAATGTTGCATGTATAGGAGCCTACAGTGCCACAGGACAGTTCTCTTCTGTGTGATGTGTCCTTGTCTGAGCTCAATTCCAGATAGATGCCCCCCGTTTCGTGCCCTGATTGATACTGTGATACCATGTGGCTGAGAGAAGACGTGTTATTGGCTCTAATCCGACAGAGAGGGTGTGACTTTGGCCTCTGTGTGTGTGTGGGTGGATAAAACTAGTGTGTGTCCAGCAAGCTGCTGGCACGTGCGTGTGTGTGCCTGCAGCCTTCTAGTGTCTGTATCAGTATAATAATAATAATAATAATAATAATAATAATAATAATAATAATAATAATAATAAATATCTGGAGAATAATAATAATAATAATAATAATAATAATAATAAATATCTGGAGAATAATTATAATAAGAATAATGATATTGAATCCCCTGTAAAAAGCAGCAATATAATGCAGGTTTTGGAATGAAAGCCATAGTTTTAATTAGAATCAAGCTGCTGCGACATCTGTGTGTAAACAGACAGTGTTTGACCACTCGAGTTGATAAGGAGCGGATTATTTAAACTCGAGCAGCGCTGTTTTGTATATGAGTGAGGTAACATTGCCGGGAATTCTGCCAGCCATGTTATATAACCATCACAATTTACTATTTAAGGGGGTGAGAGGATTTCTACAGCGCTAACTAGCACCTCTTGAAATATCAATTGTTTTGATTTGACTGGAGCCGTGGGTTTTTTTATAAGCAGATGGGTGACCTGGAAAACAGCCTCATTTTACCTGCGACTTTGCCACCGCAGTCTGAGAAGGCTTAGCGCCGCGGGGGATTATGTTTCTAGCGCTGATGTGTGAAACCGAGGGGTTTTACCCGTGCTAGGCGCAGGCTACGAGGCGACCGTCGGGCAGCGGTGCCGAGGCAGAACCGGAGCGACCGCGGCAGCAGCAACTCGGGGCTCAGGCTGCGAGGCCGTTTGGGGGGAGGAAATGGCGGCCCCGGGACCCCCCGCCCAATCTTCGGCCCCCAGTATGCCCCAGTCCTTCCTGCATGCGCAGTGCCACGAGCCCATCATGACCACGGACTGGGGTCTGCCGCTCTTCATCGCGCTGCTGCTGCTGGGCCTGCTGTACGCCTTCCTCTACCTCCCCGCGAGCGTGCACCACGCCCTGCTGCAGGAGGCCCTGGCCAACCAGACCGCGGCCGCCACACACGGTAAGGGAGACTAACCGCACCGCACCGCAGGACCAGGGAGACCCACCGCAGCCATGACCTACGACAGGGGAGACGACCACCGTGGCCCCGGGGCAATGATTTACTGAAGCTCCTGCAAAATATGGTTCCCCTGGAAGGCCGTGGGCGAGTCAAGCTTCCGTGGCGGTGGGGGAGAAACCGTGTAGACGCTGACAGATGGGGGTCCTGACTTCTGGCCTCCAGAACCGTGAGCCAGGAGGACCCAATTCAGCTCAGTGGAAGTATTCTTCTGTGAACTGGCCTATTTCCGTAAATACACTGCACTGGCTGCCTGATGGTCTTACCCGTGTATAGTTTTAAAGTAGCCACGAGGTTCATCGGCTTACAGAGGGACGCGTGATGAAAGCTGTGACTGGCATTTAATATTTCTGTGTCCTGCTCACTCTTTTCTTTAAAAATCCAATCTGTGAAAGCTTAGTTATACTTCCAAAAAACCTGTTCCCATGGGTGTAATTGCAGCATGTTCGTTTTATATTTAACAAGGCTTAGACAGGGTAAAACTGGTAACAGACTGCATTAAATGCATTGTTCAGTAGGTCTGACACATACCATGCTCTGCGTGAATAAGTTTTCAAACTTCATCAATGCAAACATGCTTTTTTTGGACACTATTGTGTGTTCACTCCATTTCTTAGTCTCAGTGTTTGTTTTGCTATAGCTTGGAATGCATGTCTAAATTCCTATGTGTAGGTTTATATTGTGATTAGTCTAACTGGTTAACTGAGGTATGGTTCATGCACTATAAAAACAAAATGTCATAGTAAAATGTATTTTTCTAGTCTGTTTTTGTCATCATTTTGTTAACTAAGCGATTATTTTGACTGGTTGTATATTCTGTATGCTGTAAACACAGGAACTGGAATTTTAAGCTTGTGTTTTAAAAATGTTTTAGACTGTTGTCATATCCACTACCGAGCACGTCTCAACAATAACAGCATTGTCAGTAATGGAAGGTAATGTTCTGTCTAATTCTGCTGGAGTTCCTGGGTCCTCCCAGAATGAATGTTTAAGGAACATTAAAGGAATGACAAAATGATGTGAGAACATTCTGGATATCCTTCAACCAAGCCCCCTTTACTGAAGTGTTTTATTAGATTTTATTCAATCAGTTGTCAGATGCCCAAAAATGGAAGCTCTGTGGACTAGTTCAAATTTTAAAGTGATAGGTTTAAATTTAGAATAAACCATAGAGCTTCCGTTTTCCAAAGTTATCTTCATTCACCTGATTTCAGATGTTTTGATGGTAACGTTTTGGCATAAACCCTGGATCATGATTGACATGTTATTGTAAAATCACTTACCATGAAGTGGGAGGATGATCTGTATATAAAGCTTGTAATAGCTTTTGTTGATATTAGCTCTAAGCCTGAAGTGGAAAATGATGAGTGAGAGTGAGCTATTGAAAAACAATCATATTCATATTTGACGCCCCCACCATAGCAATGATTATAATTATCATTTTTCCCCTGAGTATAGCTCAGAAATATTTCTCTCTTTGGTGAAAAATGAGCTTTGTGCTTTGAGATTTTAAATCCATGCCAGTGCCTCTGAGCTGGTCACACTGTTCAGTGCTGCTCCAAATCCTGTCCCCCGGCCAACACCCGTTCATTTGGGCCTTTTAGGAAATCAAGTGCCAGATTTACCCTGTGATATTGCTCTGTATTTCAGCTCAAGACCAAGGCTGATGTTACCTCTGCGTCTCTGATATAATTTGTGCTTTGAGCCTCTGAGCGTCTCTGTCCTTGCTGTTGAGATGGTGTTTGTACACTTGCATGAGTTACCTTGGTTATTCAAGTGTAATTCAAAGATAAAGGCATACTATGCAGGATTGTGTACCATGAAAATATTATAGCCTTAATAAGCACTGGCAATCTCTGTCTTCATGCACATCTTCCTCCGTCAGGGGCCACTGGAACTGAATCGGCCGGCTTCTTGTCCCCTCCCTAGCGGGCCTGCAAATGAGGCTGGTTGGCCTGGCTGGCATTCAACAGGTCTTGGGTGGCTTCAACATGCCCAATGGCTTCCAACAGCCCTTCCATGGTCTGTAGGGAGTGCTGCCCTGGCGCCTTTTTGGACTCATAAGGGAGGGCGCGTGGAAGCTGGTCCATAGTTACCTGGTCGGCGATCTGCGTGCTGGCCAGCTGATATGGTTGCAGGCAGTGGTAATGTAGGGCCAGTAATATAGCCTACATGTATATGTGTGAGAGCAGTATACGCATAACTGAGCTCTTCTGTGGCTTGATTGTGTCTCCTAATGAGTCTGATGTCAATTTTTCTCTTGGATGGAATGGAAGGTATTTGTCTTAGGCTTTGTAACATTAAATACACGTATTCCTTCCCCCCTTGTGAGAGATAAGTGTTCAATTTATCTTTCCCAGACAGATAGAAAGAAGTGTAAGTGGGTTAATTCCACAGAGGAGAAATTCTCAGTTCGGAGCAAAGCGTTCTATATTTACTGTCTTCAGGAAACCTGCATAGCTCATTCATCTTTCATCTGTTCTAAGAGGAACTATAGATTGTATGCAGGATGCACAGAGGAGAGTAATACAACACCATTAAATATTAATAGCGGGAAATGTGTTATGTTAGTTTTAATCACAATGTGTGTTTTTTTTTTCCAGCTCGTAACTATTTGGCATATCAAATTATTCAAAGTGCAGATGGGGCGGCAGGTAAGCTCCTTAATGGCTGGTAAATGCTGGAACATTTTGCCTTGAATTAAACTGCTTAAGACGTTTTTACCGGAGACACCAGCACAGTGCTGCCATCGTTCCGCTCCGTTGTCTCGCACATTAAGCTGATTTCATCTATTGCAATAAGATCCATTCAATTCGATTTAATTTGCAATGGTCTGCACATCCAAAGAAGAAGGGCTAATCCTTTTGGCTAGCCTCGGCATGCTGCTTGCAAAGGGGCCACTCACAGATTGGGCGTATTTCAGCCATAGTCAATACATCGTATTGTAGCTTTAACAAAAAAACCCGCTGGCATATTTCAGATACTGTAGAGTGCACCTCCTATGGTTCCCCATTTACAGTGCACCTCCTGTTGGTTATTTTTTAGTGGGACAAAGTTTTTGGACTTTGGATTACCTGAATGGCCCATTAATTAATATTTTTTGTTATCTGAAATTATTATTTGCTTCAAATTCAAAATAGTCTCTATGACAAGTTTCATTGGAAAACTCAAAATATCCAACAAGAGGTGTCTACATTCAAGCCGCTGGCTATCAGTCGAGCAGGGATTGGTCCTTTACTTTTTATCCGTTCATGAATTTCAGGGCTGGAGATTAGTCAGGCAGTGCTGGGGTAGAGGCACAGGGCTGTTTATCACTAGTTTTGCTTTCAGATTAGCATTAGCTATATTCTCCATGACGCCAGATGTCATTTCTGTTTATATGCCGTGACATGAGTCCAGCACTTCAGCCTGGAGGCACAGAGAGGACAGGAAGACAGAGCGGCAGTTTCCCAGCTCGCACAAAACGTTCTCCCAATGTTACTGGAATGTTTTGTCAATGTCATGACATTGCCACTACATGGCAGCATGGCAACATGGCAACGTTGTCAGAGCGTTGTGTGTTAGCTGGGTTCAGTCCCCCACCTGTGTCTTTTCACAGCACCGAGCGGCGTCTGTGCATTCCGGAACATTCTGACGCGCCTCCTGCAGAGTGCGGTCACTCTGGCAACACGTGCACAGCCCTGCCGCAGGAGCGGCCACTCCTTCCTCCTGCGGCTCTTTCATAAGGCCTTTTAAAACCTGCGCTTTCCATGGTTATTTACCCCTGCGCCGTTGTATGAGGTAACCTCTCACTGCAGAAGAAGATGCCCTCAATGTGTGTTCATGTGGGCTAATTCTCCGAGACAGATCCATGAAAGATGCATCAGGGCAGCCATGTTTTATTAACAGTGAGGAGGGAGAGAGGCATTGCTGGGGATGGGAACCTGGAGCATGACGCAAAGCTACGGAGCAGATAATTTGGATAATACCACTGTGCCCGGCGTAGGCCCTGATCCGCACACCCACTGGACTGACCCGACCGCTCGCATTTATGCCAGTCCACCATCTGGACATCCGCTAAGTGCACTCATGGGTTCATTACTTTTATTTGTACAGGAAGGCGTCTGTCCTGCCGTTGCTATTAATGGCACCAGGAAAACTGTAAAGCATTTCCACATGACTATGGACGCTGTCGGGATCTGCATTGTGAGTGTGTTTCACCACACAGACGGTCTGATCGTCAGGGTAACAGAGCTGTCCCTCCTGAACGGGGCATCCAGGTGCTGTGCCCCGAAGAAACACCAGCTCTAATGGTATCCCGACTGCACAGATCACATTTTTCCACGCGTACGGCTGGCTGGAATTGTCTGCTTCGGGGGGTGCTTTGTGCACAGGTTTGTATTTTGTGTTTTTCGAGGAGAATTCAAGTGAAACTAATGGAAACGTAGCTGGAGTGTTTAGATTAAGACCACGCCCCTGACCTAATCCCTTTAAATGACCTTGGCATACAACAGCCTGTTACATGTGCAGCCTATAACCAGAGCACAAGCTCCACCCTCCAGCACAAGCTCCGGCCTCCAGCACAAGTTCTGCCTTACAGGATGACAGCTAGCTAGCAGAAGTAAGAGGAGTGTGTAAACAGGGTAAGGTTGTGTAAGATGAGATGAGCCTGACGTTGAATGGGGGGAATTCTGATTGGAGAATGGACCGGGGTCCCTCGTGTGTTCGTCAGGCGCTTCATTCTTCACCTGAGGTGCCCCCTGTAAAAAATCTGGCTGTGTCCACACTGCCCTGGACATGAGTTCAAATAAATTTATGCAGGTTCTGCTCGCTTAAGTGCTTCTGTGGAACTGAGAGCCGAAGAGAAGGAGAGAACACAGAGAGAACGAGAGGTAGGGAGGGAGCGATGGAGAGAGATGCGGAGGGAGAGACAGAGGGAGGGAGGTGGTGTTACTAAGGCTGGGAGAAGGCTGCTCATGTGCGGATGCCCATTTTCTTTGTTTTGGATAAACAGGAGTGCCCCAGGGGCCGCTGAGAGATATCACAGCTCAGCCCGAGGGGAACAGTTTGAGGGGAGGGGGGCACATCATCAATCTTTGTTCTCACAAGGAAACCTATTAAGTCTGGATTACATGCTGTTCATACACCTCTTTTGGAACAAATTACATCAATAAAAACTATCAGGTTGAATGACCTCAAATCTCATAAAGAGAAGGGCTTGCTGTTTGTCTAATACACAGCAGTCAAATGTGGACCAAGACAGATCACCTGCTAGAGGTTCTCTGCTATGTAGCAGAGGGGTTCCCTGCCCAAATTCCGACTGCCCATCTAATCTAATTCATCAGTCAGGTCGTCCCCTGTGAGTCTTTTCCGCTTATTGGGAACACACCGCCTCAGCTCCCGTTTCTGTTACCCCACACGTCTGAATTGCCACACAATACCTCATGAACCCTTTCTCCATTCTCTGTGTCACTACACTGAAACTGCAGTGTCCTGGAGCTGCGATGAATATTTTGAGCATTTGCTCTTGTAGATCATGCTCTTATGGTATTCTAACTGTGCATATTTGCAATCCATCCAGCAGGGAAAGCAGGGGGAGTGGCCAACAATTATGCAAAAGGAAAGCCCATTCACATGAAAATATTCAACTGTACACAGGGTACTGTTACCCAGTAATACGGAACCATCCGTAGTGTCAAATGGAAGTTCACAATATTATTACATTATTGTTCAATAATGTTCACGTTATTATTGCAGTCGTCTGACATTCAGTGAAAATTATCCTAATGGCACAGATTTGCTTGGTATGGCATGGAATTGCATGGCCAACCAAGCATTTTCCCATGGTTTTACTATCCCGAGAAAGAGCCCGGTGAAAAGGTCGGGTCACTTTCAGAGCAACTCCTTACGCCAGATGAATGAGGAGGATTCTTTTCAGCCTGTACGGCAAAAAGAACATTTCTTCTCACTGTAGAGCCCTGAGCACACGCGCCTTTACCCATGTTGCTCTGCGCGGAACAGTCTTCTCAGCTTCTGTCAAGCTGGGTCATGGGATGCGTGGGCAGTTTCCCAGGGGAACAAGCGTGTGACAACAGGGCGGTGGGCTGTGAGCATGCTGGCCCTCAGGGGCCCCTCTCATCTGCGTAACGATGACCCCAGGGAACATCCCCCCACCACCACCACCACCACCACCTCAGTGGTTTGGTTCATTGGCTGTGCTCTAACTGTACTCTTGGTTCTACTTTGTACCTAGACACATAGCTATAAGGGAGGAGGGGGTTCTGCTCATATGGGTGTGAACTGCATGTGATGGGGATGTGATGTAGAGGGTGAGAAAGGAGCATATATGATGTAGGGGGTGTAAGGGGAATGTGATATAGGGGTGTGTGAGGGGGGAGTAATCTAGGGGCTGAGAGAGGGGGGATGTAATATAGCAGGTATACGATGTGGCCGTGCAATAATACAGTGGATTTCTGAACCTAATCCAGGTGCTGCTGAGAAATCAGGTTAATGGGAGATGGGCAGCATTAGCCAGGCACCACGGTGCCAGCTCTGTCTCTCTGCGGCAGAGAGTTTGGCTTTAATAACCTGCTGTCCCTCCACTGCTGACACCATTTTTCTTTTTTTTTTTTGCTGTTCATGGTGAAGAAAGTTGCCAACTCCAGTCCTTCACAGGAACACTAAAATGTAGCAAGCAAGCTTCCGCGTAAGCTCTTTATAGAGCAGAGGTGAATCAGATAAGATTAGGCGACTTTGGTGTCTGACATCAGGCACACTCTCCTAACCCAGATATATACATTTTCAGATGGAGGTAAGTGGGGCAGGATGCTCTTTGCGTTTGAGAGAGTGGATTAGGATTAGGTAGATCCGCCGGAGATTTCGGATGGTGCAGATGGCAGCAGAGCGTGGCTGGCCAGGCAAGTGGCAGGGTAATCCCTCACCATACCATGCCATGGAGCTCATGGGACATGTGTGTAATGGGGGAGGGTTGGTCTAGGAATTGTCGTTGGGGGTTGGGGGCAGATGGGTTGTCAGTTTGGGGCAGTGATCACACGTACCACTCTCTTCCAGAGAGAAGTATGAGGAAATACTTTCCTTACTGTCTCCTGTGGTGTGGGTGATGGTGTATCCCTCAGTCCAGTAGAGAGTGATAATATACATCACTCTGTTGGGACAAGTAATGGCAGGTCTATCTGGTGGGTTGTGAGATAGTATATACCTCTCTGGTAGAGAATTTGATGGTACATATACCTCAGGCAGAACATACAATGGCGTATATCTCTGGTGGAGCACGTGATGGTGTGACGATGATGATGATGATGATGATGATGATGATATATGACTGCCTTTCTCTACATAACCCAAGCACTTCAGTCAGCTTGAGCATCTTCCCGCTCTTTTGTTCTAGTCCTACCAGAACTTTCCTCAGCTTTTCACACAATATAGCAGATGCTCCTCCTGTCTGCCCTGACTTCAGTCAAGGTTCTGAGGCACGACACTTAAGTGTTTTGAACCCAACACCTCTGGATGGTCATTTACTGTTCCCTGGGATGCTGGCTGAGCTCATGCCCAGGACCTTCCTACAGGTCCCTCAAGGCTCTATACTTGCCCACCCACCACTTTCCCTTTATATTCAGTATCTTGGGTCATCTTGTAATCTCCTCCCATAGTTTCTCATAGCATTTATATGCTGGGGATATTCAGCTTTTCTCCTCAGCTTAGACTCTGGTATCACTTCTCATCTCAGCATGCCTGAAGGACATCTCATGCCGGACCGCCATCTTAGGCTCAACCTGGCTAAGACTGAGGTATCCTCACCATTGCTAGACCATTAATCTCCTACAGTAGAGCTCACTCAGAGCTATTCTACTGCAAGGAGCTGAGGGGTAACCCTAGATGACCAACTCTCCCTCATCACCCCCCTACATCACTCCCCCTCAACTCTCACTAACACTGCCGCTTAAGCTGTGCCATCACCAGAGTTGGGGGCGTTACGTAAAAATTGTAATAATTACATATTACTCATTACTGCTTTAAAAAAAGGAATGTGTTGTATTACTGTATAACTTTACAACAATGGTAATGTGTTATATTGCTTGCTGTGTTACTTTGTTGATCTAACACTATACTGAGAGGCACTCTGGTCCTGACCAGAAACACCTCAGATCAGAGCTAGATTCCCCTTTCAGAATTATGATTATTAAACCAATTTTTACCTTACTTAGTTAAAATTGTGTTAAAGTATGCTATAGATTGTTTTTCCATAGCAATTATTATTATTATTATTATTATTATTTTTAACTTTTTAGCAACCAACAAATCTACTCCTTATTATGAAGTGACCATTTCACATGTGAAACCAACAAATCCTCAAGAGGGCACATCAGGCCAACATTAACAGACAAGACCGACACGTAGAAAAATAGTTTTCATTGATTTTTAATTCCTTAAACTCCTTCAGCTCAGCAGCTCATGACAATTTCAAATGTAACCATAGTAACAGAAGCAGAAAATACCCATACAACATATAACCTAAATAAACAGCCCCCTTCCTCAAGTGATTTAATGATAGTGCATCCAAATGCAAAATGCTGGACGTGCAGCAGACATCTTTTGCTCATGCCGCGCAATTGAAGAGGGACAACTGACTTCCACTTTCAGAAGAGGATTATTAATCGATTGAGTTCTTGGTCATAATTCTATTAGTTTACTCACGGTGTGTGCATCTCAGACACCACATAAAATGGAGAATATTTGGTTGAGTAATGAGTTACGAATATAAGAAATGTAAAGCAATATTTATTACACAATTTCAAAATGTAGCACATTGTATTATGTTACCTGAAAATGTATTATTTATTATATTTTTTAGGTAATGCCTTACATTACTAACAAATTACCCCCAACTCTGCCCATCACTTACACAGACCCTAACACTGCCCCAGAACTAACACAGACCCTAACACTGTCCCATCACCAAGACATATTTTTCGATGTCACAGGAGAGAGGAAGGCTATGTGCATGTGTACTGCACCTTACTGAAGAAGGACATGCATCAGTCTGTCGAAAAATCCTCTGCTTTATTCAATATGACAAACATTTTTGTAAAACATACAATAAAAAATTGTAATTTATTGCTTTTCATCAGTGAACTAGTACTTGATCTTATGCATAATTTTCTAAACCAACAATAGATATAGACAAAACATATGTAGTGAGCTTCATAATGTCTGGGACTAAAACATATTTTTTCTTGATTTTGCTATGTACTCCAAAAATTTTGATTTATAATCAAACAGTTCACATGTGGATAAAATTCAGATTCTTAGCTTTTATTAAAATCTTAGAGTATTTTTATACATTTTTTTTTTAAATATAGCACTTTTTATACATATTCCCCACTATTTGGGACAAATGGCTTCACAGGTATTCCTGATTAGTCAGGTGTTTTCAGTTGCTTCCTTTGTGCAGTTATAAGAGAGCTTTCAGTATCTAAATTTGATTCTGGGCTTTTGATTGCCTTCAGAGTCTGTTATTGGCATCTGTCAACATGAGGAGCAAGAGTTGTGCCAATGAAAGTAAAAGAAGCTGTTCTGATGCTGAGAAATAAGAGACAGAGATCAAAACTTAGGCTTACCAAAATCAATTATTTGGAACATCATTAAGAAGAAAGAGAAAGCTAGTGAGCTTGATAATCGCAAAGGGCTTGGTAAGCCAAGGAAGACCTCTATGGTTGATGACCAAATAGTTCTCACCATAATGAAGAAAAACCCCCCAACACCTGTTTGACAGATTAGAAACCCTCTTCAGGAGGCAGTTGTGGATGTGTCAGTGACTACAGTGACTACTACTTCACAAACAGAACTACAGAGGCTACACTGCAAGATGCAAACCATTAGTTAGCGGCAAAAACACAATGGCCAGGTTACAGTTTCCTAAGAAGTATCCAAAATAGCCTGCAGAGTTCTGGAAAAAGGTCTTGTGGACAAATGAGACCAAGATTGACTTGTATTAGAGTGATGGCAAGAGCAAAGTGTGGAGGCCGAAAGGAACTTCCCAAGACCCAACACACCCCCTCCTCATCATCTATGAAACAAGGTGTTGGGGATTTTAAGGTTTGGGCATGTATGGCTGCCACCGGTACTGGCTCAGCAGCAGCAGAATGAATTCTGAAGGGTACAGAAGCATCTTACCAGCTCAAGTTTGAGCAAACACCTGCAAACCTATTGGACGGTGCTTCATTCTACAGCAAGTCAATGAGCCCAAATAAACTGCTAAAGCACTACAGGAGTTCTTCAAAGCCAAAAATTCTTGACTGGCCAAGTCATTCACCCAATCTGAATCCAATTGAACATGCGTTTCTTATGCAGACAAAACTTAAGGCAGCTAGCCCCCAAAACAAGCAGAGCTGAAGATGACTGCAGTGCAGGCCTAGCAGAGCATCATCAGAGAAGACACTCAGCACCTGGTGATGTCTATTGGTCACAGACTTCAAGCAGTCATTGCATGCATAGGATATGCAACAAAGTAATAAACAGAACTACTTTCATTTACGTAACATCTATGTATACAAAATGCTGTCATTTCTACATGCAAAACCGAAATGTATAAAAATGCCCTTTAATAAAAGCGGAGAATCTGCACTTTAACATATGTGAATTGTTAGATAACAAATCTAAAATTGTGGAGTACAGAGACAAATCACGGAAAATAAATCCCCAAAAATTATGGAGTTCTGTATATGTATAAGTATTAATAAATAAACCCCATACTCATTGCAAAACATTGCAATACAGGACAATCTTGCTGCCATTGCCCCACAAGCACAGCACACTACTCTGGTCGTCATCTGAGAGAAACACATTTCAGCTTCTGCCAAACTGCTGCAAAATCCCAACAGTAAGAAACACATTTACCAAAGCCCAGAACATGCAGCCTCTCTTTTCCAATGCACAACTTCAAAATAAAGTATGCACATTTTTAACGTGTCCTGTAGATCGTTTCACAATGCAGTAAATTCTACAGTACGTGCATAAATTCCTGTCCCTGGAGAGACACACAGTCAAATTACAAACAACACATTTAACAAGAATTTTACAATGTATTCCTTAAATGACAGATTTTAACTTTAATGTGTATTTTCATGAGGGAGTCAGTGGCCAAGTGACCTCCAACGACAAGAAATACATTCTTTGAGGAAGCAGAGTACAAGGCAGTATCTGAGGGTGATCTGGCCCTTTCTGGTGTCTTCATATTTTTTTCTTTTTTTTCTTCAGAGGAACAGACATGAAATAAAAATTCCAATTTTATCGCAAGTTTCTATAGCAGACAGAGCCCACAGATTGTGTGATTAATTAATCGACTAATTTAAAAGATAAGTAACTAAATAAATAAATAAATACACTGTAAATGCAGTTGATAAGTAAAGCAGGTTGTTATCTGTACATAAGCAATGGGCTGTGTGAGTGTGAATATGCTGTGCGTTGTTATCTTTAACTGCTGGTAACATAAGGCAGATATGTACAGAGTGAAGCAGAAGTCACTATACATTAGCACACTTTTAATAATACAAAAATACACCTGCAGACATGAACTGACCATGTTGTTATCTTCTCCTGTTTAGTACTTCCTAAATGTAATTCACTGCTGGAAACTGCATATTGAATTGTGCCTTCATAGAATATAACTAAGAAACAGAAGAATTTCAACTTTCCCAAACCCTCCTATCTGCTGTAAAGGACAATGTTTTTACATTGGACTGATGTATCTGAGATAAAAATCTTTAAGAGGTGACGACCGGTTTCCGCTGTGCGTGTGTGTCTGTGTGCGTGTGCATGTGTGTGTGTCTGTGTGCGTGTGCAGGAGTGTGTGTCTGTGTGCGTATGCATGTGTGTGTGTCTGTGTGCGTGTGTGTGTGTGCGTGTGTGTGTGCATGTGCGAGCATAGTGTGTACATGTTTGTGTGTGTGTGTGTGAGAGAGAATAATGTGCGTGTGTGTGTGTGTGTGTGCCTACGCCATGCACATCTGTATCTTGGATTCATAGATAAAAATGTGCAGACAGCAGCAGAAAGAAATACCAAGTAGACTGTTTTCTGGATTAAACTATGAGCTGAATACAGAGCATGTGTTTGCATATATGAATATATATATGAATAAATATGAACGGTGATGCAAGTGGTGTTTCCAGTTTCCCTGGCGACACAGTCTGCTGTACATTCACCGTGAGAGAGGGGGCACCGTCTGGCAGTGTGGGTGCGGCGTGGCGTTGGAGTGGGGCCATTAAAGGATGGCACACTTGCCCTTCTCCACCCAGGGGTTGTTCTTCATCAGTTCGGGGTTCAGGAAAGGATCCTCTGGCACGCCATCCTCAATCCACTTCACTAAGCTAAGGAGAAGAGGGTTGTCACACGTCAAGGAAACCACAATGAAATTTGTCCCAGATTGCCATGCCCAGCTTTAACCGCTGAGATGCTATTCCCTAGTCCCAGAATGTCTTGCATACCTCTACCCACAATGCTGTGTGTCCCAGAACACTGCACACATGGAATCATACACTGGCCGTGAGAAAGGCTACTTTAAGGATGATGGGGTGTTCTGTGTGCATGTATGTGTGTGTGTGTGTGTGTGTGTATGTATGTATGTCTGTTTAATGCTGAGAAAAACCTTTATGTACTTGAAAATGTCAGAATGAATTGGAAGCTTGAGTGAGCTGTCAGATCAGAGAGAGCAGTGAGGTCACAGGCCAGAGACCTGAAGCAGCTTGGTGACGGCGGGAAAATTGTGATTAAGTTTAATGTGCAGCTTGAGAAAAGCAAGCAAGGGTTTTGAGTGTAAGTGGGTGGGTGGCCACATTATAAGTGCTGAGGTCTCTGGCACAGGTGGGAACATGTACTTGTGTGCAGGGGGAATAGAGGCCTGTGCGCCGGGGAGTTTGCTGATAACTGATCTGGGATTAGTAGGGAGCAGTGCAGCAGAGTGGGACGCAAGCTAAGAATAAATGATCTGGGATTAGTAGGGAGCAGTGCAGCAGAGTGGGACGCAAGCTAAGAATAACTGATCTGGGATTAGTAGGGAGCAGTGCAGCAGAGTGGGACGCAAGCTAAGAATAACTGATCTGGGATTAGTAGGGAGCAGTGCAGCAGAGTGGGACGCAAGCTAAGAATAACTGATCTGGGATTAGTAGGGAGCAGTGCAGCAGGGTGGGATGAAAACTAAGAATAACTGATTTGGGATTAGTAGGGAGCAGTGCAGCAGGGTGGGATGAAAGCTAAGAATAACTGATCTGGGATTAATAGGGAGCAGTGCAGCAGAGTGGGACGCAAGCTAAGAATAACTGATCTGGGATTAGTAGGGAGCAGTGCAGCTGGGTGGGATGCAAGCTAAGAATAACTGATCTGGGATTAGTAGGGAGCAGTGCAGCTGGGTGGGATGCAAGCTAAGAATAACTGATCTGGGATTAGTAGGGAGCGGGGCAGCCATGCAGGACATAGCCCAGGAATAACAGATCTGGGATCAGCGAGGCAGCAGTGGGGGACACAGCCCAAGAGAGCCTACAGAGCTGCACAGGAACAACAATGAGATTCCTGAAGTGAGGTAAACATTAAAACATTAAAGGCATACTATGCAGAACTTTTACCTTGAAAATATTATAAAATAACCATACTCAGTTATATCTTTGATTTACTGCCAATCTCTGTCTTAGCGCACATTTGCCAAATCCATGCTCCTCTGCCTGTATTTCATCTCCTAAAAAGCATTTTGGACATACCTCTCTTTTCTGTTTGGGGAGGGGTGTGTGTGGCTACAGATCCTGTGAGGGTGTGATCAGGTTTCAGTGGCGTGTCTGTTGCTGGCTAGCTACTGCAATGGTGGAGGTGAAGAAGTACAGTGATGTGACACTACAAGCTGACAGGGCTCATTCACGAACCAGAGCCAACCTTGGAATTGCTTTTACTTGATGGCATCAGCTGAAGGTCACCTAGGGGATGAAATGCAATGCTGAGTTTGCGTGTTTTCTGCGCTCAAGGGTGTTTTGTGCCCAAATGGACGTGAGTGGGTGGTGCTGAGGAAGGAGGAGGGTCTTTGATTGTAAACACAGGACCACAGCAAGGCTAAAAATCTTGCATAGTATGCCTTTAAAACATTCTACCCATGCGGAATAAGGCTTTTAGCAAGGGCTAACAGTCACTGCCTCAATTCACTGCACAGGCAAGGACCGCACTGTGCTGTCTCAACACTTTCATCACTAAAATCGCTCTTGTACATTCCCGAGAATTCCAACGAAAATTTCACTACCCAAAAACATACAATCATACAATAGATGTTTTTTCTTGGAATATTGCTTAAAATATGTTTATTTTTGGGTGCTTAAAGGGTTAAAGCATTTCAAATATATATGTAGCAAGGATCTGTTAGATCTCTACTACACTTAGTACTGCTACCTCTAACCATATTACAGCCACTGCTACTATTACCTCAACCACACCTGCTGTTCATTAACTACTATTACTAGAGCTACAGTCACCTTCATCTAAAGCATGCAGTGATGATACTCAAGTGAGAGAGGACAGCCACTTACTCTGTGACGGATTTGGAGGATTTCTCCCTCTTGAATGCCAGCTGGTACTTCAGGCTCTCCACCTCCTTCTTCATCTGCGGCAGGTCCATCTCGTCCATGACTGCGTCTCACCTGTGTCTCGCCCACGTCTCACCTGCACATAACGGAGAGGACACATGAGTCTCTGCTGCTTGTATGCTGTTGTGTCACAGGAAGTGGTGGATCTGCAGTGCCAATCACAGCAGAGGGTGGCTTGACCAAGCGCTGGAGGGCACCCTTCTTGACCCGCCAGCACACACGTCTTCCAGGACAAGAGCAAAACTGCCTACTAGTGTTTTACAGACTGGGTCAGAGCAGGGTTCTGTCTGCATCAGAGACTATTAAGTATCTTTGTTGAGTACGCTGGATGAGAAAGTTGTTATATAGGGAAATTTTCTCTAAAAATAGTAGTGCTTAAGTGTAGTGTACTTAAAATACCTGGATGGTATACTTACTTCTGGGTTTTCGCTGAGTATATTCGAGAGCATACTTTTCAGGAAGTAAATGAACATTTTGGCCCCATAAATATGATGCACAGGTTCGCTTTAGAAATGAGGCACAGCATCGCTGACATTTTACTTCAACACCAAAAATGCATGAGCATGGCAGTGCAAGATTTAAAAGCCAACTTCAAGGAAAAGATGTCTTAGTGCCACTGGAAGACAGTATGGAGGTTACTTTTCACAAACTGCATGTCACATACTAAACAGTATGCAGTAACCAGCGCCCAGATCAATCCAAGCGGGTGGGGCCTAGCTGGACAGGGGTGTGGCTTCCCAAAAGAGTTAACTTTGTCAATTCCCTCATATAACTTCAGTCAGATTTGCCCCCGAAAACTGAAGCTGCCTCATCAGGCCAGGAAATAGCCACTACCTTGAGGCAAGACTTCAGACGCTTGTGTTTGTGTCGTTGTGCTTTTCCCCCCTCTGCTTTCACTGACCAGCAGGCCGTTACCAGGATAAGCCTGCAAAAGAAGTGCTTCCTGCAGGATGTGAATTTGCATGGTGCGAGCCCAGAGGCTATTACCGAATGTTACTCTGAAGAAAATGAGCTCTGCGTCTCAGACTGGCAGGTGAAAGGTGACGCTCTCCCCAAACACAAAGCAGCTCAAATCCAGCTTCAGGTGTTTCGGTCAGTGTTCTCTGCAGGAAAAAAAAAAACAAAAAAATAAAAACAGAAAATATGTGATGAAAGTATTTCTTGGATACTACCCAGAAATATGTATATATGTCCAGAAATACAAAAAGGTTTTTTTTATTTCAGAATCACTAATCGGTAAGGTTGAAAAGGCTATGACTGATGTACATCAAACTAACAGTGCTGAACAGGTTCAATAGGATAAAGCATGGTTTCAGATACAGGAATGGCTGTAACACCTTGTTGGAACTGTCCCTGAACCAAGTACTCAGTGACTCTCTTAAAACACAGATGAATTAAAACCTTTAACTGGCATCTGTGTATTTGCTTGTCTGAAGCACTCAAAAAGGTTTGCACTTCATACAATTTTGGATTAGTTTCAGTTTAAGCATCCATGCATTATCAAGCTGTAAGTGGTTGTGTATTGTGAAAAGGCACATTATATAAGACACATTCTTAAAATAACAACTCAGTCACAAATAATAAGATTTCATCAACAAATAATGTTCTGAGAGTGTGTATGATTTATAAGATATATTTTATACATGCTACAATTGCCCCTGTCATGTGGTTGTAACAATGGAGTAATGGTCTTGAAACAGATTTTGAAACCAGTTCATTTCTTATGGAAACACTTAAACATAATCATTCAGCAGTAGAGACACATTAGTATATAATGTAACAATTTGGCAGTTCTAGTGTAAATAGTTTTGAGGTATTGTGAAAACTGTAAAAAAAAATGTTACAACTAGTCCCTAGTCTCCCTTATAGACTGGCTTTGTTGGGATATGTGAAACTGTGACGTGACAAACTTTCAGTGCCACTTCCGGGATGCGAAAGTAGGTCGCGAGGCGATTTAGGTCACTACTAGAGCATCCAGCGGGAGATTAAACTCTCGTTCACTTCCTTTCGGGCGACTGGGTCCGTGTCCGTGCGTGGCGTGATTTTTCCAGTAAACTTTTTCTAACAGGAATATACCGTACCATTTTCACCACCCGATTTAATTAATGCAATGTAATTACTTAAATTCCATGTATTTCATTGCCAATATATACTTTTGATCACTTTCTTCTGGGCTATGCTACAAATTTCTCTGTCGCAAAAAAAGCGTTAATTTCCCTATCATTTTTATATTTGTAATGCATGCGTTTTCAAGGCTTAGTCAGGGCGCCTTTTCAGTTTGCTTCGCGTAAGGTAATGATATTTCGCTCTATTGTGTTCGAAAAGTAATTGTTTGATGACAGTTGCTATGGGCGATACAGCCGATGTGAACGCAGCAGCACTGTGGATGCTGATACGGTCGCGTTGGGAACAGGGGTAGCGCGTCGGTCACTCGTCTGCTACAAGCAGACTATATTCACGAAAGTCCCCCTGAATGCCGGTAACAGTGAGCTGGTCATTGAGTAGGATCGGCGAGACACCTTCACTTCAGCCAAATGAAGACTCGATTCTGTCAAATTGTGTTATTAGTCCCGCGAGATAAGGTGCGATCTACACAGCGCAGAAACTGCCGTGTTATCTACTGCATTGCTTCTTATGACAAGGATTCATCGAATACGACGAATTTAAGTAGCCAACACTATTAACCTGTTATCCCGGGCGATGCTTATATTATATGGTGTGTCTATATGTGTGTCTGTGCGTGTGCCAGAGAGAAATGTTTCCTGGAAACATAGTTAGGGAAACAAAGAAAATCTGAATCTTCAGACAATTTATCATCTCTAGATTACCGATGAAAATCCGCGGAGGGCCGGAGGAGGTGTGAGAGTGTGAACGAGTGGGCTTCGCGGGAATCGAGTCCGTCACGCAGCAGGGTCGACTGAGGCGAGCCAGGAATTCAAGTTTATGTAACATGATTCATTTCGACGTACGGATGAAAACCGAGAGCGTGAAGGAAGAGTGGCAAGTGCCACACAAACAGTAACTACCCAATATCACACACAGATCAGGACATAGTGCATTTTCTAGGCTACCCCGCAGTTCAGTTAAATTTGCGTAACTCAAACAAACATTTGCAAAAAAAAAAAAAAAACATGCGCGTAACCGTTGATGGACATTAATTATGCTGTAATTACATAATTAATGGCCACAATGAAAAGGAGGAAACAACACAAATAAATCAAGTCCCCCCAGTCGGTTCCTGCTATTACCTCGCTTACCTCACCGATGTACCTGTAGCTACAGATCTGGTGCAGTGGAACGGTCTGGAGGTTCTTCGTTTTGCAGGGAAACGCAGTTATTTTCCGCCCCTCTCCCTTATAAACGATTACAGAACGTCCCAGCCTTCGCGATTTCAGTGTTCAGCATGTATTTAGGTCCAGATTCAAAGTAGCGTCCACCGTTTCCGCAATGAAACTAATGATGACGAAGAATATGGCACATTTATTCTTTTAAATATATATGTATCTATTTTTTCCCAGTTAGTGTGGAGATGGATAAGTCCGGGTTGGCGTGTGCTGCAGTGTGCGGACCGATTGATGCTGTATTAGTTGTGTGTCTGCGCTGCTCAGTCGATTTTTCCGTCCTGTGTGTGCGTGTGTATGTATGCATGTATGTATGTGCGCGCGCGCCCGAGTGTGTTTATTTGGTTGAAACGATCAGATCAACTGGGCGGGATGCTCGTTTTGAACTATGTCTTTCCTCTTGTTGAGAGGATTGCGTCGCCAGAACAGTGCGACTTTAAAGGGCTGCATTTTTTCAACTCCCTCCCATCTTACAGCACATGATTAGTATCCTCAAATTATCCCATTCTTGCCCTCGCGCAGAGCGAAATTTCTTTCCAAATTAGGAAGGGAGGGCTTGCGCAGGCAATCGAGCTACAATTATATATTTTTTCTCTGGATGGTTATTAATACCATATTTTCATATAATCACACACATCACACCTTGTAATTTCTTAATTAGGCTACATTTCTGGAACAGAAATGAAACTGTTACTAAATCACCTGCGCTGTGTAAAAATATTATGTTGGTATTTTCCCCCAGTTTCCCCAGTTGTTTTGAATAGTCGTGAAAGATGACTACCATCCGTTTTACAAAACACAAAAAAATGTGCTATGGGTAATGCCAGGTTTGTGTGAATGATAGTCAGTGGCATGCCATTTCTCTCAGTATGAGCATATGAGTTTAACTTCCTTGCCTAATTTTCCCTGATGACAAAAACATTTTTTTATTGCATGAATTGCTTGCTTCAATCCTAGTTCAAGGCAGCCAGTAATGACCATTACAAAGAGGAACATGAATGCCCTTGCTCATATCATCAATTTATTGGAGCAAGAATTAAAGTGGCAACAAATCATTTTATTATTTTGTTCACGTGACTGACAAATGATAGCACATTTTCTCAGGTGGATAGTTACTGGCACAACTGTAATAATGTACCGGCAAAAGCAATATTCCACATGGTGTTACTTTTCACATGGTCTGGAGTCCAGAGGAGGGTATGTTGCTCCACACTTTGCTGATGCTAACTAGATTGCGATGGTAACTGGAGGGGGTAACTGTCACTGGCCTCCTGCACACAATCACTAGCCTGCTGAAGGATCTACCCTACAGTATAGATCATGCTTCGCTCTGCTTGGACAACCTCCCTCAGTTCTGGGTTCTTGACCACTCCACTGCTGTTGATGCTGCTGACCACCACATTGTCCTGTCTTCTCTGTCTGCAGTGGGGGTCTGCAGTACAACTCTTGTCTGGATTGCATCCTACCTTGCTGGATGGTCCTTCCTGGTCATCTTGGGTAGCAAAGTACGAACGGCCTATAGCCTTTCTACAGGTGTACCCCAGGGCTCCGTCCTTGAATTGCCGCCCTTCTCCCTCTACACCAAATCCTTCAGCCCTGTCATCACTTCTCACATATTGTCATTTCATCGGTCTGCCAATGACATTTTTCTTTGTCTTACCACCCCACCGTCTGACCAGCAGGTGTCCACATGCATTCCAGCCTGTCCGAGTGACATCTTGATCTGGAAGGTGTGTTCAGTTTCTGCAGCCCTAGCCTTTGAAACAGACCTCTGGTGGGTCTACGGCAGGGGAGTCAAACTGAATCCCAAGGGGGCTGCAGTGTCTGCGGGTTTTTGAGGTTTCCTTTACCGGCTGCCAATAAAAACAAGGTGTGGGGATTCCTCAGCCAATCAGTGACTTAAATGGACCACTGGTGCCAAAACACCATGAAAACCAGCTGAACCTGCAGCCCTTCAGGACTAGTTTGACACCTGCGGTCTACAAGATTCTGCATCTGCGGACATGTTTTGTCATCTCAAACCTTGCCTTTTTAAGCACCGCTTTTACTTTAAGTGCCTCCTTATTCTTTTTTTAAGTCTTAATCTTTTACAATTATTTCATTTTTTTATCTGACTTTAATTAATTACCTGATTTTTATGTTCCTTACACTGCTTTCATCTCCTTTCATTGTTCTTTTATCTTCTTTTCACATGCTTGACATTTTCATTTTCTGTTAAGCACATTGGGCCTCATTCACAAAAACTTAAATTCTTCTTACTTTTGTTCTTAATAAAAGTTCCTACAAAAAAAATAACACGGGATTCGTGAAACACGTGCAGACCTTTGATTGTGTAATTTGTGTGTATCCCGGTTGTATTAGAGGATGAATGGCAATTGTTCTTAAATTGAATGTGCGAGCCTGTTCATGTCGATTTGCATTCCCACAAAAGACCGTCCTCTCCATCCGCGGTGAGTGGTATATAACCGATTCAGATGATCTCTGATGATGAGCTTTCTGTGGCGAACGGCCACGGCAGGCGTGGATTTGAATTCCGCTCAGCGGTCTGCGTTTGTCCTTGGGTCTCTCGAGGCTCGGGGCGTGGTCTCTGTGGGTTTTTGCGAAAGTACATGGAGAACAGTGGCTAATCCAGATCACCCCCCCCCAGGGAATCTCCTCCCTTTGCCATATTTACCTTCAGTCAGTCATTTTCACGGTCCCCTTCATTCACATGGTTTGCTCTTGTGCTCATGCATTTTAGAAACATCTCGTTCGGTACACAGCGTGCCGCTTCGACTTCTGGGGTTGGGGCACATGGCCACAGGATCTCAAAACTGACCCTCAGAGAGTTCAACGCGCTATGGTCCGTATATCCACATGGAGATATAACCCCAGTTACTGAGCTTTTATGGGCCCAAAATTTTAATTACAAATAAAAAAGCATCAAAAACAAATATATTTATTTTCGCTTTTGCCAGTTTATTAGAAATAGGATGCCCACACAATCAAGATCTAATACTATTAAAGAGTATTAGCTCACAGCTTATTATGATGAAGACCTGCACTCACAGTCTGGGTGACTTGAGCATAACTGTCATGGTTTATGTGTTTGAATAAATGGTTGAAAAAACAATGGGGAGATTAGCTGCAGATCTATATGATTGAGCCTGGCTGGCCTACACTAATCTCCATTGGATTAGGCATCCTGCCCTGGCCCATTATCAGCCCTTATTTTAAGGGGTTTTGGGGATTAATGGGTAGGATCAAACACTCACGCAACAAAGAGTTTTAGCGCACCAGCTCATGATATTGATTTCTTATTTCTGTGGTAATGTTGCAGTCATTTTGTGGTAACATAAATGAGGTGTAAACGCCCAAAAACGCAAGGCTGTTCCATCCCTCCCCTGCATCCCCGGAGCAATGCGACCAGTCGAGGTGTGTGCGTGTGTATGTGTGTGTGTGTGATTTCTATGGTGGTAAAGCCCTGTGCAGGTGAGGCAGTGTGAGGACCAGCTTGTGCATGTTGCCCTGCGTCTGACTCTGATGAAAGAGACGGCGTTTCGAGACAGTCCCTTACTCAGCACCGATCATTAATGCAGGAGCCATATTTACAGGAAGTGCTAGTACCTGACTCGAAGCAGGAAGGGGGGGAGGGGAAAGGCGACTCAGCGCCGGAGCTCTCCGCCAGTGGAGGAGACGCTCTAAAAGCCTCGAGGCTTTATCTGTGGCACAAGAAACTGCGGGAAGCCGTCTGCGTTCGTGTGCGTGTGTGCGGTGTGCGTGTGTGCGGTGTGTGTGCGTCCGGTGTGTGTGTGTGCGGTGTGCGTGTGTGCGGTGTGTGTGCGTCCGGTGTGTGTGTGTGCGGTGTGCATGTGTGCAGTGTGGTGTTGCGTGTGTGGCGTGTGGTGTGTGTGTGCGGTGTGCGTGTGTCGGTGTGTGTGTGTGCGGTGTGCGTGTGGGTGTGTGTGTGGCGGTGTGCATGTGTGCAGTGTGCGTGTGTGCGGTGTGTGTGCGTGCGGTGTGCGTGTGCCGGTGTGCGGTGTGCGTGTGTGTGTGTGCGGTGTGTGTGCGGTGTGCGTGTGTGCGGTGGGGTGTGCGGTGTGTGTGTGCGGTGTGTGTGTGTGTGGTGTGTGCAGTGTGCGTGTGTGCAGTGTGTGTGTGTGCGGTGTGCGTGTGTGTGTGTGCAGTGTGTGTGTGTGCGGTGTGCGTGTGTGCGGTGTGTGTGCGTGCGGTGTGCGTGTGTGCGGTGTGTGTGCGTGCGTGTGTGCGGTGTGTGTGTGTGTGCGGTGTGTGTGCGTGTGTGCAGTGTGTGTGTGTGCAGTGTGTGTGTGTGCGGTGTGCATGTGTGCAGTGTGTGTGTGTGCCTGTACGGGGTCCAGGCCGGTCAGAGCTGAATGTGGAACGCTGTGAATAAGGAACTCCATTCAGTTCTGTTTGGGGTGAGCCGCCCACTAAAAGGGTCGGAGCTCCGCGCCCCACCGCACTCTGCCTCAGGGACAGGGGCGGCTGATGGGGGTCTCCCAGCATCTGTTTGCCTGACCCCTTGGGCCATAAAGACAGAAGCGTGCGGCTGCAGGCCTCCCCGCTGTAATGAAGCGCGAGGCTGGGCGAGCCGCTGAGGCACTCAGGCCGCCTGTAAGTGTGCCACTAATGGAGCGGGCCGGAGAGAGCCAGCGCTGGCCAATCGCGCGCCGTCGCACTCGCCGCGAACGTCGGCCCGTGATCACGGAGCGCTTTCCTCTGAAACTGACCTTTGTCCTCTTAAACATTGTCTTTTGCCTGTTTTGTCTTTTTTTTATTTTTTTATTTGCTCATTTGTTTCTGAGTAACTGTCTCAACTATCTCAAGCAGATTCCTTTCTGAACTGAACTGTTTCTAATGGGCATTGCCTTTGTGTATGTATTCTCTGTGTAATTAAAAACATTGGGGTACATTTTGCAGCATTTTCTCTGATACCACTATCTGTATCTTTAAAAAAAAAAATCTAAACCACATTTTGCAACTTTTCTTAATATTACTGACGTCATCCATAGAAACCCAATATATGTATTGAAAACAATTTTAGGAATCATGCTCAGACATGGTATACTCATATGTGCCACAAATTCCCATATGGAAATTATTGTTTTGTTGTAGCATCTGCCTTTGGGATGCTCAGAAAAAAATTGCCTTGAGCTCAGGTGTACACTCAGGGGAATGCCTTCGGTGGGCTTATTCCCTTGGGCGCGAGACCACAAAGGCTACCGGAACTGAGCACGCGATGTCCTTCTGCTGTGGAAAAAAATCCACTTATTTTAAATTGAACTCCAATGGAAATTCCCACTGGGGCATGAAGCAAATAAACATCGCCATCTTCTGTTTAAAAAGTACCATTGCAAAAAGCTGAAAAACAGAGAGTTGAGTTGCTTTCAGGTTCTTTCTGTAAACAGAACGGAGTCATTTTTTTGTATTTCAATATTTGAGAAAGATAATAGCTTAGATTTCAATAACGGGTAAAATGTAATGGTTGTATCTTGGTTATTTTGCCATCTGGAGATTGATTGGCCTTAGGACAGCTTAGAATGGCAGGAATCCACGGTAGCCACGAAGAAGAATAAATTCTGGTGGAAATGCAGACCATAGACCAGTGGGGTTCACAGATACATAACCATCCCTGGGAAGACTTCAGTCTAAACTGAACATCAGCTAAACATACGACTGGATGAAACCGACACCCAGGCACTAGAGACTGCATCTCTACTATCACACAATATCTCTACTGCCCTTTGAACGGCAACAGAAATAAAACAGAAGAAATATGTGTGTAACCAGGCCAACATGCTACTGTAGTGGGAGGCTGTGGCTGACTAAATGTACTGACACCCACAATCTCCAGCTCTAATGCGCTGTCACAACTCAGATTCCATGTGAGGCTGATGCTGTGTAGTAAATATCCAGCTGTGTGAATTAATGATACCCAGAATGCAATGGGTTTAAACAGTAGTGCTGCGGTGATGTGATTGGGCCCGAATAATGCTTCCTGCAGCGTATAGATACATGGGCACCTTACTGATTTTATCACATATTCTGACCCATGTGATGGGGAAACTAAGATAACACATATCTATTTTAATAAGTTACTACTGCAACAAGCCTCCAATAATATATGTATATCATATTTATTCAGAGTTCTTTCTCAGTGGGAAATTAAATGCAGCTGTGTGTGTTTATGCTGCCCTCTAAAGGAAGAGGAGAATTACTGCGGTGGAATGTCGATGGCCCACAGGAACTGGCTGAAGGTCATAAGCCCTTCTTGTCAGACAGACCAGTTCAACTTAGAGATGGGAGAAGTCAGGTAAAACAGACAGGTTTATTTCCAGCTGCAGGTAGTACTTTCTCCTGGAGGCCATTATAGAGGTAAAGGGGTGAAGTGGCAGGTGTGGTTTGGGCTATGTAGCAACACCTGTTCTGCTCATTACAGTGAGCCTGACTAGCTCGTCTCTCTGGTGCAATTTAACTCTGTCCAACTTCTGCCAATGGACTTTACTAATAATCCATTGGCCAGTTACAATTTATAATCATTCTTATTCACGTGGAACTCCAACTGGAAGCAGTGAATCAAAGCCAGCATATGCAACTGTTAAACCCTTTCCCTTGAGCAATTATACTTGTCCCACCATTACATTAAACAATGGATGACCAAAACAAATGCATTCCCTGTGTGGAGTTGCTCCACATCAACCTGCATGCACACTATAAGCCAAGCTCAATTTGAAATGACAGATTTCAAATAAAGATGTTTCAGTTGTCTCAGAGCAGGGATGTATTGAAGACTGAAAATGGACAGTCTGGGTGAGAAAGCTAATGAGGCCTGTAGAGGTGAAGCCCAACTGCTAAGTGGCACGCTGCCAGCGCACTGGGGTTGCCAACGTGGGCGGTCACTATCAGCAAACCATGTGGTCCTGTCTTTGATAGTTTAGCCCCAGCCTCAGAAAGTACTGACCAGCCCTCAGCAGCCCAAACACTGAGGTGTAAGACACCATCTAAACCCCCGGACACAGACAGAACAGACAGCTGGACTGGGCGTCTGAGAGAATCTGGTGTAGGGTTCAGTCTCACACTTCTGCTGTTCCCCAGAACGAACCCAGAACAAACGAGGGAAACAACGTCTCTCTGCTTGTTTGTCCGTGCGTGTTTTTCTGTTTCTTTTGTGTCAGCCACGCTTGGTGTAACCATCTGACCGTTCTGATCTAGAGCAGAACACAACATGCATAAGGGGCTATTTCATGTCCTATGGCCACAAATAGCATATGAGTGAGGATTTCTCTAGGGCAAGTATGCATAATTTATTTACTCCACAGATGGTGTGTTTAAGGGGATGTAAAACAGCACTTCCAATAAGAACCCATTTTACCCCATCCCAAACTTGTAGTCACTTACACAGTTCAAATGAAATTCTGTCTGTGCGAACCAAAATGAGATGGGCGAGGAGAACAGATCAATAAAAAGTTAACATCTTGTAAAAGAAACACAGCATATGTAGAAATACTCATTATAATGCTGGAGTTTTCAAATCACTGTAACTAAGTGAGAGCATTTTTGGTTTTCTGAGGTATGCTCTGGGCAGGTTTCACCAATAGGGGGAAGAATTGGGGAATTTGGCTTTTCCTGCGGTCAGAAGATGGATGGAACTGAGGGCAAGGGCTGTGAACTTTATGAGGAGAGGGGATGTGAAAGGAGAAAATGGACCTGAGCCAAACATGAACACAGAGAGGACACACACAGAAGGGTGAGGTTCATCTCACTTCCTGGTGCACGTGCCTGAACACAGCAGGCAAAGGTTTGGGAGGGGAGAGATTGAACCTGAACACTGCAGATAAAAGTTTGGGAGGGAGGAGTTTGTACCTGAACACAGCAGGTAAAGGTTTGGGAGGGAAGAGATTGAACCTGAACACTGCAGGTAAAAGTTTGTGAGGGAAGAGTTTGTACCTGAACACTGCAGGTAAAGGTTTGAGAGGGGAGAGATTGAACCTGAACACTGCAGGTAAAGGTTTGAGAGGGGAGAGATTGAACCTGAACACTGCAGGTAAAAGTTTGTGAGGGAGGAGTTTGTACCTGAACACAGCAGGTAAAGGTTGGAGGGGGAGGTTGAACCGACTGAGGGTGGAGGGGGGTTGTACCTGAAGCAGCAGGAAAGGTTTGGGAGGGAGAGATTGAACCTGAACATGAGGTAGAGTTTGGAGGGGGGTGTGACTCAACACAGCAGACAAAGGTTTGGGATGAGGGAGTTAGCACTGACACAGTAGTATGAATATAGAGGAGTGTGACCTAAAACAGCAAAGCAGAAGGTTAGGAGGGGAGGGCACCTACAGCACTGCTCCAACAAACAGGGGAAAAACAGCAATATTCAGTAATATCATTAGGGGGCAGCAGAGATCTCTTACTGCTGTGCAGGAAATGGATTCTAAGGCAAGGGGGAAATTGACTGATGGATTTGGACCATCTTCTCTGTGGGGAGTGTGAAGTTCTCCTGTCTGAGAGACACTTTCAAGTCCTATAGAGCAAAAACAACACGCACAGTAAAATCTCTCATCCTCTGCAATATCCTCCTCTGAATACCACGCACTGCTGGAGCGTTTCTCCTAGTTCTTTGTGTCTTTTCATGGTTAATGGTTCCAGCCAGTGCTGCTTAATTGTTGTAAATTATAATGACGGTAATTATATTTTTATTATACTATTTTAATGGCATTGTCACTCAAATTTCCCTACTGGGGACAATATTATGTATCTACCACTAAGAACAAGTATGAGTAAGATGGATCTGCATGAATTAACTCCAGAACTGTACAGGAGTTGTGTTATGATGCACAGATTTGCAAAATCTGAAACTTTTTTGATGGTTTCTCACTGGAACAGGAATAGCAAATGTCAAAAACCTCAGGACTTTGATTGATTAATTTTATGTGATAATTAAAATACAACAGTCTCACAATTATCCCCCAAGACATATAATATATAAGCCTAAAATTGGTTTAGTGATTTAAAGAGTTAATTATGTAATGATTTCTAAAATGGTGACCGCTTCTCGCGTAAGCCATGGAGCAAATTCATAACTCTGATATGAGGTCTCTGCATTTTCAGCTCAGCACACAGACAGGTAAGCTGTGATCAGGAGAGATCCCGCCCTCCTTTTCCTGTGCAGGAGCATGGATGCGTTTCAGATCAAACCCTGCGACGCCATGGTTCGCACATGTCCTTCACGAATCTCCAAGAAAAGGAAACGACCGACAGACACTGCAGGACGCTTTTACAGTTTGCGCACACAGTGCAGGAACAGACAATTACCTCTATCACCACCAGGGGTCGCATAAATACCGGAGCGACCATGACAAGCGAACCTCATGCCGCTTGTGAGTCCTACACAGTCCGGCGCGATTCGCTGCAGCACTAAAAAGGAAATTAATTAAAAATCCATAGATTTTAGTTAGTATTTTGTACTTGTTCATTCATTTTACATTTTATTTATTTAATGTAAGTGACAAAACGAGATTTAAGTTCCGGACGCCAGACTCTGTCCTACCCCTTTACCAGGCCGTCACGGCTACTGTTAACCCCTCCCCCTCCCGACCATTATTAGCCATATAACATGCAGCCCGACATCTGACCTAAACTGAAGTTAATTGTTGCGATATTCTATTCATACGGGCAGAGGGGGGTCGAAAGGATGACAGGGAGCATAACTATGTTTATTTTCCTAAATCTGGGTGTATAAAACGCTCAGTTTTTAGCAGAGAACTAAGGTTAGCGCCCTCTGTACCCGACAAAATCACAGCGATACATTTGTGACAATATTATAGAATGTGACTCATAGCAGCAAATATAGATTACAGTATAATATTTGTGATGGCTACATATATTTGCCATATCAAAAGCGCTTTCCACATTTTGTACGGATGATTACAATATCTTATTAAAACATATAAGTGCATGTGTGTGTGTTAAGGAGAAAGAGGAGGGTGAGAACTGAAAGGGGGAGGAGGAGGAGGAGGAGGAGGAGGGGGAATTGGAGATACACGGCAGAAAGGAAATCATTTTCCTTGGGCTACAAGATAGCGCACACGCTCGGAGAGAACACCACACGGATTGGAAGAGGCGAGAAAAGCAAGGAGACTGAAATAAAAAGAAAGCATTTGTTTATCTTGGGAGTTATTTTGTTACGGGAGAAGAGAGGAATAATATATGACCAAGAAACGGGATTCGTGTCATTTCCAACAATAGATTTTTTCCCTTCATCGAAAACGAGATGGCGAAGTAGCGGAATGTGTAATTAGGAGGAGCCACATTTAGATGTTTTTCAGTTAAGGCGCACGGATTTGTTTGGAATTTTGAAAGACTATTTTCGGTTTGCTGAATCAAGAACCGTGGGTGGATGGGCATTTGTGATCGGGGTTAGAATCCGTCTGTTTTGTTAATGCATATTCTTGCCATAATCGAACAATACAGCGAGTTTATTTCATTGTTAGCGTAGACACGAATCGTACAGATTGTTGCCGATGACTCATAGGCTACGTTGAATTCAGGGTCTACCTTTATCCTGCCATAACTAGCTAATTGTTCTACGCAGGCTTTAAACGAAGCAAGCTATTTACGAATAGGTAATGGTAAAATAAAATATATAAATGTATACAGACAAATGCCGCGGAGACTCTTAAGTGTTATTCCTAGCACGTTGTTTGGATTGAATCCGTACCTTAATTACGTCCAGGCCTATATAGCTAATTAACAAACAGTGTAGGCCTTGACTAAGTGACTACAGTGTTGCATAAAACTGGAATTATTATTCCGAAACCTAATATCAGTAGAACTGTTTGTCTTTGCAGTTTTTTTCTTGGCGTCTAGATAGGGAAAATGAATGCATAGTTAGCCTATTTAATATAATGCAAACCTACCGATAAGCAATCACGCGTGTACTGTGGCTAATGGATAAGTTATTCTTTAAAATCTGACATTTTGTAGTAGATAAAACGTTGTAATACGGTTCCATGTTGTTCAGTAGATCACAGAATTAAACCAGTGTGAACGGAAGAGAGGAGGTTACTGAGCTTGTTATTGGGGCTGAGAGAGCTAACGTTGCATCTAAGAAAGGTTAGGCTACATTACAGAGAGGGGACACGCTAAAACGGGAAGGGGTGTTAGGTAAAATAGATACGGGGGGAGAATCGTTCAATGTTAATGTCGACCGACGTCGCTTCAATTATGCTTCCCGTTACCCGGGGAATCATGGACCGGGAAAGGGACATGGACACAACAGTCGGAGCACACACGAACCCGGCTGGAGGCGCAGCCCCTGTTCGGGGGATGAAACGAGGAGACCCGGAGCCAGACGCACAATCAGCAGCCACCTTGAGTGAATTAGCTGGGGCGGAGTGCAAACGACCACGGATAGACGGATCTACCAGTGTCGGTGAGGTCGGGCAGGTAAGCGATTGGATGGTGTCATTGTGTTTTCGGCGACTGACGGCTTTTAATTATATAATGAATGCCCCTGTATGCTACTGCAATATCGTTATCTTGGTAGGACCGAATGACACGTTTTTAATTTGAGGATTGACTGAACGAGAACGTATATATAGAACATATATTAAGGTGACTTTACCATGAGGTAAATTCATATAGGCTACCACACAGGCCTGAACGTAAGGTACAGCTCAATAATGAAAAATGCAGCCCCCCAAGCAATTTTAGGTTTCAATAACACCATGTTACACGACTCCGTGTCACTTAACCGTTTGGCTATTTCGGTAAAACTGTCTGTGTATGTGTTCAAAAGGTTGAGACCTTTGATCGAGAGTAAACCTATTCTTGACATAATTATGAAATGCAACCCAAATAGCCTGTAAAGCACAGATGGAGAAATGGACGATTCATCTTTAAATGTGACTGGCCCACCGTGTGTGTAACTGTTTGTAACTGTGTGTGTGCGTTAGTGCGTGCGTGCGTGCGCCTCACTCAAGCTAAACAAAGGTAATGTGATATACCCTGCAGTAATATTACAGCGAAGGCCAGAACGGACGAAAACACGCCATGCTCCATATGTTTTTCCTCGCCTGGGCACGGATGTGTGTGTGTGTCATGTTTATGCTGTGTCACTAGCTCAGTCACTAAAGTTGAGCGCCGAATAGGTCAGGCTGCGGAGTACTGTAGGTACCGTAGGCCAATACAGTATTGACGTGTAAGGAACGTAATATTTTCCCTTGATTTTTGACGGGGCTTAGTCCTCTGTGATTTACTAAAATAGCGATTATCTTAACCTGCATCAACTGCTTTTGAAGTCTTTGTCTATGAATTGGAGGTAGGTAAAAAAAGAGGGGTGGGCAAAGGGGGGTTTTGGGGGGAGGGGTCATTACAGAGGAGACAAAGAACGAATCCACTCGATTTCTAATCTCAGAAGGGACAGTGATTTTTGTGATAACGCCTTTCCTCTCTTTACGCGCCCCTTTACTGCAGTCAAAGTGGCGCTTTATCACTTTGCAGAAAACGGATCTGTAGTGTAGCGTGTCTGTAATGTATAAAAATTTTCCTCTTCTGCATCGGCGTGCCTCTGCACCTGAAATTATGCGCCCCTCCATTTTCTAGCCGAAGTTATTAGGCGGAAGATGAAAGGATTAATTGATTTTTGAGCAAGGGTTGCGCGCTCTGAATAGTCATTTGGAAACAATGACATTGTAAATATCCGGGCCCTGCAGAATGATGTAGGGCGCTGAGTAAATCTAACAAACACCAAATATAATCTCGCTAATTAGCTGAAGTGATGTGATGAGGAATTATGGATCGGTTCCACACTGCCAATCGGTTCTATTGATTACCTAGACTGGAAATTCGCCCGTGGGTGGGGGGAGGGAGAGGGGGAAATGGGGACAGAGCCACACGGACTGATGGGAAGCGAGAAATTGATGGATGGGGGAGGGGGAGGAAGTGGCAGCGTAAAGGAGAATTGTGGGGCTCTGATAATTTTCGGCTGGTTGTAGCATGAGCAGCACTGAAGCGAAACGCTGCGGGTCCGCAGAGATTAGAGGTTGTGCAGGGATAGGCTCCTCCAGGCGGGGCGGGTGGCAGATGCTCTGGTCTTTCGGCTCCAGTGAGATCCTGCACCCTGCTCTGGGTATGAGAGAGGATGACCTGCACGAGAGAGGAAGGTGAAAGTGGTAGAGTAATAGAGTATGAAACAGCATCCTCCTTTGGCCTGGCCTTTTATTAACCCCCAGACTTAATACAGATCTGTAACTGACTCCTCGTCCACTCACACTGCTTATGTCAAACATACTCTCTCCCAGCCTGTTTCCTCTTTTCCCTTTCCCAAAAACCGAGTACAAAATGAGCTCCCTCCCCCCCACACCCACAAGCTGCTTTGTCGTATCATTGGCCGCAAAGAGGCTTTGTGACATCCTAACGAGACGAAAGCTCATTTAGGAGTGGGTATTAATCGGGCCGGGGAGGTATTAGCGGCGCTGCGGCGCTACGCCCTGGCGCAGCCCGCCGCGGTTTAATGATTGGCTCCTGAACTTTGAGCGCGAGATGCCCGCTGTGCTGCCCTTGACCTCTGACCTCCGCGATAAGCCTGGAAAGACGGCGCGGGCGGGCGGGCACGGAGTTGTGCAAACGGCGCTCGGGGCCGCCGGGCGCTCGTTAGCCCAGAGATAGCGGCTGTGGGAGTCGCGCTCGCGCGGCTGAACCGTCGCACGGGGTGCCGCGGACCCTCAGATCTCACTCCTCCTCCTCTTTCTCGGGCTGGAACGTTCCCCCCCCTCTCTCCTGTCGTTTCCGTCTCCTTTTGTCTCCTGCAGTCACTGCCCTGCTCCCCCTTCCCCCTCCCCCTCCCTCACCATCTGCTGACCCTCGGTCATCGTCTCCCCCATGTCCCCCCCCCCCCCCCTGCTCTTTTTCTGCTGTCCCTTACTTTTCCTCAAATAAAGCGGCAGAGAAAGTAACCTGACCCACATTTCTGTCAGCTCTGTGTAAGTATGTAGTAAATATCCAGTTGGTATTTATTGTAGTATTGCAAATGGTGTGTGAGTGTGCAGTAAGTTTCAAGGTTTTATTTACATTATTTATCATTGAGGTACTGGGAGGGTTCTGTAAATATGTTTTAGGTGTCCAGATGTTGTTTAGTATTATTTCGAATTGTGGTTTTGAAATGTGTAGTCAGGATCCAGATGTTCTTTGCGTTGTTTGTTTAGCATTGTGGTGCTGTGTGCCTGCTGTGCAATTGCTGAATGCATTGCAGTGTAGTTCGGTAGGGTGTGATGTCACTTCCTGTGTCATCTGTTTATGCATGAGAGTATAAATTGGGAGTGACAGTGCTGAATTTATGAGTTCTGTGTGTGTGTGTGTGTGTGTGTGCACGCGCGCGCGCGTGTCTGTCTGTGTGTGTGGTGATGATGGGGGTATCATATTCACCACCCCCCCATCTGTCCCCCCTAAGGAAAGGTCACGTGACATTCCTGATGTGTGACTCACTGTGTCTGTGACTCTGTGTCTCTGTTGTATATTAACGCTGTCACTTTCTGTCTTCTCCCTGCCCCCTACTTCTCCTCCTCTTTTCTCCTCATCTGTTTTTCTTTTCTTTCTTCTCTGCCCTGCTCCCATTTTCCCTCCCGCTCACTCCCTCCTTCCAGGCAGATTGATTCCAGATGTTTCCAAATTCTCCCTTCCCCCCCCTCCCTGTCCTTCTCTCTCTCCCTTTCCTTCTCCTGTGTTCTCTCCCTCTCTCTCTCTTTCTCTCTGTTCTTTAGTCCCTCCCCTTTTGCTCCAAGATGGTTGCAGATGTGTTTTTTTAACCGTTTGTGTGCAGAGTGTGTTAATGCTTATGCGAGGGCACTCTGTGGGGGGTGTGGCTCCACGTGTTCAGCTGGGTATTTACCCAAGCCGTGGGGTGTACTTTGCACTTCGTCTCAGGATACAGGGCAGCCCCCCCCCCCCCCCGCAGTCAGGCCCTGCAACCCCTGGGCGGCGAATCCCCTTTCCGCTGCGCTCGGACACATAGCTGCCTGTTTCAGGCGCCGCGGTATTCCCAAAATGGCGCCATCGCAGTGGATTCCCCCCTCTCCGAAGCCTCTTGTTTGTCGTTGCTAAATCGGTGCGTTTCTGGGGCTGCAGCTTTTTCATGGCCACTTAGTGTCTCGGTGCCTTAATGCTGCGCGCTAAAGAAAGCGTTCCCCCAGGGGAATGGGCACGAGGGGCAGATTGGTTCCAGATGAAACAGGAAGTGTGGATGGGGAGACAAAGAGATTGCTGTGTGTGTGTGTGTGTTTGTGTGTGTGTGTATCTATCTGTGCGTGTACTGTGCGTGTTGTGTGATTAGACCCTGTCTCTTCTCCCTAGTTCTATTTGGTAAATTAACTTGCAGTGTAGCCAGGCTGTTAGGTGAGTGCATCTCTCTCCCGCTGTCGCCATGGCACCCCTGCCTTCTCTCTCATTTGATTGGTTGGGGGTGGGGTGGGGGGGGGGGGGCAGGGGGAGAAGCCAAAATGATTCTCAGTGGAGAAGGCGGGGGAGGCTGGTGCTGTTTACTCACAGCCTGGCTGTGAGCAGACTGAGAGCAGCCCCATCATGGCTCTGATGCTCCCGCACACCCCCCCCCCCCCCCATCCCGTGCTGAGGAAACAAGCCTCCCTTTCCTGCTGCAGACACAATGGGCCGACCCGCTCCTGTAACACTCACGTGTTGGGCTTGTTGCCGCTGCTGTAACACACCTTTATTGTGTTTCAAATTCAAATTAAATATGCTTTACTGGCAAGACCACACACAGGCGTAATATTTCCAATAAACTATATTAAATGCTATTAATAAAAATAATAGCAACTATATTATTACTGTTGTTGTTGTTATTTTTATTATTCAAACTTTTAAGTAATTTTTGGGTGGTCTGTTACTCATTGTCTCTCAGGTTCTGTTGCATCACACACTGGCAGGTGTTGTGTGTCTCTCAGAAAGACTGACATTTTTCTCATCTAACTGTGGAAAGATGGGAGTTATGTTTTTAAGTTGGGTAATGAATAGTTTTCTGATGTCCACATTTTTATCCAAATACTGGAGCGAGTGTATTTGGATACACCCTACATCCCCAGTGGTTCAGTTTCCACCAAGTCATTCTTTTATTTCTTTATTTTTGTCGGCCATGTTTTTGTCTGCCTCTTCATATGCTTCGACTATGGCCCCCGAGCCTGTAGTTGGTGGCTCTCTTTCTCTCGGTCTGTCTTATTGGAAAGGTCTGAGTCTCATTTGCCTGTGGCTCTCTAATGAGGTTCATGAGCTTTGTATGGGGGGGGGGGGGGTAGGTGGCCTTGTAGTTTTCAGAGTTTCAGCTTTTTGTTCTCCCGTGCTGTCTTCTCTCCCGCGCTCTTCTCCTTCCTTGTTCCTGTTGTTGTTGGGGAACGGCAGAGGGACTGCAGACTGACGGGCAGGGTGCAGATAATCTAATTAAAGCTGATTACAGCGCAATTAGCGGCATCTCACAAACGCCGCTGCTGCTGGCGAGGGCCAGAGAGCGAGCGAAGAATGACTCGCATGGCTAACCGCGGGATTCACTCGCACAATTAACTCTTTCACTCGTTTGATTCACTCGCACAGTTAACTCTTTCACTCGCAGTTAACTCTTTCAATCATTTGATTCACTTGCGCAATTAACTCTTTCACTCGCGCAGTTAACTCTTTCACTCGCGCAGTTAACTCTTTCACTCGCACAATTAACTCTTTCACTCGTTTGATTCACTCGCGCAATTAACTCTTTCACACGCACAGTTAACTCTCACTCGCGCAGTTAACTCTTTCACTCATGCGATTCAATCCTTCATTAATGCAGTGCGCTGCTTCACTTTCACGAGTCAGTCTTTAACTTGTATTGATTACAATGCTAAAATGGCTAATGCTAAGTGGGAGTCTACTCTCCAGCATTGCTGTGATGTCATTTGTCTGTACAAAATGATGGCTGTTTGTCAGTGTGTCAGGACATAATGGGGATGCCTCTGTATCATTGAGGAAAGCTGGGGTGCTGGTATTGAGTTGTACAAGTTATTACAGCTGTGTGTTTGTGTGCGTGTGTGTGTATGCGTATATACATGCATACATACGCAAGTAGAAATAAAATTGAGTCACTTAAGATGAGAGTCTCAGTTAAATTAATCTAATGTAGTGAAACTGGCCACACAGTGACTGTTTTATCACCCTATTAAAGGAACCTGTACTTTCTTTTCAGAACAATGACCCCTTGACCCCTGGTTTCCTTGGATACCCACCTCACAGTCAGGTAGGATGTTGTTTCTATCACTGGCTTTGTCTGTTACTCCTTATTCTAACTGTTCCACAGAACTCTATTTTGCAGACCTGTCTTGGTGTTCCACAGATTCATGTCTGTGAACCGCAGATGCATCTCTAACTGTAAAAATAGTCTGTTATATTTTTCCTCTCCTACTTTTCCTTCCATGTGTGTCTCTCTTATCCCTTCTCCTCTCTGTGTGCCTCTCTTCTTCCTGCTCTGCATGTGCTGCACAGTCTCTGCACAGCTCCTGCAGCTGCACAGGTGTGCCACAGGAGGGCGATATTGTCTCCTTAATGAGGAGATGCGTTTACAGATTTGGAATGGGGGGAGGGGGTGGTGGTGGTGTCTGGAAAAGGGGAGTGGCATGTGAGGAGGGAAACCCCTGACTTGGTTTTAGGAGTTGGCCTGTTGGTTGGAGACCAGGATTATCAGAGAAGGCGATGAGGGAACCATCCTGCTCCTATGAGCTAGTGTGCCAGACAGGGAACAGGGGAACATTTGATAAAAATAAAAAAAACACAAGTGATCACAGGCCTGGTTTGCTGTACCACAGGCCTTCTTTATGGCAGTGGTCTTGGTTAAGATAGATTCCATTTATATTGTTCCTGTAATGTTTTGAAGCAGATTATAACAGTTGTCTTTGTTGCAGTATTTGTGGAATGGCACATGTAACTTTCGATGAAATGTGAATGCATGCTTGTATATACACTTGTAGGGTCAGTACATACATGCATGCATGCATTTATCTGTCTGTACTGTGTGTGTATCTGTGTTTGCCTGTAGTTTGTGTGTATGTGCAGCTTGTGCATATGTGTGTGTGTTTGCCTGTCGTTAATCCTCAGATCATCCTCCATTCATCCTGTCATCCTCATCACTTACACCGTAATCCTCTCATCCCTCGCTCTCTTTCTCTATCCCTTTATCCCTTTATCTCTATCCTGTTATCTCTCTTCAGTCTCTTGCTCTGCTGTTTTTGTTTTCCACACATTCTATCCATTTTACTTTTTATCTTGAGAGAGATGTGCACGAGAAAGTGGTGAACTACTGTACATCTGGAGTTGCTGTGGTTTCTGATGTTGTGAGCATGCAATAGGTGATGTTGTGTGGGGGGGGGGGGGTGCTTGTTTGCGTGTGTTTTTTTGTGTTAGATCCATAACCATATATATATGTTAATATAGTGAGTGTATTAGTGTAGTAGTGTTGAGTATGTGTCATGGTGGTTGAGTTGCACTAGTAGCATAAATCACTTGGTTGTGGAGACAGACAGGGCCTGATGTTCTGTGTGGAAATAGAGTTGGGAGGTCACCTCACCTGGATCAGATGGATGGAGAGACGGACTCCCAGCCTAAATTCACTGAATCCAACGACTCCTGGGCCCTGTTTCACAAAGCAGAATTACTGAGCTGAATAACTGAGTGAAACCTGGAACACTCCCAAATCTAGAACATCTACTGAAGTAAAAGGAGCTGTTCTGGGATTTACTCAACGTGCTTCTCCAGCTACACTACATGGCCAGAAGTATGTGGACATCTGCCATCCAACATCTCATCCAAAATGATAAGCATTAATATGGTGTTGGTCCACCCTTTGCTGCTATAACAATCTCCACCCTTCTGGGGAGGCTTTATACTATATGTTGGAGGATTGCTGCAGGTATTTGCTTCCATTCAGCCAGAAGAGCATTAGTGAGGTCGTGCACTGATTGAGCGATTAGGCCTGGCTCACAGTTTGCTTTCCAATTGATCCCGAAGGTGTTGGATGGGGTTGAGGTCAGGGCTCTGTGCGGGCCAGTCAAGTTCTTCCCCACCATTTTAGACAAAACCTCTTCTATGTGGACCTCCCTGTGTGCCCGGGGGCATTGTCATGCTGAAACAGGAAAGGGCCTTACCAAAACTGGTGGGGAAGCACAGAATCGTCTAGAATGTGATTGCATGCTGTAGCATTAAGATTTGCCTTCACTGAAACTAAGGAACCTAGCCCAAATCAGAAAAAACATCCCCAGATCAAGGGGTTCCCAGATACTTTTAGTCGTATCGTATAGTGTAACTCTGTAATCCTGCTTCATGAAACACCCCCCAGCTGTCCTGAGAATGTGCAAATGGAGCTCACGGAGCTCACTATCACAAGCCGTGGAGGAGTCCATTTCAGACAGGGAGGGGGAGAGAGAGAGACTTTGGGACAGTATATAAAATGAGAGAGAAAGTGAGTGAGACTGAGAGTGAGGAGGTACTTGGGCTGTTGGAGAGAGTGATTATGGAGAAGTATAGAGAGACGGGCACAGAAGGAGTTAAATGAGGGAGGAGGAGGTTGTGGGGAGGAGAGGGAGAATTTGAATGGGTGAAGAACGCAGACGTGGCGGTCGTATTACTTGAAGGAAGTAAAGAGATATGGCAAAAGGGAGGGAGCAAAGTGAGGAGAAGACTAGTTGTGCATAGTTTGTTTTGCTGTGTAAAATGATGGGGCTGTAGAACCCTGTGGTGTTACTGGTGTGTGCTGACCTCTGCTGCAAAGGGAGCGTTTCCATTCCGCCATTCTGCTTCTACATGTTGTGTCTGTCTGTGTCTGTTTGTGTCTGTCATACCACCAGTGTGCACAAGGCTAACTCTGAACCAGGAAGCTGGGTTTTTTTGGTGTTCTTTGTTGTTTGAGGGAAGGGCACAGGTGCTGTGAAACACCCCCTCAACAGTGTGGACAAATGCAATATGGGGACCCCTGTACTGAACCTTCTCGCTCTCTCTCTCTCTCTCTCTCTCAGACCTAAGCAGCTGTTATATTTTTTTCTGGAAGGGCAGGAGGGGGTGGGGCGATGAAGGGGCCGGGGAAAAGTGTGAGTTTTTAAGGTGACATCAACCAAATCCCTGGGAGGTGTACTACGAAGGAAGCTTAACATACCCAGGGTTTCTTTTCATTAGCTGGCTTGACAAAACCCAGCCACCGCAATCAGGCTTACCTGGTATCTCAAAGGTGGTTATCAAAAAAGTAACACTGTTGCCACCAACAAAGCCAGTGACGAGGGTTGGCAAAAACAACAGCTAATATTGTAAATTAATTGAAGAATTTATTTACTTTACCACTCCTAACAAATAAATCTACACTCTTACTAAATGCTCTACTGATTATTTTATAATGTGACAACTGCACATTCTAGAGCTCATAAACCTTAAACTTGATTTAGGATATTTAAAGTGTTGCCTGAAACAATCACACCAGTTTTATTTATGAACTCATAAAATATGGGCTATTGCTCCATAATTAAGCGAAGTAAATCTTTCAGTTACACTCCCTAACTGGAAGATTCTAAATTTTGCCATTACAGTCAAAGAAAGTTGGGAAATTTGGCTTGGAATTGGGCCTGGCCAGAAAATGCCGTCTGCAGCTTCACTTATAAAAATGTCTAACGCACACACACAGACACACACATATACACTCACTCTTGTATGACACTGTTGTGTCGGACTGCTGGGGGGCGTTGCTGCACATACAGAACTGCGGTAGTACGTTTGTAACAGCAGCGTGCCATTAAATAGTAATGCATGATTGTCGCTGCTAAACGCACACTGGCTGCATGGAAAGAGAGAAATTGGGGGAGGGGGAGAAAGAGAGTGGGCCGTTGGAAGTATTTAAAGAGCCCCACCCAAACTCGTGGCCTCGGGGGTGGGAGAGACGCTAACCTGCTGCACCACTACTCCAATACAGCCCCCCACCCCCCACGCACACGCACGCACACACACACACACACGCGCATTTAGGGCGGACCACACTCGGACACTGCAGTGCAGAAGCTGTACTCTGCCCATCTCTGGTGCACTCTGTGCTCTGTTACGTGCTGCGTATCGGTGACGGTATTGTGCTTGTATTTTGATCCTGAAGGGACTGCTGCGCTGTCCAGGGCTAGCCTAGAGGTTGTCCTCTTATCCAATGGCGCTTCACATGCCTAACACATTTCTCCAGGTTGTCACGCTGGTCTGTCTGTCTTAAGTGAGGGAAGCTAGTTAATGTAGCAGTTTGTGAAGCCAACAGCACTGCAATAAACCTGAACCCAGAGCAGCCATTGAGCACATCTGCATTTGGACAGGCTCAAAGTACAGTCGGTGTAGTGATTGTGTGCTGGTGCAGTGTGAGCTCCTGCAGTGAGCCTGTGTCATGTTGGGTGTGTCAGGCTGCAGCAGTGGCAGAATCAGGCCTGTGTAAAAGCATGGTGTCATGGAGATGCACAAGCTTCCACAGGGAAATGGGGTGGGGTAGGGTGTTAGACTGACTCCCAGCTGAAATGCCCTGAAAAACCCCTGCCCTGCTCCCAAAGAGTGAGGCAGAGTTTGAAGGTGGGATTATGGCATAAAATGAGAGGGGGAGGGAGTGGCAGGGGGAGTGAGACTGAGGGACTCCTGGACAGATTTAAGGAAGAGCTGCCTGCCTCATGCTGTAAAAAAGCAAGGATTTTTTTAAAAACTTTTTAATAAAAACTATAAACAACAAATGTCACCCAGTTCTACCTCTGCAAATACTCTCCCGTAAATCTAACGACTTTTTTATACGAATCTGTTGAAGCTGATCAGTCTAGTCCGCATAGTGAGAATAGGCGTTCTTATTTAAATAAATATGCCATATACACTTGACAGCTAATTTCGTTTGGTGAACGACTGGATGTTTGTAGACGTGTACAGTCTTGGTGCGCAGGAACCGCCATGTGCTGCATTGCCTGCGGTACGACGAGATTTGGCCAATTGACTCAGGGACAGCCACTGTCGCATTTCATTGGTTTGCAGTGAGGTGGGCGTGGTGAGGATCGAACGCGCCGCCTACCGTAATAGGAGAAAGGAGGCAGGCCAGTGGTTGCAAATGACTGGCATTCATGGATCTCCTTTCTCACTGGCGATCGCTTTGATTGGCGTGTAGGGGGCGGGACGGAGATAAAATGCCCGTCTGGTTTCTATCAAGTGAAAGAAATTCAAGAAGAGGAGGGAGAGAGGCGAAAAGAAAGGAGGGAATATCAGACGTCTGCTCGGCCACCGCAAAGAAGGGAGAAAGAACGGACTGCACGGAGAGCGAAAAGGAAAAACATTGTTTTAGTTTGCACTCGCGCGCTAACTGAACGTTATACACTAATAGTTACATTTTATTCATCAGAATTCCGCACATGGGATAAAGCAATGCGGGATCGAGAGAAGTGGGAGTTACTAACAGTTACCAAACAAACTGTCGAAACATAAACTCAGTAGGAACTTAAAATAACGCACATGTAGCCAACAACAACAACGTAAGTAGACGGAGTCAAACACACAGCCCACACGTTGAACATTTTCGACCCTCTCCTGACACCTCCCTGCCCCTCAACTATTCGGTGTATGGAAAAGCATATGGTGCTTCAGGTAACAACACCGTGCAGCCGCCGTCTAATAGCAAAGGGGTTCGTAGGTGCTTTAATGCTTTTTTATGTTGACGTTAGTGCATTAAAGATTAATTACTGATGGATAATTTTAGAAGTTGTTTTATGGCACACGTACCTATGGGATTTGTACATTTACGTGTACGGGGTGATATAAACAGCATACAGACGACGTGTTAAATCACCCGGGAGTTGCAAATAACAAAGTTGTTTTTGGCGCTATTTGTGTCGTGCATTAGTATTGGAAACGTATTTTTTATGTTATGAAACTTATTTAACCCCATGTGTGCGCCATGCACGGTTTGTATTGTATTTCTATAGTACGGCCGTGTGTGTGGTAAGAGGAGTTCATTTTCAGCCTATGTATTTAGTAGTGAAATTCTGCTCTATAACGATGCTGTGTTGTATCTAGAAAATGAAAGACAAACGATAGTGCCGTTGGACGTTTTAGGATGACGGAAATGTGTTAGGCTATTAAATGTAGTACATAATTCTTTTTCTGGCAATGACTGTAGTGTATCAGATCCCCCCTACGCCTGCTGTGTAGAAAACTACCATTTAGGGCTGTGCTGTGCCTCTGTCTCATTGGCAGGAATGCACTTCTGCACTTCTGACAAATTGATGGTCTCTCTCTCTCTCTCCCTCCCTCTTTCCCCCCCTCCCTCCCTCCCTCCCTCCATGTCTCTTCCTTTTTCTGCATGTAGCAGTCTTGTGGAAATACTGCACACTATAACACACCCCTTTCCTCAAATGCTCTGACAGTGCTTTAGTCATTGTGACTCATTGGGCAGCAGACTGGCCCACCCCTTAATGACACTGTGTACGTGCATGTGTGTGTGTGGTGCATACACACTTTAGGTTGTGTATTTGGGTAACTACTTAAGGCCATCTGACAAAGATGGAATACTGCCCCCTATGTGCCACCCGCAGACAACGCACACCTACAGACGCCCTCACGCACATGCACCCATGCGAGTACACATTGCATAATTGATTTGGTGCCCTCTGTTCTCCAGAGTTCATACACATTTACATACACACACACATGGATGTAGCATTAGCTGTACACCAGCTAGGAAGTGAACTGTGTACTTTTGGTGTGTAGTGTGGCAGGGTTTGGGTGCATTCTTAATTGAATTGATTAATTCCAGTTTGATTCTTGAATTTCACTTGAATTTTGTGTCCGGATGTTGCATTTGAATGAGGAAAAGGAGTTCAATTCAGTGAAATTCCAAAACCTAAATTATTTTATTTACCACCTTAACAAAGGTTTTGTGATATTGATGACATAATATCGTTGGAAGGTAGATGTATAAAGCATAATAAAGGCAATTAATTTGTAAAATATTACGTTAAAAAATATACTACTAAAACTTTCAAGAAAAGGGTGTAGTCTGATAATTAATTTTGTTAAAAATTTTGTTATATGAATGTGAATGTGTTGTGTGATGTGGAGGAACACAAATGTGTGGTGTGGTCACTGGCAGGGATACTGTTTGTGTGCGTGCATTTGTGTACTTGTATCTCTTGTGTAGCAGTGTGTATCAAATTTAAATGGCTTCAATAATATATGCAGTTGTGAATATTTCATGGCAGAAGGACTATGGCTGCTTCCACAGAGCAGCGGTGGGAGAGCGGTATTGAATAGCTCTTTACTGTACTGCGCTGGGCCCCGGCGTTGGCCCGGCTTGCCTTACCCTGACCCGCTTTATTCCTGTCCCTCACAGGGCTCGCAAGATTCGACAGGGGGTCAAGAGGGGCTCGTGCCACCCTTCTCTGCTTACCCGCCCCCGCCCCCTCCCCAGAATGGGCTGGGGGCAGAATTCGGTGGCAGTTTGTTTGGGGCCGGAGGACAGGGTCCCGCGGAGGCCGGGGCCGGGGCGAACGGCTCGCCGAACACCCCCAGCAGCCTCAGCGCGCCGGTGAGTGTGCACAGTCTCGACTGCGGCGTTTAGCCCGGACGACCAAGGAATGAATACTTTATAAACCTCTCTATCTCTCCCCCCACCCTCTCTCTCTCTCTCTGTCTCTGTCACTCTGTCTTTTACTGTCTCTCTGTCTGTCTCTCTCTCTCTCTCTTCTCTCTCTCAGCAGACAGATGGCAGTTCTCCAGTGGAGGTGGGCGGTCAGTGCGGGACGGGGGCGGGCGGAGTCGTGGCAGCTGGAGGCGGAGCGGGAGACTCCGCGGATTCCAAGGGGACCCCGAAACGTCTCCATGTCTCCAACATCCCCTTCCGCTTCCGGGACCCTGACCTCAGGCAGATGTTTGGGGTGAGAGTCTGCCCGCACTGGGTGTGGTGGGGTAGGGTGTGGTGGGGCAGGACAGGGCAGGCTTGGTCAGGGTGAGGGTCTGAGTAATAAAATGCCTACTTCCTGTTCCTCTTTTTCAGAGTCATAGCAGTGAGAGAAGGACATGGTCAGGTGGTTGAGTAAGAGAGGGAAGAGTGCTAGCAAGATATATGAAAGCTGTAAGGGATAGGAATGAAAGAGGTAGGAAAAACAACTTGGGAAATGCAGGTCCGTGTGGCTGCACTGCCCCCTGGTGAATAGTGGGCTTATTGCGTCTGCTCTGGCTGCAGTTAGAATTGTGAAAATTATGTAAGTTCATCTTTACAGTCTCTGGAGTTTCTAAACTTCTCTTTACTCGATTGTATATAATTTGCTTCTATTCAAATATGATTATTTATTCCAATTATTATTTTTCCTTCCAGCAATTTGGAAAAATCCTGGACGTTGAGATCATTTTCAACGAGAGGGGGTCAAAGGTGAGTGGACCACAGCTCAGACTACAGGCAGCGATGGTCTGCTCTGTTCACTTGGAGCCCCCTTACAGAGCCACTATTGAGGGCAACTGCCCCTCCCCTCTGTGTCTTCAAATGATTAAATGGGAACTGCATTTCTGCTGCAGTGGGCTGTCTTTTGCACACCAGCTGTAGACCCGTGTCTGTGCCCCTGTCTGTTCCCCCGTCTGTTCCTGTATCTTTATGCTGGGTCAAGTATAAAAATATTCAATCTTGTTGTCAAAAATCATAAAAAATGGCTGAAATCATAAAAATAAGTCACCTGGTAGAGACCAGCCTTGCAGACAGTGTCTTTGTGCTACTACATTAGGGATTTAGCAGGTGCTCTTATGCGGAGCGACTGGCCAAAGTGCATAAATAAACACTATACCCAGCTGGTAATGAGTACACTGGTAATGCATGTTAATAAACCCACTGTGGGATGTGTTGTATGCCTGGATATGATCTGTGTGTAATCCCTTCATCTCTCTGCCCTGTCTTTCCTGTGTCCTGTACTTCTCCTTTCTCACATGGCTCCATTCCATCTCTCTTTCCCCCCCCTCCTCTCTCTTCCCTTTTCTCTTCCTTTTGTCTTGTTTGTATTCCCTTCATCTCTCTTCCCAATCCCTGTCTTTTCTGTATTTACATTTTTTTTTACCTTCCTCCCCTCCTCTTTCCTCTTTCTTTGTTCTCCCTCCCCCTTTTTCCTGAAGGGTTTCGGTTTTGTGACGTTTGAGGCGAGTGCGGATGCTGAGAAGGCCAGGGAGCGGCTCCACGGTACTCTGGTGGAGGGGCGCAAGATTGAGGTGATTTAATTTCCTGGTTTTTCTGTTCCCATGGTTACTGCTACAGCTGTGCTGACACTGATGGGGACTGATACTGTGGCCTGCAGGTCATCCACTGCTCTGTCACTACTGAGTTATTTTTATTTTATTTACTTTTTGGTTTGTCTTTGGGGGTTTGTTTTTGGCCACGCTGTTGTGCCGTAGGAACACAAGGCATGCTGGGACGTGTGATGGAGGAGCATGTCCTATTTTGCACCGTTTCTTTCCTCTTTGTTTTTTGTTTATTTTTACTGCTGTATTTCTCCCTTTAGTTTGTATTTGGGGCTAGCTTCTGGAGCAGAGCATGATGCCAAATGATTCTTTGGAATGAGGTGGTGCATGGCAGCCTACGCACAGATTCGCTGATCGTGAAAGACCCCACTTTGGAGTGTCTCGGCCTTGTTGCACTGCATGCTGGGGACTCCTTGTGAAACGCATGCCCTCCCACACGCCAGTCGTCATGGTAACTCTTTACTTTGCCCTGAGGGGCAGGGCTTGAATGGTGCATGAGTCAGAGTGTCTCCTGTTTCCTGTGTTTTTTTTTGACCGCTACATGCACTCTGGGGTTTGGCAAGCAAAAGTAACCGACCTGCGATGGCAGCACTGCATGGGCTTCTGGCTGTGATAACCGATCCGTTGTTACGAGATGAGACTGTGAAGAGATGTTACTGCGGCTGTGCCACTGTAGGTGTGTGACTTGTCCTCTCGGCGTTAGCATTGCGCGACTTCAATTATGCATGAGTGTGGCTGGTCCGTTAGCATTAATGTTGTCTGCCTGCAGTTCTGCACGGGTGTGGATGGTCTGTCTGTGTTAGCGCGAGGGCTAAAGGTGTGTGTCTGCACTTGTGTGTGTGCGGCGGCTATGTTAACGTTAGCCGTGTGCGAGTTTGATTCTGCATGCCTGCAGCTTGTCTGTTAGCACTGCCATTGTCTGACTGGAGTTCTGCATGGGTGATGACGGTCCCTTTCATAATTGCTTTAGTGTGTCTCAAAGTCCAGTGTCGATGACTCGCTGCCTCCCAGACCCTATTGCAGACAATCAGTGCTGAGCATGTCGGGCAGAGTCCCGACTGGCCGATCACTGAGCTGGTTTGGAACGAGGGAGTGGGCGGGGATATGGGGTTGGGCGATCTTGGCCAGGGTGTATCTGACTGTCCAACCTTTTGGATTTCTGCATGACTTAGTAACTTTTGCTTCATATGTACAGAAACAAGCAAAACGTGCACAGACTGCCCTTGGTTGCATTGCATCTCTGCTGCATGGGTAATGTAGTTCTGTTATCATAACCACAGTATTGTGGCATGGGTAATGTAGTTCTGTCACACTGTATATAAGCACAACATTTGTACTATAGTTTTATTATACTGTATATAAGCACAGTATTTCTGCATGGGTAATATAGTTATTGCTGCATGGGTAATGTAGTTCTGTTTCATTGTGTAAAACACCTGATACTGCATGGGTAATGTAGTTCTCGTATCCTGTGTATGACCACTAATGCTGCATGGGTAACACAGTTTGTTTGCACTGTCTGGCAGTGTGGTACTGCATGGGTGTGTAGCAGTCCTGTAGGTTTGTAAGTAGGAGGTGCATGAAATGTACTATAACGGGTTCATTAAGTTCGCTCTGGATACGAGCATCAGCTAAATGCCTAAAATGTCAAAGTATAGTTAAAGTGTAGTTCCTGCAATGTTTTTCTTTGCAGGCTTCACTCACACTTTCACTTTTTAATTGGATCTAAAAGAGAATCCCTTCATGAATGAAGGATTGCTCTGTGTGAATAACCCTGTTGGGCTCACTCTGCATGAGACTGCAGAGCAGCGCCTGTCGCATTAGCATTAGCACTTACTGTGAGTTTGTGCATGCAACAGGCCTGCTCTCACCTGCTTTTCAGTGTCTCGTTACCCAGAGTGTCTGCTTAAGGATGTGAAATCACTTCAGGACAGGAATTGGATTGGTTCTCTTAGCTAGGGACCTGGGTCTTTAGCTGAGAGGGAATCCTGTCTCTTGTTGCATGGTATGGACGGGGTGAAAGCCGTTTGAAATGCATGCATCAGCATCTCGCATCTGATAACTTGGAACCAGCCTCAGCCTACTGTAACCTGGGTAACGCACTGGGTGCTTAAGCCGATTGGAGTGAATGATTTATCTATATATAAGTGGTTGATTTTTGTGGCAGCGCATGGTGCTTTTCCCCTCTGTGTGTGTGTGTGTGTGTGTGTGTGTTAAACACCGTTTAGAACTCTACAGCTGTAGTGTTCCTCCTGTTCTCTTTCACCACAGGCCTCTATTCCACCACAGTGGTGATTTACCAGACACTTTCGAATATGAACAGGGGGGCCGACCCAGAACCGTTCGCTCCAACATTCTCGCTTTACCTCAACATTTGTCTCAACCCTTTTTATCCAACTGGAGCCTGAAGTGAAGTTTTCTGATGGCCTACAGCGAATAAGAGACTAAGTGCTCATTTGGAATCTGCTGGTCTCTTTGTTTGCAAGAGACACGGGCTCTTGTGGAAAAAATCAATCGTTTGTCGAGCGCAACTTGTAAGCATATTCTCTGCAGACGAAAGCTGTTCTCTGCAGACGAAAGCTGTTCTCTGCAGACGAAAGCTGATCTCGCCCCGCCGTAAAGCCTGTCTCTCCTGGCTGAGTCCGCCGCGGCAGAGTGCCGGTGGGCCGGCGCGCCTGATTTTCGCCGCGACAGTGGTGGTAACCGTTTCTCTAACAGGGGTAAACCGTAAGGCCCTATTTGGCCCTTCCTGAAACTTTATATATATATTTACAATATTTTTATAAATATTTCTGAATTGCTTGCCCTTTAAAGGCGCTTTTGGCTCTGCTCCCCGGCCGGTTCTGGGAATGGCGATAAGAGTGAGTCTATGAGATGGAGGTCAGTACATCTGCTTTGTGCTGGTTCTGGAGAGTGCGCCCTCTGGTGGAACAGAACGGTTGAGGTCACGACAGGGGTACTGCAGAGCAGTAGACGTGTGTGTGTGTGTGTGTGTGTGTGTGTGTGTGTGTGTGTGTGTGCGTGCTTGCGCACCGAACTGAGGTTTATATGTGATGACGCTGCTGACTGACCTGTGATTGGCTGTCTGGGTGCGCATGGCTCTGTGTGTGGAGGTGAGTGTGATGTCACAGTCGTCCTGAACTCCAAATGGCTGTGATCAGCATATTTATTTCGGGAAATTCATGAAAAAGTTTCATGTAGGCACGCATTTCCTTAATAGGAAGAGGTTGCTTAAGCACCTGTATTTATCTTTAACATTTCTGTTGATTTAAGTCAGAAAGAAAAGGTGCAACATGGAAAAATTAATATTGAATAAAAATGATTTCTGATGTGTGACTCAATGTTTCACATGTGAGTTTATGGAACAGTCAGAGGGGTTCAGGTGCAGGCTGTAACTGGGCTGTGCATGGGTATCAGTCAAGTACCCATCCCATAATCCACTGCATGACCCAAAATTCAAATCATTAAGCTCAAAATTGTATTGGTTTCTGTGTGTGTGTGTGTGTGTGTGTGCGCGCGCGCGCTTGCGTCTGCAAGAGGGGAAGAGGGAGAGTGAGTTTTTTTCGCCCACTCCTCTCTTGCTCTTTCTCTCTTGGGGAGAATCTCTGGTCCCTTCCACCTCTCTCTCTTTCCCTCTCCATCTCTCTGCCAGTCCAGATTGTCTGTTTGGCTTGTGCGCATTTCTAATTCACCCCAAACCTCCACTCCTCTGTCCCTCCGTGGTGCACCCCTTGTCCAGTGTCTGTTTGTCTGTCTGTACACACCTCCATCCATCCCTCCCTCTTTTGGTTACCCTTTGCTCACCACCCATTTTCACATCTGCATCTTTCTTCCTCCCTCTTCTCTCTCTTATAACTTTTTCCAGTTTTTGTTCCCCAGTTTGGCGTTCTCAGCAGTGATAGACTGAAAGCATTTTCTTTAGCCTGCCCTCTGCCTCTCTCATCCTCTATCCCTCTCTCACTCTGCCTACATTGGCCATCCTTTCTGCTTCCACTCTCTCTATCCTCCTCTCTCTCCATCCTCTGTCCCTCTCTCACTCTACCTCCATCCTCTCTATCCCTTTCTTGTTTTCTCAGTTGAGCCTGAACAGAAGATAAAAGTTCAAGCATGAGTGTAGAGCTTATGCCTATTTGTAAATGATAAAATATCTAATACCAGGAAACGTGCTCATGTGCAGAGAAATGGCCCAAGTCTTGAAAAACAAGCCTGTGTAATTTACTTCTTATGTACTGTATTTTCTTATAGATTATTATTAATATTATATTTGACATCATTATGTAAGTACAATGTGCTGTAAGATTTGAAGCTGTGATGTTAAAAAAGAGAGACCTGTCCATGTAGAGTAATTGTGGATCATAATTATGGATCTGAATTTAACATTCACAAAATGTTACAAAATACAAAAGCAATTTTTGTATTGAAATAGCGCATCGATAATATTATGTTTGAAAGCATGTGTATATTTTGGGCTTGTGATAACGGCTGTGTTTAGCAGCGATGCAAGGTTTTCGGGGGACCTTGTGCCTGAGCCAGCAGGGTTAGGAGTCCTGTTGCTGCTGTAGTTGCAGTGAGCTGAGCCTGTGTCCGTCTGTCTGTCTGCCCGTCTCAGTTGGTGCAGATGGCTCCTTTAAACGGGCCTGTTCAAATGGTTGTGAAACTGCCTTAATTTTCAATATCCTTTTACCTTCAATTTAAATATATTATTTTTAGGGGGGAGGGGTTCATTATAATTTTTTTTTGTTTGTTAGGTTGTTTGTTGGTTTATTTATTTGTTATTTTTTCTGTTTCCCTGACGACTTCTATGTGTGTTGTTGTCAGTCTCCACGGTAACCACTCGCGTGTCCTCACGCTGTTTCCCCGGCAACGGTAAGTTGTATACATATGACATCATTGCTGACAGACCCCACCCCCTCTCCCCCCCTAAAAAAAATTGAACGCAAATAAAACTTGCTTCTTAACAAGTGGCACCGATCTTCTCATTTTCCTGTTCAGTTGTTCTGTTAGCTGCTTGCTTGTGTCATTAGCTTTATGACCGGACATTTCTTCATCAGAGCGCACAAAACGATCACGTTCTCTCCTATCAGTCATGTAACATTCAACTGACAATGAATACAGTGTAAAATCCATGTCATGGTACACTATGAATAGTTGTCTTTAAGGCTACTGCATTCATACCATTGGTCTCAGAGTCATGCTGTCCAGAATGTTCTATATTGCTAGTGCATGATAGGCAAGTCTGCACAAAATCCCGTCCTTTTCATCTTTCCTCTACAGTAAAAATCATTAAAACTGAAGAAAATATAGAACAAATGCAAGCAAGGTTTAGGAAATTTAGCTTTCTTGTACAAATGCTTTTTCCTTTTGCTGTTGCGTTATTTATGAACTCTAGCATACAGTAGTCTTTATAATCCTGCAGAATGTGAGGCTGATTGGCGTTGGCCTCGCAGCTGTGCATTTTAGGCAGTTTTAATGGGAAGTGCAGCTGAATGTAAGATGGCTGCCGTAACGAAGCAGCAGGACTTGTATATTAAGAATTATTTGCCTTTCATTTACTGTTTAACAGCAGCAGTACGCCTAGCAATGCAAGCTTGCATGAAGTGGCTAGTCTTCTAGAGAGAATGATTTCAATCAATATCAATATAAAATTAATTGTCAGCATCCATAAAATTTGGTGTAAACCACTGTGTTGATTTCCTGATATTTTGATTTGGTGCAAGCAGTCATTTAAAAGGAACTTGCAAAAATAACTACCTTTTGTTTTTTTGTGTGAGAAACAAACAGAATTCAGAAAAACAGTGAAGTACAAAATACAGGAAGAAAATCAGTAAAATTTGGAAAAAGGTGAAGTTGAAGTAAATGCTTAGTTTTGAAATGACTGAATTTTGATAATTCATGCACACACACACAGTGGTTTGAGTTTAGTCTGAAGGGTCACTTCAGGGCTAGTCCTGCATGTTTAGCAGTAGTTACTGCAGTATCTGATGTGAATGTGCTGAGCATGTAGTCCATCCTGTACATATACATATCTGATTGGGTAGCGCAGGGTCATCAGTGGTGCACCGGAAGTAAAGGCGTATGCGCTCCGCCCCCCGCCCTTCCCCCCCATCATTAACACTTCCTTGGAATGGCCCAAATGTAATCATCTTCCTCTGTGACATGCCTTACCAGATTCATCTGATTAATTCTTTATTTCTCTAATTGATTTGTAATCGCAGTATTAAACATAACCCCGTTCTGTTTAATTTGACCATGTTGTCTGTAATTACGGTGCGTACAGCCAGCTTTGGGGCATATTCTCCTTTTAAACAGGGTGTAGGGGTTCGCTGTTCAAACTTCACTGTAGGAGGGTTTACTGTTGACACTTGTTCCAGCACAGCCTGGTACCTATCCATAAAGTTTACAAATGTACACATTTGCGCCGACCGCACTCTGACACCCTCCACCCGTGTGTTTATGGATGCATCCTCACCTGGAAGTTATTTGTGTTCACCGGTTTCAATCGGTGGTTCAAAACGCTGCTGAAATTCCACCGCTGCCATCTTAAAGCACACTGGCTGGTTTATCAACCAGTCGACTTATCGGGATAGCCAGCCTATAAACAGGCCTATACCAGATAAGTAGCCTATGACCAGGACTATACTAGAGAATTAGCCTATAACCAGGACGGTGCCAGAAAACCAGGCCATGGACCAGGCTTTTCCACCTTGACGACTCACAGTTCTGTGAATGAATGGTCCGTAAACTCAGGGTTGTTTCTGGCAGCAGTGTGGAAAATGGTGGCTCTTACTCTACGGGGGTCCATAACAGTGGTGCAATGGCTTATAGAGTGGAGCAAGATCAAGTGCTTTGATTGGACCAGAGCTCAGCTAGCTCAGACAATCAGGGAACATCCTGGGAATATGATTCACTGAGGCAATCATTTCCCCCTCTTATGTTCAGGGGTGGGGGTAGAAGTGAACTCTGGGCCTTTTGGGGAGGTGTCTTTCCCTTGCTTTTGTTGTTTTCTTTTTTTTTTTTTTTTTTGAATGGTGTGTGTATAGTTTGTGTTTTGGTCTTAGTTTGTGACACCAAATATTAATGCCTGGCAGTGTTTCTTATATCATTTGATTTATTTTTGGGTATGATGATTGCTTTTCTCTTCTCCTCTTTCTTCCCTTCCATCTTTGGTTCTCTTGTCTTCTCTTCAGCTCTCTTTCTCACTATCTCTATTTCTCTCTCAGCCCCCCTCCCCCCACATTTTAGTGATATCTGTAGGGGAATGGTCACTGACTCTAATTGCTTTTTTGAATGATGCACCTTGGTATTTTTATTTTCAAAAATAATTGTTTTACTTTTGGTGTTGCTTATGTAGATGAAATGTTCTTTCTCTTTCTTCATTTTTGTGTTCCCTCTGTTTTTGATCGGACTGGCTCTGTCTCCCCCCCCCCCCCCGCATCCTCTCCCTCCTTCCCTGTCTCATCCCTCTCTCTCTTTGTATGTGTATGACATGGGAGTGCTGCGATTGTTTTGATTGGTCTCTATTCTGCATCCGACGCTTGCTGATTGGCTGATTTTTGGTTCTTTACTCTTGGTCATGTGATGCGCCCATACTTGGCTGTGTGTAATTTCTGTATTTTATTGAATTTTATTGTTTTATTTTGTTGGACAAATGTTTTTTGCACTCTTTCTCTCCCTACCCCTAATTTATTTGATTATTTATTCGAAGTAATGGGATGTTTCTTGATTTTAATCAGTATGTTATAAATTTGAATCTTTCACAGGTTAATTCTAGGTTAATTGTTTAATATGGGGGGGGGTGGGGGTGGGGGTGGGGGTGGGGGTTTGGCTGTTAACCAATGCTGTAATATTGAGATTAATTTTCTCTCTCTTCCCTATCTGATTTGCATGTTTGTTTTACAGTAGGAGTAATCGGAGAACTTACACAGGCTAACAATCTCACACTAACGTGCACGAGCATACACTGTTCAAATCACAGGGAGTGGTTTCATTTGATGGTTGCGAGTCTGTGGATAGTTTTCACAAAGTGACTGGGGAGAGTACAGCAGCCGTATTTGAGGTTATTGATTTTTCCAGCTGACATTGTGGAAATATTAAGTGCTCCATCAAAAGGAAATCAGTTGCATTGATTTTCCTCATTATTCAGGATGAGGCTATAGTCAAATGACGCACTGCATCACCACATACACCCCAGCAGTGGCTGCGCGCACACACACACACACGCACGCACGCATGGGTGGTCAAATTAGTTTTTGCCAGGTGAGAAGTAACACTTACACATGAGTTACATTGTTCAATTTGTGCAAAAAAAGAACCTAATGTTCTCCATCTTCACATTTAGCATCTAGTATAGCTTAATGTTGTTTCTGTCCTTGGTTGGTGTTTGCATTTGTATGTGCATGTCTGTCTGTGACTGTGTGTGTGTGTGTGTGTCCTCCTCTGTAGACAGTTCAGTCTCCTCTGGTGTTGAGGTGCGTTGTCTCTCCCTGTTGCAGGTGAACAACGCTACGGCCAGGGTAATGACCAATAAGAAGATGGTCAGTCCTTACCCTAATGGAGAGGCTCTCAGCACACTGCCCTACGGTAACTCCCGCCCAGTCCCTGCCCCTAACCAGCCCAGACCCCACCCCATCCAGCCCAGTCCCCACCCCATCCAGCCCAGTCACCACCCCATCCAGCCCAGTCCCTGCCCCTAACCAGCCCAGACCCCACCCCATCCAGCCCAGTCCCTGCCCCTAACCAGCCCAGACACTGCCCATCCAGCCCAGTCCCTGCCCCTAGCCAGCCCAGACACTGCCCATCATGCCCAGTCCCTGCCCCTAACCAGCCCAGACACATCATGCCCAGACCCACCCCATCCAGCCCAGTCCCTGCCCCCAAGCAGCTGAGACCCTGCCCCCATCCAGCCCAGTCCCCGCCCCCAAGCAGCTGAGTCCCCAACCCACAGCCCACAGCCCAGTCCCCACCCCCAAGCAGCTGAGTCCCCAACCCACAGCCCACAGCCCAGTCCCTGCCCCCAAGCAACTGAGACCCCAGTCCCTGCCCCCAACCAGCCCAGACCCCAACCCCACAACCCAGGCCAAGCACATAATCAGCAGCCCTGTAGCTCCTGCAGACCTGACTGCTAACTGCTGTATGCGTGCGTGTGTTTGCGTGTGTTTGTGTTTGTGTGTATGTGTGCGCGTGTGTGCGTACATCTCTCTCTCTCTCTCTCTCTCCTCTCCTGGTGTGCTGCATCGCCCTGCTTGGGGAGCGTAGCGGGGTGGAAGCTCAGTCCAATGGTGGGAGCCATGTACGGGCCAGAGCTCTATGCAGGTCAGGCCCTGAACTCTCAAATTCAAATCACGCTTTATTGGCTTGGCAAGATGCATCTTATGTTGCCAAAGCACTGAAAAGAACACGTACAATGGATAAACGCGTACACATGGATCTAGATGTACAGTGTACCAACACAATAAGCCTGTCCAAATATTTGCTCACTGGTTCTCCCTCTGTTTACGTAAGCTGTAACATGATTTGATTCTGGTCCGTTGCTTTTTCTGTGTTCCCCTGATAAATGGGCGAGCTTTTTGGTGGCCATTTTGATGTTTTAAGTTCCGGGCGTATTTCAGTGAGGCTGAAGCTAACGTCTGTCCCTCTGTCCCGCTCTCAGTTCCGGGGTTCCCGTACCCCTCGGCGGCGGCCGCTGCCTCCACGGCCGCGGCGGCGGCTTTTCGGGGCGCCCACCTGAGGGGGCGGGGCCGCCCCGTTTACAGCGCCGTCCGCGCCGCCGTGCCGCAGCCCGCCATCCCCACCTACCCTGGGTAAGGCGCTATATCCCGCCCGATGCACCTGCCTCATGCTCACACACACACGCGCGCATACGCACTATATTCTCACGAGTGCCCCTGTCGCACACAGTGCTATATAGCCTACGGCTGCGCGGACAGACATGGAATTTATGAATAAGAACAACCCAAAACGTAGTGCAACGTGCTACCATGTGCAGTTTTCTTGTTAGCGTGTTTTCTGTGTCCAGCTGAACCACATCACTTAACGTACTGTCACATACTCACGAGATGCCATTTATACCACAGAAACAATAATGAAATAACTTAATTATGAACTTAACATATTTTGAAATGCTGTGCTTTCCTGAGAAACCTTAAAAGGACTGCACCTACGCCAGTGCTATTTGATAGTAAATTACCACCAATTTTGTGATTCTTCTCTGGGACACATACACACGCACGCCTACACACACACGCACACACTGCATGCTGTTAGCCATGTGCTGTGTATGTGCATGTTGGGTGGGAGGGGGTGATGTTTGCACCACTCTGTGTACTGCTGTGGGTACAGTACAGCTTCCTGACAGACCAGCATCTCTCTAAACCAGCGGCTCTTTTGATTGGCTGCACAGTCTTGGGATCACTGCACTTATTGGACCTGGTCCCCTGTGCTGTCTGTTACAAGCACAGGCTTGGAGAATGGTCTGAGGAAGCTGTAATCACACTGCATGCTGCATGTGTGTAAAATAACATTTCCCTCTCTCTTTTTCCTCTTTCATTCACTCTTTCCATCATTCCCATGCTTCCTTTGTCCTGATTTCTCTTCACATTCTTTACTGTTCTCTCTCTCTCTCTCTCTCTCTCATTCTTTTCTATTCCTCCTGCTTTTACTGGCCCTGTGGTCATTCGTTCTATATTTCGCCAACTTTTCTTTTCACGCTCCACCTCTGTCTGTACCCGTTTCGCTCTATCCATTTTCTTTCCTCTCTTCTCATGTTATCCCCCCCTCTCATGTTATTCACTCTCTCAGTGTGGTGTATCAGGATGGGTTTTATGGAGCTGCAGACCTGTATGTAAGTATAATCCACCTCTTATCCTCCCTCCCTATCCTCCCTCTCTCTTTCTCTCTCTCTCCTGGAACGTCTGCATGTGTGTTCGTAAAGGCAATGCAGAGCTCTATGGCCGTGAACAATAGACCGTTTTAAGTGAAAACACCTTGTTTTTAGCAAATAATATTTTTGCTGGCTACTCAGCTATCAGAAGTTCTGTTACCTGGCTGTAATGCATGGTCACCATAACAGCTAGCTAGCTAGCTAACATGTCCAGTACAAACAAAAACATAATCTTTTCAAATTATTGTCCCAGTATGTTTATATTAAACCATTTAGCTGATGTTTTTGCTTGTTATTATAGTAGGCCATCAAGCTGGTCAGCTAGCATGTTGCAAATTAAGCTCTGTCATATTGCCTTCAGTAAATGAATACACTTACAGGTATCAGGTTTGTCAGCAGGCTATTTTGAGCAAGCTGAATCTTTAGTTACTGGTAGCCGATTCCACGTTTGGGATATGAAACGGTTTGTATTTATTGTACAGCTGTATAGGGGAGAGTGTGGAGCCTGTGCTCTGTTTTGAAGTGTGTGATGTCAGCCACTTCTTATCACACGCAGTTCCGCATGTCTTGTGCTGCTTGAGCAGCCGACCGGCGTCCTGGCCGACTGAAACTCTCCCATCCCTGGGCGGCCCTGGGGCCTACTGTGCGTCGCCCTATGGCCTACCAGCCACAGTCAGTCCTGGCACCGCCCACATTCAGCACCAGACCGCCAGGCCCATCTGCGGATTAGAACAGTTAGGCAAGCCCCGTTTGGCCTTTTCAATAATCTGCTGTTCTCCACAGTTAGCTGAAAAGCTAGCAAGCATATGCTAGTGTATGTGGCCCCTGAAAACAAGCTGACAGAAGTTAGCCAGCGTTAGTGACGGTAGTAATGTTATTCATTGCTGAAGAGCCAGAAGGCTGCTTGAAATCAATCTTCTGACCCGAGCGATTGGGCTCGCACTATTTTTGCTGCTAAGCAGCTGCGATTCATGTTTTCCTCATAATGACAAATTATTTTCCCATAAAAATCGGATGTTAACTTTACCCTGACTGGTTTCAGCTCATCAGCTGCATATAGCTGGTTTAGCTGTTTTAGCCACGGAAGGCTAAAGAGCAGCAGACACTTTTAAAATTTAACCAGCTGGAATTCCACTTATGTTTGCCAGTGGGGGTTGGGGGATTTGTTCCCCCTGTGAATATTGTTTTTGTATACATCAAAGTGAAATTATTTCAGCGAACTAATACAGAGCTACTGCATGTAGTGCCTTAACCTGACAAAGCTGTAGGACGAGAGTGCTGTGTTTCTCTCTTAACCTTGTAGACAAAGATGATGATATTCCATGGCCACTGTCAGTGGTTCAACCCTGAATAAACCACCCTTTTCTCTCGGCAGCCCTAAATAAACCATCTTCTGGGAGATTTGGTCGAGCTCATGCATCTAGGAAATTTAGGATGGGTCATATTGTTCATAACTGGATAGCTCTGTGTGCATGTGCGTGCATGCCCGCCTGCCTGTGTGTGCGCGTGCGTGCGTGTGTGTGTGCGTGTGTGCAGGTTGACAGAAGGCTGTTCTGTGTTCTCTCTGTAGAATAGTGTTTCAGGATCCTCTCTTTAGCAGCAGGTTGCCCCAGGTATGGTCTGAAAAACCCTGTGTGCATTATGATGATGATGATGATGATGATATGGTTTGGAAAATATAAAAATTGATTGGTTTGCACTTATAACAGCCTTTCATTGGTGTACTAATTCAGTTGTATCTGACGGGAGATTTGGGGAATGGATAAGTGGGGCCTGGATGCTAATATTGAATGACTTAACAGCATAAGCATGCTCATCTTGCGTAGTCTGCGAACATTTCAGTCTGTTGAATCGTGGTAGATTACTTAACTTCTACTTTTAATAATACTCATTTTAATTCCACATTGATTATCTGTGTAACTCAAGTATGCATTGTGGCTTGGTTACCCAGGTGTTTTATATTGTATTTCTGGATGTTTTTCTGCAGTGGCAGATTATGCATGACCCGGGACAGAATTAGTTTATAATTGCAAGTGCTGGGTGCATCTGCCAGTACTGATGTGTGTGACATTAATTTCTCCAGGGAAACACTCAGGGGGGATGGTATTTTTAAAGGGAATAGATTCGTTTAGAAATTTCGGTCTAATGCTAGTGTTTTCAGGCCTGCTTTGTCCTCCCTCGTTACTCATTTACCTGCTGCTGCTTAACACCTGCATGAAGCAACTCCCCCACCCCCCCTTCCCCCACCCTCCTCGGCCTTCTACAGACATTAATCAGTCTCCCTCCCACCCTCTGCTCATCACCTCTCCTGCCACTCACCAGCTGAAGCCTCTTCCTGTCTCGAGGGGATGCTGGGAGTTGTAGTCCTTAATTAGAGCGGAGATGTGCTCGAGTAGGGTGGATGTGTGCCTGCATGTGTCTGCATGTGTGTGTACGCTCTTCAGACTTACCCTCTCTCTTCCTGTTTGGTGGTTAAAGTAGCTAAATTGTTTGTGCTCTGTACTGCAGTACTGTGCTGTGCTTGCCAGAAGCATATCTGTGCAGCTCTTCTGTCTCATTCTCCTCTGTTGGTTAGCTTTATTATCCTTGTTAGTTTTCCAACTCTAACTCACTCTAATGCACCTCTCATCTGATGTGATCAATGGCAATTAAGCCTCTCTCTCTGTCTCTCTCTGTCTCTCTCTCTCTCTCTCTGTCTCTCTTTCTCTCTCTGTCTCTGTCTCTGTCTCTCTCTCTCTCTGTCTCGCTCTCTCAGGGAGGTTATGCAGCCTATCGCTACGCTCAGCCTGCTGCTGTAACCGGGGCAACAGCTGCTGCAGCAGCAGCCGCCTATAGTGACAGGTGAGGAGAGAAACTGAGTTCCTGTTACGGATCCTTTCACTGGCTCATTTCATTGAACAGTTCACAATTTATAGTCTTGGCATCATTGAGAGCCTTTTCTTGTAGTTGTAGAGCTGTTTACACAATAATTAGTTTCATATTAAATGATACAGGGTGATACAGATGTAGACAAACATGCAGATATGTGTGAACCCAAGTCTATGGTAGGAATTGCGTATGATATTGTGCTGAGGGGGTTTGACCTGTTTGTTGCACAGCTATGGCAGAGTATACACGGCAGACCCCTACCACGCCCTGGCACCTGCCGCGGCTGCCGCCTACGGTGTGAGCGCCATGGTAAGACTCCGCCCGCCTGCCCTGTTACCATGTACAACTGTAACCGTTTACGGCTGGTACCATGTACGACTCTAACCGTGCTTGGCTGTGATACTCGGCCCGAGCAGCTGGAAACCACATTCCATCCGGCTGTATCTCTCAGTGGAGTTTAATCTGTTTATTGATTGATCCCAACGGTGTTCGATGGGCCTGAGGTCAGGGCTCTGTGTGGGGCCAGTCAAGTTCTTCCACACCGTTCTTGACAACCATTTCTATATGGATGTCACTGTGTGCCTGGGGGCATTGTCTTGCTGAAACAGGAAAGGGCCTTTCCCAAACTGTTGGGGAAGCACAGAATCGTCTAGAATTTGATTGTATGCTGTAACATTAAGATTTGCCTTCACTAGCACTACGGGGCCTAACCAAAACCATGAAAAACAGCCCCAGACCAAAGGGGGTGCCCTCATACTTTTGGTCATATAGTGTATTTCATGACAGATATTGCCCTTCTGTCTCACACTCTTTTCCCTACTTGTCATAGTAACCCTTCTCTCTTCTCTCCTACAGGCTAGTCTGTACCGGGGTGGATACAGTAGATTTGCTCCGTACTAAAACTCCGCCCCTCCCCCACCACACCCCTTTTTGGATTCCCCGGGCGTCCGATCCCTCCTCCACACTCATCCAGAAGCTCTCTCCCTGGCTCTCATTACTACTTGTGGGTTTCTTTTTTTCTTTTTGGATGAACGTATTTAATGAAGATGGATCAGCTTTTGATGGGCTAGTGTCTAGTTAACTGGGCTCTGTGACGTCATTCACCGGGAGAGGGAACCGTAACGTTTGCCAGGTGACACCTGTGAAATGCCAAGAAAGCTACCAAACACAACGCACCTGCAAAACTAGTTCAGCACCACAATTTCCCTCTATCTGGCAACCTCCTTATGAGGATCAGATCTACAGCTGTAGATTCTACAGTCAGTTATATACACACATAAACACACACACACACGCAGTTACACACTCAGCGAGCTCGCCCATCTCAGGCTCACTGGAGACTACACTACATTCTGACCTGCAGACTGTCCTGCTGTCTGCAGGTTTGTTTCAAATTTTGAGGAAGGTTAATATAAGCCAGTGTTTTATTTTCATTTTTATTGCTGCTTAGGCAACTTTCTCTTTCATTTCCATTAGCAAAATGAAAAGGCTGCCCTGTCATATTGATTTAAAGTGAAGGACGAACTCGGTCTGCCTCTGTCCTCCTAACAAACATCTGCACTGAACACCCGACATGCTCACGATTCAGAAACACGCATTCTACGCTGACAGGAAAATGGATGACTAAATTGGAGCGACCCTGGTAGTAAAAATGTGTAATGACAAATATGGAACCATGGCGACACCAGAATGGACTTTGGAGCATCAGGATGACGCAATGGAGGAGGGACAATGCAACGACTCGGAAATTGAACGAAATGACACGAGCTGAGCGAGGAACTTTCCAGAACAGTGGAAGGCAGCAAACGGGTGTGTTCCCGCTGTTTGTCCCCCGAAGAGGACGGGGATGAAACGCGTCTCCCCCGGCAACACCAAGCTAGATTGAAAATGACAAGGAAAAAACTAACGAGAAAAGACTTGTTTTTGTTCCGCATTACCTCATTTTTTTTTCTATATGGAATAAATATCATAAAACATTAATGATGATAAAAAATCTAATCAGTGGAATTGGAATGAGTTAACCACCAAAATGAAAAGATTATTATTATTATAATTATATTATTATCACATTTTCCAGTTAATTATTCCTCATTATCGCTGGTTATTAGTATTACAGATATGACTATTATGGCTGTTGATGTTTCAGTTATATTACAGTGACACAAGTATTCTGACCTGAATCATGCATTCTCATAACACACATGGGTACACACTACCGTTTTACTGAAGATTACTGAATATAGTACGCAGTTTATTAGTGGAACAAAGAGGGGGGGAGAGACTCAAGGAGCTTCTAGAGAATTCTTTGAACCCTTTTCTCTGTGGGACTACATTCCATTTCAGTTAGGGTCAATATTTTACGTCAAATGGGTCGGGGAAGCAAGGTGTGCTGGTCAAACTCGGTCAAAAAACCTTTTAATTGACAAGACCTCAACCACCCAAAGTTTGAACGACTGACGGTTAACTCAGGGCTTGAGAGAAGTCGTCGGACGCAAACGTTACAGACGTACCCTTTAAAATGCCATTTGCAATTTTTGTTCTGCTTTCTGTCAATTAATGACACTAACCCTCCCCCCCCAGAAAGTGGAACAGTCCCATTTGTGTCCTTAAGACAGACCCTCTTTTCAGGAGTTTTTGTGTGAATGGTTTAGTCTGGTATGTCAGTCAGTCACTGCCTATTGCTTTTACAGAGGATGTGACAATGTATAAATAGTCTTTGTTGTAGTATTATGTATATCTCCATTTACTCTGAATATGTTATCACTGCTTTTCTTTTGGTTCCAAAGATTCTTAAAAAGCACATTTTTGGTCAAGTGTATACACATTATTGTACTTTTTCATGATTGTTGTTGCTGTTATTTTAGCTCATGTTATATTTTTTTGTTTGTTAAACTTGTAGTTTTTTCTCAGAATACGTTCCCTTCAGTCTGTTGTGTGTTCAGAAGGTTTGTGGAATTTCAACCGCACTATGGAAGAGAACGAGAAAGCGGGATTGGGAGTTTTGGTGGCGGTGCGGTTCTGATGATGAATCCCGACCGTTGTAACAATTTAAGGAACATCACCGGAATGTCATGTAGTGCGACGGCAGGGTTTAACATTTGGAGTCCGTGCAGATTCGGAACACTAAAGTAGTGTTTTAGGTGTATGTGTGCGCGATTGCGTGTTAACGTGCACAGATGGAGAGAGGATTGCAGGTAGACTGCATCATTAACTGTCCAATGTGTGGGCAGGTAACTTGAGATGGCTGGATATGAGGAGGAGAATAAATGTGGGGGGTAGATGAATTTAGGAAGAATCAAATGTTAATCCTGTCACATTTAAGTACCGGCTGGTTTTTAAAATTCTATTGTTTTTTTAAAGTGGACTGAACCATCTTCAGGCGCAGTAGGGGGAGGGGAACAGGATCGAGCCATATTTCAATATTTGAGTTCATTGAAGTTACTTGCTGAAGTAACGAGTGAAAAATTTGAATTTAGTCGTTTTTAAAATGTACAAAAATTGTGAAATTGCCAGGGTCTGTTTTTAAATCTGGTCAAACCTCTTTGGTCACATGACAAGGGGGCATTTCAAGGCTGAACTGCAGGAGCTCTGAGGCCTAAACCACATTTATGGGTAAAAGATGTGGCTGCATGGACTATTCCGTTGGTGAAAGTCGTGTCATGTTTTTAAAGTATTAATAAAAGGTTATGATTGTAGAGCCATTGAGATGTTTGTGAGTTAGTCACACACACACACGGGTCACCCTCTGCCTTGATATGGCTTCAGGAAATGGAGGTTAACGTTGTAACACCTAACACACTTCCTCCTGTAGCTTGCACAATCATTATAATGGAGTTTGGGTGGAAAAATGAAAAGTGCAGTTTTCCCATAAGTTCTTTTGAAGCAGGTGTTAGAACTGAAGACATTTCAAAACCACATCAAGATGGTCTCTTAATTTAAAATTAAAACAAGTTAAGGACACTCACTTATGAGGTGGTTGCCATGGCAGGCTTTGTACCAATAGCGTACTGAGGCCTGGGGGACTCCTGGGGTAAGTTCACAGGGATGATCTGCAGCACTGTATCCCCAGCTGTACAGTAATTAAAGCAATGCAAATTATGGCACATGCAAATGCCACACTTCCACACGTCCAACTGCACAAACTTCAGACAGCCCTGACAGGAAGGCCGTGGCTGGATCAGTTACCCAGAGGCAGTGGGGGTGGGTGGGTGTATATTTGGGTCCGGTTTGTACACTCTTTTTATTCCAGTATGTGTGTAGATCCTGCATTTCTGTGAGCAAATTGCTGTTGTACTTGCAGGTTACCCACTGTCCTATCCAATCCGGGATTATGTGCTGTTTAGAGTGTACGTATAATTATTTTTCAAAAAACTTTTGATTATTTGCCTTTTCCGTCCTCCCCAACCCGCATATCCTGGGGTGCTGTAGTGGTTTTTAGGGGTGTGGGGATCCCTGTTGTTGCACAGACGTTAACCACCCTTGTGTTTTCTGCCATTCTGAAAAAACACCCCACATTTTCTAGAACTCAAGCTTAAGAGCTGTGCTGTCGTGGCTCAGAATTACTTTAGGTACTTTAAATTGCCAGTGAAATTGCTTAAAACAAAGTTCGAAAACCGTGTCGGGCAGACTATTTCAGTGTTTTACCATGCTTTGTTGAAAGTACTCAGAAATCTATGGGAGGTTTTTTTTTTTTTTTTTTTTTAACTGGTGTCTAAAGGATTGAAGTATTTGAAACATGTTTTTATCCTTTGACCCAGGTGGGCTTGGTAGGTGTGTGGGCAGGGCTACAAAATCCAAAAAAAGAGAGAACTAAAATAAATGTGCTGTAGGCCCTAGAGGCCTGATACAACGTACACGTGTGCGCACACTGCCCAGAAACCGAAACGCACAGACATTTTGTTGGTCAGGTAGTTGGTTTTTTGTACAATTTATTTTTTGCACATACTAACTTCACATTTAAACCACGGACAGGCAACATGTTGTACCCATCCCACAGGAGTCAAGTCATAAGTTTTCTTCTTGGTTTCTTTTTTATAATTGTAAACGGCATTTGTAGTCTCCATAGGGGTTTCCCATTGAGGCATAGTGCAGACCTGGTGAATAAGCCTGCTGTTCTCACAGAAGAGGGCCCTGCTGGGGTGAGAAGCTGGAATATGAGTGGTGGAGATAAGGGGAAAACGTACTGGAAGGGTTCCACGTGTCACCGTCTGAAATTAGTTGCACAAGAATATTAAAAAGACCTCTTAGAGGAGCATGCTTTTTGTGGCCTGTTACGTACACTTGTTTAAAGGCAGCAAAAAATTATGTTCCAGATGAACTGTCAGCGTTAATAACATGTAGAACGTAGTAACCAATACTAATATGCTAGCACAGTAGCAAGGTGATTCAGCCACAGCTGCAGTGGGATGTACACACAGCTTGGTTGCCAGATCTCATAAAAAGGTCAATACGTACTCCCGGCAATGTCAATGTGAAATATGAAATGTTATCCCTCAAAATTCCCCCCTGGAATCGGCTCATTATTCTTGTGGGAAACAAACCTTGAACCTTAGTGTTTCTTCACATTTTATGTCAGAAAACAACTTTCTTTCAAGTTTAAACCCATTGTCCACAATAAACAAATTCTTTGTAGGTTTTTGGACTGGCGGTTCCAACCCGTTGTATTTGCGGAATGTTTTATTGTTTAAAATAAATAAAATTGAAGATAAAACAATACAAACTAATAAAAATAACCAACAATAAAAATAAACAAGACATAAACAAGAATAATTAAATATATGTGTTTATTCACATGAAAAAGTTGCTATTAGTGATTTTCATTTTCAAATGTATATTTTGTTTACAATATAATTGCAGAACAAAAAAAGACAGTATAATAAATACTTAGAATTATGGACATGCCATTAAAACAAAAGTACTAATATAATTTTTTTCCAGTGGCAATCAATCAATGTAAAAATGCCCAAATGTCAAACTTGACATTAAAATGCCAAAATGGCATCCCTGTTGGTGTGGTTACCTCACGGTGCTCAAACAGTACAGCGGCAAACATGGTCATTGCACTGTTCAGCCACAGGGTGGTGGTAGAAATCTATGCCAGAAAAGTTAAAAAAAAAAATCTTATCGGAAAGGTCTAATTCAATTTACCGATTTTCCTGTTGGAAAAATATGATTTCTTTTGCCAAGGTAGTTTAAAACTACCCGTAAAATAGTTAATTGATGTGTATTTTCTTGCTTTATACCACAAATTCCTGAATGCTCTGACCTACCATTGTAAAGCCAGGACGTTATCGGCTATTTTTTAAGCATCAATAATATCATTCTCAGGAACTGCTTGAGCCACTAAAAAACATACAATAAAACAATATCTAAAATTTCCAGTGAAACCAGTGGAATCTGTGAGAAAGTGTCAAATAGAAATATCTTTTTTCTTCTATCCTCCAAGTACTACACCAAGTACTACACCAATGTCTGAATGTGTAATACAGCTGCCTTGTAAGTATTGCAGGGAATAAAGATACAAATATATACAGAAATACAAATATACAGACAATAACTGAATGTGGTCTGAGCTTTATTTGAAAAACTGTATTTTCACAATAAAAATGACCAAAAATAGAAAATGAAGCAAATGGAAAAACAAATCACATACATGTGAATGTGGAGAATTTTAGAGCTCCTTTTCAAATTGAAGCTTAGAACTGGTGTATATAACAGCTTCTCTACGTTTTTCTTTAAAAACCAGGAACATGGTTTTGGGATTGATATTGTGCATTTTCCTCTGTGCAATGATAGCTGAGCGGGGTTGATCTGCAGCGTCTGTGTGAATATTTACTGCAGCCCAGATTGTCCTCTCTGTCAGGTGAGTCCCTTTAGTCGGGGGTGCCTGTGTCCTCATGGGGCCATATGGGGAAGGTCTCTTTTTTTACCTGTCCAGAACACACCTGGTCCCGCCCCTTCCCTGCTGCAGCAGTGTACCTTGAGGGCTCCCGAGGGGTTGCCCTTAATGCTGACCTTTCACCTGTGTATTAACCTGGAGCTAGGCACCTGAGCTTTTCAGCACATTGTAATGCATTAAACTGCATTCTTCAGAGTGAACCCTAGAAAAATACTTGGTTGGACTGCAGTGAGGTTGGAATGTCCTGCCAGACACTTTGAGGCTGTCGCAATATGCACACATACCATTGGAATTATGGAATTGCAGTAAATTACATTTGCATATTATGAAATAGTAAGAATCCCCTCAGACACACCGAACAGTATCTGAGTGGTGAAGGAGCGCGTGCAGTCTTACCTGGAACTACTGGAACGGGATTCGTTTAATGATATCTTGGTTATCTGACTCCCATTTAATGTTTTAACCTTTCCTCTGTGCTAATAGTTTTGCATAGAAGGAGACTAAAAATGATCTGCCAGTAGCGTGCTCTATACAGATTGCTATCTACATATATCTTGGTTAGACGTGGACATGCCTCTGGCGTGTGTAGCCTGCATAGACACGCCGGAGTTCTATGTGTATGTTAGGACCTTAAAACTGCTACTGTACTTGAAATTTACAAGCTAATTTGCAGCTTTAAATGGGTTTATCATGTGTAAGATCTGTGATTGGCTACAGAACTATTTGTGGCCTCTGTAAAACATAACGATCATAATAGAGCTGTTTTATTAATAGTCGACGTTGACTTTAATGACAGAGTAGCAAGTAAGGTACACAACGTAACCATGTTTTATTTCAGTAAAGTACAATTACAACATGCTCTATTTCTAACAACATTCAGTTAAATTAAAGACAGAACAGCATGCTAATAACTTAATAAATTGAGTTTGTAATTTCTTTTGCTTTGTTCAGTTTTCTGTGATTTTTAACAACTTTGCCATGGCTGCTCCATGACTTCAGCGAATATTTTTCGTGGCAAAATACCCAGCCTTAGTCATAGGACACCTCACTTGGAGCTGTCGCAGGCAGACCTCAGTCATCCGATCAACAGATTCACGAGTCTGGCTTGTGTGATGTGACTGGAAAAAACGGCTGACTGAATGCCTCCCTCCCCAGGTGTCCCTATGACCAATTCTGCACCACTATGCAGGACTCCTGGCCACAGGTGGCACCACTGCTGTCAGGATCTCAGGATTCAAGGTATTAATCTACTAAGGGCCAGATTTACGAACGAAATAATCACAGCAGAAAACATTCACTATATTGTGGCTCTGTTGCGGTCGAGGACACCGACACAAAAAGAAAACTTAAATTTGCAGATCAGGAAATATAGATAATGGTCAACAAGGTCCGGCTTCACAACGCAATATTAATTGCATAGAAATACGACACCAACAGAGATGATAAAAGTTTTCAGTGACATCACATACAAAATTAATTTATTCGGTATAATAAAACAAACAGTGGAAGATGTAAAGAAAAGATGGCATGATGTTAGGCAGCGTACAAAAAAGACAGAATTTTTTTTTAAGACACAGGTGGTGGTCCAACTAAAGAAAGAATAGTACAATAGAACAACAGGTGGAATATTCCGGCAAAATGAGAAAGTCGGGGAGTGGAAGGGCGAGACATGGATGAACTAGTGATGGGAGAAGGCCTGAAGGTAAAACTGTTTTACCTTCAGTGTCTGAACACAATTAATTATATACCCTATTTGAACGCGTTTGCAGAACAGTAATTATAATTCTTTAAATTTAGAGCTCCTTTATGCTGGCTAATGACTTCAATAGAAGTCATGCACACTTTCAATAATGCATGAGCATATTTAACTATGCAATAGAAGGAAAGTTGCAGATTGACCCATTGCCACCATTCAGTAAATCCGATGTAGATATTGCAACCAGTCCTTTCATAAATCTGGCCTGAAGTGTCTTTTTTGTACACTGACCATTTTTTTGTTGGTTTTAACATCAGCTCAACTCATAATGATCTATTTTACAGATCAAGAAAACATTGTTACACGTGCTTAAATACATCAGTCAAATTAAAGGTTGAAGCGCAATGTGGATAGATTGAATCTGGGCTGGCAGCAGTTTGTGCAATGTAGAGGCATGCCTATATACAACTATGTGCATTAGTGCAGACTGCCGTGCATGCATAATGATACTATGAGCGCAGCGCAGACAGGTATGCATATGTACATGTGTGCATGCATAATTCAGACAGATAAATACGCATAAAGGTGTGTGTTTTCACACTGCAGACAGATATGTCACCTTTGGTATAACAAAACATGTTAAACTGGGCAGTTTTTGCTGAAACACATTCTTCCACTTTAAACAGAGAGTGATGAACACACCGCCACCTAGTGTTACTGCCTGGAAGAGCGCTGCACAGACACAGCGGCAGACCAAAAGGTTCCGAACGCAGAATGTGAGCGTGTTTAATGGGAATGTGTTTCCGTGTCTGTCCATTTGGCCTTCTGTACAGTATTAAAATACAATTATGTATGAACTACTGCTGCCGCTTTATAGTGATATCTAAGTACGGTATGCATCCCTATGTACAGTACATAAGGGTGAATGTGAGTTTGTGTGTGTGTGTGTGTGTGTGTGTGTGTGTGTGTGTGTGTGTGTGTGTGTGTGTGTGTGTGTGTGTGTGTGTGTGTGTGTGTGTGTGTGTGTGTGTGTGCGTGTGTGTGCGTGCGTGTTTGTGCAGTTTTACAGCGGGTGACCGTAGTATTCATCATAGGGCTCATTGATGTTGGCGGTTTGAGCGCGAGGGATGGTGTAATCCTTATCAGGGTCTATTTCCTGAAACATGAGCACATCCATTGTTAACACATAATATCACCTCAAACACAATGCTCGCATATCAATACAGTATTCGCGTACCTGATTTGTTTTTTTATGTAATTGTGAAAATGGTCATCACTTTGTAAAAATGTATACTGGAATGATCTTCATTGGTAAACATCTTCAGAATGGCCAGTTATTGGCTAAATTATGATAAAAATGGCGTTATTGCTTTGATACTTACTGCCATGGAGAAGCCAGACTCATAAGGTGACCGCAGAACAGGTTCCTGCCCTTTACCTGGGAAACACACACAGGTAAGACACACACACACATTTCCTCACAGTAACTCTGAGCAGTCAGTCAGCTGGGGAGTGGTGGGTGGCTGAAGCAACATGGGTTATGTGCTTGCTTTGATATGTCGCAGTCAGGCTTGGTTACAGTACCACACACACACACACACACGCACACACACTCACACACGGCTGAATGCTGACTGATGAAACACACTATGCAACTCCGCTGCTGTGCCCCACCCAGGACTTGACCCCGCACCCTTCCCCACTGTGAGTGCGGTTAGCGGGATGGCCGGTGGGTGTGCCTCTGTGGAATTGCATTGCAGTGGTACATCAGGTTATTTCCGTGTCTGACTCCATTTACAATGCTGAGCGTTTCACCCAGACGGGAGAATTACCAGCACAGTGGTGGAACATGCGTAGAATTCAAACCTGAGACCTTATGGTTGCCATAACCGGTCCCTAGATTCATAGTGTATCTTCCTTAGTCAAGCCATAGATACGCAACACACTCACCTTGGTCACATTCCATATACACTTCTGCCGCCATTGGAAACACACCCTCCTTTAACCCACCCAATCAGACAACACCACACCCTTACTCTCAACACACACCCATTCTAGCACACCCATCCCTCCTTAGCCACACCCCATCAGACTCACACCACGCCCTCCTTAGCCCCGCCCCATCAGACCCGCCCCGCGCTCCCTGGCCTTACCCCTGTCCTGTGTGTCGTTCTGGAAGGTTCCGTTATCGCGGCCCTGCTTGGCTGCTCCCAGGCTGCCGATGCCGCTGGTGGGGCTGGTCCAGCCGGCAAAGTCCAGCGGGCCCTCCTTCAGCCAGGCCTCGCCCCGGCACAGGAAGGCCAGCTGGGGCAGGGCGTGGCACAGCAGCAGCGCCCAGCCGTTGGACACCAGCGCCACGCTCAGCACCGGGTCGTCCCACAGGGGCCGGCGGCCCATGGCTGGGTTGCCGCGGGTCAGCAGCGCGATCCACACCACCCAGATGCAGGCGGAGAGCAGGGCGGCCAGGAAGAGGAGGGCGGCCTGCCAGCGGGCGCGGCCCTGCGAGGCGCCGGCGTAGCCGTAGCCGTAGCCGCAGCAGGACCGGCAGAGGCTCCACAGGGAGAAGAGGAGCGCCGCGGCCAGCAGGCACAGCACGTAGATGAGCAGCATGGCGAACTCGGCCTGGCTGTAGGCGCAGGGCAGCCCGTCCCGCACCAGCACCGTGATCAGCCACTCCGTCGCCACGATCACCTGCACGGCGCTCAGCGCCAGCGCCGCCAGCGGCTCGCCCCAGCCGCGCGCCGCCGCGAAGCCCAGCAGGGCCGCCGAGCGGGCCAGGAGCGCCGAGAAGCAGAGCGCGAACAGGACGCCGAACAGGAAGACGCGCGTGGGGCAGGTCCGCGGCGTCAGCCGGATCACCGTGGCGAAGGTCAGCCCGAACAGCCCGGCCACGCCCACCAGGAAGAGCAGCTGCGTGACCACGCCCGCCCCGATCCCCCTGCGACGGCGCGGCGGGAGGCACGCCCACATCGCCCAGGCGACCAGCCCCAGCGCCAGCCCCGCTGTCACCAGGAAGCCCAGAGTGGCCAGCGCCTCCACCACGATGCCCCACGCCGCCTGCCGGTCACACAGGTAGGAGTACACCGGGTCCAGCCCGGGCCCGCAGCCCGGAGCCGGGCTCTGTGATGTCACGTTCCCCTGTGATGCCGCTTTGTTCTTGGAGCCATCGGCCAGGCTGGAGTCGTTGGTGTTAGCAGCCTGGCTAGCACTGGGGTGAGCAACGAGGAGGAGGAAGAGCAGGAGGAAGAACGTGCGGGATACGAGTGCAAATGAACTCATTCCTGTCTGTGCGATCCCGCTCATTTTGATGAGCTACTTTCTCTGAGGAAGAAGATTTATCCACCTCTCTTTTTCTTCTTCTTCTTCCTTTCCTTTTCTCTCCTCAGTACTCTGGAAGAGAGATGAGCAGTGTTGAGTTCTGCCACAGGTTTCTGTCTCGTTTCTGGCCCTGTGTGACACTGTACAGTTGTGTGCCTTACCATAATCACTCTGCTCCTGGATGGCCACGCCATCTACCGGTGTTCTCCCCTGCCACGGTGTTCATAAACACCTGATTCACCTAATCATTGTTTTGGTGAACTGTACCAGATTGCCTCCCAAGTTATGAGAATTAAGAGTTTTTTTTTACTGAAATAGAAAACCTGCTTGATTTTAGTCATCAATGTATTGACTTTGTATCTTATCGACAATCTTTTTCAAAATAACTGTTGATAAGATGTGTGTGTAAGAGAGAGAGAGAGAGGCAGAAAGTTGAAGGAGTGTGAAAGCATGCCGTTGGGACAGTGAACAGCCTGGGAGGGATGGAACATGTAAGGTATGAACCATCGATTTTAAAGAGACAGCTTTCTGTCATCCGTGATTCATGATCCTGATGGTTTTTTTAACTGCTTCAAAATGGGTAAACACCTGGAACTACAGGTGATTCAAACTCCCATAATATCAGTGGCTCCAAATAAGTATTTAACCTGAGCACTTGAAGGACAACAGAAGTGTCCACAGATTCTTGGTTTCCATGGTAACCAGAGGCGGGAGAAATAGAAACATCCAGAGTGACGGGATGAAACAAGGAAGAGCGTGATGAGGGGGAAGAGAAATGACAGAGTGACTGGGACTGAGAGAGAGAGAGAGAGCGTGGGGAGGAAAAGTGAGAGGGAAAGATCTATGCTCCTGATAATTGATCAGCACTTCCTCCCACCCCAAAAGAGTGTCCTTGTTTTAAAGGCTGAGAAGTAATGTTGACATTTTGACTCTTATCGTATAATAAATATGGCCCCGCTCCATGACAAATCCCTGTGCACACCCATTTTCAAAATGGTTTACATTTTCAGGCCATGTGTCTTCAGGCCATATATCATGGTGCCGTATTTTTGAAAGAATATACAGTTCACTGGCCAGTTTAAAAGAATAAAACTTGAGTTTTGCTCAATTAAATATTGCTTACAAAGCTTCAAAATGGGTTTAGTTTGGCAGTCATCATTACGTATGTTAAGTACACGTGGCAAACAAGTAGGAATCCAAGGCAATCTTAATGGTAAAGTTAAAAGCCTTTCTTGAAACGTGGCAAGAAAAATTTAAACGCGCTGATTCTACAAACGCGGCCTCGCGCGACCTTCATTGTTGCTCACAAAACTCGTTTGACACAGAAACAGCCGTATCAGTCCACCCCACAGCTACTTCTACGAGGGTTTCTGAAAACTAGCCCTCTGGCCAAATTTGTGGAGAAGTAGTTTTGGGACCACACCACTCTCTATCAGTAACCATCACATATGTGTCTGCTGGTGTACAGAACAGGAATGCTACAATTCACCAGCAATAACAACAAGGACTGAGCAAGTTTAAGGAGAGAAACGGTCACTGACACAAACTCTGTACAGTGCTGTTCACTGGTTTCAGCACAGTTAACTCAAGTCTGCCTGCAAACCTGTCCACCTTCTGCTGTTCAATCCTCCGGGAAACCATTTAACCACGGACTTACCTTTATTTCCCAGAGTTTCTCCTGATTTCATATGATGAGTCCACTGACTGAGTGCCGTTATTATAATCTCCACTTGGGTAGCGGCTGTTGGGTAGTAGGTTAAATGAATGTTGATGTATCGGTAGTTTTGTTTTTGCTCTGTGTTCTGTGTTCACAGTTCCTGGGGAATGCATGCCTGTTTTTTTTCAGCCCAGTCAGGAGAGGAGTGGAAGGGAGGGGTATAAGGAACTAAGGAAAGAGGGAGGGAGGGAGGGAGGGAGGGAGAGAGATAAAGGGAAGGACGGGGATTGTTTTTATAATTCCCCAAATTTACATTGACGCCTGAAGAGCGTGTGTGGGCCTGCCTCCACAGCTGTGAGTGGCAAGGGTAGGGAGGGCGTGGTTTACTGAGGGCCCGCCCCTACAGAGCAGAGAGGGTGTGGCTCACTTGCCTCAGACTGTGGGACAGCCACTGACTGACCCTCCCAAGGTCTAGAGCACACTCACACTCAATCACTCACGCAGACTGACTCGAACACTGACACCCATGCCCGTACTGGAACACCGTTAAAAGCTTCCCTTGAGCCTTGTTTTAGAGCTTAATTCACACTGACCCGAATTCTAGAATACAACATTAGGACATGTGGTTGATTACCTTGTTGCTACGGTAATGAAGAACGGCGGATGGAAAATTGAATAATGAATGTGACTCATGATACTGTCGCCCAAGGTAAAGGATTACCTGCACAATGTATTGCAGCACACTGCAACCACAGCCTGCCTGTGCAAGCAGCGGTGTGAGGCCCTGACGTCAGGGGAGGGGAATGCCTCTCTTCATGTCTGTACACACAACTGTGGCTCAGGCCCCAGGCTGGGTACTTACACACCCCTGCGCATACAGAGACAGAGAGACAGAGACAGAAAGAGAGAGAGAAAGAAAGAGAGAGAGAGAGAGAGAGAATGGGAGAGAGAGGGAAATAGAAAGTGGAGAGAGAAAGGGAGTGGGAGAGACAGAAACTGGGATTGTGAGAAAGAGAGAGAGAAGGAAGATTGTCTACCCCTTGATGAATCGACTCGAAGACCACAGATAACACCCTTACTTATTTAAGCCTGCTTACTGTTACCAGGTACCGAGAAAGAGACCGATAGAGAAAGTGAGAGAGAGAAGAAGGGAGAGAGAGAGAAAGATGGAGGGGAAGATAAAGAGAGAGAAGGATAGACAGGCAAGGGGAAAGAGAATCCTGATAGATAAATAAACATAGAGAAAGGGAGGGGAGTGACAAAGACAGACCTTTGGGAAGAATGGAGATTGGCAATCACACCATACTGTTAACAGTGTGGAGTCTAGAGTAGCGGGTCTTCATTCATCTCTTAATTGATCTATTTGTTTATAATATTTTCACTGTAATACAGTTAACTGTATGACGGAGTGTAGCACAGTGGGTAAGGAACTGGGCTTGTAACCGAAAGGTCGCAGGTTCGATTCCCGGGTAAGGACACTGCCGTTGTACCCTTGAGCAAGGTACTTAACTGGAATTGCTTCAGTATATATCCAGCTGTATAAATGGATACAATGTAAAATGCTATGTAAAAGTTGTGTAAGTCGCTCTGGATAAGAGCATCGGCTAAATGCCTGTAATGTAATGTAATGTAATTGAAGTGCTCAGCCATATTGTCGGCCATGAGGACAGCATTCTCTCTGGCAGACCTGCGTTCCCCAGCCAGCCTCCGCTCTCAACTTCACACACCCAGCAATATATACATGTTCAACAAGCAGCCTGCCTTTACTGGAAAACTAATATATGTGCAAGAAAATCTACAAAACAAGTACATCATACATGAATGTTGTAAATGTTAAAAAATAAACAGCTAATGCCACTATCACACATGTAATGCTGTTCTAAAATGCAAATATTAATATGTAACTCACAAAAAAAACTTATGTAAATACAGTATCTTACACATTTTGTAGTATATGCCATTATAATCCCAATATATGAAGGTTTCATGTTTTATCAAACGTTCACTTGTATTGCTTTGTAAAAAGGAGGGAACTAGGAAACAAACTAAAAGAGACAACTAAATTTGAAATATTCATGTTTTGTTGTGGATTTGAAAAAGACAAGACAAGTTAATTCTGGTGATGGCTGACCGCATTTTTTTTTCTTTAAGAACACAGGACTTTTGCTGTATTAGTAATGACTAATGTTCAGGTTTGGCTCTCCACCTGGCCTGCCTGCTATGTTTTCCCCTGTCTACTACCATCATGGCTTAATTGTTGAATGTGACACATTAATACTCCTTATTAAACACTGTCAGTCCTTCTGAATAAGACTGTTGGTAAAATGAACGAACGAATGAGCGAATAAACACTGAAGAAGCCATTTTCAGATGGCTCTCACCATGAGCCAGCCTACGCAGGGAGCGGGATTTAAAGAGACACCCTTTTTCAAAAGTCACCAAGAAAGAAAGAATGAAAAAAATTTAGATATTTACAAAATGACCTTTAATTGGCTCTATAGATAGATAAATGCACAAAGACATTCACATTTAATAATATAAACGTGCGCTTGGTTATTATTGTACATAATATATGTATAATAAGCTGCAGCATTTGCTGTAGAGTAATAATGAGAGGAAGAAGACAGATTTTCCTTTGTACATTCTCACATTTTCAGTCTTTATAAAATCCAGCTCATCATTTCTTTGATGAGCTCCCAGTCCTCTCTCTCTGTGTTTCACAGTGCACAGGAACAAAACTTTTCAGGTGGAAAGGGAGTTTGGGGTGAGGAAGGGGGTGGAGTAAAAAAAACAAAATATATAAAAAAAACAAATATAACGGAAAAGAAACTATTTGCTTTGCAAATGAGGACTGAAGCTTTATTAACATTTTCTTATGTCTCTATGAGCAAATACAGGCCAGTATCACACTGACGTAATTAGCTGTGCTGTAGATGAAAGCCATTTAAATTTTTGGTACATTGCTCTAATTACTTAAATGGTAGCATGTATTTCTATTCATTCATCTTTGGCTATATTTCAGCATGAGGGAGTAAGTAAGTGAGTGAGGGAGGGAGGGAGGGAGGGAGGGAAGGGGCGGGGGGTGGGTGTGTGTGGAGAGCAGTCGCAGGTGTGTGTGGTAGCCTATATCGCTGGTTTCTATGTGGGGTGGCCTTAACACTGTTCCATTTAGCAACACTGCGGTTGCCTGAAGCGTTACTGTGGAGACGTGGGATAGCCAGCTACACGCCCGGGAACCTCAGGATGGGACAGCGCAGAGCTGTGAGAGGAAGCGACGCCAGGCGGGCACAGACCGGAGGTCAGAGTTCAGAGGTGAGAGGTCAGAGCAGGAGGAGCAAAGTGGGCGGAGGGAGGAAAGCAGAAGACCTGAAGGGGGAGGGTCTTAGATGATGCCATATTTGGCCAAGTCGCTGAGTTCCATGTCGCCAAAGGCCTCCCATGGGCAAACCACAGTGATGTCTGAGGGGGAATGAGAGAGAGAGAGAATTACCAGCAGAAACCAGACATCTGAAATTCATAGAGATCAGTTAGTAATTGACAAACTGCAATGTGTCATGTTACACATAAGGGTGGGGTGGGGGTATTACAGCCTGTTATTTATTGTAAAAAGTGTATCATGTTCACAACAGCCACAGTAGTGATATTGTGGATAGGATAAGATTATAGAACAGATGAAGTTGTAATAGTTACCTGTGCCAAGGCCCTCCATTCCAGGAATGTCATCACCGAATCTGAGTGCAAGAAAGAGAGTTGACATTAATCCAGATAAATGCTGTGTACTTTTCCATTGTTATGATCTCTGCTCAGAGCATCTACGGAGTTTTTCTCCATAGCATCACACTGCCCCCTGCAGGGCCATGAATTCTGATCTGAGAGTAGTCGCATGGCCACAGATCAGGTATGTACCCGATCTAGATTCACATGAAAATGGCCCATATCTGATATGAAATGGTCAGATATTTGTGTTCACACAGTTCAGATCAGATCTTTGTTTCTGTTTGGGCCACTTCAGCCTGTAATGTGAACATAGCGTAAGTGTGGATGTTTTGCATCAAGAATGAAGAAGGTTGTCATCTTAGTTGTAATATCCAGTCGGATGTACTGTTCTTGATCTCTTTAAAGGTAAGGGTTTTGTGATCCAATTCAATTTCACCAGCTTCTCCAAAAACAGAACAGGAGGGCCTAAAGAATGTTTCAAATTCAAAATTCAAGTCGTCAAATTCATATTTCACAGTATGTAATCTGATCATAACAATCCCCCAAGCCAGTTATTCGTTCAGTGAAATATACAACCAAACAAATAACCGTGTTTGTGTGAGTGAATTTGTGTGTGTGTATGTGTGAGTTTGTATGTATGTGTGTGTGTGTGTGTGTGTGTGTGTGTGTGTGTGTGAGTCTGTATGTGTATGTGAGTGTGTATGTGAGTGTGTGTGTGTCTGTGTGTGTGTGTGTATGTGTGTGTGAGTGTGTGTGTGTGCGTCTGAGCGCTCACCCTTTCTGTCCAGGTTTAGGAGCCTTGCTCTTGAATGTACGGGTCTGCCTCTGCTTGAATTTGGGGGGTCCCTTCTTAGGGGTGGTGGGTCCTCCACTGCCAGCGGGGGCAGCGAGTGCACTTCCTGCTGGAGGCGCAGAGTTCATCTTTGCAGATCACTGAGAAAGAAGAGAGTTCATGGGGTTACAGACAAGATTCATCTGTGTGTTCATTTTTAGATTCAAAGCACCTCATGGACCTGGCTTGTAACTCACTCACTCACTCACTCAATCACATTTAGCAGGCTGATGATTCTCCACAAGGGAGAGCTATTAGTACTCAATTAGTTGAAACTTTGTGGTGCCATATCAATGAAATAGTGCCTTTTTTCACCTCATGATTACAGTTTTTTAAATCTACATCCATCCTTCCTCCTCTCTTCCTTTTACTTTCTCCTATTTTCATCATCCTTCTTTCTGTTAGCCTGTGCCTGTCAAGCTCATTGTCTCTGTTCTGTCCCCTTCTCTTCCTCCCTCCCTCTCTCTGTTAATCTATTCAGATTTTATAGGATTAGACAAATACAGAGATTAGCCCTAATTCCTCTCAGTTCCTTATTAAATGAACTGTCATTTCTAATCCCAGGTTAATGTCAGATGTCCTGTCTCTAGGTATAACCCACGCATGTACTGTGGCATCAGCGCACACAGACACTAAGTACATCTAATCTGGCTGGACTGGTTTTCTGCAGACTATGATCCAGTGGCAGGAAATGCCATGCCAACCCTTCTACTGTTTCTCTCATCCATCCCTCCTTCCTTCCTTCCCCCCTTCCTTTGTATTCTGCATCTGGAAACACTCCTTTTATCTTCCTTACATGCAAATACTTAGCCCCACCTTTTCACTTCTCAGGTTTTTAGTATTTCCCTGTTTCTAATTGAAATCTTGCCTGGATGATCAATTGATCAATTGATTAATTAATTTTTTTGCAAAACTGGCAGCTGATGTATTTCCACTGTACGACTGAAGTTTCAATAAGTTACTATTTCAGTGAGTGGAGTGACATGGTGTTAAAGCTCCTGTACTTGAGTGACATAGCTATGGCAGTAACTCACAATTCTGTGAGCTGTTTCTTCTGGTGAAACGGATTGAGCTTCATGCAACTTTGCTTCCTTGGTAGCCCCCTTGCCTCAATCCTGTCTTCCAATCTACCCCTCCCTCCATCCCTTCTGGGGGTTTTTGCCTTGTTCCTCTGCCCCCGTACTAACTGACTCCTCAATCCCTCGCTTTTCTCGTAATCCCTGAGCTTGTTAAGATCGTTAGGCTAATTAAGCTCATAAAGTTGATTGAGGAGTTAGAAGTCAGAGCAGATGGGTTGGTTGCATAATGGAAAATCAGGTAGCCTGGTATTAAGCCCCTGGGCTGTGGGGACAGGGATTAGTGACAGGGGTTAGTGCCCCTCTTAAAATCCTTTGTTCAGATACGAGGGGAGGCATCTGCTGTCGAGGCTTCTCAGTGTCTGTCCTTTTGGAGGTCAGTCTTTAATCTAACACACATTCCTTTTGCTAGCTAGAAAAATGCAAATAAATACTGAGGGAAAAATACTGAAACACAGGTAGATATTGATAGATACAAAAATACTGTTTACTAGTTCTAACAAATCCTGGCAGATAGAGCTTGAAGCTGGCCAATACTGATAAAATACTGAGTTTTAAAATACTTTGCAATGTGCTTTATGAAGTTTGGCTTTTTAAAACATAATTGGCAAACAAACAATCCAAACAGAAAACAAGTAATAAACCTTCCCTCACAGAGTGAAATAATTTTTAAAGCGTTGATTTAAAAATGTGACTTGTAAATTCAATTCTTTCAATTTGAATTCATGTCAGATTAAAATATTTCAATTCACAGCCAAGTACAAGTTGCTGACACCAACACTCAAATTGTAATACATAAACATACCTGCTTACTACATTAACTGTAACAATGAGAATTACCATTAATGAGTTATAACATGCTTATCAGATACCTTTCTGGTAACAGCATAAAAGCCCTAAACTCCAGACGACTGTCTGGTAATTGAGTGTTGTTATTATAGTAGTCCATCAGCAACAGCAGACAGAGCACTAGTACAACCAGTACAATCAGCTCAATCCATGTCTGAGTCTCTGTGCAGCTCCAAAGAGCTGAAGCTTTTCTCTTACCTGTCCTGCAGTAGGATATATTCCTATATCCCTTCTGTCTCCCTCTCTCCTTGCGCAGTCCGAAGAAAACAGGCGAGTTCTGCAAACGGGCCTTTCAGCTTGGCCAAACCTTTAATACTGCCCCCAGCTTAATCCCCTATCCCGTCTCCTCCAATCACGTTCACCCTCAAGTTCAGCACTGTCTGTGTTTTAACCCCCCCCCCACACGGGTGCAGAGGCAGGGCTGCAGAAAGTGGGGGTGTTTTAATGGATTTAACGCCGTGTGCTTACTGTGGCAGGGAACATCGGCTATCGGTTGTGGGGTGCGTCATTGCGTGCCACGAGCGTCGTTGAATCTCATTTCGGTTTTGGTGGATGCACCTGAAGCAGAGGGGTCAGGCCTGAGATTACAGCCCTGACCTTGCCCTGCTGGTCCTCATTTATTTTAGGTTCTGTAGCGGCGCTGTAGTTCTGTGTTGATTTGAGTGTTTGGCTTTCAACGAGTAACAGAAATAGTTTTTAATTTGTTACAATAGGCTACTCTTATGGACTAAGTGCATGATATGTAAATTAGACACAATCTGGGCACTGGCATGAGGCTGAAATGAATATTCTTCTTCTTCTTCTTCTTTTTCTTCTTCTGACTGTTGTTGTTGTGCATGTCCAAGGAGCTGTTAGACCAAGGGCAGAGGGCACACGTGATTCACTTGTGATCTCAGTTACAGTTGTTTGTTTTATCTGTAGTGTTTTACACCCTTTCCTTCTGTTTTTGTAACATTGTGTTTTGTTGAATCTTACATTCATAGTACTTCCTTTATACCGTTCATAGAGTTTGTATGTAATATGTGAGTATCTATGTTAATAATGTAATACATTCCTGTTCCTGTAAAAGAAGAATTACAGAACGGTACTTTGCACAATTGCACAATTGCACAAAAGCACACCTAAGTTTAAAGATTCATTAATAAAGATTAAAACGACCCATATTTGACAAAATAGCTTGACGATATGGAAGTGAAAACGTAACAAGAAATGAAAGAAAGAGAAATAAATCAAGGAATAAAGGAGAAATAAAACCAAACAAATCAGCAAGCAAACAAAATTGATTATGTCCTGCCCAAGACAACAGTAATATATTACAGTAAGATAAAAATGGATAATACATTACATTACAGGCATTTAGCAGACGCTCTTATCCAGAGCGACTTACACAACTTTTTACATAGCATTTTTTACATTGTATCCATTTATACAGCTGGATATATACTGAAGCAATTACGGTTAAGTACCTTGCTCAAGGGTACAACGGCAGTGTCCTTACCCGGGAATCGAATCTGCGACCTTTCGGTTACAAGCCCAGTTCCTTACCCACTGTGCTACACTCCGTCCAGAGTATAATACATAGTGTAGTTCAGATTTCGCAATAGACCATGAACCTTCTTAATTTTTAATATGTTGTTACACTGATAGGAGATGTAATTTGTCCATGTAAATTTGTCATCTATAACAACACCAAAAAGTCTGATATGTGAAACTTTATATTGTATATGTTTGTATGTACTATAGGCATGTTACTTCATAAAGTTCAAACAGTATGTTTCATACATTTACCAAAATGTTTTATTCATTTATTTAAACATTTAGCCAAATGGTTATACATTTAGCTTATATATAATTTAACATTTACACCTATTATTTCAAAAATAATGAATGTAGGAAAAAATGGCAATTTTTCAAGACCTGGGCCAATCTTTGAGTATGTGTTTTTGAAATGTTTTAAGTATTTTCAAATACAAGGCAGATCTTTTTCAATTAATGCATTGCAATTTTTTGTGGGTAATTTGCAAACGCTTGTGAAATACTATATAAATTTTGTATAAATGATTTAACCATTATGCGATTGTTGTTTTTGCACATCTCACACAGTCACCGCTGCTCACCGGGAACCCTTAATGCTTAACCTTGAACTGACTTCAAAGTTAATGTCATAAATGTTAGGGAAAGTTGTAAAACATTTTCTTAAACATGGTTCTTTAAACTGTTCAAGTTCCCATTGGTCTTATTTCACATTAAGATTTAATGCATCTGAATATCCTCCCAAATACATTGCTGAAATCAAAAATAGGAATTAATAATGAATATCAAATGTATATTTCAGCATACTCTGACATACTTAGGAATATTTTCTAAAAATTTTTTTTTGAAAGACAGCTTCCTGAATTGAAATAATTTGTATTTGATAATGCCGTCACACAGCAAGAAAACTTACCAAACTTTTATGGAAATACTTTTAAAATGTATTTGTCCATGCATGTACACATGTATATGTATGCAGGTCTGCCCATTAATGCACACTTGTTTTGTGTTTATATATTTTGATGTGGGTTACTTATTCATTTATTTGAATAATGATTTTCACAGCCAAATAATAACGTTGCTGAGATATTTTTGGAGGTTCTGTAATATGTTTATATACTGCAGGGCTATCCTTCATAACAGCTGTTAACACCAGTTCATATGTGTTCACTGTGTATATGTTCTATTTGCTTTTGTGTACTGTGCTGAGTTTTTTTAGTCCTTTGTGCGTGTATTTTTGTCTTTCTATACTGTGCGTGTATCTGTGTGTCTGTATTTGTGTTTTTGACTCACTTCCATGCGCATTTGCTGATGTGAACCCCAGCGAGGGTACAGGGTGTTATGCAATGGCAGTCTGTCGCACATTGCCCAATGTGACCCCAATAAACAGAGGGGCCCCCGGGACTATGGAACGCTCACTTAGTAACAGTCACCGAGTGCGTCATGGGACTTTAAAGTCCACCTGGGCCACCCTGCTCAAAATTCATCCCATTAATTAGCCGGTTTATGTAACAGGAGGTAGACTTGCATTTTGAACTTGAAATCAAAATGAAAAGGGACATCAGCACGAGACAAATAGTTTGGTTTGGATGTGCCTGGTGCTTTTGCAAAGAAGATAAACGAGCATGTTGCCTGGGTTTTACTGTTTTAGAAACAATTTTAAGGACAGGGGAAATTTTATGTGTAGATTTGTATTATATTATATATTACATATGTAGTTTTATTCTCTTACGTCTTCGTGTTTCATAAATAAATAATCCTTTTAGCTCTAATAGCTTTCCCAGATATATATGTATATTCATGTTGACAGCCAGAAAGTGGAGCCATTTGTTAAAAGTATAAACTGTGACTTTCTGCCGAAACGTTAGCCCGTGCTGCCCGATTGCTCTGTTCCTGTTGATTCTGAAAAGCTTAGCTGTGTAATGAAAGGAGCACTGTAGCATAATCACCATAATCATGGCAGTCAGGGGTGCGTTTGTGACCTGTGGGTTTGGGTTGTGGGTGGAACTCTTGCAGATACACCTGTGTACTGAAGGTAAACATCCTGCTCCACAGACAGCAATGCCTGCAGTTTGAATTTCGCAAGTACATCTTTAAAAAGTCCTTTGCTTTTTTAAAAATGAAGGTCTAGTCCCATTGGCACTTAAAGGTTATTTAATTGCTTGTTTTTATTTTTCATTTTAATTGCAAACAAATTTCAAATTGTGATAATTATTTCGGAAACATATTTTGACCTTTACCTAGCTGGTATGCATGTCCACTGAACCCCTGAAGAAAAGGAGGGAGGTTTCTAATCAAACCATTTCTAAAACTCCTGTGTTTGATAAGCCTTTCCTAGGGATCATGAGCATTCATTATCATTTTAGTTTATAAAGTTTTATGGACAGCATAATACATTATTTATTTATTTATTTATTGCCTTCACCAAGAATGCTTAAGGACCATCTTGACATGCAAACACACACACACACACACACACACACACACACGGCTTGTCTGAGTCAATGTCAATGCCCGGTAAGTTAGTTTAATTTGTCAGGAGAGATTAACTCTGTTTATAGAGTCACCTGTTTCACTCTGCACTAAGGCACACCATCAACAACGTGATGGATAAAGACTCACTGTAAGGGTGTAATGTGGCTCTGTGTGTGTGTGTGTGTGTTTGTGTGAGAGAGAGAGATAGAGAGATAGAGAGAAAGAGAGAGAGATATTACTAGCTTTGTTTCTGAGTTTTGTTTTCCATGTGCCGGTTGGACAATTTCTGAGCCTTTTCCCCCAATTATTTCAGTATTTGTGACTCCTGGGTGATTCTACTCGTTAATAAATCCAGTTTTGCCTTAGACCCTGCTCTTTCTGTGGACAATTCTGCTCCACATATTTCAGGAATGATTATTTTTCCATGGACATTGTATCCATGCATTTAATAAAAAGCTCAGAGACAGAGAAGTGCCCAATGTGGCCTCATGGTGGCACTGTAACAGCTGTTTTTTTAATGTTCCTTTTTTAAAATATATATTACAGAAACGCTCTACACAATACAGGCCTGAAGCACCGTGCACACATTGTACACTGCACATGAATCTCCTCAAGTCACTCAATTAACAGTTATGAAAGCTGGCATGTTAGATTTTCAGTCATCTTGTAAGACTTTTAAAAGGCATCTCGCCCAAGACGACATGCAACATTTCTTCTTTGAATCCTCCCGTAAAATATTTACAAGACAGTTGCTATGTCAACCCTATTCCTGGAGGGCCATGTCTGTTTCTGGATTTCATGCTCACTTCTCTTATTTATTGAACTAACCCAATCATGTGGGCATTTTAGCTATAATAGCTAAGACCATATCTGAAAAAGAACGATTTACACTCACAAAGCACATCAGATTAGATTTCTGCTATCTTAGATATTTTCTGCTTTGAAGGAACAGCTAAATTAAATCAAAATCTGAATTCAAAATCTGGACTCCATGCCTAAATTAAGCTACAGCCATGAAAAACAATTATATTATATAGTCCTTTCAACAGATTGTATTATTTTTTTATTTTATTCTAAAAAATAAAATAAATCTAGTATCTAAAATCTTGTACTGAGTCCCATGGATTTCTTCTTGCACCTTTATTTGATATTATAATGTGGCCCTAGACATTGGCTAAATTTAAAATGGCACTTACAATTCAGAATCATTTTAAGTGAACTGCTGTGAAAAGAAAATGAAATTCTCACATTTTATAATGCACTGTTCAGGCTTCAAGAGGGTTTGTTCATATCTGCCGCGGACCTTGATCTTTGAACTTGACCCAGACTAGGGATGTTCTTGAGTAGAAGACCCTCCCCCCGGTAATGCGGGCGGATATAGAGTCACTTACTGCGTGATTACCTACATACGGCAGGCTGTGCTGGGGGTTTGTTTTTTAGGGTCAGCATTTTTTTCCCAGCACAGCCTGCCCTGAAAAGCCGAAGAGCAGTGCTGGAAGGAACGGGGGGCCCTGATCAGAGAAGGTTCTGGAAGGAGAGGGAAAGAGTGAAATGGGAAGGAAAATATCAGAGAGATAGAGGCAGTAGAGTTTGTAATCTGAGCTTTGGGGAGGGGCGAGGGGGGGGGGGGGGGTTACTGTGTTAAAGAGACATGCTAATTAGATTAGATTGTTCCCACCTCCCCGTAGAGGCTAATTGGATGGGGCTAAGTCAGTATCTAACAGCAGAGTGATAGGATAGGCACAAAGGAGGACAGGAGAGAGAGAGGGAGCGAGAGAGAGAAAGAGATAGAGAGAGATAGAGAGAGAGAGGGGGGGTGGTGGTATAAAGAGGTCAACTACATTGCCTTCCTGTGGAGTCTAGGCCATTCTGAGGATCACAGTTCACACCCGGGACAGGTCTTGACGTAAGCGAGAGGATTCTTACGTCCCCAGGCCGGCTCGGCTTGTCTGCGACACATTTCTGCCAAAGGTCACCAATGGCCAATCAGCACTTCATATTTCAAACGTAAACTGAAAAGCTCAAATTCAACATTAAATTCAAAATGAAACCAACTTTATTGAAAGATAATGAATTGTGTTACCACAGCAGGCAAATCATGAAAACATCCAAGGAAATTGCAAGGAAAGACAGCAATAGCAGCAATACAATCAATCAATCAATCAAATTTTATTTGTATAGCGTATTTTACAGCAGTTGTCACAATATGCTTTACAGACAACCCTGGCCTAAACCCCCACAGGAGCAAGCCTAAGGTAACAGTGGCAAGGAAAAACTCCCTGTGGCAGATGGGAAGAAACCTTGGAAGGAACCAGGCTCAAGGGGGAAACCCATCCTCCTCTGGTCGGCTCAGGGTGCCGACTGGTGACCAACACGTCAGTCAGTTTTATAAGGTTTATGATGTGGCTCAGATGACGGGTGGGGCTGGGTGGCGGTGATGGGGAACACAATTACTGATTGACTGTACACCCTGTATTTAATCTGAAAATGTGACACCCTGTATTTATTACGGTCAATAATATAGTTTAATATTATTAATGCTGCCAAATATGGGGACATTAAAACTAGTATAATCTGCGAATATGCCACACTGTTACACAAACATAAACGTAAGGGATAATGACGGAGGGGCTGTGCAGCTTGAATGTCTGAAGTGGAGGTAATACATTATCTGAAGTGAATATGATTATAATTATATTCAAATCATTTGTTTCAAAATGTGTGATTCTACTGCAATGGAAAGGTTACTTTAGTATTCCAGTATTTGTATGCTTAGAACATTTGGCACTTATTGGGCCTCCTGGTGCTTAGAGTATGTAACAGAGAAAGACAAATTTTCATAGCATATCATACATTTTTATATTCAACGATCATATTGTTTATAAAAAGTTGCACAACCCTGCTGAAAATGTGAATAAACCCCTAGTTTGCAGAACATGGCGTCCTATTCCAGGGCAACATGATCTGTTGGTGTCTCCAGCCCTGGTGCTGAAGAGCCACAGGGTATGTTTTTTAACCTAAAAAACAACAGCCAGTTTTGGCCCAACTGTTTGTGGAGAGTCAGCTCTGAAATCGACTGTTTTAACTGACCATTTAAATTGATTACCAAACCACAGCCTCCATCTTGCATATGTCCAGGCCAGGCAGGTTGGGACCTAGTGAGGCAACTGTATTGGTTAATGTGTGAAGATGTTAATGGTTTAAATAAGTGAATTAATCTGTTATGTGAACCCCCCTGTGTGTGATGCACAGGTTCTGACAGGAATTTGCCTGTGACAGGAAGTAGTGAGACTACAGACCAGTACCAGAGACTTTTACACTGGAGACAGTCGTCACTCTCCCTTATTTTCACATGCGTGTGTTGGAGCATGTTCATGTTTCTGCACACGCGTGCAGGAGTATTTCTGTGTTTCTGTACATGCGTGTGTAGTAGGACCCACTGTTGTCTGATAGCTTTAGATGCTCTGTGTGTAGTCACTCCCTTTCAGGAACGTGTTCAGTGACCCGGCCAATCAGAACGCTTGTAGTTTCATCAACAGCACTGACGCAGATGTCCGTTAGTCTAACGGGAATGGGTATCTGCTCTCAGTGAACAGACTGTCTGTGATGGGCTGAAGGTGAAGCAGGTCCTGCAGCACTTGGTGCAGTTATCTGAGGAGGGAACTGCCGGGAGCCCTCCTATAAGCGGCGGGGCAGCTGGAGAGACAGCACGCTTTCCCACTGCAGACACTGCCCCCTTCAGCTGAACAAGTGTCAGAGCAGCCCCGTCTCCCACGAGTGATGCTGAAACAGCCATCGGCAGGGGGGCACGGCGAGGGAGAGGGAAAAGGACGAGCTGAGCGTTTATTTTTCTCAGAGTGGCAGACGTGGTGACCAAGGACAGGGCCAAACCCCTTAACCCAGAGAGGCTCAGTCTTGTGCTGTATTTATAGCCATGGCAGTGTCGAGTTTGCCCTCTCTTGCAGAAACCTCACATTTGGCACTTGGCTATTCCATCGCCGTGGCAATGGGGAACGGGCGCAAATCCCAGAATTTTGAACCTTTTTTTTCTCGTTTCTGGGGGGGGGGGGGGGTGTGCTTGTGGACAGGAAATGAGTGTGCTGCTAAGGAATTGTGGGATTGGCAAAGTCTCTTGAATCACAATAAACAAGAGAAAGTGAAGGAGGGAGAGAGGGAAGGAGTGAGAGAGACAGCCTTCAGACACGGTCCAGTCTGACCTGTAATGGCCCGCTCGCTGTCTCGGTGCACAAACCCCCCGTCCGGTCTGAAGTCAGCTCCCTCCCTCCCGTGGGGAAGGGAGGGGGCTCAAAAAAAATGCTCAAAACATCTCCAATCCAATTCTGCAGCAGGTCCACTGACTGTGGTCACAGATCACCACCAGAGAACCAGAAAACCAGACTTGTGGATCCTGGACTAGGCCCAGACCGACGACCAGCCTCAGTGTGGCAGGTTATCCATATGCTGAGCACATAATGGGATTGTGTGTGTGTGTGTGTGTGTGAGTGTGTGTGTGCGTGTGCGTGTGTGTGCATGAGTTTGTGTGTGTGTCAGCGTGTGTGTCAGCGTGTGTGTGCGTGAGTGTGTGTGTGCGTGCGTGAGTGCGTGCGTGTGCGTGTGCGTGCGTGTGCATGCGTGAGTGTGTGTGTGCGTGTGCATGCGTGTGTGTGTGTGCGTGTGCGTGCATGTGCGTGCATGTGCGTGAGTGCGTGTGTGTGTGTGCGTGCGTGAGTGTGGTTTGTCCTGTTAATCACCTGCTAGTTGCAGTACAATAGCCCATAGCGGGAGCTTAGAATTGGAGCTGAGAAACAGGACACCGACTACATCTCCAGAATAGGACAGGAGACGATTGTCTAGAAGTAGGCTGAGATTTTTCCACATTGCACTGCGTTTTCCAGGTCAATGTCACAGCTGAGTCAGCTGCGACTTGGACTACCCACACTGATTTTTTTCCAATTGTAACATTGTTGCAATTAACTGCATTGGACTGAACTGGACGAGAACTCATTGCTTCACCATTTCTCTGAGATGTACACCCTGTTTTTAAATGAGCATGGTGGTTACTGGTTATAGACTTGTGTGCAAAACAAGGACCCATACGTTACGTATGTTGTTGTTCAATCTGCTTATTTTTTATTAGAAACAGCTGCAGGACATAAACCCTGCTTTATAAAGAAACAATGCCAAAACAACACCGGGACACGTTTATACAGCGCTGAGATGTGTTTAAACAACACTGCGACACATTTAAACAACACTGAGATATATTTAAATAACGCTGAGGGATGTTTAAACCACACTGAGATACAACACAGCAAATATTTAAAGAAAAAGCACCATATTTAAAGAAAATTTCTAACAACATTGAGATAAAATGCAGTGAACATGTAAAGAATAACATAGAGATGCCTGTAAACATTGAGATGTGTTTAAATGTGGGTAAACCACACTGGGGTTTAATGGTTTTTTACTGCTTACTATATGGGCAAAATATTGACATTCATAGGTTTAGTGTTACATGCATAATACAGTGTGAGCATATTATGAGTTATATACTGCTCAGATTGAATATGAAGTAATAAACTCCTGTGCACTCGTGTGTGTGTGTGTGTGTGTGTGTGTCTGCGCGTGCACTCACTTCTGTCTGTGGTCTGGGCATTGTCTCTGTCTGGCAGGGAGGGAGGGAGAGAGAGAGAGAGAGAGAGAGAGAGAGAGAGAGAGAGAGAGAGAGAGAGAGAGAGAGAGAGAGAGAGAGAGAGAGAGAGAGAGAGAGAGAGAGAGAGAGACTACAACAGTGGACAGAAAGGACAGCTGATCATTGGGAGAAGAGAATGGATGGACATACAGTGAGCTCCATAATATTTGGGACAAAGACATATTTTTTCTTGATTTGGCTGTACTCCACAATTTTAGACAATGCACATATGATTCAAGTACAGGTTCTCAGCTTTTATTCAAGGACACTTTCATACATTTTGGTTTCACCATGTATAAATAACAACACTTTTTATACATAGCTCCCCATTTCAGGGCACCATAACATTTGGGACAACTAGCTTCACAGGCATTTCTGATTAGTCAGATGTGTTCAGTTGCTTCCTTAGTGCAGGAATAAAAGAGCTTTCAATGTCTAGTCTTGATTCTAGGCTTTTGATTGCCTTTGAAGTCTGTTATTGGTGTTTGTCTGCATAACGACCCGAGTTGTATTCATGAAAGTCAAGGAAGCCATTATGAGGCTAAGAAATTAGGGAGAAAAAAAACAGTCAGAGACCTAGGCCAAACCTTAGGCTTACCAAAATCGCCTGTTTGGAATATCATTAAGAAGAAAGAGCACTGGTGAGCTCAGTAACCACAAAGGGCCTGGTAGGCTAAGGAAAACCCCACATTTAAGACTGAAGAATTCTCACCATAATAAACACCACTCTGACAGATTAAAAAAACTTCAGGAGACAGGTGTGGATGTGTCAGTGACTACTGTCTTTAGACGACTTAACGAACAGAACTACAGAGGCTACATTGCAAGATACCAACCACTAGTCAGCCGCAAAAACAGGATGGCCAGGTTACAGTTTGCTAAGAAGTACCAAAAAAGAGCCTGCGGAGTTCTGGACAAAGGTCTTGTGGGCTGATGAGACCCCAATTCACTTTTATCAGAGTGATGGCAAAAGCGAAGAGTTGAGGCCAAAAGGAATTGCCCAACATCCGAACATCCCCCCTCATTCGTGAAACATGATGGCAAGGGTGTTACTGCTTGGGCATGTATGGCTGCATCTAAACTTATCGAGTACAAAGCCAAATCAAGAAAAAAATATGGCTTTGTCCCTAACGTTATAGCACTCATTGTATATAATGACACTAGCTTCTTGCCAGGATGCCAGGAATATCATAGCCATATTTATGAAGGTTAAAAAATGTTATTGAGCACTATGAACCATAGAGATGCATGGCACATAATAATTAGCTATAGCATCACCCGAGGAAGGAGGGGTTTACCTGGCTGGGTTGTACACAGCTCAAGGTACAAGAGCACTTCCTGTGGTCGGTGAAGCACCTCCACTCGGCCTGCACCCGGCTGCGCAGACGCCGCAGTCTTCCTGCGCAGCGACTGCGCAGTTCAGCAGCAGGGCAGTGAAAGCTACAGCTGGCAGACCGCAGGGGGACAGGCACTCCAGCCCAGACAAAAACACAAGGGATAGAAGCTTAAAACAGAAAAGAGACGGATGACTGACATGCCTGCAGAGAGAGGGAAAGGCTGGGACCACAACTGCAGAGTCATAAAGAGGGAAGTCACTCTTAAAGTTATGATCAGTTAGGATAATAAGCAGTCTTCTTCAACCATAAGGAAATGTGCTCCGGACTAGACGAGAGAGAGAGGGGGAGAGAGAGAGCTTGAGAGAGACAGAGGAGAGATATTTAAAGACAGTGTGACCGTTGGATGCCGCTAGCCGTGTCTCGTTTCTATGTGTTTGTGGCTGCACACTACAATCAGCGCTGGGAGCAGATTTGAGAAAATGTCCCCACAAGGCTGGTTATCTCAGACCGAATGGTGATGTTAATAATCCTCTGGAAATGTAGCCTTAGTTTTGTTTAACTGCTCCGAAACTCTATAGCAAGGTTCTTCTCTGGAAAATCAAATAAAAGCCCTAAAAATATTGCAATATGGCAATATAAATATTTCCACAGTTGTTGCTAAAAAAAAGAAAAAGAAAAACAAGGTTTCATATCCCTCAAAGAAAGTTAGACTTAATAAATAATAAGTGCAATGTAAGTAGCCTGGTTTGTGGAACTTTATTTGTGGTACCTTGTGCTACATCCTTGAACTTGAGCTGTTTTGGATTCAGCACTCCTCTTTAAATGCATTTGTCATGGTGCATTCTTCTTTCATCCGTAGTATAACGGATAAGTTTTTGTGTGTGTGTGTGTATGAGAGTGTGTGTGTGTGCTTGCATGGATGCGTGAAGGTGTGTGTATGCATGTTGACGTATGTCAGCATGTATGAGTGTGTGTGTCAGTATCTCCTTGTGCTGACTGTGTTGGGTTGTTTTTGGATGGGTTCGCAGCAGACTGTTGTCATTGGCTCAGGGTGATCCAGTTCTGAGATTAATTTAAAGAGACTGGCTTGGGGAGGTTCTCCTGCAGGGAACGCAAACAGAAGCAGTTTAATATGAGGAATGCAGACAGTAAGATGCTGAGACGCACAGACACACCCAAATATGTCCTTACATAACCTACAATGGACACACACACACGCACACAAACACACATACACACACACACACACACACACGCACACAAACACACACACACACACACACAACCATGCACACATACACACACACACACACACACACACACAATCATCACACACACTCACACAAACACACATACACACACACAAACATACACACACACACACACACACACACACACACACACGCACACAAACACATGCACACACACACACACACGCACACAAACACACATACACACACACACACACACACACGCACACAAACACACATACACACACACACACACACACACACAGCACACAAACACACATACACACGCACACACACACACACACACACACACACACACACACACGCAAACACACACACACACGCACACGCACACACATTTTTGTTTGTGTCTCCCTTTGCAGATAAGAAGAATGGAGAGAGAGAGAAAGAGAAGGCCATGAGGACAGATAAGTATCAGTAAAAGGAGAGACATGTAGGGGTGATGTAGGGGTGATGTAGAAGCACTGTAGGGGTGATGTAGGAGCATTTTAGGGGTGATGTAGGGGTGATGTTAGAGCATTTTAGGGGTGATGTAGGTCTGATGTAGGGGTGATGTAGGAGCACTGTAGTGCCTTAAGAGTTGGTGGTAGCAGGCAGAGGAAATAGCACGGAGAAGGCAGACAAGTCTCTTTAAAAACATCTGAAGTCCGACCACACTGGCTATGAATAGCAAACATATACATAATGTATAAATAAACTCCCAGTAAATAACATACACATACATACACCACGTAAATAGACTCTCAGCCAGACAAAACAACCATCAAAGCTTAACCCTCTGAACACTGAGACACATTATAAACATAATATATACATTAAACTGCGACTTGGTGCGATACCCATGTGCACTTTGCACTTCAGACACGTAATCTGTGTGTAGCACTGCAGAGTTCCTATCCTAACCACAGCTGGGGGGGTTGGACTTACCCTCATACGGGCTACCTGCTGTGGCCAACCAAATACTTTCCCTGGGACCCCTTTCCCAACATTCATTCACTTCGCTGTTACATGCATTCAGTGGATTTTTAACACCTCATCAGAAACACTGTACATCCAAAGTGCTGTATAAAACTGTGCTGTGACTGTGGAGGGAGGTTGAATGGCTGTGATTGTAAGTCTCACCTGTGATTTCATATGCCACAGACTCTATTATGACTTTGGGGCACCAGATTTAGCTCTGAAGGAGTGATTGAACAGAGGGCTCGGGAGAAGTAACAAACAACTATTTATCCCTCACTCCTTCCCTCCCTAGCTGCTGTTAGCGTTAATTCCTCCAATTTTGCTTGTTTACTTCAATTTTTTTGGCCTTCTCTTCCCATCTCACAATCTCGCTGCTCCATTAACATTTGAGAGTCACAGCTGTTTTCTGGTGTTTTGGTTCAACCCTCTGTTGAAGACAGGTTATTTATCAAAGCTAATTAATTAAGAATGCTTCCTCTTAAGATCCTCTCTGCTGGTAAATATAGTGCCATCAGAAAGTTTTGGCACTGTCTTATATTGCATCAGAGGAATTCTGGCCCACTCGTCCTTACAGAACTGCTACAGCTCGCTGATGCCTGAGGGCATTCATTTGTGTTGTGGTGGGACAGCTCTCTTTAGGCCCCACAACAACATCTCATTGGGGTTGAGGTCTGGACTTGGTCATTCTAAAACCAGATTCTTCCCTTTTACAGTTGTTTAGTCTTAGATTTATTGGTATGCTTGAGATCATTGTTCTGTTGCATGATCCTCTTTCGGCCAAGCTTTAGCTGCCAAACAGATAAAGATATTCTGGTATACAGAGGAATTCATGATGTGTTCGAGGATTGTGAGACATCCAGGTCCTGTGGAAAAACAGCCCAAAATTATCCCCCCCCCTCCTCTCCCTACAATTTTTGACAGTTGGCATGAGATTCTTGTGGTGATATGCAATGTTTGGTTTTTGCCAAACATTATGGCCAATCGGTTCCACTTTGGTCTCGTATGTCCAGAGGACAGTGTTCCAAAAGTCTTGTGGTTGATTCAGGTGTAATTTTGCAAACCTAAGCTGTGCTGCATTGTTTTGTTTTTTTTTTGGAGAGAAGGGGTTTTCTCCTGGCTACCTTGCTATGTAAACTGTACTTGTTCAGATCTGGCCAGGCACACTGTCATGGAGACCAAGTAACTGCCTGTGGAACTTTGAGATGACATTGTTTGGAGGCAAAACAACTGGAAAAGGGCATAAAAAGATTAAAAAGCTTTTGACCTTATGCACCGTTATGTCCACCGTAACAAAATGGAAAAGAATATGGCACAGCCCTGACACTAACAAAATCAGCCTATCCCACTAATTTGAGCACAGGTTTGGCTTTTATGGGGGGAGTGGGTAGACGCAAGTCATTTCCGAGAAATGTTATGCACTATTTTTGAAACAGTCTTATTAGTGACAGATTACATCTGTATACTTAGCTGGAAAAGGAACAGGAAAAAATTATAAAGAATGCGCTCAGTAGAGCGTCAAGGCACAGCATTCTCATGAATGTGCGCAACAAATATTTTGGCAATCCTGTCATTACTTTTTGAGATGTGTTGATCACAAATTCAAAGTTTGGCCTGATGGTGGCGCTAGAGAAAAGGTCATGGGGTTACCAAAATCAAAACAATTTTCCTCTTGGGAATATGAATGTGCACAGCAAGTTTCATTGCAGTCTGGCCATGACTTTTCCCGATATGTCTGTCACGGACGGACATCATTACATGATTTCCTTGGCAGAGGTAAAAAATAAAAACATTTAATGAAAAGCAGAATACATGCTAAAATAACAAGTCTGCCTTCCTCTAAAAAACTGGTACAGATACAGTATATAGTCTCTAAAAGATGATTTTGGGATCTGATGAGACGAAAGTAGTCATATTTTGCCTGAAAGAGAAATGCTTAGTTTGGTGCAAACCAAACACAGCTCATCACTCAGGTATCACCATCCCTACTGTCAAGCATGGTGTTAGCAGCATCGTGTTATGGGGTTGCTTTTCAGCAGGAGGAACTGCAAAGTTTATTGTCATCTAGGGCAAAATGGAAGAGTTAAATACAGTCAAATTTGTGAGGAGAACCTCCCTCAGTCTGCAAGCAATCTGCATTTAGGGTGAAGATTCATGTTCTAACAGGACAACAAATCAAAGCACATGGCAAAAACTACAAAGGAATGGCTTAAAACAAAAAGATCAGTATTATGGAGTGGGAAAACCAAAGCATAGACTTAAATCCCATTTAAAATTAGTGGTATTTTTTCCAATACATTGAAATGATATGGTACACTGGACCGAAATAGAAAAAAGGTCAGGTGTTTCTTTGGTTTGTGTTGGGTTTGTGGGTTTCTAGTAACAGGCTGTGTTGTGACAGCTTCGAGACTGATAAGAGAACAATGTTACCCTGAACTAATGAAGAAATCAAGCTGCATTTTAAAAGTCAAGTAGAAGTCTCTCCCGCCTCCTGTTTCGCTGCTCTGTTAGTGGTGTCCATATCAAGGAGAACATCTTGGCACCGCAGAAAAAATTACTGAATGCCAAAGCAATTATTATAGCTAAACAACATTCAACACGCAATGGGAATAACAAGCACATGCCAATTCTCTCTCTCCCTTCCTCCCTCCTTTCTTTAATTTCGGGAAGAAAACTTTCAATAATTTGCATTAGCCAGCGACGCCTGGACCACAGGTTTTCAGCATTTGTACCCCGAAATGACCACGTCTTCACCTCAGTCTGGCTCACAGAGCGGACTGTTGGGGTGTGTGACAGCTTGTTTCCCGATTTAATTTTTTCACCTCTCTAAATAACCGTCTCTCTCCATGAATATCTTCTTTTCTGGCCTCAGGACTAGCAGTGGTTCTCTCTGTTTTTGGTCTGTCTGGATCCTCTGTAATTTGTCCATTTCTGTTTGTTTCTGTTGTCAGGTGTTGCTCAGAGTTTGTTATTCTGAGGATTTTCCAATCTTATCTCAGAGCGAATGGTCCCCTGGGCTGCAGTGGAGCCGTGCAGAGACCAATGCTGTTTTACGCAGCCATGGAGCGCCAGCGTGCTAATGCAGCTCGTGTGCATTGCTGTGGCTCCAGTGCAGGGGTGGCCAGTTCCGGTAATGGAGGACCGGGGTGTATGCTGGTTTTTATTTCCAACAATTACCCAGGCTAAATGAGGTCAATGCTTCATATGGGGCTCAGGGACACAAGAATAGTCCTTGGCTATCATTCGTGTGCTTATTGAGAAAAGTAGCTAAAATGTCAGATCCAAGAAATGTTAGGTATTTATGTAATTAAGGCCAGAGGTTGACATAAAAACCAGAAACAGATGTGGCCCTCGTTGCCGATCTCTGCTCCAGGGCGTTAATGCAGTGTCAGAGTGCTAACACAGTTTCAGTGCATTAGTTCAGCAGCAGTTTGTTAACATACTTCCAGTGCGTTAGTGCAACTGCAGTGTGTTAACGCTGCTCCAGTGCATTAGTGTAACTGCAGTGTGTTAACACAGCTTCGGTGCACGATCGTGGGCGCCAGACTGTTATCACAGGTCAGAGAAGTGGGGCCCTCCCTTTCTGTGTTTACTTTGCCTGCTCCCCCCGTTCCCCTCCCTCCTGTCTCTAGCGACTCGGGGAGGGAGAACGCCAGAGACTTAATTGCTCCGTCTGATGGAGTAGGTGGAAAGGGGTGAAAGAGGAAGGGAGGAGAGAGGAAAAGGAGAGATACGAGAGCAGGGGAGAGAGGAGGGTGGAGGGGGCAGGGGGAGGTAGGTATAAAAACTTGGGCAGTTGGATTAAAATTGATTCACTGTGATAGGCAGAGAAAGAAAGGAAAGAGGTGAGAAGAACACATCCGTGAAAACTATAAAACATCAGCTCTATCCCTTTGGGTGAGTACAGCAGACTCATCTGGTTATTGGCTGGGTTTGTGATGCCTTCAGAATGCACAGGGCATGTATGATGTGAATTTTGATAGCTTATGAAACTGACAAGCTGGTGGTGGCTTGCTTTGAGTGCTATTGGGAGTTTGACTGAGATGAGGAGGGTACAGTATTAGTATACTATGTTTATTGTATTGTGCATTAGTATTGGTATAGTGTAGCATGGCATTCATGAAATACGTGTTTTAGGTAGCATCTCCGTTTTAGCGGAGTACAGCATAGTTTTAATACAGTGTATTCTTAAGGTATCATTAAGTGCTATCATTAAGAGTGAGGTAGTGTGTCATTAGTGGTGTGTGGCAGTAGCATATTGTCAGTGTTGTGGTCATTGGGTAATGTGTAAGTGTTGGCGTAGTGTGACCTTAGTGTAGTGTGTTTTCATTAGCAGACTGTAGCATAGGGTTAGTGTAGTGAGTGTGTAAGGTACTGTGTTAGCATGGTGGTGTGTATCATAACATTTGTGTAGTGTGTGTATTAGCACTGGTTTCCTGCTTATGGATTTCTCACCAATAACACCCCAGATAACAATTATCTCTAAAGAGAGCCTCTAGGGTTGTTTTGCTGATTTTATACTTACGATTTTGAAATCTGAGAACAGGAGCATCAGGGAAGGTTTTAAGGTGGACACCATGCAAACTTCAAGGCCATTACAAGGCTGTCCAACCAAAAGCTTTCCATGGGTTGACTTTCCCCAGGATAACTGCCCTGTGCTTTATTTACAAACCACACCCTCCAGCTGGGCTAATGGTATTGCTCCTGCTGACTGTGTGTGTAGGCTCGCTGGTGTGTTTATGAATGATAGCGGTTATTTCATGCCCCAGAAAGGGGTTTATGTTCCATTTTATGCATTATTGCTTCCCATGTTTTGCTTCTTGTTTGCTGTCAAGGATCATTCACGCATCTGGTGATATTTTTAGAGGTGGGTACATAAATTGCCTTCTCTTTCTCTCTCCCTCTCTCTAGCCCCTCGCCCTCTCAGTCTCATTTTTGGTATTTCCCTTTTCCTTTCCTTGGCAGTTGTCTTGTTTTAAGGCGATGTTTACTTCAAACACATTCCCTCTTGTCACGGCATTGGTAGCAGGACAGGGTTGCCAGATGTGCGGAATTTACTGCCCCACAGTCCCTCAGATGGAAGTGACCTCAATACGATTTTTTTTTTACAGAAATTGCCATGTACCTTCTATTAAAACCCTGCATCTACCATTGACTAACAGTCATTTTAACTCAATGTATTCCCCACATTTGGGTAGAAAATACCCCACTCTGGCAAGGCTCAGTGGGACAAGTCACATGGTCTCATCTGTGAGGGTGCAGGGGACAACGAGAATCGAATGTCTCTCCAATTTCTCTTACCTTCTCCTTAGCAACCAGACAATACATCCGCTGAGAAATTAAAAGATTTAATTAATCTTAATTAATTATTAAAATTAATTTAATTAATCAGTCTCTCTCTATCAGTCTCTCTTTCACTCTCTTTCTTGTTCTCTCTCTCCCCCCCCAAATTTGTTCTGCTGTTTTGTGTTTTTGTTTTTCATGTGGTACATTTGACTGTAGCAGTTTAGCCAGTGGTGAGTATTGATCTCTATCTCCTTCTCTCTCTGCAGATAGTAAGATGAAGGTCTCTCTGCTGTGTGTGATGCTGGGTGCTCTTGTCGCTCTGGGCCTGTGTTACGGTGTGTATCTCCCAGTTCAGTGTTTACTGCTAAATTCTCTCAAAATCTTATTGTTCTTGTTCTCTGATGTGAAGATCAGTAAACAGTCTGACATAAACTCATCCTTTTTTTTTTTTTACAGATTCCTCTGAGAGTAATGAATCATCTGAGGGTAAATAGGTTTATAGTGCTATGAATTTTGTATGTTGTGATGACTGAATGATTCTGGGGGTTTTTCTATGAGACTGATAACCCAGGAAAGGTGATTGGTTGGCTGTACTGAGTGTGCGTAGAGTAAGCGTGTAGAAATAGATCATGTACAGGCCAAGAAAGTTAAGGTCATGAAGTTGAGTCCCTGGAACATCAAATAAAACATTTTTTCTGAGGTTCATTGCAAAATCCATTCAGAAATTTTGCCAGAAAAAACATAAAGTTTGTCTCCAGATCCTAAAGATATACATATTAAATTCAGTTTACATGTGTTCATTTGGTGGTTCTGCCCAAAATGCTCATTAGCGAATGACACTAAATGCAAATAATCATGATAACTACAACTGCCAGAATAGAGCAGAGACCTAACACCAACTGCAAAGCTTCAATAATAGAATCAAAGGAAACCACTGATTTTGACATCCCCGGCCGCACTTTAAATTTGTTCATTAAATTTTCATAGAATAAAGCTTTGCTTTTTAAATGGTAAACTACACCATAGCCCTAAATAATATGATCAGTCATGTTTGAATTTATTTTTTGGGGATCAAAAGGAGCCTTTTAGACTGCCAAGCCACGCCTTCATAAAATCCTGAATTATTACAACAAAACTGCAGGAGTTATGATCGGCGGCAAGTGCATCACTACATCACACACACACAACAGTGAACATCACACAACTCAGGAGGTACATGTCACCATGCCCATCAAACCACTTTCTCAAACATGTGTATTCACACACTCATGCACAGAAGATTCACACAGACTCACATGCACAAATTTACACACACACACACACACACACACACACATGCACACACACACACATAGACCCACTTTCTCATGCATGTGCATTCATACACTCACGCACATAATATTCACATGCACTCACACACACACATGCACGCTTACACACACACACACACACACACACACATTCACACACTTATGCATAAAACATTCACACACACTCACACACACATACATACACACACACTCTCTCTCACACACAGAACATTCACACACACAAACACACACATTAACTTGATAAACTTGTGTCAACCATTATCCTATCTTCTGTCCACTTCTCTCTCTCTTCCTTGCTCCCTCCCTGTCTCTCCCCTACTCGTCCTCTCCCTCTTTCCCTCCCTCCCTCTCTCCCTGTCTGTCTCCCTCTGCCTTCTTGCCCTCTTTCCCTCCCTCTCTCTCTCAGGATGAGGAAGTCACCTGCAGAACAACGCGCAGAGCTTTGTGAAGATCACTATGCCTGCCGCAGCTATGCACATCGCTATGGCTCCCAGTCGGCCTATCAGAGATACTTTGCAGCGCGGAATCGGAGAACCTGAACCATGCAAGAATCGATTAGACGCAGAGCATGTTGGCCAACCGATGCATCGATACCGGCACCCTTTCAAATATAGCATTCTATCTGAGACCCATTCACCTACAAGTGGTACCCTATACATTACCATGGAAATAACACTGTGCTCTTTGGCATAACAGCTGTGATTGTGAAGCTACTTTTGCACACAAGGCTCATGTTGTACATGTCACTGAGAGTCTGTACTTCATATAGCATTATATACCCAGTTGCCTCTCTTTCCTTCTCACACTGTGAAACCATTTCAGCATGAAAACAGTGCTTAGGGAGACCAAGCGATCAAAACATTAGTCACCATAGGTGTTATTCGCTATTCTGTTTTTATCACACTACATACTTCCTTTATCATTCATCTCACAATTTACATGTCTGCTGTTTTCTGTCCATGCATTTTGAAAAATTAAAATAGGTTTTTAAAAAACGAAAACGCACAGGAGTCGGAAGTGCAGTTCTTTGACGGGGCGCGTTCGAAGGACGGCGCTCTGGATGATCTTGGATAAACTCACCACACTCACGTTTACCAAACATCTTATCATTTAGCACACATTTTGTCATTTGACATGCCTGTAATGTGTCAGTCAAATTAGAAGGAGCTAAACAAACATTCGTCACGAGTTATTTACTTTTCAGCAGATGTGAGCGGAGCTCGCTTCGGCCGAAGATAAATCCATCTTTGGGCTCTCTGTAATTTGAATATTGACACTGGAGCGAGATGTGAAGAGCTAAACACATGCTGGCTCAGCGGCGGCCCTCGTGAGTCTGGCAGTCGCCGGGACAGCGTGGCATAGTTGCTTATGGTGCTCGGCTCTGCACCGGGAGGTTGCTGGGTTAAGTCCCATGCGGGGTGCCCTTGCCGTACTTGCGTAGGAGGGTTTGAGCAAGCAACCAGCTGTGTAAACTGAGGGTGTGTACCTGGCTAACTCCCAGGGTAAGGGTACCTGGCAGGCAGGCAGGCATGCAGAATCGCACTCTAGCGAGTCTAGCAAGACACTCCGCCAACATTTATGTTTACACTATGAACCTCCTGTGGCTCCTATTACAGAGACATCTTTTTAATATGATGGTCAGCGTTATACAGAGTGATTTAGAGTGATTTAGAGCTATAGAGTTATACAGAGTGATAGAAATATATAGAATGGTTCACAGTGGAAGTTATACATGTGCTGAATGCTTCTCCACAAACCCTTTGGAGCCCGGGAGATCCATCTACAAAACAACAGCCCTGTAAAAACTGAACAAGCTGTGTGTGTTTGTGTGTGTGTGTGTGTGTAAAAGTGTATATGTAATATACTGAAAGGATTTCTGTTAATTGCCATTTTATACCTGGAATATCATCCATGCATTATAAATATGTTATAAAGGTTAAATCCTGAACAATGTAAAAAAAATCTTCTGCAACACACACACAAAATTGCATACATTTTTGACAGTGCAAATTCTTTGCTATGCCATATGTTTTGACATAAATTACTTTTAAAATAAGACGCATAATCACGGTGCTGTGCATAATATGGTATTTATGTACAGTGGAGGAGTTTGTGTAGGAATATATAGGTCAGAGTCTGGCTCTGACCGACTTTAACCACAGACCCTGGCACCGCATGCTACTCAGCGTACTGTATTTATATGTTTGATTGCACCTGGCTGTGCATATACTTGCAATAGGAAGTTAGATGTGGTCAAAAGGGATGAATCCATCTGTTATCCTTTCTTGAACCTCAGCAGAGGCCCCGGTGCGAATGGATTCCTATGTGTTCCCCAAGTGGTAACACATAAACGACACAGACGCTGAACCAGAGTAATTATAGCCCATTCCACCAAGGCAACATAAATAAGAGAGTGAGTGAGTCAGAGAGAGAAAGAGAGAGAGAGAGAGAGAGAGAGAGAGAGAGAGAGAGAGAGAGAGAGAGAGAGAGAGAGTGAGTTTTGGGGAATAAATTTATTTTTGAATTCACAAGTTATCTACAGTGTGAATGTGTATTACGTATAAAATACTTTAAATGCATTTATATACCTGCATATACATGCACATGTGTGCTTTGAATATATCTGTGTAATAAATAAATGAACAAATGAATAAATAAAATTAAATGCCCACGTGTATGCACAGAAATACATAGAGCACTTGAACCGATCATGAACGTATCCGGCATTGTTCCGAATCTCATTTCTTAATATAGGCAAGGGTTGTGGTTCACTGGAAAATCTTTAATTAAAACTCTGGCGCATGCCTGGCGGTGCTTGCTTGCTTTATCGGTAACACATGGGCTTCTGTCCTGTCCTCGGCTTGTGGTCCGCATAGGCAAAGCTCACTGGCTGAGAAATCCTCACACCTCAAGCCAGATTCAAGTAAATACATGTTATGTCCCTCGGGGGAAATATGGAAAGATATTTTAGTTTAATTCTTAACTTTTTACTGATGTCTAATTACATCTCTTATGGCGCTGCTCAGATCTTGGCAATTTCTGACAGATGTCAGTTTTAAATAGTTTCATTTTGGAAAAATACATTTTCAATGGTCTTAATTTTATGTCCTCCATTTGTGTCTGCAAACATATACACATTGCAAGGATTGTTTTTATAATACTTGGGAAGTCTTAGGGTAATTGACTTTGTTCGTGTTTTGATGACATGTTGTGTTGACAGGTCATCAAAAACTTAAAACCTAATATAGAGTGCACCTTAACAATGGTCAGTTTCAGGACATTCAAGGAATTGTAGTCTAAAGTCAGAAAATACATATTAAGCATTTCCTAAGCAGCTAGAAACTATAACATTATGTTTCCAGGGGTTATACAGTGCAGTCCCCTATGTATCTGGACAGTGACACAATTTTGTTGTTTTGGTTCTTTACTCCAGAACATTGGATTTCAAATGAAACAATGAATATGAGGTTAAAGTGCAGACTGTCAGCTTTAATTTGTGCTTTAATTTGCATCATGAGCAGTTCATTTATTTCTCCACTATTTTCTCGTACCATCACTTTGGTACAGGTTAGTACTTAATCTCATCTCCATAAGAGTTTGTTCCATAACTTTTTTTTTATATATCAAACTCTAAACTGGCTGTTCTCAATGCTTACCTGAGGTTTGCATCTTGTGGTGAACCCTCTGAGGTTATACTGGTATAGTCTTCTCTTTATGGTAGTCCTTGACACATCTATGCCTACGTCCTGGACAGTGTTCCTGATCTGTTTGACAGTTAAAAAGGGGTTTAACTTCAGAAGTGAAAGTATTCTTTGGTCATCCACTACAGTGACCTTTCGTGGTCTACCAGTTTGTTTTGTCTACCAAAGAGTTGATTTTGGCACACTGACACTTCTTTGGTTCTCATCTGGAGGGACAACAGCAATAGACTCCAAATGCAGATACACTTTGACTCAACTCTTGGCCTTTTGTTAGCTTTCTTGTGCATGAACTAATGATGCAACAACACACAGCTGGCTAAAAAACAGCTGAGGAGCCAATTGTCCAATTATTTTATGTATTTTACAGGAGGACATTGTTTCATTTCTGTGCTGGAGTACAGAGCCAAAACAATAAAAAACATTGTGCCACTGTCCAAATTCTTACAGACTACACTTCATGCGCATATACATATTACTATACTGAACAAAAATATAAATGCATCATATATAAATATAAACGTATATAAATAATACCTCAAAGATTTGTTCTATGTGCACAAATATCTTATTTATCTCAAATTTTACCCACAAATTTGTTTATATCATTGTTAGCTAGCATTTCTCCTTTGTCAAGATAATCCATCTCATGCACAGGTGTGGCATATCAAAATGCTGATTAAAAGCCATGATCACTACACGGGTGTTCATTACGATGGGATCAATAAAAGGCCACCCTAAAATGTTGAGTTTTTTGTTGTTCAACACCATGTCACAGGTGTTTCAAGAGTTAAGAGATCATGCAATTGGCATGCTGACTGCAGGAATGTCCTGTAGAGCTGTTGCCATATTAATGGGTGTTCATTTCTCCACCATAAGCCGCCTCCAGCGTCATTTCAGAGATTTTGGAAGTTCGTCCAACAGGCCTCACAACCGCAGACCACGTGTAACCACACCAGCCCAGGATCGCCACATCCCACTTCTTCACCTTCGGGATCGTCTGTGGCCAGCCACACGGACAGTTAATGAAACAGTTGGTTTACACAACCATAGAATTTCTGCACAAACTGTCAGAAATCGCCTCAGGGAAGCTCATCTGCGTGCTCAACGTCCTCACCAGGGTCTTTATTTGTTGGCAGTTCGGCGTCACAATAGACGTGTGTGAGCAAGACCTCACCTTCGATGGCCACTGGCATGTTGGAGAACGGTCCTCTTCACTGATATGAAAAAATCTAATAGTAATGAAAGTACATTAAAGAAAAATGATCTGTATTACTGTTTGTCATCTAAAATTAACCAAATAAATCATGTACACCAATATTCTGTATTGGTGTGTGTTTGTGTGTGTACATGCATATGTAGGATGCATATGTACGTGTTTATGGGTGCATGTGTAAGTCTGTGTGCATATGTGTCTATGGGCATGTATTGTATATGTGTCTGTATTGATATGTCTGCATGTGAGTGTGTGTGGGTGTATGTCATATGATTCCCTAACCAATCACACACCCAAGGCATTGTTGGGGTAGAACTATAAACGCAGTGTGTGTGCGGGAGTGACAGAGAAGATCAGTGGTCAGACTTGTTTCATCATACAGAGAGAGAGAGAGAGAAGACAGAAGAAATGATGAAGACTTTTGCTCTCCTTGTTCTTTGTGCTGTGGTGTCCATCTGTCTGTCTGCTGAAGGTAAGGGGTGAACTGGTGCATGGCTTTGTATGTTTCTGTGTGTGTGTGTGTGGGACTTTACCAGGTGAGTTCATCTCTTTTTGTGGTGATGGGGATTGTGGTGAGGGCAAGATTTATGAATCTGTCTAAGTAACCAAATGGACTAATAAAATATATTAATGTGATCTGACTAACGGTAATTGTGAGAATGAAGTATGTCAGTATTAATGTGAAAGTGATGTAGGAATTAATTAATCAGGATTTATTAAATATGAGAATAAATTTCTCTGTATTTCACTTCTGTGTACAGGGCCATCCTCCAAATCTGACACCGCAAATAATGAGGGTAAGGTACCTCCATATTTACTCAGATATGAAATTGTGTGTGTGTGTATGTGTGTGTGTTCAGTGTGATTTAACCACAGATTTTTTACACTCACCAGATGCTCAGCGCCTGTGTTCTTTATATCTTCTCTGCTTAGCTACAGGAGGTTACAGTTGGTAACAGGAGTTCACTGTGCTGTGTTCAAGCATAGAATAGATATGGTCACAATATTGCACTTGGCCATGCCTATTCATGAATGTGGCAAATCCATTTGAAATGTTTTCGGCTCAATGCAAGCCAGGACTTTCAGTTTTAAGAATATGGACCTTAGTGTCTGGATGATTGATAGAAACTGTGATTAAACCATTTAATCTGGTTGATTGATAGAAACTGTGATTAAACCATTTAATCTGGTTGATAAATATGAAGTGCTGAATATTGGAAGGGTGCTGTAGAATATGTGAAACTTTTCAATAACAATCTGCTTGGGGATGCATGTGTCTTGTGTGCACATGGTGTGTATCTGCGTGTGTGTATGTGTGTTTATGTATGTGTGTGTGTGCTTGTTTGTATACATTGTGTGTGCTTGTATGTTCTGTGTATATATATGCCGTGTGTGTCTATGTATAACTTCTGTTTCTGTGTCTGTGTACACTGTGTGTGTATGGTGTGTGTGTGTGTGTGTGTGTGTGTGTGCTATGTGTTTGTACACTGTGTGTGTGTCTGTGTATGTGTGCTGTATGCCTTGTGTGTATGATGTGTATGGTGTGTGTGTGTGCTATGTTTTTGTACACTGTGTGTGTGTGTGTGTGTATGTGTCTGTGTATGTGTGTTGTATGCCCTGTGTGTATGGTGTGTGTCTGTGTGAGTGTGTGTGTGTGTTGTATGCCCTGTGTGTATGGTGTGTGTGTGTGTGTGTGTGTGTGTGTATGATGTGTATGGTGTGTCTATGGTGTGTGTGTGTGTGTGTGTGTGTGTGTTGTATGCCCTGTGTGTATGGTGTGTGTGTGTGTGTGTGTGTTGTATGCCCTGTGTGTATGGTGTGTGTGTGTGTGTGTGTGTGCGCTGTGTGTTGCAGTGTTTGTGGAGAAGGAGCTGGCCTCAGGGCTCATGAAGCAGAGGCAGAAAAGAGCCCTTGGCGTGCCTGTGTGTGACTGACTGTCACCCGTGGAGAGGTCAGCACACCCATCCTGTGTGCTCAGTCTATTTAAGACACCATCCTGCGGGGCCTGCCCAGTCTCATGAAGCCACACCACAGGCCCGATCTATTAAGACCACCATCCTACACGCCTCGCATCTATACAGACCACCCATCCTGCACAGCCTCGCCCAGTCTGATACAGACCACACCCATCCTGCACAGGCCTCGCCCAGTCTATTACAGACCACACCCATCCTGCACAGGCCTCGCCCAGTCTATTACAGACCACACCCATCCTGCACAGGCCTCGCCCAGTCTATTACAGAGCATGCCCATCCATAACAGGCCATTACATTCATTACATTACATTCAGTAATTCAACGGTCTTATCAAGAGCAACTTACCGTGTCAGAGACATAAGTGCATTCATCTAATTAATAAAAGCAATACTACCAGACCTGGCTGGCAGAATTCCCAGGCTAGCAAGTATTAATACAAAGTCACTAGTGCAAATGAATATGCTAACCTGAAAACATACAGGTTACATCCGTAACAAACTGTATGTGACCACATTAGAAGGAAATAGCCAGTTGATGCTAGGTTATGGAAAAAAGAGTTCTGGTTGGGGTGTGTGGTTTAAAGGTCGATTGGAGGTATGGTCAGGCTGCTCCATTCACTGCCTTGTTGGCCAGTACAAAGGTTGTAATCTGAAACAGCTATATTTTAAGAAGTTTGGGTAATTAAAAGATAATAGGTTACATAATGCCATTGCTGCTGTTAAAGATTCAATTAAACAAGTTCAATTGGTAAACCAGTAAAATTAGTTAAATTGCCAAAAATTGACTTATATTATGACTCTCGGTTGGCATGAGTTGCTTTTTAGTGCTTTCTTCATATTGCACTTAGCAAGAGAGATGAGGCCATTATGTGGCTTTTTAAAGTTTTTTAAATTTCTCTCAGGTTACACCTGCTTTTGGTACTCAAAGCTTATTTAGTGCGTTGCTTTTGAAATGCTGATGACTATGCACATAAGCACAAACTGGTCTGGGGTGTCAAACCCTATTTTGGTTGGGTAATGCAAAATATTTTTGCGTTGAGATGTTTACTGTTTCAGATATAAGTTTATTTAAGACAACTACACCAATGATACACAATCACTGCACACCTGCGCATGTACAATGTTCTAATGTATTTTTAAGCACGCTGTGTCCTATGGGTGTGTGCAAATTCTAACTGTAAATCATATTCCTCTTTCTCCCCCTTGCTCTCTCTCTTCTTTCGCTCCTCTTGCTATCTCCCGCTCCTGCTCATGCTCAGTCTGAGAGAGGTGTGCGAGGTGGACCTGGCTTGTGAACACATGGCAGAGACGGCCGGGATTGTGGCAGCCTACACAGCCCATTATGGTCCACTGCCCTTCTAAAGCCCACAACCTTCAACCAATCACCTTCAGCTTCACCCTGCTTGACCAATCACCTTCACCATCTCCATGCTCAGGAGTTCCAAAAGGAATCCTTTCCAAAAGGGAAATACACCACCCTCCCCTCACCCGAAACATAGTATTTTATCAAAAGCATTCCTTTTTACTTTTCCCATCTTTCTTTTTTCCATTTTGTTCAATTCTATTAATCAATAAGTAAGCTAAATCTCTTCAACTTGTGATATGACTTAATAAATGTAATAGCAGTCACAACTGAAATCAGTTTTTGTCATCTTAAAGCATGGAATCAAGAACATGGCTACAGCAGAAGAAAAGTATTTTCACAGAGAGAAGAAGAGAGAGGGAGGGAGAGTGAGATAGATTGGTTGGTAGATAGAGATTGAGAGAAAGAGCACTAGAAAGAAAAAGACAAAAGGCAAAAGAGAGCATTGAAAACTCATAAAATGTAATTTGTTCAGAATTTTGGGATTTCCATACATTTCTTTTGCTTTTACATTTTTGGTGGATGCTTTTCCCTCTCTGAGTAAATTTAGTTTGTAGTAGATTTTAATATTGCATATTTTGTATCCTTAATCCTTAGTTTAGCATCAGTAGGGCAATAAAGTTCCCATCATTCACAACATTGTGTCTCATGTTTCTGCCTGGTGTCCGTGTTACTGTCCCTGGTATGATTACCCCTTACTGTTAGAATGCCATTTAAAACAATGCAAACTATATCATTAAAAAAATGCACACCATCCACATTCCCTTGCATTTCCACAGCCGAAATGTACTGAATTGTGGACCCAAGACCTGGCACACATTCAAACCTTAATGAATGCTGTTTAGCACAGAATTGCGCAAAATGGACATTTGCACAATAGATGAGTGATAAGTGCCCATGTTCTCTCTAAGGTCACTGCTGAAATTGTATGAAATAGGGGGCCTGTTCATAAACCTTTATTTTCCACGGTGCGAAAGAGGGAGGAAATTGGAAATATTGTGCCATGGGCATTGAGACATTTTTGGGCGGAAATTCTCTGCATTTCTTTCGATTTGCACAGATGGTGGCAGGAAAAGGAGGAAAAGGAGGGTCAGGAATGATCGTGCCTTTTGTGAAGCAATAGTATTTAAGGGGCTGTCAGATTTGTCTGTCTACACAGCGGAAATAGTGGGCATCATTTTAGCATTACAGTGGGTCAGAGAGGTTGGGCTGGACCAGGTGGTAATAGATTGAGACTCTATTTGTTCACTGCGACACCATGCAGAGAGGACCTGCTCACTGAGGTCCATGCAGCACTGTACCGACTTCACTTGATTGGCATAATACTTAAGTTTTGTCAGGTATCAGCAACACGTGGGGTGTAGGGCAATGAAATGGCCGATGTTTTAACAAAATGGACATTGAGGGTAGAGAGGGTGATTTGTAAATAGCCTTAGGGTAAGACCAAGGCCAAAGCTCTCAAAAGAGCAGTAGTCACTTTAGGGTGGTGGAAGTGTCGGGAGGGGAAACACTATTGTACAGTCATCAGTTGTGGCGAGGGCAATCAGGGCCGCGCATAAAAGTGGATAGGGGGAGTGTGGGGTTGGCAACTGAGACACTATGTCCTGGGTGCGGGCCCAAGGGGGGCCCAGGATAAGGGGTGTAACTATTTGTAATTAGTTCCCAGGCCTGAGAATTCATAGTTACCGCCCAGAGGGCAATCAAAGGGAAATGCAAATGGGATGAGGTAATAATGAGATAAGGATAAGATTAGGTCGCTTGAGGCTTAACTATTTCTTATTCGAGATAGGGAAACAAGAGACGAGCAATTGTGCACACTGTGTGGTGTCAGAAACAGCAGAAGTACTGATGTACTGTATGCATTATGTGAGGGAAAGAGAGGACATGTAGGACAATATGAGATTTTTATTAATGAATGATGATTACTTTTACACTGTGGGCTGTTATATAACAATAGCGGGGTATGGAACTGCAAAATTTTAATTTTAAAATTTGTATACTCACCAGTTTGGAAAGAGGGATGTGACTTCCTCGCATCAGCCTAGCACTTGTCCTAGACATGAACCCTCCGCACTCCGTTGCAGTAGGTGGCGGTATGCACCTATGAAGCTATACTATACCCCATCAAATCAACCGAAGAAGAAGAAAGTGTAGCCCATTTTCGGATGTGATGTAAAATATGGCGGACAGCATCGGACTGTAGCGTTTTTTGGATTAACCTCGTTATCACAAAACCTTTGAAAAGGTTGAGACCTACTGTATTAGACCAGTAAGATTAGCTAAAAACTGTAGAGAGGAGGTTAAATGAGAAGCTCAGAGATAGGCGGCTAACGACATTACTAACGACTTTCTTCTGGAGAAAGGTAAACGATTGCTAGCCAACGCATAGCTAGCATGATTTATTTCAAGTAGCTTACGTTAATGTTAGTTAAGTATATGCACTCGCATTTGCTGTGGATTGCTGTAACCAGCTAGCCTTGTATTTATCTTGAAGCAACGTTTTAGCTGGTTACCTAGTTAGCTCATTAACGTGTCTGCTGCAATGTTAGCTGCAATTTTAGTTTGTGGGTGAGTATAAGAGAGCGGCCGAAGCAGAGAGATGCGTGGTCCAGGTAGCTTACCATGTTTATAGCGCCTAATTGTTTCGCTTTTGGGTGGAAAATTACATTTGTAAGCTTGTGTTTTGTGTATAGAATGTGTTGTATGTTTGCAGAAAAACGTCAGACTTAGTATTTAATTCAAGTTTGTTTCCTAGGAAACGTGCAGCAACCTGTAAGGAAGCTTGCACTACGCAATCAGACAGTACAGTGGGTCGTAGTGTGTTCTATGTCAGTGTTATTGTGATTTAGTTTGGCTGTTTCAGAGCTCTATGGTAATGACCGCTACCTTTCCCCTCAGGGTGACACAAACTCGGCGCAACCATGGGGAGGCGCTCCACCTCTTCCACCAAGAGTGGGAAGTTCATGAACCCCACAGACCAGGCCAGTGAGTCACGCGCTGCTAATTATGATGACGGAGATCCGTGACAGTGAACTAGAATTACAGTTCGACTTATTACGGTTTTATGTGAACAAATCTGATTCACCCAACTCTGTCTTTCTGCTTCTCCAGGGAAAGAGGCTCGTAAGAGGGAGCTTAAGAAGGTAAGAGTTGCCGCCACCATGGCTGGCCTTGAGAAGTGCATGACACATCCGCACCATTCTGACCTATACCACATCACGGCTTAGGTCACCGCTGGCGTGTCTTGTGATTGGCAGCATAACACACCGGTGTGGTTGTGCTTTCCATTTAACCCTTTAAGGTGCAAGATCGCAAATATGTGATTAGGATGTTCTTCACTGAACGTTCTAATGTTGATGCCACAATCACTGCTGGTAATCTAAAGCAATGGAGTTCTAGATCTCTGACTTAGAATTTTGAAGAAAAAAAAACTCCAAAAAGATCTACTCTTCTGAGAACTGACGTGGTGGCATGGCTGTGATTGGCTGTTTAACCCTCAGAACAAGAAGCAGCGGATGATGGTGCGCACGGCAGTGCTCAAGATGAAGGACCCCCGGCAGATCATCCGCGACATGGAGAAGCTGGACGAGATGGGTGAGAATGAAAGCCCAGTTCTTAGTCTGGGTTTAATTTGGGTTTGGTCTAGGTTTAGCTCAGGCTTAACTGTTATTTGTAAGTGATGTCATGGATGAACCAACAGGTTGTTTCAGCAGCCTTCAAGCTAGACACAAATGTTGAATGCCCTGGCTGTGTAGTTAGTTGGGCAAATTAAGCCAGAAAGATTCGACAGAAACTAAAGGTCTCGTCCTGCTTGTATTGTTATTTTTGTTATTGTTATTATGGTAATTATTATGGGGACAGTAATACTGGTAGTGAAAAGATTTGCATGCCGCACATGTTGAGTGCGTATATATGTGCACGCTCGCGCATGTGCACGTGTGCTGACCCGGCTCCGCCCCCCGGGGTCAGAGTTCAACCCGGTGCAGGTGCCGCTGCTGAACGAGAAGGTCCTGCGCGACAAGCGCAAGAAGCTGCGGGAGACGTTTGAGCGAATCGTGCGGCTGTACGAGCGCGAGAACCCCGAAATGTACAAGGAGCTGCGCAAACTGGAGCTGGACTACGAGAGCAAGCGCGGCCAGCTGGCGCTCTACTTCAACTCCGTCAAGGTGAGTGGAACCTGTCACTGACGCTCTACTTCCACTCTCTCATGGTGAGTTTACCTGTCTCTGACGCTTTACTCTCACTCTGTAAAAGTGACTTAAGCTCATGCGTTTCACCCGCTTCAGGCTTGTTTTGACTGCAGAAAATTCACACTCTCCCTCCCTCTCTCTCTCTGTTCTCTCTGCCAGAATGCTGAGCTGGTGGAAGTGGACAGTATCCCCCTCCCTGAAATGCCTCATGCTCCCTCCAGCATCCTCATTCAGGACATCCCCCTGCCTGGAGCCCAGCCCCCATCCATTCTGAAGAAGACCAGCGCGTTTGGGTCAGTAATTACACTATACCAAAGAGTAGTGTGTTTGGGTCAGTAATTACACTCTGCTGAAGAGCAGTGTGTTTGGATAAGTAATTACACTCTGCTGAAGAGTAGTGTGTTTGGGTCAGTAATTACACTCTGTCAAAAGAACAGCGTGTTTGGATCAGTAATTGTACTATGCCAAAGAGCAGTGTGTCTGGCATTACACTCTGCTGAAGAGCAGGGCGTTTGGGTGAGTTATTACACTCTGTCGAAAGAGCAGTGTGTTTGTGTCAGTAATTACACTCTGCTGAAGAACAGTGTGTTTGGGTCAGTAATTACACTCTGCTGAAGAGCAGTGTGTTTGGGTCAGTAATTACACTCTGCTGAAGAGCAGTGTGTTTGGGTCAGTAATTACGCTCTGCTGAAGAGCAGTGTGTTTGGGTCAGTAATTACGCTCTGCTGAAGAGCAGTGCGTTTGTGTCAGTGCTGTCAGAGGGCTTGTGCTGTGGTCTGTAAGCTCCTGTTTCTCTTCCACAGGAAGGGCTCCTTTATTTCGCCTTCCGTGCCCACAGCAGCAGATGTGGCGGGGGTTCCCCGGTTACCCCCAGGCAAAAAGCCCCCCGGACCCCCCCCAGGACCCCCACCCCCCCAGGTCCTGCAGCTGTACGGGTCCCGCAGAATCCAGCACTACAGCACAGACACAGGTACAGCTCACGTGTTCACTGAGCCAGTTCAGTACGGAGCAGCTGCCTCTTTGAATGAGGGTATGAGGGTGCGTGCTAACCCAGTTAGCCTTGTCATTGGAAGAGTGTATAAGGTGCGTGTGACCCCAGTTAGCCACATCTTTGGATGAGTTTATAAGGGTGCATGTTTGCTCATTTAGCCATAATATTAGATTATTGTATTAGAGCACATGCTAACCCAGTTAGTACATTGTTGGATGAGTGTATTAGAGCACATGCTAACTAAGTGAGCACATTGCTGGATGAGTGTATTAGAGCACATGCTAACCCAGTTAGCCACATCATTGTATGAGTGTATAAGGGTGCATGCTAATCAGTTTAGCCACCTTTTGTTCCTCCAGGCCTGGCGGACACTGCTGACCTCACTGCGGACATTGACACCCCAATGGAGATGAGAGACAGCGGGAGCGAGAGCGAGGGAGAAGGGGAGGAGGGAGAGGACGATGACACTGACTCTGAGGACGACAGCGATGGAGAGAGGGAGGAGGGCGGAGAGGAAGAGAGGAGGAGAGACCGAGCAGAGGAACGAGGGAGAGAGAGGGAGGAAGAGAGGGACATGCAATTGGACAAACCCATCGGTGAGAATGAGAGGGCCAGAAATCTCATAGCGTGTCAATAAATCCCATAGTGTGTTAATCGATCTCTTAGTATGTTCATCCGTTGTGTTTATAAACAAAGGCCTCAACCTTTTTAAACACAAATAATAATAAAGTCAGTCTTGAAACTGGAACCGAATAAGATATTCTTAAATGGTCTTTCTCTGATTTTCGGTCTGTTTTTTCTAGCTGGAGTTCCCTTGACGATTTAAAAAGTATTTGATGTAATACTAATACGGTCATTCCTAATAATAACAGATATGAACTGAGCACACAGTGTTATTCTCATGTATGAAATACAAATGTCTGCACATACTCACTGTTTCAGGAGCAGGGCGCAGTGTGCGCTTTGCTGATATGGCGCCCCCTCCGGCCAGAGAGAGGAGGAAGAAGAGGGTGGTGAAGAAGACCAAAGCCATCACACCGCTGCAGGCCATGATGCTGAGGATGGCAGGTAAATACTGGCTGCTACACCAGAAATATCCCACTTACCATTAGGTCTTGTATACTGTTGCACTATGGAAGCGCTACAGAGCTGAAAACTGTGCATTCATATACACCATTACAACTTACACACCGTCACAACAACATAAACTCGTACACACCATTACAACTTACACTCGTACACACCATTACAACTTACATTCATACACACCATTACAACTTACACTCGTACACACCATTACAGCATCACAACACTTGACTGCAGCATGTCTGGCATTTTAACAGCAGGAGGATGAACTGTCATTTTGATCCCCCCGCTCTCTCTTCAAAGGCCAGTCTGTGCCGGAAGAGGAGGAGGAGGAAGAAGAGGAGGAGGAGGAAGAGTACACGGACGCCTCGGATGAGTCGGACTCCGACGACAAGCCGCCTGCCGAGAGCCAGCCTCCCCCCGCAGTGGCCAGCGCTCGCCTGCTTCCTCAGATTCCGCCAATGGGAACGCAGCAGCCCGCCGCTCACATGCAAGCTCCACCAATCACAGGCCCCCCTCCGTTAGGACCACCTCCAGGTCCTCCAATGAGGCCGCCGGGCCCACCCTCAGGCCTACCCCCTGGACCCCCTCCTGGTCAGTTCCAGAGAGAGAGAGAGACACAAAAGCGTCATAACTCGTATATACTGCAGATTTATTTGTCTGCATGCAGTGTGATATTTAGTGACAGTTTTTCTCTGTTCCCTTACATTACAGTTTGATTGCATTGGTATTAGAATGTGCCTCATACTCTATGGAGTTACATTCTGCTGTTAGTTACTGGACCTTATGAACCTTTAAAAGCTGCATTATACATATGAGAGTGTGTAAGGTCTGCTGGAGCTGTAGAAAAGCTGTGCTATTTCCTGTTTGGCCCCCAGGAGCCCCGCCATTCCTGAGGCCCATGGGTATCCCGGCAGGCCTGCGGGGGCCCCTGCCCCGCCTGCTTCCCCCCGGACCCCCCCCAGGGCGCCCCCCTGGCCCACCGCCCGGCCCTCCCCCCGGCCTACCTCCCGGGCCCCCGCCCAGGGGCCCCCCACCACGCCTACCCCCTCCAGCTCCCCCAGGTAAGGCCTCACCCCCCCGAGCCCTCTCTCTAACTGCACTCATGACACCTCAGCACTGCCATTTTAACTGGGCTCACGGAACATTCCAGAAGCTCATGACAGTTTATACTATTTATTACACAGGACATTAATTACATTACAGGTCTGTTAACTGAAACTAGAGGTCTTGCAGGGAAGTGGGAAGTGTGTGTGGGAGATATTTTATTTTTCTCTGTCAGTGTGTGTCAGGGTCACAATGATTTGTTGGATAGCTGGATGACTCTTCTTGGTGTTAAGTCATGTTGGCTACACTGACAGTGAGTTATGTTAGGTTTTCTGGATGAGAAACAAGGAACTACTATCAGAAATTAAAATTATGAATTACTCGCCACAGCAAAACACAATGATTGGTTCACATCAGTTGGCATATGATGGCTGCTCCCATTTTGGATTTTGAGAGGGCCTGTTGGCTGAAATCGGTCTCATTCTCTCTCTTTGCAGGCATCCCACCCCCACCCCCCCGTGCCGGCCCCCCACGGCCCCTGGCCCCGCCTCTCTCCATCTTCCCCCCGCCGCTGAACCCCAACGTGCTGAGTGCGCCCCCCAGCATCGTCCCCCGCCAGAAACCGGTGGGCCCCTCGGAAGGCCTGCAGAACCCCCCCGGCACCTCTACCATTCTGGCTCCGCCCTCCCTCCCCCTCCCCATGCGTCCCCCCCCGCCTCCGGGGACTGGCCCCGCCGCCAACCCCCCCGCCCTCCACCACGCCCCCACCATCGAGAAACGCGCCAACATCACCTCCGTCGCCGGGGGCAACCCCGCGGCCGGCCCGGCCACAGGCGGGGCCACCATCTCGGCCAAGCCCCAGATCATAAACCCCAAAACCGAGGTGACCCGCTTCGTCCCCACCGCCCTGAGGGTGCGCCGCGAGCGGGGGGGGGGCGCCGGGGCCGAGAGGGGGGGCCGAAGGGGGGGGGATGAAGGGCCGGGGCAGAAGCAGCAGGCCCTGGGCGTGTCCATCTCCGCGGCTAACCCCGCCCACGTGGGCGTGGCCTCCACGCCGCAGCCCAGCATGAAGACCAAGGACCAGATGTACGAAGCCTTCATGCGCGAGATGGAGGGCCTGCTCTGAGAGCGGGGGCGGAGCCACGCTGGAGAAACATTCATTAAGCAGGGCTGCGTGGGGAAAAGCAGGAAGTGAGGGGTGGGAGAAACAGGAAGTGGGGGGAGGGGGGAGATATGGCTTTGGGAGAGGGATTTTTGTGCAAGTGATCTGTCCACACACTTTTAGGGATGTATAGAGGAAGAACGATATTCAGTTAATGAGATATGCTAAGCCCTGAAATAACAGGGGACTTTCACACCCAAAATTAAAATGATAGCAAAGTTATGAGGATAGACCCAGAAAGAGCTGTAGTATTTCCCCCTGCTGGGACAAGCTTTTTATTACAGGTGTAGCTGTCAAGCCTGCTTATTCCTGAAGAGTGTGATACAGTGCACATTTGTTTGTCCTCTTATTTAATCGCTGAAGTGAGAAAAATGGGGAGAGGAGTTTTCTTTCGTGTTTTTTTAAGAGAATAAGATTGGAAAGGAAATCTGTGAAAACAGTGTTTGTTTGTGTAAAAAAGTTTTGATCCTTCAAATAAATCATTTGAAACCAGCTGGGTATACTGTTTTTCTCCCAAGAGAGATTGGGGTCTGAGTTCAATCAAAATATTTTCTGAACTATGACATAAATGCAAGTGTTGCATTGTTTTTTTTCCCTGACTTGCTGTTTGGCAACTTCAGGGATCACTTCAATTAGTGTTTATGAAGTAAAACTATTGATTGAATTGAATCCAGGCAGGAGAGCAGGTCCTAAGAGTGTATGAATGGTAGCAGAAGTCTGAACAGGTTACACCGTGTAAATGTGTGTGCCAGATTTTGTGGTCTACCTGTGCACCTGTGTGTGACAACACCCACTTCCACCCATCCATTATCTAACCTGCTTATCCTGGTCAGGGTCGCGGGGCGTGCTGGAGCCTATCCCTATCCCAGCATGCATTGGGTGAGAGGCAGGAATACACACTGGACAGGTTGCAAGTCCATCGCCGGGCAGGTGTTTGGTGATTATAATGGAGCTGACACTACTTAGAGAGATAGACGAGAGAAACATACACATTTGGATAATGCTGTAGCACCATCCAAGATGGGACTGGAAATAACAGGGAAAAAATGATGTTAGGATTAATTCCAGCAGTTGCATATATTCCTGATTAAATATTTAAGTGGATCTATTTGAATATATGTACTCGATTTCCTATATGTATATAAAGCACTGTACTCCTTGTTAAAGGTTTTTAAAAATACTGTAAGTATTTGACCTGATGCCTAGGCTCAGACGGAAAACAACAACACCCAGAAGGAATTGCAGGTTCCATTAATCCACTTCCGTACATGCGCTTTACTCACGTAGTCACACGTTGATGATAACCAGCATGGCGGACGAGCAGGACAGGAATGGTGATGGTGAAACAAACACAGAGAAAACAGTCGCCACTGACAGTGGAGGAGAAGATGCTGGGGAAATTGAGAAGGAGATCCCAAAGAGCTTCAAGGATTTGGTGAGTGAGAAAAACAAAAAAGTCACAAAGAAGGGGGAGAGAATTTTTGCGTCTTCGACCATCAACAAACTCGCATCACATGAAGCTTGCTATTAGCTACCGGTAGCTAGTAGCTATCTACCAGCTGAGCTGTATTCGTTACCGACTTTCACTTTGCTAACTTCGATGAACGATACAGCAATAGACAGGCTTAATGAAAAGACATCGTAACATTAATGTTTCCTGACCATCTAGCAAATAAGTGGGTAGCCTTTAAAATCTGTACAATTAGTGTCAGCAAGGTAGGTACAGTTGTGACTGGGAAACTCTCTGGTTTCACAAACAAGCACACACTCTCCTTATCCGTAGAGAACGAAAGAATATCTGTTACTGTATTTGTCAAGTTAGGCGATGGTTCATTTTAGCAGTCTTATTAGAATAGATATCAAACAGCTAGGACGTTTCGTTAACCCACTCTTCCTAAATCTGCGCTTTACCGGCCTGTTTGTGGCGTTTTCAGGGGGTAACGGAGGTGCTGTGCGAGGCCTGTGAGCAGCTGGGGTGGAAAACCCCCACCAAGATCCAGGTGGAGGCCATACCTGTGGCCCTGCAAGGTTAGTGTGGACGGATGGCGGATGGAGGGATGCAGCTGGCCTCCTAATGTGTGTGCAGTGCAGCCTGTACTCTTCAGCTGCGTGTTTTAAATCTCATAACTCTTTCCTTGAATGTTATGGTGACCCTGGGATATTCATTACCTCTCTTAATGCCATTGCATTATGTTTAATGATAATGTTTATTAAAGTATGTTTGATTGACTGTGTCATTGCCCACACATTTTTATGAAAACGTTTTAATCTGGCAATTTGAAATTTTAGTTTTTTTGTATTTTTAGATTATATGACAGCATATGCTAGGCTTTTTCAGCTTTGGTTACATTGCTTGTTGACAGCTCATTTCCACAAATGGCTGTTGTTGCTAGGGGTGATGTTGTAACAGGCAGGGGAGGCAGGAGGGCATAGCAATGACAAAGCTAACCTGCTAGCCCGTTAAGGTCAGTTGACCTATCAACTGAGTGCAGACACATGATCACATATTGTTCCTAATGTAAGGATTGGTTCTGGTAGTCTGAGGCTGCCTGGTTCCTGCTAAGGTTGAGCCCTTTATTGTGTGTCTGCAGTCTGTCCCTGGCAGCTGCAAATGAAATGTTCTCCTTCAACATACTGACTGCACAGCTCAGCTGGAAGAGTGTGTGTCTGGGCTTGAGCTCTCCTGAATTTACTGAGGAAACTGCAGGCATGACAGCTGTGAGAACAGTATAGAGATGCATGTGCACACACAGGCATATGCATACATCCACATTTACAAACACACAGAAATATACCTACATATCTATTTGCATGCACAGATCTATAAAGCAGGTCATTTCTGGTCAGGTGGTGGATCTCAGGTGTGTCCCGTTTCCCCTCAGGGCGTGATGTCATCGGCCTGGCAGAGACGGGTTCGGGGAAGACGGGAGCCTTTGCCCTCCCCATCCTGCAGTCTCTCCTGTCTTCCGCCCAGCGGCTGCACACCCTCGTTCTCACCCCCACCCGTGAGCTGGCCTTCCAGATCGCGGAGCAGTTCGACGCCTTGGGGTCCAGCATTGGCGTCAAAACAGGTCAGTCCAGGAGGTATGGAAGTAAATGCTCCTGATGCACAGTGGATTGAGCCAGTCTTGGTTTTACGAGGAGCCGGTTAATGCACTGAGTGGAAATTGTCTGTTGATGGCAGGAATTGGACTAGCTCTAAGCGCTACGTGTTAGGAGTGCTGTTAACATTTCTGTCATTAAGCAGAGCTGGAGGGCTGAAAGAATCTGTTTTTTCTCCCTCTCTCTCCCTCCCTCTATCTTTCTCCCTCTCTCTTCAGCTGTGATAGTTGGGGGGATTGACATGATGTCTCAGTCCCTGGCCCTGGCCAAGAAGCCCCACATTGTCATCGGTGAGTCTCTAATGAAGGACAATCCACAGGACCCTATGTCTCCTGTGTGTGTGTGTGTGTACCATATAGTGCTTTTGACACTAGCTTACTGCTGGGTTTCTTCATGTTTATCCAATCAGAGCCTGAATTTTTCCAGGGGAGACTAATTGAGATAAAACATTGCTCTCACAGGATGAGTTGAGGTGGGTGTACCCTACTAGAGGTCTCGTTGAGGTGCTAATTAATGGAGTCGGGTATGCCAAATTAGGATTGAATTAAAAACCTACAGGAAGGTAGATCTCCAGGAGCAGGGCTGGGCAGCCCTGGTGTCGGGACTGTGTGCAGGGTTGACTGAGCAGATGCAGGCCATGGGTTTTTTCCCTATTTATGATGTGGCACCGCTCCTGTGTGCAGCCACGCCCGGCAGGTTAATCGATCACCTGGAGAACACCAAGGGCTTCACGCTCCGCGCTCTGCGTTTCCTGGTGATGGACGAAGCCGACAGGATCCTCAACATGGACTTTGAGACCGAGGTGTGCTCACGTGCCCACACGCACACACGCGCACACACACACACACACACACACACACACACACATATGCACCCCCAATCTCTGGGACTGCCTCATGGCCTTACATTATGCATTTGCTCAGCATTTACCTTTGATTTCATTTAGTAAACACCCTGTCTCTCTCTCTCTCTCCCTTCCCCTTCCCCCTCCCTCCCAGGTGGATAAGATTCTGAAAGTGATCCCCAGAGACAGGCGAACATTCCTCTTCTCTGCCACCATGACCAAGAAGGTACTTTCTGAGCACAAGTTAACCAGGGGTTGGGTTAGAGCAGGGGTGGAGTGAGAGTAGGGTATAAACGGGTGCAGGGTATGAGTAGGGTATAAACGGGTGCAGGGTATGAGTAGGGTATAAACGGGTGCAGGATGTGAGCAGGTACAGGGTATGAGTAGGGTACAAACAGGTGCAGGGTGTGAGTAGAGTATAAATGGGTGCAGGCTGTGAGCAGGGACAGGGTCTCAGCTATCTTGTTGATGCTGTTACAGGTTCAGAAACTGCAGAGGGCTGCTCTGAAGGACCCGGTGAAATGCGCCGTTTCAACCAAGTACTCCACCGTGGACAAACTGCAACAGTACTACATCTTCATCCCCTCTAAATACAAGGTACTGCTGGGTCTGCTGTCCGTGTGTCTGTCTGCCTGCCAGGACTGCTCCCTGGTCTCCATTATGAACCAGCTGTCTGTCTGTCTGTCTGGTAGGACTGCTACCTGGTGTCCATCCTGAATGAGCTGGCTGGGAACTCGTTCATGATTTTCTGCAGCACCTGTAATAACGCACAGAGAGTAGCGCTACTGCTGAGGAACCTGGGAATCACAGCCATCCCCCTGCATGGCCAGATGAGTCAGGTAAACACAAATGCAAATGCACACACATGCACACATTCAGTACACATACAGTACACACATACTGTACATGCTCACACACATAGTATACACGTACTGTACACACACACACACACACACGTACAGTATGCACGCACACACATATTGTACACGCGCACTCACACATACATACAGTACGCATACACACTGTATGCGCACATAGACGCACGCACACAGCAAGGTGTGTCATTTCTCCGGAACCCTCCAGAACCTGCTGAACTGTGACGCGTGCGTTCCCGTCCCTTTCAGAACAAGCGGCTCGGCGCGCTCAACAAGTTCAAGTCGAAGTCTCGCTCCGTGCTCCTGGCGACGGACGTGGCGTCCCGAGGTTTGGACATTCCGCACGTCGACTGCGTCATCAACTACGACATCCCCACCCACTCCAAGGTACGCCCCCCCCCCCCCCAGGTACCCCTCCACCTCCGCAGGTTCCCATGGAGATATCGGACCTGACAATTTCCATAGGAACGCATGCATGTCATAGAGGAGTAGATTTAAAGACAGAGAAAATACACACTATATACTGTATTTGTCACAGAGAGATGTACCGTCCCAGAAATGGTTATCCTCTGTGCTCTTCCACAATAGACAAAATACTAGAATTTGCTTTAAGAATAAAAAAGTGTGAGATTATTCATGTCGGACAGACTTTCACCTTACCGTGTATGTGCGAATCTGTATTCTGCCATGAAGGCTGCTAACCTGTCTATAATCATGGTAACCCTCTATACCTGTCGTCTCTCAGGACTACATCCACAGGGTGGGCCGAACAGCAAGAGCAGGGCGCTCAGGGAAATCCATCACTTTCGTCACGCAGTGAGTGTCACTCTTTCTCTCTGACTCTCTCTTTCCATCACTCTCCCACCACCCCCCCTGCCAGCAGCTATACCTGCCTGTACCGGTCTCCTGCCAAAATACCGCAACTAAGCAGGTGTAGACTTGGATAGTTCATGGATGGGAGGACTGAATGGCTGCTGGAAGATGTGTTAGTGGACCAGTAGGGGGCACTCTTCCCCTGGATTTCTGTGGGCCAAATACAAATTCAATGCTCGAACACTGACGTGGACACTGTTGTAGAAGGTGCTGTCTTTTGGATGAGAAGATAAACTGAGGACCTGGCTCACTGTTGTCCTAAAGACTTGGGGTTTTATCCTGATGTGTCCATATTCCCACAGAAACTAGCCCTCAACATCTGGCTACATCCCCTGTGTCTGATTGGCCACACAGTCCCTTGTGTTCCCTGCCAACTTCGATTCCCCTGGTTGTTGCTGCAGTAGAGAATTGATTTCTGAGTTGACCTGGTTTTTAAAATTTTTTTATTCCTGTGACTCTGCAACACTTTAGGGGAGCACATAGAGCTTTAATAATCTCCCTTGGTATCAGTCTACCTGCTGGAGAACCTGATGTGGGCATCTTGGATTAGACAGAATCTCTGACAGCACACTGTCCCCATCACTGCAGCAGGGCATTGAGTTTCCGTTTGGCAGCTGCGTAACAGTCACATTGGCTGACAGGTTTGTTTGCCCCCGCCCCCAGGTATGACGTGGAGCTGTTCCAGCGAATTGAAAGCCTGATAGGGAAGAAGCTTCCCGCCTTCCCCATGCAGGAGGAGGAGGTGATGATGTTGGTGGAGAGGGTCAGTGAGGCGCAGAGGTTCGCCAGGATCGTGAGTTTTACCACGTGCACCGTCTCACCTAAGCACAGTGTACACTCGCTTAAGTACAGTGTGTACTGTCTCAGCACAGTGTACACTCGCATAAGTACAGTGTGTACTGTCTCAGCACAGTGTACACTCGCATAAGTACAGTGTGTACTGTCTCAGCACAGTGTACACTCGCATAAGTACAGTGTGTACTGTCTCAGCACAGTGTACACTCGCATAAGTACAGTGTGTACTGTCTCAGCACAGTGTACACTCGCATAAGTACAGTGTGTACTGTCTCAGCACAGTGTACACTCGCATAAGTACAGTGTGTACTGTCTCAGCACAGTGTACACTCGCATAAGTACAGTGTGTACTGTCTCAGCACAGTGTACACTCGCTTAAGTACAGTGTGTACTGTCTCAGCACTGTGTACACTCGCATAAGTACAGTGTGTACTGTCTCAGCACAGTGTACACTCGCATAAGTACAGTGTGTACTGTCTCAGCACAGTGTACACTCGCATAAGTACAGTGTGTACTGTCTCAGCACAGTGTACACCATCATGTTAGTGTAAACACCTGAACACAACCTATGCCATCTCACCAAGTCACAGTGTGTACGCTCTGACTGTGTACATACGTAAATGCAATGGACACTGACACCTAAACATAATGTACATGGTCTCACCTGAGTGTTTATACACCTGAGCACTATGGACACATCTCCCCTAAGTTTGTACACACCTGAACACTGTGTAAACCGTCTTGCAGCAGTACTGTGCCTTTTTATAGTTGATGCGTCTGAACACATCTGCCCATCTTTACCTTCCTTACAGCATTTCACCAGAACGCTGTGTTCTTTTAGAATACAGCACGCTGACTCTGCCGCTTATGTCATTTTACCACCTGACCAGTGAATTGCCATAGTAACCCCCTTCCCGTCCCTCTTTCCCAATCTCTCTCAGGAAATGAAAGAACAAGGAGAGTATAAGAAAAGACCCAGAGGAGGAGAGGGAGAGGGAGAAGGGGACGACACAGAGCAGTCCAGTGGTGTGCGGAAGAAAGTGAAGGGAGGGGGTGGGCGGGGCGGAGGAAGTTGGCGGGGTGGAGGAAGAGGACGGGGCGAAGGAAGAGGACGTGGTGGGGGGAGGGGACGCTAGCCCCGCCTCACCCCCCCTCCCCGGTGATGGTGTTGTACAGCTGTAACAGACGTGATCAATAATGTTTCAATCCTTTGTAATAAAATATACTGCTCCTTTGAAATAAGAGAACTTTCTGTGTTAAGCTGCCACTGACAGACGCTTCTGTTCTCAGTTTCCTGTTCGTTTGGACTGAAATGTACAGCATCTTGGTGTGGTATTGAGCCTAGACCATGCCTGTGCCAGTTATGGCTGCAGTCCCTGCAGGGCGATGCACAGATTGGCTATGGTGTCACCCAGGAGTGGACAGGTTTCAGTTGCTGTCATCACAAACCAGGAAGTGCGCTTGTTGAGCAGCACACCACACGTCTTCCTTCAGGAGATGGCTGTCCATGCCGGTGGCCACGCTAGCTGCAGTGTGGTAAGAAGAGGTGGCCGGAATCAGGTATGTGGAAGAGAGCACGGACATGCATGTGCTCTCTCAGATAGACAGCAGAGGTTACAGCCAGGAGTGCTCATGAAGCCGAGTGAGAAAAAATGTGGGGGGGAGAGAAAGAGGAAACGGGGACTGATCTCAGAACTGTCTGGTGGCTGTTTTTGCATGCAGATGGACAGTGGACAGAAGAGCAGGGAACTCCTCAAACACGAAAGCCATCTCATAGCACCAGAACAAATATGGAGGCCATTTTGCCTTTACCAGCAGTATTGTGCAGGGATGTCCAAACTATGACCGAGGAAACTCAATCCACATAAAGGGTGGCAATTAAAAAAGGGTGGCAATTAAAATGTGATGCGAATGAGGAACAGACTAGCTCAAATGACCAGACTAGAGTGTATCCAGCACTGCATGGAGTATGGTCAAATGGAGGATCTGAAAGTCATTTTAGGAGAAGAGCCAGATCAATCAGTGCTGGAGGGGAGGGGCTGGGGCCTTGTTCTTTTCTTCTTCTCTCCCTCTTTTTTTCTCCACTTTCATGCCCCTGTTCCTCCCCTGTATCCCCATGTGCCCCTCTGTGGGTCTCGTAAGGTTATAATTATTCTCTGTCAGTGTAGTCGTGTGTTTTCAATTTCTTTATTGAAGCCTTAAACCCGTTCAAATATTATTTTTCTTTCGTAATTCAGCTCAGCTGTTCTCAATTCGCAGCAGATGGTTGTTTCATTTGATAGTAATATTTAAGTGAGTTGTTTAAAATAAAAATAAAAACTTTACAGGTAGCCTAATATGGCCTAAATGTAGCGTTCACGTTTAGACCCAGTTTCTTCCCACGGAACCCATCCCTTTGATTTGCCCTTTCCAACTCAAACCCCCTGGCTCAGAAGAATTACAGTAACGTGACTGAGTGCTTGGAAAAGTCGCCCCCATTAGTCACAATTCAAATTTAAGATTTAAAGTAGGTTATTCGAATCCATTTACTCGGCAAGTCCAAAGGAAAGGTCCAATTGCTTCTGTTGCAACTGCAATACTAATTGCCAGTTATCTGGAAGGCTGGCGTAGATAAAGATAAAAATCTTATTTAAAAAGTGATCTGTTTGTGTTTATTTAAGCCTCCCCGATAAAATGTAAATTCACTTTTGTAGTGACCAGTTAAATTCTACATTGGAATTTGCATGTGTTGACACAAAAGATAAAATGTTTTGCAGCTTTTTCAGTATACACAACGGGCATGGTATCAGTGACAAGGACACTCTCTGTAAAATCTTACAGTTCAAGAAATATATAGTCTGCGTACGGTAGCCTACTCCTCTCCACTTCGCTGTCCGGTCCCGATCTCCTGCTTTTAACGTGGGCGCGCATCCAAAGGGACTAAAGTGCGCGCTCTACATCGCGGTCCTTGTGTGAGCACGGAGAGGGCGTAGGGGTGTGTAACGTTAAGTTTAAGAAAGAAAAAGCGGAGAAGGAAAAAAGAAAGACCGAAAAGAACGAACGATGGATTTTCTAATAGGAAGCCCATTCGCTACCCCGGTTGGACAACGAATAGGTAAATTGTCGGACTAAAACTTAAAGGATATTTCTAGCTATCAGGTTGGCTAGCTATCTAGCTCGCTCCACTTTCTTTATGGGACTAAGCTAGCTTGCCTTGGCTAAGTTGGTCAGTCATTGCGGCTTAGTGTGTATCAGTGGCGAATATAGTTTTGTCCGTTAGCTTCTAAGAAATACAACAAGAAAACGCACAATTAGCAAACTGGAGAGAATGGAGATATTATCAAGGAATTGAGATAAAGGACATATTGGTTGAATTGAGATAGCAAAATTGTTTGGTTGGTAGGTTACTAGGTAATGATTAACTGTGTACGGAAGATATTTTCTGATCGACGGCTCGGATGTACAATACGATAATGGGGTGTGCTCACGTTGCCATAATCCTGCACTTTATTGGTGGAGCTGTGTAACGCGTCCGGCCTCATGTCCAGTACTGGGACGAAGGCGTGGTTTGGAAAAGTTACCGTTCATTTAATCTTTTAGGAAACGGTAAATGACCCAATATGTAAAAAGTGTTTTTCTCAATGAAAATATCGAAATCCTCGCAATGTACGTGGTTTTTAATCTAACTGCCCCAATTGACCAGGTTGTCAACATGGCGGGACTTCCAGAATGCTGATTCTCGATTATTTTCTAGCAGGCAGGCCAGCGAAGAGCAATTAACTATTGTATGTACGACACAGTCAATTAGTTTTTAAGAAGGATTCGTTCTCGCTTCTGACCACAAAATCAGGTCAGCTGGACGGCACTGAATTTTAATTGTGGAGAAACTTCCACAAGACCTAGGCTAAATATTGCTTAATGGAGATTTAAATTAATTCTCCGTCGAAAATCTCTCATTTCATATGATCTTATTGCGCGTAGTTTTGCATAGTATTGCAGCAGACTGCATAATAAAGATTACTGTCAGCTAGTCCTTATCAGGAGAGAATAATTTGTGCTCACGGGAGCTTCAGCGCTGGAGCACTAGTGCGATAAGGTGACATAAGGGTCGATTAGGTAAAAAAATATATCGAAAAAAGTCACATTACAATGAATCAGTTGAGATTGGCAGTCTACAAATAGCCTGTTAATATTCACAAATAGGCTAGTCTACTCGATTATGATTGGATTTTAGGTCGAAGTAAATAATTAAAAACCATAGCTAGGCTAGGCCTACGTGCGCAATTAACAATGGGAAGAATACGAACGCTTCTTATACATGTCCAGCTCGTAGTTTTAAGTGAGGAACGAGAACATATCTCTCACAACGGAGACACTTGTCACAACGGCGAACGGCACTCAACTGCATTTAAGTTACTGACGTATTCCAGTAGGCTCCTTCTGTATTAGGCTACTCCTAATTTTAACATTCATATGGATTGTGCATCGCTCGCATTTTAAATCTTTGTACAGAATAGCCTTCCCGTAATGCGTTTCTGTTTATCCATGCCTGGGTAAACAGAATCGCACGATGACGGTGATTGTGCGTATAGCCTACTTGTGACAACAGAGCCCTGGGGAGTGTAATGACCTCTAGCTGCGTGTCAGACTTTACACCTCAGGATGAAGGTGAATGAAGTAAGAAGAGGGCTCTAAGCCAAGGGGGAAATATCCTGGCAGATGCGGCTGAACCTGTTCCTGCAGGGACTTTGACCGCTGCTATTTGCACAGAGCTTTCCTGTCCCACAGCATTGGACCAGCACACACAGAAAATCTGTCATCCTCTCAACGCTGCAGTTTCTGTATAATATGCAGACAGTTCTGCCCTTTACACTTTTTAGTATAAATGTTGCATGGGGTCACCTGCACAAGTGCCACTTTGACAGGGTGTCTGCATGCTGACTTTCCACTGGTTGACTTGACTTGGGTTAGTAGTATTGCTTACCAGTTGTTTCTTGCCCCATATTTGTTTTCAGAAATGTCATATTTATTAATATTGCTTTCATATTGATTTATATACCACAATATTCCCAGATAATACATAGTACTGGGCATATTGTGTCTTAGCTGACTGGGGAGATTATGAATAGTGTATTGAAGGCTGTGTGTAAATATTGAGCATTGAAATGGGTGATGTATTTTTGTATGCTGTGCATAACTTTGTTAGAACATTTGGATGTGAATCTACTGACCGGCTAAAAGGAAGTTCAATAAAATATACAAGTACAATCAAAAATAATCTGTCTAATTGACATAAAGGGTTCATTAAACAGTGCCTATTGATCTATTGTATTTAGCCTATATCTGTGTAAATAAGGTGAAATGTGGTAGTATTGCAATGCTAAGGCACAGGCATAGTGTGGATTACACAGAAATGCAGTGCTGCAGTCATTTTATAGTGGCATTTTGGTATAGAATGTTCTGCTGTGTTCTTGCAGATGTGGTGATGAGCGTCATATTGTTGATGTGACAGTGTAGGTTGTGTTGTTGTCGATGTGACAGTGTAGGTAGTGCTGTAAATATGATGGTGTTGGTTGTTTTGTGTTGTTGCAGATACAACTATATAGGTTATGATTTAGATATAACAGTGTAGGTTGTGTTGCTATAGATGTGATAGTGTAGGTTGTGTTGCTGTAGATGTGATAGTGTAGGCTGTGTTGTAGATGTGCCGGTGTAGCTCTTCATAGCTTTGCTTAACTGTCTTCTCTCTGGCTGGTAGAACGTGCCACAAGCTCCTCCCTCCAATCAGAGGACTGGGGTCTCAACATGGAGATCTGTGACATCATCAACGAGACAGAAGAGGGGTATGACATCTTCCTGTTAAGTTGCATTAATTTAAAACTACAGATGCCATTGTTTGTTGTTTTTTCTTTAACAACTCAAGTCAGCAGTGAAAGGAGTTTTTATCACATTCTTTCCCTGCTACCTTTCATTTTGCTGCTCTGATTTTAGGCCAAAAGATGCAGCCAGAGCCATAAAGAAAAGGATCGCAGGAAACAAGAACTTCAGAGAGGTCATGCTGGCTCTGACGGTGAGTGCATTCCTGCCTGTCTGTCTGTCCTTAACGCTCATGCCCTCTTACCCTTCCTCTCTTTTTCTTTTCCTGTCCTTCCTCTCTTTCCCTCCTGTCCCTCCTGCCTTTTTTCTCTCTCTGCTCTGTCCCTCCCCTTTTCTCTTTCCCCCCTGCATTTCTCTTTCTCTCAAAATCCTCCTCTCATTCTCCCCCTCTCATTAATATGATGTGATATCCTGCTGTTTATTTGTTGTAATTAAAGACCCAGTCCCCTTGTCTTGGGTCTCAGGTTCTGGAGACGTGTGTAAAGAACTGTGGCCACAGGTTCCACGTTCTGGTGTCGACCCGCGGGTTCGTGGAGGGAGTCCTGGTCCGAGCCATCATGCCCAAAAACAACCCGCCCATGGTGCTCCAGGACAGGGTTCTGAGTCTCATACAGGTGGGCGGGGCTGTCCTTCGCTCTGTCTGTCCCAGTCCCTCTGCTGTCCCAATGTTGCTGTCTGTCCCAATCCCTCTATTGACCTCGTCTGTCTGTCTGTCTGTCTGTCTGTCCGTCCTTCCATCCGTCCCATTTCTCTGTCTATGTCTGTTTTTCTTTTGTGTCCTTTCTGTGTTTATATGTGTTTGGGTGTGTGCTGTGCTGCACACGTGTGTGTTTGATGTATGTAGACTCAGGTGCATAGTCATGAGTCGCATTGTTAAAATGAATTTGGTTGCCATAGTTAGTTTGCATAGTTAACAGTTTATTTGCATTGGAACTGAGTGATATTATCACTTGTTAGCCAGGTCAGGCAGCACTGTGCCTATAAATCAGGTGAAGGCACTAACGTATTCCAGATGAAATTGCTCTGCATAAGCACGTATGCTAAATGAATGTAATAATTGCATTGAATGTGATGAGTGTTTTGGATGTGTGTGCATAAGTGTGCTAATCTCTCACCTTCCGTAGGCATGGGCTGATGCATTCCGTAGCTCTCCGTCGCTGACGGGGGTGGTGTCTGTGTACGAGAACCTGAGGAAGAGGGGCCTGGTGTTTCCCACGGCAACAGATACGGTCTCCCCCATTCACACTCCACACAAGGTATCTCTCTCTGACTCTCTCTCTCTCTCTGTGAAAAGCTGCATATGCATTTGCTGCTCTTCCTCATTTTTAAAAAACACCGTCTAGATAAATCTAAGATATATAAGATACAAGAGAAATTATTCAAAATGTATTTGCACTTGAATTTGAATTTGGATCTGCTCTCATCCCTCTCGCCTCTTCGGTGGAGGACGTCAGATCAGCCGCCGCCGTCTCTGCCCTGCCCCAACACCCTGCGGCCGCGCCCAACCACGGGGGTGTGCTCACCACCTCTCCTGATCGGGTGACCGTGAGACTCCGCCCAGCTCTGCACAGTAGTGATATGTCAACTCCATTTTAATTTCCACTAACACACCATACACTCTGTTTCTGTTGTAAATGCATTATAATAATAGTAATACATATTTTTTTCTTTTTATTATAGTGAATAATGGGTAACTACCCCCTAGAGCATACGTCTCCCTCTTTAATATTATCTACTTGTGCTTACGTGAGCATTACTGAATTCATTCTGCCTTTTAGCTTATCATAAATATGGCTACAGCAAACAGGGCCCTGTGTCACAGAGCAGCATTACTGAGATAGCTGGATAAGTGCACTGAGTAAAAAAAAAAAAAAAAACTTTAGATTGGGAGAGTTCCAGATTTTGCTCTGTAGAGTTATCCAGCGAACTCAGTTATCCTGCTTTGTAATACGAACCCTTGGTCTCTTTACTTCATATCATAATAATACAAGCTGCATCATCGTTATTGTTGGTCATGAGCTTGGCAGGCCCTGGCTGTCAGTCGGCTGTGTTTCTGAAAATGTTTCAAATAAACTGTTCAGGTACAGGCAAACACAGCCCCCTGTTTTACGAGCTCACCTGGGAATCTTAGCAACAACCAATGGACTGCACACATTCACCAGAACCAGAGCCTGATTGGACAAGCTCACAGTGACGTGTGGTCATAATTCTGATTGTTTGTTTTTATTATGTTTGCAATCCTAATTTGCTGAGTTTGTAATGCTGATTGGCCGTGTGCGTGGGTGTTCATTTCATTAACCTCAGGTGGGGAAGCTGCGGTCTGACCTGGAGGTGGTTCGGGGGAACATGACTGTAATGTCAGAGATGATGAACGAATTGGAACCGGGTCAGGCCCAGCAGTCTGACATTGAGCTTCTGCAGGTTCGAATCCCCTATATTGCGCTGTTTCAGTATGGGAATGTAATATATAAATAATACAAAACACAACAAGCAAGTATTATTCTAAACTATGGTGACTTTCATATATTCTTTATTTTTTGCATGCCTAATTGACATGTTTGAAAGCGCTAATTGATTATAATTGTGACAATTAAGCAACTTGGTAAAAATGATTGTGTCCCTTATCTGTGTGTATGTGTGTGTGTGTGTGGGTGGGTGGGTGCGTGTGTACACGTGTGCGTGTGTGTCTACAGTATATCGTCCTGGAATTTCAGGTTAAAGTTTACACACATTTATCCAGAAGAGTACACCATGTATGAACGTCCATGACTCCATTCCTCCTTCTCTCTCTCTCTCTCTCTCTCTCTCTCTGAGTAGCAGTTGTACACAGTCTGTAAGTGCATGCAGGACAGGGTGGTGGAGCTTATCCCCAGGCTCAGTGAGGAGGGTTTGATAGAGGAGCTGCTGGTCATCAACGACGAGTTCAACACTATCTTCACCCGCTACCACAGGTACACAACCGCTGAAGCAGGTACACAACAGCTGATGCAGGTACGCAGCTGCAACACAGCCACCACCACAGGTACAGTTCGTGCAGGTACATGACCTTTACCCAAACGCTACCACTGTTAAAACAGCTGCACAGCTGCAGCACAACCGCACATGAAGGTATGCAATTGCAACAGAGTTGCTATCATAGAAGCACACCCGCTACCACTGGCACACAGCCGCTAATGCCGGACGAACACAACCACTTACACAAGTACACAACACCACCTTCACCCACTAGCGCAGGTAATCTGTGAGCTGCAGGTTGCAGGTTTGAATCCTGAGGAATGCTGCCCACCCAGACTGCTCCAGTAAGAGGTACGGTGATAAAGACACTTATCTGGGTGCTACAGAATCTAAATTGTTCTGGAAACAGGGATGTGCGTACACACAGCACTATCTCTCTCCCTCCCTCTCTCAAACACTTTCCACTCCCTCTTTCACTCTCCCTCCTCCCCTCTCTCACGCCCTCTCCCCCTCTCTTCTCTCTCTCCTCCAGTTTTGAGGAGCACTGCGGTGGACAGGACCCTCCTGAACAGGTGCAGATTTATTTGCAGTCGTTCCCATCCCAGCCTGGGCGTGCTCATAAACGTTAAATATGCAGAGCAGATGTAAATGCGTCTGTTTATGAGGAAAATAATGGTCTGTGTTATTTCGATAATAAAGCCAGCAGAAACATCAATCCAATACTCCAGACCGCCTGGTGATTCGGTAATGAGTTTTTATCTCTATGGTGGTGTAGTTTATGCTCTGTGTCTGTTTTTGGCTCTCAGTCCCAGGCTGCAGCCCCTACCTGCGTTAACCTGATCGACCTATCCCCCGACACCCCTACTGTCAGTCAGCCTGTCCTCCCTGCTGAACCCGCCCAGCAGCCCCTCAGCCAATCACCTGTTAACACTCTGTCCAATCAGATGGCTGACCTCAGTAAGTTTTTCTCCTTTTCAGTGTAGGGTGTGGTGCTGTTTACTCTCATTTCACCGCTTGTGTAGTATTCCCAACACCTATTGTGTTCATGAGTCGCTGGTTTTAAGCAATTGTGTGGATTCACTGTCGAGAGAAAAGCCACGATTGGTTAATATGAGTAACTGATTGACAGCACATATTACAGGATGAACCCTCCTTTCCATCACAAATAGTGTCTATGACTGTTCCTGATTCACTAATAACTGTGACTAACGGATCTCTTCCTGGTTCAGTGTTAACTGTGACTTACCGATCTCTTCCTGATCCGGTTGATAACTGTGACTGACAGATCTCTTCCTGGTTCAGTAATAACTGTAACTGATGGATCTCTTCCTGGTTCAGTAATAACTGTGACTGACAGATCTGTTCCTGGTTCAGTAATAACTGTGACTGATGGATCTCTTCCTGGCTCAGGCACGGGGGAAGATGACGAGTTTGACATGTTTGCTCTGTCGAGGAGCAGAGTGATGGCCCAACAGGGAAATGGGTAGCGTACCACACGCACACACACACACACACACACATTAATGCACACACATACATACACGCTCAAGCCGCTCACACACACACACACTATTGCACACACACAGACAAACATACTCACAAATGCATGCACTCACACACATGCACTCTGTTTTTCAGGATCAGCACTTTTATAAGGCTTAGATATATCACTGTGCAACTCCCTTTTCTCTATATCCCCAACACATTTTAAGTGCACTTGTTATACCTGTGCGCATGTGTGTGTATGCATGAGCGTGTGTGTGTTTGTGTGTTCATGCATGCGCGTGTATGTGCACGTGTATGTGTGTGTGTATATGCGTATGCGTGTGCTTATGTGCATGTGTGTGTAATCTGTGTGTTTCAGTGTGCCGTGTGTAGAGCAGAGCTCAGAGCCAGATCAGTCTGTGGCTGTGGATGACAAACAGAACTCTGCAGAGGTCAGTATCTCAGTGCACTCATTCACTGTATTTCCTCACTATGCAGCATGTGTACATATGCCTCACTGTCTGTCTGTTTGTCTATGTTGCCATGTGTCCATTTGCCTGTCAGTAAACTCTGTGCCAATCTGTCTTATCTATCTGTGCAAAGGACGAAAGCCCAGACTCCACCCCCCTCGGCACCTCGCCTCACTCTGATTGGATGATAGCAAAGGGAATGGTGGGTCTGATTGGCTGGTTTGGCGGTGTTGTTGGGAGTAACTACAGCATTGGCCATGCAATGGCCTCCGTTTTGTGCCGTGTGCTTTTTCCCATGCTGCTTTGCGGTAGAGTAACCCTTTGCTGTGGTGTGAACGCTAATCCCGAGGGCGGGCTCTTGTGTGTGGAGATGCCTGTGGTGCGGCACATTGTACGAACCTAAATAACCCTTCCTGCCGTGTCTCCTGTGTCTGCGTGCACATGCATGTATTTATAGTGCTGTGGATGCTTCCTGTTCATTAACACCATATTCATTCCAGTAAAAGAGTCACACTCCTTTACCTCTGCTAAAATGCTACCATTGGGTCTTCCCTCATCTTCGCTCCACAGACCAACAGGAGCCCCTGTTTCCACATCCTTTGGGGGTTAACTTAACCCACCACCTGACACTGTTTCTAACAGTAATCTGAGATGTTCCTCAGCACACTGTGAGCTTAACTCTCCCCCTTCCTCATGAGGGCACACATAGTAAGGTCACATAGCATGATGGGAGTTGAGTGACATTGCACTTTTGTGCAGATTGGTACCATTGGCCATATTTGGTACTGCCACAGTGCAATCTTATATAGAATAGATTTTACACTCTATGAAGTGGTAAGAGGGCTTCTTGTTTGTTTGTGTGATGGTGAGAAGATGTCCTGCCTGTTAGTGAGGTGTTGAGAGGAATGCTTGGGTCAATCCAATGGCTTATTTTTGCCTTTCCTCACGTCCTGTCCTAGCTCCTTAGCTCCCCATGACGGGGGACGTAAGGAAAGGACACAAGGACGCAGAACTCGAGGAACCATGTCTTAGGCATGTGGAACATCCTTGCTCTTTCAAGTGTCAGTTTGCAGTCACGTCAATTACAGACAAGGCAGATTAGGAGAGGTGGATCCGCAGGTCGATAATTTATACGTCCCGCATTCTGAAAAAATAATTCCACAAAGGATGCACTTGTGTTTCCTTGCTCAGTCATCCTTAATCCTTTCGGAGCCTCCTAGCTCCTCGTGCCTTGACAGAGCATTTACCGGGTTGGACTGTCCTTAAAGATGGCGGACCATCTTGATTTCTGGGTCAGTCGGGAATGGAGGAGGCAAGGATGGATAAAATAAGCGATTGGAGTGAGCCCATGGTCTGTGTGCGAGGTGGGGAGAAGACTTCCTGTCTGTATTTGAGGGGGTGAGAGGACTTCCTGTCTTTATGTGAGCTGGTGAGAGGACTTCCTGTCTGTATGTGAAGTGAGCCGAAACAAAATGAAGGACACACACCATGCGGCCCCCCTACAGCTTCCCCTGGCTCAGCACTGCCCTGTGTGATGGGAGCTCTTGGAAGGCTGGTGCTAAATAACCACTGGCTACTGCTGACTCGACTGATTTATTTTTATCTCTCTCAGATCCCTGTCAGTCAAGCCAACGTGATGGATGACATTGAGAAGTGGCTTTCTATCGATGTGGTAAGTTTCTATACAATGGTGACCTGAACACTATGCATACTCAGTACTGTATCACAATCCAGAATGGATTCAATCATCTTTTTCAATAATCTCATCCGATAATTTGAATCCATAAACTTGTTGGTACTAAACTACCCACCTGGCCTAGTGTAAACTTTTTGGCCATAGCCAGTTAGTTTTTGTGTTTTATGAAGAATTAGAGAATTTTTTGAAAATCAGCTGGCTTTCAAATGGCTGGTATTGTGGTCTAAAGAAAGTACACTTCAAATAACTGTAAAACAGCTTATACAGCAACGTCATGCCTCCAGAGGTTGTTACGCAGTTATGTTGTATTTATAAGGGACCTATTATACAATGAGCTATACTATAATGAGCTCTGGGGGGTGGGGCTTGTGTTGCAGGAGGATGATCCGAACGATGGCGTGACCAGTGAGGGTGAGTTTTCCTCATAACTGTCACATTTCAAACCTGGAACCAGTATGGCTGTCCTGTTTTATATTGTTCCCACAACTTCTAGAACCTTTCTGTAGTTTAGCCCAAAACTGCACGCAGTACCTATCATGTGGCCTGTGAAAGGCATTGCATAGTATCAGTATTTCCTTCTTTCATTCATACTCACCATATCTAACATAAACACCCACTTCCAGTTTATTTTTTGTTGCTTTGGCTCAGTGCCTGGATCCCGGGTCAGCTTTTACATGCTGTATCTGACCCCCGTCTCTCCAAATGTGAATGTAAATGTATTATTAAGCCACTCGTCTGGCAGACGCTTCTGGTCAAACAGGGACAGTATTGTGAGCAGAAGCAAGAGAAAGTAACCAGAACTACTAGCGGCAGAAAGGAGAAGCGAAAGTGGAGACTGAGTAAACACATCAGATGTTAAGTGCAAGGTGATCAGACGTAGCCATTACCTACGTAGGCGAAATGAGATATGGAGTGCAGGACCTCACAGAATGCTCTCAGCGCTAACTGACGTAAGAGTGTCCCTTTCAGTCAGCCAGTGAGTTTAAATGCAGTGTTTAAGTGCCCCAGTAGAGGTTATGGTAGCAAATCAAAATCATGTTTTTATTTTTGAGCAGGAGCTTGGTGGTAATGCAGTGTAGCAGAAAGAGCTGGTTCGATTTTAAACAATCAAAGAGATGATGATCATGAAGTGAATTTGTGCTGTTATTTTTGAGCAATTTCTGAGCTAAGATGTCATTTTCAGTAATGGTGGGAGAGTGAAGCTTCCAGACCCTGAAATGGGTGGAGCAACCAGGAGTTCTGAACAAACTATAGCGCTTTTTTTCTGTGTAAAACATCCTTGATTGGGTCATACAAGTCAGTGATTGGCCCTTTTAGCTCCACCCACTATGGGGTTCATGATGCCTCACCCTCCCGTCACTCTTTTTTCTCTTTCAGAGTTTGACAAGTTTCTGGAGCTGAGAGCACAGGCGGCAGAACGCCTGCCCTCGATCAGTGCTGCTTCCCCTTCCACAGCCAGCCCCCAGGCCCAGTCCGCCCGGCAACAGAGCCAGTCACCTGACCAGATGTCTGCTTTCTGAAAGGGTGGTGGCGAAAAAAGGAATCCGTGATTGGCTGACTAACATTCTGAAAATTTTCATCAATTGAATGTATGATGCACACACACACGTGGAGTGAAACCCTTATATTGCATAGCACATACATTAATGTGCCCTGATAGAGCTTGGTGGGGAGGGTCACATGACTGGGGGAGGAGCCACATGCTTGAGGATGCTGATCCTAATTGGGGGAGACTCATTTACTTGAGGTGAGAGGGCGGAAACTGAGTGTGGCATCATGAAGAGGGTGGAGCTTTCATCGTGTCATTGGTGGATAAGTTATTAGTGAGTAACTATTGGTTTAATTGTTTCGGCCGTTGACAGGCTTGTAACCCCATCCATTATTGGGCTCATGAAGTCACACTCCCACTGCTGCTTGCTAAAAAATAATTACTCTCAGCATGTTTTGGGCTGTGCTGCATTGGTTGCTAGTCTAAAGAAGAATCTCATCAAGGCATCATTGGCTAGTTTTGTACGCATAATTTCACCTTCCACCATCTTTCCTCACTTTTGTGCCCTCCACCCCAAAATGGCAATTCATTATAATTATAATAACCATAATTATGACTGTTCGGATTAAGGTGCGCGAGTGATTTCCTGTCTCGTCCTTATAATGAGAATGAGTGAATAAGTAAATGTTAACTTGTGTCTGTCTCTTGGATATAATAAATGTTATTTAATTTTAAGTGTGTACATACATCTCTCAGGGAAGTACTGACTCCTGATTAGTCCTTAATTCCAAATTTAATTGGACATGGAGCTGCGGTGAGGCCTATTGCGTTAAGTGATCATTCTAGTGTCGAATCTAGACTACACCAGTAATTGCCGCTAGTCGCCCAGGGAGGAGCCGGTCCAGAGTCAGCCAGTATGACAGTGTCTCATCACACACTACTGCCCCTACTGGCTAATCGGGTGCCTGCAGGCTACCTGTGGAGATGCACGTGTCTTCCCCTGACTCATGTCTGTGGGAGCCTGACTTTTCAGTGATATGAAAAGAATCAGCAGCTGACCATGCATGCTTCAGAGGACGGAAGATCTGTCTACGCTCTCCCAAATCTATAACAAAAGCTGCAGCAGTGAGTGCTGATGAACATGATTGGCAGTTCTAAAACTGAAGAGAAAAAAGGGAAAATGCCTTACAAATGCAGCTCAGGTTGAAAGCCCCCCACTACAAGTGTATCTGGTCTTCAAACAGAAATTTACCAATTGTTATTTTTTTGGGAGGGCTCTTATAAGACATTGTTCCCTACCGAGAGTGATACTACTGGTCCATGTGGTACTGGAATATTATAAGTGCTGTTTAGCCTAGGTTTACTCTCTGTAGGGCACTGTGTGTCCTCATTTCAGACCCAGATTGGCCCAGTGATTTCATTTGATGCTGTTAGAACTACTGCGGGAGTACTGATATGAAGGCTTTTCCAGGTCGTCATTTAATGCAAAGCCTGATTAGCTCTGATTAACTGAGCTCAGTCGGAACACCAGTGCATACGGCTATCCACCAGCACCAGGACTGGGAAAGGCACACACAGTCGTTTTCTCAGCTGTTGTTCCATGCATAACCACAGGAGGGCAGAGATGGACTGAAATGGCTCATTCGCATTAAAGGCACAGTTCACTTGCTTGAATTTGTATATCAGTTTTAGTGTATTTTTGATTGCCCAAGACAGTTTTTGTGTGGTGTGAATGATAGTTTAGATACGTACCGAAGTAAGTATCTGAAATATCATTTTTCTTGTTTTGAACCTCAAACCAGTCAATGTGATGCAAGCCATTTTGAAGCCAACAGGTCAAGAGAAACTTCTGTAAGTATCTATCCTTTCTTTCACACAAAACCTGTCTGGCCCAGTAAAAACACACTAAAACTGAAGTAATATTTCAAAATTCTAGAAAGTGAATTGTCTCTTTAAAGCAATGATACGGTATTCCATTTTGTAGGAGAATTGTTAGCATAGGAATTAGCTTATATATTTATGTGTATATGTATTTCATGTGCGTTTTGTATCAATGGAAAATTAGAGAAAGCTGAGCAGCAGGGAATGTAGATATTGCCATCTTTCTGTTTTAATGTGAGGGGTATCCTTTTTATTATGAGTTGTCATTACTGCTGTGGTGAAATATAAACCATTTAAATGTTAGCAAGAAATTTGTGATTTTTTTCCTGTTTGGAAGAGGGAATGATAAGTCTCTCTTCTTTCTCTCTCACTCTCTTCCTCGCTCTGTCTCTCTTGGTCTCCTTTGCTCTCACGCTCTCTTTCTTTGGTCAGTTTGTTCAGGAAGCTGGAATTTAGTCCTATTTTCATCGATGTGGCTTGCCATAGAAATGGGTGTTTGGTGCCATGTACTGTCCATAAAATAAATTCTGGCACGCGTATCTTCCAGGATGCAGCTTAACGTTTCCATGGTGACTGATGACGTTAATTCGGAATTCTTTTATGTTCCATTCCAAGGCGAATATTCACCCAAAAGTTCACCATTTTCCAAAAGGGTGGCTCAGCGCTAAATCTTACTTGTACCACAAAAGGAAAAGATGAATTACCCATTTCCAGCACTCCTCTACAGGCAGTAAGGTTACCTTGAGAATACAGCAAAGGCCACATAAGCAAATGAACAGTTCTTGTAATACCCGGCGTTCAGCACAGAAATGGAAGAATCGGGTGCAATGTCACGGAAGTGCTTCAAGACTGCGGCAGCCTACCTTCTGCTAGCTGGCTAGACCTCAGTGACAATCCATGGGCTGCCTAGGTTCTGCAAGCTTACTTGGCTTATTTCAGCAGTCCCTTGTCCTGCGTCACAGGCTAAGATCTTAAAAAGCTTTTCGAAGGGGACGTGGCTTGAGACCTCAATTTTTCCATAATTCTGCCCTTGCCCAATATACAGTACTGTATATGCAACAACAACATAATTCCTCAGTGAAAACAATTTACTGCACACTTGCCAAGCAATATTATTTCTGTGTTATATAATGACAGGCACTTTCCATTGCCCCTGAGACAACAGCAATTTGCTAGAGTTGTTACCTTTGAAGACATAGTCTAAAATCACTGTGACGACGTTTGTAGTTCTCACTTTAACTTGTTTATAGCTCTTGTAACAGTAGTGAAGACACTAATTCATTTGAATTGGAGTGTAAAATTTTGTAAATAATTTTTGTTGTCGATTAGTGCTTTATAATTGGGCTATTTAGCTGTTTTCCTTGCTCGGTAGGTTTTACCGCAGGTTTGTACACGATACATTGTATTCAGGGTAAAATGCATTGTTACAGATTCTGCAGACTCACCAGATACTCCACTTCTGTGTTCCTTCAGCTTCTCCTCCCTCCAGTTCTTCTAAACTCTGGAGATTCCCGCTGGTGGCAGGAGTTTTCCGGTGCTGTGTTCTGTAGTAGTCTGAAAAAATAGGAATTTTCTGAAGATGCATCAAATTGGAATGTTTTGGCTTCAACAAAACGAGACAGAATTTTCTGAGAGCTTTCAGTATGAACTTTGGGTCTACACAGTCTGTTGCTGCATACGTTTTAGCACGTGGCTATATAGAGAAATAGTATCACGCCTGTTATAAGTCTAAAGTGTCAGTCCATGTAACACCACTCATAGACCTTATATTACGTGGTTGGTATGGTTTGAACAGCTAGTTTACATTTGGCCTTTTCCATTAGCCAAGGTGTAAATACTAACAATCAGATATTACAATGGGTTGTCCACATGCTCCTGGCTCAACGTGGCTTTGACAGTGGATCAAAGTATCTTTACTAATGTGTTTTATAGGGATAGGGCTATATTTAATGTAACACCTATATGAGGATGTGGCATAAAACGGTCTAACCTGCTTAAGAGCCTGAAGCCTGTAGTAACATGTAGTATCTTTGGAAAATGTACTTAAATGTACTCTCTGTAGACAAAGCATATAATGATCCTGGTCCAGCTCTACAATGTAAAAATATTATCATGCTGTAACCTGAAGGGTTAAAAGTAAAACCATGAGAAGAGAAAATGTATTACTGGAATGAAAGCCCGTTACTACGGAGCAAAATTCCTAGTGTTAAATCAGTGGTGTTTATGCAAGTCCAGCGGGGATGATATGTACTCCATTAGAGTTGATTTTACACTGAAAAAGCAGCTGTGCTGATAAATGGATAATGGAGCAAATCCTCCCTACAATCACTGGATCCTGAACATTTTCCATCTTTAAAGTGAGACTTTCAAAATAATATATATTTTTTCTGAGAAGAGTTTTAATGTGCTTTTAAGTTCCTTTTCCCCAAATTCTCTCTCTCTCTCTCTCTCTCTCTCTCTCCCTTTATGGTGACTCTGGCTGGTTTAAATGGGAGAATCCACTTTGCTGTTTTGATGAATGTGTGCTGATTTACATCTTGCAGATGGCGGCCACATCCTGGAGCACAACAGCAGTTTTTGTCCTGGCTGTCTCCCAACGCAAATATGATTCTATAAATTAGCTTTGGGATTGCAGCCAGGCTGAGCATGACCTAGCTGATCTCCCTTCACAGGGTTGTGTGTTGTGGTGCTGAAAGATTGATATATTTGTGGAAGAACGTCCACCCTGACCTGAAGTGCCAGGAGGATGATGCCTGCAGGCTTTGCTAGATGAAAAAAAAAAATGTTTTTTTGGGGGGATTTGGCCTTTGCTGTTAGTTATGGAATTTGTTCCTCTGTCTCGAAGAGCACTAACTATAGAAGCTTTGGGCATCGTGGTGGATCTGATGCAGAGATGATTTGTACGGTGCGGAGAGTGTTTAAATCAAAAGCAGAGGACCCCGCGCGTATCTCATTTCCACGGTTCAGGGTCAGAGCCGTTCGCGATATATTGACGTTCTCTGTGAATAATTCATCTTCGTAATCGCAGCGGCACGATAGCCTGATTCCGCCTGCTTTATGACATCATGGTCGAGTCCCTCGCCGGCAGTCCCGCCCTCTCATCAGCGAGGACGTAGTGGCGGCTGAGGGGGAGACGTGTGTTAGCGGTACATTTTAACCCGCAGTCTTACCTTTAATGTTTGAGAAATGTATAATCTGTTTCCTGAGGCAGACTAGGAGTTGGCCTATATGAGGCACAATCTCAGATGTCTGGTGCAAAGACTTTACAGCAGATGTGCTCTGTGATTCATATTTGAGAGAGAGGAAGGCATCTGAGGTCTATGTGGGGTTTCGGTTGGCATATTTGCATGTGCTATTTTGTATCACTTTTTGCACAGTGTTTTGTCCGTTTTTTAAGAGAATTTGGATACAGCCCTGTCCAGGATCCCCTCAGGAGTAGCTTAAATCACCCCATTAGTGGATTATTCATCCCTCTTACATTGCATGTTCCAAAGTGTGTTTTCTGTTAGTTTTTTTCCCTTGTCTCTGTTTTTGTCGTTGCCTTCTTCGTGTAATTATATTTCAGCCTCGGGCGAGAAAAGGCTTTTATTGAGGGGGTTTAAATAAGGTTCTCACTGAAATATTAACTCTGCTTCAGCTCAACTCCAAACATAAAAAAGGTTTAAATGGTCTTCTTTCAGTCACCCAGCATCTTATTCTTTTGAAATAAGAAAAAGCCCAAGAACATTTTGAGGTTATGATGAGATGTTGGCAGATTTATTTTCAATTGGAAATTTGCAAAATCCCATTTTCATATGCCATCACACTGTGGAAGGCTGACAGTTTGTGTGGGGTTCTGCATTGCACTTGGTGACCATGCGGATCTGACCACATTTAATTCGCTGTGGGAGTGCTAAATATCCTCACCTTTTTGTATTCACCTTCTGCAAGAGTCACCGTCGGCTCGACGTGTGCACCGATAGCTAACAACGTGATTGACAGTTGGGAATTAATGTATGAATCAACAGTCGTGGATATTTTTTCACAATGACTTAAAAAGCACATTTACAAGTTCACCAGGCATATCTCATTGCTTCAGGTTTTATGTGATGATGTCTACAGGTACTGCACCTAGATCGTATGTTTTAATGTTAAGTGGCTGAATGGGGGCAACTGTGAGGCAGAATTAGACTTCTTTGGTTGAAGTATTTCATTTTCTGCAGAGGATAATTGTGACCACGTTGGAGCTTCTGGTTTTTTAATTAAGGTTGTCTCACCTGAGGCAAGACCCTGAGGTCTAGTGAAAACCCTCGGAACTGTCTCCATTTCATCTCTCGCAGCCCGATCCCTACCGTGTCATCTCACATATTTGATGGAAAAAGAAAAGGACTGGTTTCTATGGAGATTGGGTGAGGGAGGTTGTCATGGGAACGGGGAAAGCCAGCTGTGGCTCCCGGGAGTTAGATGTGGAAAAGGGATTGTTGCGCTGGTCTGCGAAAAATGATGCTGAAGTGGTTGCGATGAAATGATGTGATTGTGTTTTTGGTATACTGCCTTACCTCTGGCCTGTTACACCTGTGATGTTTATACATTGCTTTGAAGGCATGGAACTGTACAGCACTGCAATAGCCTCAACAAATAGTGTGATGTTTAGAATACATTAGATGAAGATATTAGATACGGGCACACTGAAGCTCATACATGTCTGAGCATACCTTTTTTTCTGTTGTTAAAACATTAACCAAAAATATGGGAATGCATATTTAGGAACTTATTTTATAAAATGCATTGTATAATGCATCTGTACAATGTTTTCCAAAACTGTAAGAATTTGTGACTAGGTTGAATGACTACGGAGGGGATATCCAGTTCCCCCCCAAGTTTGTGAGCAGAGATCTGGCCGGGGCGGAAGGGTATGAAAATTGATTGGAGATATGGTGGGTTTGTTCCATTAGCTACCATGTAGGCTAATATCAAGGTTTTAAACAGTTGGTGCAAGAAGTTACAGACAACCAATGATGAAAGATGAGGAGGAGGGTAATATGAACATGCTTGGGTGGATTGGAGACTAAACGCACACCAAGAGCACATCTGTGAGTACTGGTTTTCCGTGTGTGCCTTTGCTAAAGGTTTATAGAGTAGCTTAGACCATTTTGCACATTTACACTAAATCCCATTAGTCTGGTCCAGCAACACAGAGTCATGTACCCTGAGCTTCATTATGCATTGATAAGCCCACATCTCAGAATAACTGCTCTCATTGCCTGCCCCAATCTGATAAAATGGTCAATTGTACAGCATTAAATCCATTGACTGTCTCATGACCTAGTATAGATTGTATACTGTATCTTCAGATTGTGGCATAACTGTGACATTGTCAGTTGTTTGTTGGAAGACCAACTTGTGTCTATGGGCACTGCCAGGCACCATTCTGTGCCTTAGAAATGGGCAATATTGATTAGACCTTGTTTCCCCTCTTCTTTAATGAGTGTATATTGACAGACCCAGAGGCCATGAGCAAGTTTTTTTGGTTAGCCAGGGACACTGCGACTGAAATGTAACACCCCAGAGAGCCCTCAGAGTTCAGTAAAACACTCATCCCATAGAGAACCAGCAGAGTTCAGTAAAACACTCATCCCACAGAGAACCAGCAGAGTTCAGTAAAACACTCATCCCACAGAAAACCAGCAGAGTTCAGTAAAACACTCATCCCACAGAGAACCAGCAGAGTTCAGTAAAACACTCATCCCACAGAGAACCAGCAGAGTTCAGTAAAACACTCATCCCATAGAGAACCAGCAGGGTTCAGTAAAACACTCATCCCATAGAGAACCAGCAGGGTTCAGTAAAACACTCATCCCACAGAGAACCAGCAGAGTTCAGTAAAACACTCATCCCACAGAAAACCAGCAGAGTTCAGTAAAACACTCACCACACAGTGAAAAACAAAATAAAGTTTTAAAATAACAATATTAAATCCACTTAATAGTATGATTGGGGGGGGGGGCACGGTGTGTGGACAGAATGGCCTGTATGCCCCATTGCACACAGTCTACCAGAATCTGGAATTCTGCAGAAGGAATATAACACCACGCATCTATGAAAGTCAGTAAACATGCGCTGAGATGATGCAACTGGAAAACAATGTGTCAGACGTCATTCCAGAATATCTCATCTCATAAATGCTTGATCGGGTTCAAATCTGCTGACTGAGAGCTGTGAAATACGGATAACACCCATGTGTTACTTCTCAATGTCTGGAAACGAGGGCATTGTATTGGAAAAACACCCCTGACTGCCAGAAACAAATGCTTTAACATGGGGTGAATGTGATCTCGTCATACCATTAAGTATCAATTGACAATTGGCATTAACCTTCTCCTCTGAGGGTGCACCTAAACCATGCCAGGAAAATGTACCCCTCGCTGGTTACCTAACCGCCAGATCACTTCACTGATGGAATAACAGACTGATTGTGTTTACATTGTTTCACTTCCTCTACAAAACCTGGAAAATGGGATTAGGGTTAGGTTAAGGCAACCCGGGTGTAAGGTTACAGACCGCCTCGGGGTGTCCTGGATGACTAAACTTTGGGCTTCTCCAAGTGTTGGAAAAGGACGCTTCCTAGGAACTTGGAACCACCGCCGAGAAGCACGGATCTGCAGCCGTCAGCACGTCTCCGAGAGATTACCGCTCTCAAAACAGCCGCGGCGTGAGATCAACGGCGAATGTGGCAGTTGAGTCACACGCCCAACCGTCAGCTAAGCCTCCGTTAAGCTGCTAATGGGGCTCGTTTGTTCACTGAGAGCGATTCTCAACCACGGTCATGTAAAGTCACTATATAATAAGATTTCAATAAGATTGCTGCCATGCCCTTGGAATGGAGGTCAGTAGGCAAGCTATATATAATCCCTGTCTTTCTGAGAAATGTGAGAAATAATTTTTCTTCTGTACTGCATTAACTTAACAGGTAATCAGCTGTATTATATTTTCAGAAATATGAAAATAGTATTCTTTAATATTAATGCAATTGCTTAGAGAAAAGTGTTTTACCGAGCAATAATTGGGATGGCAGGTATGCCATCTTGGCAAGTTACAGCTTGAAAATGATTTCCACCCTCTGTATTCAGTACTTTGTCCACTCACCCTTCAGAAGGATAACACTAATGAAATCCACAGTTTGATGTGTATATTTGGTGGGATTTTTTTTTAACAATTCCTTGATACAGAATCCTTCAAGATCCTTGTCTGCACTCATTGACTGATTTTACCAATCCAAACCATTATTTTTTTTATTGACTATTCATGCGCAATTGATTAGAAGCACCTGGTTTTAATTACCCTCTTAATTGATATGGAAGCACTTAGCAGTAAGGGTCCACTTATGGCTTCTGTATGTTGACTTATTTTTGGTTGAATAGCCAAGTAATATTTGTGTGTTATGAGTCACATTGCTTTAGATTTATCTACAGTTAGGACTTCTCAAGGAATATATTAGGGTTAAGTCAGGTCTTAATATGAAAAACCATAGAACTGAAAGATGGTGTACATTCTTTTTTTTTTGAATCACTGTATTCTGTTTATTGTATATTGCCTTTTTCACTCATCTTTGTTACGGATGACAGTCATCTTGGAGGGCTTTGTATATACTACATATACAGATAAATATGTGCCCTTGTAAAGTAAAGTGTTTGAGATACTGGCTGCCGGTCAGGCTGAGTGTGGTTGTTTCCATGGAAATCTGGGTGACAAACAGCCTAAGCTTTAGCACTGCTTGGGGACTCAGTGTAATGGGGCCTGTCTGTGAAGGTTACACCTCACTCTCACAGCTGTGTGTAACAGTTTTCTCCTGCTAGCCTCTAAAAGGTCCAAATACCTGCCCTGCTTGCCTTCAGTAACTTACAGCGAGAGTGCACCTAGGGCCATCCTGGGGGACATCAGGAAGTACTGCTCCTGCTGGCTAACTTCCTGTTAAAAGGCACTTAGCTGAATTATTCAGTCACTTAAAGTGCAGATACAGGCACTTTTTTTATTTATTCATGTGTGTTTCAGTCACATTTTTAAAATAAGTGACTGGGACACTCATAAGAAAACAGATTCAAATTTTAAACAGGTTTACAAAAATGATAAAGCTGTACAGCTTATCCCCAATAACAAAAATAACAGCACCCATGTGATAGAGAATCCCAGTGTTACACTGAGTATTTGTCCAGCTGCTAGCAGTTGTGTTACCTGGTGAGCACACCTGCCCTGTGCACTCAGGTGAAGCATCAAATTAACTTTTCCAGCTAAATACCAGGTGCTCAGATCTAAAGTTTAAAAGCAGTGTGAATAGAACATATTTTGGGTTGTGTTAACAGCTCTTGAAGAGCTGGGTGTCAGTGTAGTGGGATTTTTGTCAGACCAAACCCCTCATTCTCTGTGTGACCCCCCCCTTATTAGCAAGGAGCTGCAGAACTCCTGGAAAGATCTACAGTCAAGGCTGGGCCATAAACACCATTCCAGGGGGCGGAATGTCTGCCTTCGAGGTCAAGACTAACTGCCATCTTCTATAATGACTTAATAGGCCTCACAGATCACATTACTGTTAGCAGTGGGAGGGTCCTGCCATTCACAGGGCATGGTCTCCTCTGGCTACGGGCAGATAGATCTGGTTTAGTAGACAGTGGGAGGGATGCCCTGGATCCTGTAGGGCAGGGGGCAACCAACCCTGTTCCTGGATATCTACCATCCTGTATGTTTTCATTTCAACAAGATCTCTGAACTGTTGAGCAAGGTGTGCTTTTTCAGGGTTGGAGTGAAAAGCTACAGGATGGTAGATCTCCAGGAACAGGGTTGGTTACCATTGCTGTATGGCATTGGGGCCAGAGAGGGAGAGGTCAGATCTGCTTATTCTGAGAAGTTGTGTGCTTTTCTTGTGTCTGCAGTTGCGTCAGGCAGATACGAGTGGGCAGCTGATTGTGGGTATGCTTGCAGGTATTATTCTGGGTTATTCTGGTCTTTCCCGTGACCGGCCCTGCATGGTCATTTACTCACTAAAGCTGGGAATGCCAAACAGAAAATCCCTCTTTCGTTTTTTTTTTTAAGAGGTAAGCTTTTTTGAAGCACTCTGAAGCGTTTAGTTTATGCTCACTACGCAGTCACAGGGCGGGTACAGAACCCTTATTCTTTCACTGACGCTGCAGTTCAAATGGTACTTTCTCAGTCAGCAGTAGCAATGCTCAGGGGTTTATTATTGTTCCTGTTATAGTAAGCAGTAGGCTGCTCTATTTTGCTGTGACTGTCAAAGTGGGGACATTTACTCTTACAAAGACATGCTGTTGGACATTACAGTTTTAATTAGGAACCAAGAGGAGTCAGATTGGAGTGTATTTGTCTGGTGGGACATGCTGACTAGCTTGCATTCTCTCAGACAGACTCAAACAGTGCAGTATCCTACTCTTTAGAAGAGATTTTTCAAAGACTTTTGAAACGCATCTTAACTTTAAAATATCTTCCCTTCACCAGGCCTCTCCTTGGCAGCACCTGTGGAACTCAGTTGTAATTACGACCATTCCATAATAGTACTTTAGTAAATTAACCAGCAATTATGGCAAACTCAATCACAAGGTACAATTTACTGTTCTGGAGGTCTGTTAGAAAATTTTAACACTCATTTCTTGCTCTCTTGCTTTCTCACTCTCTCACTCATTTGCTCTCTCTGTCAAGAGTTTCCTCACTACACCTGCTTTAGAGAGTGCAATCAGATGAGTTTGACGGGTTAGTCCCTTTAGGAAAGGTACTGGTTGGGTTTGTCCTTTTAGCAGGGGTGCTGGTGGAGGTTTTTTCTTTAGGAGAGGTGCCAGTGGTGGCACTTTATCTCTTTAGCACAGCTGCTGGTGGGGTTGGTCCTTTTAGGAGAGGTCACAGCTGGGCTTGTCCCTTTAGCAGAGGTGGCTATGGGGCTTAGAACAGTGGTTCCTTAACCTCTTCTCAGGTATCCCCAGGTGGATCCTGGTATTTGACGTTCCACCTTAAGCACACCTGATACAACTAATCAAGCCCTTCATTAGTTGCCTCTGGTGTGCTTCAGATGGAACACATAAAATATCTGGATCTGGCTTCGGAACCACTGCTTTAGAAGAGTTTGGAGCTTGTCCCGTTAGGAGGGGTGGCATGGGGGCTTGTCCCTTAGAGGATATTCTGGTGGGGTTAGTCCATGTTTTTGCTCCACTCAAATTTGCCGGGGCATAGGCTATTTGATCACATCTAATTTGAATTTAGTACCAAACTGTCTCTGGTGCCACACTGGTGTTGTCCATAAGCTAGAAAGCTGCGGTTTATGATATTAATCAATGGCATGAGAAATTGATTCCTGTTACCAAGGTGATGTATGTTTCCCTACCTGACTATTAAAAGAGACTGGCTTTTCTTAGAGACTCACTGTGTATTAAAGTTTGAAAGAAGGATATAAAACTCTTGAAGGGTCAGTGTGAAAATGCTGCTCATGCTGCTGCAGTGTCTGCATGGGTAGGGGGGCCCTCAGGAAGGTTTGGCCAATCTATAGTGTGTGTTGATACTGGTATGAAAATTACAGGGGGAGTGAGGAAGTTTCGAAATGTTGGGCGTGGCCCAGTGGGAGGGGCTATCGGGGGGGGCTTGATCTCGCCAGCGGTTTGAGCTCATCCTGGCGTCTCGAACCCGCCTGTTTGAGAGAGGCTACAAGATTTCGGGCCTCCCTAATTACAGCCCCAGCAGCTGGAGCCCCTGGCCCGGAACATTCCGTGTGCGTGTGGCTGGGGGCTGTCAAGCACCGGTTATTTGTGAAGTGTCCTCTTTTTGGGAATGTTTGGCCCTTGTTGGTTTTTGGGACAAAGCAGCTCAGGAATAACAATATGTACAATGCCGGGAGAAATCATTCAGCCTTTAAAGATGTTATTGTCTCTTCAGAGAAGCAGCCTGGTACTGTTAGCCCTGGGTGCTGCTTCCATATCACAGCAATGCCTGACGCCTCAGCTGGTACAGAGTGCACCTCCACCCAGCAATTTAACTTGCTGCCCTTGGCTGCCTCTTCAGACTGCCAGCCCAATAAGCCAATCAGAGGAAGTTCTTAGACATTGTTTCCTAAAATGTTCACCGTTTTTCTTGTTTTAATGTTACTTCTTGTCCAGCTGAAGCTGTGCCTGGCTTCAGAACAGGCTGCATGTGTCTGTGTTTTTCTGTAAGGTTTACACAGACTCTCAAGCTATATGTGGCTTGAGCATTAAGCATTCTGGGAAAAATGGGAATTCTGTGCAGCTCAGATTCACACTAGTGAGACCCTGTCCATAGAGGCCTAAACCATCCATGACCATTTACTCCTCACTCAGACTGGCTAAAGGAAAGGAACTACATTTGTTAGGACAGACTTAAAATCACAACTGAAATGTTATTCTGGGGTTCTTATGCACACTAAAAACATTGCACACGTGAACGCATGCACACACACACACACACACAGAAACACACAGAAACAAACACATACACACACACAAATACAAATATACACTTAATTACAGTAGTATTTTTTGTCCTGAAGCTAATTTTCCAGCCCTAATCTGCAGTCCCACACTCACTGAAGTGTTGCCGGTGGACTCTGCATTGAGATGGATTCTGCGCTGCTGTAGGTTACTAGGTTACGAGTAATGGGTCAGCGGAAAAGCAAAGGCAGCTTTTGTATCCTGCGCGTTTCAATATGGCTGCCACCTGAGAATGTCGCAGTGTGTTTAGGGATCAAATGCGAACTTGCCCAGAACGGAATATTTCCGGGGTTGGAAGGCTGCCATGAATCACTGGTGGGTATCGGGCGACCACACTCAGGGAAGAGCTTCAGCACTGTTCACATGGCAAACCTATGCGCTTCACAAGCAGAGAGGCAGTGACACCACCGAGGGAGAGGCGCAGACTGTTGATGTGGGTATCAAACGAGAAGCATTTCAACCAATCATTTTCACATCAGATTTAGCTGAAAGAGAAACTCTCCAAAGTGCCATTCAGAAAGCACCTCGAAAATGAAGATATGCCCAGGTTAATACAGGTAAATACTGCAAGAGGAGTGCTGCTTGGTTACATGGATGTGCTGTGAGCTGTAATGCTGAGATCAAAAGACAGACAGACAGATAGAAAGAGGCACAGTGCACATCTTCACCTGGCTGTCTTCACAGGGAATTATGACTTTCCTTCAACTGTTATGAATGGGACTTAGTGGCCATCAACATAGCCTGCATTTCACACATTGTTGGTACATTCAGGGTGTGTTACTGCCGGAAACTGTGCCCCACCTGGGATATGAGTCTTCTGCAGGGCTAGGAAGGGCAAGCTTAAATCAGGCCTGTGTAGGCTGAATTCCAGCAGTCCTTCCTGCAAACCCACGAGCAACCAAGGCCTGAGACCAGGAAAGGGAAAAAACCTTCCAAATGCCTTGTCTTTGTAATCATGCAGAATCATAACCACCCTGGGAGTGAACTACACAGAAGGCCATTACTAAATAATGTCCTCCCATTATTATATAACTGTGACAGCCCTACAGCCCTGTTGGGGGTGCCGGAAAATGAGGCTCCATGAATGTGAAATAAAACTCAGCAGAGCATTTTCAGTGCACACAGGAGACTGCACTGTACTTTATGCGCATCTGTACTGTAATACACTTGGTGCAGTAATTCAAAAAACTGATTTGTAATCAGTTTTACATGTTCAGTTCTGATTCTGCTTAACCTTAGCTCTGTGTTTGGCACTGATGACCACCGTAGTCTCCCATCTTCTCTACAGTGGGGATCTTTGGCGTGGCCTTGGCCTGGTTTACATCCTACCGCATGGGGCATTCCTTCCAGGTCACTTGGGGTGGCACAATATCAACGCGTCATAGCCTTTTTACAGACGTACCCCAGGGCTCTGTCCTTGCCTCCCCTTCTCTTTCTACACCAAATGCCTTGGCCCTGTTGTAACTGCTCACAGACTGCCATGTTTTTTCTCTGGCAATGACACGTCACTGTGTCTTTCCTCTGCACTATCTGCCCAACAGGGACCCATAGGCATATTAAAAATGTCTGAATGAAATCTTAAACTGGACTGAAAATCACCACCTAAAGCTCAGCTGGCAAAGACTGAGATGCTCTACATCTCTTCTCTCACCCTGGGCCACACCACTGTGTTGGCTTCTTCTAGCATCAAGAGTAGTGCTGGACCACAAACTTAACATGGCCACGAATATTGTGATGGTGAGCCGGCCATGCCAATTCTTTCTCTACAACATGGCTGCCCGTTTCTCACCATTATTATTATCATTATCATTATCATTACTATTAGCAGCAGCGTGATGTGGACTCATGATTTGTGACTGGTGGGTGGTGGTAATAGTCTTGGGAGCTCTGCTGGGAGGTGTCCGTTAATTCATTGCTGCTTCTTCCAAACCCCAGGGACACAAACCCTTCTCTGTGAATATCGGCCGGCCATATCATCTGTCACAAAAGAGAGAGAGAGAGGGAGAGCGAGCGAGAGAGAGATGCAGAATAAGTCTTATTTTACCTTATTCAGGCTCCATGACGGCCCAGCTATAAAGTAATGGAAGGGTGATCAAGCGCATCAGTGTTAGGCTTAACGTTCATTGGTGTGGGGCCTTGAGCTCACAGCTGTAATGTGTGAGAGACCCTAGCTGGGGCTGAGGCTTCTCTTATCTGTTCTCTTATGAGGTGATAGTGTTTACCTGCTGTGTGGAACCTGGATGTGCTGCACGAGCATATCCTCCATCACGCTCTCCCCTGCGCGTAACTTGCACATAACCCTGCTGTAATGATGCTTAATAACAGTGAACTTTGACATATACGCTACATTCATTAGCGTCTTGCATATTCACGCACCTTATCGGTGTTGTTATTATTATAACTGTTCAGCGTTTTCTGCCCTGACAGATGGCATTGTGTGCTGACATTCAGACGGAACGGTTCGAGGGTTCGGGGGTTCGGGTGCGGCAGCTGTGAACGCGAGCGAACGCCTCCCAGTGGCGCTCCCAAGGCTCCGTCGCTACTGTCCAAAAGCAATAAAATTTAATTAAAAAGTGAATACTCGGGCGGCCGGATGGCTTATTGGGTTAAGGCACCCCACCGGGGCGCATGGGCAGGCCTCACAGCCAGTGGGGTTCACTCATGTATGCAGCTGCGGTTGCAGAAGATTGGCCGTTCCGAAATATTTCATTTAATTTTATTTACTTAATTTGCTTATTAAATACATTCAGGTGTTTACCCACTAGCAATATTTTACTTGTAAGGCGCTCACTGCGAGGGGAAGGTATGTAGGCTAACTTACCACATATAAAACAACACATAAAAAATGACATTGTCTCAATTTTCAAATGTGCAAAACTGAAAATAAATAGCCAAGATATTGTTGAAAAACAAATAAGAAATGAATATGCTCTAGGATGGGTTATTAGAGATTTCTCATTAATTGTTGCAGTCTATGTTTGTTTGAGCCCCATGCTTTTTCAGTTGTGAAAATTAACTTTCATACGAGATTTAACTAGTTTGTGATTCAAATTCTCAGGTTGCCAAACAGTTCTAGGATTCCAACTGTTTCAGCACTTCAGCTAGCTGGCTGTTTTGAAAGTGCATTTTTTCCCTTGTAGCAAGTACCATTATTCAAGCGATACTCTGTGTGGATTTCATGTATTTCAGTGTACCTATGGGGGAGAAGTAACCTATTGCCATTATGCCTGGTGATTGTAGTTCTAAACCCAGTTCAGATCAAATATGCAAAACGTGGAGACAAGACAGTAATGTTTCATCAGAAAACTACTTTAGAGTTGTTTTATTTTTATTTCAGAAGGTCTTCTGTTGGCATCTTTGCATCATTGGAATTTTAAGTCCCAGGATTTTTCCTCGTTCGCTGTTTAAAGGTGAACAGCCATAGCCGTGATGCATTATTAATTTCACCTTAATCTGGGAGCAGCGGCTTTACCTCATGCACCTGCAGTAGCCCCTTTCTCCTGGAGGAGTCCAGGTAAAGCACCTCTTATGACTGCCGGGCTGCTCACGCTGTGCATTATTCAGCATGCTATGTATGATTAATGTGCTACCTCAGGTGCCTCATTATACAGCACTGTACCTCATTTAAGGGTACAGTCCGCCTCTACTCAAACTGGGAATCGTGTATACAGCATGCAAACCCACTGTACCCGCACAAACTACCACAGACTTGGTGTGCCAGTGTAAACTCACTTTACCAGCACAGTTGTCTTGCTCCTTATCCACCGGCTTTGTCTAATTGGGACAGGAAGTGAACAGCGTTTAGTCAACCATCACTGAGATTTGGGAAAAGAGAGAAATTGGGACCTTCAGTCCAGCCATCTTAAAGATTTTTAAAATTTTACTTTGATGACCACTTTTGTCCCTTTGGTTTCATTGGCATACCCGCGCTGAATGAAAACATGGAATTAAACCGCTGATGATTCTCTGGGAAACCCCCAGTCTTCCCTTTAGATGCTGTGTGTCTGAGTTGAGCAACAGTAGAAGTAGCAGAATTAGTCAACACATAGATAACCAGCCATATGACAGCAACGGGAAACAAGCATGGGGTCAAGTATCAAAGGTCACCAAAGGGCCATTTCACACTGTGACTATAATTCTATTCTAAATGGAAAATCTCCCTTCCAAAGGCTCCTTAAAGCCTTAAATTTGAGGTTCCAGGCAGACTTTGGCTTAAACCCCTTATCTCTTTCTCTTGCTTTATTTGAGAAATTTTCTACAAAAAACGGCTCATGTCCTTTCTCATCAGGTGAGAAAACCCAGATCTTTTCCATCACACATGCCGCTTCCGTATCTACTTGTGTATTTCACAAGGCAGCAGGCGGCTTGTGTGGGTTGGGATTTTTGGCATTGGAATAGAGAGACTGAAGTGAACGGTCAGATGGGAAAATCATGGGAAGTTGAGGGATTAGTGCCTAAAGTAGCTGCGTGGAGGTGACCCCTGCAGAACTACAAAGGTCAGACCTCAGTGGGGGAAAGGGAGAACCAGGGAATGGGGGAGTGGGGGGTAGAGGGACAGAGAGAGAGAGAGAGGTCATCTCCAAGTCATTTATTTTTCCCCAGGCCTGCATCTCATTAAGGATAGCTGGTGCGCAGAATTATGGGATTGCCCCTGAACACAAGTCACCGTGGGTTACTGTGCTGGGATTACCTTCTAATACCAGCCCCAGTTCTGTCAGTGCCATTACTCCTGTCTTAACCAATCAGGCTGGGGGGAATTCCCTACTTGGGGGTAGACCACATTAACCCCGAAGAGGCATTTCAGGAGAGGAAGGCAGTTTTGTTTTTAGCATTAAGGAAACTGAATTTGACCCCCGTGTGTGTTGGGCTGCGCGTGTCCACTGGCTATCATTCATGCTTAGTGTATGCTAGGTTACATGTTACAGAATCTTGGAGTATGCTGAGTTCCACGTGTTCACTGGCTGTCAAACCTTAGCATGTACTGGGTGGCTGGTATTATTGAACTTTAGCATGTGTCAGGTTGTATGTATCCACTGGTTATCAAACCTTAACGTGTGTTGGGAAGAATGTTATTGAGTCATAATGTGAGCTGGGTTGCATATATCCGCCAGCTGTCAAGCCTTATTGTGTTCTTGGTAGCATGCACTTGGAAGTATATGCTATTGAACCTTAGCGTCCACTGAGTTGCATGTGTCAACTAGCTCTTATACCTTAGGATATGCTGGGTAGGATGTGCTGGCTAGCATGTTCTGGGTGACATATGCCCTGTTAAACACTTTCCATTAGGTTCTTTTTCAAACGTGTTGTTTACTGGCTATTGTGGTCTGAGCATTACAGGGCATTTTAAACGAACACTTCTTTAAAAATGGGATAATCAGTAAACATGCAGACACATGACATTTGGCTTTGTACAAGAGTGCAGGTTTTCTTTCAATGACCCAAGGAATCCATACTGCATTTTGGTTAACTTCACCAACTTCATCTTGCATCCTTTATTTGTGCACACGCGTGAGTCCTGCAGCAGTTATTGAACTCCAGAGATGACGTTCTTGCAGGGATGACTTTAGTTGTGATCATATATGGTCATTAGACCCATTAAGCTGCATGGAGATGAGCTGTCAATTGCAGCAATAGAGGATATCTGCGCACAATGCTTTCTGAAATTATTTACATTTATTTACATTTACTTACTTTTTGTAATCCTTTTGCCATTTTTTAACCTCAAGCATAGGCTATAGTTATCGCATTTAAATGTATTTTATTTTCCAGATGATTTAGTCTTCAAATAAGATGTGAAAAGAGTATATGCGGTCTTTTTACACCTGCAGAATATGCACTCTGCTCTGCTTCACAATATAAGAGCTTAAGATGATGATCAACCAAACAATAAGAATGGGTGTGATCTCAGCGACTTTGACCGTGGTATGATCGTTGGTGCCAGATGTGGTGGTTCCAGCATCTCAGAAACAACTGCCCTCCTGGGATTTTCATGCACTACAATATATAGAGTTTTCAGAGAATGGTGTGATAAACAAAAAGCATCCAGTGAGAGGCATTTCTGCGGGTGAAGGGGGGAGGGGGTTCATCGCATGAATGAGTGGCGAAAAATCTGAAGGAACTGTGTTATGCTATGAAGTCAGCATGGAAAAAAATCCCTGAAGATTGTTTTCAGCACCTTGTTAAATTCATGGCGTGAAGAATCCAGGCTGTTCTGGAGGGGGTTCCCACCAGGTAATAGATAGATAAATAAATTGGCCTGTGTGTGTGTGTAGATGTATATACATAAATATAGACACTATATAAATATATGTGTGTAGATGTAAATATCTTTGGAATGTCTTGGGCAGTTGAAGTGTTTAGGATAGAAATAGAGAGGCATTCTTCCCTCAGAGCACTCCGCCTTGGCGAGCCCCCAATTTGGACCTGGAGGATGTTCGAAAATACGCCTGTCTGTTTGCTCACAGCAGTATCGGCTTGCCGCACAAACTGCTGCAAAGTCGAACGTGATGCGCCGCGAAATGTTCCCGGTGCAAGGCTTTGTGTGGGTTCCTAAGAATCCTACGCGGAGTGGAGGCTGCACGAAGGCTTGTCAAACGAACTACATGTTTTCTGTGCCGCAGATGCAAAAGGATCTAAGTCAGGAGAGTCAACACTTCTGAGAGACATCCTCTGTGGAGGAGCGAGTGGTGCATGCCAGAAAAATGACTTTTGATGAATTAAGTCCTTGTCTTTAATGCCCCCACGTGGGTCCATAAGTTAGTTAGTTACTTAACAAAATCAACGTGCCTTTTTCTTATTTAACACATATTACAGTCAGTGTTTTGAGACCTACATATTATTTTTCTGCCGCATAAGGACTTTGTAATATGTTTTACAATGTAGCCCACTCGTTAGTCTAATTTAGACTTATAAGACTAATGGGTCTGGGACGAAGTGTCCCTACTGTCCCCCCATCTGCGGCCCTAATACGCATATATCCAGTGCAGACAGTAAACAATGACAGTAAACCAGGCAGCGTTAATATTTTATGAGGAAGGCGTTCTCAGTTTCAGCGCCTGTGTTTTATAGCATGAACAATTTAAACGGATAAAAATGTTCCCCCAGTTCCCCTGGTTTCAATGGAATTCAATATTTGGCAAGACCAAGATATGATTACAGCGACCATCTGTAGCCTAAATGTATAGGCTACGCTTAGAAGTGCCTATACACTTTTAAAGTACGAACACACTAGAGAAAAGAGAAAACAATGATTTGTTCTTCGTGTCTTTTTTAAGGAAAATAAAGTATGAACAGATTTTAGTTTTGGACTTGAAAATGTTTATGCCTGCTGGGACTTATGTCATTATTGTACATTATGTTTTTATTGCCATACTGGTGTCAGACTGACTCGCACTGAAGCAGTCGGACTAGTGGAGAGTAGCAGCAGCGGAAACCGGGTGCACGCTTAAACATTGCAATGGAAAGGAAACGTAACGAGGAAAGAAAACACGGTCATTTATGACCCAAGCCTCACTTTCAAGGTCGGCATGCGGCCGAGGAGGGGCTCGGTGTGGGTTTACAGACACAGCGCAGACTAGGGACTCGTGAGACAGAAACCTCTTCTTGAAAAGGATGCAGTTAAGGATATGGAGCACATTGTAACATTGTTAGCGAGAGAACCTTATTTGTCAGAGCATTTTATTTTGGGTGGTGGCTGTTTTATGCCACTAAATCCTGATGACTCCACTTGTTATATGCCACCAATATGGCTGAAAGAAGGCACGGCATCTGGCTCTCGTGATTTTTATATCCCAACACTGATTGGAACAATACTTTCTCAGTGCGCCTGAAAACGCGAAATTGGATGCATCACCTCTGGTCTATTGCGTCTATCCTAGAACTTTGATATCGCAGTTCAAGGCTGTCATTCGCAGTCTATCACCAGAAGGGGGCGCTGTTCCCTACTCTAGCCTCTCGATGCGCTCTCGCTTGTGCCTGCTCTCTGCAGCCACCCCTTCCCAACGACACGCTCTTAATGCAAGCAGAGCCGCTGAAACCGCTCGGCAGTGACACAGTAGCTGTAGCGTGAAAGATGGTCGGCGGTCCTTGCGGCCGCAAGCTGGCCCGCCGCTCACGGTCCACCTTGATAGCAGCACTCACGGTCTTACTTGTGCAGACGCTCATCGTGTGGAACTTCAGCAGCTTGGACACGGGGGAGGAGAGAGGGAGCGTCGGCTCAAACGCCAGAGAAAAGAGAGACAGGGTCGGGTTCCACAAAGCAGACACCGGGTACCCGAAAAGTGGGCAGCGGAGGCAGCATCACCAGCCTCCGCTTGGAAAGGGGGCGTTTAAACAGAAACAGCAGTCGGTAAGATTTGTAGGCTATAGCTGTCATCTATGCTCTTCGGTTTACGGGCTTCTTTATCACACCAATACAGGGGCTACAGGTAAAGACGTACATTAGTTGTTGTTTCCACTGAGTTATTTTCATGCTCGTGTTTAGATAATTTATACCATATTGGATCCAAGCTATAGGCTTCGGTGATTCGACTGATCGATGGGAGCGCGCCCCCCTGTCTTATCTCACCAACAAAACTCCGTGTGCGTTCGGTTCGGCATACATGTAACAGTTTCTCACTTAACTGCGCGTCTGAGGATTAACGATGCCGTAGTTGTATATGATACCGTCCTGCAGTAAGTTCAAGCATCACGGACTCGTTTTCCCGATGACATCGCGGGAAGCACGTTTCTGTATTACTATACATCATTCTGTGCGTTTGATTTGTCTTGGATGGTATGCGCTAGTGAACTTTGTATACTATAAGCATATGATACGAACACGAATGGCTGCGCTTTTATTTCAGCCTGGGGCTTTGAAAACATCTGCCAGGACTGAAGAAATGGTCCACGAAAGTCAAGAATGCAGAAATGACATGTCATGTATGTTTGGCTTAAGTAGCCAAGCCTGCATGGTTTTATGACAGTAGGCTTGCGTGCGGTCTTAGCTACTTTTAAATTGAAGGCACAGTACAAATTAAACGTGTAGGTGACGATTTTTGGTGAAAACGGCTCAATTTCCATTTAGAGAAGAATATTCTTCTTACAGGTGTATGTTTATGAAATGTTTACACTTTAGAAACTGCTCTGCGCTCTGAAATATCACCGGTTATCAGTCCTGCAATTTAAACCGTTGCGGCTTTAATAAGAGACTAAGGGAGAACACGCTAAATAATTTTTGGTACAACAAAAAATGTTAGACTACAATAACAAATATTTAATTCTAAAAGTTTTCTATGCGTCCACGTGGTATCAAATGTAGGCTACTCTATCAAAGTTGATTTAACGCCGTCATGTCACTTCACGTTAGGCTACTTTGAGGTAAACTCAAAACAATAGCAACGTAAAAACATGAAAAAAATTACTTTCCTCAGTATTAATAAATATTAATGTTTTGACGTGGTGAACGGTGCTGTGGTTGGCTGAAGTCAGACCAGCCAACATTAACACCCAATATTTTGGCACTTACTGAAACAAACAAAATGTGGATGGTTCCAACAACCAATGAGGGGGCACATGCGATTGCGCACCGGGGGTGGGGGCTACCCGGCCCTACTAAGTTTCAGCGAGCAGGACGCCACTGGCTATGAGCAGTGCGTGGTAGATCTACCGATTTGGAAATCCTCACGCGCCTCGGCTTTGGGCATTGGCTCTGCTTTAAGTTCAGGTAGAATTAGGCTTGATATAGCCGACATGACGTTACATATGACACATTCACGTTGTCGAATTATTACATCTGTTAATGGTGTACTGTACAGTGAACTGCGTTAGCTGAAGGTGATTGTCTGTGTTGTACGCGCTATGGTTAGAGCATTCTCATGCTCGTGCTGGATGTCCTCGCGCAAGCTGCTCTGCTTCCTCATCTGCCTCCACAAATTTGCTGTCTTTGTGGGTCGTTGCCATGGTGAACAGGGGTGACAACGTATCAAAACGACCCTGCAGCTATGTGGTTATCCCCCCTCTCTCCCCATCTTTTGCTCTCTTGCTCCCCTCTCTGCCTCTTTCTCTCTCCTTTCTTTCCTTTCCCCCTCTTTCCCTCTATCTGCTGCTATGACTGATGTGTGTGGGTGTGAACAGGGGCCCTTGAGTGCACACACTCACACAGCACTACACACTGCTATTATATCTCTCCTTCTCTTCCCTCTGTCACTCTCTCTCTCCCTCTATAGCTCTCCACATTTATCTCTACTCCCATCTCACTTCTTCCATTTCTCACCTTCCTATCACTCCATTTCTTTCTCTCTACAGTACTGAGAATCCCAGGAGTCCAAGACCTAATGTAGAAAGTAGCAGTGGTGCATTATGGTGTTGTATGGTGTGGCATGGTGTGGGACACTGGTTAAAGATTTGTTTGTAATTGAAGGTTGCAGGTTTGATAATCTGGGTGGGGCTTGAGTTCTGGCAAAAACCGAACTGCGTAATGGGGAATCTTGACCATGTCAGCCTGTGTAATGATGGCATCTGCAAAACAGCACAAATACATGAACACATTACTAAGTTCCTCTGGGTGTGGCTACCTGCTTCCTGAAGTTTCTCTGATTGGTTATGCTCAGAACAGCTTCATGCTCATCTGCATTCCATATGGTCCAATGGTTGATGCAATTAGGTAATTAAAGGAAATGCCAGAAATGAACTCTGGAGCCCCCCCTGCTGCCTGGGCTGAGACTGACCGCTCTGAAGTGGCTGGTTTCTTTAGAAGAGAGAATGAGTCAGGTTATGAGTGTGGAAAAGAACATATGGAGGGTGCTGAAAGGTGGAGGTGTTTACTGATAAGACAAATGCGCACAGTGAGGGAACTGAAGCCGGGCTGTATAAACTGTAGCTTAACTGCCACATGACCCAAAAGTTTAAAGGAGAAATGTCTTTGAAGTTTAACCTCAGCATGTCAGCACAAGTTGCTTTTTCTGATGTTGGAAAATTGGGCCCAGATTCAAACCTGTGTGACATAACTTGGCTCTGAACTTCAAACAGTATGTGCTTATGTACACTTTTAGCCTTCCATGGGACCTGGTAGAGGTGTTCATGTGAAAACCGTGATCATGAAAGATGTATACCGGTATTTAATTCAAAATAAATCAGGTTTGATGAATCCATCTTTAAAAGTGCTGTACTTCTCAGTGGTTGTGTTAGTGCAGAATTCTGTGTTTTTATACAGCAAAAAGGGCCAACATGCAGGCGAAAAATACACCGTGTTCTATAAATGCCAATATTCTGAAGTCTTTTTTAAAGATTGTAATAGGCGATGACCCAGATCTGAACCACAACAAAATTATTACTCCTGATTATTTGAGCTAATCGTCTTTCAGTCTCTGACATTTGTGTTGTCACGCTCTAGCTGGCTTGTTCAACATGAGTAAATTAGAACAGAAATCGCTCTTAGGGTTTTGAAATATTATTAGCCTGTGTGGCAAAACTTTGCTTCGATCAGAACGCCAAAAAAGAATTTTCCGCTTATTTTATCCTGCTAATCCCACTTTTTCTTCCAGCTTAAGGTGTCATAATAAAATGATGAATGACCTACATTTATTGTGCTATTACTGTAAGTTGGCATGTTATGGCAAAATAGTTTCGATGAATAGTATCAGAGCACAAGTGAATTAGTGTAAAACACCGATTTTGAAATGTCCTGCGTTCCAAAGACGCAGCATTCCGTGGGCTAGCGCGACCACTGGTCCTGGTGTCGATAGTTTGTGGTTTCAGGTTCTTCAGTTCGTAGCATGCTGTCAGGCTAGCGTCTAATGGAGCACTACACGCCATCTGAACGTCTGACGCATGTGCCTGTGTGAAGTGCAGGGTGGGGTCTCGTGGGCTCTAGAACCTGCTGATGGGAGAGCAAGGCCTCATGACACCTGAACGGGCTGAGTTAATGTATGATATTGGTGATTCACTGATCTGAGCCAGTTGTTGCAAGTCTGTGGTGAGCGAATCCCTTCCGTTGGTTCAAAAGAGTATGTGATTGACTGGTCATTGCATCCCCGCCCACTGTGTGGTTCTCACAACATAGGTCGCCCATCTGTACTGGAACCTCGTAGGACCGTCCCCCCCGTCCCCCCCGTCCCCCTTCCCCCCTGTCGTGCATCCTGTCATCGCTGCAGGCAGAGGGCTGGGAATGCAGTACGTATCTGGAGCGTAACCTCCCCCCCCCCCCCATTTCAGCCCCTCGTCCCCCCCTCTGAGCCAGTAGCGTGTGTCTGTGTGAGGAAGACCCATCCGCATGTCAGGATGAGGTCCATACACATGGCTGCCACCTTCATGTTTGCAGTTTTACACATACATTTGTAGAGTATGTTTTGTACCCGAGGTCATTTCACACGTGCTGGGCGGTGCCCCCTGCTGATGTGTAGATGTATAGTCTCTCCCTCTCTATGCTCTCGCTCTGCTGCCGTGACTGATACATGTATGTGAACATACTGCCAGCATTCCTCTTTTCATGCCCTCTGCCCCTTCCATCCATCTCTCTCTCCCTCTCTCTCCATCTCTTTCTCTCTCCCCCTCTCTCCCTCTCTCTCTTTCTCTCGCTCTCTCACTCTCTTTCTCTCTCCCTCCCTCTCTCTTTCTCTCTCTCTCTCTCTTTCTCTCCCTCCCTCTCTCTTTCTCTCTCTCTCTCCCCCTCACTCTCCCTTTCTCCTCCTCTCTCCTCCTCTCTGTATCTCTCTTTGTCTCTCTGACTGATGCGCTACCCTGCTGAGTCACTGCAGGCTGTGTGCAGTCTGTTGATTTTGTGTCAGATGTGAGGTGTGTTTGCTTATTTTGTGAGGGGCATGGTCTTGGTGAGGGATATTGGGAGGAGCATGGTTGTGTGTGTGTGTGTGTGTTTGTGTGTGTGGAAGTGTATGAGAGTGTGTGTGTGTGCATGTGAGTGAATGTATGGGTGAGTATGAGCAAGCGTGTGTGTATGAGTGATTGTATGAGTGTGTTTTGTGTGTGTGTATGAGTGTGTGCATGAGCGTGTTTGTGAGCATGTGTTTGTATGAGTGAGCATGTTTTTGTGTGTATGAGTGAGTGCATGGGTGTGTGTGTAAGCATGTGTATATGCATGAGCGTGTGTATGTATGAGTGAGTACATAGGTGTGTATGAGTGATCGCTTGTGTGTTTCAGTGTTTATATGGGTGTGTGAGCATGTGTGTTTGAGTGAGTGGATGGGTGCGTACAGTGCTGTGAAAAAGTATTTGTCCCCTTCCCGATTTCCTCTATTATTGCATGTTTGTCTCACTGAATGGTTTCAGATATTTAGAGAAAATGTAATATTAGACAAAGGCAACCTGAGTAAACACAAAACAGAACTGTGACATCCATATAAGTTGCACTTTTGACTCATCTGTTCATAGTATATTATCCCAAAAGGCTTGGAGATCATCCAGGTGCTTTTTTTGCAAATGTGAGATGTTTCTCACATTTGTGTTTCTCTTGGTTAGCAGTGGTTGACACCTTGCTACTCTCCCAATGAATCCCATTTTTGCCCAGTCTCTTTCTTATTGTGGAGTTATGAACAGCTGACCTTAGCTGAGGCTAGAGAGGTTTGTAGTTCGATGGTTGTTATTCTTGGATCTTTTTGTATCTTCGTTGTGTCCTTGGAGAAATTTTGGCAGGCCGACCACTCCTGGGAAGATTTACCGCTGTTCCAAGTGTTCTCCATTTGGAGATAATGGCTCTCAATATGGTTTGTTGGAGTCCCAGGGCCTTAGAAATGGCTTTGTAACCCATTTGAGACTAATATATTTCAACAATATTTTTTCTAATCTCTTCTGAAATTTCCTTTGCTCGTGGCATAGGGCACTTGTAGAAACTTTGTGGCACTGGTGACTACTTCACTCTGATGGTATGGTTCAATATGAGTGAGGTTTAAATTCAACAGGACTGGCTCCAGTCAAGCCTGACTGTGTTCAATCAGCTGAATATAATTATCAATTAAATTTGTTTAATTGGTTGAGTTACTAGGTTACTTTTTCATGTTGGTGATATGGGTGTTTGATTTCTTTTTTCATGAAATAAATGAAGTAATAATTAAAAAATGTGTTTGTGTTCACTCAGTTTCCCGTTGTCTAATATTACATTTTGTCTAAAGATCTGAAACCGTTCAGTGTGACAAATATGCAATAATAGAGGAAATCAGGAAGGGGGCAAATTATTTTTTCACGGCGCTGTAAGAGAGAGCGTATGGGTGTGTGGATGTTTGTGCTGGTCTGGGTCTGAGCCTGAGCCCGGGGGTTGTTGTATAACGGAAAGGCTCCTATTGATCTTTTTCTCTGTGGTGTGGGAGGAAGGATCACTCCCAGCATGCAGTGCACAGTCTGCTTTGGGATCCTTTCCATGATGCCAGACCAAAGCTCAGGGTGTTTATATAACTCTGAGGGGAGCAGGGCTAGTATTTGACCTTTGACCCTGTGTCGAGCTTGTGCATGTGTGCTGGAGTGTGTGAGATGGGCAGAGAGAGTGTGTGGGTAGTGTTTGAGCGTCGAGTGTGTAGGTGTGAAAGAGATTGGGTACGAGAGATGGTGTGTGTGCATTTCCTGTTTACACATGCTTTACACACACTGTGTGCATCAGTTTATTGCCTTCGCCCTGCTGGGGAGTCACACACGCGTGCCTATGCCCTACCTTACTGTGTGTGCTGGCGTAAAGCTCATGTGTAAACACTGGAGTGTATTCGTATTTCTGAATGTAACTGAATGTAAGTGTAAACACACTGGGACGTGTGCGGTGGGCTTGGTCTTTCAATCACACTGTGCAAGCATCTGTGGGGCTCCTCTTAAAGCTCGTAGAGTTCTGTGTGTGTGTGTGTGTGTATGTGTATGTGTGTGTGTGTGTGTGTGTGTGTGTGTGTGTGTGTGTGTGTGTGTGTGTGTGTGTGTGTGTGTGTTGGGGCGGTGAGAGAGAGCATGCCTGTAGCAAATGTAGCACAGGGAGAGCGGACCCCATTTCCTGTCCTCGGGCCAGTCAGAAATGTCAAACACAAATAACCTCACTCCAGGCAGCCAATCACAGAGCTGAAACTGCAGCGGGCATGGGAGACTGGGGTCAGAGCTGGGTTTCCAGTCACAGACTGGGGTCAAAGCTGGGTCACCAATCACAGGCTGGGGTAATAGCTGTGTGTCCAATCACAGGCCTGCGATATTATCTGGACCCCGTTAAAGGTCTGAAATACAGGTTTTGAACCTCCTCCCTGCCTTCAACACATGTTACTGTAACCACACACAGTAAGGAATCATTACACTGTTGTTCTGCGCAAAGCACATTTTAAAATGCTAAACCTCTGTTGACTGTGGCTGGCAGTTCCATATGGTGTTGCACAGTTGGTGATTGCATCGCCCAGGCTATGGGAGGGTTCAGTCGTTTTGGGGTGTGTGTTTCGTTGCTCTCCACTGACCCCCACTGGTTGACCGGGCTCCCTTGCACTGCATGTCAAAGCCGTGTATGAAAGGTCTTCCTCTGGCTCTACTGTGTGAGCTTGGCTGTGGCCCACGGTGTGAAAAGGAGCAGCTGGCGAAACACGCGTGCTTCGGAGGAGAACCGCAGGTGTCTTCAGTCTTCCGAATCGGCACTGGGGTTCACACATGAACCGGGCTGAGGTTGCTGATAATTGGATTTTCCAAATTAGGTTGGGAATTGGACCTGCCCCACGTTGGACATCAAATTAAAAAAATTAAAAAATAAATACGAAAATAAATAAATAAAACCCAGACCCCTGGAACTGTAGTGGTGAGAGAACAGTCTGAGGAAAGGGTCTGTGCTGCAGCAGGAAGAATGGTCAGTGTTTCAGCAATGGACTGCTGTTTACTCTGTTCCTCTTTATCTCTCTCCAAAGCCCCCTCTTTCTTTCTCCTGGTGTATATTTGGGGTGTGAGAGAACGGGTGTGCGGGTGAAAGCCAGGGCAATGCTATCACGCAGGTTGGGAAGGGGAGTGTATCTGTGCTCTTGAGTTTAATTGGCCAGTCAGCGCAGTGGATTGGGGCATATAATCTTATACCCATATTCAGAGTCATATGAGACTGCATTCAGTTAAAGGTCACGCTCACTGTGTGCGTGTGTGCGTATGTGCGTGTGAGCGTGCGTGCGTGTGTGTGCATGTGTGTGTGTGTGTGTCTAGCATTACGTGCCCACTAGCAGTGCCCTCCCAAGGGCTGGCAGAGTCCAGGTTGCTGTAACCATGGCACCCAAGTTAAAGGGCTCTCGCTGCTATCACGCAGCGCATGTGGAAACCTGCATCTCACAGACCCATCACAACTCCCTGCAAACCAGCGCTCATCTACACATCCTCCACCAACACACCAAACAACGCAGAGTCACGGTGTCCCCAGGGGGCTGCTCCTTCTTGCCGACAAGCAATTTTATGGAAGAGAGACACATACACATGCACATGCGCTCCCCACCACACACACACACATATACTTTCATACACGCACTCACATACACACACACACACACACGCATACTTTCTCACACACACACACTCACCTACACACACACACACACACACACTCCCACACTCACATACACACACACACATACTTTCATACACACACACACACACACACTCACCTACACACACACACACACACACACACACACTCCCACCTTCACATACACACACATACTCACAGACACAGTCATTAGCCGTTATGTTGCTCTGTAAGGTGTTCAAGTCTGAATATCTGTAAAGCTGCTTTGAGCCGTTTGTAAAAAGCACTATGCAAATGAAATTGAACTGAACTGAAGTGTGAGGCCAAGCAGACTCTCTGACAGGGGCTTGTTTCCTCTCTCTCTGAAGGACAGCTTCCAGTCCCAGCGCTCGAGGGAGAAACCGCGCACCGACAGCAACAACAACGAGAACTCCGTGCCCAAAGACTTCGACGCCATCGACAACAGCAACTTTGGGGCGCGCTCTCAGCCCCCCAGGGCCACGCCCAGGGGCGGGGTCCCGGAGAACCCGCCAATCCTGAGCAAGAGCTCCAACGAGGTCATCCAGTACGGCCGCGCCAAGGCGCACACGACGAGGCTAAACCGCACCCACCGCGGGGCGGAGCTGACCCCGCTGCGCCCCCAGCAGCCCCGGAGGCCCCGCCCCCAGCCCACCGCCGCCCCCGCGCCGCCGTACGAGCAGCCGCCGCGGTGCGAGATCAGCGGTAAGGAGGCGATCTCCGCGCTCTCCCGCGCCAGGACCAGCGAGTGCCGGCAGCACATCGCCCACACGTACTGCCAGCACAAGGACCGCACGCTGATGCCCGAGAGAGTCGCCCGCTACTGCCCCCTGGAGGGTGAGACTGCCGCTGCGTTTGGGGGAAGCTTCCTCTTTCACGCGCACAGTTTATAACCTCTCTGTAACACTTCGCTCTTACACTTCAGCTCTGGTGAAACCACATTAAGATGCTGCTGAGCTGTGGAATGCATACAGTGGCAATGCTAAAATCAGGTATTGCATTCTGGGAAAATGAGGCAGTGAGGAAGATAAATAATGGATTACTCTTTGTCTGCTGTAAAATTGAATGGATCCATTGTTGCCGTTGCAATGCACGGGTGGATCATTCACTCATGGCGCAAGACCCCGTCTTGCAACCAACGACGCATATTTTTAAAATAGAATGCAAATTGCAGCTCTTCATGTATTTTAATATATCTTCCCCGACTCACTTTCCCAGATCATATCATTACTGAAAAACACACGGTTTCAAAATCAGAACAGGAGCTAGGCTGCCTGGAAACTGTGCCTGAGGGGAGATGGTCAGAACATAAAAGTGTAACTCTTGGGGCGAAGTTGGCCTTTTAAAATGAAATTACCCTCCTTGCCAGTGACACGGTTTGATTTGCACCTCATTGGAAACCTTTTCATGGCCGTGCAGGCGCTCGGGTGGCCATTTAGATAAGTGCGTAAATACGTGCTCGCGCGTGTATTTATACACACACATATTTAGCGAGCCACAAACGGTTCCACTGGAGCCCTCGCTTCCTCCAACTGTGGCCTGCTTGGTTTGTGATCGCTGTTGGCCTGGGGAACGTGGGCCCTGGGGTGTTTTCAGGGGTTGGAAGCTGAGGCCGTCCCCCACAGAGGACAGGGTGGAGCTATTACGGAAAAGTCCTGTCAGCATTTTTTGAGTTTTATTTTCACATTTCATCACACATATAAAACCTAATGTAGAAAAGTAATAAATAGCATGAGCATTTTATATTTAATCCCTGCCCCAGTGTGATGTTTCCCTGTCTGTTCCCAGGGAAGGCCAATGCGAATATCCAGTGGGGGGAGGATTCTGCAGAGAGCCCCCCGGCCACACCCGTCCGCATCGCCTTTGTGCTGGTGGTCCATGGGCGAGCCGCTCGGCAGGTCCAGCGCCTCTTCAAAGCCATTTACCACTCCTCCCACTTCTACTATATACACGTGGACAAGGTAATCTACCTCTGACTCCTCCCACTTCTACTATATACACGTGGACAAGGTAATCTACCTCTGACTCCTCCCACTTCTACTATATACACGTGGACAAGGTAATCTACCTCTGACTCCTCCCACTTCTACTATATACATGTGGACAAGGTAATCTACCTCTGACTCCTCCCACTTCTACTATATACATGTGGACAAGGTAATCTACCTCTGTCTCCTCCCACTTCTACTATATACATGTGGACAAGGTAATCTACCTCTGACTCCTCCCACTTCTACTATATACATGTGGACAAGGTAATCTACCTCTGACTCCTCCCACTTCTACTATATACATGTGGACAAGGTAATCTACCTTTGACGCCGCCCACTTCTACTATATACATGTAGACAGATCTACCCCTGGCTCTACCCACTTCTACATACACATAGACAAGGTGCACTCTTCCTCCTTAACGCATCGGTCCAAACTCAGAGTGAGGTCAGCCAACCAATCTGCTAGGAAAGTGAGGTCAGACAGCCAGTCACATAAGAGAGTCTTCTCTTGCTGCCTGGAGAATCTTTAAATGGTAGTATGAATGGATTTTGTCTTGAATAGATGTGTGCACTCACACCCCCCCCCCCCCACACACACACCCACACACACTCCTTTAATTACACTCCCACAGGCATGTGGCGTCTGTGGAAGATGACAGAGCTGTTTGTTCAGTAAATGGCACCTTTTACACCCGACTACAGGGAGCATGCAGCTTTTACCACCTTTGAACTTGAACTTTCATTCTCTGGGGATCTGGATCATGACGCCGCCCTCTCATCCCTCCCTCCCCCTGTCCCTCGCTCCCCTGTAGCGCTCTGACTACCTGCACAGACAGATGGTGGCGCTGGCGAGTCTGTACCCTAACGTGCGTGTGACACCCTGGCGCATGGCCACCATCTGGGGCGGGGCCAGCCTGCTCACCATGTACCTGCGCAGCATGGGCGACCTGTTGGCCATGACCGACTGGAGCTGGGACTTCTTCATAAACCTCAGCGCTGCCGACTACCCAATCAGGTGAGACCTGATACAGACTAACCAATCAGGTGAGACCTGATACAGACTAACCAATAAGGTGAGACCCTGATACAGACTAACCAATCAGGTGAGACCTTGATGCAGACTAACCAATCAGATGACACCCTGATACAGACTAACCAGTCTGCTCAATCAGATGAGACCTCAGAGCATTAAACTACCCAGTCAGGTGAGGCCCTGACACGGACTAACCAAACAGATAAGAACCTGGACAAGCAGAGGAGGTGATTGAAGGAACAGTTTTAGTGCTGATACTGTGGGAATACCTTTTTTTTACACTATCACAGCAAAATTTCACATCTCATCCTCCGGTGGGGGAGGGGACAAAACTTCCCTTCTGGGGAAGAGATAAAAGACGTGAGATCAGGAGTCACACAGCAGGTGAAGCAGGGATGACCTGAGCGCATGTGAGACGCTGCAAAGGGAAATCAGTTGCCTCTGCCATTTCCTTTCAGCTAGATTTAAGTGGCTTTTCTCCAACAAACCGTTTTTTGGAGCTTGTGTGGCTGAGTGGGCGTCCCTGCAGGAACTGATCCCTGTGGTACCAGGGGCAGGTTGGCTCACCTTCTCCACAGTGTCACCCTCCAAATTTAGGTTCATAGTTCACATACTTATTTCCACATGCACTACTTTAGGTGAGCAAAGCCAGGCAAATATGCATTGGTAGGGTCCTTTGACATAGTACATAGATATCCTAGGCTAGGTTTGTTGTGCTCCATAGCCGCCGGTGTGTAATTGGTGGCAGTCTGTCTCAGGTGTGTGTTGCGTTTGTAACAATAATTTAGTGTAATTTAATCTCTGATGAAAGTAGCCTAGTGTCTTTTAGAAAAGCAGCAACGCAGGCCCAGGGACAAAATATGGAATAAAATACGGTCCATTTTTATTTTACCCATCACCAAAAATTTCAGCGTTTTGGTGAGTTTGGCTTTCTGTGGTGATGCAGGTTTGTGTCTGTGTATGTAAATGTGTGAGCGTGCGTGTGCGAGTGTGTGCATGTGGTGCAGACACACATTTGTGTGTGGAGGGTGTGGAGTACGTGTATGTGTGTGTGCTTCTCTGTACAGCAGGAAGTTCACTACTGGTTTGTGGCTCTTATCAATGTCATTTGTGTCTGAGACGTGTTGGGGGGAGGAATGAGAGAAGGGTGAATAGAGGAGGAGAGAAAGGGAGAAGTCCTAAAGAGATGGGGTGGCTCTAGTGAACAGAGAGCGATGGGGGGATAGTGGAGGAGAGGAAGGGAGACAGAGTGAGAGAGGCAGAGGGAAGAGTGCAGTGTGGATGCTCTCTCCAGCGTGCGCAGGACTGCGGGCCTGAGCATTGTGAAAACAGTTTTACACTCAGACAGGAAGCGTGACAGGAAGTGGGCTTCCACGACAACCGATGTTCACGCACTCTTTGGATAGTCAGCATTTCACCGCCGTCGCCAAGGTGCCTGCAGTTTAACATGTGGGTTTGTCGCCACGGTGACTGCGGGTGACAGCGTGCAGCTTCCTGTGTGGCAGCGGTACCAGACAACGTGATGATATTTTGCACCATCACCAGTGTTATTATCACCAGCATGCGGCCTGTAGGTTCCTGCGTGACTGCAGTGCCGGTGCCGAGCCGTGTGGTGCAGTGGAAAGGGCCCAGTAAATATGCAGCTATGAGGTGAGGAACGGAAGCTGTATGGGAACATCTTGGATTAAGGGAGAATGTGAGGATTGTGTGGGCTTGGGGGGGGGGGCGGGAGTAGGGGGGGGCAAGCTGAACTCATATAGCATATAGCTAACCACCGTAAAGGCACACAAAGGGGATTATTAAAAACGGGCTGAGGGCGATGGATGTTCCTCTCTTTCAGCCTCGCTCTTATCTCCTAATGAGTTTATGTAATGGAGATGAAGACCTATTTTATTCCTGCACGGCGTGTGTGTGTGTGTGTGTGTGTCTGCTATGCTTATGTGCACTTGTGTGTGTATATGCGTGTGTGTGTGTCTGTGTGTATTCTGTGCTTCCTCAGACTGACGCTCTGGTCTCTGTCTCTCTCTCTCTCAGGACCAATGAGCAGCTGGTGTCCTTCCTGTCTCGGCACCAGGGCATGAACTTCATTAAGTCTCACGGCCGGGACAATGCCCGGTGAGCACCCGCCCCTGCACCCCGTTCCAGCCCTCCCCACCCCACCTCACCACACCACACCTACACACCCCCCCTGCCCACACAACCCCATCCCACCCCCCACTGCCCACACAACCTCATCCTACCCCACCATGCCCCACCTCACTCCAACCCATCCTACCCTGCCTACACACCCTACCCAACCCCACCTCATTCTACCACACCCTACCCCACCCAACCCCACCCCATGCTACCCCATCCCACCACACCCCATCACACCCCAACCCACCGCCATCCCACCGCACCCCACCACACCCCAATCCACACCCCAATCCACCCCAATCCACCCCACCCCATCACACCCCACCCAATCCCTTTCCATCGTAGCCCATCCCACTCCCTGTATGAGGCCTATTGGATACAGCGTAACATTCAGCTCACCTCATATGCTGAGACTGAAAGTCCTCCATTTGTGTGTTGCTGTGTTGTGTGTTGTGTTGTGTGTGTGCGTGTGTGTGTGTGACGTGCAGTGTTTAGTCTCGTAGCAGTGTGCGTGGTCGTGCTTGTCCTGGAGTGTGACACCCACATGTGGCGTCTGGGTGACCGGCGGTTCGGTGTGTGCGTGTGGCGTGAGCGGGGCGTGTGTGTGCGTTTGCTGTTGGCCGCATGTCGTGTTGTGTGTGCGATGTGGTGTGGTGTGATCCGCACGTGACGATGGTTACCAACAGTGGAACGTTTCTACGCTGACACCTGCTGTCGGCCGGGTGACCCGACCGGAGGCGTCAGCCAAGACGGGCTCTATGGTCCCAGACCAGACTGACTATGGGGTCCCACCAGGACGAACTGCTCACCCATGAACGTACACCGAAACTCTGCTGATGCCCGAGGTCAGACCAAACTGGACCGGTTCAGAACCAGAACTGAAACTGCCTCGTGTCCCAGAACCAGAACCGAAACTGCCTCATGTCCCAGAACCAGAACCGAAACTGCCTGATGTCCCAGAATCAGGTCACGGCGCAGAACCAGGTCACTGGTTCAAAAGTAGAAGCAGTAGGGAGAGGAACAGCAGACAGGGGGCGCTGTGCTCTCTGCTAAAGCTGTTTAAAATTTCGGTGCAGAATACAGCGTGGAGTATAATCGGGCAGCAGTGTAGCATAATGGGTAAGGAACTGGTCTTGTAACCTGAAGGTCACAGGTTCTCTCCCTCTCCTCCTCTGTCCATCCCTCCCTCCCTGCCTCTCCCTCTCCTCCTCCCTCCCTCCCTCTCCCTCTCCTCCCCCGCCTCCCTCTCTCAGTCGTTCTTCCACACGGTGCTGGGGAACAGTCCTCTCTGTGAGAAGGCTGTGGACAACAACCTGCGCATCACCAACTGGAACCGCAAGCTGGGCTGCAAGTGCCAGTACAAGCACATCGTGGACTGGTGCGGCTGCTCGCCCAACGACTTCAAACCGCCCGACTTCCCCCGATTCCAGGTGAGCTGCCGGGGCCCCCGCGCGTCGCCTGCCCCCCCCCCCGCCAGGGCGCGGTTCGGTCTGGAGCTTTGGTCAGCTTCGCAGAAAGGCCATGTTTGCTAATGCAGATTGAAATGAATAGGGCACAATAAAAGACCGATGTCTGGTAGTCGATTGCGGTTCCACCGCCTGGGCTGACAGAGGTTGAAAGAACTAACCCCTAACTGCTCTGGCGAATGAGAGGCATCGATTGTAAAGCGCTTTGGATAAAAGCGCTATATAAATGCAGTCCATTTACCATTTACCAAATGTAGAGCCAATAAAATGTTAATCCAACAGATCGGGATCTACTATTCGTGATTCCAGTCGCGGGCAGACAGAGGTGAAATGAGGTTGAACCGTGTTCGCGTTTGCATTAGCTTTGCGTCTGTTTTGTGATGCGTTTGCGTTGCGTTGCGTTTGCGTTGCTTTTGTGTTCGCAGCGCGTCATTACGGATGGTCTCTTGCCTGCCTCCAGTCATAAGTGGTCAAACACGCCCACGTGACTCATCGCTATAACGAACGCACCCGATCCCAAAACCGGATGCCCTAAAACGGGATCCCGACGATTTGGGGATGGGGGAGGGGGGGGTGGTGGTTGGCGTCATTCCCAATTATTTCGCTGGCCTGGCTCGTCGCATACCCAGTGGTTCATTCCAGCTGTCAATGCAGCAGTCATCCCCAGAATAGGCTTCTGCGCACGGCATTGAAGCGCTCGGCCAGCATTAGAAGCATAGAAAAATGACATCAAGAAATATAAAAAGCAGGCTTAGCGTTCCCTCGTAGACCTCGCGGGTGAATATGCCATATGCACAGGGCTGTCATTATATGTCCGGTGCAAATAAATATATGTCTACACAGGGTTCATGTTTCATCCCTTACTGTAAGTCCTGCTTTCCTCAAAAACTGCTTTCATGTTCGGAAATCACCCACGAGATCTGTGAGGTTCTGTCCTGACGTTAGCGTCGCATCAGACCTTTTTGGATTTCGTTAGTAACCTGAACTCATAAACGCAGCCTACGTTCTAAAAATGTCTTTTTGGGGAATTTGACGGATCGGGCGTCGCCGACGGCGACCGGCGGCTCTTTGGCGCCGCGGGGGTCCGCTCGGCCTGTAGCGCCCAGCCGGGGGCTTTCCCTGGCGCTCGGTCGTTACAGAGGGAACCTCAGCGCGCGCGAGGGCGTGCGTTTGGCACAAGGGATCACTGTGGGCCGTTTCCCCCGCCCTGAAAGAGCGCGTCTGTGAGCGAAAGCGCACGAGGACGCTGTGCTTCTGCTGGGCGGCGGCTGCACAGGTCTGTGTTGTCCTTCACGTCAGGGACCCGTGGAACGCTGTTCCCGTAAAATAACCCCGCTAAATTATGCTAAATGCCCGTCCCGCCCCGGCCGCATAAGAGGGGTGCTGTTTGTGTACCGGCTGACGGAGGCTAACAGACGCTCTGTTCAGCTGCTGCTTGCTGACTTGCGGCTGTACTGAAAAACACGCAGGACAGAAACTGCCTTATCCTTACCTACCCCCCACTTTCCGCACACACTCACACACACATAAAAACACACACACTCACACACACACACACACACACACACACACACACACAAACAAATAGGGGATGAGGTGAGAAAGCTCAGCTTTTGATTCTCTCTCTGCGTCTGCCCTGTACTTTTCCGCAGGCTTTTTGAAGAGCCTAATCACAGGAACTGACATTAATCCTCTGTTGTTTTGAGCATTTTTGATCTCCGGCTGGTTCACCGCCAGCTATTTATGTTTATGGAGCTCATTTTGAGAAGGAAGCTTGTCTAGCCCTGGATGAATCGGCTCGGCGACCACAGATAACACCCTCTCTTATTTCAGCCTGCTTACTGATGCCAGGTACCCAGAGAGAGAGAGGCGTAGAGGAGGGGGAAACAGAGCGTAGGCGGGTGAGAGAGACAATGTAATGAGAAGGACAAGTAGAGACAGAGGAGGAGGAGAGAGAGAGGGACAAGGTTGTGTGTGAGAGAGAGACAGTGAGAGAGAGCCATGACTGAGCCTAAATGCTTGCCCTGCTATGTATCCGGGTTGGCACAACTGTAGGGTGGGACTCAAAGCAGTGTTGCATATAAAGGGAGTAAAGATCTCTTTATCACATCTACAGACTGACCTCCCTCCTCTCCCTAAACACACCACCATTTCACCCCACCCCCGCATCGCTTTCTTTCAGTTGCCCTCTGTGTCTTTCAAAGGATCCGGGTTATTTCATATTTCTGGAGGATTTTTCGGCCATAAAACAGATGTTTATTACTGCCAAGTATCTCCCTCCTCTTCCTTTTAGAAAAATAGGAAAAATTAAAATTTTGAAAAAGAAAAATGAATAGAATTTTTAAATTCTCTCCCCAAACCCCCTCCCCCCCCCCCTTCAGCAAGCTGCCCGGCCCACGTTTTTTGGCAGGAAGTTCGAGGCGGCGATCAGTCAGGAGGTGATAAACCAGCTGGACGGTTTCCTGTTTGGGGGCCTGCCGGCGGACACGCCGGGCTTGTCGGCGTACTGGGAGAACGTGTACGACGAGCCGGACGGCGTGCTCAGCCTGACGGACACCCGGCTCACCCACTACCACGCCTTCGCCCGGCTGGGCCTGTCCCACGCAGCCAGCATGCCCGCCCCCGACCCCAACGCCAGCAGCTGCAGGTCAGTGACCCTGTGTGTCACCGTGTTCCTTCCACCGAAGGCATCCTGTGGCGCTGTTTACATTCGGCTTGAGTGCGTTCACTCAGGTCTTCAGCACCCAACCCGGCTTCACCTAATCTATGCCAGAGGCGCACAATCCGTTTCGGGATTTTGTGCCGACTTCTGCTCTTAATTATTTAACTAGCTCGATCATATCTTGACCTGAGATATATTGTATAAGCACTAGGTTCAGCTCCAGACTGCAAGTGTATCCTACAGATTTTACTGTGGAATGATCACAGGACCCCAGGAGTGAACTACCAAACCACAGAGTTTACAGAGCTGTCAGACAACCAAAACTTAGGTAACTGCTTGGAACAAAAACCAGCAAAATCCACGAAGCCGATAAGCCCTCCAGGAGCGGAGTTGTGTGCCCCTGGTCTGCCTACATACTGATGTAGCGCTCCCACTCAGGTTATATACCTGCAGTCAGGCACAGGTACCTGAGTGACCAGGGATTGCTGGGCAGAAGGCACAGGAAAGTCTAGATTGAGTCATATTGGCCAAACCAGCACACCCAAACCACAGCAACCCTGTTACTTCAGCTTCTACTATTGAGCACTGAAGAGAGAGGCTGTGTAATTATTTGTGGAGGGGCAGGTATAGGGGTGGGGATGTTTTCTGTGTGTTTTGAGAGCGTAGGGGGAACAGGCACGTATGTGTGTTTCGTAGACCGTTACTTTTAGGAGGGGGTTGGGGGTGAATGGTGACTCTGTATGCTTCCCCAGAGTAATGCTGGGCGTGGGAGGGTAAATATTTGCTGTTAGGTGATGGCCTGAATGGTCTAATGGTGCCTGACCTCAGCGTCTGTCTGTACATCTGTCTGTCCTCCATGCAAACTTGCTGGGGCCTGCAGCCAGCCAACACACTGTGGGCCGGTCCATACAGGGCGGGAAATGTGTGTCTGCTTGTGTGTGTGTGTGTGTGTGTGTGTGTATGAGAGTGTGTGTATGAGAGTGTGCGTGTGTGCATGTGTACGCGTGTCTGTGTGCGTGTGCGTGTGTCTGTGCATACGTGTTGGTTTGTCTGAGCTTGCGTGTGTATTGGCAGCTGGCTCTGTTAGCATGTGAGCCTCCTCTGAATAATGAAGCAGAAATGAATGTAATGGTGGGTGAAACGGGCTGACTCACGGAGATGCGGTAACATTCCTATGTACAGTCTGCTCACAGATGGCCAGCAAGCAGATTCATCTAAATGGCACCAAATTTGGATCAGTGAGAACATAAAATCTGGGGACATTGTTTGATTGGACAAAAGATTTATTGAAAATGAGTGCTATTGGAAGGATTTGTTATCAGGTAGAAATGACTGACGCTACTAGGCGATGGCATCCCACCATTGCTTCTGTAGGGCATACTGGTTTATACGTGTTTAACTGGTTTTTAGACTGGATGGGAGTGTTTCATCAAGTCTCATTTACGTCTCTGCTGGTCAGTTGGGTGATAAACAGTGTGCATTGGGATGGCAGTGCTCACGGTTCCTGTACTAGCAGAGTGATTAGGGCACTTTAAATTAGCATTGCAGTGGTCACTGTTCCTGTGATAGGTTACTGTTGAAGAGCCTCATGGATATGAGAGGCTTTACACAACTCTGGTGTTTGCCCTGCCTCACTGTTCCTGTATGCACATCATTTCCACTCTTTTCTAAATCGCCATCACTTCAAGCCAGTCTGAACTCTAATATCTCACAGTGCCCTGCATATAAACTAATGGTTTCTCTCCGTTTGCCTCCTGCAGGTACATTCCCATTGGCCAGCCCGTGGCGGTGCATCTGTACTTCCTGTCAGACGTATTCCAGGGTTACCTGGTGAAACACCATGCCACCAATCTGGCAACCGGCCAGCAGGAGACGCTGGAGACGTGGGCCGCACCCAAAACCGCCTTCAGGCTGGCTGACCCGCCCAACAGATTCAGCCGGCTGGAATTTTCTGAGGTGATTCAGCACCTGCCACTACTGCCCTGCATAAGTAACGTCTCAGATGTTTATGAATGTCCTCCCACAAAATATTTATCTGAATCCCCATTGGTGTGGGCTTCCCCTCTCCCCGCTCTGCCTCAGATTGGGACGGACTGGGACGGTAAGGAGCGGATCTTCCGGAACTTCGGGAGCCTGCTGGGCCCGATGGACGAGCCGGTGGCCATGCAGAGGTGGGGCAAAGGGTCCAACGTCACCATGACGGTGGTGTGGGTCGACCCCACCAACGTGATCGCGGCCACCTACGACATCCTGATCGAGGGCAACGCCGAGTTCACGCATTACCGGCCGCCGCTGAAGCTGCCGCTGCGGCCGGGCGTCTGGACCGTGCGCACGCTCTACCACTGGAGCCAGGTGGCCGAGACGCGCTTCCTCGTCACGCCGCTCGCCTACAGCCAGCGCGAGCCGCTGCGACAGGGTGAGCCGCGCGCGGCAGTCTGCACACAATGTACACTGTGCACCAATCTACACAAACTACACATTCTGTGCACCAAAGTATATGCAATATGCACTTTACACAGTAATCTACACAAACTACACACTACATACCAAAGCACTCACAATACACACTTTACACAGCAGTCCACACTAACTACATACTACAGTACACACAATACATAAACTACACATTCTGTGTACCAAAGTACACACAATAAAAACTTTACACGCCAATGTACGCAAACTACACACTACATACCAAAGCACTCACAATACACACTTTACACAGCAGTCCACACTAGCTACACATTCTGTGTACCAAAGTACACTCCACCTACAAAAGCATGCACACTACAGATTCTACATGTCAATATACGTATTCTCCATGTTAAAGCACATTACACACCACAACCCAAACTAAACACACTATATGCTACACGCCAAACTACACATGCTGCACAATAAACTATACATGGTGCCCGCCTACAGCCAGTGCCGGCCTCCCTGCAGGCGAAGCCATTCACACATTTGTGCGTACTCCTTTAGCAATGTAAGGCCTGTAGGGTCTAAAATAGCTCATGGGTCAGCAGAACGCTTGCATTTAGTTGCAGCGCCCCCTGCAGGTAACAGAGCGGTAACGCAACAGCAATGTTGGAGATTCCTCAGATAGTGGGGTGGGGTGGGGGGAGGCGGTAAGCTCTTGATCCGCCGGCAGCTGTGGGTTGTTTCACAAGCCAGCTCGACTGCAGTAAAAAACAAAAAAAGTATCAAATTAAACACGAAGCTAACGATCCTGAAGTTACTAAACCGCTTTGACAAGGCCATCGCTTTCGCGCCGCGGGCGGCTTCCTCTGCATTAGCAAACGCACGCGCAAGCTTCTGTTCCTGTAGGCTGGGTCCCCCCCTCCCCCCCAACGAGGCTCGGGTACAATTACAGGGATCAGTGTCAAATGTCTGTGGCCACCACAAAACGGCCCCCTCAATAAATCTCCCCGCCTGCAACCGCCACGTCACAGACAGCTACTGTTCCGACCGCAGACGGCGCTTCCGGAACATTCTGCGCCCTCGGCCTGCTGTTTAATTACATCGGCGGTGAAATGTTTTCACGCTCATGAATTTCATGAGGATGGTAATGCGACATTTCTCGGCGTGTGGTGCGTTATCCAGGCGCTCGTTGGTATTTTAAGTTCGCTTTGATAGCAGCCGTCGTTGGTGAAATTAACAGTAGGCAGGGGGTCTGGGTGACTCATCCAGCGAAAGGATGTTTGATTCGTTGTTTTCGTTACGGCTGAGCTCCTCAGCTGGTGTCGCGGCTCTCCGTCGCTCCTGCGCTCACAGGCTGAGCGGGCGGGGCAGAGAGCATGCTGGGAGCATGCTCAGGGCACGAGGGTAAAGGTGTGGATTCCTCTGCAGGCCCCACTCTCACTCTCACCTTCCCTCCATCTCCTCTCCCTCGTTTCTCTGTCCCCCTTCGGACACTAGATCCGTAAGCACTGTGCGTGAACTGTTTTAAACTGCGCTTAAAAACTTTTTATATAGACATCATTATGTCGTTTTTTAAAATTTGTTTGTGTGTCCTAATGTGTTTATGGTAATTGTTTTTAAGGATCCGTGAAGCACTTTGTAACATTTGGCCTGGAGCGGTGCTATGTAAATAAATAAAATTATTATTAATTATTAATTATTAAATCTCGCCACACACATGGCTCCGCCCCTGACACTCGGTTCTGGCCACTGCGTGTCAGGGACAGGTCAGATCAGCCGGTCCCTCTTCTCTGAAATCATGTGATCTTACGTGATGAATATTCGTACTTACTGCATAATGCTGTGTTATATTAATACATCACTAGTCAAGCAGAAAATCATTTTTGCATGTAGAAAATGGCCTACGTGCTGACTCCAGCACTGGCCGTGGGGCCTGTCCGCATGCTCGCATGACCTCTGCCTGTGGAACACTCTCCGCTCGCATGCGAGAGCTCTCCACACGCTCATTTCAGCCTCTGCCGGTGCTGGGGGGCACTGGTTGGTCTCTCTCTGAGTTTCTCTGCATACTCCCACATTTTAGCTGCAACATTATTGCCAAAACTGTAGCCAATTATAATGTAATGTGCTATCTTGTATGTATTATGTAATGTAAATTTTTTTTCGTGAAGTGTTGTGTTCATGTTGTTTAATTGTTCTTTGTGTTTGTTATGCTGTGCTAATATTGTGTAAGGATTGTTTATGAGATGTTAACACATGAACGTTGTGTGAATGTGTGATCTTTTGTTTATGTAGTATATGTGGCTGTCTAATGTTTGATGTTGTGTAGTGAGTGTTTGTGCCATGTGTTGGTGTTATGTAGTGATTGTTTGTGTAATGTTATGTTGTTTATGTTGCGTGTTTTGCATAGTGTATGATTTGTCGTGATGTTTTGTATTATTCTGTGAATAAATTGTGTATTTATGTTCTGTGAATGACGGTTTGTGTATTTATGTTCTGTGAATGACGGTTTGTGTATTTATGTTCTGTGAATGACGGTTTGTGTAAAGCTTGTTTTGGGTGTTGCAGAGGATTCGGTGAGACTGCACAGCGGCCCGGCTAAGAACAGCTACATGGAACAGAGCTTCCACGGCCTCAACCCCCTCCTGAAGATCCCGGTGCACCTGGCCCAGGTGGAGGAGGCCGAGCGCAACGCCCGGCTGACGGGGGCCGAGCTGGAGGCCTGGGTGGACGGCCTGGTGGGAGAGATGTGGGCGGGGTCAGGGGTGTGTGCCGCGGGGACCAGCGCCTGCCCCGCGCTGCCGCACTGCAAAGAAACCCCCTGGAGCTCCCTCAGCCCCGACCCCAAGTCCCAGCTGGGCCCGCCCACGGCACAGGGCCGAATCAGGTAGCATCTCCGCTGGCCTGGACCGCCCGCTGCGACCCCGTTGCTGTTATAGTACAGTAATTTATACAATAATTTATTCAACCTTCCGTCACCACCTCAAAGGAAAATGAAGAAAGGCTCCAAATATTTTCCCTTTCTTCTTTAACGTAAGCAAACCTGTTTCAAAGAACTACAGTAAGACCCAGGTAGCCCTGTGTCTGCTGGACTTCCTGTCTCTGCTGGACTTCCTGTCTGCGCTGGACTTCCTGTCTCTGCTGGACTTCCTGTCTGCGCTGGACTTCCTGTCTGTACTGGAATACCTGCTGGCTTGTCTGGTTTGCTCCAGGCATGCTCAGTCAATCCTTGATCAGCAGCCTGATAGAGAGCCAGCATTTCTGGGCATCATTCCACTAAACTGTGTGAGCAGCAGGACCGGAGCGTTTTGTGGCAGGTGTAGGACAGGGGGACTGGGGTACAGGGGTACGGGGTCCGTACCCTACGGCTTCTTTAATCTCACCCCAAATCTCTAACATGCTGTTACCAGCCCCACCTTTCAACAGGTGCTCTATGCATTGGGAACACAGTTTCACTGCAGAAATACCCATTCTTTTATAAAACGTGTTTCAGTGATAAAGAAGAATTATTTAAGGAAGACTTGCAAAATTGTTATTTGGTTAGAGAAGGAGAAGTGGCGCAAAGGATTCTGGGTTTTCTGTGAGATGAAATGATGAAAGTGTTTCTAATCCTCCCATTGTTTGTTCCTGAAACAAATGGAGACCTTCAGCGGTATAGATAAAGTAAAGGTTGGGGATGACAAGTTACAGTTTTGATTTTTAGCTACGCTGAGCGCAATCTGCTCCAAATATGAAGTGAGCTGAAACGAACAAATCCTTGAGTCTTTCTTATGAACAGTATACAGAGAGTCATAGGTTGGAAGTTAAAGCTATTTGGTGGAAGTTATTTATTTATTATAAGATTATAAATCTGTAGATATTTTAGTCAATGACTAAAGGATGCATGCTGCTTTTGCAGCTGGTGAATCTTTTATATGTGTGAACGAGCTGCCTTTATTTACAAAGGCCATCACCCCAGACCTGTACCTTTCATTACAGCACCAACCAACCAGCTCTGATGTCCTTCAGCAACAATAACACTCTAAATCCTTAAATACTTTAAATAATAAATATATTTTTATTATTGGCTTTGGCTAAAAAGGAAATGAGTAGGGAACCCACAGGTGGGTGGCAGTTGTCACTCCAGCTGGAAGGCGTGGCCAGTGTCCACAGCTGTGTCCAGCATGGTCCACAACTGGGGAGTAATGAGTCCATTTAACCTAGATCTGGACTTCACCTCCCATCACCCCCTGTGGCAGACATCCTGAACTGTTTCTCACCTGTGTTCTGTGGAGACTAATTTGTCTAGACCACGGATCTCATAGTCAGTTCCTCGAGAGCTGCTGTGTCTGCTGGTTTTCGATGTGTTTCCTGCACTTAAGTGCTTAATTTGAGTCTTTGATTGGCTAAAGAGTCTGCACACCTTGTTCTCAAAGCCTAAATTGACCGCTGATCGAAAGGAAATGACGAAAACCAGCAGAGTTTAAGAGCAGTGCTGTTAAACCCATGCCATTTATAAAGGCATCAGAGTGGGCTAGCTCCCTTTCAGGAGCACTCAGGCCTGCCACACAGAGCTGGAACCTCTGGCTGGGTGTAGAATCATGCAATCACTTTGCTATAGAATCACATAGAATCACTTTGCCGTAGACAAAGAAGCATTTTCAGTATGGAGTAATACCCTTGTGTCATTTTTGTGTCGGCAGAATACATGTGTATATGTTTCCATAGCAACCAATCTGTAGACTGTCACATTGGCCCTTTGGGAGAGGGGAAGAGTATGGGAACACTTGTCACATGCCGAGGAAGCTTTCATCTAAACTGACTTTACATGCAGCACAGAGGAGACCTGCATATTTATGAGCCTGCACACATTTTTTAGGCCTTTGGTAGATGCACTTATCCAGAGTGATTTATACCTTCCATAGTATCCAATCATGCGGCTGGGTACACTGAAGGAATACCTGAGAATTGAACTTGCGACCTCAAGAGTTACAGTATAGGCCCAATTCCTTAACCATCATACCACACTGCTACGCACCTGATTATATAGCAGAATTCATTATAGAGATCAGATGTGTGACAATCTGAGCACAGCTATTTGCTGTTTCCCCAGAGGTGCTGGTGATGGCAGGAAAGCAGATCTGATAATCCGATGTAGAGTTGTCCACCGCACGCAAGAAGAAGCAGAAATGAGTTATTCTTTTTTTGATCTTTATTATAATGTACAAAAAAAGAGCAAACAAAGCATCTTGCTGAAGCTCCATTAGTTTGGCTGATGCATATAAAGTGAACCTGATGCCATTTTGGCTAAACATGTTGTTCTCTCTTTCTTTTGTACATCATAATGAAGGTGAACCGACAGAAGAGTAATTCATTTATGCTTCTTGCGTGCGGTGGACAACTCTACATTTGAATATAATGAATAATATTTATATTTAGCCCAGTCCATTGATCTGTCTGTGTTCTCTCTGTAGGTGTAACACACCTTTTGTTCATGTATTATGTTTATTTAAACGAAACAGTGTAAAATGCTTCACTGTGTTTTTCAGAAGTCATATATAGAAGCAGATTCCAAAATGTAATATATATTGAATATATACACAGATATGATATATAATGCAAACCATATCAGCTGTTGCCATTTTCGTGTCAGCTAGTGCAAATTCTGTAAAATGTATGGTATGTGTAAATTAAAAAAAACATGAAATAGGGTCTAATTGATATGTTTTGTAATACTGGCTGCATATTTTGACATGTTTTGTAAGTGAAATAACTATTTTGTTACAAATAACATGTACATGAGTATTTTGTAATGAATGTTTTTTTTAAACATTGTAAATATTAAATTATAAGTAAAGTGGAATGGAGGTAGGACTGGAAACACTGGGTTGCTAATTGCTGGAACAATGAACGGCAGGTGTGTTGTTGACAGGTGCGTTAGGAACAGGTGCGTGAGGAAGCTGCACCTGCGTGAATAATCATGAGCTGCTCTTAGCCTCCACCCCCCCCCCCCCACCCCCCCACTGTCAGCTGCTATTTGATTTATAACGAGTCAGATAATTATTTCCTGAATCACCATTAATGTCAGATTACAGCAGTGAAAGCAAATTACGAAGGGCCAGTGAAACCTGAGTCTGTAACAATGGCGAAACAGCGACAGGCAGGGGCTGAGGTGCGGTCCCCGGTTTGAATGATCGTCTGCAGATCTTTTCAGGGGTTTGTGGTGATGGAGCGCTGCTCTCTGCTGGAATGCGTTGCCGGGCGACCGTCGCCAGGCTCTCCGAATCCCGCCTTTCAAAGGGCAGGTCTGTGCCTTAATGTGTTCCCTCACGAGCACAACTTAGTTCTGTCTGTCTGTGAACAAAGCAGTGTACGCTTTTTGAGATCTATTCTTTTTTGTGTGTGACTGTTGTATTTTTAAATTAAAAAATGTACATTTAGAACTGTGTCCTGCTTTTACTGAAAAACCTTAAAGTTGTATTACATGAAGCACAGCACTCAATATTGCTTTTATCACAGGAATACCTCGTGCCTGAATGACATTTAAAAAATATATCAACATGGGATTATTTGTACAGCAGAAAGCCAGTAAACTGTCATCATGTCTGTTATCTTACCAACACTGAGATCTGAGTAGCATTGTCTTTAGTATACACTTCAAAGGTTTTAAAGGCCTAAAATGCACAGGTTCTAAGTACAGATATTGTTTTTCATTTGTTTGAGCCTCTTGTCTGTGGTGTCCTTGAATCGTAGCCTAATCTGGTGGGTGCCTCTGCAATGACAGTCTGGTGTAAATGTTTCTGCACATTTTTTTCCTGAACCTTCCACTGATTACAGACATCCTGCTTCGTGGTCAAATGTTCATTCAAATAAAAGTGCATAAGTGCACCAGCCACTAAAGAGCTGCCCACTAATTCCCCCTTTTAGTTCCATGGTTTGGCCTGGAATAGAATGTGGCCCCTTTAATTGACTAACCAATGAGAAACTTGCGATTAAGCTCATCAGATAACGGTGAGCCAACCCTAACCAATGGGTGGCTAGCAGGTTCCACCCATTCTGTTTGGAACCTGAACATCCATGACGCTGGACAGGGTTCAATAGCAAACCAGCTTGTCTCATGTGAGTAAATCGAGTTATTCTAGATGACTAACTCAAAGATGAACTTGATGTAACTTTTATAATAAAAACACAAAATAGCACCAGTCCTCTCTCTGTGGCCCAAGGAGAGTAGACTACTAATGTTGACTACTAATCCCTGACAGGGGCCCTCAAAATCTTTGCTGTAATTGTGCACAATTGTGTACCAAGGATGGGTACACTTAGCACCTACTACTACTACTGTAATTACTGTGTAATATACGCTGGGTAGTATGAACTAAGTGGTATGGGCCATGTAGTACATACTAAGTAGCAGGTACTAAGTAGTATACCCTATGTAGTGTGTACACACACTTTGTTTAGACATATCACACAGACTTTCACACACACTCTCTTTCTCTCTCTCTCTCACACACACACACACACATGAACACACATACAGTTCACTTGGCTGATGTCCCCTCAGCCTGTTTCCCTTTGGAGTGTTTGTAACCCAAACTGTCGCTAGGGGAACGTTTCTTGGGGAAAGTATGAATCTTTACATGTCTGTGAGACAAAGGACCTGTAGCCGTGTTTTTCCCTCAGGATCGCACACAAACGAGGGGCCTGGAGGAAAAACACGATGCTGAAATTTCAGCCTGTAAAACACGGTAACAGAGCAGAACATTAGTCACCTCACAGAGCCTTTTCACAACTCCATATCAACAAATACGACTGACCCCTGATCTCTGATCTACGCAGCCATGCAACTACACGAATGGCTGGAAAAGTCTGAATATGTCAGGGTAGTTGGCTAATGACTGCTGAGTCGAGTTTAGCGTTTCTCACATGGCTAATGACTCTTAAATACGCCTGTTATCCTTCTTTATTCAGCAGCTGCACTTTGAGTCCTGTGTTAAAGTGCTTACGCGCTTCATCTTGTAAATCACACGGGATAAGTGCGTTCGCTTAATGGCTGTAAAGTAATGCGACGTGCGATTTTAGACTTTTAGCGCAGCTGCGCGGCTAATGCAAACGGCCTGCTGTAACTCATCGTCAGTGGGCGGGGCTTGCAGCGGGATGCCGTCGGTGGAATGCGCAGGTACGGAATACGCGCACTCTGTTCCACAAACTTCCAGAAAACTCACGAGAGTGAAACGGAAGGGAAATGACTCAGCGGCGAGCTAGCAGCACGTAGCAGGAGGCACATTCACTAACCTGAGGAGGGAGGTGGGGAGAGAATATCCTCATATCACACTGGTTTGACTAACTCTGAAGGCTGGGGCCTCACATAATTTTGAGACAAGAATGACAGACATGTGTCAAGGACTGTCTCTATGGGAATAGCTCAGTGGGGGCTGGGGGGGGGGGGGGGGGGGTGAGTAGGAAATAAAGAAGAGGTATTTGTTCTGTGTATTAACCCCTGGAAGGCAGACAAAATAGAGTGAGTGCCAAAACCCTGCATGAAGTCTCACACACACACACACACACACACACACGCACACACTTAGACCCTTGCACACATGGGCACACGCTTACACATGCTTATGTGCACTCTTTCACGTGTGCACACTTTCACACATAGTGTAAAGGCAGGTGCACACACTCAAACACATGCATGCACACTCATGCTGCAAGAACTGAAATTCACACCCTTGAAGTATAATAATATTAAGTGACATGAAAAAAGTACATTCTCTTTCAATTCTATGGTTTCATGTATTAGGGAATAACTAATCCATATCTATTCCTTACCAAGTCATAACAGTAGATAAATCTTACATAAGAAGACAAATAGCACTTGACCGAATTAAAAATAATAATGATAATTTCGTAAAATATATAATGCCCCTTTCTTCTGTTCATGAATTTTCTCAGTGTATGGTTATTATAGCGATTCCATAAGCTCAATATCTTATTATCAGAAGACTCACCTCATTAATGTTATAGCTTTTAGTTTTATGTTCATATGGTCATTTTCAATTCATTATCTTTATTTCCGAGTTTTAGAGAGAGATTTAATTTATGTAAAAATCCTCTCGCACCAAAGCTTCAGAGCCTCGGTCCACCGTTTCCACAATATTAATTCTGTTTCACTCGAGAGCAGCATCTTCACCGTTACCTAGGAAATGAACAAAGGGCTGAGTCATCTCCAGAATAAGATGAATCAGGAACATTTGTCTGGAGTCATTTTAATATAGCCAAAGCAACAACAAAGGCTTTCACGTCAATTCCCACTGTAATAAAATAGCTTTCCTTAATTGCCAGCATTTATGATACTTACATAATTTTAACCCAGTTAATTTACAGCTCTCTGGATCAAGCACATTTTAAGGTTTACAAAATAAATTTAAGAGTAAAATCAAACCCAGGGAATTTGTTTTTGTTGGACCACCCAGACCCTAACACGCTAGATGGCCTTCAGGAAGCTTCACATTTCCCTGATGGAAGGGACCGGTAATGGCTAATTCATTAGCCATTTAGGAACATCAGAACTCCAGTATGTGTATTTTTGAACTGAATAACAAAACATACAAAGGCACCAGAAATATTAGTATTAGCGACATTGTGTTAGTTTGAAAATCCTCTCCTTAGTGGAAGCACATCCACAAACTCCATCTTTTCAAAAATTCTTATTATCAGTTTCTCTCCTCTCACCCCATCCACAGACCTACGTCAGGGATTTGCTGAAAGGTCAGCTCACACAATTTGTTTTCATGCGGCTGCATCACATCCCAGGCACAGAACTAATACCTGCCTGGCTTCAGCCATAGCAGCCCCTGCTATTTACGTATTGCAGATAACGATGTTTGAAGCCCATTAGAGAAAAAAAGACTCTTGTGCAGTGACTGTGTGCTTGTGTGCTTGTGTCTTTGTGGTTGAGGTTTTTCAATGGGAAATCTGATGATCCCAGAGAACTGTTGTAATTATTATTATTTTTTTTTTAAACTCAACCAATCTTGTCTCAGTATTAATTACCAATTGCCTGAGATTCATTCTAATTCCCCGCTTAAGGTTTGTCTGGCAGAAGATAGAGAGAAGCTTTTGATGTCCCCAGGTTTTTCGGACAGCTGCAAAAGCCTCTGCTGCCCTCAAGTGCTCAAAATAGATATTGCAGTCCATTCACATTCTGGCAATGTGGGGTGTGTCATTGCATCTCCGACAAAACGGTTAAAAACCGGTGGAACGTATCTGCTGAGTTTGTGCTTTTCCCCGTTACAGCGTAGGCCCCTGCTCCCCGTTGGGCAGGACGGCCTGAAGGGCACGCCCGAGCGACTCCCCTTGTCCCGCGTGATGCCAGGCCGCCGGGCAGACCTCCGTGGTTACAGAGCCCTGATGAGCGCCACACGGCTGCTCCTCTCTCCTGCTCTGTAGCGGGATCACCGCCACCCTCCGGGGGGCGCTGCGATCTCAGCTAGCTTTATCTGAATGGTTCAGTGAAACACAGCTACAAACGCCATCGTGCGGGCGTCTGCATCTGGAGCCAGGCATCAGTTGTTATGGATACACACAAAAACACAAACACACAGTAATGTATCGGGAGTAATACCAAAACACCACAGTAATGCATCTGGTACTAACAGCAATGATCTGTGTAGTGTATAACACCAAAAACACACACACAGTAATGTATCTGTGGAATGTATATACCCTAAACACACACATACACAGTAATGCATCTGTGGAGTGTATATACACTAAAAACAAACAGCAATGCATCTGTGCAGTGTATATACCCTAAACACACACACACACAGTAATGCATCTGTGGAGTGTGTATACACTAAACACAAACAGAAATGCATCTGTGGAGTGTATATACACTTACACACACACACACACACACGCACAGTAATGCATCTGGTGAGTGTATTTACACTAAACACAACCACATAGTAATGCATCTGTGGAGTATATTTACAGTGCATTAAACACAAACACACTAATACATTTGATGAGTGTATACTAAACACAAACATGCACACACATACATTGATGGATAGTGCTAAAGCACACAGTAATGATTCATACTGATGCACAGGAGCCTTCAGAACCAGGTAGCACTAAAATGTACAGGACTCTGAACTTATTTCTTGATGATTTTCAGTTATATGTGCTACAGAAATGACATTTTTTTCTCTGTTGTCCTTATTGCAATTATTTATCGTCCATCTAAATAAGGGTAATAATCACTACTATAGAAAATATCTGTTTCATTCAAAATCACAAGCAAACCCATGTACTAACCGTTCTTCAAGCTGCTGAACACAGCAGTGAACTCACCTTAAGCACCAGACAAATCGTCTTCCAAACCCTAACCCTAACTTAACCCTTGTTTGAGCCCTTAACCCTAATTGAAGCCATAGATAACCCTTTGCAAACTTCAGAAAACCCATTTGAAAATGGATGAAAAACAAGGTAAATACAATGAATAAAAATAATACAAATGCAAAATAATATGTTTTGAGGTCATAAAATTGTTTTTTTTAAAGTTTTTCCTGAGAAAATATGTGCTTATTGCACATTTTTCAATGGCCATAAGTACACATGCTCCTATATAAAATATCTGGTTCATTCAAAATCATTAACAAACTCATGGACTAAGCTTTTACCAAGCTGCTGAACACAGCCGTGAACTCGCCATAATCCCCAGACTTACTGTTTTCTTAACCCCAACCCTAGTTTTAGCCCTTAACCCTAATTGAAGCAATAGATAACTTGGAAAACTACAGAAACATTAAAAGGGATGGAAAACAAGGTAAATGTTGTGAAAAAAAGAAAAACTGAAAATAATGTTTGAGGCCATTAAAAACATTTTTAAAAGAAAAAAAATCCCTGAAAAAATATGCATTTTAATTATATTTTACAAGGGCCATAGGTACAAATGCTACTATGGAAAATATTTTGCTCATAAAAAATCATTATGAGAACCATATAGTAACTTTTTGTAGAACTGCAGAAAATAGCCATAAACTCGCCTTCATCCTCAGACTTGTTGTTTTCAAGTATCAACTATCCCAATCCCTAGCCCTAACTGTGACCCTAACCTGAACTGTAATGCTAAGCCTAAACATAACCCTAAGCCTAACCCTAACCGTAAACCAAACCCTAACCCAAGCTCTAACCCTAACCCTTGCTGTAACCGTAACCCTTATGCTAGCTATAATCCTAACCCTTACACAAACCCTAGGTGTAACCCTAACCCTAACCCTAACCTGAGCTGTAACCCTAACCCTAACTTTAACCCTAGCTGTAACCCTAACCCTAACCCTAACCCAAACCCTAGCTGTAACCCTAACCCTAACCCAAACCCTAGCTGTAACCATTTCCCTAACCCTAGCTGTAACCGTCACCCTAACCCTAGCCATAATCCTAACCCTAACTCTAGCCGTAACCCTAACCCTAACCGTTACCCTAACCTTAACCTTAACCCTAGCGGTAACCCTAACCTTCACCCTGGCCCTGGAGGAGACCAAATCCCTAAAAGCACTCAAAAACAACAACAACAACAAAAAAGCAATCAAACCAGCAGACAAGGGGAGTGCTGTTGTCATTATGCACAGGGAATAATATTTTAGGAAATGGACCCTATACTGTGGGACACCCAATATTATCTAACTAGATGCAACAATGTGATGCACAATATTTTTGATCAATTGGTCAAAGTAAAATTGTTTTACAAAAAACCTAAAAACAAAGCACTGGAGTAGCACCTTTTCCTATAAAAATTGAAGGTCTGCACTGCTGTCTAGCACCCATACTCGCCAGCTTATCCTGGAAAGATGGGAGTGTCTGGTCTGGATAGCTTGGTAACACTGATAATACTTCCTTTCATGTTTGCTCTCCCAACACTGCTGTGGCTCTACAAATAAGAGAAAGAGGGGTGAAGGATTATAACTGCTGTGCCAAATACCTTTTACTCTTGTAAGAGGTAACAGACAATAAGGTTTTCATGCTTAATACAAAAAAAATAAAAAAATTAAAAAAATAAAATAAAGTTTGAATCCTGGGCTGTTCCTGTTCAGGCAATGAATACCTAGATCGACTAGCTGTGCAGACTGATGATTTATTAAGACTGCATAAGCAGAAGAATCACAATGGACCAGGATCAGGAACTTTTTTTCAGTCACCATTTACATACATTCTTGTTGTGTATGTTATACTTTTTACAGAAATATCATGTGGGGCAATTGGGGCTTCAGACTTGAAACTAAATGCAGGGACCAACTCCTCAACCTTCTTGTAGTCATGACCATAAAATTAAATTCCCTAATCTCCCTGAACGGGAGGTGGAAAGAAACAGCCAACACTTAAATATGCTTAATGGAGTTGGTGTCTCTCCCACATAAGTTCATAATGTTGTAAAAAAAAAAAATGTTAACATGCCATTTGAAGGACATGAGTACTTTCAAACCTCATCATTGACAGAGGAATGAAGGTCCCAAAGTAAATAATAAGCTCAGAGTAATGGCATAGATAATGGTGCTTCAAGAGATTTTGAGGAAAACTCTCAATTCTGAAATGGAAGAACTCTTGAGGACTTTGAGATATGCCGCCTGTTCCGCAGTAATTGTTAGTGCATAAATATATCCAACTTTTTGTCTGAGGAGCAGAAACAATGGCCATACAACATTAGCAAATTGTTCTGTCCCCCATTAAGAGGGGCAGCATTCTCTTTCTGACAGTGTCCACTTACCTGATCACTGTCTGGGCTGATCTTAGGGGATTTTCATCTGTGTCATTCCTAAGGAATTGAAATGGGATGATGCATCTATTTAGTTCTAAATGCGTTAAATGTTTCTGGCGATTCACCAAAAGATAAATAAACAGGGCAATATCAAGAGAGAAAATGCCCTAGAGCAGGTCATAAAGGATGCATGGAGACAATTGAGGCTGACAAGCATAAAAATATCAAATCTGGCTGAATATGCAAGTCAAATTTAACATTGCATGCATTGTCACTAGCTTTCATGTCCTGTACATGTTGTTCTTTTTGAATTAGTTGCCACTGGACTAGACTGAAAGATCTGCCTGTCAAAGTTACAATATTGACAGAACTATGTGCTCCTAATCAACTTTACCACAAAGCCTCTGAGATCAAAAGCACCTCTCAAAACTTGTCCATCCCCTATAACACCATTGTCTTCAAGCCATTTATTAACGGGTTCAGAACTAATTCCTGTCTAAAATATAAAAAATCTTGTTTTTTGCACAGAAGTGCCAGTTGTGTGATGAATATTTTATCGCTCATCTTTTTGTTTCTTTCTTTCTCCATTAACCCAGTGGCATGTGGCAAAATGTTAAATACAGTAAGATAACAAGAATTATCTTCTGGAGAAATCACAGTAAACATCGTTGTGCAGTTGTTTCCTGCAAAGAACTAAGTGACTGAATGCACATTTTTATGTCACGGAAAGTAAACAGAACACTCGGAGGTTAATAGGGAGTTTTAGCTTACGTAAGTGCTATAAAGTTGCTGCTAAACATTTTACGAGCCACAGCTCTGAGCTGTTTTATAAAATTACCTGAGAGAACTAGAAACTTCCAAGCCCTCTGCCCTACAGGACCACATGCTGAGGCCAAATATCACAGCCGGTACACAGCCCACCCCACCTTCTGTTCTTATTGTCTTCACATACTGGGCAACATTCTCTCATCTTCTGGTGTCAGTCTTCCTAGCTTTCCCACTTAGTTATTAATGGATTAATGTGTACAAAGCATGCGCAAAGATGCACACCATATTCCAGTGTATCGCTAAGGACTCATTGTTAGGGGGCTGAACTGGGCTTGTAGCCAGAAAGTTGTGAGTTTGAATCTAGGTCGGGATGCAGCCGTTACAGCCTTGAGGAAGAAAATACACCCGAGTGCATCAATATATACCCACGCGCATCATTTCTGAAAAGATATCTTAGCGAATAAGGAATAAGCAATACACAAAGCATGACAATCTGCTTACGCAATCTGAATGCCATGTGATTTGCACACTGTACCTTTAGGCCCGAACAAACAAAGGCCACGCATATCGAAGAGAACCAACAGACTGCAAGCAAAAATCGGCAAGTGCCAGCTAGCAAAACGCAGATCCGAAGTATATGGGGGAAACCATACTGTGCGCTCAGGGCGAAGGGTTCAAACGGGTCGTGGTTTCACTTCGGGAGACGAGCGCGCGTGACGAGTCGCCGTGAATCGCCGGGCGTGTTCCGCCGTTTCCTCGCGTCGTCACGTACGCAGCCAGGGCTCGCGAAGTGCATCCCCGCAGTCCCGCGCGCGCACGCCTCCGTCCTCGGAGGTGTCAGCCTTAATCACTGGACAGAATTAGCGCGCGAGCTGGTCGTCGCGGGTGGAGGAGGCTGGCTCCCGTCGACGAATCGTGCGCCAAAATCCCATCTCTGAAACGGCGAATGTGCGAAAGTGATTCAGAGCGTTCCTGGCATTTCCCGGCCCTTTAATTTCTCAGCCATGAGATTGGGGCGTCCGCGTGTCAGAATTTTCTGGCAAAGGGACCATCACATGGGGAAAGACAGGTAAACCTGTGAAACTTCTGAAAATGTGCGAAGCGTTTGTGTGTTTATAGCTGCATGGAATTCAAAGACAATAGAACTTGGAATACCCCATATTTTCTCTACGCAGTTATGGCGTTCGAATGCATCATTTGCCCCACTCTGTTAACTATTACTGATCATTTTATAATAGTGATCAGTATGGTCCCACTTAAAAAATCAGGTCACAACAAAAGATAGCTACATTTAAGGAGAGGACAGTGTATTTGCACTGCAAGGCATTTAGCATGTTTTACCTCCTTGAGCTCAAATACAAGCATACCAAGCGGAGTTGTCTTCCAACCTGAAGCCTTTTTGATGAAAATGTATTTCCTACAATAGACACTAAGGGGCAGTAGAACCTTGTTTTCCGAGCCTGTTTGGTACAGAAAGACGCAATCGTGAATTTATCTGGGTCAACATAAACCGATGTGATGTGTTATTCAATTAAATTCCTGAAAACATAATGCTATCTTTATGACCATTAATGATTCCGTACACTGTAGGTGTGTTCACACAGGTGGGCATTTTGTTCAGTATTTGGTGCACAGCAGCAAGAGTCGGTGAATACTTTGCTGTCAGTCGCTCTCAAGTAATGCAAATATAATCATTATGGCCAAGGTGCAGGTGACTTGTCAATATATATATATATATTTTTACAAATTTGTAGTTCCTCTGTGAGAACATTACTTTCCTCAAAAGTCCAATGAAGTATTAACGACAAAAACACTCGGGTTTTAGCCTTTCAGATATTTTGGTCACGTCTTCGCAAATGCTGTTCAAGTGGACATTAGGTGATCACTTAAAGGTTGCATTGAATAAAAGATGAGGGATTTCAGATGTGTTCAAATTATTTTCTTCATTCAAGGACATGTTTTTTGAGCTTCTGAATGGACCAGGCAATGGGCCAGTCTATCAAATTATATTTAATGACCATCCCATGGTGTTTATATTTGTCTTTTGCATCACTGTCACAGCACTAGCAATTATACAGAGTACAAAATATATTTTAAATATCTTTTTTTTTTTTAAAGTCGAATTAACCATAATTGGCTAGGTCAGGCAGGCACATGTAGTTTGAGTGTGTGGATATGACCTAGAGCCACAAGACACATTTCACACAGATCCGGAAATTATGAACAGATGAAGCACATGTGCAGCTTGGGTTCATAGCCATGCACAGGGATATGAACAGGGATTCACACTCGCAATCCCTCCAAAATATTACAGATATTTTCATGTGTATGTTCACTCTTCATCCTCAACTGGCTCAATTCAGAGTGAGGCTGAATGGTTCGTGGCTACAGTTGATGTCAGGCATTACGTGCGGGTACTGAGTGATCATCTTCATCGCACTCTTTCAAGATGGTGATGCCATCATCCACAGAGCACGAGCAGCCGCCCAGTGAAAAGGGAAGCATGAAGCTGGTATTATCGGTATGTCACGGCCCTCCCGGTCTCCACATCTCAACCAGATCAAGCATTTATGTCGTTATCTGGAACCACGCTTCAGTTTTCCACTTCTATCAGCAAAGCGAGAGTCAGCTGACTTCTTCACGGAAGAGCGGTGTTGTATTCCTCCTGCTGAGTTCTAGACGCTGGTAGACTGTCACAGCTGCAGCCGGTCGGGTGTTCCCAGGAGGGGGGAGCTAGGCCTCGAGTCAACAAAGGGAATGCTTTGTAGAGGTCCGGAGTGGTAAACAGGTACATAAATGTCTTCTATTTCATCCTATGTATTCCCTTGTGTATTCTGCCCATCTGGTAGCCTTAGATTAACCTCACCCCCTGGTCTGGAGGCTGGAGGAGACAGTCTTGCTATTACTCTTTTCTTTTATTATTCTCCATCCTATGACCAATTGCGCAGCCAGGCGCAGCCACTTCAAGGCCAGATGAGGTAATCAGCGGAGAGCTGTGTTTTGAAGATCACAGCGGTGAGAAGTAATTGGTGGATACATTCTATGGGCATGCCCAACGTGTGGGGATTCTGATTACTGCCAATATAAGATTGATGTGTCAGACAGTTCTCCATAGTTCCCTTGGGCTGCCCATGAGAAGCTCTCACATTGGTCAATAAATGTCACCGATTGAACCTGTCTTTGCTGTCACATCCTTGGGGTTTCCTGCGTCTCTTCCTGGGGAGCTGGTCATCACATCAGTTTTTCTTTTTTTTCATCCACTCTCTGCCGGCACATGCACAGACTGACACCAGCATATGGAGAAGCATATGCCCCCTGCCCTTTGGCTGCTGTGATTTTATCGAAACACAGGTGACCTTCGCGATCGCAATTTCTCCGTACCCTCTCAGTCCGCAATCGCAATCCCTCCTGTCCCGCCTATCCCCACCCCCCCTTCCCGCATTCATGTAATCTGTGCACGTCCCAAACTACCTGCGTAACGTTTAACATAAATGTCATCGTTTGATGTATTGTACTAGATCTAGCGGAGGCGAAACTTCACCTGCGGTTCCTTGGCAGGTTACCGTAATAAACGCGGTGTGATGATAATCATACCGGATAAATGAGGCTGCGCCGAGGCCGAGTAGCAGCTAGCCGCAGCCTTCACCCGACGCACGTCCATCTGGCCGAGCTCGGCCGCTTTTCGGGGGGGGGGGGAGGCCTTCCGCGTCACGTGACTGGGGGCCCTGGAACCTCACAGCGCGAGATGGAGTGAGTCATCCGTCCCTTTTTTTTCGACGAGTAATAACTGCAAAATAATAATCACGGCAAAACGAGGAAGAACTCGCTGACTTTAAACGCAATAATGATTTAATGGCTGTCACCGTGGTGCGCCCATTTACCGGGACGAATCACAAACTTGTTTGCACCCAATTTTCTTCGCTCGAATCAGCAGATTTCTGTGCGCGATGGCAGGCTGTAATGAGTGAGGTCAGTGTTAACAGCTGTTTCGCTGCCTCTCTTTTTGAAAAGCAGCCAATTAAATCTCGTGTGTTTTCTCTGCCTGTACACAGTGCTTAAACCATGGGTGTAATTATTCAATTTTGTAGCGAGATGTGGAAAAGTTCAGTATTGGCCTGCACCAAAATAAAAACAAAGACAGGACGCACTGGGCCCCTAATGAGCCGGCTGAGGCTGAGGCGCGGCTATATAAACGCACTAAAGAAGAAAACGCTTTTTGTAAATAAACGGTTGCGCACCCACCCCACTCCGTTCAGAGTTCTGGTCCCCGGGCTAACTGACTGAAAAAAGAGATGGAGGGACCACCATATGGAGAAAGACAGGCAAACCTGTGAATCTTCTGAAAATGCGCGAAGGTTAGCGCGTTTATAATTCCACGGAATTCCAGGACAGTAGAACTCGGAATACCCCACATTTTCTCTACGCGGTAACGGCGGTGTTGGAATGTGTCATTCACCTTTTGCGACCCCCCCCCCCCCCCCCAAAGCACAGACGCTGACCGCAGAGTTATTCGCCTTCTCTGTTAGACACATAGACGCATGCTCGTTCTGAAGAGCTGGAGGTATGATAATTAAGCTCTGAAGTTTCAGGTCCGAGGTTCTGATGAGGCTCTCTTTTGCTCTGATTCTTCGGCTGTCGAGATTCATTCATCACAAACGAGCAGCAATAAAAGCAGGACATAAGAGGGAGAGGGAGACACGTGCCCTTATATATTTCATTTATATTTATACACCATCGTTATTGGAAAGCCAATTATATGAGAATAAATCAAACAGACGGCTGAGGCTGGTGATTGAAGTGTAATCCTGACATAAGGCTATTTATATCCTAAAAAAACGGAAGTATTCACATTGGTAAAACCCTTACCTGAGGGAAACATATACCGTATGCCACACATGTTATGTAGAGCCTGTTTATTCATCCAGATTTACTAGAGACAAGGGCTGAGCACCATGCACGAGGGTGAAAAAGCTATGAAACCACAAAGGGTTTCTGTTTTCTGTTATCTGAACTAATTCCCCGTGTTGGCTCTTTCAGGCATCGAGCCGTGTCAGTGCGAAACACGATAACACAGAGAATGCAATCTGGACACACACGCTCTTCTGAGAAAGGCCTCTTCGGAAAGGTGGGAGACACGCTATGTGACAGGAATGAGATCTCTTCTCCGAAGAGCTCAGATCTCGTTTGATCCGAGATCCGAGCCTAAAGCGCAGCGGTGCGTGCTGCCGTCAAGTGAACACAAGCGCACAGACTGCAGACTGTGGGAGTGTGTGACACACACTCTGTCGTGCAGCGACCGGCATCGGCGTTCCAAGTTTTTTTTTACACGATTTATTTTTTTCATAAATAATGAAACTCGATCAAAGGCTAATGGCGTGTGATGTCATTACAGCAGGTCTATATATAGGTATAATGTGCTCATCACGTGACAAATGATGTGCTACAATTTACTCACGTTTCCTGTGATCCATTAAAGCTGTGGTACAGCGAATGAGAGGCATGGTGTGTTTAAAATAATGAGCAGTCCGGTTTCTTAAAGCCCTAAACCCAACATTACATAGGAAATGTACACACAGAATGGGGAGAGCTGATTGCGGGGCGGCGCAGCACATGCAATGCTGGAAAAATGCCTTGGGACCAAAGTGGTTGTTTGCCATCTGTGTGCAGCTGTGTGATGTCATATCTGAGCGAGAGGGAGCAGGGAGTGCAGAAATGGCATTTGCAACAGAGCCAGAGAAAACAAACTGCACTTCAATGATTGGCTGTCATCTCACTCCCAACGCGGCCGGGAATACATTCCAATCCTGTCCACGGCTACTTGTGAGAACCTTTACAAAACAGAGGCAAAAAGAGTGTGATGGTAGCAGGGTTGGGGGAGGAGCCACACTCACAGTTTCTCCCCCGACCCTGCCACATCACACTCTTTTAACCTCCTTTTGGTGAAGGTTCTCACTCTCTTCGTACTGATGTCACAGCTTTCTGCGCTCTCCCGAAGCCTGGGGACCACGGACAGCAGCCCCAGCTAGAGGCAGCACAGCTGAGGCTGATCCGACAGACTTCAGAGCCAAAAGTGATTGGCTGTCAGCCTTAGCATAGCTCATTGCTCATTTTTGCTGCACCGGTGCTTTTGGGGAGAGATCTTCATAGACACAGCTGTTACATGATTTGACTCTTTCAGAAGAAGAAGCAGAAGAAGGAAAAAAAAAAAACAATACAGCATTCAGCAAGCAAAAATCACTATGATAGTTTTTTCTGTTTGTTTTGCAAATTCCTAGTTTTTTTAACCATTTTGTTTTTCTTTTCCCCTGTCTGGTATATCGTATAGATTTAGTCCGTGTACCTGCTCCATCACCTCCCTGTGCAGGTTGCTCTTAGCCTTAGTTTTAAAAGGCTATGAAAAACACTGAGTCACAGGCAAAAAAAAAACAAGAGGAAAGCCTGCTTCATATTGTCCTAAATTGGGCACATGGGCTAATGGAGCTCTTGATTCTCTGCTTGTCCGGCGAATCTTGGCACGCTGATGTATTAGGGCGGAAGTGGACTGATAGTCACGCGCTCGTAGGCATTAGTCATCTTGTCGCCAGGAAACATTACCTGTTTGCTCAGCGCACGGCAGTTAACGGGGTGTTTGTCCTGTATATTTGGCAGCCAATTTATACGGCTCCTTCTTATCGTTTGTTTTACGGAAGCAATTGAGGTAAGACGTGTTGCTCAAGGGTAACCAAGTCAAACCGGCAGGCCCCCCAGGCCCTAGCGCATGACCCCCCCCCCACGCAACATTGCCGCTTCGCCCCTCCGCTCCCCCCCCCCCCCGGCTCATCCGGTCTCTCGGGGGGAGCGCTGACGCTCTCTGGCACCGCCGCCCCTCTCGGGACTGGCCTTCATTTCCACCGCCCCCGAAACGTAGTGGCGTGCGGACGAGCAGCGGACGAGCAGCGGACGAGCAGCCGCCGATGAGCGACGAGCGGCACGTAGGGCCTTTCCCAGCCGGCGAGAGCCGCCGATCGACAGACGAAAACGAGCACCTGCAGCCGCCGTCTTCGTTCGATTTTTTTCCCCGGCGCGTAATAAATTAAAAAAAAAAGAAAAAAGCCTGACGACCTGGAAAACGAGCAAGCGAGGGGCACGTGATCGCGGGCGGGGAAGCTTCCGGGAGCCTGACGCGGGGAACGGAATGCCATGAACCGAACCCGAACGCGAGCGTTCGACCATGAACCCCCGGCGAGAACTTCCAAAAGCCTTTTTTTTTACAAACGGGGAAGTTTTAATGAGACGAGTTCCCCTCCAGCTATGATGAATGGGCGCGAGTGCAGCACGACCTGGCTGTGCTGTTAATTTACCATCGGCCTTCCCCAGCTGGGCCAGAGCAGGAGCATCCCACAGCACCCCAGAGTTTCCACATCTACGCCCCACAAGAGCTGTTCTGCAGTTAATAACAGAGTCAATTTCATTATTTGTTTATACCTGAATGTGGATGGTGGGAAAAAATTGTTGTTGCTTGTTTTCGCATTCAATGAACGTAGGCCATCGAGGTAGCAGCTGCTGTTTTGGGGGGTAAGGGGGATGGGTATACCAAATGCACAGGTCTGTCACTAATGTTACTGAGTCTCAAAAGGCTGAAAATGAAGCAACATGCACAAATCAGGAGCATCTGTCTTTGCAGAACATGCCAGTCTCACCCCATCTCACCCTTTGCAGACGTCGCCCGAGTAGGGAAAGTCTTTATTGATCACAATCCTGGCTGTCCTGCACTCCCTCTGCACCTTTCTTTGAATAACTGGACTGATGGCTTTCCCCTGTTTTGTTCTGTTTCACATTCGCAGTATTTCAAATTACATTCTTCTGTGCACTTTTTCTTACAACAGAAGGTATCAGTATCAAAAGGCTGTTCAATTGTTTTTAATAATTATGGCACAAGGTGTGAGTCAGAACTGAAATTTACCTCATCCAGTCGGTGTGAGCAGGCACTGAAATCTGAGGTTTAAACAGACTATATTTGCTTTCCTTTCAAAGCAAAATATATATATAGAAAGAGACACGGTTGGTCTTTGTCATTTATCCCTGTTTGTCGGGTTTTTGTTTTCTTTGTTTCCATTTCTCACTTTGAAGAGAGAGGAGGAGAATTGGGAGGTCGGTGTAAACACCTGCTTCCGCACGGTCGCTCGTGCCCGTCACTGCCTCGAGAACCGAACGACAGGAAGAAACGGAGAGGGTAATGTTTCTCGTGAATTAAATGAACAGCCGCGGAACACTGCTCCGGATGGCCTTGCGCCTTTGCGGGGGAATTATGCTAACTGTCTGAACGTCTGAGAAAGAACAGTGTGCCCTTTAAAGGGCATATCGCATAAACGCCGTGAATTTAACATCGCCGCAGTGTGCCGTACATCAGCGCCCTGACAACGAAGGCCTGATAACAACGTGCACTCACGACAGCAGCCCCGGTATGTCACTATGCGAGCAGGCTAATTCGGCATCTCGTCGCCCTGCTCCCGACTCAGAACGCGAGCAGGCGTTCCAAACGCGGACATTTGTTCAATCGTTAAATGGCTGGTCGCCGGGCCTGAGTGCATCGCCTCAGCTGATCAGCTGCAGAAGTGCACATTAAAATCTCACTGCTCCTTATTCTTTAGTAAAGCATCCTTGATAAGTCAAAGGCATAAAAGGAGACCCAATGCACTCAGCTGATCTTTATGTGCCATTATGTGCTCAGCCACTTTTGTCTCCAGCGGTGGAATTTGGATTTATATCTGCTTCAGTGTGATTAGCAATGTGCTATCTGGCACGCCCAGCTCTGCTCCGTTCTGGGAACTGAAGTGCAACGGGACTGTAGTGTGATGGAGAAATTAGCTAAATAATAATGACTTTTTCATTGGTGTTGTGTAGAGTGGGCGCGTGGGAAGCTGGGGTTGGACAGGCCACAGCAGGGCAGGGCAGGGCAGGGCAGAGCAGACTAAAATAGCAGGGTTTTTTCATAGGAGGACCAGCATTAGCATGTGCTCAAGAAGACTTTATGAAATCACTGAAAAAGACTTGTGAGTAGTAGTGTGTCAAATGATATTGAGAGCTAGCCATTGTGCTGCAACGGTAAAATGGGTGATTTTTTTAGTGGGGAAAAGTGTGGGATTTATAGCCTAAAATATGAATCAAAGGAGGTTAAACAATACATTCATCAGACCATGGTTAAGGTAGGTTGTGCAGTTCTACGCACTAAAGTGTAAGAAAGCTATAGAGAGTCTGAAAAAGTATATAGAGGAACAACTAAAATGGTTCCTGATATAAAATGTAAACAATACGAGGAAAGATTTAAGACTGAATCCCTTGAGAAAGGGGACACAAAAGTATTAACAAAATTACCTGCAAAAGATTTGGTTGAATTCTGTCAGTAGAACAACGGTGACACAGGTGGTCCTTTGCAGAGGTGAGTTCTGCACTGACATAAATACCGATATCAAGTCTCTTTTATCCACAAAGAGACTTGTCAACGTGTGGAACAGCTTGTCAGGTCATGTAATAGAGGCACAGACCCTCAAGATCTTCATGTTGAGGTTTGACACAGTGCGGGGTACTCTCTAATTTAAAGATCAATGAAAAGTCTGGATGGGCTGAATGGCCTGCTCTCCTCACGGCGCCCTCGTATTCTTTTGCGGGGAATTGCATGGCTTCACTGAGCTGTGAAGAATGAACATTACAGCGCAGTGTTAAAGGTGAGCGGAGTTCAAGGCACAGCCAGCTGTGCCCTCTGAAAGACTGATGGGAATTTGGACTTATTTCAGCGGATTCATAAATCAGGCATTCATTCATAACTCACACCTGAGAGAGAGAGAGAGAGAGAGAGAGAGAGCGGGAGGGAGAGAGAGAGGGAGAGAGAGAGAGAATAAGAGAGAGACAGAGACAGAGAGAGAGACACAAAGAAACAGAGAGAGAGAGAGAGAGGTGGGGTGGCATCATACACCGCCATCAACGCCAGGAAACAAGAAAAAAAAAACTGGCAAAATGGAGGTGGAGATTTCTCATTTGTGAAGCGTTTTCAATATGCATGCCTGAGACAGTGTGATATAATCACATCACATGGTGTCTTTTTTAGAGATGAAAAAACCCTTTAAATGCTGGTCACGTGACACTTCCATTCTGAATCAGGGCACCGCCCCCACCACCCGCCTCTCGCCCCCCACACACACACAGAGACAGCACCCGGTTCTCAACAATATCATTTTCACCACTTTGCCTTTCAGAACATGAAGAGACTAAAAACAGAAGTCCAGTCTGTTGCCTGTGACAACAGGATCAGTACTGATGACGGGGAGGTGTAGCTGGGCATTTCAGGGGAGCGAGGGGGTGGGGGGAGAGGTAGAGAGGGGAGGGGGAGGGAGAGGGAGAGCGGGAGGAAGAGAAGCTGTGCTGAAATAGTTCACAGGTTAACAGGACGTGCGATGTTTCCGATACAGAGGAATAAGTCGTTCCTGTGAATCGGGGCTGCATTAGCCTTTTCGCCCCTTTCTTTCTCCGCGCTCAAACCAGAGAAAAAAGCTACGGTTCGGCAAACGGGTCATGTGACTCAGGTGAACCCTGGTGGCAGGTGGAATAGTGTGACCTGCTGGAAAATGATGGGCATGAACCTGTCTGTCAAACATGCAAATTTAAAACACCAACAGGTGGCTCTATGGCTCATTTTGGTAGTGTTATCTCTTCCCTCTGTCACACACAGACACAGACACACATACGCGCACACACACACAGTGAATCTACGGACACTGACAGCTCGTCATGTTCATCTTGAGGGAAACAGTCTCTGCTTTCTCTCTGTGAGCATAACTTACCCTTTTACACATTATTTAAATTTACATATTGCCCATTATCACTTATCACTGAAAACCAGCGTATCTCTGCATGCTCCTCCGTTACAGATGAGAATCTGTTTCACACCATCCAGACGAAACCATGCCTTTAAAAAAAAAAAACAGTTTTTTTTTTTTTAGATTTTAGTCTCGGCTATGAAATATTAATTTGTAGACTGCTACATTAACACATTCACATACACACACATGCGTGCGTGCACACACACACACACACACTTCTGGCAGGAGCTGTATGCCAGGCGGGTGGAATGGAGGAATTGGTAAGGCCCCAGATGGTTCTCCTTCATTCTACCTCTATCATCGATTTCCCTTCTGCCTCTCTGTTACTCTCTTTCTTTTTCTCTCCCCACACTTCATCTCTCCCTTCATGCGCTGAGCAGCTGCATGATTTCAACTCCTCTAAAAGAACAAGAACCTGAAAGATCATTTTGCCCTCTACTTCCTCCTGTCCAGTCCTCTACTTCCTCCTGTGTAACCCCCCACCTTCCCCTGTCCAGCCCTCTACTTCCTTCTGTCCAGTTCTCTGCTTCCTCTTGTCCAGCGCTCTACTTCCTAAATCTGTGCCAGCCAAGTGTTGGTGTTTGCATCACTCCCGCATGAAAGTCTGTATAAATAATTCATAAGCATTTAATATGAGTTTGTCAGAAGGCTGACCTTAAGTATATCATGTATCGTGCCACATTCAAGAATGTCATTTTTACAAAACATGTGTTACATAATAGCTAATGAAGTATTGCCTTTTATATATATTTATGCATTTGTAATTAATTCTATATAAATGCATAATAAAGCCTTTAGGACAGTAGCAAGCAACATGTTTTGAATTTGCAACAGACAGATTCATTGGTGTTTCTCAAACATCTTCCTCACTATTCTTGTGTCAAAGCTACACAATCTGGCAGCCAGTCTTGATCTGAAAATCCTTCGTACTCAACCTGGCTTTTCTCCCTGTGATAGCGAGCCTTGCACTCCAAAAGAGATTACCTGTACTCTGTACTTGAGAGAGTGTGTGTGTGTGTGCCTGCGCGTGGGTGTGCCTTTGTCTGTGAGTATGTGTGTTTTTGTGTCTCTGTCTGTCTGCTTGTGTCTGTGTGTGTGTATGTGTGTGTAGTCCTTCTGGTACAGCAGTGTCGCCTAATTTAGGATTAAACCCCATAACCCTTTGGTTACAGGCTCACCAGTCTCCTCACCTGTGGGGCAGCTCTGGTTACCGTGCATGCTCCTCCCTCCTCTCGGTGCTATAGGCGGTCTGTCCACAGATTTCAGTCCTCCAGACTGGAACCATCAGGGAGCTCTTATCCCTGTTTGCTTGTGGGAGAAAGCAGAAACACAGAGATATCCAGCGTCCTTGTAGAGATGATTCATGTACGGTATGACAAAAAAGAATCCCGACCCCCACCCCGACCCCCACCCCCACCCCCGCCCCCAGAGAATACCAGCTGGGCCAAGGCGCTAGCACAGCTCTCTCTCTTCCACACACCGTTCAAATTATTACCGCCGATATTCATCTCTGTCTCCTCTCTCCCTGTGAAATCGCTCATTTGAGGAGAAACGCACCCAGGGGAGCAGACGGAGGAGAAGGGGCGGGGGGAGGGGGGCACTGATTTTGCCTGAAAAATTTGGGTCAATTTTTAAAACTGTTTTGGCTTCACCAAAACTTCTTGAATACTCTGGTAAAATACATACGTACAGGTGAACCAGGGAGGGTGAACTTCGGTCCGTACAGTGTCCACCACCTCGTTGCTCAGTAGTGACTCCCTCTGGCTGGGCCACGGACCAGCAGCCTGCTTGTGCATGATGTTTTAATTAAGATAAAAAATGAATCCAATGAGGAAAAGAAAAAAAAACATCCTCTTACGTGGAACAAGATGGAACAAGAGGCAGGTGTTTTTAAAATGTCTCTCGCAGGCCGGGACGCGTGACACGCTTGCCTGCAGGTGCAGACGCAATTATAACCGTGACACGTGCGCGCTTCTAAGTACCCAGCAACCACAGCGTCAAGGCTCCAGCACACAAACAAACATGCACACATATAAACCGACCGGCTCCGTCGTACAGTAAATCGCCTGTGGCTCCACAGGAGAAATGTAAGTTGTTTTAGTGTCTTTCCCATTGTGAACAATAAGCAAGAGCTAGCGAGGGGTTCGTTTACAGACCGTGGAAGGCCTTAGTTTCAGGGGTGTTTGCTGAGGGTTAGAGGCAGTGAGAACACATCTGCTCAGAGGCCGCACGGAGAGCATGAGACTGTGACAGATCCTCACCGGCCCTCACTTTCCCTAAACATCGCCTTACCCTTTCTTTTAGTTTCACCAACACGGAATGCTGAGAGTAGTCACTGGCAAAAATAACGGCAAAACAGTGTCCTTCTCGCCACGCTGGTCTCTCTCTCTCCCTCACTCACACACACGCACATGCGCGTGGTCTGCGCTCTACGGTGAAACACACAACCCCGTGTCCGCTCAGCGCGAGCGGAAACACACCCAGCTCCATTCGAGCGCGTCTCTGTAAACAGCCCTAACCCAATGAAACAAACAGGAAGTAGGAAGCAGACCGTTGACGTGTCAGAGCAGTAGGTAGCTGAGGAAGGCGATCCCGTCCGCTGTGGCCTTCTGGGAGTGCCGATTGTGCCCAGCAGGCCTGGGCGGAGCTGCTGATAGGCTATCGGACGTCACAGCGCATTGGCTTTACCCGCCCAGATCGCCTCGGGCTTCCAGAACGTTCCTGAAGCAACCCCGCTGAGTACCGCACACACGGTTCTGAAACGTACGAATGACTCACGCGCTCTCGCGTCTCCTGCAGTTCGCACGCACCCCTAGCGCTCCTGTTTCAGTGCAGCAGATGTGTTTAGGGTGGTCAGGGTCACCTCCGCTGTAGACGCACAAAAGGAAATTTAAAAAAAGTTTATTTCTGCATATCTCAACAGCGGAAGCGCGCATGCAGAACACTAGCGCTTGACAACAATAACAAAAACAACAACAAAGTCGAGACAACTGACTCCCGGCTAACTGCTACAGTATGACACACTGGCAGCTGCTACCAGACACACCGAAGGTTTTATGCTGGGTTTTTTTTTTTGCATTGCAGACAGGAGTTTTCATTTACCTTGGCAGGGGCATGTAATGCAATGAACAATCGCAGAACCCCCACCCCCCCCCCAAGCCTTTCTCCTTACGTCACCTCATCTGCCAGTTAACCACAGCCAGTGGGCTTTCATCATCTTTCAAGGCTACCTGCAGAAAAATCTTTCCTCCAGGGAACATCACAGGGTCATTATAGGCACCTGTGTGTGTGTGTGTGTTTACTGTATGTGGTTGTGGATGTGTGCATGTGCACTTTCATATATGTGTGTGTATACGTGTGCATGTGCACATTTGCATGTGTGTGTCCATGTGTGTGCATGTGCATATGTGCATGTGTATGTGTGCATGTGTGTATATATACTTGTTTGGTTTCGTGCGTGTCTGTGAGAGACAGACAGAGTGCGTGCTGCATGTGCGTGAGAAAAAGAAATCAAGGCTTTCCATTTTGTTCTCGCACCATGTAGAAAGCGTTTAATTTTGAATGATGAGACTTGTAATCAAACCCCTGAACATTACGTGCGAAAATAAATTATCTAGAAATACCTTTTGATGGCTTGCAGGAAAAAAAAAACCTGTGAAAACACATTGTTAAATTGACATTTCCCTCCCTCCCAGTTTACAGATACATTTACGCTGAATCCATAAGCACTCACACTGAATCCTTTTTATTCAGGTGCAAATATCACGATTTTGTAAATGAATGCATGGCGGACGTGTGCATGGCGGAAGTAGACACAGCACACATGGGTAAAAATAAAAGTTTCTGTAGTGCAGGGAAATCACTCAGTGTGTATGAGTGTCCCTGACCTCAGAACCTCTGTCATTTGACCTGCCCCAGTCAGTCAGTGTGAGGCATTGGGTGAGTTAGATATTTAAGCACGGGGGTAGAGGGAGGGGGGCATTGCGGACCAGGGGGGACACGTTGTGGGCGTACCAGATTGCGATCGCAAGCCTAGGGGGAGGGGGTGGGGGTTGAGATCATGGAACGACGTGTACCCACCCCACCCCGGCCCCCCTTAATGGTGCCGATGACGTGAGGAGCTTCGCGGTCTCAGTACGACAGAGCCTGTGTGAGGCGCGTGTTGCGTGAGACACTGAGCTGGGGAACGGCTGCAGCGAGACTGAGAATCACGCCAAACCAGATACTTCTAATTAAGAAAGTAAATCAGGTGCTAAAATTGTGACAGACGTGTGTGGCATTAAGGCAGAGTGCTATTCAAGCAGAAATAACAAGCACTCAGAGATAAATGAGTCAAGTAGCCCTTCTCGCCTTTAAAGTCACATCATTTTTAATTAGCATCAGATCAACTTGGGAAAGTTTGTGTGATTTTTACATGATGCTTTCTTGTTAGATGACCTACGGGTTGATGGAACCCCAGGGGTAAATGATGTTATTGAGGGCTTTGAGTCAAGCCATTGTGCTGCTCATCAACCACATTCGAAATGACCAGGTGCAATCCTCATCCCACTCTAGCTTTAAACACGTCAGCATGCTGACCTTGACACCTCTTCTCAAATTAAATAACTCTGGGAAGTGCCTGTCATTATCTGACAATCGATTTAATGAAGTCAAAGGAGAGAAAGACAAGGGCCAAAATGGCATGAACTGCTAGGCAACTGTAGCAGTCTGATTTGTTGAGAAGAGCACTATTAAGCCCTTGAATTCGCTGTGTGGTGATTAGCAGACCCTTTGCTCTCTAATGGCTCCCTTTAACCGAACAGGGAAGGGATGCAAGATTCCTGCTCGGGGATTGATTTATCAGGCCTGGGCAGGGATGTAAGAGCTATGCTCTAGGATCAGTTTCTCAGGTCTGAGCAGGGATGTAAGGTTCCTGCTCTGGGATCCATTGCTCTGCCTGACCAGCGTGACACTAGTAATGAATCTGCTTTGTGCAGCAGGAAGTCCTTGAGGCTGAGGGTCCTCAGCCCATGTCCCCCGCGCAGGCTGAGGGCCCACACAGGCATCCGGAACGTTCCATTCAGGCTCCTCCCACTGCTCTCCCAGCGCTGCTGTGAAACATTGTTTTATAATTGGCTTTATAAGGGAGCTGAGATGCAGGTCTCCTGTCCTGCAGAGTGGTTTCTCCTGTCCTGTGATTGAGTACGCCATTTATACTGTCCTCCCACCATTTATACAAAGTGCCAACTGGTCCATGGGTTGAGAAAATCACTACAGTCGGGGCATATTGGTTGAATTTGCACCAGAATTTCTACGAAGGATTTTATTTAAACGCCTATATTTGAAAAAAATAAAGCCATTGTGACAGAGATGGATTGAGGCTTAAGACCTGAGTGTTGCAAGTTCAAATCCAGAAAAGATCAGCACTGCTGTGCCCCTAAGCGAGGGGCTATAGCTTAGCCTCCTCCGGTGCAGGTTGGCTGTATTCATGGTCACTTTATTAACACGCTTCACTGCTCTGGAAACAGGCATCTGGTCACATAATTCACCTGAAGCTTGACGGCTCGAGAGCTGCCAAGAAATCTGAGAGAATAAATCCACCAGGGCAGAGAGAGTGTTAATTATCAGAGTGATTTGCATGGCGGGTAGGCGAGAGGATGAAACACTGTGGGACTGTTTCACCCATCACGCAGTACATGCGAGAGTGTGACTGCAACTCTTCTCCTAAACTTTGAGTGACAAATTTTCAGTCTTTACAGTAATTTCGTTTTCCATTTATTACACAACATCACAGGCTCAACATTTGGCAAAGATAATGCAAATTCTTGCACAAGAAATAATCAGTTGTACTCAACAGTTGGTGCTCGAAGGGGAAATGCATGCATTTCGCTACGAGACTGAATTAGAGCCCCAGGAAGGAGACGCAAAAAGCCAGTCGGTGAATGGAAAACTGAGGGTACATTAGCGCTCGGTAGCAAGGCTTCTGAGAAAGCGTGGTTGGTGTGACTGCAGAACTGGCTTTGGCAGACAGTAAGCTAACTTTTGGCAGTTGTGAGCTAAATGAAAGGGCTAGCAGCGAAACGGAGGCGTGGCGACGGGGGAACGGGAGGATGACGCGCGTGGGACAGCGGGAGGCGCTACAGTCGCCCGTGCCGCGAAAAAAACGTGTAACGCGGAGAACGGCAAGAAAAAAAACTTTGAGTAGATATTTGAGCTGAAGCAGAATCTGCTTCTCACTCCCCCTCAAGCTGCTACCCTGTGTCCCCAGGGATCCATGGACCCCCAGGGAACAGACTGATAAAAAACAGAGAGAGAGGGAGACAGGGAGAGAGAGAAAGAGAGAGAGAAACATAACACACACATTGTTGCTGTTATATTTGAGGACAGTTTGTTTGTTTTGTGCTGATATTAACAATCAGCTTATTTTGTGACTATATTTGTTTTCTACTCCCGTCCACTATATTTTCTACTATTTACTGTAGTATGTTTTCTAATTAATGTTTAGCTTTTCAATGTTTAAACGCTTGCTTTGGCAATATGTACAGTGTTACGTCATGCCAATAAAGCCATCTGAATTGAGAGAGAGGGAGGGAGAGAGATGTGGAGATGGTAGACCCGGTGACTCTATGAGTATGGGACTGTCACGTGCCACTACAGGTACTCCCAAAAGAAACTGGCGTGTTGTAGAACGGGTTTCACGGAAACGAAGGTTGGAGAGGATACACCTGGTCTAATGATATGCGACACATTTCCCCAATGATCAATCTGTCACCTTCTTAGAGATTTACCTTAATGTCATTTAATATGCAAATACGGCACTCTCTACGGATATTCATTAAAGGCTGCTTGAGCATAATGATGCTTTAATACACGCATTTCACTTTGGCTGTGATTTGTGATTTGTTATCGTTCAGGTATGAACATTGTGAGGGAAGATGGCAGCTCTGCTATACCTGCACAGAAAATCAGACAGACACCCTGTAGTCCATGAAGGGAAGGGGGTTGGTGGGGGGGGGGGGGCTGAAAGCCGTATGGAAACAGCTTTCGAACCCTGCTGGTGTTAATCCGGATCCAGATTCTGCCACCGCGTAATGGCCTTTAATTACAGCGTGTCTGCCGTACAGGAGGAAAAACATCTGAGAGCGTTTTCACTGAGCGCATTTTCAAAATGGATGCGCCGCCATACCGTCGGGCCAATTATGCTGTTTTTCCCTCCTAATGTTCCGGTGAAGGCTTCGATTACGGCGACGGCGAGCTGTTGTTCTCGCCATTAAGAGCTCCCGTGTCTTATTTTCCCATCGAGATCCGTGGCCGCGATGGTGAGAAATGTCTCGCAGCTGCGACGCTGCCTGAGGGCGGAGCACGACGCTGACGCCCGAGCAGCGGACTTAGCAAAGCTTTCGGTTCAACCCCAGCGCTAACCCTGCTTTTCCGGAGCATTCCCACCGAAACCGCCTCCCTCTCTACATTTCGGCGTGTGACCGTCCGACTGATGACGCAATTCCCGTAACGATAACGTGAGCTCGCGGACTAGCCGCCCGGGCGAAAGGAATGTCAAATAAAATCAGCGGGTCGCGGGTTTGAAATCCTGAGCAGGCTGCGGCTATGACACCGCTGAGCCAGGTGCTTAACCTGAAAGGTTTCCGCAAATGCAGAGCCGTACAATCAGAGACATTTAAAGACTATAATCTGTAAGTTGGCCTGCGTAAGATCATGGCCAGAAATTATCATAATAGGCATTGAAACAACTGCTCTTTCGGGAAAAAAAAAATGTTTCATTCCACTCGAAGAGCTGTACCCACGGTGCATGAGTAATGCTGTGGTGAAGGACTTACTTCAGATGAGTGTTTATTCTCTGTAATAAAAAAGTCTTACCATACGAATTTTTGGATGTGTGTCAGTGCACAGTGACGTAAGTAGTCTTTTATTTTTTTGTGATACACGTTAAATGGATTTAAAGTTCAACGAAGCGATGGCGCTCTGGACCCAATTTTCCAAAAGAGGCAGCTGGCGAAACGACAAACACAAAATTAATGCGAACAATGGGCTGACAGTGCAAAAGGAGAAATTAGCACCGTTACCAGCTGACCAATAACCTGCCTCATCAAGGTCCATCAGAATGCTTTCACAAAAAGGCAACATGCTGCTTTAGCTTAGCAATTACAGGGAGCACTTAGCTGCATTAGCAAACACCACACATCACTCCATACAGGCTTCACACGCAGGTTACTGGAGCAACGTATAAGCGCATTGAAAAACTACTGCATACGATAAAAACAAATGTGCTGTATGTCTCTGTAGAGAAAGCTGAAACAGTAGATACGATAAATGGGACGGTAAACTGAAATACTGGAAGGCTGTTGCCTCTGCTGGAGCGTGTGCCCCAACTGTACAGCTTGTCTTCAAGGCCTAAATTTGCCGTTCATCAAAAGGAAATGACAAAAACCGGCAGAGACTACGGCCCTCCAGGTCTGGAGCTTGAGACCCCTGCAGTAGGTTGTATTAAATGTGTCTTGACGTCTAGGGGGGAAATGGTGCATTGCTGGGCAATTGTCCTTTCTCTGTGAAAGGATTTGATCTCTATGAAAGTGTCAGCATGGACCTGTCAGGAGAGGCTCCCAGTGTGAACTGGGGGGGGGGGGGCTTGTAGGGGGGAGGCAGTGTTCATCAGGTACATACCAATGGGAATAAAACGGGAGCTGTTTCTTACAAACACCACTGTGCAAAAACCAGAGAGCGCAACATGTTAGATCAAAAGACTAACTTGCGGGGGATCTGCTTTCGTTCTGCGCTGCGGAACTGAAACGGTTCGGTTCAGATATTTATAAATTCTACATTTCATGAGAAAACCATAAACCATGAAAGGCTTTCAGCTTCCGAAAAGAACCAAGCGGAGGGGGCGGAAGACACGTCAGAGGGGAAGGGGTGGGGGGGGCGGGCGTTTGCCGTTTAGGTTAAAAATAAAAATTCTGTATATTCTCAGGTATGCTGTATCGTACAAGGTGAAGAACGATATCCTGTCATAAATGACTAAGGGGATGGGAAAGAGCAATAATGATTCCATATGAAAGCGATTCCCACTGCCCCGTGAAATAATGGAGCGCTGCCAGGCGGAGGGTCCCGCGGGCTTACAGGGGGCCAAGCAGCGCACTACAGCACCTACAGCCCAGCCAAACTCACACAAAACACTCCGTCCATCACAGCCAAGTGCAAAAATGATTGCTCCAATGGCAGCCCAGCTAACATAAAGCACCGCTCCAATCAGTCAAGCCCACAGAAAATGCCCCTCCAGTTACAGCCAGGCTCGTAAAAACGCTTCTCCGACCGGAGCCTTTGATTTGTGCCTGTCTGTATCACAGCCGAAGGCTCCGATTGAGCAGGAGAACGAGTTTCACAATTATCCTTTCATTACACCCTTGCTCCACATCTGAATATTTCAATACTTCAGATAGAGCAGAAGGGAGAGGTGGAGAGAAAGGGTGAGAGAGGGAAAGTGAGTGAGAGAGAGACCGAAGAAGTGAGACAGGGACAGGGAGAGAAGGAGAGGGAAGGAAAGAAAGAGGGAGGGAGAGGGAGAAAGGACGTGTCCAGGGCGATGCTTCATCCTGACCCCAGGGCAAGGCCACCAGCCCCGCCTTGAGCGGTAGGCGGGGGTGACTCCAGGTCTTCCTGCGGCAGCACAGATCAACCACAGAGGAACCGCACCAGTGTGCCCAACCTTTCCCCTGGCCCCTCCCACCCCCCCATACCCCGGCCCCTCCCACCGCCCATACCCAAGCCCCTCCCCCCCCATACCTCGGCCCCCCACGCCCATACCCTGGCCCCTCCCACCCCCCATACCCCGGCCCCTCCCACCCCCCCATACCCCGGCCCCTCCCACCGCCCATACCCCGGCCCCTCCCACCCCCATACCCGGCCCCTCCCACCACCAACCCGCCCTCCACCACCACCGGCCCCTCACACCTACCCGGCCCAACTACATTAATTACAGGCATTTGGCAGACGCTCTTATCCAGAGCATCTGGACCAGGCCAGCCTGCAGCCCCTGTGGGGGCAGTCTGGAAAAGGTCAACTGATGTGAGCGGTGGGACAGAGGGGAGCAGAGGTGGATGTAAGAGGGTTTTTAGACGTGTGGAAAAGGATAGCGATTCTACAAGGTTAAAACGCAACGGGGAGGACAAAAGAAAAGCGTCAGAAAGAGAGAGTAAGAAACCAGGTGTGAATGACACAGGAAATGTGGCAGAACTCATTTTTAGTGGAGGAGGAAAGACTCGATCGACCTGCTGTGCAGAGCTGAGGTTCAGACCTTAGGAGAGCAGAGCTCTGGCCGTTCAGAATTAGTGCCTGAGCCGACTACTACCAAGCCCCTGACAAGCACGCACGCACACACACACGCATGCACAAGCATGCACGCACACACACACGCATGCACAAGCATGCACGCACACACACACGCATGCACACGCACGCACGCGCACACACATACACACACACACACACACACACACATACATATGCACATGCACACACACACAAGCACGCACACGACACACACACGCATGCACACGCGCGCACGTACACATGCACACGCACATGCACACACGCGCACACACACACATACACACACACACACATACATATGCACATGCACACGCACGCGTACATGCACATGCACACGCACACTCACACACACACACACACACACACACACACACACACGGCACATGCACACAGGCAAGCACACACATACACACGCACACTCGCTCACACACACAGTCCTCCTGACCCGGGCCAGGTCGTCATAACTCAAATTTCTGCACAAGCAGAGCTCACAATATTCCAATGATAAAAATGGCACAATGTCACCAGCTGAGTGGAGTCTACAGCGGCGGGCCACAATAGGCTTTTTCCTGCCAGGGGTCGAGTGGATTTATGTCAGCCAGAACTCCTCTGGTTTTGTGAGAGACCCTCCAGAAACCATATCATGAAAAATGAACTTTTTCAAAATGAACGCAGTAACACCATTGAGACATAAAATAAATCAGATTGGAGAAGGGATGTCATAGATAGATTACTCCAAGATTTCAAAAAAAAAAAAACAGAAGTGAAAAATTGTACTTTTTTAGAAACAGCGAGTCCCGTTTCAAAATTGGCCTGGCTGATACAAATGGCAGTGCAATTTTGAATCATGGTAATAACAGCTTCCGTTTGGCTTCTAATTTGACAGGCAAGGTGGTGCCAAATTGCATACTGCAGGGTTCTGCCTCTTCTGGGGGAAAGGTGGCGGAAATGAGAAATGGCGGAAATGTCTGTGGCAGAGGAGACAAAACCTAGCGGAGGGATGGAGGAGGTGATGCACACGCACGCACATGCGTGCACATGCACACTGATGTGAGAAAAAAACGCAAATGCACGCATGGATACGTTCACATAGTAACACGTGCATGCAGATATGCATGTACACTCAAAGTGTCCATGCACTTAAGCGCAAATGCACTCAAATTAATGTACATGCAATCAGCTGCATAGAAAGGCATGCATGCAGACTTGCATGAACGCGCAAACCCCGCCAACAAATTCACACACAAGCATGCGTACATCCACAAAGACACAAGTGCACAGGTGTGCAAACGCATGAACGCACAAACTCACAGACAAATTCACACCCAAGCATGCATACATGCACAAAGACACAAATACACACGTGTGTAAACACATTAACGCGTTCACACACAAGCACACATACATGCGCAAACACACAAATCCATGCGTGCACGAACGCATGACAAACGCACCCAGAAATCTGCATACAAATGCCCGCGCAAACGCGTGCATGCACAAACAGATGCACTGGAGATACGTGCAGTTCACCACCTTGCCTTCGCGCTGACAAGTTAATACATCAGCAGCGTAGCGCTGTCGCTCATGTGCAGTGGCTCCTCAGCGCTCCGGACCTTGTACTGACATCAGAAAACAAATACAGACCCGTTACAGTGTCCACATCCTTCGAAACCAATCTTTAAGCAGTTTATCTTATTTGTCCAGCAAACCTGTGTTCAGTGAGACAAGGCTTAAACTAACATTTTAATATCCTTACCCATTAACTCAGCTGGGATACAGAAATCTTGCTCATTTCCATCCTGTGTCACACTGATCTGGGAAAATGGATGACACTGCAGCCCTGTGTACACAGCACATGCAGGAATCTCCCGAATACCGAGGCCAAGATGTCACAACAAGTGGGACGACGTGAATCGAAAAGAGGGATCTTCCTTTTGCGACGCTTCCCCGACCTTTGCTTAAAACAATGAGCCGCTGATAACAAGCGGAGAGAGCGCGCGCATCAATAATGAAGGGCCAAGAGAACAAAGACGGATACAAGGAAAGTTCAGTTTAAATGCCGGCGAGTGATTTATTACAGAAACGCCGCGGCTCTGATTACACCGTCTTCATCAACCAGCTCCACGAAGTCATTGTAGTTTTTTGGTAATCAATCATTTTGGGGAGGGGAGGGGTGGTGGGGGGGGGGGGGGTCGGTGTGGGCGTACACCATTCGGTAGCCGTTCGTTTCTTTTTTTCTCCTCTTGTCACAGATGTCTGTGAGAGCGCGTCCGCGTGCTGGTCTGGGGGGGGGGGGGGGGGGGTGGTTGCCGTGAGCGCATTACAGACGCGCCTCGATTTCGCGGCGTACCTGTTTGTGCGGAGCGACGACAAAACGATTGTCGGCAATGAGGACAGCCAAAAGTGCCCGGCGTGCGGTCGCCATCCCATCCGCCCCGCGGGGGGGGGTAATCGCACACGTTCACAAAGCCGGCCGTCCTCACGGCGCCTCTGGGCTAGCGCCGACCGCATGTTAGCGCGGTCCCGTTCCCACCCCGCCCCGTTCAGCTGCACAAAAAAAGCCCGCTCGTCCGCCCCAGCACGCCGAGGCAATTAGCTGTGTGCTGCACGCGCTCGACAAACATTGAAATAAGAATCATGATTAATTCTGTGCCAAATTTTCAATGACTGAACTAAAGCCATGATTTTGGAACAGGTCTCTGTGTGTGTGTGCGTGTGTGTAGGTGCGTGCGCACGCGCGGTTGTTTGATAGCCATCAAACTTTGAGATAAAGAAGCATAATTAGTGCTGTAAAAATGTTAATAACAATGCAATCTAACCAAGACATTTGGAAAATGTGTGTGTGTATGTGTGAGCACACAAAGGAGTTTGTGTGGGCGGTGGTTGTTAGATCACCAGAAATCATTAACAAATTTTGTCAGACAAAATCAGGATTAAAGGGATTTAATGCTTCATCAATTCAAATACATGAAACTGTTTTCCCATTTAAAGATTGTTCTCATGACACAAATTTGTCTGCTAAACAATTCATTAAAAAGTAACGGAATTGTTTTTTCCTCATTAAGCCTGTGGAGAACGCTAGTTCCATCCACGCAGTACACGCCTGATGAACCTTCATCGTTCAAATTCGTCTCTCGAACGAAAGAGCACGCGTGCGGCTTCGCTTAGCCTCCGCCGGAGGTCTGGAGGAGCTCGTCTCTCCTGGATGAGGCGAACGCCGTTCCCCGGGCAACCCTCTCCCACCCTCGCGGCTCGGTCGAGCGTTCGCCGGCGGCCCGAGATCTCGTCTGCGACGCTTCGCTGACAGGGCGGCAGAGTTGACCGATTAGCAGGAAATAAAGTCGGTAATTTAGCAATCTGGAGATTTCATTGCGCTCGGGGGCTCGTCGCCCGAGCTTTATGAAACTCCTTCATCTGCTTGCGTGAGGAGGAGGAGGAGGAGGAGGGTGGAGCTCTGAAGAAAATGAAGCAGTGGAGATTGCGTTACTGCAGCGAAAACTCCCTGCCAACTGTTAGCCTCCTCGTTAACTACACATACTCATAACTCTCAGCATGATGAAAATGGCACTCCAGAGCTTTTATGATTAAAAAGCAATTTTGGGTTTTCCTCCTTTTATTATCTTTTTTTACATTTCTATTAACGTGTTTACAAATCGTTGAATACAGACAAATGTCATAAGACCGTAGCCATGCCATACAGAACGAATAAAAAAGAACTGCTTCGTTTTGTTAATATTTCATTTTGAAATATCGTTCCCCCCAACTCCCATCCAATGCATGGTGTTTGAAAGTGCAAGAGATGGATGATACAAGATCATTATGGCAAAAAACACTGAGTTAATGCCAATGCTGACACAGAGAACTCCCCCATATTCCCACAGCACTGATGCAATAATGCAAATGACCCCCCGAATGGCTGCTCCCCACATCATGGTGCTGAGTGGTGGTGAGTAGTACCACACGTTAATACATAGTGTATTTCCCCTCTTTAATGATTTCTCATACACTTTGAAGACTGTAGGACCTGAGGCTCTGACTGTTTTCAAGGCCTGTATGTGTGAATGTGAGTGTGTGTGTGTGGGTGTGTGTGTATTTACGTGTACGTGTGTGAACAGATTTGTGTGTGTAAATGAGTATGCGCATGGATGAGTACATGTGCTTGTATATTTGTGTGCACACGTGTGTGTGTGTATGCACACGTGAGAGTGTCGTGCGTGCATGAGTGCATTTCGGATCAGTGGAGGAAGAAGAGGAAACGTTCTTGTCTTCACTCCCAGCGTGAGGGGAGAAGGAGGGAGACAAAGAGGAGGGAAGGGGGGAAAGAACGTCGCTCGTCTGACGAGAGGGGCCGTGCCACGTCTTCAAAGCTACGTGCTCCACCCTGCGCGGCGCGCTGTTTGCTGCGAGGTAATTAGCCGTGCGAGCAGCTGACGGCCGCCCCGTGGCCCCGCACCAGCCGCGCGCGCGTGTGATCTTTCATCTGCCGCCTCAGAAGCATCACGCCGCGCGCCGCCGCGGAGCAGCAGAAGCATCACGCCGCGCGCCGCCGCGGAGCAGCAGAAGGAGAGCGCCGCCGGGGCCCATTTCAGACAGCACCCAGCCAGGACAATTTAGACTTGCGCGGAACGCTTAGCCTGGCTGTCCGCCGTTCTCTCGATGGCATTTTAATTGTGCACTGACACGGGGTGTTTGGGTTTTTTTTTCTTTCTTTGTTCACGGTTGCAGTAATTGACGGTGGTCTTGTAAACCGTTAAGTGCTAGAGGTGACTGTAAGTGACAGGGAGCCGAATGTTTGAATAAATTAGCCCAAGAGCCGGCTGAAAAATAGACTGTTAGCATGTTTAGTGATAACTGAGCGTGACCCTTGGGTCAACAGAGTCCCTAATGAATCCCATCTCATTTGCTCCTGCCAGATTCAGAGAACATAGATTTCTGCCCTGAACGCTGTGCTTTTATTGGTTTTGGAGAGTAGAGGCTTAGACGCATCTCCATTTGACTCAAGTTTTTCCCCCATCTCTATGCCCTGGCCATACTGATCACAATTTGATGACATCATTTAGGGGGCTGGTGTTTGAGGTGGGGGAAGAAATGAGAGCCCGAGAGTGCCAGAATGATCTAAGACCTCCTGTTCACCTCATTCATGTCAAGAGCAAATTAATAAGCAAACATGTTACATTAAAATGAATATTCCTCCCCTAGAAGTATGAATGCAGTGCTACAGCATGTTGACCGCAAGCTGCAACATTAACAAATTCAGTTGAAGCTGATATAAGAGTGGAATGAGGCTAAATTTGGCATAAGACCTGGCATAAGAACAGAAAAGACATAACTGTGGACGTGGTCTTTGTTTTTCTCTTCTAAAATGTTAAAAAAAAGAGAAACATTCAGTTCTGAAATAAAAATATAAAGTACACAATTTATATTTCGGAACTGATATGGGGCCAACAACTTAATTTGTTAGATTTTAATTGTCTTTGCCTAACAGCTTTATGGCAGATTGATTGGTTACGATTTGGCCTGAATGCCCAAGAATGGGGTCTCTGGGGTTCACATTCTATTATGGAACAAATACCAGGCTTAAGGGATGTTCTCAAAACAGAACAGAGCCCCACTCCGGGGTGTTGCCTGAACATCAATAACAAATAATGATGCAACCACAAGTAGATAACAAAAAAGGCAGTTTTTAGCTTGGGGATATCCCAGCATCCAATGAGTGTATGCTCATGAAAGCACCTAATTGGGTGGGAATTGTTGTTTTGACTTATCTGAGAACAGGAATGGAGCTGATTTAAACAGAGTAGTATTGATTGCTGCTTTTGCAGTCTCTTGGTAAAAATGTTACTTTATGGGACGGATTACAAATACACTGACTCTCTCACGCTCACACAAATACACACAGAGACACACAAGCACAGACAGACACACAAACACTTAGACACAGACACATGCGGAACACACACACGTGCACACACCCATTCTCACACACACACACACACACACACACACACACACACACACACACACACACACACACACACACACACACACAGATTGTTCACACATTCACAGGCACAGACGTCATTGCAGTTACTGTAGCAAGCAGCATTTTGCCCTTGATATCAGAAAGCGCGCGACTGTTGACCTCTGGTGAACTGATCCCAGATAAGCATAGCATGGCTAAACCACTGGACCGGCTAAGCACCATCGTACAGACCTCATGAGGGCCAGGGGTAGATAAGAGAAACACACTTACCATGCCAGTGTCAGACATCAGATATCATGTCAGTTTATTGATGGCTGAGCCGTCAGAGCCAGGAAGCTTGTAATTGATTTGGTGCCGTCTGCCTGCTCATCCATATTACTGGGTGATAACAGCAGCAGAGCATCTCCCTCAGCCCAGAAGCCCAGCCTATTGCATTGGGGCAGCTCCGCTGGTGAGGGGCTTCGTCCCGGATTATGATTTTCTCGTTGAAAAAAGTTCCATACACCGGCACTACATTTCCCAGAATCCTAACACTTTTTATGCCGTCTGTCATCACCCTGCCATCCTCACCACAGCTTTAGCTCTTAATGACTTTAGATGTTGAAACCCACTGCGCATAAAAATAAAAATACAAGGCGTGGTATTTTAGTAATGCCAAAACTGTCAGGTAGGACATTATTCCCTGTTACTCTGTGCCTTCACTCACCTAGCGCATTGGTCTTTTTTGTCCTAGTCTTCCTCATTTCATTCCCAGATGAGCTGAGGGACAGGCTAATGGGTTCTGACAATTTTCTTCCCTTTGATCCACAGGCCCTGGGCCTGCGCGCGGGATATTAAAGATCGGTCAGCTGTAACTTCTTCCCTCATTTCATCATTCCATCTTCCCGGCGGTCTTTTCGCGAGCACGACAAACGTTGCCGGAATGCCGTACTCTCCATTTCAATGGAACGGAGATAAAAGCAGAGGCTTTTCCCGTGGCGTTGGCATGAAGGTCCTGTTCCTACAAAAGGAATTCATTCAGTGTTAAACGCTGAAGAGCACACCTTTGAGTTTGGGCATCAAACAGCATTTGCAGTACAGACTGTATTCGTTATCTCCAATTATTACCATGTCACAACGACCCCAGTTATTTTAATGAAGAGTACTGCAATGTGACTGCACAGATGACAGCCGCCTGTCCAGGTTTCAAGGGAAAGAATATGCAGAGGGAAAGCATTGGTTGGATGAATCAAAATTTCTGCATGGCCTCAATACTGGTATGCTTTCCTCTGGTTTAATTTAAAGTCCACTCAAACAAACACACACACACACACACAGAAAGAGATTAAATACAACAGGGAGTCTTCCCCTTTTGGCACTGATAGAACAGGACAAGCGAGACTTTCCTTGTGTAGAATGAAGAATAACAAGGTGCAGATAGCTCCCTTGGAGGTGGTGTGCTTCACTTTCAGATTAGTAGGCAGTGCATTCCTCGATCTTTGAAAACTTTGAAACTGCATAATTCTGTTTCTTTTTATGAAGCCAAACAGTTGTGTGACACTGGGTGGGGAATTGAGGAACATGCGATTTAGGGATTTATTTTTTGCTCTGTCTCAAAACTCCATTTAATCCCATTGTGCACTTTCTGTTAGGGGCACACAGTAATCCACACGACATCTGATTTCATTATTCACTGAATAAGCAAATTCATTCTTTTATAGGATTATAGGTTTTGGCTGGTAACATTTCATGCAAAATCTCAGGGATCTGCAGGCATTTTAATGCCCTCTAAAGGGTTCATGTATACTGTAACTTCGATCCAGTTCTGAAACACATTGTGCAGTATTTCAAAACTAGGCTCTGAACAAATACATTATTCAGAAACAAGTCAATTTTCCAAAAAATCTGCCAATAGCAACCTGCAATGTTGGATATCACCAGGGCCTGGACCCTATCCCTTTCTATCGCTAAAGGGTTGGAAGGGTTGGGTGAATGAAACATTTTTTGAGCTAGAACTAGAACCTGTTGGACCTGGTCAGAGAAGCAACGTGCTCAGCGTAGGACCCCATCTTCTGCAGACTAATACAGGTGTTTATTTTACCGCTTTTAACAAACACTGGGAAGGTTTGATCTGATTGGTTACTCACTCAGAACCGCAAAACCCTTCACGGAACTCTGATGTCATGCGGTGCCAATAATGAGAACAGGAAGCGGCCGGGCGCTCCCTCTGCCATATCCTGTCTCGCGTCGCGAGTCGGCCTTTTCTTCGAATCTAACAGCTTCCTCCGCTCGGCTCCGTCCTCATCCCGGCGAGCGAAACGTTCCCCGCGGACGTCTCTGAGAAAACCTCAAATTGCCTCGTTACACGGGACGGGCCGCTCGCCGGTCCCTCCCCACAGATAATCGCGTGCGCCAGATCTCTCGCTTTTCTCTCCCCCCCCCCCCCGGGTGAGTCTCCTGAGCAACAGGCGGAAAAAGAGGGGAAACGCGCGGAGCGAGAGGAGCGGGGGGACGGGTCTGATTAATGAGCTTCGCGCGCGAGCGCCGCGGCGGGATTGACGGGCGGCGATAACGGCGGCGGCGTCGGGCCTCTGAGCGAGACGACGCGCTCGGAGAGATTGAGCTCTCGAAAGCGCTCGCCTGTCAGCCAGGATTCACAGCGCCGCGTACACCTGCTCGGAGACGGGAGCTGACGGGAGACAGGCGGGGGAATAATCTCGGGTTGATGCGCGGAACAAAGAGGAAGTGGACAAAACACAAAAGCGCACAAAGACCAATTCAAGTAATGAATTCAACTGTAGGCTACCAAGCATATTAGGAAAATTACTGTAAAAAGAATTGTCTGCCATATCACAACACACCCACATGCATGCACACACACTCACACATGCACACACACACACACACATACATACACGCACACGCACACGCACACGCACACGCACACGCACACACGCACACACGCACACACACACACACACACACACACACACACACACACACACACACACACACACACACACACACACACACACACACAGTCCTCCTCCCTAAAAGGCCCTGGCTTGAGATAAATGGGGACTATTTATAAAAAGAGCTGTGATTCCTACACAGATAACCTAGATATATATATATATGTGTGTGTGTGTGTGTGTGTGTGTGTGTGTGTGTGTGTGTGTGTGTGTGTGTGTGTGTGTGTACGTGCCTTTCCAGGCCTTCACTGCAGCTGCTTTCAGTTGATCTTTGATCTTTGTTTCTGGTTTTCTGTCTTCAGTCTCCTCTTCTGCCAGTGAAATGCATGCTTGAATGAATTTAAATCAGATGACTGACCTGGCAAGTCCAAAACTTTCCACTTTTCCCCACTAATGAATGCTTTGGTTACATTGGCAGTGTGATTGGAATCATTGTTTTGAGGATGAAGCACTGGCCAATGAGGTTTGAGGAATTTTGTACATAGCCACACAAAATCTGCCTGTACACTTCCAGATTCATCCTGCTGCCATCCTCCATTGCATCATTAACAAAGACAAATGAGTTGGTTCCAGAATCAGCCATACATGGCCATGCCATGACTCTACCTCTTCCACATTTCACAGATGAGGTGGCGTGCTTTGGATCATGGGCTGTTGCTTCCTTTCTCCACACTGTCTGCTTTCTGTCACTTTTGGTATCATATGTCCATAAAACTCTGTCTCTGTAATGTGATGCATTCTAATCGGGTCTTTCATTTTGTGCTGCTGATGACATACTTGCATCTTGCAGTGAAGCCTCTATGACTCTGCTCTGGAAGTCTTCAGCATATGGTGGCTTGTGATATTTTCACCCCTGCCCTCTGCTGGTGATGTCACTGTTGTTTTAGAGTTTTCCTTCACAGCTCTTAGGATTTATCTGTCATCAAATGCACTTGTTCTCCAGTTGTCTATCTTGGCTGAGCTGTATGTTTTTTTTCTTTTTTTTAGTTTCTTTTTCTCAAGACTTTCCGAACTGCTATACTTCATACACCCCGTTTCTCTGCCATCTTTCTTAATGAATTCCGTTCTGTCAGCTAACAGATTTGTTGTTTTTCAGCCATAGCTACTTCTCTGGTCCTCATGATTGTGTGTAGCTTCTGACTCCTCAGATGAAAACTAAGGCTAAGGACTAGACACTCACTGCTGTTTTATGTGTGAACAATCAATGCGAAGGGAAACACCTGAGCAGTGGTTAACACCTGTCAGTCATCCGTCAACCTACTTTTGCACAGCTGAAAATAGAAGGGCTGCCGTTTCTGTAAAATGACAGAACATACTGTATACACAGGCATATATAATGAAATAAAAGCTGATTGTCTGTACGTTTGTCTCATCTCTTCTCCTCAAGGTCGACTGCCCTAAGCATATACAGTAGCAATGAACAAATTTCACACTACAGCTACCATACTTTTGGTGGACATAGTAAATATATATATTTATAAAAATCAAATTAATGAGACGTAGAGGCTGTGACTGTCTCAGTCTCAGCACAGTCTCTCAGTCACATTAGACTGGAAAGCCTTGTCCCCAGCAACTGAGAGAAAAGGTCCAGTTAGCAGTGTAAACGTGGTTTTAACAGGGTAAACACGGGTAAACATGGTTTTAACAGGGCAAACACGGTTCAGCGCAGCTCGTGCTGGCGGTTGAGCCGGACCTGAGCGGTAACAGGTCACACGGTTGACCCGGTCCTGAGCGGTAACAGGTCGCACGGTTGACCCGGTCCTGAGCAGTAACAGGTCGCACGGTTGACCCGGTCCTGAGCGGTAACAGGTCGCACGGTTGACCCGGTCCTGAGCGGTAACAGGTCGCACGGTTGACCCGGTCCTGAGCGGTAACAGGTCGCACGGTCGACCCGGTCCTGAGCGGTAACAGGTCCACGTTGACCCGGTCCTGAGCGGTAACAGGTCGCACGGTTGACCCGGTCCTGAGCGGTAACAGGTCGCACGGTTGACCCGGTCCTGAGCGGTAACAGGTCGCACGGTCGACCCGGTCCTGAGCGGTAACAGGTTGACCCGGACCTGAGCGGTAACAGGTCACACGGTTGACCCGGTCCTGAGCGGTAACAGGTCACACGGTTGACCCGGTCCTGAGCGGTAACAGGTCGCACGGTTGACCCGGGCCTTGAGCGGTAACAGGTCGCACGGTCGACCCGGTCCTGAGCGGTAACAGGTCGCACGGTTGACCCGGTCCTGAGCGGTAACAGGTCGCACGGTCGACCCGGTCCTGAGCGGTAACAGGTCGCACGGTCGACCCGGTCCTGAGCGGTAACAGGTCGCACGGTGACCGGTCCTGAGCGGTAACAGGTCGCACGGTTGACCCGGTCCTGAGCGGTAACAGGTCGCACGGTCGACCCGGTCCTGAGCGGTAACAGGTCGCACGGTTGACCCGGTCCTGAGCGGTAACAGGTCGCACGGTTGACCCGGTCCTGAGCGGTAACAGGTCGCACGGTTGACCCGGTCCTGGGCGGTAACAGGTCGCACGGTCGAGTGTCGGGGGCGGTAAGTTGTGGTTTTTGGAGAGGGCCCGGCAAGTTCGGAAGACAGTTGCCATGGTGATTCACGTCGTTTGTATTGCACAGATAAAGACAACTGCTAAACATCTTCAAACAGCAGAGGGGAGAGGGGCGAAACCACAAAAGGGCCGCCATGCTATTGTGGACACCGAACTATCATAAGTACTCAAAAACATCAGTATGACTCCTAAAACACGTACAGTGGGTAAAAAGTGCATACGGCTGCACCAGGGACACAGAGCACTGTCTCCGTCACGAATATTCATATTGCATAATCTGCATAAATTTCAGTGGCTAAAACACTCATTTTTATTCACACGGGGCTCAGTTCAGAAAGATGATCACAAATGACCAATCTCAACAGGCACGTGTTTTTCTAACGAAGACCGGAAACCAGGTGGTAATACGGCAGCCTGTTTAAAAGCCACACATTGCGTAAACTTGCCGAAGACCATGGCAGCTGTCACAGCTGCAGGAGGAAGATATCGCTGACATGTTAGGTATGACAGACGGCGGTTCTGCCGCACAAGTGCACGCCTCTTTGGGTTAACAGAGACAGAAATTGTGTGTTGTTATACGCCCTCATTCAATACTAGAATTGCTTGACAACAAAGATGACATTGATCCTGCAACCTATAATTAGTTCACTGTTGTTATTTAGATATGCCATTGCACAGAAACAAATATTTAGACCTAGCCTACTCCCATTTGCCGTTTAATTGTGTTACTTTAAAAATCATTCATTGAAAATGGTTCTATTCTCTGAATTGAAATAGGCTGAGTAAGTTTTTCTAAGAAATCTTGAGGAGGTCCATTTGCTGGTAATTTTGATCTCATTTCAACTGGTTTCATCTGTGACCCAATGGGTCTTTTTTTGTCATTATTATTCACAAACAATTATGTGTGCACAAAATTTAAATGAATCCTTTCTAAAATAACAGGCAAGTTTCCATTGAATGTTACTGAATCAGCACTTGCTCAACTTCAAAAATAGGTGTGAGCAAAACCAGCCTTTTGATTTTTTTGTGCATTCAGACACACCGAAATAGCAAGTAAAAAAATGACTGCACTCAGACAACTGAAACCAGGCACAGCATCAAAAGTAAGCTGTACTGTTTTTCCTTTTTCCTCTGGAGATCACCCCCAAGGTATTTATTGTGATCCCAAATGAATATGCACTGAGCAAGAAAATAATGGTTGCACAATCTGTGTGATGATAGTCGCTGCGAGCCAAACGTATTTCCACTTTTCAGCAATCAGTAAGTAGAGTCACAGAGGTAAATGTGAAGAGAGAGTTTTCTGGAGAGGGAATAAAAGCAGGAATTTGTTACACCGCACACAAATAACATCCTGGGCTCGAGTCTAGTCCTGAAGCCTGAGTTACGACTTATTCTGCGCACGACAATTTCTTTACAGCGCATCCTTATATGCACTTCCTGCGTTAAACAAACATGAAAGCACAGCCTCCCCGAAGACCGCATGAACGATTTGCGGGGACAAGAGCAAGGAAGGAAAAAGAGAGAACATGAGACGAAATAATGCCTATGAGTACAAAGGAGAAAGCCAAAGCCTCCGCAGAGGCCAATTTGTAAATAAAAATGGCAGTCCACGTGCGCCCGCAAAGCCAGACTCAAGTGTAAATGAGCCATATTTCTCAGGTGGCAGATGGCACTTCAAACGACGCCGATTGTAATTCCACATGAAAGCAGCCAAATGGAAATCTATATACCATACATCCGCAAAATCATAAACAGCAAGGTCCCCTCATCACCAGCGCCTGTACTTTCACTCTCGTAAAAGACGAGGGAGGGGTAATTAGCGGTGGAAAATTTGTATTTTTATTCAAAGTTGATTCCAATTGGATTATTCAGGATAAAAAGTCAATATCTGCCCATCTTTTATTAGCTCAATATTAGAGGGCATGTACGCACAGTAAGCATTGCAATTGCCACTGGAAGTCAGGGTTTAGCTGCAGCTCCTCGGTACTGCTGGGATTGGCTCACCGGTATGGAACCAAATGCAGACCACACCCATACACAGTAGGCGGCGGTCTCAGGGGCAGGGTATTGGTCAGAAGGATACTACCTCCCAGTGCCCCCTCTTTAGGCACCTGCACTTCCTTTGCACCAGCTGTCTGTCTATCTGTCTGTCTGTCAGTTGTGCATCTCGTGTTCAGCCGCATTTTACACTCAGGGTCAAATACATATATTTAACACTGGCGCTTGTTTGTGTTTCATCCATTTTCTACAATAGACCAAGCAACTTGTGTGCATCTGTCTCAGTCTGTTTGTATTCCTTTGTCAGCATCCTTCTCTCGATTAACATCTCAATTATTTAAGAGTGTCTGATGCTCTTGATAGGAGTACGAAATGGGAACGGGCTGTTATTCTCTGTCCAGCTGCCATGGCAATATCCACATCCGCACAGTCATTACGGTGTCTCTTAAGTACCCTACCATGAACCCTGTTGACCCGTTGCCTCTGACAACCCCAAATCCGGCCCCGATCGTCAGATGCTGTTGCACCGGTGCCTTTCAGAGGCACTGCCTGAGCCCCGGCAGAGGATTACCAATCAGTCTGAAAAAGGCCCGGCTGACTGCCGGTTTGAAAGCTGTTTTTGAATTAAGACTCTCTGTGCGTGTTTACCGCATTCAAACAAAGGCAACACAAATGGTGAAATATAACAGGGCTGCTGTGAAAATCATGCTTTTCTTCCCTGCGGCAGCATGCAGGGCTGGTTGAAAGGGAATGGCTAAGGTAGATGAGATGGGAAGATGGATAAAAAATGTAACAATGTACCAAAACCTCAAGAAAATATGTTTTAAGCAAAAGTAAGACCGTAAAGAATGTGAGGCTCAGAATCAGGCACTCCCTACAGCACTTTATTTGATGGAATTGAAGTTATGACAAGGCTTTGTCCTGCTAACTGCTCGCATCAGTGCGTGTTGCTGGGTTCACTTCTGATAGCATATAGCCATAACCCTCTGGCTACAAGGACAGGTACTTAACAACTCTGCCACATTGTGTTGTATTGCAACGTAGGATATGTAGAACTTTAGCATTTCAGATTCACAAGCTGCCTGCTTAATGTGGGCTATGGAGGGTTGCATTTCATGATTTTGCCACAGACTCTAGTGAACCTCAGAACAGTTGGCTGTCTACAAAGAACCTGTAGTTATTGCCTTACGCTCTCAGAAACATGGTCTTATGTCGGTCAGAGGGCACAGTCTTAATAATAAACAAGAACAAGTTATTTCTCACTCTTTCATAATCATTGTTTGCTGCCATCCTGTTGTTCCCCAGGACCAGGGCTGGGGACCCCAGCAGACCCTGGAGTTCTCCAGGGCTATGGTTGGGGACATCAGCAGGCCCTCTGGCTCTAGAGGGCTAGGACTGGGAACTCCTGAATTAAACTCTGAATCCACCCTTGATCCAACCCCCTAATCCTACACATAGAGAACAGGCTCACACTGTGAAAACACGGATAGAGACCAACATCAGTATTTCCAGCGCATTACAGTAAAGTACTGGAGGACTAACAAATACAGTCTTCTACAAAATGGGAGGGAAACAACCCAGCTGGTGAACTGAGCAGCAAGTTGGTGTCACATCCTACAGATGGATGAGTTCATTTTGAATTCAGATCCCCCCCAACCCCCCAGGACCAATTTATCTGTTAGAGCCATGTGTCAAAGAAAGGGGCCCTCTACTAGTGTTTACTGTTTACTTGGTGGAAAACATGGGCTGTTGAGATGGAGTATGAGAATGATAAAGAACTGTAATTCTCACTGGGACAATACTCCCACTTGCAGACAGTCCCTATGTGAGGGCTAAGGAAAGTGTGCAATGGATCCATTCCATCTCTCTCTCTCCCTTTACTGAAGAGTGATAATGACAGATTACAAGCAAACAAAAATTGACAACGCATTGAAAACAACAAGACTGCCTTATTTATATTATTATCTTATTTTAAATTTGAAATGCTTATTTTCTTTGGAAAACGATAGTGGAATATTTATGAAATATGATGCACATACACGCTAATTTCGGTGGTTTAACTCGGTGGAATTCATAGTTTACGTAGAAAATTTGGGTTAATTGTAAACTTCAACGATAAAAGACAGTTAGGATTACATTTAGTCAACTGTATTAATAAAGGCTCGAGATGAATGCCACCGGCACGCTCCACCAGCAGGCGCCTTGTTGAAGAAAGATTTAGGGAAATAGTGATACGATTGTGAGATTAACGACTCTACGTTTCGTATTTGCTTTCGGATACGATGAACACGTCTTCAAGTAAAATTTCAGCACCTTGGACAGCACGGCACTGTTATAAAAATGGGCCGAATAAATTCATTTAAATTCAATACATGGTAAAAATGTTGAGATTTGAAAAGCCTGAAAAGAAATCATGGGATATCTGTGTACCGATCAAATACATTCAAACCGTAGCTGGAAATTAATAAACCGAGTTTTAAAATTAGCCCACCAGTAATCTAAGACACGTATAGGGACTGCAGTAGCTATATTTGAACACACGCTTTTGGGTCGGTCAATCAATGTCGCTCAATAAAGATGGCTTTTGTGGTGGAATTCCTATATTAAAGGAGAAACAAATGTGTATTTTGTTCTCAGGGCTATTGTCTTAAACAGTTCCCTATCGTTTTCTTCATTTTTTCACAATCTCCGACAAGTGCACGGCTGCGCTAAGACTGCTGAATTGAATTACAGCGCAACTGATACAAAAGCAGCAATGATCATATCGCCAGTGTCAGGCAGCCGGGTAAATAACAAATCCGTTCCCTTGAGAGTATATTCTCATTTCAAGGGACCGGAGAGACAGCGCTGATGGTGCCAGAGGAAGGAGTGAAGCGGTTGAAAATGAATCACAATCATAGGCGCACAACGCGGCGCGAGACAAAGAAGACGATTACGCATAACGCGAGAAAAATATGCGCCAAGACCCAAATAACGCCGCTGAAAATCAACATAGTAATTGTTCATCGTACCTCCATGTAACAGCGCTGTAGAAGTACGATGAACTTCATTGCTGAGGCAGCTACAAGTTGTTTTAGCCTATTGTTTACCCCAGACTTCAGACGTCGCGATTTTAAGTGTACGACACTGTAGTTGGTTTCTATTTAAAACATGCAGCTTGGGTCCAGAGAAACAAAGCGTTTAATAACGCATGGATGCATTTTAAGAGGTCACGTATAATGAAAAAAATTAAAGGTGAAGTCAACTATTAAAACTGGATTTTCAAATATGAATAAAATTCACAACAAGATATGGTATTACATTTCACAATTTGGCGATGCATTTCCCATCTGTGCAATTGCTTCAACATCAACTGGTCGCATTGCTGTTTTAGCAGCGTTCCAGATATGTTTTTAATGTACAACGTATTTTTCAGCCGTATTTACTTGTAGGGGGTTTCATTATTGAGCACAGACGCAGTTGCAAATTTCACTAAAACCAAAAGAGCATGCCCTGCTTTATAGTCAGTCGGATGCGTGCGCGTTAATGGAAAAACAATAAGTCATGATGGCATACTACCTAGTGTATGCTTACTACAAGCATGGAATCTGTAACAGTCAGAGGAAAAATATTACATATTGCTCTCTCTCTCTTCCTCGCTCTCTCTATCCCACACTCCCACGCTCTTCGGCTTCTCCCCCTCCGTCTTATTCACTCACACTTACTCTGAGATCTGTTCAGTTTTATATACACCGACTCCGGAGTACAACGCTGTGTGCGCGCGCATAGTAACCAAGGCTGGCTGCGGAGGAAAGCGCGAGAAGTGCAGAAGGGGAGCGCGAGTCAGTTCAAATATTGCGGATACCTGTAACAACTGAGAGACGTCACTCTACAACAGGAGCGCGTGTACGTGTGTATTGAATGTGCCGCAGTAGTGAGCGCACCACCTACACATATACCCACGCGCGCATTTAACACAGCCGACCGTAAACTTGGGAGCTCCGTCGACAGTTTCGCACTGAAATATTTTTTGAAAAAATGATAATCGTCGCGGATGGCTGTGTCTTGCCTATTGGAGATATGCTTCTTGGATTTTTATGAGAGTCGGTCGTTTTCAAGTTCGCCGTTCTTTCTTTCTGCGGTCCTCGGGAAGAGATCAGACAAAGGAGAGCTCACTATGAGTCGCGCGGGGCTTTTGTTTGGGTACTTTTTGGTGAAAGTTCTGGCGCTGCTGTGTTACGCGGATGGGGAACCAGGGCAGCAGCTCGAGGGCTTCGTGATGGTTTCGGCATCCAACGACTCCAGGGAAGCAGAGGGAGGGCTGCCGGAGCCACCCCATACAGAAGACAGGTGCAGGGGTTATTATGATGTGATGGGCCAGTGGGACCCACCGTTCGTCTGCAGGACAGCCAGTTACCTGTACTGCTGCGGCACCTGTGGCTTCAGGTTTTGCTGCGCTTATAAGAGCTCGCGTCTGGACCAGAGCAAGTGCCAAAACTACGACACCCCCATGTGGATGATGACAGGCAGGACCCCATCCAAGAAAAACGACCGGAATGACCCCACCAGGGATAAAACTAACTTAATCGTCTATATCGTTTGTGGAGTTGTAGCTATTATGGCGCTTGTTGGGATATTCACGAAACTGGGACTTGAAAAGGCGCACAGACCGCACAGGGAAAACATGACCAGGTAGGTCAGCGTGCCCGAGAGTGACTCCGGGCTCCGCTGCGTGCCCATTGCGTGTTTGCTCGAGAAGCAGAGTAGGCGCAAAACGGGAATAAGGGGGTTTTAGTATTAGAAAACGCAGGGATCTATCATGGAAAAATGACCATATGTCTTGGACTCCGTGACATAGAACGATGTAGGCGTTGCGCATTCAACTTCACATATGTTTTCCATAAATATACTGACGTTTATACAGAACGTAAATGCATGTATTGAATCCTAGACCCTGGAGGAAACGCGTTTTCAGCGCGTGTCGTGGATAAGACCGGCCGTTGTCAATTACGCGTCGACTGTTCCTTTCGATAGTTACATTTAAAACAACATACATCACCCAACGCTTTCTAACGAGCCAGTTAGCCCATCTCCACATTTTACAAATGCGTTTTAAAGGCTTTCTAATACTGTCTTCAATCCAGTTAGGATTACGGTTAAAGTTACTTCCTACAGAGAAATGTTTGTGGTACAGGAAAACAACACAAAGTAATCGGACGCAAACATAGTCGATTGCTTTTATAAGATTTATTGGTCAGCGTCGAATAAAACTACTTTTCTTACTTGGTTGGAAAGGAATTTTGTTTTGCCTCAGCAGCCTCTAAACAACCTCAAATCATCAACCAGTGTTTTCTTGCCTACATCTTTGTTGCCATGGTGATTAGAATATGCCACACGCTCAATATCCAGTTGTATAAATTGATTGTTAGATAAAGAAAGTAAACCGTATAAGTCGTTCAGAGTGTCCATTAAATGCTAAAAAGTGTGTCACAACTGTACTTAGATGTGATGTCTTCACAAAATATCACGAGAAGCAGGAGATAAATGGAGGCCATTCTCAGTGTGCAAACTGTCAAACTGTTTCAAAGTAGGCTACTCTTGGCTTGGGTCCGCATTGCAGCTCGCTATTAGACCTCAAAAACAGACTTTGGAGGGAACCATTGCAGTTAGCCTACGGTATGTTCTCCCAGTGCGGGTCAGTCTTCCTCATCTGGAAGTATTTTATCCAGCTAGGTCACACGATTTATCGCCATGCAGAGAAGGTCAATGACGTACAATAACATTCTCTGCTTATGTTTCTTGGAACATGTGATTCAGCGTGCTTACACACGCCACGTGTAGGCTGCGCACACTAATACTGACGCAACAAAGAAACACGAGTACTGTTTTCAGGTAGTTTTGAACATCACTTTAAATTTAGTGGTCAAACTGTCTAACTCGGGCTACTCGACGAGTAACTACTACAAATACACCTGTTTGTCCGCTCCTTTAAAATACAATGACTTGCTGAACTAGAATGTATTGGTTTTTTGTTTGTTTTTTTTTTTTTTTTTTTTTTTAATAGTCTAACAATGAAATCTACTGCAAATACAGTACAACTACTTGTTTGACACAGCTCTACTGCAGTGCGTTAGGAATCCAATAAACCAACGAACCAATTTTAAACAAAAGCCCAAATTTTTCAAAAAGCCAAACATCAAATATTCCACATGAAAAACACCTCAGATATAGTCATTCATACTATAAGATATTAACAAATCACTACTGCCGAATGCAACATAAAATGCAATTATTTTACCGAGCTTTTTCCCCATTTAATCAAAATATAATTTGCCCCTTCACATTTAATATAAAAATAACTAAAATAAGCGAGCATATGTTTAAAAAATCAGCATGTTCGGGTTAAATGCGAGTAAATAGAATATTTTGGCTACATGTGTGGGAAATGTATGGCAAAATATTACTATTTAATGTCGTATTCGATCCCCGTAGACTAAAGACTCGTAACGCGACTACAAAGAACGGCATGCGGCGGTTATGCCAATTTAATGGTCTCCATGCTGTGGTATAGTTAATTCTTTATTCGCAAACTGGTGAACATGTATGGGAGTGTCATGCATATGTCTGTACACCTGCAGGCCGTGGCTCCGTCACCATGGATTATCTGCATTATGGATTTGTATAGCAGGAACCAGCTGCCCTTTTAAAATGTTTTGGCAATACAGTTGAGCCGCCGTGCCCACTGCTTTAACATGGGCAGAAGGAATAATGCACGCGGCTGAAATCTGAGCGTGACTGCCAGTCGCCAGCACGTCTGCCGCTAGACTCATTGCTTTGTTTATTGTATGTGTTGCACGTCGTTTGCGTTTAGGAAAACTGTATGGTTCTTTCTCTCCCCGCAACCCTATGCGCCACATAGATTAAACGAGCCCCTCATACATTGGTAACTTGTCTGGATATTTGTCACAGAAGAGCTGATATTGATTCGACTGTCATTAAAAATGACGATAATCTCGAGATTACATTCTGAGCTGCAATTATAGGCTGCACACATGAAAACAAAGCAGAAATAAATACATCCCTCCAAGCTGAAGTTTGATTGTTCGTGCACACGCGCTCAACAGACATTCTCTTGTTATACAGAAGGCTGAATAACGAGATTGGTCCAACATTCGCGCAGCAAAGAGCTGTTATTCACTTTCTCCCTTAGGGGGTCTGGTCCTTAAATCACCATGGCAACCAAATTCCTTACGGCTGCGGTTCCCAAACTTTACTTTGAATCCAAAATGACCATTCTGTGGGTGAGGACCCAGACATCAACAGTTCATTACCGTTAATCCACTGCACCTAGTTTCTTGGGTCTAAATTGGTTGTGGATTTAAAGATAAAAACAAAAACCAGCAGACCCTGCAGCTCTCCAGAATGAAATCCTAAGCCATTATTTGATGCATCTTTTCACGATATATCTGTTCAGTACAATATAAATAGGTAATAATTCAAATAGTTCACAATATTATCAATAATGTATGCTGTTCTGTATAAATAAAATATGGCATCTATAATTTTTGTGGAATATAAACATGACATCCCCATGACTTTTCTAGCCCATATTAGGAACCCCTGTGGACAAAAATGGCACTAAATGGCTCTGTGGACATGGGTTCAATTTCTCTAGCTGTACGTCCCCTGGGGTGGCAACTTTGACATCAGCAGTGGGTGTTGGGCTGAATGTGGTTTTCTGTGAGAGAACACTGTAAAGAGATTGCTAAATGGGGGGAGGGGGCAGTGGTCATTCCATAATTAGTGGCTACAGGAATGGTGCCTGAAAGCTTACATTCCCATTACATTACATTACAGGTATTTAGCAGACGCTGTTATCCAGAGCAATTTGCGCAACATTTTACATAGCATTTACATTGCATCGATTTGTACAGCTGGATATACACTGAAGCAATGCAGGTTACGTACCTTGCTTACCCATTGTACTACACTGCTGCACACCAATGGACATGCACTAATGCATGTTCAATGGACATCATGAAAATGTGTGTACACGTGTGTATTCCCAACACACACATTTGTTTGATTTTCATGATGTCCATTGAACATTATTTTTAAGTCAAAAGTAACACTGAAGGTACAATGGTAGAATGTAATTATGGTTTCATATTCGGTTGAAATTAATTTGAAATGTGTATAGGGATTAACACATTTAATTGTGGAAAATTTGTATATGAACTGACACCTCTATGCTTGCATTTAGAACATTCTGGAAATGTTGTACCCGCCAAGTTGATGTTTCTCATGGGGTTGGTACTTCTCAGTGTGGATGCACTGTGTGTGGAGCATTTTTCTGCACTCTTAACAGAATGTTTGGAAGAACAAACATGCCATAATAGTTTTGAAGAATATTCTCATCACAACTTAATCTCATGACCAAATGGGACACATGTATTCAAATGTTCTAACTGGTTTTCCTAAAACATTCCTGGTTGGTTAACTGGGTCAATAGCAGACAGGGCACACCTTCTGCATGGATGTGGTATTGACACTGCCTGTGCTATTACCACACTTAGCCTTCAGTCCTCTTTAGGCCAGAACCCCCGAGGTAAGTACAAAAAAGTGGCCTACTTTTTACCCAGAGATCCAATGGCTAGACATCCTCGCCCAAATCTGTGCCCAGTGCCCCGGAGAACTGCTCCAGATGCAAACTGGACAGCATCCAGAGCACTGAGGGGCTGCCCTGCGGCTCAGTGGCGCTAAGGCTCCCTCCAGCAGCACAGAATGGGCCCTAAACCCAGCACATCATAGGCTCCAGACCAAGCTATGTCATGAACCAACCATGACCAGGAGTATTGGCTTGCCTGTAGTAGAGTGAGCTTAAGTCAGCCAAGATTTCCCCAGGTTACTGCTGCATACTACTGCCTACAGGTCACCAGGTGTTGTCAATTAAAGATACTAGCCCTCCCTGGATATCCGCTGTAGCTTGTAATGTGTAAAATAGTTGGGGCTTGGGGGAGAATTAATCAAAGATATGCATGCACTTCAGTTGCAGGAGGCATAGCGTGGGGCTAGAACTTGGCACTAGAAGATAGCGCAGGGAAAGCAGAGATCACTAATTATCAACAAGAGACTGTGCACCACTTCCTGCTTGTTCCCCTAATCACCTAGAGTTCCTTGGACAGCCGTTTTACCGGCTTATTATTCAGCACACACTTGCAATTAGTGTCAGAACCAGGCAAGCAAAGGTCTACCTGCAAATGGATTGTCTTGGGTATCTGTCTACACTAGAACTTTTTGTTGAGAAACAAGATAGAACTTGTGCAGAGTCTGTCATCTTGTTACCACTGATAAAGTGTCTTTGAATGTATTTCTTGTCCTGATGATACTGAACCAGGTCTAAAATGTGTCCAGTACAGAACCCAGTTAACCAATCAGGTCTTCCCCCCTGCAGCGCTGTGTTAACCAATCAGGTCTTCCCCCCTGTAGAGCGCTGGCCAGTGTGATGCAGCAGCAGGTTCCGGGTTCGAGGGACCAGATGGAGCGGGAGGTCACCATGGGGTCTCAGGGCCAGCACTACGAGAACATGCAGGCCCAGGCCCGGGCCACAGCCAACACCCTCCGTAAGTCCCACCCATCTATCTCTTTCGCCTGGTCTCTGTGCTCAGCTGAAAGTTTAGCACAGGTTCCTCAACACTGTTCTGTTCAGTTTTGCCCCTGGAGGAACCAATCACACAGCGCTTCAAGTGTAGCACCGCCCAGAGATCTGAGTGATGTATTGCAGAGGGCAGAAGGTAGAAACTCCTGAAGAAGCAATAAGAGTGCTCTTTGTTCCCATTGGTTGGGGACCTTTGTCTGTGGCTCAACAGGCCAATCGTGTTAGCTCTTGTTGAATGGGGAAAAATTTGAATCCTGCAGTGGATATGGGCCTGTTATGCATATGGAAACTAGGACAGAGACTTAAACTGAACCCTAGAATTAAATACTGTAAACGACCAAGCCACCCTCAGGGAAAATGTTATTGAGTAGCACTGCATATTAATATTAATGAATAAAAACCCTCCTGAGATTAATCAAGGCCATATTACACGATGACAGAGTGATCTCCCCCCTTAAGCCAGTCTTGGTGGCATTGACGCAGTTCGAAGGGCTTCTTCATTGTCATGGTGCCGGTTTTGTGTAGGAGGATTCTTTTTCCCATCCTGCATTTTTACATTTTGGGGTCGGCAGGGATTGAATATCACCGTCCCTTAAGTCAACATGGCGCTTTTGATTGAAACCTCCTGTGAGTTCATGTGGGGAAAAGCCACAAAAAAAAGGGTTTCATGGCGGTATAAATTTCTCTGTTTTACATATCTGTGCGACCGGAGGTGGGGTTCCCACATTATGATGTGCATTAAAAGGAATATTAAAAAGCCAGCGTGCCAGGAGCGAGCTCATTGAAATGCTAATGAGGGGACAGCGCCACGCTGCTATGGAGATGTACGAGCGCCACAGAAAGAGGCCGGCGGGCACCGCTAGAGAGAGGGGCCTTTTTTTTATAAACGCATCCGTCAAGTGATATGTGGGGCAGGTGCGATAATGACAGCCGTGTCAACGTTTAAGAAACGAGTCCAAGATCCGGACTCGGCGCGAACGCGACAGGGTCTGCGCGTGGCTCGGAATAGCTGCTCGTCAGCCAGCGGAATGAACAAGGATGCACACGGTCAGCGGCACAAGAGCTAATCCTTGCTGCCTTTTTTTTTTTTTTTCTTTGGAAATGGAGGACAAATCACGCCATTGGCTGACTGCAGTGAGCCTGTCTGTGCACAGAGGTACAGGGTATGTTGTAATTAGGGACAGGAACCAGGCCGGTCCTAAATGGGTGTTGTGAAGGGGCTGTGCTGTTCTGCAGAATTAGTCACAGTGTGAACATGAAAGCAGTTGTTTTTTGGTGAGCTTCGTAGGCGGGGGTTGATACGAACATCTGTGTTGATCATTTAACACCTGGGATAATTATTACCTCCGACTCCATTGCTGACTAACATTGGCAAGACACACACGCGGATTACACACACTGACATGCGCGCACACACACACACTGACATGCGCATACACACACACACACACACACACACACACAGATGGTGATAACACACACCACATTCACACACATATAGAGATAAACACCACATTCACGCACATTCTTACACACATACACAGAGATTACACACACTAAGACACACATGGCCATTATTCTCACACACACACACACACACACACACACACGCTTGGGCATTAGACACCAGGACAGGGCAGAGGAGAGCAGCACTATCTCTGATCATGACTGACTGCTCTTATCCTTGGACACAGATTGGATCAGGCCTTGCTTCTAAGGCATTGCTTATATCAGCGGACTTATCTGCAATGTCTGCACGCATCTGGTGTGTGTCCAATGACGTGACCCCGTTTTCTGCGTTAAGACACCGCCGAGGTTTGATTGGCAGCAGCCATTCAGCGGGGACGGTGGAGAGAGAGGGAGGTGGGGGTGAGAGGGGGGGAAGGAGCAGAAGGCTGAGACTGAAAGTCAGAGGGCCAGAGAGGACGAGAGAAGCATCGGAATTCTGTGCGGGCAGCTGAGAGAGGCCTGCAAAGAATCAGCCTCAGCGCATCACGCTGGGAAACGGCCGAGCTGCGCTAACGGGGTCATTTAGAGAGCAGCGCTAGGAACACACGAGCTCCGCTGAGACACAGAGCTGAGACACAGCACTGAGACACGGACCTGAGACACGGAGCTGAGACACAGCGCTGAGACACAGAGCTGAGACACAGCACTGAGACACAGACCTGAGACACAGAGCTGAGACACAGCGCTGAGACACAGAGCTGAGACACAGAGCTGAGACACAGCGCTGAGACACAGAGCTGAGACACAGAGCTGAGACACAGTGCTGAGACACAGAGCTGAGACACAGAGCTGAGACACAGAGCTGAGACACAGTGCTGAGACACAGAGCTGAGACACAGAGCTGAGACACAGCGCTGAGACACAGAGCTGAGACACAGAGCTGAGACACGGACCTGAGACACAGAGCTGAGACACAGAGCTGAGACACAGAGCTGAGACACAGACCTGAGACACAGAGCTGAGACACAGCGCTGAGACACAGAGCTGAGACACAGCGCTGAGACACAGCACTGAGACATAGTGCTGAGACACCTCCCCTCCCCTCCCAGCCTGAGCTCTGCTTTCACGCGGGCACAGAGAGGCTTTGAACACATCCCCACAGAGCTCACAGAGCAGACGGCGTACGCCGCAGCTGTAAAATATCAACCGCTACGATGAAAAATATATAAGTGGAACATCTGCACCATGAATATTCTTGTCTGGCTGCAGTGATCTCGCAGAGTAAATTAATTTAAGGGAAAGTCGACTGATTGATGTGGCGCACCGGTGGCACCGAGCTTCATTTTTACCTGCTGTGGCGTGTCAGACGGCGTTCAGCCGATCTCCCGCGGCTTCCTCTGATTCCGTCGTCTCCAGGTTGCCACCGCAACGGAAACGCGCGAGACTCCCGGCTCGCGCCGAGCGAGCGCGGAGACGTCGAGTGAAACCGAGCGCTGGAGCGCGTCTGAAACCGAGCGATGCGAGCGTCTCATTTCCGAAACGTTCTCCTTCCGCCCTGGGTGACAGCCAGGGGCTCGTCGGTCAAGCGCAGCTCGTTAAACCCAAACATCCAATGTCATCGCTTTCACATGACCTTCGCAGTCACTCACTTAACTGGATCGCTAAGGCTACGCGCTGTCCATTTGATACAACACAGAACAATGCAATACAATGCAATGCATCAGCACTTGATGTAGCATGCTGCTATTAGAATGCAAGGGCTTTTTACCATTAGACTAAAATGATCTACGTCATAAATCTTATAGCCCAAAGATAAGTGGCACGAGAATTGTTAATAGTTAAGAATAGAGCTAAAATTGCTTCTGCTCCGCTGAATTTTGCTCGGAATTGAGTTCCACAGACCCCGAGGGGGCAACAGCGGGTGAAGGACTTATCGCCAAACATCGAGGAAGTTTGAGAAATAGCGACAACGGCGCAGGTGAATCTGACAGTTCCGGCCCCTCCAGGCCGAGGGCCACATCCAGGGGTCTGATTGAGATCCACCCAGAAGCAGCTGCACGCGCTTCCGACAGGAGCAGAGCTCTGAAATCACTCTGGATAGCTGTCAGGATGTCAGCGCGCGCGGCTCGAGGGCCAGAGCCAGTTTTACGCCACTGACCTTTTCCCCAGAAGGGCGGAGAAGTCAAGGATCCCAGCCTTTCAGACACACACGCGTAATTCAGCATCTCATCAAAGTGAAGAAAGTATGACGTGTCAAATTATACGGCGTATTTCAAATTAATCTTATTATGACTTTCATAACCATTTATGCAATATAGTTTAATTGTTGCCTTTCCAATAAACCTTTTTAAGCCGACTGCCTATTCCATACATGCTGCATACAGAAAGGAAAATAACTGATCTCTTTCAAATGCATATAGAATATTCAGATACATATTCTCTATGTTTCTATGAGCATGGCCTCTCCTGTGGTCTTACTAATGTCCTGAAACACCTTTTCTACCGGCCTCAGTTAGGAGATCGCGCGGCCAAAAATCGTGAGCTCAGAGTCATTCCTGGCCCCAAAAAACATATGGGTGTGTTCGGGGAGAGGGAAGTCAGATGTTCAGAAACAGGAAGTGTGGGGTTATAACATTGAGAAAACATTCCAGTAACATTGCGAGAACATTTTGTACTAGTTTGAAATGGATCAGGGGTGAAGTGAGCTACTGCACTGCGTGTATGTTTGTCAGGATAAGGATGTATCTGAGCATAATAGGCGCTGCGTGAAATCCAAGGCCAGGTTGTCCTTTGCTGATTTTCTGTGGCCTAGTTACACACTGCAGCAGAGACGCCAAACACACAGAAACCGTTTGGCAGTTTCATCTGGAAGCGACGGTCTGGGCAACCCACCCCACAGGTCAGCTGACCTGGTTTCAACCAATTGGGTCGAGGTGCGCAGACCCCACAAGAATGTCTTTGCATATATGGGAGAGCGACCCCAGGGGGAGCAGGACCCCAGACGACCCTGCTCGAAGAGGAACACAGGTGGTGCCGGTCCTGTTCTGGAAGATTCCACGGTTGGGCCGTTTAGGCAGAGAGCAGGGGAGAGCAGATGGAGCTGTGCAATCACTATATTCCCAGTAATCAAACAAATTAAATGGGACCTAATTACCAGGCTGCCATATTCATTGCGTCCTTTGGCAACCATAGCTCTTGCAAGAGAGGTTTTCTGGTTTCCATGGTTACACACGGCTTCTGTCGCAGTTCTTTATGTATTTGTTTATTTTGTTGTGGGAAGGTTGGCTAAAGCACTGGAGACATTGTTTCTGTGACACAAAGGTCACCCTATGACACATGAGGATGAACAGGTGAGAGGGTGGAGCAGGTAACTAATGTAGAACAGGTGAAAGGGTGGAGCTGGTACTAATGTAGAACACGTGAGAGGATGAACCAGGTGAGAGGATGGAGCTGGTAACTAATGTAGAACAGGTGAGAGGATGAACCAGGTGAGAGGATGGAGCTGGTGCTAATGCAGAACAGGTGAGAGGATGGAGCTGGTACTAATGTTGAACAGGTAAGAGGATGGAGCAGGTACTAATGTAGAACAGGTGAGAGGATGGAACAGGTACTAATGCAGAACAGGCGATAGGATGAAGGAGGTACTAATGAAGAACAGGTGAGAGGATGAAGCAGGTACTAATGTAGAACAGGTGAGAGGATGAACCAGGCACGAGGATGGAGGAGGTACTAATGAAGAACAGGTGAGAGGATGAAGCAGGTACTAATGTAGAACAGGTGAGAGGATGGAGCCGGTACTAATGTAGAGCAGGTTAGACAAAAGAGCAAGTATCTACGGAAAATTCACTTTTCTTTTGGGAAACAGAAACTAGACTGAGCCTGTGTGTACGTCTCTCAGTGCATCTGTCTGTGTGCATTAATGAGTGAATGTTCATGCCTGTACGTGTATGCAGAAGTGTGTGCGTACACATGGGTTTATGTGCATTATTAGAGTTCGTGTGCATGTGTTTGCATATATCAGACATTGTTAGGATGGGTGTGTGTGTGTGTGTGTGTGTACGTGCGTGCACAAAGCCCAGTCAGCTCTGGGAGGCGATGCTGCTGCTCCAGGCAGTGGCTCCGTGGCTGTGTGAGAGGCGAGTGGAATGGCGGGTTGCCAGGTAATCGCTGCCATTATCTGGAATCGTCCTTACATAACTCTCCCTCTGAATGCATCAGATGCGGGGGGCGCGTGCCGCCCCAGCGAGCCTGCAGGGGGAGCACTTTCAAGTACCGAAACGCAGAGAGGCTTTCAGCTCCCGAGCCGACTGTTCACACAGGGAACAGAGGAGACCGCTATTTAAGAGCCAGTGTGCGGCATGACTTAGGGTGTGTGCGTGTGTCCGTGTATCCGTGTGTGTGTGTGCCCGTGTGTGTCTGGCCGTGTGTGTGCCCGTGTGTGTGCCCGTGTGTGTGTGTGCACGCATTTCCATTTGCGATAGAATATAAAGTAACCATGGAAATGAAATTATAAGTGTGCCTCCAAGTGATTTGTATTATTTATTTATTTTCAAAGTGTTTACTGACTGTGCTCACACAACGGTCTGGCCCAAAATATTCAGAGAGAATGAGAGAGAGAGAGAGAGAGAGGGAGAGAGAGAGAGAGAGAGAGAGAGAGAGTGTGCATTTTTCACCCAGCGTCTGAGCCAGAACACCGTGAGTTCGGGTCTGTGGCTTCTCCAATTGTGCAGTCTCTGGGGAATATCGCTCTCTTTTATAGGTCTGGCATAGCTCTGATGGGTGAGAAGCTCGTTATAACTGAAGATTTCAAGCGCCAGAAGGAAAGAGGCAGGACACTGTGGAGAGACACACACAAAGATTTCTGATCGAAACGCCCATTACATTACATGACATTAAAGGCATTTAGCAGACGCTCTTATCCAGAGCAACTTACTCAACATTTTAAATTGCTTTTTACATTGCATCCATTTATACGGCTGGATGTATACTGAAGCCATGCAGATTATGTACCTTGCTCAAGGGTACAACGGCAGTGTCTAACTGGGAAATCGAACCTGCGACCTTTAGGTTACAAGACCAGCTGCTACATACCAATTATACCGTGCTATCACCTGTCAGGAAGGTGGCAATAGGGGGACGAAGTATTTTTCATCCACTCCAGTGATGTGCCCTAAACAGTAAAGGGAACGCATGCAAAAGCCGGGTCTTCGGTGTGGACATCAGTCTCTGTACACGTTACGTGCACTGCGTTGTGCAATTTGAATTGCATTTGATGCCATCCCGTTTTATTACTATGTGAAACGCATCCCCCGGAGGGCGAAAAAACTAAACGTTTTTTATTTTATTTTTATAACCCAGACATTAACGTTCCGGTGGTGATATCAATCACTAGACATCAAAGGAGTTGTTAAAGTGCAAAAAATTAAAATGTCACTATTTTCCGCTGCCGAGATTTTCTGTGGATTTGAAACCCCTTGATGTTCAGGCGGGCAGACAGACTGTGCTGCCGTGCTCAGGAACGCGATTAGTGTCCATACGGTAAAATGTGTCCGGTTTACCTCTCAATCTGAACGCTGTGCTCGTTTCTGTCACAAACACGAACCATATGCACGATGCAACCCTGTTATATGATAAACAGCCCATCCATCCATCCATCCATTACATAAAGCTTATTCCCGGTCAGGGTCACGGGGGAGGCTGGAGCCTATCCCAGTATACGATAAACAAAATGCTACCAAAATTGTACAGTAATTTCAATAGAAAAAGAGCAGTAATTCTGTTTTTAAATGCTCCCCCACCTCCCCATTCTGCTCCTGATTTGGAATGGTCGGTCGTATCCGTATCGGTATTCGTCGAGGGGGCCTTCGTTATCGATCTGTGAAAGCCTGCGGTTCCACCCGTCGCCTCTCATCACGCCGCGGCTCGTGAGTCGGGGTTGCACCGAGTCGGGGGATAAAGCAGCTTTAACAGGCGCCCCATCACCCAATCACCAGAGGGCTAAGGGATGTGTATCCCCTGCTGCCTGAACCCTCCCTAACCCTGGGCGATACTACAACCAATTATACGCCACCGCTGTGAGGCCTCAGGCTAATAGGCACAGGCACTGATGGGATTCAGCCCCGGACTGTGGGGCCCAGCCATGCCCTAGAATGGTGCCTTATCTGAATGATCCTCCTAGTAGGCTCAGTAAAATCTCTTTTATCAAACAGCAGCACACTGTAAATAACCACTGTTTATCGGTGTTGACATAATTAGCCTCATATTGACATTGAGGCTGAACCGGTCTAAGGCACTGTTTACATTGATATCCCATACAGTTGAGAAATCTAATCTCTGTATAATATAACATAAATACATTATGGTAATCAATGCTTGAGTTTCAAAGTGCTGCACATCAGATTTCTTGCCTTTAGACAGATTTATTTCTGATTGGCTACAACAGGTTGCCTTGTGCCTCCAGGACTCATATTCCGGAAGGTTCTTTGTCAATGGAGTGCTAATGGCAGGAGAATATGCGCGCCGGCGCGCTCACATTCAGAACGCAAACGCCCCAGATCGCACCACAATCACAAGGTGTGACATTTGTCAAGATATTACATAATTGCACAGGGGCCTAAGTCTGCCAGGGTTCCTCTGGTTAGCGTTGCTCCAGTCCCACAAAGATGGAAGGTGCCCGCAGCCTAGCAGGAGTCATCAGAGAGATACATCTCTCCTCAAATCAGTGCCAGCTGTCACCTGTAGCATTGCGTGCCCCGTATAGTGTGAAATAGTTACCGATGACACCAGAGGCGCGATCCGTGATTGCAAACTGGGGACTAAAATAAATAAAATAAACTCCACTAGCTGAACGAGCTCCTCCGACGCTTCCGCAACGCAGTGTACAGTACGGTTTATCATCTCGGCTGAAACTGATACGGCGTCTTTGCTGTAACCCGCGGTTGCTCTCAGTGAAAGTGGTACCATAAGGTGTGGCTGGAGGGGTGTGCATTAATCACAGTTCGTTCGCTCCGAAACAGACTGTCTCTCTGTCGGAGGGGGGGGTTTTTTCCACTTCAGCGTGGCATGCGGCAGCTGAGCCGATGACCCGCTTCAGCGCCACGAGCGCGCTACTGAGCGCGTGCGTAACCGGGGCCGTGGGAGGGCGCGACGGCGTGCGAGAGACACGCAGCTGACGATGACGCTGGCGATGACAGCGGCGAAGAATGCTGCATTTAAATGTCGCATCGCGCCTTTTAGATCACTCATGCGAATCCCCCTCCCGAGTGACATACGGCAGCCATTTTGAGCCTGAGCGCTCATCACGCGCGCCAGCCAAAGTAACCAGGGGGAGAGAGTCACTGAGACGGTTAAACTGGGCGGTGGGAGCAGGCGGCCGGATTGGCTGTATTCTGGGGGCCTGAAACGTCCCTACGTCCTGGACAGTCCGAGCTCTCAGCCTCCAAGGCTGCAATGCCTGCAGGATTCCGTGTTTTCCTTTTCAATTAGCAGTAAATTCAGCCCTCACAAAACAAAGCATGTAGACTCTTTAATTAACCAGTTACTTCAATTAAGTACATCAAGGACTCCAATCAATGGCCAATCAATTAAGCACTAAAACACACCGGGATGTGGTACTGAAAAAAACAGCAGATACTATGACTCCTCAGGACTGGAGTTTGAGATCCCCAGGATACAGTGAGGTTTGCCCTAGAGCTCCACCATCCCAATGCAAACCAAGCCTAGTCCTGCTCATCTTCTGGTAACAAGCAGTAGAAGCCGATGGCACATACACTAACATACACACTAATATGTAACAGCATCTGACACACTAACATGTATTAGTAACATGCGTACTAACAAGTGTCAGCAATACAGTACACACGTTTTTGCATAGCAGTAAAACTGATGTTAACGCACATTAACACATGCACACTGCATGTTTCAGTAATGCAGACAATAACGTGCGCGTCAACACATCGCTCTAGCATGGACACCGACGTGAATGGTAACACGCATGCTAACCCGCAGCACTACACACACGTTACTGCATGCTCTGCGCCCTGTTTGCAATCACGGATGTGTCTGCTTGTCTTTAGGCGGCAGAATAGTAATAATAAACTCAACGGAACGCCGTTCGGTTCGTCCCCGCGCGCGCGCGCGTCTCCGCCAGCCCGTCTGGATCACGTGACCGCGGCTGGCGTGACTCTCGGCTCCCGCGCAGGGTCGCTGTTTACGAAACGCTCGCCGCTCCCCTGCAATCAGCGCACCCCGACCCCACCGCTCTCCACCTCGGAACAAAAGACGCTTAATTGGAAAATGAGTCATTAGCGAGCTCGCCGCTTAATCTGGGCGCTCGGCGTCAGCGCGGCGCGGTTTTATAAACCGACGCAGGACAAAAAGCGGGCTGCCTTTATGTTCTTTGTGTCGGCGACGGAGAGGCTGTATTTAAAGGAGGTCCATTGGTACACCTACTGCAAAAACGAGCAAAGTGCTTTTAAACGCCTCGGGAAGAAGACTCAATTAGGCTCGTCGGCGTTATTCGCTGCTCAAGATCTAATGAGCAAGGGCAGGGACCTCTGCGGCTGCAGTCGTAAATGCATTCCTTTCACCGAAATAAACACATAATCACGCACTCATTTAAATTAGTTAAAATATACAGCAGTACTGCAAACGGGTAAATGAGTTAAGCCAGGAGTAAATCCTCTCCATTTCTAACACAATTAGAACTGCAGCCAAATGTGCCATGCTCATTTATTGTTCTTTATTAATGGCTTACTGTAAATTATTATCAGTTTCAGGTGCTTTGAGCACAAAATGAAACACATAAATGTTGTTAATAGGGCCATATATATTTCTGTACCAATACAATAAATAAGCTGACAGTGTGCGTGTATAATATGTGCAACACTGTACCAGGGACAGAGGTTGCAGCCTGGCATGAATACTCAAAACCTCAAGTCTGCACACGCCTCACACACTTGAGTTAATTCTGAGAACACGCTTTGCTCCAGAGTTCAGGAGTCTGGCCTTGCAGAAGAGCAGTTTTGTGAGTGACGGCAATTACTGCCCAACTCTGAGTGACCCAGACGGGAGGACTGGGAAAATGGTAAGAGAACTTGCTCCTGAGAAAGGTATCCTGAGTCACTGAGGTCTGAATAAATGTCCATCTGGATATATTTATAATATGGCAAAACGTAAGCAAAGCTAATTCAAGCCCCAAGACCTTAGGCCAGGATACAATTGGCATGTAGCCTTACTTCTGACTTAATAATGAACCAATCCTTTTCCTTCTTCATGAAAGAGAATTTCATTACATTACCTCCGCTTTTATATATGGACAACTGTGACATAGACTAGGCTGACACTTTTAAACCAGAGACAGTGCAAGCCCAAATGTATGCTATCTATAGGTTACGCTAACTGTACATTATGTTGGCAATACATTACATGAATTAGTGCTTCGAATTGGCCTACTGAGCAACTGCCTTTCTTTTTGTCTCAAAATGGGAAGCCTCAGAGATGCAGACATTGACAGCACTCAGACATCTGCATGTTTATATTTGACATTTGAGCTCCAGCCTGTGCATGCGGCATCGCCATGGTGATGGGCGCGCTCTGTTTTAGAGTGACTGTTCCGAGACCGTGCCTCACAGAAGACGAGGGCCTCTCTTGCACTTCACAAGTTCAGTTTCCCCAAAGAAGAGGAAGGACCTGGAAACTCAGCGTGCCGCCGACACGGCAGTTCTTACTCCGCGCGCACGTGACCATGTTACCATGGCAAACCCTCGCAGCGCCGAGCGAGAGCTCGTTCGGGCTCCGCGTCGAGGCCGGCGAAGATCACCGCGAGCTTTCTCGTACCTGCGCCAACGCCCGATGGAAGGGCGGGCGCAGCGGGGTTCCGGGCGCAGCGGGTTTCCGGTCGCAGCGGGGTTCCGGGCGCAGCGGGGTTTTCGGGCGCAGCGGGGTTTCCGGGCGCAGCGGGGTTTCCGGGCGCAGCGGGGTTTCCGGTCGCCGGGTTCTCGCCGCGCCTCGGGGCTTCGGCGCGTCGCGGTCAGCGGACGGACCGGGACGAGCCGCGCGGTCTTAGCGGCAGGGCGGCGAGCGCTGGCTCTGGCGTGCGGGCAGCATACGGGGTTATGTAACAGCCTGTTTTGGGCCAGGTTCAGAGCGGTCACCTCACAGCGGGATAAGGGGGGGGGGGGGGTTTAGCTGAATTATCTGTGTTCCCATACAGGACATTCCTCCACTGCACTCATTGCCTTCAGTGTTCTTGCTTGTTTTCTTCAGTTCTTATAGCGTAACGGTCGCTACGGTACGATACTGAAAAAATGCTCTGCCAACTGTTATCAGTGACATAACATGGCGACATCAGTCTCTTTCTTCATGAGGGAATTCAATGAAATGAATCCAGTCCCATACATTATGTTTATGGGGGATTAGGCGTGGAATCCTTCTGACAGTTCTCAGTTATCACAAGAGGCATGTCTGTGTGTGTGTGTCCTGTAACGTGTGTGTGTGTGTGTGTGTGTGTGTGTGTGTTCTAGACACCACAGTGCCTTATGGTTATAAGATCACTGGGTTGTGTGGCTCCCACCATCTAAAGATTTTTATTCTCGTATTTGCCTTATATTCTCATATTTTACATACTGTCTGTGTGCTAAGTGCTGTCTCAATGTGATACTCAAATAATTCATCTTTAAAGCAGATAATAAGAACACACCCCAACCCCCCACCACCCCTCCACTCAAAGTAATTATCACTTCATTACTGTACCAGCCAGTGGTTAAGCATCCATACTGACGGGCTCTGTGCACACCATCTATGGCGCGTGCATGCGTATGTGTGTATGTGTATGTGTGTGTAAATGCATGTATGTGTGGGTATGTGTGTGCGTGTGCATATACTGTATGTGTGGGTATGTGTGTGCGTGTGCATATACTGTATGTGTGGGTATGTGTGTGCATGTATGTGTGGATATGTGTGCGCGTGTGCATACACTATGCGTGAGTATTTGAATGCATGTATTTGTGGGTATGTGTGTGCGTGTATGTTTGGGTATGTGTGTGTGTGTATGTGTGGGTATGTGTGCGCGTGTGCATATACTGTATGTGTGGGTATGTGTGTGCATGTATGTGTGGACATGTGTGCGCGTGTGCATACACTATGTGTGAGTATTTGAATGCATGTATTTGTGGGTATGTGTGTGCGTGTATGTGTGGGTATGGGTATGCGTGTGTATGTGCTGTATGTGTAGGTGTGTGCGCTGATGTGAATTTGTGCGCGTGTGCTTATACTGTATGTGTAGGTGTGCGCGTGTGCTTGCCGGTGTAAATATGCAGCGTAGTGACAGGGGATGTCAGAAGCTCAGGACGATGCTAATGTGGGTGTACAGTCCTTAACCCAGTCTAGAGTGTGACACTCTGCATCGTTTCGTACGAAAAATATGCCAAGATATCCCTCTCTACACGCGAAACCGACTGAATGTCTGCTGATGTCACACGCCGTCTCGACCCAGACGCGCACCAGTGAGTGGAGACGTGTGATCATGTGCCTCGCAGGGCGACGCGTGACGACCGCACACGCGTGCGGCACGCTCGAGATCGCTCGCCAGGGCACAGAACATCCGCGACGTGAGTCTTGGAGGCCTTTGCCACTTCTGAAAAAGTGGCAGGCATAGTCATTTAAAAAATGAATCCAATATGCAAGGAAAAGAGAGAGTAAGAGAAAGTGAAAGAGAGAGAGAGATTGTAAATCAACAGGGACTGAATTCCTTCAGGTTTCGGGGGCGGGTCCTGCCCCCTCTGGTCACTGCGGCTCAGTCCCAGCCGCCTCAGTGACACGCCTGAGAACAGCCGCAGTTTGGCCGCCGAACAGGAGCGCAGGAAAGCAATCAGACGGGGTGATATTAATATTCATATCTACGCGACTGTTCCAGGAGGAGGGCAGGGCCGCATTCACAGGGGTCCCTCCTCGCGCTCCAGCGCGTGTAAAAACGCCGCCGTCTTCGGAAACCAAGGCGACTCAGAAAACGAGGGCTCCGCCTCCCCCCCGCTCCCCCTCCCTTTTTTTCGACCGCAGAAAGCGGCATCGCCCCAAACCGGACGCGGGGGCTCTGTGCCTTTTCCCCCTTTCCACGCGGGTTTTCTCAGAAGCGGTCCCATTGTGATGCAGGCGGTGTCGGAGGCGGCACAACAAACACGCCGCTAGCGCTAGCGCGCGGGCTTCCGGCCCCCCCGGCTCCCGCCTCACGCTCTGTCTGCGCAGCCACCAGACCGGAGCCGTGGCAACAGAACCCAAAACCGCCCGTGAAATTCACACAGATTCACCCGACCATCTTCAGAGAAATATGCCTAATTCACCGTAATGCTCAGAGCAAAACTTCCTGCATGTCATCGTCCTGGTAACTAACGTGTGTGGTTGAAAATTCTGACTGATCTGCAGGAGTGTGTCAAAATTTTTGCAAGCATCTAAAGAATTCAAATATATTATTTAAAGTACATATTTTACATAGCTGTGGGGCATACTCATTGGGAACCCAAGCTTACTTGTGGGTGTGTTTGCTAATTTAAAAGTATTAGTAACGTAAGTATGTATAAGTAATGTGTATAATGTATAACTAACATAAGCCAATGTTTGCTAAAGATTTCATGCAGCGTGATCAAATTAGCCGACTCATCCCTTAGCACCAGATATATTTCTGGTTTTCTCTTGGAATATTACTGAAATTAAATCCTTAAATCATATTTGATATATAGCACACTTTTAAGTTATTATAATTTACTCCCCTTGCAAATCTTTTTTTTTACAAAATTACCCTGGCTTGCTGCGTGAAGGACATTAAACAGTGTCAAACAAAGAGGCATCTGTTGAAAATGAAATCTGTTAAAGATGAGGTCTGTAGTTTATTTTCTCTTAATGAGCTGTGTGTATAAAGCAACTGCCTTCTCTAATGGATTTCTGTTGTGAGGCACCATCTGACCAAGTTAACTAATGATGTCTCTGGTGTTTTCCACCAAGGGTACTTTGTGGTGTACAGAGGTCTGCATCGCTGTAGATGCCAGAGCCAACCTCAGCCCAACCCAAACCAGCCTGACGAGCTCTACCCAGATATTTCACCCGATCCCAACAGAGCCCCATCGCTTAAATAAAAGTCAACAACCCCATACAGCAAAATATAGGTTTCCCACAGGAAAGCTGCTAGGGAAGGTGGCACAATCACAGAACTGGGCTTCCCCCAGCAGTTAACAATGATTGACAACACTGGCGCGAAGCTGAACTTAAACTAGTTTCTGTAGCGTAGGCCTTTGCTCAACTAGCAAATTAAAACAGCCATATTTGAGCTTTCACACTTATTTTTTAAACATGTTTTTCCTTCTGTCTGTCGCTTGCACCTCTTCAACAAACAACACAGGAGCCCGTTTCTTTCAGTATGTGTTTGTTGGATGTCAGGTGTCCACATGTTTTGGCCGTGTAGTGTATGTTTGTAAAATAAAAGAAATAATTTATATTTTGATGTTTGTATTGATCGGAATAGTGCTGTTTTTCCTTCTGTTAAAGGTAATGTAAAAAAGCAAGCTGGTGCAGCCAAAACAAAGCATAACAATTTGTGAAACAACCAAAATTAAGTTGCCAACCAGGAAACAGGAAATAAATAAAGGCAAAATTAAAATTAACAGTACTGCTACTACTATTACTTCCACTACTACCATTAATGCTCAATAAGCTAATGCCCCTTTTCCAGAGCTACACAATAATAATGATAATAATAATAATAATAGCGCCCAATTACATTTTTCCTGCGTTGCATTGTTTAATTTCTCTGGTATAGTTACAGCTTCTGTGAAATTGACAAACACAGATCCCCTCTTCAGTGCCTGTGCAGAGCCCCCTGATCCATTTCTGATGATAAGCGGAAACCCGAAGGGTGTCATGGAAGTGATCTACTGCCTTTACGCCTGTTCAATATCTTCTGTCATTTGTTATCCCCCCAGCTCGATAATTCGGAAAAATCTTTTGATGAACGAAAACCGTGTTTTAAAACAGTAGCAAATGCTTGCAGTGGCTGCCGTGATTAAATCTGAAGGGGGAAGACCCTGCGACCCGAGTTTCGTTTCCTCCCAAAAGCTCGAGCTGGAATAAAGGAAGCACTACAAAGAGACGCAGCACAGAAAGCAGAGAAAACAGCCTGCAGTCGGTGGGGGGGGGGGGGGGGGGGGGAATTGGGGGGGCGTTATAAATAGGCCAGTGCGTTACAGGCAGTGCTACGTAATCTTTATTGGCTTTGGTGGAGCTAAGTGAAAAGAGTACCTTTTTAAAAAAAAGAAGAAAGGAAAATGAGCATGTAGTATCTCCAGTGTTGGTAGCTGTGTGGTGTTGTTTTTCCTCTGTGATTCACCATGGGGGGCGTGGGTGGTGGTGGGGGTACAGGTGCAAGGGGAGGGGGGGGGGGCACAGTCTGTGCACTTATGCTAGAGGCAGGCGGCTGTGCATTTTGGCGGGAGTTCAGACCAGCAGGTCGGAGGGGGGGGGGGGTGTGCTCACGTGTCATCAGTGACAGTAACGTGGCGTCAGTCACAGTCAGACGCCGTCCTCTCAGACAGGAGGTGGCGGAACGCCATTGGCTGGATGACTTTAACCACATGGTCTGATACTGCAGCCTCCGGCTGGAAGTTACCAATGCTCTGCTTAATGGTGAACCTGTACCCCACCCCCACACCCCCCCATTCTGCCAAAGGCCACCTGTTTACGCCCAGGCTCACCATGTGATTGTGTGCACGAGGGTGGGGCTTATTATTGGGATTATTTATCCACACTCATCTCTGTCTCATACTGACGTACTGCAGTCCCACCTGTGATAATAATGCAGCTACAGGCCTGCAGGGTGGCTCATCCTCTTAAGGCTCTGCACCAGTGTGTGGATGGGCCTCACAGTCTGGTATCTGTTAAGGCACTGTACCAGTGTGTGGATGGGCCCACAGCTGGTAATTTAAGGCACTGCTACCAGGCCTGCAGGGTGGCTCATCCTCTTAAGGCTCTGCACCAGTGTGTGGATGGGCCCCACAGCCTGGTATCTGTTAAGGCACTGTACCAGTGTGTGGATGGGCCCCACAGTCTGGTATCTGTTAAGGCACTGTACCAGTGTGTGGATGGGCCCCACAGTCTGGTATCTGTTAAGGCACTGTAGCAGTGTGTGGATGGAACCCACAGTCTGGTATCTGTTAAGGCACTGTACCAGTGTGTGGATGGGCCCCACAGTCTGGTATATGTTAAGGCACTGTACCAGTGTGTGGATGGGCCCCACAGTCTGGTATCTGTTAAGGCACTGTACCAGTGTGTGGATGGGCCCCACAGTCTGGTATCTGTTAAGGCACTGTACCAGTGTGTGGATGGGCCCCACAGTCTGGTATCTGTTAAGGCACTGTACCAGTGTGTGGATGGGCCCCACAGTCTGGTATCTGTTAAGGCACTGTACCAGTGTGTGGATGGGCCCCACAGTCTGGTATCTGTTAAGGCACTGCACCAGTGTGTGTGCAGGCTGAGTTTGAGCCTTTGAGCAGGAGTACCTTTGTATTGAACATGCCAGTGTGAGAACATGGCACCAAATTTCCTCTTCAGCCCTCCTTCATTTCAACTTACCCAACTATGAAAAATGTATGCTGAATTGCACAAACATGTGTTTTCTAGTCAGAAAACTGAACTGTCCAAAATTACTCAGCGCAAATCTATGAAATAAAGTTTATTAAACATTAAGCGCTCCTTAATGTAAAGGGAGTAAAGCACAGGGCAACTGCAGACCCGCCCTCAGGTGGTGTCAGCCTATGAGGGGCCAGGATGGGCTAACTGATGCATTAAACTTTCTTCCAATGAATGCCTGATGAAATCATCCAGGGAAACCAGATTCCATTCCTGCCCTCTTTTGCAGAGGTTTTACAATGTCCCTCCAGGCACCACAGGCCATTAGCAAACAGAAAAAAATCCCCCCAAAATGGCACCCGGGCGTTTGTTTCATCCTAACCGTCGGTTTGTTCAGCTGTCGATAATCTACAGCAGCGCCGCAATGACTGGCAACCCTTACTGGAGATTTTGTTTGGGAATGAAATGGGCGGGTACGTTTTCACCTGCGTGAGCAACATTACCAGTCCTCAGCTGACTGCTCTGTGGAACTAATCTGCTATACTCATGCAGAGCAACTTACAGTGAAGCCACAAGTATGGAGATTAGGGGTCAAAGTGCAGTAATTCCCGAGAGGGGGAAAGTATAGTCCCAAGAGAGACAGCAAGTGCAAGAAGTGACTCAATTAACCACCTTTCAGCTACTCCTTTTGAGCATTAAACAAATTTACACAAACTAGAGCGTAGCTATGCTAATGAGCATTAATCTACATTAAACAAACAACAGCAAAGAACCACAGCTTCTGAAGTCAAAAAGAGAGGGGGAGGAGCCAGATGCCCCAAATTTGAAAATGGAGGGATCTGGACGGTGTGCACGAGAGAGGCGGTCAGCAGCGTCATCCACGGACAGACAGACAGACAAGGGCAGTAACCTCCGTCACATATTACTATGTCTGTGCGATGGAGATGATGGAGGCAATGACTACATTCAGAGGGAATGGAGTTTGCATGAGACCACAGCATTCATTCTGTGAGCTGGCAGGAGGACGTTATTTATTAGCAATCCATGCTAGCTTGTAGTTTCTATGGTGACAGACCACAATAGAACTTCCACTTGAAAACGGGGAGGAGAGAAAAAAAAAACGCGATTTACTAAACCAAACTGAACAGTGACTTAAAAATGTTCTCCAGAATATGATGAATACATCTATTCCCAGCATTTTCAAAAACAAGCATTATACGGTATCTTCAATATAACACATACTGAATAATGCATTATTGACACAAACTATGATTTGTGTTGACACCACTGCACTGGCCACTCTGTTGTTGGTTTTGGTTTCAATGCGCTGAATGGCTAAGCACCGGAATACATTAGTGGCTGTGAAGCTGTTTATCAGTCAAAGTGAGCGCTCCGTTCTGCAAATGAGGCCCTGCTTAATTTACCCAGCGTGAAACATAAACGCAGGGGACACTCGGACTTATTTTTATGCACCAAAGCTGAGGAACTCATTACTGCAGAATCCTTCATTTGTTTGTAGTTTACATTTCATTTTAAAACTTATTTACTTTGGCATGTATTTCTTTTTTATCCACCTGTATAAATGAATTCATATTTTTGGCATGCATTTTATTGTTATTATTATATATCATAGGATATACAGAGATGTACTAACTGTACTGTACAGTATTCAGCCCTAAAGAATTATGTTTTGGCGTCAGGAGAAAGAAACAGCGTTTCTCTTTAACACTGACATACAAGTACATTAAAGTTAAACTTTTTGTGCTTCACAAACACAGTTGGGCGACTTAGTATTTTTATGGGTGTTGAACTCACCAAACTCTCACATTTACTCATGAGTCAAAGCTAAGGAAGTTCATTATTTCAAAGAAACCAACGGCACTTTTTGAAGGAAAATAAATAATGAAATGCCTTCATTCCGTGCCAAGGTCCGCAGAACAATTTCAAAAACGCCAACGTGTTTTGGCAGAGCCTTCGGCAGGGACTAAATATCTATTGCAAGAGGACATGTTTGGAAACGGTTGCCTTGAATTTATGTGTTGAACAGTGTGCTGCTGCAGGATGGTGTTTGACCACCGGAGGCGCTAGCTCTGAGAACCGATGGCTCATGGCCCGTCAGGCAAGAGAGGGCTCCATTTTGGCTCAATCTGAGGGCCAGGAACTTATCACAGGCAGGGACAGAGGGCAGTCGAAGCGGAGAGGAATCCGTCACACCTGATTTCCCTCCCGTTGTGCAGAGATACAGTCCAATTCTGCAGTGAGATGAAGCTGGTAATGATTTAAATTGCACTACCACCATTGGGGACCACCATTAAATTCTCCAATTTATTTTTTCTTTTTTTGAGGGCGTTGCAATCTTATTTCTATTTCTCATATATTGAGGTTAGTTTATTCAGAATTCATAGCCATTTTCTATATTGATTTTTAAAATCTATTTAAATCAAGGCAAGTCAGCCCAGCGTATCACTCAGCCGAGGAATAAAAGATAAGAGCATTTAATGTAGCTTTATCGCCTACTTATGTCAGGTTACATTAGTTTAAGCTCAGGTCTCTTTCATTTAATGTGCAATTCAGGCTTTTTAAACAAATTTGTTTCTGTACAGGTTGATAACCGTGCATATTCAGCTGAATCATAATTAAGTTTAATTAAGTCAAAGATTTGTCTACCCAGTGGTATTAAATAAATGAATAAATAAGTCCCATAGAAATCACAAGCATATAACATTCCTGAATAGTGCTTCTCATTTTCAGAAGGCAACAGGCTTAATGCAGCTCAGGGTTGAAATGTACAAACTGAGATCTTCCTCGGAGAACGTTTCTCATTTGGAGATTTAATTTGGTCCAATTTGGTCATTGCTGTCCGTCGTGAGGGGAACTGAGTATAATTCATCCCCCATTTTGTGTCCGTTGCCGCAGACTCACGCAGTTACACTCAACAGCCAGTTACACTCATTCAAGAAGACCCGCTTCACTGCGTACAATCCTACAATTATTTCATTTTTTTTTTTTACAAAAAAGAAAACAAGAAAACAAAAACAGGAATCACCTCGCGGCGTCCACCCCCGAAACCCGGCTGCACGGCGGCGCTCGCTCTCCGTCGGCGTGGAAGCGCGGGGCCGGCGTAACGAGGAGAGGTGGAACACTTTACATGAGAGCGCGGCGCGTTATTGATGGTTAGCCTCCCCCGGGGCCCTGGCCGGGCTCAATTGAGCGTGTAAATTGAAAATGTAACCGGCTTACCGCCGCCGCCCCGCCGCCCCGCCGCCCGCGCTCCGGCGGCCGTCCTCATCCGCGCCGCCGGGTCGGTCTGAAATTGCCCATAATCCCTCCTGCTCTCCGTTACAGGGAAACCAATTTGCGGGGCCGCTCGTTTCCCTTGTTCGTTTCGACGCGCGGGGGGGAGGCGCTAATTCCGCCGACAGTTCCCCGACGCGCCGGTCTCCCCCCCCCCCCCCCCGGCCTTCCCGCCCGAAAACCGCTTGTTCCGCAGCCTTTCCCCGGTCGGCGACCCGTTTGTTTATTCTGCCTTAGTCTGCGGTCTGTTCTTACAGAAATTTGTTATTTCGTCCTCTGTTAGCTGTGGAATGAAAACAAGCCTCTTAGCGCAGCGAGGCATCGTTTTGGGGGTGGGAGAACGTATCGAGGGGCCCCACTTTATAGAAATAGTCCCATGTATTGGCAGGGGAGGCTTCACCACAGCCCTGAGAGATACTGGGTGGTGGTGGTGCTGTGTCTGACACAGAAAAATATACCACTCACAATGACTGCAGTCACTAGATTCTGAAGATAGATTTTTTGTTAGTTTGTTTTTTTTTTTAAAGGAGAGAGCATACCCATCTTTATGTATTCTTTTCAGACACTGTTAAAGCAGAGTCTGTTGATAATATATCTGTTAAAGATGGTATCGCAATACAGGAAGTGACACAGAGTGACTACTTGGGTTGAGTCGACCACCCTACAGACTACAGTCTCCCTGAATGTGAGATTGATAGCATCCATCTACAAGTGGAGCAGCGGCTCCATTTGAATGGAGCCAGCAAGATGCATGCCACAGCCAGGGATAAGTGTGGGATGCAGGGATCCCTCTTTCCTGGATGGTCCTCAATGAGGGAGGCTCCCAAAGGCTACCAATTTTGTCTCTTCAGTAAGATACCTCTCCTCTGATTGGCTCTTCCATCCAGTTATACTGAGTGAACAGAAAATGGTTTTGATAAAAACCAAGAGGAGGAAAATGCAAGATGAATTTTGCACAAAGTTATTGACAATGGTGTTTGGTGGGCGTAGAGGTGGGGCCTAGGCTAATGAATACAGACTGTGGCCAATGGGTACACTTGCACACTGCAATTTACTGGCCATTGCAATCTCTCCCCACACAACAAGCCCCTTTAATGCCCAGCTGGATGGATGGTAACGACGGCGGCTTAAAGCACCACTTATCTTAGTGAACATAACACGGCCCCAGCTTTCAGCTAAAGCCAGGCAGCGCTGTCAGGAGTGAAGTACCGAGAGGAGAACAGGAATAAAGAAAGGAAGGAAGGAAGAAAAAAACGAGGGACACAATAACACGCTTTGAGCCGCGAATCGCAAACGTGCCCCCAGTTGGCGGGGGATCCTGGTAAGCAGCGCTGCTTAACAGCGCCCCCTGTGGTGGGTACCGCACGCGCGGCTCGTGTCAGCCGGGCGGTCCTCCGGCTCAGCCCAGCCGGAGGACGAGGAGTGGAAACACGCCGTATCTGACTGCGAATGCTTCAGCTAAAGTATGGCGGCTCTTAAAAAATTGGACAGCCCCTGAACCCCATCTTCTTTTGTCAAGTCATAATAAAACAGCAAATAGCCATTTTTGACTCAGCGGCTAGCAGTGATTTTTAAAACATTGGTAATACCTGCAGTCTTTGGCCTTGCGGTCTGAAAATCAGACGGAATTCCTGCTACTCTCAGAATTGCGTCCCGCCCGGGTCCCCGGCCTCCTGCCCTCACGCCATTGGTTTATGAATTTATGTATCTATTGATTTTAATCGCTGCTATTTTCCCTCCGTAGGAGATGGGGGTCGAGCGATGGGGGTATGATAATCACGCAGCCGTAAGAGAGAGATTAAAGTCCAGCTGCACCGTCCCCGCTCCGCGCCGGTGAAAGGGATGCATAATTCATAACGGGCACGTCGCCGCGGGGACGGCGGATTAATGGAATCCGCGCGGCGCTCCGGGTTCTGTGTCGTGCCCGCGGCCTGACCGAGCCGAGCGGCGAGGGCTAAAACCGCACCTGGACTCCTCTTTTTTTGGCGTTCTGCGCTCCCCCCTCTCTCCTCTCGCCAGGCTGCGTCTCCGTTCCACTCAGAAGTGTATCGCCATGGCCACTGAGGGCTGAAAGAAGTGTGAAAAAAGTGATTTTTTAACGGGATTGGTTAAAAGATCCAATCCTGTGTGTGTGTGTGTGTGTGTATGTGCGTATGTGCGTGTGTGTGTCTGTGTGCTGCGTGTGTGTGTGTGCGTGTATGTGTATGTGTGTGTGTGTATGTGTGTGGTAGGTGTGTGTGTGTGTGTGTGTGTGTGGTGTGTGTGTGTGTATGTGTGTGTGTGGTGGGGGTGGGGGGAAGTGCACATGTTATTAGCGCTCAGTCTGAGAGACGGGATTTCACCTGGCTGCTGGAGAAAAGGTCGCCGACCCATTTTTCAGTAAGAGATGAGAAGATGAAAGTGCAGACGGGAGGAGTGGTGGAGATGGAAAGACGGGAAGGAGGGGGACGGGGCGAGCGCCGTGCCAGAAGCAGCTGACGGGAGATAGCGCAGGTGCGGGGGACGCGCTCGCACGCAGAAAGCGTCGGTTTTTAAAAATAAGCGGAATCTCCTCGCCTAAAAAGTGCACTTAAAACTCACAGTCGGGGAATGTTTTCTGTGCTACGGGTTGTTTGTTTTTTTTTCTTTCTGAATCGTCCCGCGTGTTTGTTTTTCTTTTTTGTCGCTGCTACCTCTGCGCGGCGATGGTTTGTTTTACGGCGTTAGCGCTCGGCGCTGTCTCGGCGGACCTCGCGTCAACAACGCCGCCGCCGGGTGACGGCCGATATTAATGGCACGTTTAAAGCGGCCTGGCGATCCGCCTATCAGTGCGCCATCGCCGAGGGGCGCGGTCGTTATTCATCTCTGGTCCAAACGCTTAGCACGATAGCGGAGATGGATAGGCGCTCCACGGTTGCTTTTTTTTTTTTGTGTTCTTTTTAAAAAGCGAATGAGCTTGGTGGCGGAGAAAGGGAGAATAATGAGGCGGGGTTATTCGTCCCCGAAAAACCCGAGCAATACATCAAACAGACAAAATCTGCGCGGCTTTATTAATAATGCACCGCGCCGTCATATTTCTTATTATTGCGTTAATTACAGTTATTAGTTAAATGGTAGCTCGGCGGTGCTACGCTAACCCTCTTGCGCAGGGAAAGCACATGCATATTCATCTCTCTGGGTACAGTAGATTGCATTATGATCAGCGACTTTGGCAAGGCTTTGTCCCATTGGACCAAAACGTAATCCTAATAAAAGGGCCGCCCCTGCCCCCTGTCCTGGACTGCAGTACTGCACGGCTGGTTTTTGTTTTGACCTGATAATCGGCGGCTAATTCGGCTAATGTCCCACCAAGCCAGACCAGGGGAGTCGACAGCGTGAACAGCCGCTCTCATTGATCTAGGGGCCGGGCACAATGCGGCTCTCCATGGGCATGGCTGCAGGCCTCGGTCCTCATAGCGCATTAGCAAGTGAATCCCATAGGACTGAGTGGGCCCTTACAACAACAAAGAGCGGCTTAAGCTGCACAATTTCACAAGAAACCGGTCTCTCCTCTCTTCTGTAATACGGGCTGCAGGTACTGTGAGGATTCAGCCCATCCGCGTCATAGTTAGGCCAAAACAACATCAAGCAGTTATCTTGTGGCTCATTTATAGGTCTCCTAAGTAACCAGAACACTTCAATTTGATCTCAAAGCTCGCCTTCTCAAACACAGTTGAAAGCAGTTCTCTTAGCAGGAGTGAATCCAGGTCCACTGCAAGCACTGCCTCTCACCCAAACTGACCTTGCTCAGCCAGACACAGGTGTGAGAAATGTGGAGAATATGGGCTGTAGACGTGAATCCTGCCAGACATGTACTAAGATACCAGAGTAAGAGGCCATTTTCTTCCACACTTTGCTGCCTGGGCTGCCATTTCTTGCCCATTGTCCCTGGTCTGTCTCTTTTTTTTTCCTGCAGACAGACTGAGTATCAGTCATCCGTGCAGTGACAGAAAATAAGACCCTTGAACATTTTTGTAATAGTTGTACACGAGAAACCCATCACTCTGATGTTAGATCATAACATCAGCTTACGATATTTGTACATCCTCGGAACAGACTGATGACACCCTCCCCCCTATGCCAATAAATCTTTTGACACTGACTGAAGACTCAAGTCTTCAGACTCCACAATGGCTTCCCTTTAGATAGCTTTTTTTTTTTCTTTCTTATTTTGGATTTCCTTTTGAACGCCGTTGTAAGTTATAGCTGCACAAATACAGGTTATCCATCTAGTGGTACTTTCTTCAGTTACAGTACAAATTGTTGTTTGTTAGGTTGACATTACACTTATTATTACTGGCCCTATGTGCCTTTGTGGTATCACAATCTCCGTATTGCTCTAGATAAGGGCATCTGCCAAGTGATTGTAATTTAAAAGTAATGTAATGCCCAGGAGGAACTCATTTTTCTTAAAGGACACCCTATGGTGTACCTACATCTCATGCCCCCCTGACACATCAAAATGGCTGCTTTTACTTTAGGTCAGGATGTCCTCCATGGTGGTCCTGCACAGTTAAATGCTAACGTCAATTCAACTCTGAGCAAGTTTACACAAAGCCAAGGTGGATCAAATGTACTCAATCTAAGATTTAACACTGAACGTTCCACTACGGGGTTTTAGTTCAACGTAATATTGGAAAGTCTCAGGAAACCAGATGCGGTTGAAAACTGTAAATCAACCGCTTTTCCCCAAATTAAGCGCTGAGCCACAACAACATTGGCATCGCCCTGCAGCTCTCCATGACCGGGGTTTGGAAACCCAGCCTTACGCGCTGAGGATCAGAGAAGCGCCATTAATGGAGGGAGATACACCGCCACTTACACGCATATTACTTTGTTCTTTTTTATTTTATTTTTTTTACCATGCATTTGAAACCCCATCCTGGTCATCACTGAAAGCCATTTACTTTTCCCTGGACTAGAGTATTCACTCCAGCGACCACACTTCATGAATAACGAATAAAAGCGCATTAGTGGTGCATTATTACCGTCAGGCCGAGCTGGTAATGGGAGAAGACATCGTCATATCACGTATGTAAAGTACGCACTCAAAGGCATTTCCACTGCAGTAATTAAATGCTCATTTCAGACACAGGCACTGAGTGGAAAGAGAGGGACATGAATTCCTGGTGACCACCTGCGAAAGAGAATGACCCTGTGTGTGTGCTTGTGCCTGTATGTATGTGTGTGTGTGTGTCTGTGTGTGACAATGTATGTATATATGTGTGTATGTAAATATGTATGTGTGGTGTGTGTGTGTGTATGCATGTGCGTGTATGTGTGTATGCATGTGCGTGAGTGTGTGTGTGTCTGTATGTGTGTGCATGTGTATGTATGTGTGTGCGTGTGTGTGTGTGTGTGTGTGTGTGTGAGAGTATGTATGTGTGGTATGTGCGTATGTGTTTGTGGTCATTCAGGATGGTTATTCATGTTCCATTGTAAAGTTGGGAGTCCTCTACTCAGGTGGGCCAAACGAGAGCAGCCATTGGTCCTTAGGCAAACTTGGGCCAGAGAGCATTAGCTATCCGGCCCTGGTAATGGGCAGAGCAGTGACATCATCATCTGCTCACACATCTGCCTGATGCACAGGAAGACAAAATGCATCGCCGACACACTGGAGCAGCGCAAACAGCATTCCAGGCCCCGCCTCTCTTTAGCTCCACCCCCTGACCTCCAGGGCCTGCACAGTCATTGATCCAGCCACATAATTCATCAGACATTTTCATATCAGAACCCTCGGGAAGGAGGAGTGGAGGAGGAGGAGGAGAAGGAGGGCAGGGTGGTGCTTTTTCAGTGTCATAAACTTCCTCATCTGTTGTCATGTACACACATTTCATCGATTTGAAATTTATTGATTTGACAATTATGAAAAACAGCACTGGACCACTGCGGGGCCACGAGAATTGATCATTCCTGATTACATAAAAAAAAAAAAAACTCAGACTGCCCTCATCAGAGAAAATCGATAACAAACCATGAAAAAAGAGCAATAATAAATCATCTTCCTGAGGAGATAAGAATATTAATAACCGTAATCATAATAGTGTTTCATAAAGGCCCTAGAAACCAGGCGCTGGGGATAATTTATCAGCGCTGTGTGCTGTTTGGAAGCCTCTGCAGAAAAAGAGCAGTTATTTATATACGCTGCTCTGCCACGTCGCTCCTCAATCTGTGATCAGAGGCTGTGGGTGGTGACGGGGCTGACCGACAGAATGGCAGGATGGGAAGGGTTTTTTTTTTTTTTTTTTCGGGGTGCAGGACTGTAAGTCATCAGGGTTCTGTCCAGCAGATGGAGGGAACGCATCCATCATCATCAATCACCCCCGTCTCATAGGCCGAGAGGAACGGGTCGACCCCCCCCCCACCACCCCAAAAGATGTTGCCGCGACAACCCCCGCAGCTTTCATTAACCTCCCTACCGAGATCACGCCTTTTAAATACATCCGCGCGTACACACTCACGTGCACACTGACATACATGCGTACATACACACAAATGCGCACACACACACACACACACACACACACACGATTGGCCTAGACAACTCTTGTGGGTGTGATCAGGGGAAAAGCACACCTGCCACACCTGGCCTATCCTCAGCCCCACTCGGCGTTGTCAGGGCGACAGGCCATTTAGCCAGGAGCAGCTTCTCCCACCTAGAACAGCAGCTACAAATATCAAGATCAAAGTGGAAAAAATGTCACCCGCCCCCCCCTCCCTCCTCCCTCCCCCCTCCCTCGCTGCAGCTTTACCTGAACCACAAAGCCAGACAAAGGCCGAAATTAACCGTCATTATTCATAGTGCGCCGCTGACAGAAAGCACAAGAAAAGACCGCCTTTCACACAGTCCTCTGACTGACAGCCTCCAACGGCTGGGAAAAAAAGGGGCAGTTTGTTATGTGACATCACTTTACACTCTGTGGGTGTAAATGTAGGAGGGAACACTTCACATTTGGTGGGGGGGCGGGGTGGAAGTTTGTTTTAATATGCATATTCACAAAGCACCGCGCTCGCACAATGTCCACCCACTGCTGCTGGAGAAGCAGAGTGCCCTCGTCATGCTGCTCCTCTCCTTTTAGATAGCTCCACCCACACACACACACCTACTGAGGTGGCCCATTGTGACATCACTAAGACCAGCCCTAACTGAGGCAGGTGTTTCCAGGGTGTCGAATTACACGGGCTGATCAGAAGCTCATTTTATCGCATGCAAAATGGAGTCTACATAGACTTGGTTTATCCTTTTTTTGTGTCATGCGACATTAAGCCTTTGAAATATTTTTTGTCAAAAACCACACCATTAACGTCTGGCCTTGGCTTTTGTTTTCATGCTCATTTATTTCAGTCTGGAATAGCCAGTCATATTCACAAGCCTGTCTATCAGCAAAGTGATGTTTGCCATTAATTCTGCAGAGCGCAGAGAAACACATACGCTAAAAAGCCAAAATTGCTTATTTGTCGGCAGATGTTTTTAAAAAAAATGCAAAACTGCAATATGGTGCTTGCATGAGTAATCAACACAGTAACCTTTGGTAGAACCACCTTTTGCTGGAAGATCAGCTTTAAATCTTTTGGGATATCTGACCGCTCTGCACACAAATGTTTGGGAGTGATTTTTGGCCATTCTTATGGCAGATTTTCTCCAGGTAGTTCAGCTTGGTTAAATAATGTTAGTGGACTGTAATTTTCACATAGTGTCACAGATTATCAATGGGATTTATATCAGGACTGGGCCACTGAGCCATTCCCATGTAGCTTTAGCTATGTACTTACGATCAATGTCCCACTGAAAGTTGAAATTCCTCCCAAGCTTTTTAGCAGACTTCAGAAGGTTCTCTTGCAGCATCCTTTCTTCCTTCAGTTTCCACAAGATGTCCAGTCTCTTCTGATAAAAACCATCCCCACTGCAGGATTCTGCCACCATCATAGTTCATTGTAGGGATGGTGTTTCTTGAGGCATTTCTTTAGGATGGCGCAACACATAGCGCTTTGAATTTCTCTCAAAAGTTCTGTTGGTCTCCTCTGATAATAAAATGTTTTCCACATGTTAGCTGGGTCCAACTCCAGATGTGCTTTGAGATTGTTCTTTTGAGTAATGGCTTCTTTGATCTTGATATTGTTGAGTGGTGCATCTTTACTCTAAGTTCAGCCACTGAACTCTGTAGATCCCTCAGACTCCTGGCCTCTCTGGGGCTCTCCTCCTTGCTGGGACATTGAGTTTTGAGGGGCAGCCTTATGTAGGCAGTGCCTGGGTGGTGTGATGTAGATTCCATTTCCTGATTATTGATCCAACAGTGCTCACTGGGACATCCAAGCACTTTGATAATATTTTTGAACCCTTTCTCTAATTTATTCCCTCTAAACAACCGCATAGAGCGTTTATGTCACGGGCTGGCCCTGCTTCAGATTCACTGCCTGACCTTAAATAAATTTGAGGTTCTTAGCCAGAAAATGCGACAGGTATTTTGATCGTTCACAGGTAGAGGCAAATTATAAGGCAATTGTATCCTGCCTGTAATTTCTTTCACCTGTGTGAATTTGGAGCTTCCACAGGGGTTGAATACTTACGCAAACAGAATATTTCAGTTCTTAATTTTTCTTAAAAATATTTTCTAACATAAAAAATCACCTTGGAAATAATTCAAATTACTTTTGAGCTTCAGTGTTCTTAAACCCGGAACAGAATTTCACTGTATAATTCAGTAAAATGTGAGAACTGCTCAAGGTAGCCCGCATAAAGCAAGCACAAGTGTGCTGAAGAGTTTAATCTGAAAAGTGAACAAAGTTTAAACTGCTATTATGAACAGAGATGAGAGTTTTTTTTAAATCTAGTCCACTCACAGTAAATGTTCCATATGCCATTGAAGTTGTACTACTACATGCATACAATGCCAGTCAGGAGTAACACAACAGCAATGTTTCCCAACATAGCTGCGCTTGGTTAATGACACATTAGGCTTCCCCTGAGGCTTTCCCACTGCTGTCACAACACAGTGATTCATAACCGTAAATTATACTCGCACAAAAGGTAACAATTCCACATTCTGACGAACCAGGTGACACCCAGTCATTGTGACAGTAGAGTCTGACTGAGTTAAATAACCATTGTCAAGCAGCTGAGCAGCATCCCCACATTAACTCCTGCACAGTGCACTGTGAGCAACAGTCTAACAACGCTCTGACGACACGTCAACAGTGTCAGGCCTGGACACCGGGAAAAGGTGCGATAGACTGGGTTTGATCAACATTTAGATCTACATTTGTCAATTTGAGCATTTTTGTGTTTATAAACACAGTTTGGTGAGTACATTTTTGGTGGCAAAACATCATTTGCCAACATTTGAAATTTACAAATGACTTTCATTGAATCAAAGTGAAGAAGAAATGTTGATAGAATCCAGGTGAACGAGTTCTTTAGTCTCCGATCCTCTCATAATGAAGGACATAAATGCACCAGCTTGGTCACTGATGCCCTGGCAATACTGCCAGCATTTCTCTTGAAAGGCAATCATTGGTCAGCATGTAGTCAGCAAAGCTATTTTATTGGTCAGCATGAAGCCACCACAACCATTCTATTCCTTAGCACATAGTCATCACAGCCACCTTGTTGGAGCACGGGCCGTATTGTGGGTCACTTAAATGTGTGTGCGTGTGTGTGTGTGTGTGTGTGTGAGTAAATGCGAGAGATGGTGCTGCAGCCGACTGCTCCACATCACCTGTCGCAGATAGGGCCTCTCAAATGCGCACAGCCCTGGAGGCAGTCTGTGGAGCTGTCGGGGCTCGAGCTCTGGAGCTGCCTGTCAGGGCTGCACAGCAGGCAGCCATTGCTCTGATGAGTCACAAAGCTCCTGGCAGCTGATGTCCCAGAGGCGCATGGGGCTGGCTTCATTGTGATCAAACGCAAGCTCGCTTCCTGACTGAAGTAGGACAGGAGGTCCCTTCACTGTCTCTCCAGATACCAGTCCCTGGGCCAACTGAAGGGTGACTCTAGAACCTTCTGGTGTCTGCTCGGCATGTGCCTAATTGCGCAGCATCGCATAACAAACAGCATAATTTGACTTCATCTCCCATCAGCCCCCATATGGAACACTGTGATGTTGAATAATCTTCCGTGATTGCAGTACGGCCTGCGGTAAAGTTTATACAGGATGAAAGCCACCCGTCTCACAAACTACTTCTCCTGGTGAGAAAATAAAGAGTGTGAGGGAGCACATGAACTGCCATACTGAATTCCATAAATGTACTGTACAAATGTTCCTTCACTGGGCAGTTCTTATTGACCAGATGGCCGACATCTCTCTGTGAGTTTGATCAGGACACAAGCTGCAACATAAGACTTAGTGTTGGGATTTTTATGACTCAAAAACCTCATGTTGTGTTTTTAAGACAAAATTATAGACAGTGGAGCAATGATATAGGAGCAGTTTCATCTCCTCTCCATTTCTCCATATGCATCACAGGTAGCATCGTGCTTGTGCGGGGTAATGAAGAACAAAAGAGCATACTAATAAATAATTGACAGCCATCCAGCTTTGTGTAAAAAAACTGGTATCCATGACAAATTTACCTTAAAATGGCTTCCACCAGTATGAGCCACTCAGCCAAAATGGCTGAGTGGCTCATACTGTAAAGGTGCTGTCATACTGCATGGGTGGGTCTCACAGTCCTGTTTCAAAGCCAGACTGTGCCAAGGCCAATCGTGGACAGCAGCCCCAAAGAGCGATGCACAGTTGGTGGTTGAGAAAGTAGGTTTCATTCAGGGAGGATGACGGCGCTTGCAGCCCATCCGTTCAGCTGTACGTGAAAGGTCTTCCTTTGACTCATGCCTGCGTGAGCACAACTTACGGACTACAGCATGATAAGAGGTGGCGGGTGACATCACGCGCTTCGGGAAAAAATAGCGCACGCTCGCCTGCAGTCGACCTAACTGCCCCGTCTTCGGTTCTAACGGCTACAGGGAGAAAGGAAGGCAGGAAGGAAGGAAGGTAGAGCTTTCCTGGCTTAACACCATCTTAGGCACGCTCCCGGGTGATTGGACGGACGTTGCCATGGCAACGAGTCTGAGGGATTGTCTGGAGCGAGGGTCAACAACCCCCGGGGCCTGGAGAGCTGCGGAGGTCTGCAGGTTTCTGTTATTACTCAGCACAGGTGATCGATTAAAGCAGTCGATTACGGGGTCGACTCGCCTCACCCGGTTCGTTGGGTCTGAAGCGGTTGCCGTTTCTACGGTGGAAACGGGAACCGGCGGACCCTCCGGCCCTGGAGGACCCGGGCTGTCGACCGCTGGCTCAGAGCAGATAAGCGAACGCGCTGTGCATTTAGCCTGTTAGCCCGTTAGCGGCCGCCCACGCCGTCGCTCCGGAGTGACACGGCCTCAGCTACAGACGGGGGCTGGCACAGGCCCATTTGGCAGGGTGATGAGCTGCAAGTCTCTCCCCTCCCTTTCCCGCCTTTTCGTCCGTGTTCTCGTGTACAGTAGGAACGCTGCAGAGCAAATTAACATATTGATTAACTGACCCCCCCCCAGTTCAACCCGGCTCTTGTTTACGCTGCCCGTCGGCCCCTTTTCTGCGATTCAGAAAGGCGAACGGTTCGATGCCGGAATCTATCTCCCTTTCACGCTGCCGACGCAAAACACCTGGACGACGAGGGTCGCTTTTAAAAGAGTGATGGCTGGCGAAACGCCGCGTCGCGTCTCAACGTCGCGGTGCCTTGACAGGCGTTTAATAACTCCCGCTCCCGCCGGACCAGCGCGGACGCTTTCACTCTGCTCTCTGAGGTAACTGGGGCAGCGGCGAAATTCTATTTTGACCATTAGGCAATCTGGATTTAATTAGCCTCCTTTCTGATATTAATTACTCGCATTTATCACTGGGAGACTCCACTGGAGGGGGAGGGGGGGAGGGGGGGGGACTGGACGCTGAATTTAAGTAGCTTGGCCTGGTTTTCTCAAGGCTGGGAATAAGGAGCTTCAAAATATTTTCATGTTCCAGACATTTTGACCTCCCTGTTCCTACATGCAATATGGAAGGCATGATGTGAAATTTCATTGTAGTAATTATACCAGAACAAGATCCCTCCTCCTCATCACAAATCTGCAATAACCCTTCTCCACAGTGGAGCCGTCAGAATGCTCGATGGCGAACAGGCCACGGCAGACCCGCGCAGAGCAGAGTGAGGACGGCAATGCAGGGAAAAACACAGAGAGCGTTAAGGCAGTGAGAGAGTGTGCGTTAAGGCATGCAGACAGAGTGCTGAGGCGCAGAGCGAGAGAGAAGGCAGAGAAACGGAGTGTGTTAAGATGCAGAGAGAGAGTATGTTAAGGTGTTGAGAGAGATAGTGTGTTAAGCTAGACTGTGTGCACAGCTAGATAGAGTGTGTTAAACGATAGCACCGGTCATTTTCATTTCCTCAGTATCGCCAACATATTCTCTGAAAAGACCAAAATCGATAATGTTTCTGCCCAACTCTCAATGAATTTATCCGACAATTATCTCCCATCTAGCCAACACCGAAAAGGCCAGGTAATGGTGTGTCATGCTGACCAAAGTAACAGTTTGTCTCCTTGACTTGTTTTAGTACTTGTTAGGACAACAGTGGAGCACTTTCATTGTTGTCCAAAAAACAAGTCAAGGAGGCAAACTGTGGTGAGCATAACACACCTGGTCTTTGTACTGTGTAATGATAGCTTTTTTGTGTGTGAAACGTAGTGTCAGGGTTAGGGATAGAATTTTCACAAAAACACTGAAAATAGTCCAGATCGAAATGAACAATTTGCTACGTTTTTAAGTAAATTTGGTGAAAAAATACACTGGCCATGTTGTCCGTGATAATAGGTTGCATTTTCTGAAAATAAAAATATTTCTTTCTGAGCTGCATTTAATGACTTCTGCACACAACTGAAAAGAATGGCTTTCTTGGTAGAACGCAAAATGGGGTAGGAAAAAGTACGAGAGTTGGACAGAAACATGTTTTGGTCTTTTCATAGGATATGTCTACAATACTGAAAAATAAAAATGACTGATTTGATCATTTAAGGAGCAGAAAGACTGAGTGCTTCAGCTGCAGGGATAGATAGAGTGCATTAAGCCTCAGACAGACATAGTGTGTGTTAAGGTGCAGAGAGAGATAGATTTTGTTAAGGTGCAGAGAGATAGACAGTTAAGGTGAAGAGATAGATAGTGTGTTAAGGTGCAGACAGACATAGAGTGTGTTATGGTTCAGAGAGAGTATGCTAAGGTGCAGAGAGAGCTAGAGTACATTATGGTGCAGAGAGAGAGTGACAAGGTGCAGAGAGAGATAGAATGTGTTAAGGTGTAGAGAGAGAGTATGTTAAGGTGCAGAGAGAGAGTGCATGAAGGTGCAAAGAGATACAGATTTTGTTAAGGTGCAAAGAGAAAGAGTGTACTGAGGTGCAGAGAGACAGAGTGCGTTAAGGTGCAGAGAGAGGTAGAATGTGTTAAGGTGCAGAGAGAGATAGTGTTAAGGTGCAGAGAGAGAGAGAGTTAAGGTGCAGAGAGAGAGAGAGAGTTAAGGTGCAGAGAGAGAGAGAGTTAAGGTGCAGAGAGAGATAGAGAGTTAAGGTGCAGAGAGAGAGAGAGTTAAGGTGCAGAGAGAGATAGTGTTAAGGTGGAGAGAGAGATAGTGTGCAGAGAGAGAGTGTGTTAAGGTGCAGAGAGAGATAGTGTTAAGGTGGAGAGAGAGATAGTGTGCAGAGAGAGAGTGTGTTAAGGTGCAGAGAGAGAAAGAGTTAAGGTGGAGAGAGAGATAGTGTGTTAAGATGCAAAGAGAGATAGAGAGTTACGGTGCAGAGAGGGATAGAGTGTCAAGGTGTAGAGAAAGATAGTGCGTTAAGGTGCAGAGAGAGAGAGTTAATGTGCAGAGAGAGAGAGAGTTAAGGTGCAGAGAGAGATAGTGTTAAGGTGCAGAGAGAGATAGAGAGTTAAGGTGCAGAGAGAGAGAGAGAGTTAATGTGCAGAGAGATAGAGAGTTAAGGTGCAGAGAGAGAGAGTTAAGGTGCAGAGAGATAGAGAGTTAAGTTACAGAGAGAGATAGAGTTAAGGTGCAGAGAGATAGAGAGTTAAGGTGCAGAGAGAGATAGAGTTAATGTGCAGAGAGAGATAGAGAGTTAAGGTGCAGAGAGAGAGAGAGTTAATGTGCAGAGAGATAGAGAGTTAAGGTGCAGAGAGAGATAGTGTTAAGGTGCAGAGAGATAGAGAGTTAAGTTACAGAGAGAGATAGAGTTAAGGTGCAGAGAGATAGAGAGTTAAGGTGCAGAGAGAGATAGAGTTAAGGTGCAGAGAGAGATAGAGTTAAGGTGCAGAGAGAGATAGTGTTAAGGTGCAGAGAGAGAGAGAGTTAATGTGCAGAGAGAGAGAGAGTTAAGGTGCAGAGAGAGATAGAGAGTTAAGGTGCAGAGAGAGATAGAGTTAAGGTGCAGAGAGAGAGAGAGAGTTAAGGTGCAGAGAGAGATAGAGTTAAGGTGCAGAGAGAGATAGAGTTAAGGTGTGGAGAGAGATAGAGTTAAGGTGCAGAGAGAGATAGAGTTAAGGTGTGGAGAGAGATAGGGAGTTAAGGTGCAGAGAGAGATAGAGTTAAGGTGCAGAGAGAGATAGAGTTAAGGTGCAGAGAGAGATAGAGAGTTAAGGTGCAGAGAGAGATAGAGTTAAGGTGCAGAGAGAGATAGAGAGTTAAGGTGCAGAGAGAGATAGAGTTAAGGTGCAGAGAGAGAGAGAGAGTTAAGGTGCAGAGAGAGATAGAGTTAAGGTGCAGAGAGAGATAGAGTTAAGGTGTGGAGAGAGATAGAGTTAAGGTGCAGAGAGAGATAGAGTTAAGGTGTGGAGAGAGATAGGGAGTTAAGGTGCAGAGAGAGATAGAGTTAAGGTGCAGAGAGAGATAGAGTTAAGGTGCAGAGAGAGATAGGGAGTTACGATGCAGAGAGAGACAGTTACGGTGCAGATATAGTGCGTGTTAAGGTGTAGACAGAGAGCATTAAAACTAAAAAAATGTGTGAGGTATCTGGCTTCGCACAACAGAGACACTCAGGCACTGCAAACAGTGTTAATGCAGACAAAGAAGGTTTTGTTTTCTCTGCTGTGGTGGAATAGCACACAGAGGGGGGGCGATGGAGCCAGTTAACCTCAATACCTTCATTAAGGCTCTGTCACACTTCTCTGAAAATGATGCAATGCTGGTAAACACCGACAGCACATACGACCTGGAGAGGACAGGAGTAAGGCAGAGGTTTCTACCCTGTTCTAGCAATATTCTTATATTTTACAGGCTGCTTTTAAGCTATCAGATATATATCAGTGAAAACCTACAATGGCTATTCAGTGGAAAATAAATTTGGAGCTCTCAGCTGATGTTTCGCCATGGATCATGCTTTCCCCAACGCTCTGACAAAGACACCCAAGGGGTTCCAGAAAAGCTTGTGAGATCACAGGGCAGGAAGTCTCGAGGGAGAATGGAATCATTTAATGCAGAAGAGCGCCCCCCCCCACACCCCCCCCCCACCCCCGGCTCCTCAGGCCCCCAGTGGCAGTCAGGCTCCATCGCCTTCCCGCTCGCTGTCACGTTCTCGCAAAGCCTCCGAGCAGAAGATGGCTTTTCAGGGCCGGTGCAAAGCAGCTGTCAGGGAGACAGGTCGGGCGGATTCAAACTCGGGGAGCGGCAGTAACCAGGGCTGGCATGTTTATTACACCGCCATCATCCGCCAAAAAAAAACCCGAAGTAAAAAAGCTGAATGGAGCTGCCAGAGGAGAAGGAGAGGGAACAAAAGCAGGGGTGACATTTCCGGAGGACGGCTGATGCCTCCCTCCCCGACGACGTGCCGTCGCCCGTCCGAGGCCGGCCTTCAAATTAAGTCAATTTGTGTCAACCTGGCGCTCACCGTTGTCACTGCCAGAGCCCATTCTGCCCGGGATTCTAATGCCTCAGTCCGTCTGCCCACCTCATCCGTCAGAATTAAAGCCACAGGTTACACACACACACGCCACACACTCACCTCTGCATTTTCTCTGTGTAGACCAGCGTTTTGGCCTGTAATACACTCAAAATATTATCCAGCCCAACTAATTTATTTAGCCAGTTCTCTCATTGTCCATTTTTTTTTCCCCATGATGGGAAAACTCCAGGTTTTTCGGGATGCATGGGAGCCCTGCTCCTGTATTTTGTCCTTCGGCTTTACAGGTCATACACTCTTTGATCCACTGCTATGCTAATTAATATTAATAATAATTTTGAAAAATGAAAAAAAAGAGTATCAAAAAGTATAAAAGGTAAGAGTATCAGAGCAGGTAAGGTAAGATCATAAGAGCAGGTAAGGTAAGAGCATCAGAGCAGGTAAGGTAAGCGCTTCAGAGTAGGTAAAGTAAGCGCATCAGTGCAGGTAAGGTAAGTGCAACAGAGCAGGTAAGGTAAGAGCATTAGAGCAGGTAATGTAAGCTCATCAGAGTAGGTAAAGTAAGCGCATCAGAGCTGGTAAGGTAAGAGCATCAGAGCAGGTACGGTAAGCGCATCAGAGCAGGTAAGGTAAGAGCATTAGAGCAGGTAATGTAAGCTCATCAGAGTAGGTAAAGTAAGCGCATCAGAGCTGGTAAGGTAAGAGCATCAGAGCAGGTATGGTAAGCGCATCAGACCAGATAAGGTAAGAGCATTAGAGCAGGTAATGTAAGTGCATCAGAGCTGATAAGGTAAGAGCATCAGAGCTGGTAAGGTAAGAGCATCAGAGCAGGTATGGTAAGCACATCAGACCAGGTAAGGTAAGAGCATTAGAGCAGGTAATGTAAGTGCATCAGAGCTGATAAGGTAAGAGCATCAGAGCAGGTACGGTAAGCGCATCAGAGCAGGTAAGGTAAGAGCATAAATTTGGGTAACGTAAGAGCATCAGAGCAGGTAAGGTAAGAGCAAGAAATCGTGCCTGAATTCTTTGCAGGAGGAAACTTACCCAAGAATGTACAATAAGCAGGAGAATATTCAGTGAGACTAGTGTTTTTGGTTTCTGAGTGTCCATATAGGCTTGTTCAGTTGAGGTTTGTGCTCCACACCCTCAAAAGCTCAGCGTCTTGGGCTATAGCAGGATGAAATCCAGGATACGTGCTTGCTTGGCAGCTCCATGCCTGGGGACATATATAGCTCAAGCTGCTACAGTTTTTCAGAACAGCCCTAAGTGCCCTTTAAAGCAACTGTGAATCAGTTTTAGTGAGCCCCCCCCCTCCCCCCCACCCTCCACCCCACCCCACTCAACACACACCATCGTTCAGATGTCAGCCATTGGCCAGAGTGTCTGGCGGGTCTGTTTCACAGAGAGACGTGCTCCAGCTGTTGCCCTGGCGACGACAAATCTCCCCAGCTCCAGAGCCTGATCTCCAGGGTACAAGGACTGAAAATGATAATTACACAATCTCATTCTCGGCTCTCATTCAATTATCAGTGTTACTTTAATCTCAGGAGAGAGGACCATTAGTATTCCCATTCATTTTCTTAACAGGTGCTTCACGTCAGTTACACAGCACACATGCTCCTGGTTAATAAGGACCCAGCAAGCGGGGAAGGGCACTTTTAGGTTTGCAGTGTTCCGCTCCTGCCCCCTGCCACCCTCCTTCCCCCTTCCCTTTGCCATATTTTACCTGGCAGCTCAGTGCAGTGAGAGGGGTCACCTGCTCTCGGTGTTTTAGTAAAAACAACAAGGCAAGGCTTTTTGTGAAAGGGTTCAGTGCAAGATTAGTGTATGTGTGAGCATGTCTGCGTGTGTGTGTTGGTCTGGGTGGTTGGGGTGGGCAGGGGCTGTTTAAAAGGAACAATGAAATACAAGGGTTAGGTCTCAAAAACCAATCGAATGCACTGCTGTTGGGACTACAAAACCATTCAAATGTGCACCAGTGCAGTGCTGGGTCTCATCAACCAACCAAAACACAGGACTGCTAACTGTACATCTCAATATCCAATCAGAGAGCTGCTGGGAGGCTCATCTCGCTCGGACATTATTTACTGGCGTGTGCCTACATCCCACAGGCTGGGTGCGCTCCACTGGCCGTAGAGCCTACAGGGAGGGTGGGTTTCAGTCGGGATGACTGTGCCCGTCTCCCCGCTCGTCGGCGACCTCCTCGGGTCAACCGACGACCCGCGGCGCGGAGAGAGGCGGCGACCGGCAGCGGAGGGGGCGCGCCCACCGGCTCTCTCTCCGAAACGGGAGGCGGACGCCGCGGCAGCCACGGGACGGGCCAGATCGGTGATCACACGGCCAGACGTCACGAGAAAAAAAATAACAGATTCAACCGGTCAAAAATAAATGAATAAATCTAAATCTATTTTCCGCGGCCTTCATTTGATTTGATTAGTCTTGCGTCTGTGCTTCGCGTCCCAGTGAATTCGCTCTGACCCGGTGGCCCCGCCACGCCACCCTCCTCCCCTGCAGCAGGTTCCAGCGCCGCTTCGTACGTGATCCGAATCACACCCGATTCCTTTGCTCACAGTTCTTGAATACGCGTATCGAGCTCTTGATGTGATCGCGAGTGTTTTTTTTTTTTCAAATATGGCTCAGAAGCTACTCCTTCGCCCTGTAAACAGAAACCTGCTGACTGACTCTGTAAGAAACAACCTCGGATACACAAAACAGCAGAAGTGTCTGAGAGGCAAAGGAATGCGTGTAGTCTTACCCGGTCCTACTGGAATGGGATTCATTTAACGATATCTCCGTTATCTGACTCCAAAATAATGTTTGAACCTTTCCTCTGTGCTAACGGTTTTACACAGAAGCAGACTGCAAATGACCAATAGTATCTGCAAATGCAAATAGTGTGGCTGTATACGGATCGCTATCTATCTTGGCAGACGCGGATGTGCCTCTGGCGAGTGTAGCCTGCATAGATACAACTGTGTATGTTGCTAGGGCACTTCTAGGCAATTGATTATGGGCAGCAGATATCCTTTGATGTGTATGTAAGGACCATGAAATTGCTAGGTGTGCAGAGGGGTAACAGTCAAAAAGGAATGCCAAGTAAAAGTGAATGCAGTTTATTGCACAGTGTGTTCAATATGCAATGGTACAAAGGTGTGTGGTGTAGCTATGAATGAAGCTTACACTGTATTAATAGGTTAGCAATCAACCATAACAAATTGTTTGCACCACAGCTACTAGTTTCTGACCAACAGACTACGACTTGTTCTACTGTTCAACAACATGATTACACTGTTCTCTGTTATTTCAACACCTGCTTTAACTGCTACCCTGTCAGCACAGTACAGTACATTACATTTATTTGGTAGACACTTTTATCCAATGTGACATACAATAAGTGCATACCATCAAGGTCATTGGAACAACTACAAACACAGGTCCAATAAGGTACAATACTCATTTTGTACAGTTATTCATAGCCATGAATGAGAACATTCATGACAGAGAACATTACTCTGACCTAACCTATGCTAAGTCAAACCAGGAAGCATTACAAGCTACAACATCAAGACAATGGTACAAGGCACAACAAGTGCTGGATGGAGGTACATATAACATGAGTGGTACAGGAGGTACATGTGACCGCATCAAAGAGGGGAATTTAAGTGATAGAAATGATCCGCAGAGTGGTAATAGTTAGTCCAGGAAATACTATTTTTATTAGGAGCATGAAATTCTGAACAGTGACATGCTTCCCAGTGAAAAAAAAACAAGACCACTCCTATCTATTTTGGGTGTTGATGACATCCACCCAGGAGCATTCTCCTCTTGACCAATTGAATAAGGCCCAATAATGTTGTCCTGGTCCTTTAGTGCAGGTCTTTGGTGAAGATGCCATTTGGCCAAAATATGTCCAGGATTCTTTGGAGTACTTCACTTGGTTATACTTACATCCACTAGTGCTCAATAGCTGTAAGCTATATAGGAGTACATTTTTAGCCTGAAGTCGATGTGCTTTGCTCGACAGATGTTTCTCAAAATCACAAATGGTCTATTTTGCTTAGTTGATTTTGTAGTTCACGTCACTTAGAAATGTCTCCATTTGCTGTAGGGCTTTCAAGGGAGAGGAAGTCAGGCACCTCTTCTAGTTCTTCATTGTCAACTGTGATGGCTGTTTTATTCCTACTATAACAGCACCTCTTGACCTATCTTTGGCTCATTTCGGCACCCTAACTAGCACTGTCTTAAATCATCTCTTCATTTTCCGTTTCATTTAATATCCTTTCAGACTGGGGGGCGGGGGGGGGGGGGGTGGTTAGATATAATTTACATTCAGGTCCAAAGGAGAGAATTATGAGACTGTCACATGACTCCATGCTTCACCGACCACAATAGCTCACTGACAAAATGGTAATGCTTTATTCTGCATTATTACTGCTTTATTAGTGCTCAATAAAGCATGCATACAGTCCATCATTAAAAAAAAATACTCTATTCATATTCCAGAATTACTAAATGTCTATGAACATGTCACTGGGGAGCAGACAGGGTTGCCAGATAGGAGCTCTTTCACAAGAAAGAGAATGTGTGCAGCACAATGCACCGACGGTCTGGCAGAGCTGTTCTCCACTAAGTGCTTTGTAAATAACACACAGCTTTTCCCCTTAAAAAGAGAAAATGAGAAAATGTCATTAAACAAGTGCAACACCCCTCTATTGCTGCGGAAACCTTCCCTATTTTCAAGCATCAGAGAGCACAACTGCCTTCTATTTGCATATTTAGTCTAATGAGACCTTGCAAGAGCAAAAACGTTCTTGTTGAATGTCTCTTTGAATGAAATTACACATTTTATAAATACATGATATCTGGATTGACAGCCATAGGTTTAATAATGCTTAAGTTTTTTTATAACGAATGATCATAATCAAGATAACCATCCCATTGAGAAAATATCTACTGTTGATAATTAAAATCAACAGTTGGAAAATCTTAACATAAGTTTAGTTTGCATATCTGATTTTCAGAATTAATTGTGCATCAAAAAGAATATTACTGTTCACCTTACATTTCAGCTTGGGGTCAAGGGGGCAGAACAATTTATTTTAGAATATTAACACATGTAGCCATTGTGAGTTGCAGTTAATTCCTTTCACGCAATTTGTGTTATTTGTGAAGGTCCTGAAACTGCCCTTAAAGAACACCTTGAAACTGCTCTTTGGAAAAAATGTTCATAGTTTATGGTACCCTAAGCTGGTGATTTTCATTTAACTTGCACTTGTAACTGAAATTTGAAATGGTCATAAATGGGGAAAGGTTTCGCTGAGTCAGTGACCCCAGCAAGGCTGGCGTTTAAATCCTCTGCACATCCAGCCAGAACCTTTCCTCCAGAAAGACGAGCGACCCTTCTTTAAAATGCAATTCAGTTATAATAGTGGGACGTGTGCTGCTCCACAAGGTCAGAGTCTTTCGAGAGGACAGATGAAGCGCAGCGGTCATAATGACCGTGGAGAGGAGAGTTAACCGTGTTTGGGCATAACAGCATTTGACCCTGATCACTCAGATGCCAACCAGGAAATGGCCAACAGCTCCCCTGTGAGGTGCCCAATCTCAACAATCGTAGTTTTCCAAATGTTGTGTTTCTTTATAGGTTTCAGAACTGCTAATACTGAATGTTCCTCACTAATGGTGTTCTTCTCTCCCTCTCCCTCTCCCTCTCCCTCCTCCTCCCCCCCCCCCCCGTCTCTTTCTCTCTCACACAGAGGGCCCCCAGATGAACAGCACAGGCGCATCCATGGGCCCCACCCCTTCCCTGGTGCCCACAATGGGACAAACTATGGGTCAAAACATGAACCAAAATATCGGTCAACCCATGAACCAGACCATGGGCCAAACCATGGCTCACCCCATGGGTCAGAATATGTCCAACACTATGGGCCACACTATGGCCCAAAATATGCCCCACACCATGGGCCAAGGTATGCACCACAGCATGGGTCAAAGTATGTCCCATCCCATGGGACACACCATGGGCCAAAATATGGGCCAGAATATGGGTCATGTCATGGGCCAAAATATAGGTCAAAGCATGGCTCACTCCATGGGCCAAAATATTGGCCAAAATATGGGTCACTCCATGGCTCACTCCATGGGTCAAAATATGGGCCAAAATATGGGTCAAAATATATCCCACTCAATGGGCCACACCATGGGACACAATATGGGTCAAAATATGTCCCACTCAATGGGTCACACCATGGGACACAATATGTCACACACCATGGGCCCAAATATATCTCACTCCATGGGACATGCTATGGGCCCAAACCTGACTCACTCAATGGGCCAAAGTACATCACACACTATGGGCTCAAACATATCTCATTCAATAGGCCAAAATACATCACACACCATGGGCTCAAACATATCCCACTCAATGGGCCAAAATACATCACACACCATGGGCCCAAATATATCCCACTCCATGTCCCACACCTTAGGTCATACTCCAGGCCAAAAAATGACTCAATCGCTGGTGCACACCCTCCCCCAGCCATCGGCCCGAACTCTGCCCCAACCGATGGCACACACCCTACCCCAACCAATTGCCACGCCCATTGCCACGCCCATAACCCAAGCCTACCACACCCTGGGCCAGCTTAGCCACAACTACGACCACCAGTCGGCTAAGGACGTGAGCAGCAAATATGCCTCTCTCAAAGCTGTTGGTAAGACCCTCGCCCTGCTCTCTCAGAGAGTGTGTGTGTGTGTCTGTCTTGTCTGTCTCATGTGTTTTTTAATGTAAAATGTTTTTTTAACACTGTCAAGGGCTCGATAGAGATGTTAGCCATGCATGGCAATCCCATTTAGAGACAGCCAGACAGAATACCCCCAAATTCATAGTTAAGGAAATCCACACAGGCTATAAGTAGTTAAAACTGTTTCTTCTCTCCATCACGCATCACAGACAACACGTGGCCAACACGTGAGCCATGGAAATCATTCCACTGACTGTAATTACCAGTATACCCCCCCGCCCCCCCCCCCCAAAAAAAAAAAATATATATATATTTTAGCTTTTATTCATTAGGAGCTTGTGAATAGAGCTGGTCACACAGTGAGATGTGGGTTTGGCTGTCAAAAGAATAACAGGAACAGAAAAATAAATAAAAGTAAGTGCCATTCACTGAAGTGCAGGGGTCTTATTACAATTGAAGCGTGGGAGGGGGGGGGGCTGATTACGCCAAGTTCCAGCATGTTCCTTTTCCAGCTGGGGGGGGGGGGTGAATGCGAGAGCATGCATTTTAACTGCCGTTCCCAACGGAGGGCTGCATTCCCCCCCGAGCGACACCCCTCCAGGCATAATTGCCGATTATGTTCTTGGTGAGACCGCGAATCGTGCCCCTGCTGAAAGCGGAAAGCACGCTGCCACAGGTGCTGAACCTGCCCTGAGCCGCAGACTCCAGAGACCAACCGGATACCCGGCTCTGTGTTCTAAACGCCCTCCCGCAGAAGCCGAAACATTCCGCTTTCATGAATCTCATTAATATTCACGAAGGGGCGGGCCCGAGGACGTCTCGTGCGGTTCGGAAGCAGAGGGGATTGAAGGAGCGGGGCCACCTGGTTAGTCTACGGCGTCCGTGGCTGACGGCGGGCAACCCCAGGTGGTCCAGGGAATACCGGAGCAAACCGGTTTGGCGCGGATGAAGAGGCGATCACACACGCGCGCCAGCGAGCTAACAGCAACTCCCTCTCACTTCCTTTTCACTCTCTGCTGGACCCTCTGCACCCTCCCCTGCCCCCCCCCCCATGGATGGCAAAACAGTGCGAAAGCCTGAGGTTGGGGGGGGGGGCTTGGGGGCATCTGCCAATTCAGGTCGCTGCTGGATCATCTCGTCAAACGTCCACCGGCGCGAAGCTGCCTCCTGTCAGACGATGCGTGCCAGAGACCTGTCAAACGACAGTCGCGTCTAAACCACCGGGCACGCCCACCCAGAGAGCTCGCGAAAACGCGCTCGGCTCACATCCCGCAGACTTCGCCGAGTCTCTTTCCATCTGCGGCAGCACCAGACACCACAAAAGACATGAAAAACCTCCTCAATCCACACCTTTTACTTGCTTGTGACTGTAAAGGGAAAAAACCTGACAGGCATTTGTATTCTCATGGCCTGAGTGCCTAAGGTACGCTTACAGAAACGAAGCTTCCAGATTTGAGCAGCCCTGCTGCCGCACACCCGAGAACAGAGCTTATTTCCCATGATGCTCAGCACCGATACTAAACTGCTGGATGGAAGTTCTGCCGAACGAAAGCGCCTAGAAAGCGAACAATACTGCAAAAAAACAAACAGGGACGAACAAAACAATGCCATTTTAATTAATTCTTTTTTTCGTCGGGGGTCTGCAAAATAACATTAGATTACAGCTACGATTTAGCCTTGTAGGCTGCCTTAAACGCTTACCCTTCTGACGGAGTTCTGACGCGCGAAGAACGGGACAACAACGCGACCCCGTGCGCCCGGGGAGTTAGTGTTATTTACTGGAGAATTTTTCTGCTTTAATTGCCTCACCTCCAAATTCCCAGAGAGGGATGGGCGCGAAGCCCGGGCACCGACAAGGCCCAAACCGCCGATCAATTGGCCCATCTTCAGTCCCTAAACGATTCCGGAAGGTCACTGTATTGGATTTCCTCCCGGACGTCGATGCGCAGAAACAGCCAGCTAATGACGGAGAGAAGCCCCAACATCAGCCGCGGGCTGTTTGGACCCCGCCCCCCCCGCCCCGCCCGCCTGGGTCGCGAGCACGGAACCAATTATTTTAATGTCATTCACACAAAAAGAAGAGAGAAGTAAGACCATATGTATTCTTGTTCCGGTATTTGTTGAAGATGACAACAATGGTGACTCTCCCCCCGAATACGACGTCTGCTCAGGTCGGCTACTTCCGATACGAAATCGTTTTAATTCCTCTTTGTCGTACTGCCTCTGTGCGGCAGGGTTACAGCGTGCCGCTTGAGAAACTGTTGCTGTTGACAACGCGCGCTCTTTTCTTTCTTCAACAGATCCGTCAGTCACCCTCAGTCTCACGCGCAAGCTACAAATACAAGGAGCGACTAATAAGATTCATAGTCGGGCTAAACGCGTTAAAATTTATCTTCAAGAGTTCAAAATGACAAGCTATCTAACACTAAACGAGGAGGACGCCCGAGAGGGATTTCACACGTGAGCATGAATCAGCGCGTAAACAAAGCAGGAGACCGCAGGGACCCGACGGGGGAAATGAATAAATTAGCCGGTGAGATTTTGATAGCGTCTTGCTCGGGATCAAACCGCTGACTTTCACGCTTCTGCCTAAGTCAATTAAATCCGCCTTCAAAGTCAGGCCCATCAAACGCGAGCAGTCGGATGACAGCTGTCAACCTGCGGGGACGCGCGTCCCCGGGAGACGGAAGCCGCGGAGTTCTCTCGGTTAGCGATGCACCGCGGCGCCGTTCCGCGGGTAACCCGCGAAGGCGAAGGCGAGGGGAAGAATATTACGCAGAGGCCCCTGGAGACTGCAACGGAGGCACAGGTCCAACCCCAAAAAGCCCTCGAGAGCGGCTTCGGACGAAGCTTCCGGGCAGGCTGAGGTCGCTAGCTCTGAGGTCGCTAGCCCTGAGGTGCTCCGAGATGCTCTCGCTTCTGCAGCGCGCCCGCAGGCTGGGATCAGCGACGCGCCTGAGACGCGAGAGAGCGCGAGGACAAGGCCAGAGCTCGGCGGTTGCTGCAGTGCATTAAAAATGCTGGGGCTTGAACAGAAAAAAAACAAGAGCAGTACTTGCTTTAATTTGATAACCAAAGTCAGGGAAAAAAAAACAAAGTGCTCTGCAGCTAGACTTAATGGGATTCCAGGGCTGTAGAAATAAATTATGAGAAGCATGCACATACAGCGCTAGACTTTCACCCCTTTGATTTCTAATTATTCCCTCTCCCGAAATGAATTTTATTTTTATTATGCTTTTCAAGAAAAACATCAACGAAGATAATGTTTTATTGCTCACATTGAGCTCAAACTGAAAAATGCTACTTCGTGCAAGAAAAGATGGTGCATAGGAGATTTTGTTTGCAAGACTGATCACACACACGCACACGCACACGCACACACAACTCTGTAATTGCACCAGAGCCAAACTGGGAAAACTGAATGAGAACAAAGCCATGTGATATATGCTTTGAGCATTTTTAAGTTTCAAAATTGATGCAATTACTAATTTTGTTTGCACTTTCTGTGTCTGTCTGTGTGTGTGTGTGTGTGTGTGTGTGTGTCCACAGCGGAAAAGGCCAGCGAGAGCTACTTCTCCAGCCGTCGGCAGATGGTGGATTTCGCAGTGAAAGGCAGCCTGCCTTTGCACCCCGTGCGTTTGGACCACGGCGGCGGTGGCGGCGGCGGCGCCCCCTACAGTTCGGAGATGTCGTGCGGCAAGCAGAACGGCCACAGGGCCAAGTCCGGCAGCCGAGCGCACGGGACCCACGGAACCCACGGGGCCCATGGGACCCACGGGACCCACGGGCCCCACCCGCTGGCCTACGCCTCCAACACCATCGCCAGCCCCACCGTGGTGAAGGGCTGGGGCGGGTCCGAGACCCTGGGCCGCCGGCACAACTACGGGGCTAAGAGACACTACGGCCTGGAGCACAACCAGCTCCGCTCGGCCCAGAGCCAGCACTTCCTCCCCCCGCAGCCCTACTTCATCACCAACAGCAAGACTGAAGTGACCGTGTGACCCCGAGAGGGACAGGGAGGGAGGGAGAGGGACAGGGAGAGGGGGGAGTGAGAGAGAGGAGGGAAGGAGAGTGAGAGAGAATGGGAGAGAGACAATGAGGGAGGGAGCATGCGAGAGTGGGTGTGAAGGAGAGGATGAGGGAGTGGGAGAAACGGAGGGAGAGGGAGAGAGAGAGAGGAGGGAAGGAGAGTGATTGAGAGGGAGAGAGACAATGAGGGAGGGGTAAGAGAGAGAGAGAGAGAGAGAGGGGAGAGAGAGACAGAGAGAGTAGAGGAGGGAAGGGGAGTGAGAGAGAAGGAGAGAGAGGAAGAGGAGGGATGGAGAGTGATTGAGGGAGGGAGAGAGACAATGAGGGAGGGGTAAGAGAGAGAGAGAGAGAGGGGAGAGAGAGACAGAGAGAGTAGAGGAGGGAAGGAGAGTGAGAGAGAGGGAGAGAGAGGAAGAGGAGGGATGGAGAGTGATTGAGAGAGGGAGAGAGACAATGTGGGAGGGAGAATGCGAGAGAGGGTGGGAAGGAGAGGAGGAGGGAGGGAGCAAGATAACTGGATGGGCAGAGAAAGCGAGGAAGAGAGGGAGGGAAACAGAGAAATAGGTAGACAACAACAGATAAATGGAGAGAGCAGGAGAGTGAGGGAGCGAGTGAGCATGAGAGAGGGAATGAGAATGAAAGACAGAGGGAAACAGATAGAGAAGGGGAGTATACGGAGAAAGATTTTTTTGGTTGATCGAGAGGTTAGAGTGCCAAACCATTCCCCTGAGGCATCTGTGCGTGACAGTGGAAATGGGGGTGGCAGAGGTCAGTCTTAAAGACGATCATCGCAGCTTGGATTCACGACGAGTCATGAAATGGAATGTTAATAAATGATGAGATTACGACCACCATCCAAACAGACAGAATGTTTCTGTACACTCCTGCCCCAACTGTGGGAAAGAATCCTGGTGGGGGGGAGACAGTCATGCAAAAAAATTTCAGTGAATCTCTATGGGGCAAAACATGGACTTTTCCTACACTGTCAGCAGAAACGCAGCGTTTCTACCTTCTCCCCGACTGCTCCCCCCTCCCCCCCCGGCCTGACTCCTCCGACGCTGCCATTCCGTAACTGAGACTCTGGTACAGAGAACAGTGCTGATGTCATCCACCCGAGCCGGGGAGAAACAGCGAGAGACGCATCATCAGCGCGCGACTCCATTCGCACCCCCTTCCCCCCGTCCGGCGGGTCGATGGGCAGACTTTGGAGGGACTACTTCAGGGCCTGTGCCTTCTTTCCTACTCTTCAGAGTTTACTGCCAAGTCGCGTCTGAGAGACAAACGCACGGGACACAGCCGCCGAATTGTTAAAAAAAAAACAAACAAACAAAAAAACAACAAAAAAAAAATGGACCTTTTAACGGAGCATCTTTCGCTGAGCGTGCCCCCTCAGATCCGACAGGACTGGGCGGAGCTTCTTCAGCTGAGTCTGTCTGGTTATGTCTTTCTTTTACTCTTACTTTCTTCTTTGTTTAATTCTTTCCATGGGATACAACTTTTAAGAACAACAGAATAGAGAGAGAGAGAGAGGGAGGGAATGAGAAAGTGGACGCTGTGGCACTGAAAGGCAATGGGAGAGGCTCCTCCTGAACGTTTTTTTTCCGTCCGTCTTAAAGCAAGCGGGTTTCCCTCAGACTTCAGCCTGCAAGCCAAGGCAGGCAGGCTGCAGCATCCGCTCACACAGCACACAGCAAAGTGTGATTGGCTGGATCACTGCGCTAGACAGTCACATGATTTTTCTGTGCTTAACGATTGGTGCATCTCGGGGTAAGTAACAGGTGTTCTGTTTTACTGGGTGGATGTTAAGCTACGACGCTGTCACTGTTGAGGCTAGAAGCGCTCTTATTTGCTGACAACTGTTACTGCTTATGTGATAAAGCCAATTACATTTTCCAATTTGCTGCTGAGTGATGAATATTTATGAAGGGAAGATTGCTAGCGCAGAACTGTTTTGTATACAGGAGTTGAATATTTGTTCAGTATCTAGAATGGTGGTGATGCTGGTAGAGATTTTTCCTCTGGTCTTACATGACCGATATCATGTGAAGCCCAGGGTTGCTTTTCAAGAACATTACACCATCAGACTAGTCGCGTTTTCTAAATTATTCCATAATAAGAATATTTATTGACGTATTATGTATGCAATCTGTACATTCTCTCTTGAAAAAGCAATATATGTCAACTGTCAATATATAGAGGAAAAAAAATCGAATCCAAAACAGAAAACAATATAGGAATACATATCAGAAATGCATATTTCAAACTATGCCAAATAAAAAGTACATATTACAAAATATATCAATTATTTCTATTTTCATGCAGTTATTTTGCATATATTGTACGATATATTTCCAAAACATGTCATTGTGCAGTGTCTTCTAGGACATATGCATACAATTGCATACATGAAAGTGGTGATAACTGATATCTGTAATATACTTATTATATCCTGATGTATATGTAGACTGTATTCCTTGGACTTTGGCATTTATACGTTGCATTGTATTACTTTTTATAAGGGTGTGCCAAGTTACAGTTTTTCCAAAGGAACCCTTTCTTGGAGGGGGGGTGGGAGGTGAGGTCTGTGTTCATTTCTTCACTGAGATGCTTATTTGAAGAGTTTAGTCACTGCAACACAGAGACTCGGTCGTTAATGGCAATAACACCATTACTGTTGATCTTTTGAAGTTCCTGCAAACCATTCCGAAAGGCCAAAAGGAAACTAGCCGCAGTTTTTAAAAATGCTTATCTTTTCCATCTCTAGCAATTCTACAAAAGAGACTCCAGTGAACAAAACAATTATTGAGATATATATTGAGTTATATATGAACTTAAAAATGAAGACTGAGGGGAATAGACCATTCACCAATCCAAGTTTTCTATGCCCCTGTGGTCTAGAGCATGGAAACTCAAATCTGCACCAAAAAATCCAAATCTGGCTCTGGGTTTCTTTTCTACCAGGTAATTAACTGAACAATTAGTGCTACTGATTGGCAAGACTGTATTCACACCTGACTCCCAGGTAAAGGGAGGGTGGAAAACCAGCAGTTCTTGGTCCTTGAAGGCTGTGCTTTGAGTAACAGGGGTCTAGAGCTTGTGTGTTGAATTATGACGGTGGAGGTCTATGTCTGCCTGCATCTCCACGTCCCGTGGTATATTTAGCATCACGGTGAGAGGAAAAAATGGAGAAATGGAACGTTCTGTGGCTGAAGAGCCGATAGCAAGGGTTTGGGTAAAGCCACACATCCTCCAATGAGAAGCGAACTTTAAACGCCTCCATTTTCAATGAGAGCCGATTCTTCGCGTCCTTAAGGCATGCTGGGATATCTGGCGATGCGAGGCAAGCTGGCAGAGAGACCAGGAGGAGGAGGAACACGGCATGATAACCAATCAGATTAAAGATTTGACGTGTCAATTGTCCCAGCCCAGCTCCACTGGGCTGTTAGACAGATCATCTCCAGCAGGGGGGCGCCCTACCCACCCCCTCCTGCCCGAGCGTTTGCGAGTCCCAGCACCCCTGGCAAATACAGGCAGAACGACCGAGGGAAAGACACTGAAGCGCTGGGGCAGTTTGCTTGGCCTATGTTGGTCCTTGTGGCACACCACTCAATTGTTGGTGCCACATGGCAGACAAAAATGGAGGTCGGAACACAATGGAAAGTGTTTCATTTGAGCCAACACAACAGTAGCGATTTTAGTCAAGTGACTGGCATGTACTGAAAGTTGTAGCTATTGCTCATTACGATTGCTTATGAAATGGACTGATAAACAGAACATGTAAGCTATAGGGTGTGATTTTGATGACAATAAGATTTTCCGGCAAAATGCTTATTCGACTTATTGGTGATTGGTGCTTTTCCCACTTTTAAGCATACAGCTCTGAAAAAAATGAAGACCCCACCCCGAAGAATCGGGGTTACTCGACCAAATATTGATTAAACCCTGCCTAAGCAAAGACATTGTTATATTTATTTATTTATTTATTTATTTATGGGCATAGTATTGCCTATTTTGCATGATTCAATGTACAACAGCACTGTGGATTTCTAGTATTTTGACCAGTTGTCATTTTCTGCAAATAATGACAATATTATGTTCAGAATTACAATATTTTTTGCAATTAAAATAAAACGTAGTTAACAGTTCATGAATATCATAAGTTACCCATAAACAGTGAATCCAAAAATTTTATGTGGACTCTCTGATGATGTGGAATTTTTTCCAGAGCTGTATATTGGCTTTGTAAAAGTTTCGACAGAGCCAAATTCTTCCAATCGTGTTCCTTGTTGGGAGAGACATCCGCTGCACTGCGTTATCAAAGTTGAAGCAGTGGAGAAAATGGAATAAAAAAAGGTACAAAGATTGGCAATCGGCAACAGGATGCTATCAACAACGTGTGTGCCTACCAAGTGAATTCAGAAGGTCTTAAAGCCAAAGGCAAACACAATGCAATCCTAAAGCCAATTTACTGAAAACACACCTCCAGACTTAATCCACCCTCACATTCTTAGGCCTGATGGACAGAAATAGACATGGAGAGAGAGAGAGAGAGAGAGAGATGTAGAGAAATAGGGGTTGTGTACTAATGGCGTTTCCTGTGTGGGTCCAGGCTGCTGTGCATCAGAGACAGCTGAACGCTTTTTGACGTGGTCTGTATCACACTGAGGATAATGGAGGCCAGTTGGGGAAACAAAGGAAAGAAACCATCTGAATGAGGTTTGCAGAACGTTGGGTCTTGTTGTCAGACTGTCATGCCTTATGTTACTGCAGTTTTGACCAGGTCGACAGGCTGATATCAACTTAATGTTGGGAACGCGGTTTGCTAATAAACCGACAGTCTGTTACTCCGGACTAATCACCAACTCGCGTAGGTGGGGCTCCAATTAGAGAAGGGGAGAAAATTCCATCAAATTCAACCATCGTTCCATAGTACAGTGCTGCCTACCACTGGTTATAACCAATCAGATTGCAGGAAACCAACCGCCCAAACTGTAACTTCCCTTTCCAGATGCTATGGAGAAGGAGCACCAGACTATCCTAGGATGTATGTATTGTTTTTTTATTTTTATTTTTCTGTTTTGCTCAGTGCCCAGCAGGGGGCAATGGCCACACCTTGGACACACAAGCGTGGAGTTACCGCTGCGAGCGCCGCGTCCCTTTTCGTGAAAAGCGGACCCTTTCTAGACGTCTCTGTGCGCTGCCGCTAAACAGCTTCATTCCAGCTCAAACCGGCTTCAGAACCCCGAGAGCTGACCTCACAATGCAATTTTATGACTGGTCATTTTCAAGCGTTCTTTATGGATTTCTTTGCGTGTTTAAAGTTGGCAAAGGATACGGTATGTTTTTAATTTTTTTCCATTTATGTATTTATTTATTAGAAAATTGACTATACAACTGCCACAAAACTGTAAGAGAAGTCCACGTTTCTCTCTTGGCTGGAAGCCAAGCTTTGGGGCTGTCATTGGGATCATGTCTGGACTCCGCGCAGGCTATTCCATTCTGCTCTCACGCATGGGGGCAGAAGACAGATGCCCTGCCGATCGCACATCGCCCAAGGAGGTGACGTCGACAGTTTGTTTAAGGGTTTATTTTAAAATTAAGTGCTGTTCTTGTCATTATTTGTCATTTGCAAGTTCCAAAAGAAAAAAGAAATGGGGATTTAAACACTGTTGTCTTGTTCACTTCTTAATAATTATTTACAATAAACCAATCTCTTCTCATGTCTTCATCTGTGAGTGTTCCTTAAGGTGTCTGAGGCAATACAGGATTCTTTTGTGACTGGAACGTGTGATGTCATTATAAGGTTATTATAATTTTAGGTCTTTGATTTCATTTTAATTTCTATTTTTAGAATGCTACTTTATAATTTAGTTTAATTTTAGATTTCAGTGTGTGTGTGTGTGTGTGCGCGCATGCATGTGTTTTATTTTAGTTGTAGTTCCAGCGTGTTCCAGGTTTAATTTCTCAAAATATTTCATTTTTATTTTAGTTTTAGTCATTCTTTATATTCCCTTTGCTTTGCACACCACATAACCCACTACTTACAACTATGCATTTGGAATTGTAAACCAGCATATTATAGTCAAAGTACACCTTAGCAGGACTTCTCCTCCAGTTTGCAATTTAACGCTAGCCAAAAATGGCTGTTTTTAACGTCCTTCCCAGTGTGTTAAGAACACCAGCGGTTCGGAGTAGGACGGGCCTTGTAGTAACGACACCAATCGACAGAGAAAGGATCAAGAGAAAGAAGATATTTTATTTACGTCAATATACACTCTCATACACACTCAGGACTGGATTGAAAGCAAAAGGTAATTCATCATAATTTTTATTTTAGTTTAGTTTTGGAACAACGGTTTCAGTTTTTTTCATACAAACTCATTTATGTTTTTGTTTACAATAACGCTTTTCACACCTTGTTCTTGTTTCATTTAATAATAACAATCCAGGTCTGAAAGCTACTTAGCAATGATTAATAAGGGTATAGAAAAAATACAAAATGGATGTTTTGTTAATACGTGGAAGGTTGAATACATATTTTCCCAAACCGAGTCCCCTTTGAAAGCAAAATCACTTGCATACAAAATGATTAAAGATTTATAAGGACTCTTCATATGTGAAGTATAATCATGACCCAATTCAAGTATTTCATTAGAATCCTCTCTCCTTATTTCAAAAGCATCTATTATGCATTAATTGATTTTGAAATACAGTAACAAGTGCCCGTCTTAGCATATGTGTAAACAGGCTATACCCTGGTCCAGGAGGTGTCTTGTGAGGCTATGCTACTTGGGTCCTGGAGGCCTGCAATGCCTTGCAGAGTCTCACTGCAGCAATATCATATGTTGCTGACTTTGCTCTCCAGTTGCTAAGCAGCTTGTCTGATTGGCTTATATAGGCCTGACCTCGCTCTCCCATGGATCAACGACACACCTGATTGTAATCATGATCTTGATTAAACTGGTTTGGCTTCCTCCACCCAGCCCTGAGAACGCTCGGTCATTCTCAGAGATCTGGAGGAAAAGCGAGGGTTTTACAGAAAAATGGCCACGCATTTCCGTTGGCTGGTTACCATGGTAATCGCTTGTGGTAGTGAATGGGAGGACTGCGCCGTAGTTATCTTGGAGATTGCGGTCATGCTTCAAATATTGGCCACATTTTATATTACAGCGGCCATGAGCCTCAACAATAGCGTGTCAGTACAATGGAACCACAATGAAGGAACTGTAATGAAGTGTGTGTTACTATAGATGAACAGAGGTGAAAACCCTTTCAAAATGAGCCATTATTCATGTGTGTAACTAGTCAGTACTCCCTTAGTAGGAACATATGTAATTACATAGTAATTACCTCATATTACCATATTACTACATATGCAATTGGTTGGAAATGCTACTGTCTCACTCAGCTTTTGCCTCCCTCCATCTCTCAATTTTCTGTTAAATTCAGCTTCACTGGCATGGTAGTGAAAAGGGCTGTGCTGCCAGAACCATTTCAAAAAGCAAAATGGCAAGACACGAGAAAAACACATATTATAAAAGCAAATATTGCTGACCCTTATGTGAATATGACTCCTCTTAAGCAAGAAAAGAACACAAACAGATGAATACATTTGCATACTGGTATCTTTCCATCTCATCATCTCTCCCTCTCTCTCTCTTGCTCTCCCCCTCCCTGCTCTCTCTCTCTCTCTCTCTCGGTCTCTCTCTTGTTCTCCCCCACCCTCCTCTCTCTTTCTCTCTCTCTCTGTATCTCTCACTCTCTTGCTCTCCTGCACCCTGCTCTCTCTCTCTCTCTCTCTCTCTGTATCTCTCGCTCTTGCTCTCCCCCCACCCTGCTCTCTCTCCCTCTCTCTCTCTCTCTAACTCTGAGAAAAGATGAGAAATCCCTACGGTGCATAAGTGAGCAGTGCCGTGCCTCACACCCCCCTAACCCGCTAGGGGGGAGAAATCAGCGCCCCATCTGCGCGCCGAGCAGCTAATCTCTCCACAGGAACACTCGGCGCTCGGCGAGCGCGATGCTTTTTATATAGCTCTCTAAATAAAGGCCGCCGAGGGAGGGGGGCTCTGTGATTGATTAGTCATGTCCGATTAAGCCGGAGTGGCTGTCTGCTGGCTCGGCTCTCGGCAGGCTCTTCCTGGGCGCGGAACAGGTGGCCCGCATTAGGTGGCAGCTGGGCCACTCGGCTCCAGAAGGAGAGGGCTCCCCAAGCTGCCAGAATGCTGAGCTCTGCTAAGATGGGGGGGGGGGGGGGGCAGATCAGGAACGAAGGTGCAAACGCTCTAATTATGGAGATTAATCGCCCTCACTCTCAGCAGACCAGAGTGGGGGGAAGGGGGGGGCGTTGTCGAGTCAACCATTGGGAGTCACTAATGTGTCCCTCAGAGCCCAAACCAAAAGCACAGGTGCAGCCAAATTATGCTTCACAGTGGTGTTGCCATGATCTTTACAAAAGGGGTGGGGTTGCGGCAAAGAGCAAATGAAACTGGAAAGAGGAAGGGTCCGGTTTGATGCAGCCTGTGCATTTAGAAGAAGCCAGTACGCAACTTGACACGCACTCACCAAACGCCAACAAATCATTTTCCTACTTTTTGGTTTACAAATACTCCTCTGCAGAAAGTCATTTTTTAAATGTACTGTAACTAGATTGCAGCAGTATCCCAGAAATCCAAGGAAGACCTTGATCTCAGCCACAGCCAGGAAGGTGGCTCTGGCAGTGTGGACTGGCCCAAGTGGGAGGGGCCTACACTGTCCTGCATAAATTAAGCACACAGCACTGAAGGGTCATTTGCAACAGAAATCTTGGTCTTTACGCTGCATATTGTATCTGAGTAGCATAACCTGTTATATATTTGTAGTCGTGCTGTATTTGTACACTTAGGACCACAGATGAGGGGACACTGTGTAATTACATAAACCACACAATGAAACATACCCAATGTACAGAACACGCGTCATTTGAAGCTACAGGTAAATGTAAGCATGTGTGCATCGATGTGCATACACAGAAGCTTGTTGGTATTCCTTCCTTCTTTAAGGTCTGTTTGAGAAAGAAGAGGACAGAAAAAAGATGAAACAAACTTGTGGTTCCCATGGTAACCGTAGGAAAACTCCCCTCCTGGAAGCTAGGAAAACTTCAGCCGCAAACCCACCCACACCCCCTCTTCCCTCAGGTCTCCGTCTGTCGGCCAAGTAAAAACCAGCGATTATTCAGACTCGCCAGATACTCCGCTCCTACATTCCTTCTGTCCGCTCCGCGTCTCAGCGACAGGAGGTTCCAGACAGCAACCGGAGTTGCTGCTGCTACACTGCAATGCACGACATCCATTTTCACAGCATTGTCCCCGGTAAGCCTTCAAAGATTTTTGCAAGAACTGTTTACATTACAGCACGTTCACAGTATGGAGTGGAGTATCTGTTGTGTGTAAAGAATCTGTGATGAAACACAGCGCATTCCTCCCCCCCCCCCCCCCCACAGGTGAGGTCTGTGTCACTCAGCTAGTGGCTCTCCAGTGCCGGCTCCTCCACTGCAACAGGGGTTAAATCTGCCCCCGGCCCAGCCGTTCATCCATCACACAGAGGAAGTGGCCTCTCCTCTTCTTTTATTTTTTTTTTGTCGGCCCTTTATCAAAACTGCATTAGTCCCCAGGTGTGTTATTTAGAGGGGACAGCGCTGGCCTTTAAGTGGAGTGTTCTGGGCTCGCAGGGTTCCATCCATCACCGTGGCGAGACCGTGGAGAGGGTTCCGGAGGTGCTCCGGAGGCTGCGCTCTGACGCTGTGTATAAATGTTTGATGGCGGTGCAGTGCAGCGCTGAGGATAAGAAGGTGCTCACCGCCGGGCTGCCTCCTCAGCCGGGGCGTAATGGAAGGCAGGTGTGCGCGCACACACACACACACACACACACACACACACACACACACACACACACACACACACACACACACACACACACACACACACACACACACACACACACACACACACACACACACACACACACACACACACACACACACACACACACACACACACACACGTCCTCCAAATGCCCCAGAGGGAGGGCTGACTTTTGAATTCATACCAGAAAGCGATGCTATTTAAGAAAATGCATAAATAGGCAGACCCTGTGACTCAAGCCTAGACCGCGTCTAATCGTAATGTACTCGAGCCTTGCAGCAACTGGGGCTGCTGATATCAAGTGAGCGTGTTAGCGAGCCCTGCTCGTGCTACAGAGGCTGCGGCTAAGGGCTCAGATGTATCCTGCTCCTGTTCTCTCTCTGCTGCTCCCCGATTTTCTTCCAGCTTCCTCGCGCACAGGAAGCCCAAGGAAGCGGCTGCTTTGTGCCCGTGTGTCATCCGGTCACCACCGGGGGCAGTAGCGTCACTCACAGTTAGAACTGCAGGGAAAGCTACGTTTTGATTTTTGTACCGCGGTTCACTTTGGCCAATACAAAAAGTCATGACGCTAATGCTAAACCCTGCATGCTTGAAGGTCGTTTGCTAGCGGTGCACGTTTGGCATGGACATGCTTAGCCTGACTTATTTATCCACCCCAATAAAATCACGAGTAGTTGTTTAGAGACTGTCAGAGACAAATGGTTGCTTCATTACATTTATAGTTATACGTTCAGCAGCTACTCTCATCCACAGCCACTTACACAGCTGTATATTTAATGAAATTCAGGTGAAGTGCCCTTGCACTGAGATACAATGGCTGTGCCCCATCTGGAAATCAAACCTGCAGAGAGATTACTGCAACTTCTGCCAGAAAGCTTCAGGCTAAATAACTTACTCTTAGCTGGACTCAAGTGTCCAGATTCCAAAAGATAACAAACTAAACGGATATGAAATCATATCCCAAATTGACCCAGGAACTAGTTATATCAGGATCCGCATAGATCTCCCACCATTAGATGTTGCCTTAACTTCCTGTCCCAATTAATAACCACATTTCCTACAATGCATTGCTGCAGCTGGCAGAGAAATCTTGGCCTTCATTACTGTAGCTGATGAAAGCTTTGCAGTAATTCAAGCCTGAGCATGGCTGTTACCGAAATGACAGTAATTTACTGCCACGGCTGACACGATTCCCCTGAAGAGAGCAATTTTTCAGCCCCCCCCAGATGGACTTCAGGGAGGCTAACGCTAATGGACTTGCAGCTCCGCAATTAGCAGGTGTTCTACATCACCGACGGCAAATTAAGCTAAAGAAAAAAACATGGCCTCGCTCACTCAAAACCTGGATCAGCGCAGCCACAACAAGGGGCATTTTCAGCGAAGAATGTCGGTTAATCTAGTCCTCTGTGGTGGCACACAGATGTGCATTATTGGATGCCTGTGTAACGATGTCTTTGGAAGCCGTCCAGTGATTGGTCACTTGTAGCTGTTTGCACAATTTTTCATAAAACAAGCTAATTTCACGGAGAACAGAGAGAATGAAAGGTCAAGATGGTGTGATATGAGCCAGCTTTGCTACACTAAAAAATAGTTTAAGATGCTGCTTCTCGTTCAAGTGATCATCACATTTGGTGTCAATGCTGAGACGTCCATTACATCTATAAAGAAACCTCAGCTGACAACCCACACACCTGTACTCAGTTTCAGTTTAGCATCTTTTTTTCTGGACAACACAGTCTTTGTCTGGGACTCACCTGTTGTCCAGGTGCAGAATGCCCTTGGTAGACAGCAGGTACCCTGTGGCGTTTGGGAAGAGCAAGAGAGCCATGCATCGCAAAGCCTGGATGAAAGCCAAACGTTGCCACGGCGACTGGAATAATAGTGATTGCCTGGAAACCTCTTTGTACATTGCCATGGCAACAGTAGATGGGTGGTGATGGTTGGAGCAGAGGGGGGGTGTTGAGGGGAGAGGTGAGTTGTGTCATACAAATGATCTTTTTTTTTTTTTTTTGCACATACCTGCAATGTTTACGTCCAAATATAGACCGTGTGGGAGATGCAGCTCTTACACAAAACCGGAGATCGCAGCCATGCAGTCGCACGTACAGTCATCCATTCAGCGATAAACCCTGAGTCTGCACCTCCACAAACCAGCCAGGCGAGATTACACATCAGCAAACATATAGAGTTGGATCAGTAAATATTATAGCACCTCTCCTTTCTAGTGATTCTAAATGTGGCAGACCTACTCCAGGAGACTGGGGGAATTAAGAGTGGGAGAATACTGTACACGACCAACATGGTCAATAACAAGGGTCTGAAGCCCGGCTAGAGTACATTCAAGCACATGAGAGGACCTTAGACGCAGGCTGTGATCGTCTCTGAAGACAAAGAGACAAAGATGGGCGCGCTATTTTTTAACATCTTCACGGCAATGCAATCTGATTGAGACACATTTAGCTCCAAACCCTGATATAATGGAATGGGTATGAAAGCACTGCAACACCACAAGAACTAGCGGTGAGATCTTTTATTTTTATTCAGACTCAGAGGCCAAACTGAGTGATGTCCAATCTTCCTACGTGACTTCCTACGTGCCACAGACACAGACTGGGGTTTTTGAGTCATTGTGTTTCTTCATTCCTGTGCTCAGAATTGCCCAGTTAAAACCGCAGACTTGTCCACTGCATCGTTGCAGTGCAAGGAACAATGCAGACTAAGACCATCAGCCAAGCGCACCTGCCGCAGCACAGCGTTTACCGTCACCCTGTGGAATGCCCACAGACTTGCACATTTCACTGGGACAGGCACGCTGGAAGGCAGGTGTGTGTCAGCCCCACAGTGTTCCAGCTGTGTTTGCTGTGAGGGGCTCTCCTGTTCTACCTGCGTCTCCATGAGGAGCTCTCCTGTTCCAGCTGCGTCTCGGGCGTGACACTTCCCCTCCTGGGCCACAGCCCACAGAAACAGCGATAACAGCACGAACGCAGGTATACAGGACAGGAGAGGCCATTACGAGCTTGTTTAACTGCCCACTATTTCCGCAGTGGCCCACAGGGACTCTGACTTATGGACAGAAACATTTTCATGGCTTAAATAAGGGCCTCATTCGTACCTGGATCAGGACCAGAAACGCCCTCACAGTAGCCTTAAGCAGACCGGCCAAAACAGGCCAGATCGGTCAGCTTAGGACAGGGGAAGAGGGTGCCAGAATGCCTCTGATCCATTCACCACCTGGTCCAGCGGCCACGACAAGCGATTCTCAATTGCACTTTTCTATATCCCTATTTGCAAGAGACCTATACATAAATTCAGCCTGAAATCAAAGCAATTTGGATTTTTTTCCTTTATTTATTAATTTTTTTTTTTTTTTTTTTTAGAGTGAATTTTTTTGAGAGTGCATCCGAAAAACCTAAGAAACAAGTCACCAAAGCAATCTGGCGCTGGGTGACTTAGTGATATTGCTCTGACCGCCCCTCCCTCCCTCTTGTTTTAAACTGAGCGTCGCTTCGCATGCATTAGTCCCTTCCTCACCTCCCACCTGCCTGTTCGGGCAACCTGATTGGTCAGGGCCGTTGGGGTAAGTGCTGCTGTTCTGATGGAAAAACTGAAGTTTTTGGTTGCAATTAGGAAGCAATCCAGCTGCAATCTCGCTGCATTGCCCCACCTGTCATTACAAACTCCCACCACACACTTACCGCCAAACCAAACGAAACATCTCCTTCACCCGCTAACAGCTTTAAATAATAATGCCCTTTCTTACTGTTCCCATGGCGAGACAAGCGAGCGAACAGCCTAAACAAGGAAGAAAATGCATGCTGACAAATAGGATGCAGAATTCAAGAAGTGCATTCATGCATATCAAATGCAATGCATTTATTTTGGAAATAGATCCATCCCTGCTGCTTCCATTCCGTGTAACGTAGTATACGTGTCACAGGATACATCATAAAACTGCATATATTGTCAACTTTCTTATTTAGATAAATGTCAAAGTATTTCATTGATGACAATATGAGGTATGAAGGTATGCAACCATTTGTATTGATATACACTCTCAGAAAAAGGGTTTGTTCTCAGAAGCGAACCCTTTTTAGTTCTTTATGGAACACTCTATGGTTGGTATGAACTCCCAAATTGAACCGTTTTGCCCAAGAGCCCTTGCACTAGATAGGGTTCCTCTATGGCAGTGGTCTCCAACCCTGGACCTGGAGAGCTACAGGGTCTGCTGGTTTTTGTTTTCACCTTAAAATCAGCACCCAATTTAGACCCAAGACACCAGGTGAGTTGAGTTAACTGTGTAATCAACTGCTCTAATTGATTCATGAAGTGCAGAGTCACTATGAAAACCAGCAGACCCTGTAGCTCTCCAGGACCAGGGTTGGAGACCACTGCTCTATGGAGACAGGGGAGCCTTTTGGAACCTCTTCTTCTGAGAGTGTATACCAAATAATGCAGGCCTGAAGCTTCCATTTTGGTTTTCCTTATCCTTGCAGATTTCACTATATCTGACCTTCCAGTGAGGACATTCAGTGAAGCTGTATGAATGTTGAGTAACCTCACTGATCAGAGGAAAGCAGGTGAAAGCCAGGGGAGCACCCCAAGGCTGGATTATCCACCAGGCGGAAATGTACTCAGGAATTTCTGGCCCCTTTACACAAAGTTTCAATCGAGGAGGAGCAGCTATTTCATCGTTTTCTGATCATCTTCAAAATTCACCCGCAGTTCTGGGGCACCGGTTACTCGCCTGTTTTTTCTCTGTTGCGTTTGAGCTGGTCTCCCCTTTTACGCTCGGAGCGTCTCCATCGTTAAATTCCTTACCCGCGGGCGAGCAGTGAGTAAAAGCTCTAACAAAAAGAGAGGCACAGGGGAGCAGCTCTCGCTCTCTCTCTCTCTCTGTGATCAGAGGTACACAGCAGGGGAAGCAGGCTCCATCGCTCACACCGCCGCGCGTGCAGCTGATTCGGCGGCCCCGGGGTAGGCGGAGTCTCTCCTCAGTCACGCACCGGCGCTTCACTTCATGACCCCGAAGGGACGAAGAGGCCGACAGAACGATGCACGATCCCGTCCCGTCTCTACAAGCGATGCTCTCCTTCCCTCTCGATGGTAAACTTGCCGCGACATTTTAACACAGGGGTGTCAGACTGCAGCCCTGGAGGGCCGCAAATTCTGCAGGCATTTGTGCTTTCCTCTCAATCAGAGGCCAATTAATTCATCACCGGCGCTGAAACGCACTACAAACCAGAGAACGCTGCGGCCCCCCCAGGACTGGGGGTGACACCAATGTTCTAATCGAAATGGAGTACCATGCTGAAGGAGCTAATACATCCAGATAAAGGACCTCTCGTCACCTCCATCCAGCTCAATCCAGACCGTAATCCATGTTTTACTGAGTTTTACAGCCCTGCACAGAGGGGAGGTTTATAACATTGACAGCCTATATCCAAGCTGCAGTAAATCCTTATGAACAGGGGCTGTCGAGAGGCCCGCCCTGCCAAGAACTGCCTTTCCGCCCCACAGGCCACACAGTATAGCCAACAACTATATTACACCCTACAGGCCACACAGTACTACAGGAGAGCCAACGACTATATTACACCCTACATGCCACACAGTGCTACAGGAGAGCCAACGACTACATTACACCCTACAGGCCACACAGTACTACAGGAGAGCCAACGACTATATTATACCCTACATGCCACACAGTACTACAGTATAGCCAACGACTACATTACACCCTACAGGCCACACAGTACTACAGGAGAGCCAACAACTATATTATACCCTACATGCCACACAGTACTACAGGAGAGCCAACGACTATATTATACCCAACAGGCCACACAGTGCTACAGGAGAGCCAACGACTATATTATACCCTACATGCCACACAGTGCTACAGGAGAGCCAGGGCCTATTTTACATTATACAGTCCATGCAGTACTACAGGAGAGCCAGTGACTATATTACACCTGACATGCCACACAGTGCTACAGGACAGCCAACGACTATATTACACCCTACAGGCCACACAGTGCTACAGGAGAGCCAGTGACTATATTACACCCAACATGCCACACAGTGCTACAGGAGAGCCAGGGCCTACTTTACACCATACAGTCCACACAGTGCTACAGGAAAGTCAGGAACTATTTCACAGCCTACAGGACACAATGAACTGCAGGAGACCCAGTGACACCTTTACACCCTACAGGCCACACAGTACTACAGGAGAGACAATTGTACCTCTCTCTTGTAACCTGCGGGCACCAGGTGCATTGTCAGGAGAAGCTGACGCATCAGTAACTGAGGAATCCCAGCTAACGAAACGCCACCCAGCCCGGGCCAGGCCAGTCGGATCCCTCTATGTGTCCCATCTGTGACTCCGGATCATAAATAACCTCCAGAGCTCAGGCCTGTGGTTCCTCTGTCATAGGGCCTGTGGTAACGGCGACCATTTTGCACCTGGGTCACTTTAGGTTGTGAATTTAATATAGTGAAAATAACCTCGTTAACAAGCAAGATCATACGAATGCTGCCATTTAACTTTTGACTAAACATAACGTACCTCGGCTATGTTATAACGTCCTTTACAGTACATAAGACAGCATTTGTATTTCACGTTCAAGGGGCCCATCAAAGCCACGCTAAATAACCATGATGAAACAATCTGAAATCAACGACCCAGTTTCAAGAGAGGGTATTGTTGCTCATGATTGTCTGAGCACTGTCGCAAAGCTTCCTGGGATTTTACATGCTTTCACTATGTTATACAGGTGTGAAAGCAGAGATCTTTATAGTATCGTATATGGCAACAAAAAAAAAAATTATGAAAATGCTGCATGTTGCTGAAGAATTTTAATTCTGAAAACATGGCTCAAAACTGACATTTCACTTTAAATAATTAAAAAATATATATTAGTTCACTTTATGTTTTTCATTGGTCCAGATGGTTTTCTGTGCAATGACTGATATTTTGGATATTGAGAGAAATCTCTAATGACCTGGTTGCAGGGTGGTCCATTTAGTAAAGGCACCACACCTCACAGCCTCAGGTTGAATCTGGACCATGCCAGTGTCAACTGTGGCTCAATACACACTCAGAAAAACAAGTTCTTTGGCTTGTCTTCAAAGGGAAATCCTTTTTAGTGCATTATGGAACCCTCTATGGTAGGTGTGAAAAGTGTGAAAGCTCCTAGATTGAAACATTTTGCCTAACAAAGAACCCTTGACTAAATAGGGTTCCTCTATGAAGACAGGAGAGGAGTCTTCTGAGAACGTAGGGCAACGTGCAACTGTCGATTGCATCACCTGGGGAACGGGAGGGTTCAGTCAGATTGGGTTCTATCCAGCAAACTCTGCTGGTCAACTGGGTGCCCATAGATTGCAGTCAAAGCTGCCTATGAAAGCACTTCCTCTGACTCTACTGTGACAGCATAGCTGCAGTCCGCAGCGTGAAAAGAAGCAGCTGGCGACACCACATGTTTTGCAGAACCATGGACGTCTACACACTTCCAAATAGGCAGAGTTTCTCACAAGAACGTGGCTGCGTTTGCAGACGATCGGCCATTTTAAATTGGGGTGGGAATAGGATATGCTCAGCTCAATGTTGGGCGTCAAATTTATAGAAATAAAAAATTTTACAAGCCATTTTAACGCTAGCTGGTAATCAGAAACACAAAATGAATAAAGATAAATAAATAAATAAATAAATAAAAAGTCCAGAAAGTGAACTATCACTTTAATAATATTTAAATCAGAATACATTTATTTTCTACAACTTTTGTACAAGTTCTGTGCGTCCCTTCAACCGAGAAAATAATAACGTGATGAATCCATATTACTTGTTGTGACAAGAGTAATTTTTCACCTCAGTGCCTTTAAGTACGAGGCAGAATATGCTCGCCACAAATAAAGAGTTGGACTAATAAATCCTGGAGGAAAACAAACACAAAAAAGCACTTTGAAAAAGACAGGTTACTGTGCTGCGAGACGGCAGCCAGCGGGAGCTCTGCTGCTCACGCACTGCAGCGTCAGCCGAAAATACTCACACAACGCGCCGCTCAAGCTCTCCTTAAGTGCTGCTCGCTGGTATAAATTTACCTTAAGGTACAGATAGTGCGCGTAGTACATTAAAATGCACTGCTATATACATGCAAGTAGTTTCTTTACTATGCTTCCCCACCACAAGCGTTTAAGAGGTCGCATGCAAGAAAGACGATGTGTACAGGCACAAATAATGCATTGAACTGATTCTTAACAGACAGTCCCCCAGACAGGGGCAATTAGAGTCTGTCCTTAGTCACAGTGGAACAATAAGTCTGGTTATGAAATAATGGTATTTCATTATTTAAAAACAAATTGCTTTCTGCACAGCTATGAAAATGTATCTTTCTCTAGAAATGTCAGGGCACTGGGCAGGACTGTACTCTTTCATGGGGAAATAACTCAAGGTGAACTTTACGGAAGTTGTACTTTGTCACTTCTTGGTGTTAGTCGGTAATTATGAAGTAAATTATTACGTGCTGGCACGAGTGATTGAATGATTGCAGAGGGCTATGGCTCAGAGTGCCTGCGTGCCTTTTGTTTACATTGCCTTTAGCCATTTTGCGCGACATCGTAAAGCATAAATTGCGCTTCATAAATAAAGCTGAGCAAATAAAATATTTCGCAGGGAATAGCTGCCCGGGTCCACGCCTACACTAAGCCTCAGTGTAGTTCAGCTCCCAAATCATCAGTTTAATCACATCGCATACCGTGGGCCAAAGGCGGCTCTGATACAACACCGCGCGCGCATCAGCGTGAGCTGGGTTAAGTCCCACCCCGCTGAGCCTAACCTCATCTTCCCTGCAGCTACGTCTAAGTCCTTTAGTTTATGTTCGCGTGACTCACTGACTGGTAGCTCAGAACATTATTTATCATCCTTCGATCAGTTTTTCAAATTTTAATTACCAGTGTTTAATTCCTAGACATAGTCGAGACTTAATTCCCTGTGTGTTGTCCCCTCCCCACAACATTTCCCTAATTTATCAAGGTAATTATAGGCACCTCTGGCCCCGGGATGGAGGAATGAACTACCTCTCTGCTCACAATAACTGAGCCTGCAATATTGGACTCTAAGTAGCTTAAAAGGGGTGCTTGCATTTTTGATGAAGGGTCTTCAACAGAGTCAGAGGGCAGTGGTGACTGCTACCAGAAAAGAGTGGTTCCTGCACCAGCAGTAGTGAAAGGGTGAGCCCTGCTCGCCATCTAGTGGTGAAGGGAGGTACTGCCGCACACTCCTGAGGGAGCTACCCCTCGAGTCAATCCGCCAGCGATTTACTCAGAGAGCAACCAGCCCGTTTCTTAAAGCCACTTCCAGAGTCGCATCCGAAAGCCCGAGGAGCAACAGGGATGGATTCGCCACCGCGGCTCTGCGCGAGTTCGCGGTTCGCGGTCAAACAGTCGCGGTTTTTTTGCGGTGTCATTTCAGAGAGCGGGCCGAGGGAGGCGGCGAGCGGCGGGCGCCCACACGCGATGACACACGCAGCCGGCGCCCACAAACAGCGCTGCCGCTGAGGGAGCTGCCGTAACGGGCCGCCGGTGATCGCGCAAAGCCGCCGAAATTAAATGCTACTTAGCCGTAATAAACACGAGGCTCCGAGTGATGATAATGGAACTCGCGCTAACGATAATCGCCCCCGGCTCCGTAACCTGGGCGCGTCTCTTAATCACGAGCGAGAGGCCCTGCGTCTGCTCGGCCGACGCGCTGGCTCCACGCGCGCGCTCACGTACCGCGCGCCACTTCTGCTATGGGTAAATTATTGCAGCAATTACAACTACCCTGTAGCTCATTTATAACCGCTACGTACCTACGTTTCTTGTTAAAATAATTGGCATGGGAACCAGGTTTGCTGCGCTCGTAATTGTACAGGTTTTCTCAATGACCTTTGCCCAAACCAGAACCCTGTCACCTAACTCAACGCTGTGACTTGCAGCAAATGCATATTTATGATTTATAAAACGTAATTATGCAGATGAAAGTTGATGACTTAGTGTGAAGAATACATTTTTAATAAATTACATGTTTTGGTAAACTACCTGCACTGTATTGTAAAACTGTGCAGGGGCTTAACAGATCTGGTTTGACAGTAGTGAAGAACCTTGCAGTAAATGTACGCATCACTGTCTACCTCCTGTCCTGTGGTACGAAACCCTTAAATGCGCCAGACGCAGCTACGTAAAATGAACAGCCAATCAATAAAAATCAATCGCCATTTCATTTGCTGCTCCAGACAAACAGGAAAATCACCTCAGAGCTCCGCGCAGAACACATCAGAGAGAAGAAGTTCAAAAGAATCACTGTAACAAACTGACGAGGCAGCGGAGCAGAACAGGCAAGCCACGCTACGCCATCTTGTTCACATGCGCTCAGGCGACGGAGCAGACCTGCTAAAGAAGCCTGGGCAGGTACTGCGGGCAACATGTCAGAGGACTTCCCTTCAGACTTGAGTAAACGAAAATCAATAAAAGAACTATCCATAACTAGTCCTTCTCTCGCCTCATCAACAAAAAAAATTTAAATAAATAAATTGTTCCGTTATGTAAAACCACAGCCGAAGCTACGATCCCAGCATGCAACGGTGTCACCTATTAAATTGCATAACCCTCGTTTCTCTGCCTTGGGCCTGCTCGATAGCAACGCTCAAATGAATCTAAGAGTGATCATTTAAAAACAAAAAAAAATAATTTTAGCTTAATCCTCGAGGGCTGCGCTTAATGCTGACATAATTAATGTAGGCAGCCTGAAAGCAAACAGACCTGACATCCAGCAGCAGGCATCGGGTGAACGTGAGCGGGACGGGGAGGAGAGTCCGTATTGATAAACGCTTAATCCCCGCCCAGCGCCGCTGACCCACTTAATCCAGGTGATTAATCACCAGCCCCACGGGGTGGTAATTGAAAAAAAAAAACGTCTTTCCCGTGATTCGCTCTCCTCGGACACGCTCGAGAAATGCCATCACCTCATTGGAGGATATGGAAGCTAGGGAATATATTTAAACAAACTGACCAGAGAAGTAGAGAGACAGTGAGAGTATAAGCTACATTACCCTCTGGGGCAAAGTCTTGTTTCAGTAGCATGCCAATGCCCATACATCCCCCCTCCATTGCCTCTGCTCAAAATCGCCTCTCGTTGCTGTATCAGAGAACTGTTGAAATTCTGCTCCTCTCAGAGTCTTACAATGGGGCTGTTAGTCAAATGTCTCTCTGTTTCCATGGAATTAGCTACCTAGTTACAGTAGTTAATTAGAGGGGGCACGGAGAGTGTAGCTTCCCAGGCAATGGCAGGGACTGAGAGACGCTACGCTAACTTATTGTGCGCAGTGGGGCCTTGTGCCAAATTTGCAATTGTAATGCGTGATTATTAGATGAGCCAAATCAATGTTCTGAACCCAAGCCCGGACAGACTAAATCTGTGGTATTATCTCTCCAGTGGGGACGTCCAATTTATTTATGTATTTATGCAGTTAATTAATTACCTGGCAGATGGTGTCACAAGGTGACCAATGTCAGGTGCATTAATATGCCAGTCATAACTGGGACATGGAGCAGGAACACAAAGCGCTGGCTGCCTCACAGTAACACTGGTAAACTGCAGCAACATAATCTTTTGTTTTAGCACAGCCGTGGATCCAAGCTATAATCTTTAAAAGCTGCATCCAGTGCCAGTGTCTTGTTAAACTGCACATAGTGCTGGACACAGTGATGGCACAACAGAATGGCTCTGCAGTGTGTCTCTGCAATGAGCTATACTTTTCAAAGCACTGCTTGTGCTTATTGTGAGCTCAGACGCGTATGAATATTAATATGCTTCGAACACCAACGGAGGAGGCAATGGTTTTAACACCATTCCCACCACTCCCTTACAACACCATCAAATGATTCAGAAACACCACCTGTATGACTGGCTTAAATCTGCCACCTGTTTGACTCGCGTCCATGTAAACGTTTCCAGCAGCAGGTATCGTCTCTTCCAGGTGAACAAAAGCCTTGGACAGAAAGCAGAGGACTGAACAAAGACCCATTATCTAAACCGGTTCTGCGCGGTTCTGTGCCCGTCACGCGGGTACAGCTCCTGTTCCAAAAAACAAAAAAACAAAACAAAAAAAAAACGGGTTTGAAGCGTTCAGCGCTGGAAACTGCATGGCTTTATTATTGCCCCAAAGCGCTCAAGTCTTTAAAATAACTTTTTTCTCGGAAATAAGACACGCATCCCTTTGTAGCAGAGTGGGCCTCCTTGTAGATGCTTGGGAGTTCTGAAATATGAAAGTCAGGGGGCACAGAAATCAATAAGCTATTTTAAATCTTCCCCGTGATTCCCGTTGCCGTGCCGATTCGCCGTGTCTTCAGTGTTCTGTGAAAGCCGGAGAGGCCAAGCGGTGTAGGAGTGGCAGGAAGTCACGGACAGAACGCGGCAGGAAGGGTTTCAGATTTTTTTTTTTTAGTAGCACGAGCAGGGCATCTCTAAACTGGTCGATAGATATTATGTAAAGCTGGACAGAGAACGCAGAGTAGTCAGTCCAGCTCTGTGATATAATGACTTCTGCGTGCTGTAAATAGTCTCCTTTGGGCCACATTTGTGTTTCCTCCTTTCCTTCTTAACCACTGCATTCGGTTTGGGTCAAGCGGACATTTTAAACTTAGCAAAAGTGGAACGGCGCCATTGAGAGATGTATTTCATAACCATTGACTGTAAATTCAGTTCTCGTGTTTTCTTTGTATTTGTTGTTCATCCTGTGTGTTTGTACTTCACGCCCTTTTGCCTATATGGCTTCAGTGAATATAATAAGAGAAAGATGAAAAATAATTGAAAATGTCAGTTCAGAACAATACATATTAGTAATCGACTGCACAAAAACCTTGTTTCGTTTTCATTTTTCACTGATAAACATGTTTATGCCAGTGTTCCGGGGGACCCACTGTGTATGCTGGCTTTTGTTCCAACCATAGTTACAATCTCTCTATTGTAATGAGCTGCCATTTGTTCTTACTTTGACTTTTTTCCATCTATTGAAGTATGAATTACCCTCTTAAAACCAAATTATGTCAGAAATAGCTATTTATGACCATAAAAATGAATATATCCCACATTCACATCCCAGGGATTTCAATCAGTCAGACCAACTTTTTTTTAAAATTACTGTACTGAATGTACTATATGGCAAATGATTCTAATTTTACGAGGTTCAATTTTTAATTGGTTCAATTACAAACTGACAAGTGAAATAAGTTGGCTTCCATTTGCTCAGAGTGTGGAAACCTCTGTAAAATGAATGGAGTTTACTG